>NW_025954196.1:0-1343829 GCF_022376455.1 Epithele typhae | reverse complement strand
GCGAGGAGCTCGCGATCCTCGACACCACGACCGGAATCGTGGTCGCCGCCGCCTCGTTCGACCGGTGTGGGGATTCCTTCGCGTAGTCTTCAGACCTTGTAGAAATGTTCGCGTTGAACGCGACTAGTCTGAGCGCGACGGACGCGCGTTGGCTGATACGACGGATAAACGGAAAGACGGATACGACGGATACGACGGTTACACGGGCACGGATAAGACGGATGCGCGGGGGAGAACGAGCAGCGGACACGACAGAAACCGAGTGAGTGTGGGGGAGAGGAACTGACATTCTTCGTGTGTGCGTACTACTTTTATACATGTGCAGGTACTACTTCTTCACCAAGTGTGCTCGGTGACTTCTGGCCGCTCGGACGACACGTGACCGCGTTCTGTCGCGCACGCACGTGCTTCAGAGTGCCCGCGAGCGCGGGACTCCTACAACTGGGGGGCCCTTGAGATCTCGACCCCGAGATCCTGACAACCATCAAGGAGACTCGTCCATCGCGGTAGCCTCGCGAGTGTCGCCATCGGGAGTGAAGCGACTGGAAACTGCGTCGTAGACAGCACGGACCTGGGGGCGGGGCGCACGTGGCGGCGGAGTCGGCGGTCGGGGGCCGAAGGACGGACCGGCGTAGGGCCACGCGACGAAGGACTTTGCGAGCCGACCCAGAGCGATCAAGTTGGAGGGGGAATTGACAGTGAGCCAGGGCGTCGCGCCGAGAGGGTCGACTGCGGGGTCGAACGTAGTGGTGTAGAGCGTTGGCGGGAAAGACAGGCGCAGGTCGACATTGATGCCCGAACCATCGTCGCTATCAAGGAGGTAAGGTTCCATATCAGGCGCCGCGAGGCATGCGCCGTCACAGGTTACGGACGCGCGACCGTCGCCGAAGGCATGTTGGACTGGGTTGCAAGAGTAGGTGATGGGCTCGGAACGCGGCGGGCAGTGCAAGCGGTTACTGAGGGAGAGGACTTCGATGGGCGCGGCGAAGGCGCTCACGTAGCTGGAAGCCGCAGTGGAGCGAGGCACGATAGGGAACGTCGTCTTCACGGCCTGGTAGTCGTCGCGGTAGTAGAAGAGCTTCAAGCGCGCACCTGGCGCGGTATGACGCATTGGCGTGCCGGAGATCTCGCGCAGCTTGTAGGAACCCGAGGTGAGGCGTTCATCGACGATGTAGGGACCGGCCCAGCGGAGAGCACCCTTCATGCCCATCTGAGTATCGAGCCAAGACTCGAGCAGCAGGACCCAGAACCCGGGCTGGAAACCTTCCTTGTTGATGAGGGACTCGTACCGGCGGTGGAAGTCGTCGATCGCCTTCCGGCGGCTCTTGGTCAGCTTCTGTACGGCATCGTCCAACACGGACTTGTGGCGGGAGATCTGCAATAGACGTGTCGCGAGAAGGGACACGTCGTCGGTAGCTTCAGCCCAGTCGAGCGCGAACCAGGTGGCATCTTCGAGGTCGAAAGGGAACATGCACTCTTGACCGTAGACGAGGTAGTAAGGCGTGTACCCAGTCGCGCGGCTAGTCGTAGTGCGGACGGAGAGCAGAGCGGAGTTCAGAAAGCGGTACCAGCTGAAACGGTCACACTTCGTGAGGTCGCAAGCACGCCAGATGGCTTGTTGAAGAGTACGCCCAGAGCGTTCTGCGATCCCGTTGGCCTTCGGGTTGTACGGAGATGTACGGATCACTGTCACACCATGGCGACGTAGAAGGATGGCGCAAGCGCCGTCAAACTCGGGGCCGTTGTCGCAGACGATGACCGGGATGCAGCCGAAGCGGCAGATAATATTCTCCCACAAGAAGGCAGCCCAGGCTTCAGCCGTGTTCGCTTTGACAGCCTTCGCCTCTTCCCAGTGGCTAGTGGCGCAGACAGCGTGGAGGAGGTAACGGAAGCTGCCGTTCATGAAGATGGTGTCGATGTGAAAACGCCGGAGGACACAAGGGGTGATCTTGGTCTTGGACGACAGCGGCGCTAGCTCGCGGTGCTGGGATCGGAACTGGCAGTTGAAACAAGAGCGAACGAACCAGACACAAGCTGCATAAAGATTGGGGAAGAAGTAGCGCTCGCGGAGCAAGGCGAACGTTGCCGCAGCGCCGCGATGGCCAGTGGTGTTGTGCGCCGCAGCTATGATTCGCTTTCGAGCGAGGGTGTCCGTGACCACGAGGAGAGGGTGCCGGTTGGCGCGAACGCGCCAGATGCGCCTATGCCCCACGATGTAGCAGCGACGCATGCGGGCCACCCGCGCCCTCAAGGCGGGGTCGGTGGGCTCGATGTTCTCGACTTCCGCGCGCCAGAAAGCGGCCCATGGAGGTTCGCGGTCGCCAAGATGTGCCTCGTGGAGGGTGTCCCCCGGAGAGACAGTTGTCGTGGGAGCGGGAACCGTCTTCGCCTGTAGCGACGAGGTGAACGTCGGGATCTCGTCGCCGAATTGTTGCGGAGCATGGTGGGGGCCGTCCAAGTCCGCTGGCGGGAAGTAGGAGCGCGCGGAGAAGCCAGAGGGCAGAGAGTGTCGCGGCTCGCGGAGCATGGGTCTGTAGATGGTGATTGGGAAGACACACGCTTCGCCACCGAGGTCACATTCGCACTCCTCCGGTTTTGAAGGCACTGCGCGGATGCGCCAGTCGTTGAAGAAGGGCGCCATCGATGCGGAGGACAACATGGATGACGAGGGGGAAGTGGAGCTCCAGCCGTCGGTGTAAACAGAGAATTGACTCAAGTGCACGGGCGCAGTGTGTGAGAGCCCCCCAAAGGTAAGGCCGACGGAAGGGTTGAAGGCGTCGTAGCCCCAGCTGGAGCGTCGCCAGAGAAGGTCGGCCGCCGGTACTTGAGCCATAGTGCGGAGACTCGTGAGGATTGAGTGGACTGTCCCAGATGAAACAACTGCGGAGACGACGGCGGGGCGAAGGGAGGGCACTGAGCGGGCAGAGGACGGGCACCGGGGGCGAGGCGCAGCTGCCGGTGGGTTTAAGAGGGCAACCGCACGACCGAAGAACTCGTCGAGGTGCTTCTCACCATCTGATTCGTCCGAATCGTCGGGAGCGGGCGGCCGACGGGACAGGGAGTCCTGGGGAATCCCCCTTGTGGCTGGGATGTGCTGGAACGCAAAAGTGAAGAGTGCCAGCATCAGGAAAACCCCAAAATGCTAATTAGGACTAATGGCACTAATTTACTTGATTAGCAGTCATTAGCTCGGATTATCTGTTAGTCACTAATTAGATCGGTCCTCTCCTAATTACGACCATTAGACAGAATAGTTACAGAATACTCACACAATAGCTTCATCAATACTGCCTGAGATAACGTGATTATGACTTCATTAGTTGCGCAATATCAGCTTTTACTGAGTGAATATCACAGCAGTAGCAGAACACAGACCACAATTAGACCAGCTTATCAGTTACTATCGGGCCATTATCACACTTCTCCGAGTACAGCGAACAAATTAGTGGGATTAATGAATGCACTAGTAAGGTAAGAACAGCACTATCAACAGAGAGATCCGACTGCCGATAGGGTATCACTGGAGATATCTGGCATGTCAACCTATATACGTGTCAGAGCGATGTACAGCACAATCATATACAGGGCTGCGCAGGCGGGCTGGCAGCAGCGTCAGAAGTCGGTGGACATGGCAGATAAGTCGAGGAGCTTCTTGGTGGTGAATTCGGAGGTCTTATCGGTAGTGGGATCAACGGCATCGGAGCTATGAAGCGAAGGTGTGTTAGCACGCAATGACAATCAAACTCAAAATGAAGCATACGAGACGCTCCGCTTCCAAAGACCATGCATCAGAGAGTGATATCTCTTGTCGTCAGGCTGGATAGTGCACAGGAGGTCGATGATGTCCTCATACTTCGATGTGAACAAGTTCGAAGCAAAGTCTTGGCCCTTGCGGCGCTTGTCAGGGTTCTTCGTCTCCTGGAGCACTGCAAAGATCTACAATGCATATTTGAATGAGATAAGCATGACACAGCGCAGTGTGGACCTTACCGCAGTTGCGACTAATGCGAGCATCGGTGCGGGAATTTCCTTCTGGTGAGGGTGAGAGGGGAGCGATGACTTGAACTCCGAAGCGAAACGTTCGCCGTATGAACGAGCCTTGTCGAAGAAGCAGGCGTTCAGAACCTGACTGTATATAGGGTGACCAAACGGGCGACCCGTATCCACATTCTCAGTCTACCAACACATGTTAGCTCTGCAAGGCGAGATAGCGTAAGAGAACGGAGACTGACCGCGAGATCCTTGATATAGATATACCGCTCATTGTGCTGCAACCAAGCAGCCTTCGTAGCGTCAATTATCCTGACCCCAAAAGCGCCACACATAACATTTGCAACGGTCGCCTTGACCCTCCCGCGGAGAAGTGTGATGCGATGAAGAGGCTGATAAACGTGCCATAGGGTTAGCATAAACGAGAGGAATAGAGAAGACACGTACATGCTTGGCTAACTTCTGACTGTAATCGTCGTCCCGAGTGATTCGGCGAGCAAGTTGGGGGTCTCGTTCGCGCTCGGTGATCGCAAGGAGCATGGGGCGCATGGCATCGTCCTTCTTCGGGCCGTCGGGGAATGCGTGAACAAAGAGTGCATGCTTGAGAGCCTCCGGCGTGGACAGCTTGAGAATCTTCGAAACTCGAGCTGTCTGGTCGCCGAGATTAAGCCGTTGGTTGACAATCTTGAGCTCGATGCCGATTTTGGGTTCGGTGTCAGACCCATCAGTCTCAGTTTCACTCGAAGCGTCGCTCTGATCAGTGTCGCGTGCGCCAGATGAGATGACTTCGGTTCGAAAAAAACCAGGTAAACTCACGGTGACAGGCGTCTCTGACCGGGAGGCTGTGGATTTCTTTTCACGGCTGCCAGCTTCAGGTGCGTCGTCAAGAATCTTCGGTTGCTGCAGGGAATGTCGATAATGTATCACACAGTTGAAAAGAGCGACACTTACTTCATCAACCTTGCGCGTTGACGCGGGAGCGGGCCGCGAACGCCAATCGGAGGAGAGGGAGGGGTGGATGGGTGTAGATGGAGGTTGGATGACCTCGATGTAGTGGTGCAGAGGCGTTGCCGGCACTAGGCGCAAAGCAGACGCAAACTAGAGTCACACGAGGGATGTCTAGCCCACAAAGACCAAGTTAACATAGCTCTACATACATACAGGCAATTGAGATACTCACCTAGCCCACAAAGACCAAGAGGTCGAGATGAGGGCTAGGACACGAAGTGCAAGTGCTAAGAGAGTCCGCGATACGGGCGCTTAAGCGCGGGAACAACCTTCCAATATAGTAACAGGCAGAGAAAAGGCAGAGAAATGGCGAAAAATAATACATAGGGCGAGTCCAGAGTCCGTTCCATGACACGCGTCTTCGGCTTTGGTGCGGCATCCTTCTTGCGAGCAGCGGTCTTGCCAGGGTTCGCCTTGCCACCAGAGGTCGACGTAGAGCGTGGAGTATTGGGCGATTGAGTCGCGGTACTCTTGCTAGGCCTTGAGGGCTTCATCGCGGTCTTGTTCCTCATGTCCTCGCTGTTCCTCGCGTCCTCACGGTGAACCTGTGTTGTCGTCATGCATTTACACAATAAGTGACAAGTCTGCGATGCGCACCTGAGACAGACGGGAACGCTTTCGAGTGGATCAGCATGTGTGCCGACTATTATGAAACAACCAGGTCATACCTTTGCATCTGGCTTCGACCTTTTGTCGTCGTCAGAGTCGTCCTGGTTCCCGCTCACAATCAGATCGCCCTCATCGTCGCTTAGCCTGTGCTTGCGAGATCGCTTGGGAGCACCGCCGTTCTGCTGAGACAAGCCTCGCGCATTTGAGGATGGTGTAGCTTCCGAAGCGTAGACCTGCGTAGATGTGTGCTATTCGCTACGCATCAAGACCGATTTGCAAGTAGAGCTGACTGCAAAACATACCTTCGCACGCGCGCTGCCATTCTGCGCACGCGCGTGGCCATCCGTTGTGTGTGCGCGGCCGTCCGTTGTGTGCGCACGGCCGTCCGTTGTGTGCGCGTGGCCGTCCGTTGCGTGCGTGCGGCCATCCGTTGCGTGCGAACGGCCACCCTTTACGCGCGAACGGCCGCCCTTGGTTTGCGCGCCACCATCCTTTGCATGTGCGTGGTCGTCCTTCACCAAGGCTCGTGTGCTCAGTCTCGTTCGATTGTAGCATCGCAAT
Source organism: Epithele typhae (assembly GCF_022376455.1). NCBI lineage: Eukaryota > Fungi > Basidiomycota > Agaricomycetes > Polyporales > Epitheliaceae > Epithele > Epithele typhae. The sequence goes on along the minus strand of NW_025954196.1, from coordinate 1,337,661 downwards.
ACAGAAAATTAGAGCTCACCTGTGATCCAGAGTCGGGATCCTCCATGTTTGACTGCTCCGTGACCTCACTGATCGTCTTTGAGGACTTCGTCTTCGTTTTTGGTGTTAGTCTAGACTTGGAAGCCTTCGATGGCTTCAACACCCCCAGACTGCTCTCAGTATTTATCCTCTGCGCATAAAAGCATCGAACTACACACCTGGAATACGTCGTCGTCATCAAGCTCCCCATTCCCATCGCCCGCATCCGAGTTCTCCAGAATGTTGGTATCCTGTGGCCGTTCCGCATACAAGGTGTCGTCCTCTTCCCATAGTAATGTCGGAGGGGTTGTGTTGCAGCGACGAATACGAGAGAGGGTAGGTGGGGAGTCATCTTCACTCTCAGACCCACCGAGCAAGGTGGCAGTCTGAGAAGAGAATGTGAGCCAGGACGTGTGAAGCGAGAAGACACGCAGGCTGTTGACGTGCAGCCACACTCCAGATGCGCCCACTCACCTCACGTTCGAGCGTTCGCGCGACTTGAGTTTCCGTTCCACCTAACGCATTTCCCTCTTCCTCTTCTTCTTCACCACTGCTGTTTGGCTCACTGATGTCGCCGCCTCCATCACCGCTCATGTTAAGATCTTCGTCCAATGTGCCTTCAACGGGATCCTCAGCACGAACGGGTGGTGCACGCTGGTTTGCCAGTGCAGTGCCATAATATATTCGCATGATGCGCTTATTTGCGGTGCAGGAATAAGCAGATGTTCTGCTTATATGCACTCAATTGAGCTTGACATCTGTTTTCGATATTCCTGCTCATATGAGCTTATGGTGGTAGACAGTGCTTTTGCTCATGTGAGGTGCTCCCCCAAAATGTCCGAAATCCTTCATAATATCAGTTCAATTGAGGAAGGTGTTTTTAGGAGTGCTCTGCTCATATGACGGCCATCATTTCACATGAGACATGCTCACATGAGGTCAGCCTGTGCATGAAAGACAGGCTCATGTGAGCAACAGTCTGTTCACATGGCCTTCCCTTATTTGAGGTCAATCTGTTGAGCAGAGGCTTGCTCATATGAGGGCAGTCTTACATTAGAGTGCTCTGTTGACAGGAGCACTCAACTGAGAGTCGTCTGTTCATGATAGATTCACTCATTTGAGTTGGCTGGGTACTAGAGAAACCCGCTCCCATGAGCCGTGACTGGTTTGGGGAATATTCGCTCATGTGAGTGGCACTCAGTTCGTGAGGGATACGCTCACGGGAGCCTCATGGTGAGCGAAACATGCGTTCAAATGAGCAGCGAAAAATTGACATTCTGTCTGCAAGAACTACGCTCATCTGAGTAACTGTCAGTTCTCAGGAAATTCGCTCATGCGAGTGGGATTCAGTTTGCAACAAATTCGCTCATGCGAGTGTGATTCAGTTTTCAAGAGATTCGCTCATGCGAGTGGCACTCAGTTTTCAAGAGATTCGCTCATGCGAGCCGACCAGTTTGCAATAAATGTGCCCCATGAGCTGATTATTCAGCCAATCAGCCAAACAAGCAGCCAGTAGTGCCAATTGGTTCCTGATCTGATCACTTGAAATTTTGCTCTACAAAAATTGAGCTCTGGTCAGGGAAAGTCCAGAAAATGAGGCTATCAAAGAACTGGAAAAGAAGAAAAACTTTTTTTGCGGTTTCTAGAGACAGAAACCTAATTTTTGGAAGAACGGGAAAAGAAATTTCATATTTGGGGTCTGTGGAAATACTCTTCAGAGAACTGGAAAAAAAACTTGTTCTCCTAGATCCTATGGAAATCCCGTAAAATTTCTCATGAACACAAATACTGATATAAAGCTAAGTTCAAGTCCTCCGGGCCAACTTTGACAGAAATCGGGTGGTTTGGATGCCTCATGAGGCTGGCAAGAGAGCCGAGGCAGGCAAAACAAATACAGGTTGTGGCCAAGCATGGAAGCACACAAGCCTGATGCTGCTGCATAGAGGGTTCAGGCGAGGGAGATGCCAATATGTAGCCGAGGGTCAGAGCACATCAGGTGGGCTTAGTGGCAATGCAGGCGAGACGAGGACGGGTGACGCAGGCAGAGGAGGCGGCGTGGGCGGAGGAGGTGACGTGGGCAGGGAAGATGCGGAGGAGGGGGAGATGGTGGTGGTGGGCAATGTGGAGGGCCACAACGCAGCAGCAGAGATGTCCAACGCGGGCGGAGGTGAGGGAGGCACCAGGCGATAAGGGCAGACAAGGCGGTGAGCAGGTGGGTGAGGCAGAGGGGGTGAGGCAGAGGTGGGCGACAGGTGAGGCTAGAGGAAGAGGCCGACACCCCATGGAGGCAGGCGATGCGTGTGGGGGTGGGCAACTGTGTAAGGCTGTTTGTGGCCCTACCCACGGATGATCCACAGATCATGTGATCTCCTGGGGCTTGATCCAGAGCCGCGCGGCTCAGAGCCTCTGGAAGAGCCGGAGCCACGCGAGCTGGATCCGTGATCCGTGGGTGGAGCCACAAACTGAGCCGCACTCTGCGCTCATTGTGGGTCCATGGATTCTACGGATCCTTCCCACTCATGTTGTGTGATTTAAGGCAATAATTCAAAGTACACAGAGGCTATATACATCGCCCAGAACAACCGGTGGTTGCTGGGTACAGCGGCTACACAGCAAGGTGGTTGATGCGGATGCGAAGCCCAGGCAATGTGGATGCGCGAGGTCGGCAAGTCTTGTGAGGCTAGCGAGAGTCGAGGCCGAGCCCTGCAACGCGGGGCAAGACAAGCGCCACGAGGACGAGGGTGAGGGCGGGTGACGTGGAGGCAGGCGGGCGCGACGTGTGCGCGACGTGAGCAACGCGGAGGTGAGACAGCGGTGAGGCGTGCTCGGGGCGGGCGAGTTGGAGGTGAGGCAGACGAGGGCGGAGAGGGCAAGGCGAGTGACGTGGGGGTGGGCGAGGGTGACGCGGGCGATGCGGAGAGGGCGACGCGGGGGCGACACGGGGGAGATGCGGGAGGCGCGGGCGATGCGAGAGAGGCAGGGGATGCGGGCGAGGTGGGCAACGCGTAGACGCGGGGGTGGGACGGACGACGCACACGGCGACGCAGGATGTGCGCGACGTGGGAGTACACGCGGGCGATGTGGCGACGCCAGGGTGAGACGAACGATGTGGGGGTGCAACAGACGACAGGGGGGGTGAGACGTCGGGGACACGGCGACGCCGGGACAAGATGGACGAGGGAGAGAACGAGAGGCGGAGAGGGTGACGTGAACACGGGAACACGGATGAGCGCGACTAAGGGTGTTGCCCGCGCGCGCCGAGGCCAAAACCTAAGAGGGGGGACAACGGGACGAGCAGAGGGGAGCAGAGAGAGCGGGGAAAACTCACCAGGGTTGGGGCGAGGTCGGAGACGCGGAGCTCGGCGGGCGGGGTAGGTGCGGGCGACGTAGGCGAGGGGGCGAGATGCGGACGACGTGTGCAGCTGAGGGCGACACGGGGCAGGCGGAGGACGGGGTTGCGGGTGCGGGCGAGGTGGGAGACATGGGGGTAAGGCCGGCGACGCGGGCGTGGCACAGCGGCGGGCGAGGGCGAGCCGGACAAGAGCGACGCGGAGGTCGTGGTAGGCGACGTGAGGCGGAGGACGAGGGCGAAATGAGGGCGAGGTCAGCGAGGACGCAGGGAGCAAAGGAGAACTCGCCAAAAGACATCGGGGACGCGGGAGCTCACCACGACCCCACAGAACCGCGCATGCGCCCGCGAGATGACGCAAGGCGGGCGACGGTGGGGCCGTCTAGCACGCATCGGGACACGCGGGGGCGACCGAGGGCGACACGGACGAGGGCGACGCGGAGGCGAGGGTGAGCGAGGCGGGCGATGTGGGCGACACGAGCGAAGGCGAGCGGCGCAGAAGAGATCGGGGCGGTGAGGGCGACGAGGAACACGCGGAACACGGGCGAGGTGGGCGAGGTGCGGACGAAGTGGGGGCGAGATCGACGGGGCGGGGGCGGGAAACGGCGCCCGCGGAGAGCGCACACTGGAGGGCGCGATGCGGATGAACGTGAGATTACGCAAGCGCGAGCTGGGCAAGGCGTGGCTGGAACGCGGAGAGCAAAGGGGGCGGGTAGAACTCACCAGCTGAGGAGGTCGGGGCCGCGGGAGCTCACGGCGACCCCACGAAACAACTCTTAGGCTTGAGGACGGCCGCGCGCGCACGCGACGACGCAGCATGGACGGAGGGTAGAGGGTAAGCGGAGGACGAGCGAGGCCTCGGCCTTTCGCGCAGATTGACGTGCAGTAGCCCCGACTCGGGAGCTGGACCAGCTCGCGTACGCTGCCGCAATGCCGTAACGCGGGGTACACGCTGTGGGGGGAGAGGAGGGAGAAGGACAAGAAGACGAGGGCGTGGGCAAGTACCGCGCGCTGGTAGCGCAAGGTGAGCGCGTCAACGACGGAGGTGCATGGGGCGGATACACAACAGATATATAAGCATTCCGGCGAACAGAGGGGCAGCAAAAAGACGGCGTATGATACAAAAACCTTTCCAGTGGCCGGATATAATTAAAATCGTCGTTTTCGACGAGTGGAGTGCGCCTTGCTGAGGTTCAGTCAGACTCAGGGCCAGTCTTCCTCCTCCTCCTCCTCCTCCTCCTCCTCCTCCTCCTCCTCCTCCTCATCCTCCTCCTCTGGCTCGACCGGCGTCTCCTGCTTCTTGCCGGGCGGAATCCCCTTTGCCTGCGTCACCTGCTTCGCCGCCGTCGGCGTAATCGGCTCCCCCTGGGTGGGCCGCGGTGTACGCGCGGCCGGCGGCGGTGCACGCGCGGCCGGCGTTGCAGCAGAACGCGCGGCCGGCGTTGGCAGCGGAACGCGCGGCGGCGGCAGCGGAACGCGCGGTGGTCGGCGCAGCGGAACGCGCGGTGGTCGGCGCAGCGGACGGCGCGGGAGACGGCGCGGAGACGGCGCGGTGGGTGGCGCAGCAGGGCGTTCCAGGACATATTCAGGGGGCTGCGGGGTCGGCGCGGTGCGCGTCGAAGCAGCAACCGCATCCAGCATCTTCACATCGAGATCCTGGATCGGGACTGCGGGTGCGTTGGTGCGCAACGCCTGGGCAAAAACGATGCCGGCTGTCTTCACCCAGGTGAGGAAATCCTCCGGATTTGCGAATCCATTCGGGCTAAATGAATTGCGGATTACTTCTTGGCGTCCTTCGGCGTGCGCAGCGACCGATTCAAGACCCGATATGGCGGCCTGCATCTCACCCCGAAGCCGGTTGAAGTTCGTCGCAGCGCTGAGGTAAGCCTTGCGCAACTCGCCATCGATCGAAAGGTCGGCCTGTGCAGGTGTTTCGGCGGCCGAGCGAGTGGCGGAGGACGCCAGGGACGACAAGGGAGGGCCGAACAGCGACATTGACGGTTCCAAAGGCGACAGGAAATGCGCGTAGGACGCCGACGAGGACTGCGTGGATCCAGTTCTCTTGGGGCGTGGCGGAACCTCGATGTAAGGCACGGCGCCGGTCTTCAAGCGCTTGGAGGGCTTCGACGTGGAGGGCGGGGAAATAGGGGCGGTGCGTTTGGATGCTGCCTGCGTCGTGGCCCGTGTGGTACGACGAGTCGAAGACGACTGCTGGGGTTGTTCGTCGTCCGACAGCTCGATCACTTTCGGCGTGCGTTTCGGCCCCGCGGCTGCCTTCGACTTCCCTGCAGGCTTCTGCTTGCGCTTGCGGGGGGACTTCTTGGTAGTTGTGGCAGTCGTCTTCACCGTCTTCGGCCTGGATTGTGGACGGGATGGGCGGAGCGCACGGGCTTCCTCGTCCGGAGCACAGCTATCGCGCACGCATTCGCGGCGTCTGCCGTGGATTGTCTTGAATTCGGCGGCCGTAACTCCGATATGCGCCCTTGGTCGGTCAACAAATAGGTGTCGCCAAGCGATTCGGCGGCTGTCAGCGCGATGGTACTGCCATTTCAGCGTTGTGACCTTCTCGGGAACCTCGATGAGGTCGGACGTGAGGAGCGCGAAGTCTTCCTTCGTGATAGCGTGGAGGAGAAAGTCGATGTATCCCTCAGCGACTGCAAGTTGTGCGCCGACCAGCGCTTTGAGGGGATAAAAGGTCAGGCCGTCGAAGAACGCTATGACACCGAGCCGTTTCACTGACCGCCAAACGTCAGGATGTGGCTGTATCGAGGTCGGCAGATGCGACATACCAAGAACCCATCCGTCCCCACGGATCCCAAGCAACGAGCAGCGGATCTTCTCCAACTTGCACAGTCCGCATGGTTGCACTCCGCCGTAGCATGTTCCTCGTCCATCCGGCATCTTCTTGTGGCAGTTGTCACACTATCACAATAATCGCACTCAATACATCTTTGGGGTGCGCTGGAAACGAGTGAAGTACTTACAACACGGCGAAAGTGAATGAATGTCGTCTCGGGAGGCCCGGTCGCATTTTCCAACGAGGCGACTGTTGATGTGGACTCGATTCGGCAGCCGGCGTCGTTGGAATCGTCGTACTCAATCACCTCATCGCTGCTTGCTTTGTCGACGTCCTGTTCTTCGTCACTGTCCTCTTCCTCGTCGTCGTCGGACTCGTCGACCCAGTTCTGTGCGTCTTCGGACTTCGAGGACCCATGTGCGTCGCCGAGATCGAAGTCCGGCTCGGGCTCGTAGGAGAACACCACGCCAAACTTCACGGCGATACTGGCGGCGGTGTGCGCGCGCATCGCCTCGAAGTCCGCCTCGGATGTATCGAGTTTGAAGAATAATGCCCATAGTCGGCGTTCCTGGGATGTCATAACATCCCCACTGCCACGGAGGACGATAACACGGCGTGGATACGCCGTGGTGACATCAACAAGATCGAAGGTGGAGGGGGATTTCGCGGCGCGCCTCTGGATAGCGTCGAGGTCCGCTTTCATGAAGTCGGACAGGATGGGGGACGAGAACTTCGCAGATTCAGAGCGATATCGGCCTGCCGATTGCACCATGACGCACCTTATACAAAATGCTCCCAGCCGCCTTCCCAAGTTCGGCAGCCTTCGGCCGCGTCCATTGCCCCATCGGCCCGCTAGGGATTTTTCCTGTGAACGTTTCATGAATCCGGCGGGCTCTTTCTCCCTCGATAGGCTCGGGGGTGTTGCCCCAGGTCGGCAGCACATGGGTAGCGCCGAGACGGGAGGGGAATGTCGGCGGCATAGACATGGTAGGGGAAGGAACGGCGAGTTCAGTGAGAGGGAAGAGAGCAGCAGAGGCTGGGGGGCGCGTCGGTGAGCCCAGGGCTTATCTGACCCGCCCGCGTGAAAGAAGCAACGACAACGCCAAACAGCACAAAGTTCAGAAGCGCAAAGTGTGGCCACGCGAAACTGCAGGGCACAAACATGCGCAAATACCAGTGGAATCTTCGCATTAATCTGCTCACCGCTCCTCTGGAGTGTTTTATTCTGTTCCGCCAGCCACCCATCTCAGTTCTGGCAGGTGTAAGTGGCTGACCTACCTGATTCGGTGTCGGTTCCGGCAGGTTCCGGCGGTGCCCACGCCTGCTCATTCCTTCCTCAGAAATCGGGTATTTGATATATGCAGGGCTGAACATGGAAGTGCCTATACGAAGCCGAAATCACTGATCTGCTGAACTAGGTAAGTGAAATGGGGAAGCGGTGGAACAGAGAGACCCAGCGCAGCGGACCATGCCTCAACTACCTCCCGACGATTGTACCATGAAATACAAAACCGCTCGCCATCCTTGGTTGGCGGCGCACCATGTTCTAGAAGCTTAGTGAGCATTAAGAGGACAGTCCCAGGTTCATACGGAAGTGCCAGCCCGAGACTCCGAAGTGATAGAAATGTCCCATCATAATCCCCCAATGTAAGCAAAAGATCGTAGAACCAGTCAAAACTGTTGAGGTCCCGATGATAAGGCGTCTCCCGGTTCGCTATAATTTGGAGAGCGACGGCGGTAACCGGCCAGTCCTGGAATGCAGGGCTGAATGCATTGAACATTTGAACCAGGGCTTTGTATTGCTCAGGGGCCAGAACGGCTATGACTGCATCCAGCACCGCAGCGCAGCACTCAAAGGATTTAAGCCAAACTTCCGTGCGGCGTTCTTGATGGGGTCGCCTGCGCATGAGATTTAAAGACGGTCGTATATTTTCAACCTTGGTGATTTGGTAAGCGATATTCCTGGGAGTGGACGATGTTCCCTCACCAAGTTGGATAGACCTTGCTGTACTAAGGCTGTTTGCGGCTCGATCCACAGATGATCCGGATCCGAACCCACGGATCATGTGACATCTGGGGGCTTGATCCAGATCCGCATGGGTCAGAGCCGCTGGAAGAGCCGGAGCTGCGAGATCCGGAGCCGTAATCCGCGGATCGAGCCGCCAACTGAGCCGCACTCTGTGGCTCAGTGCGGCTCAGCTGCTTCTTGCGGATCATTCTCACTCGAGTATATTATATCGGACCATTCATGGTTGTGAAGAGCAAGCAAGGGGGTATTTCATTGACAGATTACTACTCTACATAGTAAATACATTTGGTAGATGTATTGTGGGCTACAGAAATATCACTACAACACCAGAGAAGCGGGTGAGGCAGGCTACATAGGCAATACCGAGGCGAGATAGAGGTGAGGCATGGGAAGCGGACGAGAAGCGAGGTGGACGCTGGCGAGCGCGACATGGGCAGTGGGCGCGCGAGGCACGCGCGCAAGGACAGATGATGTGGGTGAAGCGGGCAAGGGCGACGAGGATGTGGGCGAGGGTGGGCAACGCGGGCGAGATGAGTGACGTGGGTAAGACGGAGACGATGCGGGCGACCTGGGCCCCAACGCGGGTAATGTGGGCACAAATGCGGGCAAGGGTGATGCAGGGGGGAGGCGGGTGACACGGGCGACACAAAGGAGGCGTGTGGGTGATGCGCGCGAGACGGGTGCGAGGTGAGGCGGGCGGCGCGGGGGCAAGACGTGGGCGACGCGGATGAAGTGACGACACGGGCGAGGTGGGGTGGACGACGTGGGGGAAGGACGTGGGAGGGTGAGGGCGGTACACGGACGATGTGGGCGATACGGGCGAGAGGCGGACAACATGCGGGTGACGTGGGGGACGCGGAGGTTGGCAGGCGAGGTAGGTGCGGGGGACGCAGGCGGGGGAGCGAGGGCAAGACGCGGACCACGCGCGGACAAGGTGGGTAATGCGGGGGACGCGGTGCAGGCGGGGGACACGGTGCAGGCGGGGGACGTGGGGGACGCGGTTGAGTGCGAGATGGGTGAGGAGACAGGGACGACGCGTGCGAGGTGGGTGACGCGGGAGCAGCACAGGCGAATGCGAGCGAAACATGGCGGAGAAGGCGGGCAAGAGCGAGGTGGGCAAAGTGGGCGAGGACGAGGAGGACGAGGAAGAGGGCGACGCGAGGCGGAGCCGAGGGACGCGGAGGTGAGAGACGCGGGCCGGGATGAGGCGGAGGAGGTGGTGGGCGAAGGCAACGTGGAGGACAAGGGTAACGCGGACGAGGCTGAGGACAAGAGCGAGGTGGGTGGGGACGTGCGCACAGAGCAAAGGGTATAACTCACCAAGGGAGATCGGGGTCGCGGGAGCTCACCGCGACCCCATGATGGAAATATTGGGCTTGAGAACAGCCCCGCGCCCGCGTAAGGGCAACGCGAACGGGGGGGCGATGTAGGGCGAGATGGGTGACGGAGAGGTAGCGAGGCGGAGAGGTCGAGAGTGAGGTTGACGTGGGCGACGTGGGCGACACGGGGACGAGACGAGCGAGCACGATGCGAGCAAGAGCTTTGCCGGCGCGGCTGGAACATGAGGGGGAGGAGGCGACGTGGGGAGCAGAGAGGGCGGGGAGCACTCACCATAAAAAACTGGGGCTGCGGGAGCTCACCGCGACCCCACGACGTAGCTCTCGGGTTTGAGAACGGCATGGTGCCAATGCCAGGGCGGAGGACGTGGAGGGCGGACAGTGTAGGCGCGAGGAGGGTGAGACAGGCGAGGGCGCAGCAGGCGATGTGGGGGCAAGATGGGCGAGGGCGAGGCGGAGAACGCGAGGTAAACAAGGGCAACGCAGATGAGCCCGACGCGGACGAGCGCGAGCGCGAGACGGGCAAGGGCGTTGTGGGCACGGCCGGAACCTGGGAGGGGAAGGGGACGCGGGAGCAGAGGGGGCGAGAAGAACTTAAGTACTCACTAGAGGAGGCCACGGAAGCTCACCGCGACAGCCAGGCGCGCGAGCGCGATGGCGCCGGGTGGACGAAGGATCAGACGACGCGGGGCAGGCCTGAGGCTGGGGACACGGGCAACGCGGGCGAGGGCAAGAGCGACGCGGAAGATGCGGGAGACGCGCGGCGGACGTGAGGCGGATCCGGTTGATGAAGCGGACGGCAGCGTGGGAGGAGGGCGAGGAGGCGGAGGCAGAGGACGAGGGCTCGCCAGGGGCTCGCCGGGGGATGGCGATGTGGCAAGACGGATAGGCCCGAGCGTGAGGTGGTGGACGAGCGCGGGACGAGCGTGAGCGCGAGCTAGGACGCCGCGCGGGAGCACTCAGCAACTCACCAAGGGAGATCGGGGGCGCGGGAGCTCACCGCTACCCCACAAAACAACTCCTGGGCTTGACGACGGCCGCGCGCGACGACGACGCAGCATGGATGGAGGGTAGAGGGTAAGTGGAGGACGAGCGAGGATAGACTGAGGAGGACTCGGATTGAGGACGAGCAAGCGGCGCGCGAGATGCCGCGTTCAAATCCGAACATTGCCCGATCTGGACGGATTCCCGCGTGCAGACGCCAGACGCGGGCGCCAAATGCACTCGAAGTGAACATAGGTCATGTTTTGTCTGTCACTCGGTCAATTCTTCGCCAAATCACACGAATATAATATCGTTACAACGACGCTTCAAATAGCTTTCGAACGGTATAGGGCTTGTAGTACATAAGTACAAATATAAGCTATTACTCAAGAATCTGCGGATAATCCGTGGATCGAGCCGCAGATCCGCCAAATTTCAGCCCACTCGATCCGGAGCCGCTGGGAGCCGGAGCTGCAGAGAGCTGGAGCCGCCCGGCTCATGATCCCTGGCTCACGGCTTCGGATCATTGCGGGTTTACCCGCGAAGTGAGCCGGAGCTGCAAACAGCCTTATGCTGTACCATCGCTCGGGCGATTAAAATAGTGCCCTTTATTACACCCTTTTCACTAGAGTAGAGGACAGTGTTATCCCACCACACCTTGCTGTTCTCGGAAGGCTTTTTAACCTCCCGAGCCAAAAGCCACTGAGTTGCAGTGAGAAGCTCATGCTTGCGGCCACTGGGTTTCAGTAAGTGCTGTGTCGTGGAGTGATACACACACCTGCAGCTCTCCGGTGAGTAGATCCGGCAGATACCATGCGAGGACCTTGTCATGGATATCCACTGCCACAAACCCAGACTCAGGTCGCTTCAGTTCTCCCTCGATTGACGAGAACAATGGGGGAAAGTTGGAGGAGAGCTTCTCCCATTCTTCAGGTGTCGGAAGCCCATGCCCCTTATTCATAGCCTTATGATAATCCTCTGCAGCCCATGCTGTCTGGTCTAATGAGAGTAAAAATGAGAATGAACATTGAAATAATGTTCATGAGGACTCACATTTGTGTTGCATTGCTTCAAAGATTGTATCCGCAGCATCAACGCACCCATGCCAAACCTTTAGGTTGAACCCAGGCGGACAAGGGCAAAGGTTCTCGGCCCGAAAACCACCAGTGCGGCCTGGGGTGACCCACCATTGCAGGCGGGCAGCTAGGACATCTTGAAGAAGAAGAGCAGCTTTTTCATGGAGGGGGCTGTCAGACGGGACGGACATCTCCCCAGAGATAGAGAAGGGTGGAAGAAGAGCTATTTCCCAGTCAATGTTCCCACATACTATTTTAGAGGGCCGCAAAGCCACGTGATATCACTAACGAAAGGTCTGAGGCTAGGATTGTAATTTTTGATGCAATGGAGCACAGCAGAGCACCACAAAGACATCTGGCGAAACCTAGCGGCACCCGGCAATTCGGCATGTCTCAAAATCGCACTAGCGCTCGCCGGCGGTTTCCCGCATGTGAGAACCGCCCTAGCGCTCACTGGGCACATTTCCGTGTCCAAGCCACCCTAGCGCTCGCCGGGTGGTTTCTCGCGTGTCAAAACCGCCCTGGCGCTCACCGGCCAGTTTAAACGGCCCCGAAATTTCGGCCCAGGCCAATATGCCTGTGGCGAGTACAATTCGGCCTGGCACTCGGTCACAGGAAACCGGTGGGGTACGCACATTGTGGTGCTCTTTTCCTTACCGACTTGCCTGAATTTTAAGAAACGTAGCACTGAGCGTTCTGGAGTAGCTGGGAGGCTATCCATGTCAGAGTATTCAGCTGTTCAAGAAAACATTTCATCCAGTCCAAAACATAGGATGCATCTGGATTATGGAGACGAAAATACAACAGACTAAGTGAGGCAGTTCTAAAATCTACTTGGCGACATATAGGTATGGGCAGGTCAGGGGATGAGATAAACTCCCCAATTACTGGGCCTAAGAATGGAATGCTGACGTCCATGGCACGCGCAGGATCAATGGGTGATTCTGACCCAGATGCTACAGGGGGGGGCTGGGGCTTCGAAATGTCTTCTCCTTGGGGCATTATATCAGCAAGCTAAAAATGAGTATCAGGCAGAGATATGCCAGATTGATATGAAAACCCACTGCTTTTTCATCAGTGCCTGGGGGAGCGCGACTGGGATCCGTCGAAGGGGCCTCCATTTCTCCGTCTTCCAATGAAAGAAGAATAGCAGTTAAAGGGGAAAGTGAGGCCGTCGGTGGGGAAGATGGCCCGGCGGCCAGATCGGCGGTGGTATTCCGCGGCGGATGTTGGGGATGGTGGAGAGAGACAGCCGGATCAGTGGATGAGGGGCCGGCGATTGGAGTTTTAGGGGTATCGGCCGATGCATTCTCAAGCGCATCCGGCTGGAAGAACCTTGCCAAAATTTCGGAAGGGGATGGATCCAGCAAAGGGGGATTGAAGGGAGGCTCATTGCTCTGGTGAGTGAAACTATGGCCACCGGGCGACATATCGGCGCTGTGTTTCATGAGCGACGTCAGTTCGACCTCTGGAAGTGACGAATAGTCGGGCGGATTTTCCCTGGTCGTCTGCACAAGCGAGCACCAGGCCGAGACATGGAATGCGATGTGCTTGGTGAACTCGTTGTGAGAGACCATGGAACGAGCGGCGTCCTCAAGTCGGCTCAGTCGGGAGGTCGACGATGCTTGCTGGGAGCGAAGTTCTTGCAAGGAGCGGTTCAGACTGGAGCGATGTAGCTGAAGTCGGACCAGGAGCTTTTCATAGCGAGTCAGCATGGCCTTGTCGGTGCGTAATTGACCGGCTTGCGATTTCAGCTTCTCCAAGACGACAATCGAACCCTGTTCGAGTTGAGAGACGGACACAGTCAGTGCCGATAACCTTTGATCCTGACTTTGGTCGGTTTCTTGCGAGGCTTCAAGAACCCGCCGAAGAGACGCCATCTCCTCAGTCAATGCATTGAATGAGTCATTTGTCAACTCAGCCTCCGTTTTCATCGCCTCAACAAAGGCGTCGTACTTGGCCTGAGACGCTTGGTCGTTAGCGACGACGGCTTTTGCTACTGTTGCCACCTCTCTCGTCAGGACGGCAGTTGACGCTTCCATGGCTTCGGACTTAGTGGCTTGTTCAGCGACTTGCTGTTGCAGTGTCTCCAATTTTGACCGCGTTGCGAGAAGCTGACTGCGGAGTTCAGCAATCTGCTCGGTGCCGGTGTGAGATTCAGCAGCGGCTTGTTTGGAAAGCCGGATCGCCTCTTCAACCTTCTCAGAGAGCATCCGACGGCCCCTGGCAAGATGAGGGGCAATCGCATCAAGAACAGGCTCTGGTTTGGGTGCAAGCGAAAAGTGCTCCACTGATCCACCTGCGGGCGCGGAGTTGGCGTGGCGTTTTTAATGTGAATGCATCGGAGAGTACTCACCAGGTGGAGGGGAAACTATGTTTTCCTGGATATTTCCGCCGACGTTCCGATTCTTCTCTCGTTCGGTTGACTCGGAAGGGACAGCATTATCACCCGGCCGGGCGCGAGATACCCCTGTTGATGATGAGCCTGCGACCAGCGCCGAAGAGATATTCGGCCGCTTCTTGCCTGCCATCTTCGAAGGGCCGGCGACTGATATAAATGAGGGAGGATAAGCGACAATGCAAACGGCCGGCTTCAAATGCAACGCACCGTCCGAACGGCGGAAATCCTCCAAAGGGAGAGAAATATTTCCTGGCGTCGCCTTCGCTTTGCCCTTCGCTTTTCGGGCTGTCGTCTTTGCGTCCTCGGAATATTCGTCAGACAAGGATGAGGAAATTAACATTTCCTCATCTGAATCGACGACTGCTAATGCCACGGAAGATCAGACGAAGTACACATTTCGGCCCGATGGAGAAGCGGCACCTGGACTAGCCTTGACGCCGGCGTTGGCCCTCAAACGGGGATTGACCCCCCTTCTTTGATACGGCTCGGCCGCATCCTCTGCTTCGACTGGGGCCCGCGATGCAGTTTTTCGGTTTTAAACAGCATAGTCCGCGGCAAAGGCGGCAACCCAGAATCAGCTACAAATGATGAACCGCCCGGTTATCCTCGGTCGCACGCGCTGAGGCTCTACAACGCACCTGTCTTGTGAACACGCTCCGTGTCTTTGCTAAGCATAAACTCGGACGAAAATCCTTGCGTGTCGGTAGATGCATCCATTGCTTCCTTTGCTGCGTCCTCTTGAAACACGGCGAGGGGCTCTTCGTATGCGGGACTAACAACAGTCTGTTCGCATTAAAACATAAAGTGAGTCCGAATATATTCTATGTCACGAAATCAGCTGACCTTCATATCGAAATTCTTGAGTTGCCCCATGGGATCCTCTCCTTCCAATGGGCCTTGCACAAACTGCCCGCCGACACCCGCAGCGATATACTCTTGCCGTATCTCTTCCTGCATTATCTCGTCAGATGTTTGATGGCATCTAAAAATCACGAAATCGGCTTACCCATGGGACTTCTTCATCGTCGGCCGATGCCAAAACATCTGGGGAAGAAGCGGCCGGATACGGGCGAAGTAACGCAGGATTATCGAGGCCGAGACAGGTATTCCTGGTCTCATGAAAAACGTCACACCATGTCCCGTAGAACGTCGGCACACCGTCACGGCCCTTGATTTGTCGAAGCGCTTTGGGAACGCGGACGAACTTCCCGGAACGGCTGTGATTGGTAATTGCGACTCCGAACTCAAAGGCGCGATATGCTTGCACCAGAGGCGAGCCCCTCCATCCTGAGATGTACGCATTGGAACACCTTAGATGCGCCTTCTTGCAGCAGATACAGGTAGAGCCGACGAGGATAGCCATGAGGCACCTATGCCCCCCTTCTCGGCAACGAGTGCATCGGTGGTCCAGTCCGTCAGGCCCCTAGAGAATATCGGATGAGAACCGATGAGACGTGTGCATGCACAAGTGGAATGGCCCACCTTCTCCGGCATTTCTACCACTGCCCACTCGCCGTCGACAGATTCAGCAGGGGGAGGACAAGACGGCCGTGGAGGAACAAATTTGTTTTCCCTCGATTTCCTCACAGCTTTCTTCCGTGAGCCGGACACCTTGCGCGCCTGCCCAAGCACCCGTTTTTTCGCTTGCTGATTCGGCCGTTCTGACGAGGAAAATGAGCGTTGACCAGCCGACTCAACTGATTCATCGGCTAGCATGGTGTCAGAAACTTCGGAGCCTGTGGTGAGTTTTCCCGATGTTGAAGGGGCACAGCCGGCCGGAACGGAGGATCGAAGGCGTTTTCGCGGGGTAAATCGGCTGGCCTCTACACTGGCCGCATCGGCCCGGTCTCCATCAACTGCACTGGGGCCTTTGTGGGAAATAAAATATTAGTCGGGGACGCGAAGCCTCTGCCCGAACTGGTACTCACCAGGATTGGCCGATTCGCGACGCCGCCGCATCCGGCCAGATGATGTGGAGTACACCTGCTCCTCAACGCCGGCCATTGCATCAACTGGAAAGCCGTCAGAACCGTCGCCATAAAATAGTCTAGGTTGAGCTCACCTGGAAGAAACCACTGATCCACAACCTCTTCCAACAAGAGAAGTTTGATGTTCCCTTGGTCGTTGCCAGCTAACCGCATCCCGTCCGCATAGGTTACGTACTTCTCAGGGAGCGGTTCCTTATCCTGCACCGGAATGATATTTTGAATGGATGGGTGGGTGTTCTCAAAATGCGCCTTCTCCCATTCGTAGAATGCTCCGAGGGCCGAACAAGGTAGAGTCGAGAGGGAGCTTCGATGGACCTGCACGTATCGCCTGAGCAGAAAGAGACGACGAACAAATTTCTTTTCCCAGGCATCAGACTCCTCCTGCGATATGTCTTGAGACGGACGGTTTTGCAGGGCGTAATGGATCTCAGAGGCAAGTTGATGCATTTGTGGTGTGGCGGATTCAAGCGATTCGGATGCAGAAGGTAGGCCGATGCAGCCGTGCGGCGGCAGTGTTGAATGAGCAGGCATGGCGATGTAGAGAAGACGAATTGAGCAGGAGTGAAGTCGGCGCGACGGGGAAGCAAGCGGGAGCGACTGCGAGGAAAGGGGGAGGGCAGGCTGCAATTCGCGAGACGGGTAAGATTAAAGCGGCCGGCGTGCGACCGCCTTAGCGCTGATGGTTCTGATTGTGGGTGCCGGATTGGCGTCGCTTCGGGAGGATCTACATCGCTTCGCAACGTTGCTGATCCTGGGCGCTCGGCATTCTCCAAATGCGGCTGCCGTCGGCCCGGATGCATCATAAACCCCGCCCAGGGACCTCCGCATGCCTCAAAGTGACTTTCTTGGTGTTGCAGCCTGGTCCCTCAACCGATACCCTCTATGACTAAGAAGACCATGACGGTGAGTGTTCGGATGCCATATGAGTGGGAGAGGTGCTGAAATCGGCGAAGTTGGATATCTTCCCTGGCCGACTCCTGATCCGTTGCCGTTCAATAGGGTGAAGGCGAACAAAGACTGCCGCAAGGTCCCGGCGGGTGTGGCCGAAGTCTTTGCCATGCCCACCTCTCTGACGGTCTCCGAGCTATTGAAGTGGAAACCGCTGGACAGGCCGACGGACAGCCGAATCGGGCTGGAGCAATTCTGTACCACTCATCGGATGCTGTAGGGCTGAAAGAAATCCCCCGGTACGTCTATCATTGCAACCCAACTTGGTTCAAGGGCGAAATACTCGACGGTGCTGCGATCAAAGCCCACAGTGAGAAAGGCAAGCGGTCATTCGATCACCCTTGCGCTCCTGGTATCCTCCTCCCCCTCTGGATGTTCAAGGTTTGGAGCATAATATCGCCTCTCCACGAGCCACGCCATGGACTCCACCGAAGCATCAACTGGGTGAGGAAAATGGCCGAAGAGGAGAAGTGGTCCACCGGTCTCTCAGATGCAGTCATGGCCGCCATCCAGAACGTTCCTATCAAGAACAGGACCCTCGTGAATACCATCTACGAGCTTCTGTCCAACCGCATGATCTCGGACGAATCTGTCACGGCGGCATGTATTTCGATCAATATCCTCATTCGCCGACACCATCAGCACCCATCCGCTTACGTCGCCAATCCGTACGTCGGCACACAGTGCCTGGGAGGTCGAGAGGCGAAGGCTGTCTCCGACATCTTCAAGTTGCATAAGAAGCAGGCCGATATACCGAACGCATCATTGTCCCCTGGTACTTCAAACCCGATGACCGCAGGCCTGGACACTGGGTTACAGTCATTCTGGACTTGGAACACACAACATTCTTAGTCGCTGACTCCCTTCCGCACTACACTGAGCAAATAATTGGCGCCGAACTGGTAAAATCCGCTCGCCGATTCGGAGAGATGTTATATCAGAAGCGGCATTCGGCGCAGTCTGGAAGTCTAAGACGTCGCCGGAATGGAGACAGACGCAAGACATCGACTTCACTAGCCCTCGTCAGAACGATAGCATCTCCTGCGCAGCCGTTACGCTTAACAACATCGTCGCATACGTCTTTCCCGGTGCACAGCGATGGACGGTAGACAACACCTGGACCTCACATCAATCAGGTCCCCTTAGCCTGGGGCACGGGGGGGATGGCCCGGGCTAAGGAGACCTGAATCCGTGCTCCCGCGCATGTTTGAATAATGTCCTCAATAAACCCGAGGCAGTTTCCCTGAAGGGAAGTATTCGAACGCCCTCCCTTCCAAGTCCCCCAGCCCATCACGTGTCCCCATCCTTCAGATCTCCCATCAGTCCGCGTTATCTCTCCCGCCCCCGCACGCGTTATCTCCCGCGCCCGCGCCCACGTTATCTCCCGCGTCGGCGCCGCGCGCCTCCCTGCCCCGCCACCCGTGCTCGCTGTGCCCGACAGTGAGCTCGCTGTCCCTGCACCCTGCCTCCCCCTCCGCTCCGTTTCCCTCCGTTCTTTTTGTAATCTACTTGCATTCACAATGCGCACCTAATGGTACACAATTCAATGGCCACACCTTCCTGGGTGTGCCTGCACTGAGCCCTCAAACCTCCCAAAATGCGTGCAATACAGGAACATATACAAGCACTCAAATGATCGGCTAAGTGCTGCATCAGATAGTTGTAGATGAGAGCTACTCTATCATAAAATCGCAGTTGGATAGCTAGAGGGGTGCAGGTATGATGTCATATGTTATTTCAGAATGACATACCCCACAGTGATATGGTATATGCATATATCGTCTTATGTACACCCCGAATCGTACCTAGAGGTCATTCAGAGCGCGTTGCAAAAAGAAGCAAGCGAATAAACGATGTCGTGGTGAGGATATGACATATGCACAGAAGGGGGAGTTGGCTCGAAAATGCGGCCTTCATATGTTTTTGTGTAGACCTCTGATCACTTCGCATCTTGTTGCATTACGTTTATATGTATATGGAGAGCTCAGATCGTCAGTTTTATGCTTATCGGTGAAGGATTGAATACAGGCCATGATATGTCATTATTCTATGACATAGAGTATAGCGAGATAGCATGCGCTCCGATTGTTGTTCTGAAAGGCGGAACAGAACGGGGTGTTCTTCTGCTCAACGATGCAGAAAGAATATTGAAGAATGGTCGAGAAGTGGTTGAGATATGCCATATGAGCTTGAAGTGTGCAAAGTAGTGTAGGTGGTTCAAGGGCGTCCTTTGTGCAACCTGCCGTTCTAGACCCATCTGACATATCTCAACCACTTCTCGACCATTCTTCAATATTCTTTCTGCATCGTTGAGCAGAAGAACACCCCGTTCTGTTCCGCCTTTCAGAACAACAATCGGAGCGCATGCTATCTCGCTATACTCTATGTCATAGAATAATGACATATCATGGCCTGTATTCAATCCTTCACCGATAAGCATAAAACTGACGATCTGAGCTCTCCATATACATATAAACGTAATGCAACAAGATGCGAAGTGATCAGAGGTCTACACAAAAACATATGAAGGCCGCATTTTCGAGCCAACTCCCCCTTCTGTGCATATGTCATATCCTCACCACGACATCGTTTATTCGCTTGCTTCTTTTTGCAACGCGCTCTGAATGACCTCTAGGTACGATTCGGGGTGTACATAAGACGATATATGCATATACCATATCACTGTGGGGTATGTCATTCTGAAATAACATATGACATCATACCTGCACCCCTCTAGCTATCCAACTGCGATTTTATGATAGAGTAGCTCTCATCTACAACTATCTGATGCAGCACTTAGCCGATCATTTGAGTGCTTGTATATGTTCCTGTATTGCACGCATTTTGGGAGGTTTGAGGGCTCAGTGCAGGCACACCCAGGAAGGTGTGGCCATTGAATTGTGTACCATTAGGTGCGCATTGTGAATGCAAGTAGATTACAAAAAGAACGGAGGGAAACGGAGCGGAGGGGGAGGCAGGGTGCAGGGACAGCGAGCTCACTGTCGGGCACAGCGAGCACGGGTGGCGGGGCAGGGAGGCGCGCGGCGCCGACGCGGGAGATAACGTGGGCGCGGGCGCGGGAGATAACGCGTGCGGGGGCGGGAGAGATAACGCGGACTGATGGGAGATCTGAAGGATGGGGACACGTGATGGGCTGGGGGACTTGGAAGGGAGGGCGTTCGAATACTTCCCTTCAGGGAAACTGCCTCGGGTTTATTGAGGACATTATTCAAACATGCGCGGGAGCACGGATTCAGGTCTCCTTAGCCCGGGCCATCCCCCCCCGTGCCCCAGGCTAAGGGGACCTGATTGATGTGAGGTCCAGGTGGTAGACAAACGCGGCTTCCATAGGGCGAACCTATTGATCGCAACCACAGAAGCGGTTGCTTTGGTGCGTACGCTGTTCAGCTCCTAAAACATTGAAAGTAACGGCATTTCAGAACGATGGGGCTGGAAAATCTCTCTCTGAGAAATATCTGGGGTTGACCAGCCAAAGCATCGTAATCGAGTCTTCGTCATCATCGTCTGACACCAATGGAACATCTGCTCCAAGGGCGTCTGGTACGAATACTGCTGCGGAAGATGAAGGCGATCTGGAAGACGGCTTCTCCGATCTGACCGACGGTGCGGAAGATCCAGCCGACGATGAGGATATCGAACCGGCCGAATCCGGCGAGTCGGATTCCGGCGGAGACTCGGCGCCCCCTCTGAAACGCAATTCACGATCGCCTGCCCCCTCCGACATCAAGGGAAAGCGCACCAAAATGAGCGAAGCTGAGGACGACCTCATGGATCTTGACGACGATGCGGCCTGGGAGCCCATGAGCCGACCCTCCGACCATAACGCCCCCGCCTCCACACTGCCATCTAATCCTTCGAACGATACAAAGCCACCGGTGGGCCCTACTGACCTGTTCTCCGACAAGAACGACGGAGCCGCGACGGGGAACTCTCCTGCACCCGAAACCGCCCATATGGGCCCCGAGTCCTTGCACGGGCCCTGGTTTGTCAACCAAGGCCAAGTCCCAACGGCGAGAGCGAAGCCTGTGGCCGCCTCACGCTTGACGCACATCATTGGGGAGCCTTCCAGCGTTTCGGCACAATCGTCCTCGGCCCGCCCCTCCTCCAAGCTAGTTGATTCCGGAATCAGCCGTTTGCCGATTCCACTTCCTTTTCAACCAACCGGGAAGCGGCGTGAAACACGGCAAGACAACCCAGCGTTGGATCCTTCGGTTGATTTACGCCGGCCGCATTCCGGCGGGATCGGCACGGAGGACCTCGCGTCTCCAATTCCTCTGAGCCGGCGGGGACGTTAATGTCTCCAGAAACCCTAGGAACGCATTCGGCAGCTCTAACTGGTACGGCCATAGCAAAAGAGATAGCCCCACCCCCCTCCTTCCTCGGGTCAACTGCAAGCGTTGAGCCGGAGCGCATTTGCGATCACAGGGCTGCCACATCCGCAGGCCCCTCTGGAGGCTCTGCAAACCGCCGTTTACCGGCTTCGCCCCTCCCCTCGTTTCCCCACTCTGGCAGCGCATTTACGAAACCCGACGGATCGCGACTCAAAGCAGACGAATGGGAATGTGGTGCTTGCGGGCGAGTCTCAAAAGTGGCCGAAACTGCAGATGGGGAGCAATCCCTTCATTTGGCGGAGGAAGGGTCGGCCATCACCTTCCATATTCAGGCGATCAGAATGTTGGAGAAAGAGGCCATCAAGATGTTGGACAAAGAGTCGGCCAATCCCAGGGATTCTGCGGCGGGACGGCCGGGTGTTCTGAAAAGGATTCGGGGGTTGTGGCAGGCAGTGGATGGTCACGTTTCTGCGTTAGAGAGTTATGTTGACCCTAGTAAATAGGTAGCCCAGTAGGTTTTGTTAGGCTGTGAAGAAATGAGAATGGAAAGAAAAGCGAATCCGGCCTGATTTGGTGGCTGGCTTTTCTCCGTGCAGTGGGAATAAAATCTGAGGAAGCCTATGCAGCCGAAAAGGGAATATGAGGTGTCCTTCGTAGCCGAAACATACTATGAGACGGAATTGGCAGTCGAGAAATCAATCTGAGTCAGCGCATCTGAGCATCCAAATTCAGTTTCCTAGTGCTTAGCATTTCGGCCGCTTTTTTGGCTGAGACCTACGATGCCGGCCTGAGCGCTCTTTTTGGCTGAGACCTATGATGCCGACCTGAGTTGTCCTGAAGAGAAAACAGACGGTTTTCCCTTTCTTATTCTCCTAGCGCCTCCAATTGCCCATGAGAAGATTACCCATTAGAATGAGATGCATCTTCTTGCTCTGTCAGTGATTGTTTGATTTCAGATACTCTGTGTGCTTGAGGTGGATTAAGCCTAGGCCAAGAAATTCCCAGAGCTAGTGAGTCCGGCAAATGCCGACAATGCGAGCCATATAAGAACCTTGCTCTTTCTGGCCAACCTGTTTCGCTGTGCCCAACAACCTCCCCTCTGCCTATTGTCTTTCAATCTGTCTATTGCTCACTGAATTAGTCAAAATGAACCATGTCTCTCTCACAGGTAAATACTCTTTCTAGTGCTTGAAGTGTCTATTCCATTGCTCACTTGTAGAAACAGTTGGATTTCTTCCCTGGGCGACTCCAGACCCCTTGCGGCTTGATACTTGGGTTTCTAAGAAGCCTAACCGTATACCAATGCCAGTCTGCAAAGTATTCACCCTCTCTGAGAATGTCACAATCTTGGACATCTTGCAATGGACTCCTATTCAGGACCCTTCAGTCAGACTTGAAATGACAGGACATCAACCTGGTGGACTTGTTTTCTGTGACTCCCAGCCTGTTAATCCCAGCCAAATTCCGATATATGTCTTTCACTGTCCCCCTTCCTGGGCTCCAAATGCCATTCCTGATGACAACACTGTTCGGCTGGAAATCCGAGACCGAAACACCCATTCTCTTATACATCCGGATTATCCTGAGCTCTTGCTTCCCCTCTGGATCATCAAAGTCTGGAGGGCCATCAAGCTCATTCTGGAAACTAGAGCAAGGCTTCAAGACTGCACAACATGGGTTCACCAGGTCTCAAAGACTGAGAATTGGCCTTCAAGCTCATTGATAACCCTGTTCGAAGCATTTGAGAAGACCCCAGTTCTGCTGGGTGGCATGTCATGGCCAGTCCTCCAAAACACTATCATTGGGGTTACTACCGAACTTCTCTCAAGCAACATGATCAGTGATGATAGCGTCACTCTTGTCCGGAACCAGTTCAACCTCTGGATTAGTTTGCACAAAGGGGCATCCAAGAGACTCTTTGTAGCCAATGCCTTCTGTGGAACTCTAGCTATGCAAGGGAAACACAGAAAAGCAGTATCAGGTATTATCAAGGAGAGCAGGCAATTGGGGTTCTTCCCTGAGTCTGTGATTGCTATTCCTTGGTTTGTCCAGGGGAATCAGCCATTTGGACACTGGATTGCTGTATTCCTTGATCTCTCAGATGCCACCATCCATATTTCAGACTCTTCATTTACATTCACCAAGGAGGCTGTAGGAAAAGGAGTAGAAGAAGCGGCTAAAAAACTTGGTCAGGCCTGGGATGAAGAAATCTCTGACCTTGGTCGTCATTGGAAGTTGGTCCAAAATTCCAACAACCCCACTGTCACCCAACAAGACAATATCTCTTGTGGCCCCATTTCTCTTAATTCAATATTATGTGCAGCCTTCCCTGCCATAAATGCCTGGAACCATAGTCAGAGGTCCTTTGTTAGGAGTTTTTTATGGCTCACTGCTATGGAAAAGAGTGATCTGGTCTGTTTTATTCTTTTCTCTGTTTTAGATCACATTGTGCTTATATATTCTGTATTCTTCACAGATACTGGGTAGCTTTCTTGGACAGCCAGCCAATGTTCCTCTGTCATTTGTTGAATCCTGATTGGGACTGTGATGGACGTGCACAGAGTTTGTCTCTAGTTTACTGAAACATATTTCTAAACACCCTATGTTGTTTTCAAGTGTTTCAGAAAAAGAATTTCTATGTGTAGAAACCAAAGCATTGGTTTGATTTTCCAGTTCTTTACTGGGTTCATTTTTCTATTGTCTAGTGATCTAAGTATAAATCAATTGGCAATGCCCGTTTGTTGCAAACCTATCTCTTGAACATAGAGCATCACTCAAATATGGGGGAGACTTTAACAAACTGTTGGCTGCCCTAGTAGTACTGGAGTGAATTTTAATAGAAGGGAGAAATTCAGCAAGTGGTGTGCTACACAACATAATGTGACTATAAAAAAGGGTTCCACCAACCAGAAAATACCACCCTGAAAAAGTTCTAAGAAATCTTACAGAAGCTGGGGCCTGCAGATCACATTAGTTGGCGAGAGTAGAGACTCTTGCATGAAGTTCTCTCTTAGCCAATCTGTATTGTAGGTAGTCAAGAAAAAAGAAAACATTGCTATAAACTCATCTTACCTCCATTCAAGATATTAGCCCACAGCTGTCTCAATAATTCTAAGAGATCTTTTTCTATGTTTGAAATCATATGGACATAAAACATGAATGGAATAACAACTACTTGGATTTCTTTAACACCTTTTGAGCTCTCTTCTTGACTGCCTTAGCCTGCTCAGAACCCAAAACTGATTCACTAGAGTTTCCTCTAGGTCGTTTACGACGTTTCTGAGCCACAGATTCCACACTGCCAGAAGAGTTCCCAATAACAGGCAGACCAGAAGGACCAGACTCTGATGAGTAGACTCTGGAAGGAGGGGGCTTTTTGATTCCTAGAGCCTGAAAGGCTGCAGCTCCTCTTTCAGTCTGGGCGCGACTTCTTGGTGGAAGCTCTTCAACCTCCTCCTCCTTATCCTCCTTGCTAGACCTAGACTTTGTCTTCTTGGTTAAGGAGTCGGCCTTCTTAGTGGAGGGGATGAAGGAGCCAGACGGCTTTGGGAGCAGCTCCAGTGGTGTGGATATCTTCTTGTCTTCTATAGGATTACCACAGACAAAGAGAGCCATGTCTGCAGCCTTCTCTATAAGATTATTGAGAAGATGATCATAGTCTGTAGGTTTGGGCAGCATGTTGATTTTTCCTTGTTGCAACATGTAGTGAAGCCTAGTTTCCATAACACCTGATTTCCTCTGGGTGGGCCGGTAGGAATGCACTAATTCCAGATCTCTGACCAAGAGACCAATTGCAAGAAGGAACTGTTGAAGTTCATCATCTTCCAGTGGGGTGTCTTTCTCAGCAGATTCCAGAAGATCTTGTAAAGCATCCATTACAAGTTGCAATTGACCAGGTTTTTCATGGATTGAAGAATCTATATGCCCAAACCCATTTTGCCACGTAGCCCAGCTTAGAACACTATCGTCGTCAATGGGCAGAGGCTCAGAAAGCTATAAGAAAAATCAGTTGAAAGCTCAATAAGTATGGTTTCAAGCATACCTTGGATGCCAACAAACTTAGAGCAGTTTGCCATTGTTTGTTGTTTGGAATCAAAGACCTGAGATAGAAATAGGGCTGAATAGATTCTGAAAAAACAACACTTGGAGGGGTATGCTCTAAACCAGGCTCTGTGTCATGGTGGCCAGTGGAAGTTGAACCAATGATGAGGGTAGATGAATGTGGAGAAACAATGGTGGAAGAAGTTATTCGAGCCATTCTAGCTGGAACAGCGTTGACAGTGGATGGTGCTTCTTGAATAGGATGATCATCTAAACCAGAGATATCATAAACCTCTTCATCTTCTACTAACGGGGTGAGGTTGACATTTCCAAAAGGAGGAGAATGAGAGGAATGAGAGCTGCCTCTATGAGGGGGATCAGAATATTCCTTATTTGATTGGTCAGGAGCCTTTTCCCGTTGACGAGCAGTTAACGTTGATGTTCTTGAGAATGACAGAGGGCCCTGCACATCTATAGTCTGAGGTTGGGGAGTTTGGCCCATTTCAAGAGACGACAAAAGTGGCTCCCCCATATTGTCAATAATTCCCTCAGACAGATGGCCATTAAGAAAAAGAGACAACCGGTCTTCAGCTGGATTTTCATCTAGGTGGGATTCAAGTATTCTTTTTCTTGGCCTTGGTCTTGGTGGTAGAGCCTTCTCTATAGTTTTGCCATTGGACTGCCCCTCTCCTGTTACGTCGAAGTCCGAGTTCCGTCGGGAACGAGGCCTAGACGCCGAGTGGTTATGTCCGTGAGAAATCTCTTGATGCCGACGCGAGTAAGCACGGTGCACTATCGAGTGGACCGGCGAGCGGGCGAGGTAGAAGACAAGTAAGAGATGTATTGGCACTAGGCCAGAGGGACGTAGCTAGACAGGAGGTCGAAAGATGGGGAGCGCTATGCTGCGTCGTCCCTCTTATAAGTACAAGGCCTTGAGGCCACGGTGTGTGAGGGGTGAGGTAGTGGTGCGTGTACAACGAGTCCATACGAGTCAGCACGAGTCATGGTAACCGTATGTAAGGGGTATGGTACCGTGAGGTTGCCATGAGGCGTGTGCATGTCCGAAGCAAGGCTGCGCAGCAGCATGAGGCAGGGGATAGGGGTAGTGTTACAGTAGCCCCTGAGGGCACGAGGCATAGTCCGTGACGGAGATGACGAGGGGGGAGGAGAAAAGGGTAGGCGTACGCATGGTGTTCATAACATCAGCTCCCCTCTCGTGAGGGTTGTCCCAACCCTTAGTTACCGAAGATGTCGTCGGCGTCGAGGTCGGGGTCTTCACGAGGACGGTACCCGATCTGGCGAAGTCGTACGATCAGGTTGACGATTACTTCGTGGACCGTCCCTTCGAGCGACATTTCGGGTTCGCCGTGTAGGGGGATACCCGCCCGTCGGTACTGGCTGTAGTACGTGAGGAATCGTCGCCAGTGTCCCGCGTCGATTACATGGTCGTCGACGACTTCTTCGCAGTGGGCGTTGCACCATTGCGCTACGATGTTGAGGACATGGAGCTCAAGGCTGAGGCGGATGCCTGGAGCTACGTAGGGGAGGGCGGCGGCGATCCTCAACTCGATGTTCTCGGGCGAGTACTGTGCTGGCCAATCGAGAATGTACACCCCGATGAAGTGGTTGGCGGAGAGGTAGCCGCGGAGGGCGTAGCGGCTAGTAGCTCCCTCTAGGCGAAACGGTTGGGCCACGGGGTTGTAGGCACGTAGGAGTTCCATGCGCGGGGCGTTGCTCTCATCCTCGTGGTCGCTGGAAGAGGCTTCTCCCCCTTCCGAATCCGCCTCGTTGCCCATGTCGTCGTCATCGTCGTACGGGGGTGGGGCCTGGACCGGGACGACGAGTTCGTAGTGTACTTCATCGTCTGCGTAGTGGTGGATTGTTCGTGCGTCCGGGGATGGTGTAGATGGTGTTGGGGTGGGAGGACGGGGGGTGGGGTGTGGGACCCACGAGGTCCGAGGGCGGCGATCATGTCGGAGAGGGTGAGACCCGGAGTGGGGGTAGTGGGTTCCTCGTCGTTGTCTTCTTCTTCTACTGGCGACCCCCATTCGACGGCTGAACTCTCCATGCCCATCCATCCTCCAGCGACGGCGCGTTCCCGATATTCCTCCTCTTCCCATGCAGCCCTGTTGCGTTCGGCTTCGTTGGGGGTGGGTGACGCTTGCCCGTACCGCGTGTGGTCCGTGTGTTGCTTGCGACGGGGAAGGAGGTCGGCGAGGGCGCGTCCCACCTGGTAGGTGGCTAGTTGGCGTACTGCGAGTTCAGCACCTCGGATGTGGAGGTGCATGGTAGCGCATGCGGCCCGTTGTGCGTTCTCCTTGACTTGCGCTGGTCCAGCTGCACGGTGTACGAACGTGTTAGCTTCTAGGTGGGTTTGGTAGGCGTCGACAAAGATCCGGTAGGTTTCGATGGCGTAGGTGGCCCCGGGATGTGTTCGGTGCGTACGCGCACTTGGTCGTGGAGATCGGGGTGTGCGATGACCCATCCGATGCGAAGACCGAAAGGGGCAGGGGCGTCGTTGCGAAGGAAAGTGACGGGGAGGTGTTGGTACGAGATGAGGGGTCTATCGGTGATAAATCGCGGGACGGTACGTCCAGTGGTTGAGCCGGGGAGGGGGCAGTGGAGGTCGCCCGTGAGCGAGTGGAGCGTGAGTTGGAAGTGGGGTTGCGAGTGCGAGGCATGATTGTGGTGGTGCGAGTTTGTGTGATCGAGTCAGGTGTAGCGAGTGGGGATGGGGGTTGGTTCATAGTCGATGCTTCCTCTTATATGCGTGGAGAATGTCTGGCGCATTGGTCAGGTGGTGTTCTGGTTCCCATGAGTTTTCTGCTGGTTCCCAGCCCTTCCATGCGACGAGATAATGGAGCTTCGGTTTCGATCGGCTTCCCCGCAGTTGGTGTTTGAGAATGGCTTCCACCTCGTGTTCTTCTTGACCTTCTAAGAGGTCAGGTGGTGGTCTGGGCAGGTCTGGGCCGTGTTCTTTTGTCGTCCGGTACGGCGTGAGCAGCGTGGCATGGAACACGGGGTGTATCTTCCAACTGCGTGGAAGTACAAGTTTGAATGTGACTGGCCCCATGACTTCGGAAATAGGAACGGGCCGAGTCGCTTTGGCGCCAATTTCCGATAGGGGTATGGAAGCCGGAGATTTGTTGCTTCTAACAGCACTTTGTCGCCCTTCTTGAATGTGATTGGGTGTGCTGGTGACCGTCGTGCCATTGCTGCGGCAGCCTGATTGTGCGCGGCGATCGTGTTTTCCTGATCGGCCTTGAGCTGTTTTAGCCGTTCCTGCGTGCTGGGATGTTTGAGGTTGCTGCGGACTGTCCCTACTATGTTTGGCTGGTATCCATAGAGTAGTTCGAATGGGGATTTCCCCGTTACTGAATGGGTGCGTTGATTGTGTGCGAATTCGAATTCTTTGAGGCGGTCAGCCCAGTGGTCTGGGTCATTCGCAGCGTAGATTCGTAGTGCTAAGTCAAGTTCTTGATTGACTCGTTCAGTTTGTCCATCCGTTTGTGGGTGATAAGCCGTGCTCATCGTGGTTTCAATTCCCATGGCCTTGTGTAATTCTTTGAATGCTTCTGCTGCGAATTGTGGACCTCGGTCTGATATGATTTTGTCGGGGAGTCCGAAACGGCTGAAGACTTGTTCCCATAGGAGTTTGGACGCTCCCACTGCTGTAATAGTTTTTGTGCATGGTGCAAAGATCGCCATTTTGGTGACGTCGTGGTCAACGATTACTTGCACTGCATCAAAGCCGTTTGAGGGTGGGAGATCGGTGATGTAGTCGGTGGTGATTACTCCGAACGGCCGTGTATTGCCGCTATGTGCGATAGGGATCAGGCCAGGTTTCGTTGGGTGTGTGTTAACTTTGAGTGTCTGGCATTTGGGGCATCCTCGGACGTATTGTGTGATGAAGTTCCGCATTCCGTTCCATATATACTCTCTTCGGACTAGGTCGAACGTCTTCTGAATGCCTGGATGGCCCATTACTGCTGGGTCATGGTAGAGTTTGACTATGTCTCGGTAGAGTTCTTCATCTGGAGGGACATATACTCTATCCTTGAAGAGTAAGAGTCCGTCTTCTTCTGTCCAATCTTCGGGGTTTCCCCACGTTGGTTGCCTCGTTTTTGCGTCTTTGGTTGTGAGGAAATGCACTAGATCCGCGTCTCGTGCCTTGTTATTGCGGATTCGTCGTTGTAGTTCGATATTGATTGTATTGATGGTGAAAATTTGTTCTGGTAGCATGACGATATCTTTGTTATCATCCTCCCCCTGTTCATGGTCTGTTCTCCTGGACAGGGCGTCTGCTTGTGCTATCGTCTTGCCGGGGTGGTGCTTCAGCGTGAAGTGGAATTCGTTGAGGTAGCTATGCCATCGTGCTTGTCGTGTGTTCAATCTTTGAGCTGCTCTGAAGTACGTCAAATTTTGATGGTCCGTGATGACGTCTATTGGGTGTGGTGATCCTTGAAGCAAATGTCTCCATTCCTTGAATGCTCGTACGATGGCCAGTAGTTCTCGATCATATATTTGATAGTTCCGTTCTGCTTCTGTGAACGATTTGGAGAGATAGGCGCAAGGGTGCCATAGTCCATCTGGTCCTTGTTGTCGGAGTACCGCTCCGGTTGCGACTTTCGACGCATCACACTCTACTTGAAACGGTCTGTGTGGATCTGGCATTTGTAGTATCGGTCCGTTGGTGAAGCGATTCTTGAGTTCTTGGAACGCTGCTTCGCATTCCTCGTTCCATACAAATGGTGTGTCTTTCTTTGTAAGCGCCGTGAGTGGTTTAGCCACCTTCGAGTAGTCCTTGATGAACCGTCGATAGAAATTGCCGAAACCTAGAAACGCTTGTACTTCCTTGAGTTTCTTGGGTGTTTTCCATTCCAGTACTGCTTTGACTTTAATTGGATCCATAAGGATTTGGTTTGGTCTTATGATAGATCCTACGAATTCGACTTCGGTGACATCAAATTCGCATTTTTCTCCTTTGACGAATAAGTCCAACTCTTCAAGTCGTTTGAGGACTCTTAGTGTTCGTTCGTGATGTTCTTTGATGTGGCGGGAGAAAATAAGAATGTCGTCCATATAAATTACGATCCATCCTTCACGAATCATGTCTTCGAATGAGTAGTTCATCATGCTTTGGAAAGTTGCCGGGGCGTTGCATAAGCCAAAGAACATGACCGTAGGTTCAAATAGACCGGAAGGGGTGATGAAGGCAGCCTTCCACTGATCCCCTTCTTTGATGCGTACGTTGTTGTATCCGGCCCGTATATCCAATTTGGTAAAGAAGTTTGCTCCTTTGAGTTTGTCCATGAGATCGCTGATGAGAGGTAGTGGGTACGCATTTCGTATAGTGCCTTCATTGAGTGCTCGATAGTCTTGGACAGGTCGTAGTGTACCATCCTTTTTGGTCACGAAGAAGAATGGTGACGCGATGGGTGACTTGGACCTCTTGATGTATCCTTTCTCTAGGTTCTCGTGTATGAACTTGTCTAGTTCGTCTTGTTCCGTGAGCGTCAGAGGATAGATTTTGTTCCATGTACGACTCTTGTTGAAATCAAAATCTGGTTTGAGATCAATTGCATGGTCCCATGGTCGTGTTGGAGGGAATCGTGCCGCCGCTTTCTTTTCGAATAGTTGTCGGTAGCCTTTCACAAAGTCTGGTAGTATTTCGTCTAGTGTTTTCTCTACTTTCGCTTTGCTTGCTTCGATTGCAATTTCCGCTGATTTGGTAACCTTCTGGATTTGTGCGGTTTCGTATAGTCGCTGGATGATTTTGGAGGGGTAGTGTGTGAGTCCTTCATCGTCTTCATCTATCTCCAGATAGGCCAGTAATCTGTCCTGTACTTCGCCCTGGAGTGGATAACCCCACAGTCTTCCTTCTGGAGCTGGCCGGCTTCGTCGTAGTTTGTCAATCTGCTGCTGTCTTTTGATATGCGTAGCGTCGATGGTTATTCGTCCTGATTCCCAATCGATCGCTGGGTTGTATTTTCTTATCCATGGCATGCCAAAGATGACGTCGTCTCGTCCGATGTTGGCGACATACCAATTTGTTGGCAGCAGCTTGTTCTGGAGTCGAAAATGTCCTTCTACTCGGTGGGTGATGTTTCCTGTACTGTTGATGGAGTCGTCCGCGTTTCTGAATCGTATGGGGACGGGGAGTTGGACGGTTGGGAGATTGTATTTGTCCACCAGTCTTTGATTGACTATGACTGCGTCTGCTCCCGAATCGAGGAGTCCTTTGATTTCGACGGCGATTTTTCCCACTTCCATGTGACCAGAGAGCAAGAGCGCGTGCCTGCGTCGCTCTGTATTTGATACTAGCGTTACATGAAAGCTGGGGGTACTAGGCAAGTCCGGCGTCGACTCGTCTTGCCTGTTCAAAAATCCTGTTCGTCGTCAAATCGTGCTGCGTTCACTTGGACATCTCCGTCACTCTCCCCTTCCTCGGCCTCGTCTTCTATGGTGACTTCTCTGATCTTCTGTTGCGGTTTTCCCTTCTTTTTGTTGGGGCAGAACCTGGCGAGGTGTTTTCCCTTCTTGCAGAAGAAACAGAGTCCCTTATTCATCAACTCCTTCTGTTCCTCGGCTGAGAGTGCGTTGACATTTATCTCGTCCGTTCGTGTGGCCTTGACAACTCTGGTTTTGTTTCTGGGTTGTCGGTCGAGTGCCTTGTCCAGCTCCTTCTTGAGCTTCCAGTTGCGATCTGAATCCACTGCTCTTCCCATCCATCCTTCGAGATCGGGTGGCGCTGGGAGTAGACCCATAATCTTATCTCGAATAACTGGTGGCAGTGCTTGTTGGTACCAGCCAAGCTGTGCTTGTGGGTCCGTGATACCCGACTTGCGTATGAGATGGATGAATTCTCCGTTGAGATCGTCGATGGAGTCGAACTGTTTCTTGCCGAGCATTCGGAGTTGATTGGCTGCGGCGAAGGCTTCATTGATAGGGGCAAATGTAACCTGGAGTTTGTTGAGGAAATTGTCCCAGGTTCCGTAACCTTGCCTTCGCCCTGCCGCGTTTCTAACCCATGCATTGCGTAGGATAGATGTCTTCCAGACTCCTGCCGTCCCTCCTTCCATGTAGGAGAGGGCCGTGGTGATCATTGTTTGATCGTCTGGGAAGTCGATAGGGCGGGCGTTGAACATGAGTAGGAGTGATTCGACAAAAGTGTCGAGTTTGTCGCGTGTGCCGTCGAATACTTCTGGTACTTTGACTTTGCCCTTGCCTCTTGGTATTCCGAATGGTCCTCCTGGGGGGTCTCCTCCTTGGTATCCGTCTCCTCCCCCTCCTCCTGGAGGGTCATTTCCTCCACCGGGGGGTCCTTGTGGTTTTCTTCTGTATGGGTCTCGTCGTCCCCTCCTGCCGCCTTGAGAGTTGTCATCGTCCGATGGTTCGTCATCTGGGTCTCCCCTTCAGTGACGATGGTGACCTCTCCCCCTCGGATCGTGTCTTTCTGGTATAGGGTCGAGGACGACTGCTTGAGGGCGGAGTGTGATGGTGGCGAGGCTCGCTGCCGATTCTCCTGCATCTGTTGGTCTCCCAATTGCATAGCTTGGGATTGCTTGTCGGCGGATTCCCGATAGGTGTCGGAAGTGAAAATCGGCTTGATCCCTTTCTTCTTCCATCTTGGCTAGCTTCTCTTTCATTTTGCGTATTTGCTCTTCCATGTCTTCACGCTTTCTTTCAAGCTGTTGTCCTATGGGTTTGTTGGTGTCTATCTCGTCCTCCGGTGTGGTGAATCCAGAGGTTCTCGGAGAGCGAGTAGGGGGGTGTCGTGATATTGACCCTGGGTCTGGTACCGTTCCTGTCGGTTCTGTCATGGTTTGAGTGGCCATGTACGCTTCTTCTGGAAGTGGTTGTGCGTGGGTGGAGAAGTTGCTCTCGGGTTCTCCGGCTGGAGCCTTCTCTCGGGCTTGTGTACTTGGTCCTGGTTCGGACAAATCTGGTAGCGGGGTAATTGCTACTGATAGTGGTGAACTCCTTGGTGTGTTTTGATTACTGGATGTTATTCGTCTGGTAGCTCCTATCCTTCCTGTTTGTGGGGCTTTGAAAATCGGTTTCTGTTGACCGAATATTTTCGTAATCGCTCTTTCCTGTGCTTCAATACAGGCTTTGTACTTGTCGTCTGTTCCTGCTGGAAGCGTTTGCGCGTTCCAGTATCTAGCTGGGCACCTTGCTGATGTGCAGCTGCTCCACGTTCTGTTATTGTGATGTACGTCTCTTCCGGTGTCGGTATTGAATGCGTGAATTCTATTCTTGCAAGCCGTGTCTGGTTCAGTCATGGAAGTAGTCTTGGATAACTCCCAACGCGGTCCGGAACTCTTGAAGCTCCTGTAGTCTTCCGAGGTATTCCGGGTGAACGAGGTTGTTGGGGAGGTCGAAGACAAAGTTTTCAAGGTCTTTGATGTCGTACTCGAGCCTCTCTGTTAGGACGTGAATGGGAGCGGCGGGGTTCAGGGGAAGCTGGATGTGGTCTGGCGCGTCCTGCGGTGCTTCTGGAACTTGCGGGAGTACGTTGATGATGTTCTCGAGATCGCGTAAGTGACCACCGAAGTCCAGGAAATCCTCTTCGTTGAACCTTGCGAGTAGGAGTGGGTGGTCTGCGAGAATTTCAAAGTTCTGCACTCCTTGTTGTACCGCTCGAGAGAATGTGTGGAGGTATGTGTCCGAGCTTCCGCTGTTTGATGTCGCGACGAGTGTTTCTTCGTGTTCCTCGTTAATAGGTAGGGTGTGACCGCTGCCTTCCTGTCCTGGTCCTTGCAGTTGTGCTGCGTGTCTTTCCTCTGGGGTTGGTGTGAGGATAATGGGGAGTGGGTGTACTCGAGGGGTGTCCTGTCGAGCCTGGGTGTTCTGTGTGGAGTCCGTGGTGCCTGTTCTTCTATTGCGTTCTGCTATCGAGCAGTTCGCAACCTTCTGTCCTGGTAGATGGGTCCTCTGCACTTGAATAAGTGGAGGGTTCAATCTTTCGACCTAATG
This sequence comes from Epithele typhae, assembly GCF_022376455.1. Classification (NCBI taxonomy): domain Eukaryota; kingdom Fungi; phylum Basidiomycota; class Agaricomycetes; order Polyporales; family Epitheliaceae; genus Epithele; species Epithele typhae. Next base: position 1,303,362 of record NW_025954196.1, on the reverse strand, counting down.
TTACGTCGAAGTCCGAGTTCCGTCGGGAACGAGGCCTAGACGCCGAGTGGTTATGTCCGTGAGAAATCTCTTGATGCCGACGCGAGTAAGCACGGTGCACTATCGAGTGGACCGGCGAGCGGGCGAGGTAGAAGACAAGTAAGAGATGTATTGGCACTAGGCCAGAGGGACGTAGCTAGACAGGAGGTCGAAAGATGGGGAGCGCTATGCTGCGTCGTCCCTCTTATAAGTACAAGGCCTTGAGGCCACGGTGTGTGAGGGGTGAGGTAGTGGTGCGTGTACAACGAGTCCATACGAGTCAGCACGAGTCATGGTAACCGTATGTAAGGGGGTATGGTACCGTGAGGTTGCCATGAGGCGTGTGCATGTCCGAAGCAAGGCTGCGCAGCAGCATGAGGCAGGGGATAGGGGTAGTGTTACAGTAGCCCCTGAGGGCACGAGGCATAGTCCGTGACGGAGATGACGAGGGGGGAGGAGAAAAGGGTAGGCGTACGCATGGTGTTCATAACATCTCCATCATCATCACCACCATCTTCTGATCCTTCCTCTGAGCCATCTGAGCCATCATCATCATCGTCATCATCATCATCATCATCATCTAGCTCTTCCCATCCATCAGAGTCCGAGTCAGATTCTGAGCCAGCATCAGAAGCTGGAAGAAACAACTCTTCTTCAGAGTCCTCAATAACTATAGCCTCTTTATCATCAGCCATGAAATTGTCCTAAAAATTATTGAGCAAACAGCTTTTGAAAGGAAGAAAAGTGATAAAGCACCTTGGAGGTTTTATTCTCCTTTTTAGCCCTGGCCAGCTTTTTGGCCTTCTTCTTCTGTTCCTTCTTGGAGGCTCTCTCGGCCCTTTTTGAGGAGTTTGAAGCAGGATTAGGAGGTTCTTGTCCAGTAGCCAATTTGGAAAGCTCCTTCAAAGCCTTTTTCCCCGCTGCTGCAACTCCAGGCCCTTTCACAGCTAGATTGGGTTTTCCAGAAATGGTGATTACTCCAGGTTCCTCTCCCAGATGCTTATAGATATCCGGGTAGTTAGCTGGTATGGTGACCCTCTTTCTATAAGTACCAGCAAAGGTTTTGAGAAGCTTGAACCTTTGAGGGTTAAGGGTGCCATCTGGATCTTCTTTTTCAGCCACCAGTTGAAGAAATTCAAAGACATCAGAAGAGTCCATATTCTTGACTTTGGAAAACTTTTCAAGAAAATTTTCAGAAACCCATCCAGAGTCGAAGATTTCTTCCTTCTCTTTGGAAAGTAGCCCCCAAGGAACATCTGTTCCAGGTAAACCCAATCCTTCGTTTGCTGCTCCTAAATGCCAGACATATTAGTGTAGGTAGACCAAAATTCCAATTTGGTGTAAAATTGGCCATGAGAAAGACAAAGACAATGTTAGAACTCAGGAAGATTAAAAGCAGAGATCAAGTATCTTTCTGAGTTGAAATGGAGCTGATTGTTAAAGAGAGATTTTCTTACCTAAGTGAACTCTGATAAAAGCCTCACCCATCTCCAAAATATGAGAGGCTAGAAAAGGCTTTTCTCCAGGGCCAGGAAGTTGGATTTTAGGGAGGCCAGTGTCTTGATATTGTTCAAAAATGATGTCTGCCTTTGCTTGAACTGCCTGAAAGTCTTTCATGGCCTATAAAAAGTGTTAAAAAATCAACTAGAAATAGAGTTTCTAAACGAACCTCTAAAGCAGCCTCAGTCATATTCTCTGGAAAAAGTAGAGGTCTATAAACAGTGCCCAAGGTCTGAAGCATGTTTGAAGACCAGTCCTTTTTGTCGGTGAGTTTAAGAATTGGACGAGGATTGTCTTTCTTCATCTCATCTCTCTGAAGATAAGCTGCTGTATCCACACTGGAAGCATTTTGAGAACTGGAATGAGAGGCCGAACTAAGTGACATACATATGGATTTGCATCTTCTTGGATGATGGGCTTCTAGAAAACAGAGCCCCTCCTAGAATCATACCATATTGCTTATACATATAGTTGGCCATGTTTTCCATAGTTCGAACTCCATGTTTGTTGGCCTGACTTCAAATACCACTATAAGTTGAAACTAGTAATGAAGATATCAGGAAATAAAAGCCTACCTATGTTGAACAGCTGGGGGAGGGCCTTCTTCTTCCCACAACTCTGCTTTCCTCTGGAGTTCATCTTGCTGGTCAGAAGGTAACAATTCCAGTCTTCTTCTAGCCTCATTCATATAAAGATCCACTCGGCCTTTCGTCTTGGTTTTTTCTGCCCAAATCTGCAGGCTGGACTTTACCTCATCATCTTCAATAAAGACAGAGAGCTTGTTCCAAGGTTTACGTCTGTTCCATTTGGCCTTTTTCTTCTTCTTCCTACGAGCGGCAGTGTTGTTTTGTAGCCAAGTTCTTGTTTTCTTTACTGATGTCAGTGGCTATGGAAAAAGAAAGAAACCATAAACTCACTTGGAGAACCATTGCTGGCAGGTGAGGGTATTCTTGGGGAATATCATGGGCTTTCAGCAAGGTGAAAGTGAGCTTTTCTTCGAAATTCCAACGTTCTTTTTCCTCTAGAGACTTCCAAGAGTCCTTGTGACTATGAAGCAGCTCCAAATCCTTCTCTGTCCAGTTCCATTGTGCAAATTCAGGCTTTTCAGGCCTTTTCCGAGGGTTGGGGTGACCGACAGGCATGATAGGGATAGAGTTGTTGTTGGCAGTGAGGTGTTGTTGTGTTGAGGTTGATGTTCACTGCCTTAATGATGGTGCCTAAGAAGCCTGCCCTTAGTCATTATTGATGTCACATGACCAGATACCATATATCTGACAGGCCAGGGCCAGTGTCTCTTAATATTGATCACATGGTCAGTCAAACAGTTTTATGTTCTCACTAGTGCTAGACTCTTCCAAACCTTCAACAGAGTCAATAAGTACCGCAGTAGTGTGGGTAACGGTAACCTCCAGTCAACGGGACAGGCATAGATTATGTAAGATGCAACGAAAGTGAATGAGCACATAATGGATATGGGGTCAGCATATCGAGTTTGTGATATATGTGGTGAAGTTGGTAATATGAAGGGAGGAAGCATGGCGCCGCAGTAAAGAAGGCCTTGCCGAAGATTGGGGAGCGAACTGATCACAGCAGGAAACCGGGCGTTCAAACGGGGTGATAGAAGGGAAAAAAACGGGCCGAAGCACATGCGAAAAGACATGCAACAGGCGAGATGCGAGGGCAGGACGAAGGGACACAGAAGGAAAGAATATGGCAAGGCAGACACGCACAGATCGGCTTATCATTGACACAGACCATGAAGATCCGTCAGAAAGGTCTTGATGGGAGGACAGAAGGAACCAGACCGTGTCGCAAACGAGCTTTGAACTATCGAGAGATGGGGCATCAAGTCAGCGACATACCAAGCATTCTTCTTTCACACAAGACAACTCGCAGCCGATGATGCCGGGCGGATCCCGAAATGGAGCAGCCCTTCGGAAAGAGAGGGAAAGCACGCACAAAAAAAACCAGATGGGCATTGAACAGGGGAGAACACGGGGAAGGGCAGGGTCACAGTCAGCTGGAGGAGTACCTGGGCTAATGCGAAGGTCAGGCCGATGTCGAGAAGTGCACAAGAGGAAGCGCACAAATGCCAATCACAATGTGGAAGCACTCACAAGGAAGCCTATGATGACGGCTTTGAGGCGGTAGTGCTTGTGTCGGCGAAAGAAGCCAGGATCACCAAATACGAACCAATGGGGGCATGAGATGCCGTGATAGGTGGGAGGAGAGCAGTCTTTGAGCACAACTGCCTGTGAAATCCGGCCAGCAGAAATCGGCTGTTCCGGGCTCGATAAGACGGAGGGCGCGAGAGATTTCGAGTGCGAAAAGAACGAAGCGCGTGCGACAAAAACCGGCCGAGATACGGCCGAATTTTCACTCCCCTGGTATCCCTGGAATAGCTCTTTGGGTCCTCGGATGACTGTGTGGCGAGTTAGGGGCGCATCGATACGATAAAGGCATCTATGGAAAGGTATTGATGAGACGGATCGAATGGTACCAGGGGCCGAGGTGAACGGACGGGCTGAGGCAGAGTAAGCAGAAATGAATAGAAACAGCAAAATGCACAAGGACTGAGCTCTGATAGTGAAGTGGGGTGCTCAAATCTCAGGGGAGCCCTAGAGGAGGCCACTGTGCTAAGTACATGGCTGACTAATAAAACCTTAATCTAGCTCTAAATGATAGGGCAGGGCCCTACACCGAAAAGTGGCTGAGATACAGTATGAGCGCTCCCTGCCACTGGTGCCTTACTGGGTCTCACTTCTTTCATTTGATCTGAACCATCTACCCTCATCCCTGTACAACCACTAGAAGGAACCAGACTGTGAGGAATACTGTCAAAACCTGCATAAGCCTTACTTACACTGAGTATGATTCAGCATATACCATGTCTAGGAGGTCTTATCAGGTCCATGTTGAAGACTTCAACGAAAACGGTGAAGAGATCTATGGCACTCCGGAGTATACAACTTCAGGAAGAAGAAAAAAGGCAGCTAGACTAAGGTCCTTTAAAGAACCTCCCTCTCAGCTCCCTCAGCTTTCTGAAACAAGTTCCCAAAATCCAAGCTCATACAATGATTCCACTCAATTTCTGTTTCCAGATATACCAGCTCTCCCTGTGGACTTGGGGAACAATGTGGAATGGGCATTGGCATATGACGATCAACCCAAAAAAAGAAACAAGGTTGGTGTTCGCTGTGAATTTTATTAGCTTCATTAATAATTTTCCTTCAACGAAGTCTCAGGCAGACTACATGAGGGATTGGCTGCCTTTCCAGAATGACTTCTTGGTGACTCTTATAGAAATGTCAAGGCCTCCACACCACAGTACCTCCTCTAAATGCGACCCAAGCCATGGAAAGATAGAATGGAAATGCAAATCCTGTAACTCCTATCCTTTGATGTGTACTACCTGTTGTCAGGAAATCCATCAAGACCAACCTTGGCACCGGCTCCAACATTGGGAGGGGAATCATTGGAGAAAAGCGTCTGTACAAGAGCTAGGGGTTCAAGTTCATCTAGGCCATCAAGGATCACCTTGTCCTCTTTTAACTCCTTTGAATGGCCTTAGAAAGGAACTTGGAAACATATCTGATGACCTAGAGAATATGGAAGACTCCACTTGGATGACTATGACAACAACCCAGAATGGCTAGATGAAAACAACGACCTAGATGGCTCTGCTGAGGACAATCTTCAAAAGACAGACTTTTGGTTTGAAAGTCAAACTATCATGTCAAAATATTCAGGCGGGGTTCCCTTGAAGGTTGTGCACACCAATGGGATTCATCGGCTGCTTTTCACATTTTGTGAATGCCCAAGCTCCCCCCCTCATAGGCTTCAACTCCTGTCTCTTGGTTTCTATCCTGCATCTATGGAAAGGCCTAGAACAGTTTTCACTCTGGCCTGCTTGGAAGACTTTCTTCTCACAAATAAGGAATGCAAAACATCACCTCTTAGTTATCATACCAAGCTTCTAAGGGCTACACATGGTGCCTTTTTTGGATCAATGAGAGTGAGTTGTTTAAGGTCTACTAAAATCATGGAGCTCATTCAAAACAGGTGGCCTACAAGTCCTTTTTGAGAGTTACAAGACAGTATAGAGTGCTCAAGTGGAGAATGTATGGAGGGGTGGCCTATCAAGACGGACCCATCCAGCCAGGGTCTTTAGCTTTAAGATGCCCAACATGTCCATTCATTGGAGTTAATACCCCAGAGAAATGGACTTCTGAGAGCCAAAGGTAGCTGGGGCTCTCTTTCTGACCAAAGCTTTGAACTGACTTCATAAAGGAAAAACTTCCCTATAGGAATTGTTACAGATGCCTCTTTTTCAGCCCAGCACACTAGAATGAAAGACTCTGGGAATAATGTGCCTTTGGCAGAGGGTCATCTTATTACAGTTGCTGATCAACCTTACAAGAAACATCTGGTTGATGCTTCCAAAAATACTATAGAGGTTGGTCTAGGCTTGAGGTTTGTTTTGTAAGCTTCTAAAGATTATATTCAAACAGACTATCAAGGTTACATGCAACGACCATAAGGCTGCTCAAAACAATCATGGTTCAAAATCTAAGAGCCATCTGGATGTTACAGGCATAGGTGCTGCTGCATGTTCAAGACATGGCATATTTCTCCCTCACACATGTGTGGATCTTCAATTAGGAGAAGCGTGGGTTTATATTTTGCTCTTTTTGAACTGTGCCGTTAATATACTGTATTGAAGCCAAAGGAACATGGACTACTGTCTATTTTGGGCTTTTCAGGCCTTCCCTGGAGTTGCTCTCTTCATTCTCATCTATGACATTGTCTGTCAATATCACATCAATATGCGCAAAAGGTTCAATCAGTACTCCGAAATATACCTCCCTGAAACTGCAAGGTTTCTGTGGTCTATTGGACAGTTCCATGTACATGGGCATATAAACAAGTGCTTCTCCAGGTTTTCTCTCAACTTTGTCAAACATGCTGGTGCTCAAGATGGTGAAACCATGGAAACCTTATGGCCAGATGCTGTCAACGCTATTAAGGATAGCACGAGAGGAATGACAGACTCCCATCGACATGAGGTTCTAGATGATAACATGACAGATTGGAACTGGAAGAAGTTACTCAAAATGCGTAAGTTTCAACATCCTTAAAGTTTTATATAAACTGATGATGAAAATCCTTTGTAGCTGACACCCTTATTGGGAAATGGAAAAGGGCTATCATAGAGTCCAAGGCAGCAAATGAGGCCTTCGAAAGGTTCAACAAAGGAGCTACAGAAGCTGAAAGGAAGGACTGGCAGAAAGAGGCTGAAGAAGCTCATAGACAGAGGGAATTAAATGAGAGCTCTGAAAGCATGGATATCTTTAATGCTGAGGAAGCACTTCGTGAGTCACTAGACTTCTAATCTAATTCAAAAGTCTGATTTTTATTTAGTTCCAACTCTGAAGGAGACTGCTCACCACATGATTCTAGCTGAAGGGAAGGCCTCAGCAAGGGGTGATGTTCAAGCTGTTTCCTCCCCTGATGCCTCATGGCTTTCAGAAGGAATACTCATTGAACATAGAAGGTAAGTTTATCAACATCTTTTGGTTGGTATTCAAAGGTGGTTGCTTGAACTAGCCTAAGGCTATTTTAAACAACCATTTCTTCATAAGTCTCTTTGAACATAAGAAGCTCTCTTGGAAAACAAACTACTATATTTCTGTTTTTCTGAACCTCTAATAAAAGTTCCTTTGCAGACTAGAAGTGGCTCATTGTGCTAGGAAACTTGGTCCCAATCCTTCTGACAAGGCAAAGCTTAATCTCGCTCAGAAAAGACAAAGACTTCAATCAGATCTTAAAGACTTCAATCTCAAAGGCTTTTCTCGTTACAACCTGGAAGGGTATCAGATTCTTGAAAGCCTACCAGGGGTGTCAAGTCTTGGAGAAGCTTGGGATGATGATGAGGAAGAAATAGCACAGGATGAGCTTTTAGGACAACAGGAAATCCCCAACCACAGCAACCTCACAACAATCTCAGAAGAGCCATGGAATCCAGAGAAACAGCCTGCTGCTATGCCCTCTACCTTAGGTTTTCCATACATGAAGAAAATCCAACGGGTAGATTTGGTTCAAAAGGAAATCAAGCTCAGAGTAGCCGAGATGAATGACTGCATCACAGCTATTAGAGAGGGAATAGTGGCAAGAACCTATCTCTATCAAGGAAGGGTCAAAAATCCATCATCCTACAGAACTAGGCTGAGATCTCAAAAAGATGTTCAAGTGGCAAGTGAAGCGCTTATGAGACATGTTCGGTTCTACACTGGAGCTAGACAATCTTTATTCAACCTATATGACAAAGAGGATGAAGAAGATACAAAGGCCCATAGTGCAAGAATGGATTTATATCCTGAACTGACAAGTCAAGACCTGAAGGCCAACCCCGTATTGATGGAACCATCTACTTCAGGACTAAGAAATGAACATGGTTCTTGGATCTGGAGTTTTTCTGGTGGGATAGAGGAAAGAGCTAGTTTTGTTCAATCAAGTAAGTGGAGTATTTTATAAAGTTTTGGATCTTTACTAACCAAAGTGAAGTCAAAAAGTCTATGTGGCTTAGAGCCTATGAACGAAAATGCAGATGGGAAGAGGAGCTCTTGTGGGTGCCTTTCGAGATGGCATGCACTGTCAGATCCCAAAGAATAAGGCTGAGGAGTGGAAGTCTAGGGCACAGCTTACCAGACTGGATGATGAGGGACTTCATGGACATCAAGTATATGCTTATGGTCAGGCAGCTACTTGGGAGAAGCTTGCCGAGAATGCACATAGAGACTTTGTTCAGAAATGCCCTCATTATCAGCTTTAGATAGTTGACTTGATTCAATCATGTCTATGTTTTTAATAAATCTGAGAAGGCCTTCCTAATTCTACTTTCCGTCTTTATGTTCAAATAGTGGTCCCAAAAATTGATGCCTCTCAATGTTAGTCCAGAAGACTTTCAATGAAAAGCCTACTAAAACTCTTTTGGTTTCCCAAACTGAACTACAATCATTTACCATGATCGCCCTTGGCCTTGGTATAATAACAAAAAGAGCCTCTAGGCAGTTCACACAACAATGCACTGATGAAGGGACAAAAACATTTTTCAATGTTTCTCTCAAAAGAATCTTGCAAAAGATCAACACTAGTTTCTTAGTTGGTCTCTTCTATGAGAGAGCAGTTCTAAGCCTCAACTATGTAAGAACATCTCATTTTCTCTACAAGAAAACATCATTTCTGTCCTGAGACTTTTTTGGACTTATTATCAATGTAAGAAAATACTGAAGATCTGTGTTCTATTTTTCTGCCCCTAAACCTTTCATATTTTTGTGAGCCAAAAGTTTGTCAAATTTTCACTTTTCCCCATATTTCTTCCCCACCCCCCTAAAAAAACCTATATCTGTCTTTCTGTGCCTTTGTTCTCACGGAAAAAAAAAACTTCACTTGAGAGACTTTTTCAAGGCATGTTTCTGATTGCCTGGGGCTACAATATGTTTGACTGTGCAATAGCTCTTGAATCAAGTTGAAACATATTTTGAAACATTGGGAAGTTCTGACTAATCAGAAGAGGCACAGTAGCTGTACTTTATTCATAAACCATGGTTAAAAATGACTGCCTTCAAAGCGGAATCTATAAATAGAGCAGTCAGTAAGGAGAAAGATCAATATGAATTTAGGAAGCTCTGACCATCTTTACAGAGTTCATCTTTTTCAGCATGTAAAATGCCATCTTCTCCAATGATGCCTCTTATAAAGACTTTGTTTCCAACCTCATAGAAGATGTCCTAAGAATTATTCAAGGATCAGTAAAGGGGCAACACTTCTGCACTAAGAAACTCACATCTAGCAACTCCACAGGAGAAGGTTTATTCACCAACTTCATCGAACTTAAAAAGGCCTCCTCATTCCTCTCCACCCAATTCAGACCAACCACTGGTCCAGTATTGACATACATGATGTCCTTGTCCTCATCAATCTATGAGAGTAACTCAGCAAATTGATATAGTGTGATAAACATAACACATACAGAGACAACGACACCAACCATACTAATGGTGCATCCATGAAAGAAGGATAAAAGAGTAGGCATGGCAGAAAACCTAGTAAGGAAGAGTATCGATCTGTCTGTGAGAGTAGAGTGTGAAGTGAAAGAGACCTGTGAAAAATGATGGACCCATGGTTTTAACTACAGGCACAAGGTTTTCTCACGACCAGGTGGCTATAGAAGTTGTTGAGAAATCACTAGTGTTTCACCAACTAGAGAGTCTCAAACAAGCTAACCTCCCAGTGATCATAGAAGCTCAACCAAGGCGAGGCCATCAGAAACTAGAACAGCTCAATCAAGGTCAGCCATCAGAAACAGGAACAACTCAATCAAGCCAGGTATTCGGCAACCAGCTTAGCTCAATTAAGCCAGGCAACCGGCAACCAGCTTAGCTCAATTAAGCCAGGCAATCAGTGACTGACTTAGCTCAATCAAGCCAAGCAGTCAGTGACTAGGTTAGCTCAAATGACTAGTAGTCTCAATAAATAGTGTAGCTCAATCAAGCCAATCAGTCAGTTACCAGCTTAGCTCAAATGATCAAGAAGCATTAGCATTTGATACAAGCCTTGCTATATCAAAATGTGTATGGGTCTCATTTGAACAAAGGTACTGCCAACTGAGGAACGTCTCAAATGAGTAGATCTATCAAGAACTGATGAATGGCTCAAATGAGCAAGAACATCAGTAACTGAACACCAGCTCAAATGAGGGCAAATAAGCGAATACATCAGGGATTTATGTCACACTTATAAGCGAGTCCTTCAGTGATTGTGGGGCAATCTGGTGAGTATGGTGGACCGCTTAAGCTGCAGCATGGCGATACGGGTCGTGCTGCAGCAAGGAACTTCCCTGCGGCGTTAGCGCGACGCGAAGACCTGTGGGAAACCACTGACAGTTCGCATAGGTGACTGGGAACGTCGGGGACGGTGCAAAACAACTCACCAGGCGGACGTAAACAGGGCCGACACGTCGTGGGGTGCACTGACGCAGCTGGAAGCACAGCGGTACGCCACGCAGCCGCGCTGCAACGACGCGGTCACGCACCGCGAGCCGCAATGACATACTGCAGCAGTCCGCCGACCGCACATGCGTCCCATGGTCTCGCCGATCAAAGCCAACAGCTCATCGCCCAAGTCCCAGAGTAGAACTTCAAAGTGCGCAACTGCACACAGCGCCAACACGTCTCGATTCCTTGCCGCATACCACTCAACGGCACCCAGTGCCAGCATCTAGGTGTCGTCCCCAGGGAGCCTGATCCGCCGCGGCGTTGACGTGTGTGCTGAGCGTGCACTCGGTGCGGAAGTGACTGGGGACGAGGATGAGCATCAGGCAAAAACGACTTGTCTCCAGAGTGCACCGGAGTCTCCAGAGTAGCCAGAGCAGCCTGAGACAAGTACCCTTTTATGGAGCATCCCGGAGCTTGGCAGGCGGCTCCCGCGTGCTCTGGAGTCTTGGCGCCAGCTTACCGAGTGCTCTGGAGTAGCTCCGAGCACCCTCTCCAGAGTACTCTGGAGCAGTCGCGAGTACATTTGCACCGGAGCAATTTATGGGGTCTGGTCATCCATATCACACATTCGTTGAACAGGCACGAAATATATTGATTGCTACCAAGTACTGAACACTGGTCACCTACAACACTAACGAGGTAACGACACATCTGACATGGTACTACCTCCTACCCACTCCCTGCAGGCCTCGCGGGTGGAAGAACGGCTCGAGCGCGCTGCACTCCATCTAACTCACCATGTGGACGTCCTGGTGACTACGAACCTTGTCTCAAGCTCGATGTACGCGTGCTCGCCGCCACCGCGCCTTGTGCAGAGCACACCCTCAGCTCCGTTGCACCGAGCGATCCCCGCACCCCTAGCCCGGGGCACCTCTCCCTGGCCCCAACAACCACGACCTGCACGACGTTCAGGCGCAGCACAGCTCCATGTGCCGCATCGCCCGCGCCCTCCGCCCGGACCCAAACAGCACCCCGCTCACTGGCGATGCGTTCTTCGCACTCCAAGCTCCATCTCCGTGTCGCGCCCGACGACCGTGGACTGGCGCCTGCAGGCGATCTGGGACCGCTTCGGGCGCGGCGACGCGCACACGTTGGTGCGCACGTAGTCGTGCTCCTCGGGCTTGTGGCCGCATCGGGCATGGCCCAGCACTTGCTCCAACACCGTACGGAAATGACCGTGATGACGAGAGGCGCAGCGCCCATCTCCACTGTTGTGGGCCTAACCGGGTGTGACGTGCAACGGCAGCTCACCGGAGGAGCGCACGAAACTACGAGTTCCTATCTGTCAAAGACTGTCAGTGAGGGAGAGGGAGACGAGCGGGAGGAGACATACCTTATGGGCGTGGTGATGTTATTGTATGCGGACACAAGCAGAGGCCGACTGGGCCGGAGGGGATCGTGGAGGTTGCACATGAATATGCAGGTGCAAAGGAAACGTGCAGAATTTGTACTTACATATGGAAAGAACACAGCCGCTTATCGTCGTCGAACAGGGAGGGTGGTGTCGGGCTAGGGCATCAAACAAATTGCGTGTCAGACGACAATGCGGGCTGGGAACACGGTAGCGGAGCATCAGAAGGGGGAAAGGCTCACCGTGTCAGTCTCTGCGCGTTAAATTATGCATGTCGCGCCATTGCATTCGTGTCGCCCCCGAGTGGCGTGGGAGACGCTTTCAGTCTCCGTTATAGAATAGTGTGTGCGGAGCGCTATGGAGATGGTGAGAATCGGGGTGGAGGGGTAGCTTGAGAGTCGAAAGGAAACGGGTTTTTAAAGACAGGCCTAGGCACATCGAAGACAATGCGTGGATAGAGACGGTGGAGATGTCGTGAATGGGAAGGCTGTGAGGGAGGCCGTCGAGAAAGGCGTGGTCGGGGGCGATAGCGACAGGCGGAGAGGAGTGGCGAGGTGGAGGAAAACAAGAAGAGATGTGTGCGCTGGCAACGCCGACGGCGCACACGCGGCCTGCGCTTGCCGTGGGAATCACCTTCCCCCACCAACACAGATCTCGTCTCCCACCTCGCTCAGGCTGTCTACTTCGCTGCGCTCAAGATGTCCGTCTCTCCACGCCTGTCTCGCCGCGCTCAACGCGTACACCTCGCCACGACCAACACGCCTACTTCACTGCACTCAACGTGTTTGTCTGGCGCCCTCAACGCATTTGTCTCGCCACGACCAACACTGCAGTCTCGTCATGCTCGACGCGTCCACCCCGCCACACTCAACGTGTCTACCTTGCCGCGCTCAATGCGTCCATCTTGCCGCGCTCAATGCGTCCGTCTTGCCGCGCTCAATGTGTCTACTTTGCTGTGCTCGACGCCGTCTTTCACCTCACCACACTCCGAAACGCGACCACCTCGCACGCGTCCACTTCCCTGCGCCCGGGGTGCTTATTTGAACGTTACACATCCAGTATCTTCTATGTAATAGTACACTACTTCATGCAAATGCCGTTTCTAAATCGAGCACATTTACTATTTGCTCACGTCCGTCAAAGTTCCCGATGCGAAACACCCGAGCACCCGGAAGCTCCTGACCCCTGGCTGACACTATCGAAACATCCTGAGTGTCCAGCTGAAGCTCCTGAGATCCACCGTGCACCCAGCAGAACACTCAAGGCCAACTGAGCGGTCTGCAAGACTCTGAAGAACGCCAGAGTCTCCCACACTGCTCAGGCGCCCTCGAGGTCATCGGTGGTTGCTCCAGAGTGCTCCGGAGCCCTCCCGCGCATCACTCGGGGCACGTGAGTCTCCGCGAGTTCGGCCCGGCGCTCTCGTGCAAATGGTTTTTTCCTGATGAGGTGGACGACATGACTATCGAGAGGCCAGGTGTGGTGGCAGACGTTTGTGCGGCTTGCGGTGCCGAGACGGTGAGGGGCCGGACTCGAAGGCGTGGTTGTCGGTGCGCCGGCTCCCAACTTGCTAGTGGTCGTTTGAACGCGTACCGTGCACGCGTGCTGTGAACACAACCGCGGCGCGCGGCGCGTTGCAATCGAATCGCTGGCTTACACGGAGCCGTTCGGTGTCTTCAGCGACAACTGCTGCGCGAATTGGTGCTGACGGCGACGGCACGCGGGACAAGCCTGTCCGCACGCAAGACGTCAGCTCGTGGACGACACAAAGCACCTACGACGCGCTCCAGAGACGGAGTTTCGAATCTCCCCTAACCAAAATCACGCACCGGGACTAGTGTTGCGACAGGCCGCACGGGCGGCCACGGCGTGTCAAGTGACAGACGAGGATCGGTTGTCAAGTCGTGCGAGCAAGGTCGGATGGCGATTCTGTTCTGCATGACGGCCGTGTATGGTACCGTTAATTGGGTGCGGCTGCTGGGCAGATGGTTGACACGGTACGTTCCGAGTCCGTGGGTACCACCTGCAGAGAAGCGTCATCGACATTGTACGAGCCCGCACAGGTTCCTGATCGAGAACACGCGCATATAGCCACCACCGCGGAGGCATGTTAGTGTGTTCTGCAGGCAGGGCCACGGTGGGTAGAGTGCTGGTGGATATCGCGCTGAGGGCTGGGCCACGGGCGCGGTCCATGCGATGAGCAGAGGATTGGCAGCATCAGGCGCGACGGGCTGCGCGTCATTGGTGCGGACGAGCAAAGACGACACATGGATGATGACGGGGCGGCGGCCGCTTGAACAGGTGGGTGTCGGGCAGGGCGCGAGAGTGTGGGCAGGACGTCGCCGTCGACGTCGCTACCGAGCCTGTGGGGCTCAAGCACGTCCTGCAGCCCGTTTAGCGATGTCAGTCACCGTGCACAGCGGTGGAGCGGAGGAGCGGAGGAGCAGCTTGGCCGGTATCCGTGGTTGAAGCAAACTTGCGGGCGAGACCCACGGTCAAGGTACGCGCAGGCAGTGGACATGTTCGGGTTCCTGTGCGAGTGAGGGAGGTCAGTTTTGTCATGGCGATGGCAGGAGCGGGCAGGGGCGTGCGCGGAGAGAAAGAGCTGGGGGAGGGAGGGAGGAGGTACATAAGCACACGCTCGGGAGGGCTCGTCCCAGCATGAGAGGCCCGTGTTCGTCACTGTGTCGGCCGCGCAGAGGTCGTGAGTGTGTGAGGGTGGGTGCGGGCTGGGTACGGGGCGAGAACGAGGTGCGTCGGACTGCTGCAGCCCGGGTGTTTTCGTCACTGACGGGGCGTTTTCGCGTGCACAGGGAGAAAGACGGCGGGCGAGAGGGCGGACGGAAGGGACGAAGGCCGAGCGGACGGCTCGAGACGGGCTTCGCTGGCGGTCGGAGGTGGCTGTATGCGCCTGGCGGAGGTCGGTGTATGCGTCTGGCTGTATGCGGTCGAGCTCGGCACGGGCACGGCGAAGGCAGCTCGTGTGCGCATCGTCAGCGCGTCAGCACCCGTCTGGACGTCGGAATGGAGCCGGTCCCGATCTCGCACGATCTGGGGGATAGCGGGCAGCGGCTGTGCCTTCAGAGAGCGAATGGGCGACCCCGCGCTTCCCCGCGCTCTGGGACGCGCACGGACGTGCCGTCATCCGGCCGAAGGCTCTGAAAGCTCGCTCCTCCGTCATAAGTGCCGTTTGCCACTCCATCCCACCTTCACCTCGGCCCATCCACATGACCCCCCCGCTCGTCTCCGTTCCTGATCCTCTTCCTCCCTCGCGCGTCGAGACTACCAACGATCGGACACCTTACGACGTTCACGGCGGACCCGCCTGAATCACGGACGTTCGCCCGCCAAGGCGAACTCCCAAAACTCCCCATACCGTCACTCGAAGAGACGTGCCGACGATACCTCCGCGCGCTCGAAGGTCTGCAAGACAAGCGAGAACATGAGGATACGAAGCGTGCGGTCGAGGAGTTCCTGCACAACGAAGGCCCGCGCATACAAGAGAAACTGAAGGAGTATGCGAAGGACAAGGCAAGGTGCGTGTTTCCACTCCCTCGGTCCCCGCCTTCTTTCGCTCACTCGCGGTTGTCCACGATCAGCTACATCGAAGAGTTCTGGTGAGTTCATTTCGGTTGTGTGTCCCCTGCTCCTCCGACTTACTCCTCGGCAGGTACGAATCATACCTCTCGCACTCCGACCCCGTGGTCCTTGCTCTCAATCCGTTCTTTGTGCTTGAGTGAGTCTTCTGCCCTCCTCGCATCTATCCCACCCCACGGCGCTCTCTACCCCGCATTCACTCTGTCACCTTCGGAAACCAAGTTCCGAGATGCGCAAGATCGGGCTATACAGTGCAGTCGCTCACTCCCTTCCCTTCTCCCGTAGGAACGATCCAACCCCCGATCGCGGCCAACAGCTCCCTCGCGCCTCGTCTCTCATCGTCTCCTCCCTCGGCTTCATCCATGACCTCCGCGCGGGGATGCTCCAGCCCGACACTGTTCGCGGCGCCCCGCTCGACATGGACCAGTACTTGCGCCTCTTTGGTACCGCCCGCATTCCCACCGAGGTACGCCGTCTGGCCTAATGCCTGCCTGACCGTAACTCTGACATGCGGGGCACCGACAGCGCGGCTGCAAGATGGAGACCCACCCGGAGTCGAGGCACATCATCGTCCTCCGCCGCGGCCAGTTCTGTGCGTCTCCCCTTCTCTCCTTCTCTCTCCCCCGCTCCGCTTCCACTTCCACTCCCACGCCGAGTCTATGTGACCCCGGTCTGCGTTGCACTTCTCCCTCCCGTTGGGTCGTCTAACTCCGCACTTCCCGGACATGCCTCGCGGACCACGAACGCTGACATGCCTACGTTTTCCCTCTCCCAGATTGGTTTGACGTCCTCGACGCCGAGAACCGGCCGCTACTCACCGAGCGTGAGATCCTCCGGAACCTGCAGGCAATTGTGTCTGACGCCGATCAGCTGCCAATCCACGAGGTGCGCACTTCCCTTCTCCCCGCACGAGCGAGGCGCTAAGAATACCTTCCGTTCGCCTTCCGCGGCTTGCAATTCAACGTAATATTGGGCACGTAACAGGTTGCGCGCAACGCCATAGGAGTGCTCTCGACAGAGAACCGCAAGATCTGGTCGAGCCTGCGGAAAGCCCTCATCAGCAACCGCAACAACGAGTCGTGTCTCGAGGTCGTGGATAATGCGCTGTTCGTCGTGTGCCTGGACGACGCGGCCCCGGAGAACCTGGCGCAGCTGTGCGACAACTTCCTCTGCGGGACGTACGACCTCAAGGGCAGTACCCAGATAGGTACCTGTACCAACCGGTGGTATGATAAGGTGCGTCTCTTCTAGCAATTCTCTTTGCGTAGTGTGCTCAATCATCGTGCAGCTTCAAATCATCGTCTGCGCAGACGGGGCTGCCGGTATCAACTTCGAACACACCGGAGTCGACGGTCATACCGTCCTCCGGTTCGCTGCAGATATCTTCACAGAAGGCCTCATGCTCCTCGCGCGTTCCATCAACCCCTCCGCGCCCACCCTCTTCCACGCCCAGCTCTCTCCCTACGCCCGCTCCTACCGCCCCCCACGCGGACAGTCCGCGCCCGCCCACCCCGCCTCCATCATCGACACCGCCCCCAAGAAGCTCGAGTGGACGCTCTACCCGAGCTGCGCGCCGGGATCCGCTTCGCCGAGACGCGCTCTCGGACCTCATCTGCCAGAACGACTGCCAGGCGCTCGAGTTCAAGGCGTACGGCAAGAACTTCATCACCGCGAACGGCTTCTCGCCCGACGCGTTCGTGCAGATGGCCTTCCAGGCGGCGTACTACGGCCTCTACGGCCGCACCGAGTGCACGTACGAGCCCGCGATGACCAAGGCCTTCCTCCACGGGCGCACGGAGGCGATCCGGACGGTGCAGCCGCACACCGTCGACTTCATCCGGACCTTCTTCTCCGAGGCGCCGAACCAGCAGAAGGTCGCGTCCCTCCGCAAGGCGTGCCAGGGCCAGGTCGAGCTCACGAAGGAGTGCAGCAAGGGCCTCGGCAGGACCGGTGCGTCTCCCGCTCTCTCCCGGGCTCGCGCGTCCCCGGCTGACCGCCCGCGCAGGCACCTGTACGCGCTCTACTGCCTGCTCCAGCGCGAGCGCGAGGCCGCGGCGCGCGAGGCCGCGGTCGAGGAGGAGGGGCGGCCGACGAGCCCGGCGAGCTCCGCGTCGAGCGGCGAGCGCGAGAAGGTCGCGCTCCCCGCGATCTTCACCGACAACGGCTGGCTCGTCCTCAACCGCTCGATCCTGTCCACCTCGAACTGCGGGAACCCGGCGCTGCGCCTGTTCGGCTTCGGGCCCGTCGCCGCGGACGGGTACGGGATCGGGTACATCATCAAGGACGAGGGGATCTCAGTGTGCGTTCGCTCTCCCCCCTCCGGGCGGTGGTGGCTGACGGCGGGTGTTTGTTCGTTCGCAGATGCGCGTCCTCGAAGCACCTCCAGACCCGCCGCTTCTTGGACACCCTCCAGGGATACCTGCTCGACATCCAGCGCATCCTCATCCAGCTGCACCTCGCCGCCAACCAGCGCGCGGAGCCGTTCATCGACCACGCCGGCGTCCTCCGCGACTCGAAGACCGGGCGGCCCATCAACGGCCTCCACGGCCGGGAAGACGCCTCGGGCGAAGGCGAGGCGTACGACGACATGATGCGTGCGTCTTTTTTCTTTTCTGCCACTCTGGTTTGTCACGACGTCCGGCTGACCCGCGGTCGCCCTTGCGCCAGCCGGCTACTCGTTCTTCGACAGCAGCGAGGTCGCGATGCTCGGCCGCCGCAAGACCCGGCCTTCGTTCTACAACACGGGCAAGATCATCCCCATCGCCGAGTACTAGTCCCCCGGAGCCCGCTCGCGCTTTCCCGCCGCATCGCCAGACATGTGTGCTTGTACGTTTTTGGGAGGGAGGGTGTACGATGCGTCCGTAGCAGCCGCGCTCTTGGATACCGTCGACCGACGGGAGGCGCGCGGTGTGTACCAGTATAGTTCAGTTCAGTCCAGTTCCGTCCCGGGGGGCGTTTTGTACGTATGTCGCTGTGTAAGGATGCCATGATGTACCACTATTGCTGTTTATGAACATATGTAGCCATTCATTTCGGACTCGTGAGAGCCTAGTCCGATGGCGCGGGGGGAGGTGGAGGACAGCCCTTGGTGGCTCGACAATGCGGGGCACGCTGAGGCCTCGACCGCCACGTGCGTACTGGCAGGGAAGCCGCGGGACGGTGCACCGCGCGCCCTGGGAGCCCGCTTCTCGCATCTCAGTCGTGACGCAGCGCGCGGCGCTCGCGGAGCTCCTCCTCATACACCAGGTCAGGGTCGCGCCCGCGGACCTCGGGCAGGAGGAGCGTGAAGCCCGCGCCGGCGATGCAGCAGCCGAAGAAAACTGCGACGAGTGGGTCAGCGACGTCGCGCGTGCCGTATATGAAGACGGGAAGGGGGGACGGGACGCACTCCAGAGCACGGCGGGGGTGCCGATCTGCTTGGAGAGCGAGTTGAAGGCGAGCGCGGAGAGGATCGCGCCGGCCTTGCCGCACGCGGCGGACATGCCGTGCGCGGACGCGCGGAACTTGGTCGGGAAGACTTCCGCGGGGTAGCACTGCGAGGGGGCGGGGTCAGGTGGGAATGTGCGCGGGGTGGGGCGTTGCGCCGAGGTGGGGTACGTACGTATGTCGTCCTGGAGGAGAAAGAGGTGTCAGCGTTCCGGGCTCGGCGGGATGAGTGGGAGGACGGTGGAAGTACGGGGGACAGAAACGGCACGCACGTGTTGGCACCGAAGTTGAAGAAGAACTGGAGGAAGGCGAAGCAGACGATAAAGGCAGGGGTGCTCAGTTCATGGAACTGGCCAGCGAGGATACCCACTGTGCGCGATGGATGTTAGCATCCGTCGCACGGTCGCCGTGCAGGCTGCTGAGACCCTTGTGCTTACAGAAGAGCGCGGCGAGGAGGAAACCTTGGATTTGGATCCACTTGCGGCCGAGGTACTCGATGGTGAGCACGGAGACGTAGTAGCCGGGCACGAAACCGAGCGCGGTTATGATGAGGCTGCCCACACCGATCTTGAAGAGACGTTCCCAAGGGGTCCCGCTGGAGCCGTCGAAACCGATCTGCTGGAGTACCACGTTCTGGTTGAGGTTGATGCCGTAGAACCTGGGTGTATGCGCGTCGTCAGCGCTCGTGAAGACGAGAGACCTCCCTCGATCGGCCGCTCACGCAATATCCAGGAGGAACCAGCAGGTGCAAGTGCCAATGAGGATTTTCAGATGGCGCCATTCTGAGAAGTAGGCGAAGAACTCTTGAGGTGGTGCTTCTTCGCGGTGGCCACCGTCGCAGGTTGGGTCGTCTCGGACGTCGGTGAATCGGCAGGCTTTTCGGTCGTCACTGCGTTCTTCTTCTCGAGGTCTTCGGCCGATCGGTCGTCAGAGTGGGGTTCTTGCGACTTTGTGTACCGAGTGGATTCGGGCAGCGTCAGACGCTGGTAAAGCGTGCCGAAGGCGGGGATGAGCGAAAGTCCGACGAGGATGCGCCATGCTGCCGTTGCCAAGCATAGAACGCGAGCACACGAGACGGGTGGTCAGCACTGAATGTGACGGACCGCGGGCAGCCTATTGCCGCATCGGGTAAGTCTGGCGCACCTCCGTCGACCTTGCTCGTGTGACCCCGGCATCCATGGTGGGCTTGTAACAGAGGAGGATGATGATGAAGGCGAGGCTGCCCACGAACGAGCCCCATCCCTGGTTGGCGAAGATGTAGGCGAGCAGGGTGCCGCGGCGTTTTACATTTGCGCGGTCGGTCGCGACCGAGGCAGACATGGGGTAGTCGCCCCCGACGCCAATTCCGAGAATAATTCGCCACACGCCGAGCCAGATGAGCGCACCGTTGGCAGATATTGCGCCTAGCAGGCAGTGTCAGTGGGCGTGCATATACCTGGTTGTGCGGGGCAAAACACACCAGTCGGATCGCAGATGATGCCGATGGTGGCGAAGATGATTAACATGAGTTCTTTGCCGTCTGGGGGATGTTTTAGTAGCAGGACGCGCATACGATGCTATCTTACTCACAAACAGCCTTCCGACCGAAGTAATCTGCAGAGTAGCCTACGGACGAAGGAGGGTCAACGATTTCCCAATGCCAACGGGCACAGATCGAGATGTAGATAACTTACCAAACGCGAATTGACCGATGACACTGCCGATGTTTGCCCCTGCCTTGATGAAGCCTTCAAGACCGGGTGGGAGTGAGTGACCGCCATAGAGACGATATTGTAGCATTGTGGCGACAGGCTAGAGAAGGGCGTCATTGGGGGGTGAGATCGGGACACGTAGCGGACGCGTACGTTGATAATAAATAGATCGTAAGCTTGGAGGAATCAGAATGAATTTGGACGGAGAGAGAATGAACAGAACAAACCATCCAAGAAGAATCCGACCTGCGGGGGATGCGGGTGTCAGATACGGAGTGGTCGTGTGAGCAAGAGTGGACGCCAAGACTTGTGCTTACGCCAGCGATGCCAAGCAGCTTGACCTCGGTGTATGAGAGGATGAAAGGGAAGCGGGGATTGTGCTCATTCTCCAGGTCCTCCAGGTTGGAATGGTGCTTGCGTGCCGGAGCGGTGGAGTGAGACGAGGCGTCCTGGGCATCGGATGAGGCTGGCGCGGACTCGGCTGACATGGCGGGGAGGAGAAAGGGGACGGCAAAGGAGAGACTGGTGGACGGGGTGAGTATATGACGGCGTCGGCAGAGGAGAAAGACGCACGTTCGTCTGCTCTTTGCGGACGCTCCACCGCGACTGCAAAGCGGCCGTCGGAAAACTGGGTTCGTCAGGCGCTTCCTCCTTTTCTGCTCCGCATCATGCGACCACGTGATATCCCGGCGCGCCATTGCACAGCCACCTGCCAGCCTCGATCGTGGGCCGACAATCGTCGTGGCCCGGTCTCGAACCCCGCGGCTGAGATTCGAGATCTGTGGACTGTCCCTCAGCCAGGTCCTCTTCGACGATATGCGAATCCCTGGCTGCGGCACAGAGCGTGCCTAGCTTCGGATATCGCTGACGTCGACTCCCCCCGCTCATCGCACTGTCAAGTTTCGTCACAATCAGCTTCTCAACACTATGATTGCCATGGACGCAAGGCGATGAAATTATAACAGCTTACCCACATGGGCCCCATGTTGGGCCGTTTGAAAACCGCCTCCTCCACGCGGTACACGACTCTGCCCACACACGTCCCGACTCCTGACTGTTCAGGGCGATTTCATCATCCCTGGTTGAGAAGCGCCGAGTGTCGTTCAGCGTATCAAACCACGCACGTTCGTTGACTGCCTTCCCCATTTGGTACACAGCAGCAACGTCGCCGTCGCCCGGGCCGCCACATCCTGTCACTCAGGCTTCTGCGGTCTCTGGCTGTGTTGTCTTTCAGGCGTAGGTGTCTCTGGCGACGTCAAAGTTTTCGACCGCGAGTAACCGGATTGCGAACAGTGCATTAGGCAGTTGACCGGAATGTTTTATCGCAGTAAACATGTACAGCATATATACTCACCTGGTGCCTGACATTTCGACGTTGGATCTGCCAGTGGCAATGGCATAGACAATTCAAGGGGGACGGGACATCCCCTGTAATGTCTCGTTCGTGGAGGCGGCTATATCCGTGCATTGACGCCGTATCCGCAACCAAGTTGAGTAAGTATATGAATCTATGATCTCGATCCATTCTCAAAGCCAAGCCGTGGCGTCGAGATATCGATCGTTGGAGGGATTTTGGGCACAGTGCGAACAAAATCACAATCCGGACATCGTGTGTCAGCCTTGAGCAAAGGATAAGTTGCGCCTCAACATAATATCAAAAACCCAAGAATCAACCAGCAGCAGCAAAGGTG
Organism: Epithele typhae; assembly: GCF_022376455.1. Taxonomy (NCBI): domain Eukaryota; kingdom Fungi; phylum Basidiomycota; class Agaricomycetes; order Polyporales; family Epitheliaceae; genus Epithele; species Epithele typhae. Next base: position 1,281,035 of record NW_025954196.1, on the reverse strand, counting down.
CTGATATGGCCGAGTCGTTAAGGCGAGTGATTTGAATGCACATTCAGTTATCACTTGGGCATTGCCCGCGTAGGTTCAAATCCTGCTGTCAGCGTAGTGGTTCACTTTTCGAGCATCAGTGGCTGCATGCAGTGACTTGGCCTAACTGTGAGCACAACAGCTTAGGTTACGCACTCGTTTTGTGCATTTCGGACATGTTCGGGTGGGGCTTTAATACCAGTACTGCTTCGTTGTTGTGGAAGAATGCTCGAACATAGGCGGATGCAGTCCGATTGCCCGGAGGAGTTCCGTCTCTGCGAGAATGCTCTGCGGTGTACGTATCTACGCGCAGAGACCCGGCCACTGGTGGTGTATTGTGGGCAGCAATCGATTATCGAGGCTGACCGGAATGATGGAGAACAAATTGTACTCCCACGAGCGCGGCACAGTACTACTAGGGAGCGTCCTGACGCGATTTGTGGGGGACGAGAGGAGAGAAAGAGCGGGCGATGCTATGAATTTGCATACAGGAGGAGAAACATGGAGCGAGGAGCGGCCAGAGTGGCGGACAGGAAGGCCGTGCCGGAATGGAACTCAGGTCAGCACGGCATTGTCCCGGAAAGGAAGTCTTTCAGACTCCGACTGTCGAGCGGCTGGGAGGGTCGTCACGCCGTCCGTCGTCTAAAGACCTTCCGCCAACGTTCTCGTCGCTCCTGCGACAACCCCCGTCCCCGCCGACGCCCCCACCCATCCCTCCTTTCTTCTGCTCCGTCGTTTCTACTGCCTGCGCTCTCTCGGAGGTCGCCGAGCCATGCTTCGCCTGACCTCTGACAAGTTCCCCGTCTGTGAGTACCCTCCTCATCGCCCTCGGTGCTCACACTGAGCTTCCTCGTTCGCAGTCGTGCCATTCGGGGTCATTGGGTGAGTGCCCTGCACTTCTTTCTTCTCTGCTTGCGCTGACATCTCTTCAGCTTCTATCGATACTTGTGGTACCTAATCCGTATTGTCGCCTCTCTGGTCTACCGCCCTATCCCCATCCCCGAAAACCCGACGTACATCGCTGAAGAGGATGTCACGATCATCGTCCCCACCATCGACGCCGGCGAGGAGTTCAAGGAGGCTGCACACTCCTGGCTCGTAGGCAAGCCCAAGGAGATCATCATCATCACCGAGGAGAAGATGCTGGGCCCCCTCCAGGACCTCGCCAACGCCGTCGACCCCGAGCGCATCCGCGTACTCACCGTCCCCTTCGCCAACAAGCGGCTCCAGATGTCCCACGGCATCAAGAACACCACCACGGACATCATCGTCTTTGCTGACGACGACGCTATCTGGCCCCCCACCCTCCTCCCCTCCGTCCTCGCATGCTTCGAGGACCAGAAGGTCGGCGGTGTGGGCACGTCCCAGCGCGTGCAGCCCGTCGGAAATTCGATGACGGTCTGGGAGGTTCTCGCCGCCTTCCGGCTCTCCATCCGGAACATCGAGATCATGTCCTCGACCCACATCGACGGCGGCTTGCCGTGCCTGTCTGGCCGTACCGCCGCCTACCGCACCGTCATTCTCAAGGACCCCGAGTTCCTCCACGGCTTCACCCACGACTACTGGCTCGGGAAGTACCAGCTCAACTCCGGCGACGACAAGTTCCTCACCCGGTGGATGGTCAGCCACGGCTGGAGCACCTACGTCCAGTGTTGCAAGGAGGCGGAGCTGCTCTCGACGATGAAGCCCAACTGGCGTTTCCTCAAGCAAGTACTCCGGTGGACCCGTAACACCTGGCGTTCCGAATTCGATCGCTGTTCACGGAGCGCTACATCTGGACCTCACACCCATACGTAGCGTACACGATGGTGAGTCGATCTCTCCATGTGTTCCTGCTTGTCCCCGTCGTCCCCGCTCGTTGTCGTTTCTTCCACACGTTGCGATGGCCGTTCTCGGCGCCTCGCCCACACGTCGTTACCCGGCTGTTGGCTGTGGAGAGGCGATGATGGCGTATATCACAGCGCGCTGACGTGACGGGCTTGGCACAGGTCGACAAGCTTTTCAACCCCATCACGCTACTTGCAGGCCCATTCTTCGTCGGTGTTGTCGTCTACAAGTCGACGATCCCGGTGGAGCAGGGTGGTTTCCACTTGCCGTGGTGGTGAGTCTCTTGCACACTCAATCTAGGCTGGAAGCCTTGACGATTCGGATGCGCAGGAATGTCGTCGTCTCCTACTTCGTGTGGCTGTTTGCAACCCGTACCGCGAAGCTGCTCCCCCATCTCTGGAACCGGCCGCAGGACATAATTCATGTCCCGGCGTTCATTCTCTTCGGCTACTATTCTCTATCATGAAGCTTTACGCCCTCTTCACGCTTCACGAGGTACGTGTCTTTGCAGATGCGGCTGTCCGTCGTACCGTGCGAGGCTGACATGTGCTGTCCAGACTGGTTGGGGTACCCGTGCGGGTATTGGTGATGCGCGTGCTGCCACCGCTGCTGCGGACGGTCCTGCTCCGGCGGCCCCGGCGAACCAGGGTTACACGGAGAAGCTGCCATCGACGCCGAGCTACCCGCAGTCCCAGTACCCTGGACAGCCGTTCTCGCCCAACCCGCCACAACAGCAGCAGTACTACCAGCAACCGGCTGTGGAGTTGCAGTCCGGTTACGCGCGGTGAGCCGTTCCGGTCCGCGACGGGGAGGAGGAGGAGGAGGGGAGGAGGGCAGACGACTCGAGCAATGACTATGTGCTGCTACCCGTACTGGATAGACTGGACTTTGACTGGACGCAGAGACCGAGACCGTGCGCGTATTCGTGTGTTCGTGGCGCCCCTCCTCCCTCGCTCTCCCTGCCCCTCGCCCCGCCCATACCCATTACTGCCACACGGTCCCCTACAACCCCGATGCTCAACGCACCGAACCAGAATATACCCACCGCCCGCCCCCGCACCGCCCGGGGCGGGCGCACGGATATCCATCGTTCGCGCTCGCTGCCCGCCACCCACCGTCTCCCCCGCCCTTTCCCCGTCGCGTCGTCCGCCTAGACCTCTAATTCAGCCTGTTGCTTCGGGGTACGATTTGTGCCGTGCGGGTGGTGCGCTTGTAATGTGTACAGTCCCTCTCGTATCTTAGTATCTCTTATGGACATTTTGGTTATTCTGCTCCAGTTGTTCTGCGACGTCGGCGTGCGCCCGAAGAGACGAGCTTTCGACTTCGGTCAGCCAAGGAACTGAGATCGCGATCCCGAGACGCAGTGGTGCTTGGGTATGTGATCGTACGTACTCGAGACGAGCCGCAGCTTCGCGGGTCGGAAGTGGGCCACGGCGGCGCACGCGAGTCCACCGGTCGGCTGGTGTTATATTGGTGGTGATTTGTGAGTTGCAGTGCGGCGCGGTTAAACGTTCAGGCCTCAGCTCCGTGCAGAGCCGAGCGTAAAAGCACCGCGTACGTTTGCACAAGCACAAGCGCGTCGGGCGCGCCGAGTGTTTGTCTGCTATAGCCTATGTGCGTGGGGCGCGCCGCCTCGAAAAGCCTCCGATCCCAACCCCTCCGTCCGCGGCGAAAAATGGATATGTACAGCAGTAACACCGGTGCTCTCCGAGCGGCCCCGGCTCCTCCACAATGCGCATATGCGTCGCGCGCGACACCACGGGCCACCGCGATTCTGCGACACACTGGGACGCGGCGCGGCGGACACGGCGCAGAGCGTTCGCATATGTATGCATGGCAAGAATCAAATCCATCGGCAGCGACGCCGCCCAGCGCCGCCCCCGCTCACATATGATGCAGCCCCGCAGCCCCCTCCCCACGCTAACGAGCCGATCGCTGCCGCGTCGCGTCCGTCTCCGTCGCGTCGCCGCGGTTCGTGATCTTCCAGATCCAAAGCTTCTGCAAGCGCATCATCGTGCGTAACGTACCCGCCGGGGGCGACCGCGCTGGCAAGCCGGGACCGGCGGCGTGTGCCGCGGCGTCTCTGCGGCCTGTGCTGGCTGAGCCTGGCGGTGTTTGGCCGCGGGCCGAGCGGCGAGGGCGCGAGCAAGGGTAGATGCAGGGCTGGGTGTGGCGTGGTAGATGGATGCCGTACTTATGCGGCGTGCAGAAGGCGTGGTCAGGGTATGTGGCTGTAAGCAATGGTACCGTCGGTGTCCCGATAGGCGGCGTGGTGCTCGTTGTTGTACCCATGCGATCCGTGTTCGGGTGGGTCGGGTGCTGATGTTGTGATTCAATATCCGCGCGTCCCGAGTTCGGTGAGTGGTACATCAAGCACTTCAAACCCTGAGCGGGAGGGGCGAGTTGGTAGCGCAGTTCCGATTGAGAGGAGGATCAGAGCTTCCCACGGTTTGATTCTGCGCCGGGCTAGCGTCTGCTAGCGTTGAGACGTTGAGATGCCGGAGGTGGCTCCAGGCCGTTGGAGGCTGGTTGAGGCTAGCGGGCGAGCCGAGCTTCTAGGACGAGCAGTGTGTATACGCCGTGGTCGGATGACAAGCTGCGAGTGCGGCCCGCGGTCGGCCGACGGCGTGCGCGCCCCAGAAGTTCTCCAGCCGCGGGCGGGAGGATGTCGGATGATCTGGACTGGTTTGCCGGAGATGGGCTTCGCTGTAATGGCGGGGCACGTGCCTTGCCTCGCGTTCGGCGTCCCGCCTTCTTTCGCCCACGGTGCGCAACGCCGAGCGGGCCCTCGCCGCGCCTGGGGCGACCGGCGAGTTTTCATGCCCGAGCGAGGGTGCGTATCGTCCCTTGCTTGTCGCACCCAGACTGGCCCTTCCGGACGAACAGCATTCCAGCCATTGACTTTGAGTAAGCGCAGTGACTTTGATTGGTCCATACAGCCAGTTTTGTACCGGAAACCTGAAGCTTCCAGAGTGGGCCTGAGATTTGCCCGCACGAACCGACAGCCAATTGCAAGGCAGATGTGCGCCAACAACTCACCAGGGACCGTCCATCGCCCGTCGTCGTCGCCGTTTGCCCACCATCCAGGCCACACGAATGCTTCACAGTACTGCGTGGTGTGATACCAGAGAGAGATGGAGGGAACAGATCGCGATTCGCGAAGCGGAGAAGTTGCCAATCGGTGGGCGATTCGCGGGATGGGCGAGCGAAGCCGGCTGCCCACGTTTTCCGCCGACGAAAGATGGCCAGAGCTGCATAGACCGAGCGGTGGGAGGGCGACAGGCAGGCGAGAAGGCCAAGGCGCGCGCGAGTCCCCTCCCGAGATTCCATCATACGTCCCGCTCTACAAAACCCGCCCGTACCTGCTCCTCGCTTCCTTCTTCCCGTCAGCTCCCTCCGTCCCTCTCTTCCTCCGCCCGCTAACATCCCTCAGAGGCCCCAGCGCATTCTGCCTCACCACCCCCGCCTTCACGCTTCCCACATCCCCACCGCCCTGGTTATCTGCCCTCCACCTTCAACCTACACAAGCGTGGGACGTTCTCCCGAGCTTGGCCTCTATGAACTTCAACATGAACGGAATCCGTCCCGTTCGCCCCCGCTCTCCCTCGACTTTCTAGTGATCGGTGGAGGTAGTTGCCAACATCCACGCCACTATCCCGATCGCGTCTCGCCTTCCCCCTGTCCTGCCCCTTGTTTTTTCCGTCACAGCCTGAGCGCCGCACTTGATGTATGCGCATCAGTGCGCGCTGCGCCTCGTCCCGAGAGACCACCCTTCGCCACAACGCGTTCGCTGACCTGCGTTCTCGTTCTTCCAGGCGTCGGCGGCCTCTCAGCCGCATACACCCTCTCCAAGGCAGGCCACCGTGTCATGTGCTGGAGAAGGCGCCAAACCTCGATGCGTCCGCACAAGGCGCAGGAGTCCGCATCCCCCCGAACATGTCCAAGATCATCCGCCGCTGGGTGGACGAGGAGGAGCTGTTGAGGATCTCCACGCGCTGTGTCGGCACACCCTTCCACCACCGTGAGTCTCCCTCCGTTTGGCGTCTCGATTCCCATCGTGCACTCCGGCTTCCTCTGCTTCTACCGCCTTCCCATCCCGCACTTCTTCCCATCCCGCGATCTCCACTTCTCTCCCGCATCGGGGCCATCGTGGGCGTCGCTCCGCCGTAAACCCTGGCGATCCCCTTCTAGAGCCTCGGTGCGGTGCCCGGAGACCCTCGTCGCTGAAGGTGTCTTTTCATTTACACCATCGCACCGGGCTCCGCGCGCCCCACTCCGTCTCGTGTATTTCTGGCGCAGGCGTCCCGCCCACCTCGTAGCGGACGTCGTCCGCTTTGGCGCTTCCCCACGGCAGCATCCCCCGGATGCCCCGGGGCCGTGCGCGTGATCGCAGGCCCCTCCTCTTCCGACCGACCCAGGACGCTCGCTCGCGCGGGCCTGCCGTGCGTCGCGCATTGCATCAGACGGTCCTGACGGCCCCGCGCTCTGCTCTCGAGGGGCTAGCATGTGAGCGCAGGCACTCCGCCCGTGGACCCCCGCGCGCGGCGGGGGACACGCGGGTCCGTGCCTCGATCTTCCCCCGCTCCGGCGGGTCTAACGCGGGCAGCGGACGATGACGGCTTTTATTGCGCACGTCCGGGTGATCGGTCGAGGCCTCGGCCGTGCCCGCAACGGAATGGGATTGTTTCCTTTTGATGCCCGGGCGGCGGCGGCGGCGGCGTGCTGGTGCGGATGCTGACTTGTTCGCTCTTTCGCAGTGAAGGACGGCGAGTTCGTGGGCTACGTCCACTGGAAACCGGCCGTCATGGCCGAGACCGGCGGAGACTTCCTCGTGACATACGTGCGTCGCTCATCATTCTCGCCCGGCGCGCACAATTGACGGTGGGCGCACAGCGGGGGGACCTCATCCGCTTATTGTACAAGACCGCGAAGGAGGCCGGCGCACAGATCACCTTCGGCGCCGAGGTCGTGTCAATACACAAGGCACAAGTTCTCTGCCGAACCCCAGCGTCACCTTGGCGAACGGCGACGTGCTCACCTGCGATATCCTCATCGGCGCGGACGGCGTCCGGAGTAGGGTGCGGGAGGTCGTTCTCGAAGATGATGACGATTGTCTCGAGCCCGCGGGGATGACTCTTTACACTGGTATCGTCGACGCTGAGGACATGCTCAAGGACGACGATCTCCGGCCGTTTGTGCTGTCGGACGAGGTACGTGCCTGTCGCTTGTGCGCGCGCTGTGCTGACCCCGGCCGCAGTGGCCGATCTGGATGGGTGAACATCGAAGTCTCGCCGGTAGGTCCCACAGCGTGCCTTTCTGCCCGTCCCCCGACCTCTAATCTGTGCCTGCCCATCGAATTCTCCCAGGCCACCCGATGGTGAGTGCTCCATCGATCCGCGCGTCCGATTGATGGGGCCTGGCTGATGCCCGTGCGATTGCAGTGCGGGAAAACAAGTTCTACTTCCACTTCTATTCCCATCAGCACGACACGATCCCCAAGGCACGTACGAGGGCTGGGACGAGGTCGTGCCCAAGAGCACGATTGACAACTTCGACAAGCTCGGCCCATAGTGCGTGATCCATCGCACGATCCCGCCCCCCTTGCTGATGTCCGATGCTTCTTCGGGCACGTTGCTCTCCGCAGCATCCAGCGGTTGATCAACTTGCGCCCGAACTCGTCCGCACCACCTCCATGCGACACGACGACATTGACGACTGGATCGATGCGACCGGCGCATCGCCCTCCTCGGCGACGCGGCACACCCATCAATGGTGCGTCTTGTGCCACTCGCGCCGTGCACTCCGAACCGCACGCTGACCACGCGTGCCGTCTTGTTCTCCCGCCCCGCCTGGCCCGCCCGGCCCGCCTGTCCCGACTCTCGCCCGACAGCCCGGCGGCTCGCACGCGTGCTCGATGGCGGTGGAGGACGCGACGGTGCTCGGCTCGCTCTTCTCGCGCATCACGCTCCTGGACGAGATCCCGACGCTGCTCTCCGCGTACCACGAGCTGCGCGAGCGGCGGGCCGCGTTCGGCGCCGCCGCGGACTGGTCGAACGCGCGGATGCTGGTGTGGCCGGAGGGCCCCGCGGCGGCGGCGCGGGACGAGGACATGCGGCGGCGCAAGGACGAGTGGGACGAGGGCACGGTCAAGAAGGAGTTCGAGGAGATCGCGGAGCTCTTCCTCTACGACGCCTACGACGCCGCGGAGGAGTGGTGGCTCAACTGGGGCCGCTTCTCCGAGAGCGCGCGCGCGCGCCCCGCGCTCTCGTTCGACTTCTTCGCCGTCAGCACCGTCCAGTGCGAGTCGTGAGCCCCTTTGCGCTCCGTCTCGCGTTCGGCGGTGGGGGTGGGGATGACGGACGATGACTGTGGTGGGGGCCCGTCCGCGGAGCGGGGCAGGGCGGGCGGGCTTAGAGGCCCGGGCGGGGGACGCCCGGGTGTGTACGGCATGACTACGACGCTCTGCATGATTTTCCTATCCTTTTCCTCCACACTATCTCTCCGGTCGCTGTCCAACTTGCTCTAGGTAAAGTCCACCATCTATCCTGCATATAGCACCCATGGTTCTCCTCCTTCTGGTGTATACCTCGTGTCGCTGGACCCTTGGGTTCGGTCCTTCGTCGGATTAACATGTGTACAATGGTTCCAACACCTCGCTCAAACCGCGCAGGCTCACGACGAGTGCTCCCAAGCGACTGAGTGCAGTCGGCTCGGCATCCGCTCCAACAGCTCGAAGTCACTCTCACCGACTTGGACGCAACAAGCTTGAATGTGCGACAGCCCGCGTCCCCCCAGCGGTCCAAACGAGAGCGCAAACGTTACAGCCAGTGCCCGAGAAAGCGCAAGAATAAGTACACAACCAGGAAACGAAGCCGACGACCTGGAACCACGACGGACGTCCGCACGCAACGCAATCCCCAACCGCCAACCACCCTCCTACGAAACATACTCCGGCGGCGGCGCGAGCCTCTGCCCGCGAGCTCGTCCATCACCGCCCGCAGCTGCTCGACCTCCTCCCGGAGGTCGGACATCCCCCCGCCGGACGTCACCGACTGGTCCTCCCAGTCCCTCCCCACCCCACATGCGGCGCTGGGGCGCGGCTGCCGTCCGACGAGGCCGAGTCCGGGTCCGAGGCGGAGGCGTGATGGTGGTACTGCGCCTGGTTCATGGCCGCCTCGCGCGCTTTCGAGTATCTCCCTCCGACCGTCGCAGGCGGGGGCGGGGGCGGCGCGGGGCGGCGGTTGGGCACGAGGGGTGCAGGGGCGCCCACGGAGGCTTCGGGGACGTACAGGGAGCTCCAGGGCGCGCTCTGGGGCGATCGTGCGGGAGAGGTGCCGGTGAGGAGCGTCTGCGTCTCGAACGAGGCCGGGCCGCCGGGCGGGGTGCGCGGCGACGTGAAGGAGGATGCGGGGTGCGTCATGGACGGCGGCACGGTGCTGCCCTCGGAGCGGGTTTGCGAGAACAGGGGCGCGGCGCGGTCGTACGGGTCGGCGACGGCGTCGGAGGAGGGGGCGCGGCGCAGCCGTTGGAAGTACCAGAAGGCGACGCCCGCGATGATGAGGATGACGACGCCGCCGACGACGCCGCCGACGATGGGGCCGACGTTGGACGTCTTGGAACCGTTGTTGTTCTCGCCGTTCGGATTCCCGCTACCGGTCCCTGTGGAGGTGGAGTCCGTGGCACCGGTGGAGCCGTTGAATGGAACGTTGATAGAAGAGCCGTCCATCACGTTCAGGGCGAGGTGTGCGTACGTTGCGCCCAGTCCAGGCCTGAGTTGAGGTCAGTACATTTCGCGCGTGCAGAAGGCCAGTCACATACCCTGCCGCGCCAGTACCACTGGCCCCGGTCGCGCACTGGTAGTCGTCGGGCATCGCACCCTGGACGCCGTTGTAGGAGGCCCGATTCCATGCCCCGGACATCATGGAGTCTCTGATCGATGTGTCGCTTTCGGAGAGAGTGGCGCTCGTGAACAAGAGCCAGGCTAGATGGACTTGATTAAAACGAAGCGCAGCGGGGGCACAGATGATATAAAACGTACACAAGCTGCACGCGCTATTTGACGTCGAAGTGATAGGGAGTCCGTAGATCCCAGCTGACGGAACAGCGTTCAGAAATGATTCGTGTAGGGAAACAGCTAGAAGGCTCACCGTCGTTCTGAAGCAGCGATTTGTAGTACTGTGTCTGGCTGGCAAGAAGCTGTGGAGGTTGAGCTACAGGGATATTCGGGAAACGCGGCAGCGGTACTGACCGATTGCGGAACGAGGCCTGTCCCGAGCAGCACATCGGGGTAAAGGTTGTACATGAGCGCCCATGAGTCGGAGCTCCCGTACTGTCCGAGAATGCGCTTGCTGGAGTCGCTAGATGTCGCGAGGGACATCCACGTCTGCACCATTGCTGTTGCGTTGCTCTGAGAAATTCCCGTGAGCACGCAAGCCACCATGGAGGTGCGGAGAGAGACGTACGTCGTACATGTTTGCGTCGTCGACCGCGCCGAACACGCGACTAATCTCAGCCATGGCCTTTATTGCGATGATACCCTTGATCGCGAGGTTCGTCATGTTGGCTGCTATCATGCCGTCGGGAGACACTCTGACTAGCGAGTGGTCAGTCACCTCTGTCGCCGCGCAGACAGAGATAACGCACTGGTTGGGTATGAGGACGGCATTGTTGTTCGACACAAGGTAGTCAGCCCACTTCTTGGCAAGATGGTACTGTACAGACGTGTGGCGTTAGCGCGATGAGCACCTAGGGAATGCTGAACGTACGTTCTGCGCGAGCAGTGTGCCATCGCCAGAAGCCTTGGCGTGCGCGTACATCATGATCAACATATTTCCGGTCTCTGCAGACATATAAAGTCAGATGGAGTCGAGCGAGGAACGGTGTCGGTCACACCTTCCACGCCTTCGGACTGTCCTCCTCGACCCCCCGAAGCGATGGGATACTGCAAACCTGTGCAAATCAATCGGTTTGAGGCCACTACAGTTCGACAATGAAATTGCGTACCGAGATCTTGCACCGCATAAGGAAGCGTCAGTTGCGATTGCGACTGCAGCAGCGGGCGCAACATGGCCCCAGCGAGCGACGCATTTAGATAAAGGAATGCCGGGAACGAGGCGTACATGCGCTCGACAGGGTTGATGCGCCTGAAAGAATTGACGTTCACAGGATGAACAAGATGATCCAATTGAGAGGCGAAAAGGAACTACGTACGACGAGGTGCCGATGTCGCGCATGAAGACCATCACGTCCGACGCATTCACGCTACCGTCTGCGTTCCGGGAAACAGTGATGTCGAGAGTCGCAAGCACCGGACGCGTGCTGAGCGAGACCAAGTCGACGTATTCGGACGAGATCTTGCCCGCGTCTCCCGTGATCTTGTTGTCTAGCGCAATCGCGCGCGCCAGAGCATCCGAATAGCCGGTGGTGAACGCGTCGATCTGAACGAATCACATCAGCAGGGCAGTGGGTGTGATTGTGGCTCAGCACGGGGTACGTACCACGTCGGCGGCAGACGAGTATTGCGTGGCGTAGTAAGGGACTCGGTCTTGAGTCTCTCCGGTGGGTGTCACATACCGGATTGTCGGATTGCGGAGGTTCCCCACCACCCAAGACACAGGCTGCGAAGTCTTGCTGATTGTGCCCAGGTCGATGGCGAGGCCGAAGGCGAGGAAGTCGCTGCAACAAACGAGTCATTTGGAATGGCTCAAACACCATGCATGCAACTTACAGCCCGTCGGATGGTTGCGAGGTCAAGGCAGTGTTGGGCAGACGGCCGTTTGTCTTGAAGTTGTTGTGGACGATCTGAAACTCTTGGATCTGCCATGAGAGGTTCGGTACCTGACAGTGGAGATAAGATCAAATGTCCGATGCGCTCGGAGACAGCGACTGTACGCACTGCTGCCGTCGCGTGGAACGCGCGCCCGTCCATCGCGCGGTCGCTGAACTCTGTGAAAGGTGCGGGGGTGATGAAGTCGACTTCGTGGTAGACGCTGCTGCTCGTGGTCACCGAGGTCCAGTTCACCGGGCTGGTCAGGTTGGGCGAGAGCCATTCTTCGAACACAGCATGTCAGCAAACGTCCACATGGCGATGTCACAGGGACGCACGGACGGCCGTGATGTCGCTGTATACTTGCACAGTGTGGACCGCGTTGTCGTTCGCGGTCGCCTCCAAGGCAACGTATGACAGAGGAATGGACTGCTTGACCCAGTCGGAGGGCTTGCGAGGTCGCGTAAGAAGCGTGAGACACGTGAACGACGATAGCAGCGTACCTCGAGAGGGGATAGGAAAGTGATTGTGAGGGTCATCGGGCCCACCTGCATGGTGTAGATACTTCTTGTCGGGGTGACTTGCACAGAGGTGATGTTTGCTGACGGAGAGTCGAGGTCGCGGCCCATCCAGGTGTACATCGTCCCGTCAATCCGAACCTTGCCTCTCCAGCCCACGTCCGGACCCTGCCTTTCATGCTCGAGGACAAAACACCTGCGCAAAAAATAGGACGTACCGTTTGAGACCAGAACTTAGGCCACGAACTGGAGAGTGGTGCTGATCCATTCGTCGAGATCTGCCAGGCGTTGACATAGGGGGCGCGAACTGCAAGGGGGATGCTGGCAGGAGTGAAGGAAGCAGCGCGTACTTTGGAGCAAGCAAAGAGCGGAAGGACGGCGAGAAGGAGAAGAGGCAGCATACTGAGCACGGCGTTCCCAGCAGCTGGTGGAGAGAAAGGATGTCGGCGTGTCGGAGCAGCAGATCCTCTTCACGGCACGGCATCTAAGTTGCAACTCTATTAATTCCGCAGCCGGATTCTGGGTTTGATGTCGGATGTCATGATCCTGGAAACTTTGAGCTTGGCCAGAATGGGCTAATTAAGTTAAAGCGTGCTGGCAATGAGGCACTTCACCCCTTCAAGTTCATCCGAGACGTTGGCGTATTATGTCTAGGACGAAGACCTTAGCTCCGTATACAAGGACGAGAGAAGGGTGGAGACAACGCGCCTGCAACACTCTGCAACATCGCCAATGACCGATGTGCGTTTCGCACGGCTGTCAACGTTCAAAGTTCAACAGTGTTCCCATTGTTCTACTTCATGATGGCGGCTGCCATTTGAGGTTGGGAAAGCGCGCGAAGATTAATGCAAAGAAATCGTCCGGCGAGGATTCCAATGGCACACACACCATCTTGAGGTGCTCGACGGGTTGTGGGAGCAGCGGCAACGAAATTTTGAGCAAGCGGCGTGGTTTGACATCGAAGTGGAAGTGCGAGAGCTTAAGAGTGTATACCTATAGCTAGTTCTGAAGGCGTGCCACAGTGGTGAGTCCAAGTCAGGACCGCGGAGCGCCCGGATGTTCACATTACCTGGCGCTTGTGCGCCGAGACACAGCACGACACGTTTTGTACACGATTCCCGGATACATGACCTCGAACACTGCCAGTACTTATCTACCACTAGAGCCACAAACTGTGAGTCCTAAAATTCTTTCATTCTTTCCTTCTGTTTCTCTGATCCATTCATCCCCTTTAGCGAACAATTCAACACATCACTCCCCGCACCACTTCCTCGCGCTCTGGAACAGCTGGAACCACGGCCCCACACCCTTCCACGCCTCCGCCAGCTCCGGCGGATACCAGCTGTTGCTCTCCATCGTCACGACGCGCTCCGGGTGCGGCATGAGCGCGAGCACCCGCCCGTCAGGTGTCTGCACGCCCGTGATGCCCCCAGGGCTCCCGTTCGGGTTGAGCGGGTACGCCTCCGCCTCCGCTGGCGCGCCCTTCCCATCGACGTACCGCACCGCGACGAGCCCGGCTTCCTCCAACGCCGCGCGCTGCCCCTCGCGCGCGAACACCGCGCGGCCCTCCCCGTGTGCGACAGCGACGGGCAGGCGCGCACCCGCCATGTCCCGCAGGAAGACCGAACGTGCAGTTGCGGGCCCAGGTACGACCTCGACGACGGCAACGCGGGCCTCGAAGCGCTCGGAGCGGTTCGCGCGGAACGCGGGCCAGTCCGCCGCGCCGGGGATCACCTCCGTGAGCGCGGCGAGGAGCTGGCAGCCGTTGCAGACCCCGAGCGCGAAGCTGTCGTCGCGCGCGAAGAACGCGGAGAACGCGGCGCGCGCGGTCGCGTTGAGGAGCACGGAGGACGCCCAGCCGCGCCCCGCGCCGAGCACGTCGCCGTAGGAGAAGCCGCCGCAGGCGGCGAGTCCGCGGAACGAGGAGAGCGAGACGGCGCCGGAGAGGATGTCGGACATGTGCACGTCGACGGCGTCGAAGCCGGCGGCGTTGAAGGCCCAGGCCATCTCGATGTGCCCGTTCACGCCCTGCTCGCGCAGGATGGCGACCTTGGGGCGGCGGAAGAGGTTGCGGGACTGGTGCGGGGAGAAGGTCAGGTCGTAGTAGAGCCCGCGGTGGTCGGGGGATGATATGAGCGCAAACTCTTCTTCTGCACAGTCCGGGTTGTCGCGAAGGGATTGCATCTGGTAGGACGTTTCGGTCCATGCCGACTGCAGTTGCGCGCGGGTGCTGGAAAACACGTCGCCGGAAGACGTTGAGAACTTGACGGTCTCCTCACGAGTCACGCTGCCCAGAACGTGGATGGAAGACGATGGGAAACCTTGCTCGACGAAGACTTCGGAAACAGTGGAAACGCTGCGCTCGAGTACCTGAACAACCGCCCCTAGTTCTTCGTTGAAGAGTGCCGAGACGTAGTCCTCCTGTGCGACGGCGTCGAGCTTGATGTCCACTCCGCATCGTCCAGCGAAAGCCATCTCCGCGATGGTCGTGAACAGGCCACCGTCGGACCTGTCGTGGTATGCGAGGATGGCACCTGGATGGCTTTCACGAATGGCCTGGCACGCCTCGAAGAACGTCTTGATGTCCTGGGCCTCCACCACATCCGGGGCCTCCGAGCCGACCTGCTTGAACACCTGCGCGACCGCCGAACCTCCAAGACGCTGCTTCCCGCGCGCAAGGTCGAAGAACAGCAGCACCGTCGGCCCGTCCACGTCCGTGCGCAACTGCGGCGTCCACGTCTTCCCCACGTCCTCGACCGCCGCGAACGCCGTGACGATGAGCGACAGCGGCGCGCTGACCTCCTTCCGCTCCCCGTCCCGCTCCTGCCACCGCATCGACATCGACATCGAGTCCTTCCCGACCGGGATCCCGACCCCGAGCGCCGGGCAGAGCTCCATCCCGACCGCGCGCACGGCGTCGTACAGCCCCGCGCCCTCGCCCGCCTTGCCCGCCGCGCACATCCAGTTCGCGCTCAGCTTCACGCGCCCGAGCGCCCCAACGTGCGCCGCAGCGAGGTTCGTGAGCGCCTCCGCGACGGCCATCCGCGCGGACGCCGCGGCGTCGAGCACCGCGAGCGGCGTGCGCTCCCCAACGGCCATCGCCTCGCCCGCGCGGACGTCGAAGCCGTACGACGCGCGCGTCACCGCGACGTCTGAGACGGGCACCTGCCACGGCCCGACCATCTGGTCGCGCGTGACGAGCCCGGTGACGGAGCGGTCGCCGATGGTGATCAGGAACGCCTTCGAGCCGACCGAGGGGAGGCGGAGGACGCGGTTGGCGGCTTCTGCGAGGCGTGCGGGTGCGGGGGTGTTGGGAAGGGCGGCCGCAAGGTCGGGCAGGAAGGGCGTCGCGGGCGGCGGGACGTGCGCGTCGCGGCGGTACATGCGCGGGGGCTTCCCGAACAGCGTCGACATCTTCAGGTTGATCACGTCCTGGCCGAGCAGCCGGTCGGTGACGACGAGCGCGTCCGAGTCCTGCGCGGTGCCGACGACGGAGAACGGGCAGCGCTCGCGGGCGGCGACCGCGCGAAACTGCGCCTCGCGCGCGGGCGCGACCGCGAGCACGTACCGCTCCTGGCTCTCGTTGCACCAGATCTCCATCGGGGACATGCTCGAGTCCGCGACGAGCACGTCCCGAATCTCGAACGTCGCGCCCAGCCCGGAGTCGTGCACGAGCTCCGGGAGCGCGTTCGAGAGCCCGCCCGCGCCGACGTCGTGGATGGACTCGATCGGGCTCGCGTCCCCTCGCGCGATGCACGCGTCGATCACCTGCTGGCAGCGCCGCTGCATCTCCGCGTTGTCTCGCTGCACGCTCGCAAAGTCGAGCTCCGCCGACCCCGCGCCCGACACCTGGCTGCTCGCCGCGCCGCCGCCGAGTCCGATGAGTAGTCCCGGTCCGCCGAGGACGACGATTTTCGCCCCGTTGGAGATCTTCGACTTGTGCGCGAATGCCGGGCGGACGTTCCCGAGTCCTCCGGCGAGCATAATCGGCTTGTGGTACCCGCGGACCTCGGTGCTGCCGTCGGGGAGCCGGACGCGCTCCGCGAACGTGCGGAAGTAGCCCGCGAGCGCAGGGCGGCCGAACTCGTTGTTGAACGCGCTCGCGCCGAGCGGGCCGTCGACCATGATGTCCAGCGCAGACGCGATGTGCGCAGGGCGCCCGAAGTCGGTCTCCCATGGCTGCACGAACCCGGGGATGAGCAGATTCGAGACGGTGAAGCCCGCGAGTCCGGCCTTGGGCTTCGACCCGCGCCCGACCGCGCCCTCGTCACGGATCTCTCCGCCAGAACCCGTCGCGGCCCCAGGGAAGGGCGAGACGGCGGTGGGATGGTTGTGCGTCTCGACCTTGACGAGAATGGGCATGTCTTCGACGTGCGAGCGGTACGTCAGCGCGGCGGTGGGGTCGGTGTCGTCGGACGCATGCGAAACGGAGAAGCGGGGTGCACTGTGGCCCTCGAAGACGGCAGCGTTGTCAGAGTAGGCAGAGATCGTCCCAGTGCTGTTCAACTTCTCGGTGTTGCGGATCATTTGGAAGAGCGACGTGTCCCGGTCCTCGCCGTCGATCGTCCACGACGCGTTGAAAATCTTGTGGCGGCAGTGCTCGGAGTTGACCTGTGCGAACATGAAGAGCTCCGCGTCCGTCGGGTTGCGGCCCATCGCTGCGGGGCCGGAGACGTAGGCGTCGACGAGATAGTCCATCTCGTCAGCCGAGAGGGCGAGGCCGAGCTCCTTGTTCGCGACGGCGAGCTTGTCCCTAGCTTCGTCACGAACGTCGGTGGTGACGAGATCGATGGTGAGGAGGGGACTGGCCCCTTTGTGGGAAAAAATGGCTTCTTCCTTTGGGGGGGTTGACTGGACGACCTGGGTCATTCGGTCATGGATGAGCGGTGAGATGATGTCGATGAGAGCCTGGCTGAGATGTGAGTCATTATTGAAGGTGAACACGTAGGCGACGCCGCGCTCGAGACGCTCGACGTGATGTTCGAGTTTGCAGATGGTGGCAATATCGGTCGCTTTGCTGGACCACGGCGAGATCGACCCCGGTCGAGGAATCACGTAGGCCAGATCGCGATGCGATTCGAGGGCGAGGTGGGTATTTTCGAGCTGATTGCTGTCCCCGTAACGTAGGAGCTGGTCTAGTGCACAACGTGGCTCCGATTCTAGATTCTGCAGCTCTTCTTTCGCGACGGTGGACCGGCAAGAGATGAGGTGGATGAAGACGGCATCGACCGCGGCCACTTGGGGGCAGACGTCCTGAATTTTGCGCGCTAGGGCGTCGCGTTTGGACGGAGAAATTGCGGAGCTGCCTGGCAGGACCAGCATCCTCGACTGCGCGCGTCAGATGAGGGCATGTGTCTTGCTGTCGCTACTCACTGGGTGGTGGAAGGAAGAAAGTGGCTAGGGCACTGCATGGCGATCGACCAGGCGGAAAATTCCTCTTGTTCTTATCTTATCTCTCGGGATGGGCGGCCCGGTCCCAAGGGCGTCTAGATGCCTCTTCAGATCTTGGAATGAAGCCCTACAATTGTTAACAAAACCATAGATGATCAACGTGTACAGGTCACTCGGAATATAATCTCCGAGGTGAGAAAATGCAAGAGATGAACACAAAGCCTTTGAATTGCGCCTGCAGCGATCGCATCTTTGGACGCCGAGACAGGAACACAGGTACCTATGAGCGGATCTTGACAAACCGTATATGACAGGGATGCCCTTGACAGACTGCAGATACTGGAATGCTGACTGAGAAATGCAAAGATTGAAACCCAGTCCTACAATGAAATAATTGGTGCACTTTGCAAAAACCATGAAGAGCTCACAAACTTTGGGATATCATAGTTTAAGACCATTGGAAGGTGTGTCAACCTGGGCATTGATAAAAGTGCTCGGTAGTCGAGTTTGGGGTATCCGGGACGAGGAGTGATATGTTCGAGCAATAACTAAGCTCGGTGTTAATCAGCTGCTACACTGTGCCTACACAAGGATTTAAGGACACGATCTTGTCAGACAAAGCAGTCAGCTCAAATTACAAGCGCCGAAGGCCAGACCTGCTGACAATGGGAGGGAGGAGGAGGGACGGCGTGCATCACGTGCAGCCGTGCGTCCATGCGCGCCACGCGTCCCTGCCGCCCACCAAAGCGCGTCTCCCGTGGCGCCTATCCTGCTGATGAGCATTGGGATCGGATGCTCCCGGCGATTACGAGCTGCTCGAGTCATTCGCCCTCTTGCCTCCTCTTGCACGTCCGTCGCGCTCAGAAAGTTTGTCATCACTGGACATCCAGAACTGTCATGACATTACGTGTCGAGGTACAAGAGGCCGACGGGGGTGCGTATGAAGCTCTGGCCAGCATGACCTCACAGTAACAGCAACAATTACGCAATCCACCCAACCACCCTCCAACACCACTCAGCATGTCTACCGTGCTCAAGGCTTCCACGTCTGCGCTTTTCCAGCCCATTCGCATCGGCGACATCACTCTCGCCCATCGCGTGGTGCTCGCCCCGATGACGCGGTACCGCAACGACGACGCCCACGTCCCCACCGACCTGATGGTCAAGATGTACGAGCAGCGCGCCAGCGTCCCAGGCACGCTCCTCATCACGGAGGCCACCATCGTCCACGAGAAGGCGGGCGGGCAGCCGAACGCCCCAGCTATCTACGGCGACGCACAGGTCGCAGCGTGGAAAAAGGTGAGCACGTATTTCAGCGCTTCCAGTGAACGTTCGCCGACAATCAAGGCGCAGATCGTCGACGCAGTCCACGCCAAGGGCTCTCACATCTACCTGCAGCTTTGGTCTCTCGGGCGCACGGCGCGCCCAGACCTGTTCAACAAGGAGTTCCCCGACTACCCCTACGTTGCGCCTTCGCCGATCGCGCTCAAAGAGCACGCCGAGCACGCTCCTCGCGCCTTGACTGTCGAAGCTACGCTGTTTTGCAAAGCCTGATGCGGATCTCCCGTAGTTCTCACCATTTCACCCACAGAGATCAAGGAGTACGTCCAGTGGTATGGCCAGGCCGCGAAGAACGCCGTCGAGGGCGCGGGTTTCGACGGCGTCGAGGTCCACGGCGCGAACGGGTACCTTGTCGACCAGTTCCTCCAGGACGTCTTGAACACCCGCACGGACGAGTACGGCGGCTCGATCGAGAACCGTGCGCGCTTCGCTCTCGAGGTCATGGACACCATCGTTGGCGCCGTCGGTGAAAGCAAAGCGGCGATCCGCCTGAGCCCGTGGAGCACGTACCAGGACATGCGCATGGAGGACCCAGTGCCGCAGTTCACGTACCTCGTCGACCAGTTCAAGCAGCGCTTCCCGAAGTTGGCGTACCTCCATGTCGTCGCGCCCAGCGCGCTGGAAAACGTAGGGCCGAAGAACCCTTCGGTGCGGAGTGCGGCTTTTTTGGCGATGGTTCCGAAGCTGATGAGGCATGCAGCAAGTGAACTTCATTCGTGACCTCTGGGCGCCCCGCCATATGATCTCCACCGGTGGGTACGACCGCGAGTCTGGGGTGAAGATCGCGGAGGAGACGGGGCAGATAATCGACTACGGGATGTCATTCCTCGCGAACCCTGACCTGCCCTTCCGCCTGAAGAAGAACCTGGCGCTCAACGCACCGGACTACAGCATGCTCTTCACGGCGAAGACCGCGGAAGGTTACACAACATACCCGTTCTCGGAGGAATTCTTGAAGACGCAGATTGCATGAGCTCGGGCGATGTAACTTACAGCAACCTCCTGATGGTCGTGGATTGACGGCATTATTGGCGCGCGTTGATTGATGAATGTTTTTGCACTTTCTGGTCGTTAACGCGTTGACTACGGTCCACTTTCCTTCCCGCGCTTCCCGCGTTTCGCAAGGGTCCGTGTTCTCCGCTTGGCTCCGAGGCGTCAAAGGCTACCTGTGCTCTAGGACAGGCAGGTGGCAGGAAACCTATGGCATGTCTATGTATGCGACAGGAAAATGTGATGTCAAAGGTATGGGCACTCGGGATTGGCTCAGCGGAGCCACGGCCACCGCCGACGGCGGTAAGAGAAGTGAGTGGGAAAACATCCATTTTTATAAGTTACGGACATTCAGAGCCCACAAACCGTAACCCAATGTGAAACACCGCTCAGAAGGCTCTTCCCGTCTGCTGGTCTCGTCCGCTCCTGTACCGCACTCCACCACCGCGTGCATTCCGACAGAAGCCTCGTCTTGTCTCCCTCTCAATGCCGCGGGCGCCTCCGCGCGCAGATTGCGTCGACCAATCGCGCATCATGTCGTACTACACCCCCAGACGGCGCGCCGCCGATTTCTTGCTGGCGCCCCGCCCGCCAGAATTCCGGTGGAAAGACAGGTGGATTCTACGTGGCTACCGCTGGATTCCACGGGTGCGTCAGGAAAAAGGAAATCCGCCATAGCTCGGCGCCTCCGCCATGTACCTCCTGTAGTCCGTGTAGCGCACTGCCGCCGTCCCGTAGCCCTCCATCGCGGCACATATCTGGCTTCCGTGAGAACTTAGCACACGTGTAGCTATACTATAGATGAATTATATCTCTCGCGCACATGCATACCACGATTCGACGCAACCAGCCGTGTCATCTGGAATCAGAGGACCGCCGCTTGAGCTGCCTGGAGGGCGCTGTTGGCTGCGCGCTCTGCTGATTCCGGACGACGCGCCCAGAAGCGCCGCCTCACGATAGGCAGGTGCAGACTCGGGTACTCCAAGTTTGTGGCTGAGGGGGAATACGAGGGAGTGTGCATGCACGCCCGCAGTTCGTGACGCATGAGCCAGCTCATCCGGCCCCCTGGCCGCATCATCCTGTTGAACGGCGCACTCACTGGGCTGTGGCTTGGGGCGAGGTTCTTGAACAACGGCGGATGGGAGGGAGGGAGGGAGGGAACTTGGCGGAGAGGGACAGCAAGACACAAAGAACCTGGATGGGCAGAGCGAAGTGTCATTGATTGCACTCCGCCGCGCGCCCGGGTCCGAGCTAAGCATCCGCAGCGCCGCATACGCCCTCACATTCAGGCGCACGGCATGAACTTGAACTGCGGCCCCTCGCAATCGGGAACACACTCACTCTGCGCCCGAGAGGTGTAGAGTGTCGGCCAGGCCTTGCACCCGAGCGCGAGGTGCGCATGCGCACAGGAACGGGGTGGCCCCCTGACATCGTCGGTGTGGGCGCTGCCAAGCGGGATTCAAACGAAACGTAGTAGTGTTCAGTACTGTAGTAGAAATTTAGAATGCATATATCTATGTATCGAGCGAGTCTGTATGTCGAGGGTCAAGATATCTAAATAGGACGAAGTCGTGATGTCGAAGATATGGGTTTACATAGAACCGAGTACACATATCGAGCACGTTTTCCGACGTCCACGAAGGGTTCATAGTCTTCCCAAACACAGGGATGAGATGACACGTACGTATAATGCGGGAGATAGGAATTATTGATACATTACGGAGATGCTGACGAGTGGAATGAGATACAACGTACATCCCGGTCGGGTTGTCGTACACTTGCAACGGCGTGAACCACTCGACATACGCCAGTGGTTCTTGAAGACCGAGAAGAGCGGCGTTGTAAATGGATGGTGTATTGAAGATGGCGCGTACTCGAGCCACTTGAAGTCCTGGAGTAGTGAGATCAAACCGTTAGCCAGGCCGCACGGCGACGCCAAAAGCGATTCCAATGACGTCACCTCGCAGCGGGTTGGAAGGGTCGAACGGCGGCGACGAAATGCCAGGAGCTAGATCAGGGTCAAGCACGAGAACTGTTGACATGTTCGCTGGAGTTGCGGACATTCCGGAGTGAGCAGCAGCGTGCTCAGGTGAGGCGTGAACGGTGTCCACAAGCACCCCTGCTGAAACTTGACGGACGATTGGAAGATCCAGCTTGAACTGGTGGTAGCCAGAGATCCAGCTCCCGTTGTGGAACAAAATGTCGTTGATATGCTTGAGGCGTTGTGGGTGGCCAAGCGCGACCTTGCGAAGGAACACGTACCATGCGGGGAGAAGCTGCAGCGTACCGTGACTGTCTATCAGCTCCCGAAGCGTCTTCTTGAATGCTGGAGACTTCGCAACACGCCGTGAGTTGTGGTCCTTCCGGCCATCAGCCGATTTGGTCGCAGCGGCGGTGGCGGAAGCGGGAGCCCGAGGATGTGAGGTGCGAGGTTCTAGCCTTTCTCCCGGAAGGACAGCAGCCGCAGACGATGTGGTAGTAGCTGGATGCTGGATAGTATCGTAAGACAGATTGTAGAGCATGTCAGAACGAATAATTACTCACATTTGTATACAGCTCAGATGACACGCTCGGAGGATCAGCGGCGAGTTGAGCGGCACTGATTCCCCTCCACTCCAAATACGACTTGAAGCGTTCCAACGCCTCCTGCCGCTCGAGCCAAAGCGCCATCTGTTTGAGGTAAGTATCTTGTTTGTTGCTAGCATTGTACGGAATCTTCGTCAGATCGATGTGGAGGCGTTCAGACTGTTCGGTGTTGAAGCCGTCGGCAGTTCCGCTCTGCCGGATAGAGCGTTCGTAGTGCTGCATCGAGTGCGCTTTGGGGAAATTGAAGTGTTGGCGAATGGTGAGGTCGACAAATGCGTGCTTGAAGCGATGGTAGTGCTGCCAGGCAGAGTGAAGACGGTGGAGGGAGGAGTCATCTTGAGTTTCGAAGTGAGCATAGTGGATGAAGTCGAGGATGGCGCGCGCAGCGCGCGTCACATTCTCATCGCACGCGCCAGCGATGACGCCGAGGAAGACGCGCTCCATATTCTTGTACTCCATCCCCGTCCACTGAGATACGCCAGAGATGCCGTTCTTGAAGTGGCGTATCCCAGCATGTTTCGGCATCGCCTTGAACCTCCGATCGACCTCCTTCTCCCCACCTGGACCTAGCGCTTCCGTGCACCAGCTGACAAGGTGGTCTTTGAACATGCCCTTGTGAAGTTGATGCAAGATATCGGGAGTGATGGCGGTGAAGATGTCGCAGTGAGGTAAGTCAACCCAGAACGGTTCAACAGGGCGCAAGCCTAGGTTGTCAAGCTCCGGAGGCTGAAGGCCTGCCCAGGCACGGCGATAGATGGTGTGGATGGCGTCGGGTTTCTTCAGAGGGTGAGTTCCTGGTTCACCTCGCTCGTTCGGCGGCACTGAGCACTTCGGACAGAAGTTCTCCTTGCATCCGGACACCATGCATTGTTCTGGATGGTCCGCAATATACGCCGCCAGGATAGGGAAGACTCGCCGAACATATCCGTCAGCGCAGACCATCTCCACACCCTCCTCCCCCGCCTTGACCAACGACCGAAGCATGGAGCTCATGCACCTATGGAAGACGCGGTTGATTGCTATCGACTGCTGCGCTTTGGAGAAGCACGATCCCAACTTGGTGGCAGGGAGATACCCGAGAAGGAGCGTGGCACGAGACGATGGCCGCCGACGCTCTTCTTTGTCGATGTTGCCAATGGTGAGATAGACTGGCCACCCAGTCTTGTCCCCGCTCATTCTTGACAGGTTTGTCTTGTCCGACGCGATAATGACAGGCGCAACTGTAGCACCTTCGGGAAGTTTAAGCTACAACCGTCCGAGACCGTCACATGTGAGCATTTTGCGCTCCGAGTCCGAGATTATGAACTGATATTCACCTGTACCGTCCACCACCAGTCTGCTGTCTCCATCCCACGATACACCCTGCACCTCCCCTCGCGATCCGCGTACTCCCTCCTTGGCTCAAAGTGTATGGACTTGCAGAATCGGGGATCGCCAATGAGTTCTTGGACACACTCAACTGGGTCGCGCATCCAAAGTTCGATCGTCTCGGTGAGTTGCTTTCCTGTCTCCGGGTCCACCAGGTCTCCCTCCACTTCAAAGATCTCCACTTTCCAGGATGCGTGGCCTTGCGGGAGGGTGTCGACCTTCTTCAGCAGCGTGTATGCGCTGGTCCAAGACAGCTTTGATGCGCTCTCGGTGATCTGTGCAGTCGGTGAGCCACATCTGTCATTGAAATCAAGTATGACACTCACGATGTCGAGCTTCATTAGTTCATCTATCGCACTATGGCTCACCCCGGCAGTCCTCAAAATCCACATTGCGAGCTGCCAGTCTGCCCTAGACTTGAACGGAGCCCACGTTGGAGAACCGGAATTTCCAGCCTCAGCACCACCACCGTGTTGAGCTGCATGCGCCCGCTGGATCTCCTCGAACTTCGTCTCACCCATGCGAAGTGGTTCTCCTGCCCGAGCCGCATCGTCGAAGTCTTCGGTCCACAGAGTGCGGGCCATCCCTCCATCGTCGACGTCCGGAACATCTTCGACGGTTGTCGCGCGCCGGTTTGACGGGCTTTGAGTTAACCCCGGGCTGTGGTCATCTTGAGCGACACAACTGGATTGGTGAGAGTTTGTTCTTGTAGTAACGATAGGCTGGTGTGTGCTGAAATTGTCGTCCATTTCCACAGGAGAGGATATCGGTGACACCTCTTCGGACCCAGGTATTGGCGACGTCAGAGTGGGTACGTTGGTGGTGATAGCACCGACACTGGCAGCAGCCGCAGCCGCGTGGAGAGACACAATAGCAGCCGTTGTTTCGGAAGCCTGGGTGAGTTCGTGTGCTTGGCGGCATGGTTTCTTCAGTCGAATGTGGGCTCTGAGGCCTTGTACAGTGCTGAGAGTCTCTCCGCAGTATGGGCAAGATGTGGGCATGATAGGGGATGGAGAACAGTGTGGAGTAAGGAGGAGGAGATTTCGGATTTCAAGGCACGAGTCGGCGGTGAGTTGTAGCCCGAACCCCTAAATTCGAGTCCCGCGCTTAAGCCAATCACATCGCAGCATGCACACTTGCCCCATTTCAGGGTGCATTCCGCTGGCAAACCTTTCACCACCACCATCCCCCTCCACTGTCGCCACCCTCTCCCATCCTACTCACCACACCGACATGGGGCCGCGCGGCCCAAAGCCACGCCGGACACGCGCTGTCGACAACCCCAACTTCCCACCTGCCCCTCCGCCACTACCTGATCAGACTGAAGAACCAACAACGAGCAGCGCTGGACTTGAAACCACCGCCCCACCTCGTCAATCTACTCGGCCACGCACTGCGACTAAAAAGCTGGCACAACAATGTGATTATCTCTTTGTTGCTCATCACCGCCATTACCGTTGTGGTTGTTCTTCAACGTAACTGAATATTTCATACAGATACAGACCAAGAAGAGGCTCTTCGTGCTCAGCTCGAGAAGGAGAAGCGTCGAAACCAGCGCCTTCAAGCCCGGCTCCTGAATCAACAACTCCAGCCTGACGCGTCGGACCATGGTGACGACCGACCCGAGGACATCGAGAGCGAGGAAGAGGATCCGACTCACAGTGATGTGAGGCGGTATAAAGCAAGCGTAAGTACACCTGTCTATCTGTACGAGTACACCTCTCTGATCTTCTCGCAGATGGAGTCAAGAGGCATTTACGACCCACAGCCAGAACGGACAGCGAAGCGACTCCGCCCCAGCACTGCACCCCGCCTTCCAGCACCGTCTAGTGTACCCGCTGCCACCAACACATTACCCGACGGCCATCTACCATCTGCCCCTCCACCTCCGCCTCCTTTCACAATAAACTCTGCGAGATCATTTCGTCACACACCTTCACCGCCCCTGCCGATGCTCAGCTTGTCCGACATTCCTCGTTCAACTAGCCAGTACTACCGGATCCGCGATGACGATATAGATCCAACATTGCGGTGCGATTTCGCTATCTTGCCAGGATCTGTGTTCAGTGGTCTGAGAAATCTACAGATCCTTCTCGGATGCGACTCCCTTGTTTGATCATGCTGACGACTCTGTTATTATTCCTCACGTCCCCCTTGTATCTCGTTCTAGCACACCATCTTCAAGTCGATCTTCCCTCCGCAACGTGTCCAGTCCTCCGTCAAGTCGAAGCCCTAGTCCTGGAATCCGGCATGGGATTGGCGCACCTACGCAGCATGGTGAGATTTGTTCCGTATCCCCTATGATCATGGTGACATGTGTATGTATATTCACACACAGAATTGCAGGTGTGGGACTCGCACCTCAACGTCCTCAATCAATTGAGCAGCCTCAACAGCCTCGCCAACCGCACCCGAATCTGCCGCAGCACAGACCGCCACCTCCACCCCTCCCTTTATTGCCACAGCACTCGCCGCCACCAGTGACGACTCCCGCTCAGCCCATTATAGAGCCCCCTTTCCGCGACAACCGCCCTCCTCAGGGCGAACCGAAGGCTACTGATTACACGGTGCATGTGGCCACAATGATTCGTCACGCATGTCACCTCTTTCAGGTTCTTGTCGTCACCCAGGACGCATTTCCAGACACGGAAACTCAGTCCAAATGGGCAGCTAAAGTCTGGGAAGAATCGTGCACGAAGAGCAAGACTTTCTACATTCTCACTGATCGTGTGAAGGGTCTCGTGAGTGCACTCCCCGTCTGACTGTTACGTATCCTTGCTGGTGTCGCTCTCAGCTGATGGACAGACAGATAACCGAGAGGACAGCGAATGCCCGAAGCAAGGTCCGGAATGCCGTACTCCCACTCATTGCGCTCAGCTATGGGTTTTCAGGTGCATTGACCGAGCCAGCCAAGAGTATGAACCGTGCTCTTTACATCAAGCTACTCGATCTCGATGCAGCAGAGGCGGACGTCCGCTTTCATTATAAGGTAACTGGTCAGTGCCACTTGTACTATCGTGACGCACTAACGATTTTCACGAGGCAGGACGTCGACGCACGCAAGGGATTTGCTCAAAATGACATCATTCTCGCCATCATCCAGTCCGCGTGGTTCGCTCCCGGAAGCAAAGGCAAACATCCACCCGGGGTTGAATTCTCAACGTATTTCTCGCCAATATCGGAGGTTACGTTGGCCCTCGTGTTCACTGCGGTACGTGTTTCTATCTCATTCAGCATGCACACACCCTTCTTCGCGACCTGGCAATGCTGGGTTGCCATGTTGGATAGCGAAGCATGCCTCGAGCTGAGTCGTGCTCTGCTTTCCTGCATGGCATGGCACTCGGCCGCATTTCGTCAACGCGGGGCCACCACGCGGACGATACTCTCCCTCAGTTGTTCCAGGCTCAATATGCACAATACGGCCCGCGTTGGCGTTGAGGTCGCGCGCTCTGTGCGCGGCAGGTGGGCGCAGCGCTTGCGAAGCCCGCGTTCTTTGAATGCTCGTGCACACACGCGTGGCCGTGCGCTCACTCGCGTTGGCCTGTGGATGACGATTGCGCCGACTGTTGTGGTGTTGAGGTCACGCGCTCTGTGCGCCGTGGGTGGGCGCAGCGCTTGCGAAGCCCGCGTTCTTTGAATGCTCGTGCACACATGTGTGGCCATGCGCGTGCTCGCGTCGGCCTGTGGATGACGATTGCGCCGACTGTTGCACCTGCCTCCTTTCATTGAGCATGGCTGGTCGCGCGCGCACTCATGTCAGCCTGTGGACGATGACCGGCACACCCGTCGTTCCACCTGCCTCGTTTCCTTCCCGTTCTGTCCATGGCCAGCAGCGTCACCCGTGGTATCATCTGCCGACTCCCTCAATTGGGACGCTACGCCTATGGACTCCGGGAGCTCACGGCTTCCGATGCGGCAGCGCCAGCCTTCCCACTTGTTCGTTGTGCCCACTGCCGGCTGGCGCACGCGGCGCCGTCCGGCGTGGGCATTGCGCACCGCTAGTAGCAGCAGCATTACACCATCATTGACTTGTGTACCACAGGTCGATTTTGGACTCAACCAATGGGGAGATGGAGTGTTCGTCACGGATGGCGACCAAGCTCATTTCACGGAGAAGATGTACAAGTCGAAGTACGACACATACCTCTCTGAGATCCTCGAGTGGAGCAAGGAGCTTGCTCCGACTAGGTCGTTGTCACTGCGGAGAAGTTTGTATAATCAAGCCCGGTGAGTCTTCGTGGTCATTAGATGTGCTAACGAGTCGCTCTGACACCTCAACGACTGTAGTGAACGCGCGGGGGCTCCGACTCAGCATGCACCGAGACGAGGGCTATCCGAATCTGCCCGTCAAAGGCTCATAGCTGAAGAGTCCGAGGCTGCTGATGAGTGGCATGGTAGTGATCACTAGGTCTTTTCGGTGAGTTTTCGTTTGGATTTGCTTGCAAGATTGATCAGCTCTAATATCGGATCCCTGCGCACTTAATGACAGACAGGGGTCTTCTGGTCCCGTGTGGCACATGCTTGAGCACGCAGCGGAGTGTGCACGTGTGGCCCTGGGCTTTTTAGAGTGCGACACATTACTTCATAGACTTCGTTGAGCTTGTGCTGGATATGATATATGCGTACAATTCATACTCGACCCCCGCTCTATCGTGCTCGATGATAGATATGAGTAACAATGTGTGATATGCGTCGCTACGTCATCTCTACGGTGTATCTACGGCCCCGCTACCGAGCACCTACAGAGAAGTGGTGGGCGGCTATGAGTCGGTACGGAGGCGCAGCTGCACGCGACTCGCGGCAACCAACACGGGGGGTTGTCTACGGCGCTACCGCATCTCTGTAGCCTCTGTAGACGCACATAGCTAGCCCCATTTTTCCTGACGTGGGGCCGCAACGTTGATTCCACATTTCATCAAGCAGAAATCCACCTGTCGCTCTGCTTGCTGCCAGAGGCCATCATGCCCTCTGTTTTCATGCTGCTCGTCAGCCCGTTTTCCAGTACAATTACGTACACATGACTGAATCGACGAGTGGCCGCGGAGATCCTTGGAACGGCTAGGCGCCCAGCCAAACCTGGGTCCAGTGTGTCACGCTCGAGTACAGTGACACAGAGAATCTCACCGTACTTCATTCTGCATGAGAGTCCTCGATATTGTCCTCCTATATGAGCAATAACGCGCCGCACGAGGTGTGCACAAAATTTGTTCACACTCATTTATTTTCCCACAATCAGGAAGCCGGTAACTGAGGACTTAGGAAACGCCAACGGCGAGTTTGACGGCATGAGACGGTCGAACCCCATCTGTGGAAGGTTGTTCCCACGCACAGACCTTTGGGCCGCAGCTGCCAGCAGCGCGCTGCGCGGCTCTTGTTCGTCTTCAATCCCTCCTCGCTGTTTCTACCGCCACCTCCGATCTTGCACCACAGCTGCTTCCTCCTAAGGGCTGTTTCACAGACATGTAAGCCCAAATTTTGCTCATGTGCCTTACCTGATAGAACGTCACATGAACAGGCTACCAAAGAAGAAGGACAGCAGCTTGAAGTCCCCATTATCGACCGGAGGACATGTCAGTGCCGAGAGTTATCGGGTTACGTCGGCACCACCCCGGTATGTAATGTCCACTGTGCAATCACACATGTCTACTCCCCTTTTGCTGTCAAGGACACCGCAGTTGTGCGAGGTCTGAGCGGCTTCGTGACCTGCTTCTGGCATCCATCATCCTCAGCCCACTGACAACAATGCCACTGAGCGGCTCGACGACCTGGGTGATCTTAGTATAGAACCCCCTCCTGTAGTCGTTCCTTCACTGCTGTCTTCGATAGAGGTCTAATGCATTTGTTCTTCGAGTAATTGCTAGTGCGCGGACCAGTTTCGTAGCTCCCGCGTGATGCCGAATGCAACCGACACGGTGGCTGACAAACATATGTCACACTGGTCACTATTTTATTCATTGTGACTCTCAAAACAAAGGGCCTGCGCGGTGTCGGGTACCTTTATCGGGGGCAGATCTGTCAGGTGGAATCCACGTATCAACCAGCTGTTTACCACCTGTCGAACACCCGACTTCCAGCCATCCCCTCCCTGGAAACTGCGTTGCGGCCCGACAGCTTGAATCCACGTTTCGTGCGAGGAATTCCCCGCCCGCATTCTTACACGTTGTTTCCGGCGGCGCGCCGCCTGGGGGTGTAGTAGCTGTTCGCTCAGCCGTATCGCATCGCGCACCGCGTTTCTCTTCCCTCCGCGTCCTCTAGCCTCCCGCTCCTTCCCTCAGCCTCTCCTACTTCCCGGGTAGCTTCGGGAATACGTCTCCGGCCCGCGGAGATGGGATTTCGGCGATCTCGAAGGAGGCTCGGGCCATGCGGGCACTCGGGCGGAATGAGGCCAACTCAAACTCTATTGGATCCGGACAAGTCGGCGATCTGCGCGGGCGGAGACGCGGGCGGCATGTGGAGGGCCGAGTCCGAGGATATACTATTTGGAATTTGGGGACAGGTTTCCCTGTCGAAATGCGCCAGACGTTCGTGTAGGCGCTGGGGTTAGTATCGGTTCAGACCCAGCGCACAGGGCTCGGTGGCTGAGATCTGAGACGCATCTGACACCCGCGCGTCTGCGCCTCACGCTATCGCCGCGTGTGGCACGCGCCCGTGAGTAGGTGTTGTGCCACCATCCCATCCGCCGTTTCTCAGTGCTTCCCTGCCTCCGCTGCTGCCCCCCACTCGCCCCTCCATCACTTGCACTGGTTCAAGGCATGGGCGCTGGCCGAGCAGCGCGGATTCGTCAAGCACGCGCTGCCGATCTACGGTTTCAGGCGTCCGCCACTATCCGTAAGGATTGTTCTCATAGATGGTTCCCAGTACGCCGCGCGTTCAGAGAGGCCCCTGTTCTGCTTCGCTGACAACGAACATTGATTGTGGTGGCCGTCCTATGTATAAAGAGCTGAAATTAAAACGCTTCTCCCGCGCTCGTGGCCTGGCCCGCTCCTTTCACCCTACCCTGGCCCCCGTACGTGTCTCGCTCGTCGTAACAGACGGAATCCCCTTCTTCTCTGACGACATACCCTTTTTCAGCTCACTAGCGCGACAATATGCGCCTCCTTGCCACCGACACCGGGCTCATGTCCGAATTCACAGACCCGACTGAAGTCAAGTATGCCATCCTCTCTCACGTTTGGGCCAGGAAGACGAGCGACAACGACACATCCTACGGGCCAGAACTCACCTATGACGACTACATCCGCATTCGCACAAAGCAGGGCAACAAACCCATCTTGAAGAAACTTCCTTCGAAAGTACGACGCTCTTGTGAGGTTGCCAAACGTCACGGCATCTCCTTCATCTGGATCGACACCTGCTGCATCAACAAGTCAAGCAGCTCCGAGCTTTCGGAGGCGATCAACTCCATGTATCGATGGTACAGCCTCGCGCAAGTCTGCTACGCCTATCTCTACGACGTCGACCACGCCAAGACCAAGTTCCACGATAGCGAATGGTTCGAACGCGGGTGGACGCTGCAAGAACTCATTGCGCCCCCAGTAGTCCTCTTCTTTGACAGCGAATGGCAGATGATCGGATCGCGCTACGACCTCTCGGACGAAATCCAGTCGATCACCAACATAGACCGCGCCGTCCTCCGGAAGGAGCGCCAGATTTCCGACGTCTGTGTCGCTCAACGCATGTCGTGGGCGGCATCCCGGAAGACGACACGCGAGGAGGACAAAGCGTACTGCTTGGTTGGAATCTTTGACGTCCATCTCCCCCCCTCTACGGCGAACGCGAATACGCCTTTATCCGCCTCCAAGAGGCCATCCTCGCGAAGATACCCGATCAGAGCATCCTGGCTTGGGGCCTGAACCAATACGACAAGGAGCTCACGCTCGACAGGCCCTATTCATGCGCCCCCTCCAAAAGTGTATCTCTCAAACATAGTCCTCAGTCCTTCCTTCTCGCTCAATCTCCCAACGACTTCGCGAAATGCCACGAAACCACCAACATCACCTCCGACACGCTCACCTGCACTCTCGGCTGGTCCAACATCCCCTACGCTCGCTTTACAGTGACTGCGAACGGAATCTACGTCAAACTCCCTCTGATACCCTGCTATGATCGCTCAGGGGCCCAGCATTGTCTCGCCATCCTCACCTGCCAAGTGCCTTTACCCCCGAGAGACGAAAGCCAGGATCACCCTGATCGCTTCGAACAGCGCAACCCTCAAGTTGTATGCTTAGTTCTCCGCTCGTATGGCGAAGCGCGACCGAGCGAGAGCACGGAGATGTTCGTAGGACTCGGCGCGTCCACCGCTGGCAGGTTGCAAATCGACGCTCGGAATCCTACCAAGGCCGCGCTTGACAACATGGCGGGCTACTTCCGCCTGGCAACGCTTCCTCTAGAACGCCTCAAGGAGTTCCGCGATAACGCTAAGGTCGAGTCAATCTACATCCACCATCTCCTCTCCGCTGGTCACCACGACCAAGACAGCCCCGAGTCCACTTTCCTCCTCCAGACGCTTGCACGAAAAGGCTCGGACGATCCCGGGTTCGAGCTGACCAAATGGTGCTCGGAGGTTCTCACCAAGCAGGGCTTCACCGTCAGCCAACCCCGCGCTCAAACGGCCACGATCTCCGACGTCGCGTCGAGGTCGGAAGAGCTCACCATCGAGCTCACCCGCTGCGACTGCGCGGGTCACTGGTACCGCATCCTTCCCCGCTCCAACAGCATCGACTCAGTATCCCCGCCGCAGTACTGGTCGTGGGACACCGCCGCAGACTGCCGCGATGCCGGCTCGCGCACAAACTCGAACTGCTACAGCTACCACGTCTACTCGTGGGACATCAAGGACGGCGTCGCGCACCGCACGTTCAAGCCCCTGACCCGGCGCAGGATCGAGCGCATCAGCATCCGGGTCAGGCATGTCCCGCAGACGGAGCGCTTCGTCGTCGACCTCAAGCTCGTCCGGCCCCGGTCTGACGAGTCGGCGTTCCAGCAGACGAGGCCCGCGGGGGACTTCTCGCCCGGGCGGCCGGCGGCCTCGTCCTCGCTTGCTTCGGAAAGACCTACTCTGAATCGAGCCCACACTGTGGTCCCCCAGCACGACGAGACGTGCGAGCCCTCGACTCGAATCTCGAAGCTCAGAAGCGGCCGCTCGCACACGTGGGCGTCAGAAGCCATGATGGCACAGCCCTCAGGGAGTCAACAACCGCCTGAGCCGAAGCGGGAACACAAGCACACCGCTGCGTCATCATCTTCATCTTCACCCCAGCCGTCGGTGGCTACATGGTTTCGTAAGTCTCCGGTTCGCTCTCCAAGTAAGCGTCGAAGCTCATAGTCCAGTAGCGTCGAACGATGGCAAGCCGCTGCTTCCCGTTGCCGACTCGCCCGAACCCTTCGGTGGATCAAGTGCTCGAATGCCTAACACGAGGGCCAGCCCAAATACGGGAGAGGCTAGGTATGAACGTCTGAACTCTCGTGTTGTTGGACATACCTAATTTTTACGTCCCTACGTAGAACGGTCTCGTCGACCGAGCCGGAAGGTCCCCTTCCACCTCCGGGTCACAGACTCACGCTGCCCGTAGCGAGTATGCCACCACCGCCGAAGATTGGTGACGAGCTCAAGAAGCGGCGCACTGCCAATGATGCTGCAAGTCGTGGTGAGTATGGGATCAAGTACCTCCGCGCTGCCCATCGTTTAAAGCTGAGTATATCAGGTGACTCCAATAAGTCCACAACCCCCCGACCTGCTCAAGAAACTCCCGCCGCATCCCCCGTAAACCAGCCTGCA
This sequence comes from Epithele typhae, assembly GCF_022376455.1. Lineage (NCBI taxonomy): Eukaryota > Fungi > Basidiomycota > Agaricomycetes > Polyporales > Epitheliaceae > Epithele > Epithele typhae. The sequence goes on along the minus strand of NW_025954196.1, from coordinate 1,247,452 downwards.
GTGCCGACCAACCCAGACATGCAACCCGTTCAGAATAGTTCCGCTGGTATGAGACCGTTTGATTGGATGATGGCGGCGATGATGGTGTTTATGGTGGTGGTGATGACGCTCCTTGTAATACGTGCTCCGCCCGTAGAACACTAGCCATGACCATGTATTTATATGCCATTCTCACGAACAAGTGACGACTAGAGCGCTTCTTACGGCGTCCGTAACGCGAGGAACTGCATCAAGAAGGGGTACGTGGCGTATCCCTTTTCTCAGTAGTCGGGTCGTTGGCTGGAACGGAACACCAAGTGATCAGGCTCCAAATATTGGCGTCAGATTTCCTCTCCGCGCATACGGTCTCAATGAGACTCACCATCGGCAGGAACATCTGTCCTCCATGTCTGCTCCTTCTGCTACGCCAGGCTCAACGCCATCTCCCGTGTGTATGTGCCTGCGGAGATTAGTGACTACGGCGTCCAGAAAATTGGTAGATGAAGTACAACCTCGGATCCTTGGACGAGCCTCCGCCGAGCGCGTTCGCGGTGACGTGCCAGGCTGTCTGGTATGACAAAGCGTACGGATAATCGACTGGAACTGTCGTCTGTGTTGTCGCGGCAGCCGCACAGAACTTCAAGCAAGTGAGCGATTGAAGTCGCGGCCACGTATACCGGTGCTACTAATTGACACCTGTGCATCGTCACATCGCCGAGTGCTTGTGGAACACACTGCACCACTACAGTCCTCTGTGTCAGCTCACAGACCCCTAAACTCGTACGTGTTCATGCTTTCCGATAACCTCCTCACGCCTCGGCCAACTCTCTGTCTTCCTCCGAGAATCCGTTCGTTCCTCCATCTCGTTCTCCCACGAATGGAAGCACATCCACCTCGCACGTCGCCCCTTCCTCCGGCAGCACCCCCTCGTCAAATACCGCCTCACCACCTTCGCCGTGCACACCGACGGGCTGCTCGTCGAACAGTGCCCGCGCTCTCCTGCACCAACAGCCCCGCGCCCCCAACCGCGCCCCGTCCTCCTCGCCTGCGCGAGCGGCGTGACCGGGTCGAACCTGTTCGACAGCAGCAGCAGTGGGTGCGCCGTGCGCTCCGCCGCGACCGGCGCCGTCAGCCTCCTTCGCGCGCAGCGGCCACGCCGCGCAATGGACCCACGACGTGCCCCACACGGGCGCGAGCAGCGGCGAGGTCTCACGAGGGCGTCCCAGACGCGCGCGAACGCGGTCGCGTTGTACGCGTACGCGTCCCGTCCGCGCACTCCACCGCCCAGCGCGCCTCGTTCGCCACCGCCGCGTGCGGGCCCGCCTCTGCGCACGCGCACGCGGTCGGGGAGACGATCGAGGGCGCGAGGGCGCGGAGCGCGGTGGCGTTTCCGGTCTCGAGCGCGTGGTAGGTCGCGGCGACGACGGGGAAGGTGTAGATCGGGCGGTAGGTCGCCTCGAACAGCTGCTCGGCGAGTGCTTTGCGCGTGACGACGAGCGGCGGTTCCGCGAGGGGGATGGCGACAGGCGAGGCGGTCACGGCGTCCAGGATGGCATAGAACCGGTCGCGAATCTTGGCGGGCGTGCTCTCGTAGAGCACGCACTTGTCCGCGCCCGCGGCGTGGCAGAAGGCGAAGAAGGTGTCTGCGACGTTCTGGACGTCTTCGATGTCGGTCTCGTAGCGCGCGCGGCGGTAGCTGTGGCCGTCGATCACGCCATCGAGGATGATCCGCTTCACGTTCTCCGGGTACATCGCCGCAAAGTACTGTCCCAGCGCGGTGCCGTAGCTCTGTCGGAGGTGAAATCCGTGAGTTAGGTGCTAACTCCACTACCAAAACGCACGCACGAAGCCCCAGTATTGCAACTGTTCCTGCCCGAGAATCTTAGTCATCTCGAGCATGTCGCGCGCGACGTACGCCGTGCCTGCGAACCGTCCAATGCCCCACTCGCCGCCGAGCTTCACAGCACAACGCTGTCCGAGCGCTTCCGCGCGGGAACGGTAGGTCGCGAGTGATGCATCGGTGAAGTTGAGAAGCATGTGGCCCTCTTGCGTCTTCCAGATATCACGCTGCGACTTGGAGTCGAAGCAGCTTGCGAGAGGGGTCGTGTAACCGATGCCGCGAGGGTCGAACGAGAGCACATCGTACGCCGGGCCCAAGACGCGAGAAATGTCCTTCCCGGAACGCTCGATGAGGCGATGCCGGAGCCTCCGGGCCCGCCGGGGTTGAGAAAGACAGTCCCTCTGTAGTTCTCCTTGTCCGTGGCGGGGATCATGCGGATGGCGATGGCGGTCGTCGGTCCGTCGGGGATGTCATGATCGAGAGGAAGCAGAAGACGCGCGCACTGCTGGTCCGAGTAGCAGGGCACCCATTGGAGGTCGTGCGTGGGTTCGACCTGTTCGCATGAGGAGTTAGCACATAAGGAAACAGAGAGCAGGAAGTAGCTGACTTTGTTCCAGTTGAATTCGGATTGATGTGCCAAGGAAGTGTTGACGTTCTTTTCGTCTGTGACAAGCCCGATGTTGAGATAGACGACGGCGCCAAAAAGCAATGCCAACAGCGCAGACGGAACTCGGCCGCGAGTTCGTGGTCGACTTGGCTCAGAAGACGGCATGAGAACTGTGTTGTCCCCGTATAACTTCTCCATACCGCTACGATGCGCGTGAGCTCGCGGGACGACAGCAGGAGAAGGGAAGCAAGCAGATCCCAGTGCTCCAACAGCCATATATGTACTTGATCCATGTGAAGTGAATGATAAGCAGAGAGCGATAACACCAGGAGTAAGCGTGAACCGTACACCCGTGTTCGGTGACTCTTTACCGCCACCATCCTCCAGGAACGGAACTGATAAACGAACGTACTGATATACCCATGTTTCTTCCTGCTCTCTGTAGTCCTCACGCGTGCGAAGGGGAAGTGGGAGGGAAATTAGAGACGATGAGGACTAAGCTGAGCTGTGGATGAATGAGTCAGCAATCAAATCTGCATAAGCGCCAAGTACTGGGTTGGTAGCAGTCTTTGGCGCTTATTCCTCTTCCGCTAACTCCGTCACTGAGCAACGTGAACATGTGCATGAACGGCCCTGAGGGTGCGCCGAACGTGAAGAAGAAGTCCTACACATCTTTCGGCAAACTTGGTATGTACCTTCTCCGCCTGACTATCGCAATGCACAGTGACTCCGCACACAGTATGCCAGTGGTGTGCGTAGAGCAGGTGTCAGAAGATATCTCAATGAGTCGACTACCTGAAGCACTGCTCACATATCACGTCAAAGGTCGTTCCCCTCGGCTTTTTAACCTCTCCAGGTATCAATGACCATCTGCCACACGTAAGAAAGCGGGTTTTTGATGTGCGCAAAGGCGGTGTTTCGACCCCCAAGCACCACAAGAACCTCCGTCCCTCTCTGCCGTCAAAATCCAATGCTGACACATGCCCAGAGTGGGGGTCGCTCAAGGAACACAACCGTTGGAAGTTTCGCGCGAAAGCCATCGAAGCTGACGCGTCGCGTTGAGACGGAGTCTCCGACCTCACTTGGTATAAAAGCCTGCTCTGTCTGCCTTTAGTCCAGCACCACTGCATCCTCACCTCTGCTCTCAGTTGCGCCGCACCTCATTTCCCAACGATGTCTACCCCCAAGCTATCCACCCCCATTAAAGTCGGCGACATGCAGCTCGCCCACCGCGTAGTCATGGCCCCCATGACGCGCTATCGCAGCGACGACGACCACGTCCCGCTCACCGACATGATGATCGAGTACTACACCCAGCGCGCATGCGTGCCCCGCACGCTCATCATCACCGAGGCCGTCTTCGTCCAAGACAAGGCGGGCGGGATGCCCAACGTCCCCGGGATCTACACCGCCACGCAGATCGCGGAGTAGAAGAAGATGCGTGCCCACCGACCCTCACCCTGTCGACCGTTGACTCGACTGACCTCGCTGCACAGATCGTCGACGCGGTGCACGCGAAGGGCTGCTTCATCTACATCCAGCTCTGGGCCCTCGGCCGCACCGCGCGTCCGGCTCTGTTCAACAAAGAGTTCCCGGACTACCCCTTCGTCTCCGCCTCGGACATCCCGCTTTCCGACTAGCCGGGCCACACGCCCCGTCCTCTCACCATACACGGTACGTTCGCCACTCCCCAGCTCATCGTATTCTAACCCCTCCTGCGTAGAGATAAAGGAGTACGTCTCCTGGTTCGGCGAGGCCGCCAAGAACGCCGTCGACCTCGCAGGCTTCGACGGCGTCGAGATCCACAGCGCCAACGGCTACCTCATCGACCAATTCATGCAGGACGTCACGAACAAGCACACGGACGCGTACGGCGGTTCTGTCGAGAACCGCGCGCGTTTCCCACTCGAGGTCGTCGCCGGCGCGATCGGGGCGTCCAAGACCGCGCTGCGGCTCAACCCGTGGACGCGGTACCAGGACATGCGGATGGACGACCCGGTCCCGCAGTTCACGTACTTCGTCGAGGAGCTCAAGAAGCGCCACTCGGACCTCGCCTTCGTGCACTTCGTGAGCGAGAACGCGCTCGGCGGCGACCCGCCCGAGGACCCCAAGCGGGAAGACTTCATCCACGACCTGTGGAAGCCACGGCCGCTGGTCTCGACGGGTTCGTAGACGCGGGAGACAGGGCTGAAGAAGGCGGAAGATACCGGGCAGATCATAGGGTTCGGGCAGCTTTTCCTGTCGACGGTCAGTCTCCCTCGTGGGTGCGCGTGCGGTGATAGTTCTGACCTCGAGGTTTGCAGCCCGACCTGGTGTTTCTCTGCAGAATGATATTCCGGCAACGCCCCCGACTACGCTACTTACTATGCTGCGAAGGCCGTCGAGGGATACACCACGTACCCCTTCTCGGAGCAGTTCCTCGCATCCCAGAAGGCGTAGACGTCGCTCGTAGCAGCTTGCCGTGGACTATCGTATTGTAGACGTGCTCAACTAGACAATGTTCAATTGTTCCCAGATACAGCTCGCGAGTGCCCCGCCAGGATCCCTGCCTGGTCAAAGTTCCACCAGTTGCTTCACCCTCCAGAGGGCATCCAAGTTCCGCAACTAGGCGACCATGAAACACGATCAACGCTGAATTCCCGCAATGAAGCGCCTTGCTTACCAGCTCCATAAATCCCTCTTCGCGCACCACTTGCGAAACCAGCACCTCGAGGTCCTCACGCGGAAGGTCGTATACACCCGCGCCCTCCTTCAGCGTATCAAGCACATCGGAGCGGAGCGTAGTCGACGTCGAAGAAGGTTGAGTAGACGGCGGTACCAAGCCGGAACACGATCCAGCGCCGGTCGCATTCATAGCTAACGATTTGGCAGGCGGAGTTGGGTCAGGACTAGGCAGCGACAATGCTGGAGGAGCAGAAGGAAATCCGGATCGTGCTGCTTGACTCTGAGGTGGGACAGGCGGAGGGGGCATGCGTCGCGGCGAGTCACTGGATGGCCAGACAGGCTGGGGAGACGAAGACGGGAGTGGGGTACTAGAGCCGGCGCCGGCGCTGGAAGAGCTTTTGTTAGACGATGAGGACTTCTGGGGAGGAACTGGATCTTGCGAGCCTCCGAGGACGGTGTCGAAGAATCTAGACGCGGAAGGCTGGCGAGACAGAGCGGGCGTCGGGATCGGGTCCGAGGGGGGCAAGTCAGAAGACGGGTAGTCGGCGACAGCAGATGAGGGGCGAGATCCGGAGCTGTGCGCATTGGAGTCGTTGGCTTGCCGCTGTTCCAGTCCCTTGATAGAAGGCAAGTCGTCCCAAGAAAGCCGGCGTTTCGGAATCTCCCACGCAGACGGCGTTGTCATGGTCGTGGCCGGACGCAGCGAGAACGAAGGAGTAGGAGCAGGGACGCGTCGCCGCGCACTTTGAGGCGCATTTGAGACCGGTTGCACCAATGGGGGCGCTGGGGTCTGAGAAGAAGCAGAAGCGGGCTTTTGAGTGGCTGTATGCGCGTTATCCGAGCTTTGGCCAGAGTCGAGAGGCCTCTTCCGGCCCTTGACCGCCGGTGGGGGACGCTGAGTAGTGGGGTTCGGGACGCAGACGCATATGAAGCGAATGGAGTTCAAAAAAGCGCTCGCGGCTCCCTCGTCTTGAAAAGTGATCTGAAACCTGCGATATTGCTGTTCAGGACGAGTTTAGCAACGCATATAGTCAGAACAATAGGCGTGGGTCCTCACTGGAGCTTGTCCGAAAGAGACGTCGCGTGGACTGGGATGCTGATAACGGAAGCCGACCATAGGACCTTCGTAGACCGCTTTGAGGGGTGGTGTAAGGGCGCCTGCAGATCGGGCACGGATGAGTACACGACAAAGTCCAAGTCTTCCTGCAAGGTGCATTCAGCAGACAAAGCAAGGAGCAGTAATCTAGGGTACGCACAAATACGATCTCTTGCTGATCTACGTCCATCGCGTCTCGTCCGAGAGGGCATATCCATATAATTTTGACTCTGAAAGAGTGGAGACGGCCGTCGGGTGCTTGGTGGCTTCAATCGTCAGGCGTATGGTCGGGGTGCTGAAGGTCTGCCATTCGCCGTTTCCTGCCGTGCTGGGACCCGCATTGCGCGCGCGCGAGTACTTCAACAGCTCGCGAGAAACCGTGGTGGTTGTGGAAAGGACATGGCAAAAGGACCGAGTGACAAGTAGAAGAAAGCAATTAGCCACGGAATAGCATCAGGAGAGGCCGCGCGCGGTCATGTGATCGAGTCCGATGTTCGAATCCCGTATACGGTATCATCCAGACATACAGATTCGAGGATTTTTGCAAGAGCGAATCTGACATACATAGAATACAATCCAGGCATAAATCAAAAATTTCACTGCTGGCGCGTCTGAGGGACCTGAGCCGCGATCCACTCCCCAGGACTTCAGGGTTCCTGACTGGATGTACACCGTTCCGGGCCCAGTGAATCTGTATCGGGGACCTCGAATAGCACACTTCCCTCACGGGGGAAACGAACGTGGTGGGACGCACCGGCACACAAGCCCCTCGTCCGTATGCGAGCTCGAGAGGAAGCCCCCGGCGCCGATGCGCTCAACCTTGTACTGCGCCGTCCAAGCGACGAGATGGCCGTTGTCGACTGTAACGCCGCACATCAGCCATTTCCAGTGCGAAAGTAAGGAGGCAATGCAATGCCGATGACGCACCAATCCACTGCTCGCCTGGCTGGAGCGTGCGCGACGTGACGGCACCCAGGCTCTGCACCCACATCACGCCCTGGCCGGTGGCGTGGTAAACAAATAGGCCCTCTCCGGAGACTGGACGTGCCGATAAACGCAGCAGTAGGGCGGGAACGAGGGGAGAATAAGCGAGGTTAGCTCGGACAGCGCTCCAACAAAACGGGGTAGGGTACGCACAGAGAGCCTTGCCAAAGCCTTGGCTCTTGGTGGTGCGCGCGACGCCGCTGGTGCAGGCGAGGAACGCATCCTTGCCGATCATCCATGGAGTCTGGCCGTCGAGGTGGATGGGGACGATGTCGCCCCAGGTCTCAGGCGCGAGCATGACCTCGCCCGGGCCGGTGAACGTCGACTCAGACATCTGCGCAGCCGTGCTCGTCAGTCTCGGTCGTCTCCAGATCCGGCACAGTGTATACGCACATCGCCCCCAGTAAGACCTTCTTGAAGCTGAATTTGAAGTTGCCCTTGATCTGCACGGATGCATCCATGGCGACCATGCTCCCGGGTTTGCCCTTGATCTCGTACCCAGGCTGGAGGCGGAGGTAGAGCATGCTGTTGCTGTCCCGGTGGTCGATCTTGTATGACGCCCCCTCGACGTTGCCCGTCAAAGGGCCACTGGTGGTCCCGTGGCTGGCAGGCGGGGCAGGCGAAACAACAGGGCGCGAGCTCGGTGAGGGCATGGGGGGCATAGAAGGTTGGTGGTGACCGTGCTGACCAGGGTATCCAGGCTGGTAAGACATGATGAACGGCGAGAAAATGTGCTGTTGGTGGGAGATGGGATGGCGAGGGTGATAACAATCGAGCAGTGGGCTTGCTTGTTTAAGTAGTGTTGTGCGACATGAGCCCCTGATGGGCAAGCGCCGGATGCTGTACGTCGCTCGCGGCTAGAGCGCACACTGAACGTCGCCGAGTGGAGGAGGCGATGAGCGGCAGGGCGCTCAATGCGCCCATCAGAGAAACTGAACGGGTTACGGAGCGAGGCGCTGTGAGTTGTGCAGGGTATGATGAGTATCCATGATCCGGTCGGTGATAGATGCGTGGCAGTACTGAGGCGTAGGCAGCCGCAAAGCCCGAGTCCTCACAGTCATCAGCGAATTCAACTCAAGGCTGCTTGTCCTTTCAGAATGCGCTTTTGGAGCACCTGAACTCTGAGGCGGGTGCTGCTGTGTGCTGACAAACCTCTTTCGGGCAATCGTCCGAATCGCGCGGTGCCGTCAGTATCACCTTAACGTCAACAAACCACACTCAAGACGTCGATCGAAAGGATTTCGAGGAGCTCACGAGAGGAAGGAAAGAAGTTCGAAGTTCAAATATTGCAACTCGTGCCAGCATGCAAGATCTATTATCTAAGTCTGCACAGTAGATTAGATAAACTAGACGCTCTTTCGAGCGCTCGACGACGTTGCCCGCGGTGGTCTCCTATGTCATGTCCTCCGACCTGGGGGCTTCCATCCTCCTCAAGGCCGCAACTGTTCCTCATCCTCCGTCGCCTCCGCCTCCTGCCCTCTTCCTCCGGCTTCTAGCCTTCCCTTCTGGCCGCGGACCTGGCGTATGCTGCTGCGGCCTGACGTCACTGCCGTACCGAAAACTCCCGCCACAAGCGTTTGAGCTCCAGTCCGCCGACAACCCTCCTCCGCTCCCGTCCACCAGGACCACCCCATCCTCCCCATGCCTCCCGCAACGTCAATAATCGATGCACTCACGTCCTCACAGTCCGCAGAGATCGCACTCCACGGGTACGTCTCTCCTCACCCACCCGCACACACCCGCCCGACTGAAACCCTGCCCTCGTCTTCCCTCCTTTTTTCGCCCACCCAACCCCGCAGCCAACGTGCGCTGACGCCAATCCTCTCCGGCGCCATCTCCGGTGGGCTCGTCGGCGTCGCCTGGATAATTGGGATCATCGTCTGGCTCTACAAGCGGCACCGCCGCTCGCGCGCGGCCAAGGCCGCCGGCTTCCGCTCGCACCGCGAGTACCTCAAGCCGGCGAAGAACGAGGACGCGTTCATCCTCCCGCCGGACCCGGCCGTGCTCCGCGGCGTCGCGGCCCCGGGAGAGAAGTTCATCGTCGAGGAGGACGAGGACGAGGAGGGGGCGGCGGCGCATGGCGACGGGGAGAAGCACCACCACGGCAAGCGGAAACATACGCTCAAGCACGCAAGGACGGTCCCGGAGGTCGAGGCGGAGGGCGAGACGAGGGTGCATGGGGAGAAGGAGCTCGTGCCACCAGGGATGGACCACCGCTCGTCGGCGCCGACTCGGCTGCCGGATGTGCATTCTGGTGAGACGAACGGCGACGGTAAGACGCCATGATGTGCGCCGGGTTCTGGTTGGAGTTTGATGGTGTGTGCAGTGCGCGTATTGGTCATTTGCCTCTGTGCGCTGACCTGGATCCTCCGGTCTTTGCAGATCGAGTTCCCGTTGATACCGACGCCATTCACGACGCTCATGTTTCGGACTTTGTATCCCTAGGCTATGGCCGTGTAATGCCGTGTAATGTCTTCCTGCTTTTCATACCCATATTTTTCATAGATTCTTTGAGAGGCCTCGATCACATGGCTGTCAGTCTGTGAAGAAATCGTTCGTTTTGGTCAAGAGACTAGTTCCCATACATGAGCGGAAAAGTGACATCTCGGCAGTCATCAAATACAGAATCAAAAATTAAACTGTTCTACATATTCCGACTGCTGTATCGCGAATCTCACTCGCTGGAGTCGGCAAACGCAGCTGCATGAACAGAAGAACTTCGATCGACATGCGGGACTTGCACCCCCTGACGCGTATTGCTCCCGGCTCTATCTGCCAAAGCACTACCGCGAGGCGCACTGGAAAGTTGTGATGCAAGCATGATGCATGATGTCGGGTTGTATACAAGAGTGAGTACATCGTTGGTTTCAGCGCTCCATGAGCCATGTCTACAGCACAAGCCCCAGCTCCCCCAAGCTCTGCCTCCACCTCAATCGAGGTATGCTCCAAAGTTCGCGGGCTGCAAACGCACTCCGTCAGATCACGCCGCAATGACACGATCCACCGTGAAGAACTCACCGCAACGTCCCTCGCGTAGCGGTACAGCACCCCGCGCTTGATGCGGTACTCCCTGGGCTTCCACAGCGCGCGCCGGCGAGCGATCTCCTCGTCGCTCACGAGCCAGTCGATCGCGCGAGTCTCGGCGTCGATCACGATCTTGTCGCCGTCCTCGACGAGCGCGATCGGACCGCCGACGAACGCCTCGGGGACGACGTGGCCGATGATGAACCCGCGCGACGCGCCGGAGAAGCGGCCGTCGGTGACGAGCGCGGTCTTGCCTCCGAGGCCCGCGCCCATGAGCGCCGCGGTCTGGCCGAGCATCTCGGGCATCCCTGGGCCGCCCTTGGGGCCCTGGTAGCGGAAGATGAGGACCATGCCGGCGGTGATCTCGCCTCGCTCCAGCGCGGTGAAGAATGGCGGGATGGAGTCGAAGCATTTGGCCACACCCTGAGGGAAATCGGGAATTAGCAAGCGAGGCGGGGGCAACAATAGGGGAGCGCACCTCGAAGCGGAGACCCTCCTTGCCGGTGATCTTCGCGACTGCGGTGTCGGGTGCGAGGTTGCCGCGGAGGATGGTCAAATGACCGGTCGCCTTGATCGGGTTGCTCAGCGGGCGGACGACGTCCTGGTTGTCGAACTCGAGGTCGGCCGCGTCCGCCACGTTCTCCGCGAGGGTCTTTCCCGTCACCGTCATTTGCGTGCCGTCGATCAGGTTCGTGTGCTTGAGCAGGTACTTGATGACGGCGGGGATACCGCCGACCTTGTGCAGGTCCTCCATGTTGTACTTGCCGGAGGGCCTGTGGGGACATGAGGTGTGCAGGACAAGCAATGCGAGGAATATACTTACTTGAGGTCAGCGAGATATGGGGTCCTATCCTTGATCATTTGGAAGTCGTCGATGCTAAGGTCGATGTCGGCGGCACGAGCCATGGCGAGCATGTGGAGGACCTGGTAGACTGTGAGTGTATGCGCCCATAAAGACATGGTGTTGCGTACAGCGTTGGTTGAGCCGCCAATGGCATTCACGACGGTCATGGCGTTGAAGAAAGACTGCCGGGTGACAATGTCCCTGTGTTCACTCCGTCAGTAAGAGAAGCGATCCCAAACAATCGACACATACCTCGGCTTGAGGTCGAGCTCGAGGAGGCGCTTCAGATACTTGGGGACCTTGAGACACTCCTGGACCTTTTCGGGGTACGTCGCGGGGATACTAGCAGAGTAGGGAAGGGAGAGACCGATGACCTCGAGGACACTCGACATGGTGTTGGCGCTGCACCCGGCATATGAGCACGAGAGCCACATGGAGCGCCCTGGAACAGCACGTACGTGAACATACCACCGCAGGCACCAGGACCAGGGCATGCGTGGAGGACGTGGTCGAGACGTTGCTCCTCGGTCATCTTGCCGGTTGCGTACGCGCCGTAGGACTCGTACACATCGCCGATGTTCGTCTGATCGCCCTTCTTCGCGTTCATGGCAGGGCAGTCGTCGTGCCATACACCCGGCTGGATCGTGCCGCCGTAGATGAAGATTGTGGGACGGTTATGGCGTACGGCGGCCATAAAGACGCCGGGCATGTTCTTGTCGCATCTGTGCGGGTAGATGAACACGGCACGCTCTCTGAAGGAGTATTTGGAGGCCTACCCAGGGATAGAGACATTGCCGTCGTGATATTGTGCCTGCCTAATCGTCAGCACGTTCAGGGGTGTATTTGCAGTGGCGTCCACCGACCATGGTGAGCTACTAGAAATGAGCGTCTGCACAACGGAAGGAGACGGAAAACGGCTATACCAGTTCGATGGAATCTGCGATGAGGTCTCGACTGGGGAGCCTTTGTTGTTACCACGTCAGCTTGGAGTACCCTCCATCTTTGCAAGCTCCTTACGAGTAGCACATAGCTGAGATGTTTTGTCAGTCTCTTCACACTTCGGACACAATTCAGCAAGGCAACTCACCGTCGGTACCCATCGTGATACCGTCACTAGACAACCAAATAAATCACTGTCTATCCAAAACCAAACCGTACACTCACCTGACACCGACGGTGCTGTACATCAGCCCGACAAGACCCTCGTTCGTGCACCCCTGCTTGACATGCTTCGCAAGGTCGAGCTGCGCGTGTCTTCAGCACCCCCTTTCCCTCCACGGACACGCTGCACGACGCACCAGATGGGTGTTGCACGGGTTTCCTGGCCGCCCATCAGCGCCCGCACCCCCTGTACGCAGCAAGCGAGCGAGCACTCACCCTCCCACCAGACGGGCGAGATGCCGATCTGCACGGATTACGGCACGACTCGCATCAGACGCACGTCGCAGAGACGAGGGGACGGGGATGGGGAGTCGGGACGAACCTGCGGCTTCGCCAGATCGTCGACCTCCAGGCCCGCGCCGAGCACTGCCGCGCACGTCCTCCGTCAGTTCCTCCTAGATGCAGAGGTAGCCATTGAGGACGCACTCATCGACTGGGCGCCTCCGCGGCGCTGCGCGATCTCGGCGTCAGCGACGGGCGCATATATATGGGCAGAAGACGCGTACCTTGTCCTGTGTGAGCTGACTGGAGATCTTGTTGAGCACCGCGCCGCCCTCGGCGGGCTTCGGGATGGAGTGGCTGCGCGATAGGTGGAGGTCGGAACACGACGATGAACGTGAAAGGGCTGCACGCACATCTGGACGTCGCCGTCAGACATGGCTGCAGCGTGGGGCAAGGTGGAAAAGAGTAGGGTGGAAGGGAGGAGAAGAGGCGCGTCGAGTTCTTATGAACAGAGTACGCGCACGGGTTGAGGAACGTGTGCGTGCGCCGCGGGACGACCACGGACGAACGGTTTCCTCCTCTGACCCTGCCCGGCGGGAGCGGGCCGACATGCGGGCCCTCATTCGCGTCAGATCGATCTCTGTCACGCCATTCTGGGCCGTTTGCGTCTTCGGCCCGTTATCAATTCCGCACGTTCCATTGGCTGCGACCCCGCACGAACCTCTGTGCAGTACCTGACCTGCTTGCAATGATGCGCCCAACCTGGAGCCGTTTCATGGAGAAGGAAGCATAATACTGTGTTTGTTCAAAGCACTGGCTGCGTTAGATAGAATAAGTCCTAGTTAGTGTTCAACGACTCTAAGACAGATAGTACAATGCGCTTCGAAACACGTTACCCCTCCCCAGGCCTGCATCGTGACCCCTATCGTGATTCGCGTGCGTCCGCACGGAACCCCGCGCACCGCCGTTCACCTGCGCGTGACGATCTCCGTGTCCAGAGGAACAACTCAGAAATCATAGCCCTTGTCGCGGAACACATCCAGGCTTGTGCCAGGCTTGGCCAGATCAACCAGATCCGGCATGTTCTAGTCTCGACTGTCAGTTGACCGGAAACGATGACGAGCATCAGTGACCGGAGGGGGGACGTACGATAGCCTGGAACGCCCGCCGCAGCGTCGTCCACAGCTGCTCACTCTTCTCGCCGCCTGAAGACTCTTGAAGAGCGAGTGCGCTGAGGAAGTGCTCGATCGCCTCTTGGTGCGCTCCAATATTCAGGCCTGGATTGAGAAGTAGTCATCAGCACACGACTCAACCTAGGTGTCTGAAGCTGGTACTCACAGGCAACGCCCACGTTATATATAGCGCGAGTATATGTTGGGCGGAGCTGCAGAGCCTCGCGGTAAGCTCCCAGGGCCTCTTCAGGCTTGTTTCCATTCGAAAGCGAGGATCCAAGCCTATTCCAAAGCGTGTAGTCCTGGTGTCCGCTGATAAGTAACCGGATTCCTGGGGTGAGTCCAAAGAGCACACGAAAGCTCACCTTAGGTCTCATGCTCAGGGCGGCTTCGAAACAGTCCTTCGCGCGAGCGTAGTCACCAGTCGTGTAGAACAGCACCCCCAGCCCGGTTTGTACCTCGGGGTCGAGCTCGCCGCGTGCATACTGTTCGCGTGTGACCTTGAGGTACATCTCCGTGACCTGCTCTTGCGAATGCCACGCCGAGTTCTCGAGCGACTTCCACGCCTCCAGCGTGATGCCGGCGTCCGGGAACCGGGCATTGAGCCAGCGAAGGAGCATCGAGTGCGCACCGCGCTCAATGGACTCGTTCGTAAACGAGATCGCGAGGGGCTAAAAAGACCCATGAGGAAAAGAGTGGTGTGGGGTATGTGACTACTCACCAGCATCCCTTGCCCCGCCGCACCGGCAGCTTCTGCCCTCTTGACACCCTCCGTGAGCGCAGGCATGGCCATGTCGTCACGCTCGTCCATACTCCGCGTCTCACCAAGCAGAATCCAAGCTTCATACCCTCCTTCACCAAGATCCCCGTGCTGTATAGCAGCTTCTAGGAGAAGCGCCGCCTCAGATAGAGAACCGTTGGCCGCTAAAAGGTCCTTGGCTTCCTGGAGCGACGACTTTGAGTGTGACGGGTCGAGGTACTTGTTGTCCTTCTCTGCGGCAGATCTTAGAACGACACCACAATAACGTCACAAATACTCACCAAACTCGTAAGGCTTCAACTCTGGGATTCCTTGGGCGTCGAACTGCAAAGGCGGCTCCGTGGAGAAGTCCGAGTTTGGCATCCGATCCCAAGCGTCCTGCATCATGCCCCCGTAGTCGAAGTCGAGGTCTTCGCGACTCTCCGCCATCATCCGGTTGAACTCGGCCTCCCACTTCGCCATGTCCTCTTGAGGTGGGGGGATGTCCGAGTCTTGTAGCTGCTTCCACACCCTGCGCGTTTCTCGAGTCAGCATGAAAGTACTTGCAGCACGGTGACAAATGTTCCGACATGGCCGGAATATGTGGCCAGATACTGGAGTCTCAGCCGCAGTAGCGTCATGCCAGGCACGAAACATGACACAAGGCTAGGCATGGCGTAGACTCCGTCGAGTTCAGCTGTCATACTGCCTCCCATGCGAAGTCACTGCGAGACCGCGACGGTAGCTTCCGGAGGCTGAAGCACCACGTCCGGCCCAGGGGGACACCAAACACCACACACGAGATATGGCAGAGCACACTCACTCGCCATATGCGGATCCCTCTTCCGCCTTCTCCTTGCCCTTGCCCAAATTCGCACTCTTCATATCTTCCACCAACACGGCCAAATCGTCGCCCTCCGCCACCTCCACGATCCGGGCGCTGCTGTCCTGCTGTTGGGCCGCGAAGGAGGCGTGGGCCTGCGCAAACGCCGCCTCGAAGTCGATCTGTTTGCCTTTCCCCTTGCCCTGGTCTGCGACCATCTGCGGCACACCCATGCCGTATCCCTGCATACCAAACTGCATACCACCATAGTTTCTCGGGTAGTAGGACTGCGAGACTAGACCGCCCGCGTGTGCACATCTCAACCTCGGATGCACAGGTGACGGGTGAAAGCACGGGACTCACAGTTGTTCTGCATCGGCATCCCCGACTGCTGCATCTGACCTTGAGGGGTGGGATGCGCCATCTGCGATCCCCCATCGAACTCCGCGCTCCATGCCCCAGGGGCGGCCATAGGTGCGTTCACGCGAAGCATCTCGCCGTGAGGCATACCACCGTGAGACGCCTGTTGCCCGTCGTTCCAAGCTTTCATAAGATCAGGACCGGCGTCCTGAGGGATGTTCATGTGGTGTTGCGGCATCGCGAAGGATGGGTGCGCGCCGGCGTGTTGAGAGCCGCCCTCAAAGAACTGGCGCGCCGCGGCCATGTCCTGTTGAGAGCCATGGGAGGACGATGAGGGGAGATGATGCAGCTGAGAACAAAGCGACAGTGAGAAAGAGAGAAAAAAAACAAAAAGATGGGGTCGTACTCTAGAACCCGACGGTCCTGCGACTCTGTCCTGGCGAACGCTCAGCTTATGAAGATCGGTGCGGGTGCGCAGACACGCACCTGCTGCAAGCTCCGATCTCCATCTGTGTGTTTGAGCACCTGGGAGAGCGGGTTGAACGGCACAGCGCATTCTGAGCCCGAGATGAGACCTTGGAGAGACATGGTGGTCGAGGGGTGAGGAAAGACGAGGTTGCCGGGAAGACCGGAGAGCGTAAGTCCGGCGGAGAAGCGGGGAGCGGCAAGCCGCGGCATCCTCCGGACCCCGCACACGTGAATCCGGCTTGGCTCCTCGAGGCGCCCGATAGACGCGCGCTCTTCGTACTCAACACCGTATGTAGTTGACCGCCCTGGACCGAAACAGGTGCAAGTCTACAGCAGGAGAAGCGGCGGAGAGCAGAAGCCCACGGCTTGTCCCCCGCCAGCACGCTCCTCCCGTCACATCGTCCGCCTCGCGCCTCCGCCTCTGCCTCCATCCATCGCCATCGCAGCAAGTTTCGACCCGCCCTCCTACTCCTTTTTTCTGCTCTGTCCCGGGTCACTGACACATTTAGTTTTTATTATGGCAAACCCTTGCCCCCGCCCCGTGGTCGGGACTCGTCACTCAACTTCCTGTCCTCAAGTTGTACCTCAGGGCGCGGCCGCAAGCTTGGCAGCGGGTCTGCGCGTGCCCCGCGCGGCGCGCGCGAATCTCAGTCACGCGCGCGGCAGCGCTGCAGAGCCGCGGAGCATGCGTCCGCTCTTGTTCCGTTTAGCGTTCGCACTGTATACCTCAACTGTGAAACATCACTGTCTTTCATGGCTCGCCCATCCGCCAAAGTGCGTCCGGAGCTGGACGGGTCTAAGGCAAGTGAGAATTCTGAAGAGGTGCCCCCACTCCGTTCTTGCGCAAATTTGGCCGACGAGCAGAGTTTACATCTCAAGATCTCACCACAGGAATGGCATCAAACCACTTCTCGACGGGCTCCACTTGCAAGCTCCCAAAGTCCGACCTTTGTCAGTCCGCCTGACTCAAGACTCGTCATCGTCCGGAGTGCTCGCATATAGTCATCGGCAGCGATCGTCAAGAGATTCTTGTATGAACCCAGCCGAGCTTTGTGAGCTCTGAAAACCTCTGTACGCGTGTGATCTGCGTAACAATCACGACTACACCTCTTTGATGCAGTGGAGCTCATCAAATTTGCGCGGTCACCGACGGAAACGCATCTGCGTTGTAGCTCAGTCCGACTCCCGGGGCATCCCCGCGGCTAATTCAAAAGCGCAGCCTTACGTTCACCCTCCGGCATTCCGACTTGAACTTGAACCATCCCTTGCCCTTGCCCTGTCCCTCCTTCCCTTCTATTACTTGCTACTCGCCATGCCCCGCCTCAGGTCGGCTAGTATTCTAGCTCTTTCTCTTGCGCTCTCAATGTGCGCCAGGGCCTCGGATGCTTTATCGGACTGGTTCCCATGCCCAGATACAGACACCCTTTCCTGTGCATACTTTTCTATTCCCCTCGACTACAACGACGCGTCAGCGGGAAATGGCCAGCTTCTCGTCGTCAAAGCAAATGCCACCGGAGCAGAGCCCAAAGGGACAGTCTTCCTTAACCCCGGTGGGTTGTCCCTTGCTAAGTTCTACATCTGGACCTTGTTGACGCTGTCTTTACAGGTGGACCCGGGGTGTCCGGTCTCCAGTCGCTCATTGACGACACCCCCGCGTTGATGAACAGGACCGGTGGAGCCTACGACTTCGTCAGCTGGGACCCTCGTGGCGTCGGCCCGTACACTTAGTGAGCGGATCTGGCGGAATTCCCCATCACCTCATCGGCTAACCTCAGTCGCAGCCCAGGAAACGTCTACTGCATCGGCGACGAGGAGTACGACTACTTCTGGGCAGGCACCATCGAAGCCGACGGTCTCAACTCCCTCGGCGACTTCTCGAACTTCACCGACCTCACTACGCTCTACGCCCAAGTCCCTCTCATGACCGAGAAGTACGCCGCGCTCGGGAACAAGTGTCTCCAAGGCCCCAACGGAACCACCCTCGAGTACGTCGGCACCGCCGCAACGGTGCGCGACATGGTCGCGCTGGCGGACGCCATCGTTGGGCCCGACAGCGAGATCAACTACTGGGGCCTTTCATACGGCACGTACTTGGGCATGGTCTTCGCCAACAGTGCGCCGCTTTTCCCCTCGAGCATGCTCCACTCGCTGATGGCATGCTTTCTTCGTACACCCAGTGTTCCCGGAGCGCGTCGGGCGCGTTATCCTCGATGGCGTAATCGACGCAACAAAGATCGCCACGCTGCAGTCTCACCTGGTACCCTGCCTCCTCCTCGTCCCGCTTTCTCCTCGCTGACCGAACGATACACAGCTCTGGCGGGACCAAGTCGCGTCGACCGAGGACGTGTACAGCGCCTTCGCAAATGCGTGCGCCATGGCCGGCCCCAGTGGGTGCAGCCTCGCCTTTGATGGCGTTTCTGGGGCGGACGTCGTCAGCCTGCTCTCCACTGTAGTTGAGGTACGCGCCTCCGCAACGACGCAGCCGGCGAAGATCTCACGAATCACCTCGGCTGCAGGAGCTGCACGCCCATCCTAGTGATGCGCGCTTGCGCCTGATGCGGGGTGTGTGTCCGAACCCCCGGATTCATTCGGGTCCTTTGATTCCTTCGAGTCCTCCTTACTCATCTTGTCTGTGCGCGTTTTGTAGGTGTGATGTATGGGAGCATGTATCAGCCTCAGATGTGGACCGCCGTTGCGAACGAGACGATTCCGCAGACGATCAAGGTGGTGCTCAACGGCACGGAACTGGACGATACGTTCGCCAGGCGTCGCTCACTCGCCAAGCGTGACACGTTCACTCAGAACAGTTTCACACAAGCCGCGGTCGTGTGCGCGGACAGCGTCGACGCAGATCTGGAGGTCACGATGTCCGTGCTCTTCGACGAGATCGTCGAGGTCACCAAGAATGTCTCACATACCTGTACGTGTTCTTGGCTTTTTGGGCACGCGCAAAAGACTCAATTTCCACCCACAGTCGGTCCCCTCTGGCCTGTCCCATGGTTCCATTGCTCCACCTGGCCAGTGCGCGCCGTCGAACGGTACCAAGGCCCGTTCAACGGCACGTTCGCGAACAAGGTCTTGGTCATCGGCAACACGGTGCGTCACTACATTCATCGCGTCTACCATTCACTGACCTAGCATATACCCACAGTATGACGGTGCGACCCCGTTCTACGAGGCACAGGCGACTGCAGAGGTGCTTGGCGACCAGGCCACGCTCGTCCAGCAAGATGGATTTGGGGTACGTGCACTCCTGTGCTCGGCGTAACACCCCACCGTGAAAGCTGACGCGGTTTCCGTGTAGCATACCACTCTCTACCAGTCGTCGCAATGCGTGACAGACATTATCACGGCGTATCTCGATGATGGAACGGTGAGTGTTTTATTCGCGTCTCTTCCTGCTACCTCAGTGGACTGATGATGAGCAGATGCCCCCTGGGACTGCGGCGATGCCGACGGTGTGTGCGATTGACGAATCGGTTGAGCTATTTCCGGGGGTCACTGATCCGTGGACGTCCCCGCAAACGGCACGCTTGCCGATAGGATGTGATGGACATTTAGGCCGTTCGAATTCTCTCACTTGGACAGTGGACGCTTTCCAGAGTTAGTAAAATGCTACAGATAAATCATCTGCAGGTCACGGTCGGTCGAAAGCGCCGAGAAGCATACATGAGGTTATAACAAAACGAGAAGAAAGGTAATGTGCGCGTAGGCTGTGTCTCCAACCACGTTCCAGCCCGTCTCACCCCCTCTGCACGATCTCATACCCATGATGCGTCCTCCACAGCACGTCCGTCACATACGCACTAAACGTGCTCCCCTCCGTCCCCACCACCGCCCACGCCTGCCCCGCCACCATCGCGTCCAACAGCGGCATCAAGAACGGGCCGAGCGCCACCCCGTCCGCGGGGTTGCGCAGGCCGCGCAGCGCGCCCGTGTACCGCGTGTCTCCCGCAAAGTCCTCGAGGAAGAACGCGCAGGGGAAGGTGCGCACGAACCGCCACAGCGGCGCGGCGAGCGTCGGCTCTCGCGCGTCCGTCGCGACGTACAGCGGCGCGTTCAGCGCGCGGAGGTGCGGCGCCGTGTGCAGCGGCCCCCGGCACTTCGGACCATCCTCGGGCACGCCGCTCCCCCACATGCGCTGCCCGCGCACCGGGGCAGGCCATGGGAACGGGGGGCGCGGGGGCACGGGCGCGCGGAGCGCGGGGACGTCCGGGGACAGGGCGGGAGGGGCCCCCGAGGCCTCGTTCGGGAAGAGCGCGAGTTCGAGCGCGGCGACCGCGTCGTCGTCCGGGAACGCGTCGCCCAGGGGCCCGCGGAGGAGGCGCCACCACGCCGCGCGCGCGTTCTCGTGCGCGTGCCACGCGAACGCGCCGTCCCCGACGCGGAGGTGCACGGCGAGGTACGCGCCGCGGCCGGCGGGGTCGAGCGCGCCGCGGATGCGGGCGGCGACGAGGGCGAGGGGCGCGTTCGCGAGGGCCATGTGCGCGCGGATGCGCTTGCGGAGGAGGTAGTGCGCGGGGGCGCGGAGGTGCAGGCGGGAGGAGCCGAAGAGGGTGCCGAGGACGAGGAGACGTTCGGGGCGGCGGGCGAGGGCGGCGATGTGGATGCTCTCGTTGTACTTGCGGAGGGGGGTGGGGTCGCGGCTGAGGAAGTCCTGGAAGGAGTAGTGGTTGCGGTTGGCGTCTTTGAGGTAGAAAGTGTCTTCAGGCGGGATGCCGAGAACACCATGAAGCCAAGAGTCGGTGAAGTTCCAGCCTTCTAATAGATGTTGGTGTGTTCGAATGCTAGATAGATCCACAAGCCAGCCCCATGGAACGTAGGTATAATCGCTGTAGCCTTCGCATTCTGGGGATAGAGCAAGATCGTCCTGTAGGAGACGAGGGCAATGATCCAGCCCAACTTTGCTCGAATTTGCAGACATTGCGTACAAGTCGTCGAAAGGAGCATATGTGAGGGGGGCACCAAGGCGGACAGGAGGAATCAAGAGGGTGCGATTCGATGCTTCGGCCAAGAACAACGCATTTTCCAGAGCGACGCGTTGGTTGTGGAATCCGCTGTGCGGAAGGTATGCCAAGTATTTCTCCGTTGAGGTAGGCGGTGGTGTTATGTTGTGCCGAAAAGGAAGAAACCCCGACAGAGAGTGAAAATCTGGAGCCTCCTCGTACAGGCTCGCCAAAGGGATGTGGTGCCAGGTCAGACGTAGAGAGCACTGGTTGAACAGCGAGAGCGAGAAGGTGCCGGACGCCGACGCCACCAGAGCAACTAGTAGAATCGCCATGAGAATCTTGCAGCCGGAACTCTTCCTTGGATTCGCCCTCTCTTGTGACCTTTTCCGCGGGCTGAAGGAGCGTTTGCAGGAACCTCGGGGCTGAGAATGAACCCCGTCACGCCGCCATGAAGCGGAATTCTCGGGGTATCCGGTAGGTTTTCCGCCTACGCCTCTCATGTGTCCAACCGTCTAGTGAAGTAAAGTGTATGCCCCGTATACTGAAAGAGTGTCGAAGTGTTGTCGTGAGGATCGGGGTAGTGAGTAGCAGAGAGTGAGCTCACTGTTCGTCAGCCCGCCGTGCCGCCGGCGTACTGTCATGGGCGTCTATCTAATCTACCACGCTCTGACAATCGCAGGCCGGGCGCGTCACCCTTTCTTTCCACATCCGAGAGCGACGCTACCCAGTTTTATCACATTCCGATCATCCAATTCTTTGGTAGCTCATGAAGATTCACGTTTAACGTTAAACACTGACCACTGATCAATGACCCGGTCAACGTCGACATCGCAAGCCAGCAGTAAGACGCCTAGAAAATGCCACTGTCATGAACTAGTTACAAGTTACAACCTACAAGCCTGCCTGCCCAGTGTGCGCTTTCATCATCGGGAAATATGTAGCGCGGCGAAGCTCACCTCATAAGTCCTTCATATATAGTACTTGCTAGCCAGTGACGCTCTGTGTAAAATCAGATCACCGGGTAAATGCGGTGCGCTCAGCCCGCGCTGGTGGCGACGCAGTAGGGACCGTAGTCAATCAGATATCTCAAAGAGCTCAGTATCTGAAATTGGGAATGACTCATCCGTATGATGAATCCGGTGGAACGACTGAGTACTGAGTACTCACTCAGTGACCGTCTGCCTTGATCAGATCTTAATCGATTACATAAGCCATAATGCGCTGGATGACTTGAAGCAGCGCTTGCGTGAGAGTTGCCATCCTGTCATAACTCCCTCTTTATCCGCAGACCAAGTTGTGTATCATTCATCACTAACGATTCTGCGTAACCATTTACCAGACCAACAGGAGTCAACCTACATGTTCCAACTTTGCGTCTTACGCCGTACGGTTTCCATCATTGCTGGGTCCCCCTCACAACAGCATACCACGGCGGCGCAGAGGGGACAGACAATTTCCTCGACTGACGACGACAATAGTCCGCCAAGACATGGGCAACCACGGCCGGTCACAGAGTGTCTTTCGTCTTCACCGGCGCGCTCTCTCAATGCGTTATGTGAATGGTGCAGTGGGGCGCGAAGAGGTCTAAAGGATCATCATCCCTTGTATGTTGTGGACCTGGTCATCGCTTTGACCGGGGCGTTCACACAGGTCCGGAAAACGCCTGTCACCGACGCCATCTTACAGCTTCCTGTGCGGCGTCTCGGTACAGCCATTGCGGACGATGGTGTAGTCAAGGATACCTAATGCCCCCCTGCCTGCGGACACGGACATTTCTACTCCGTGTAATTGCCCCCAACTCTTGAGTTCACGCCGTAACCATTTTGATCAGCCTGCGTTTTGCATCCGAAATCCGTCGTTATTGATAGTTGCATCAAACAGAAGACAGCTCGCGATGGAGGTGGTACATAAACCTACTTAAACCAAGAACTCAGCTTGTGTGGTCGTCGCCCTCCGTCTTTCGCCCTTTACGCCTGTCCTTCCAATTTCAGAGCTGGTCTCTTCTACCCCCTTGTTGTATTTTTCACGATGTACGCCAAATCTTTCGTCGCCATTGCTCTCATTTCCCTCTTCAGTGCGCAAGCTGGTGAGTTTCCTTTTGCAATACGTGTTGGTGATATCTCAGATACTCTCAGGTGCTTCTCCCATCTCGTTGTTTATCCCTGACAGTGGGAACAGCATCGATGTACCCTTAGCGGCGTCGGCCATCGGCACGGACAGCACTGGACACACAACCTACATTCTCGGCGTCGGAACAGCGAGTGGCTCGCTGACCGCGACCCCCACAATACCGGTCACAGCGAGAGGTGAGTCAATTTCCTACCAGCGTCGTTTGCCCACACTCATGGTTCTCTCTCACGCGCAGCGACGCTCGTTGTGGGTGCGACCGATGCCCACCTCTTTGAAGCGCTTCCTCTCGCTGCTGGAACCGGCGTGATCCAGGACGACTGTTCGATGTCCAACGGGGTCGCGGTGTGCACCGCAGTGCTCTCCACGAGCGGCGGACCCCCTTTGCCCCTCCAGACCACCACCGAGACCATGGTCATGCTCGAGGTCCAGGTGCGTCGAGTCTTTTTTCTGACCGCATTGATGAAGCAAACATCTGATCCTCACGATTTCCACGACCAGAACCTTGTCGCTGCTAGTGGGACGGACTCTGTGTCCGGATCAAGTTCGGTCTCCTCAACAAGTTCGACAAGTGCGACTGGGACGACGACGACGGCGTCGAAAGGGAATGGAGAGGGCAAGCTGACGGGGAGCGCCCTGCTGATCGCTGCGGGTGTCTTTGTCAACGCTTTGCTTTGAATGTAGGACTCGAGCCAGACGGCGTGGCTGTACTGTACATAACTATGGCGAATTTGATGACGGCGTTGGGTGAAAGTCGCGATGAGGTTTGCAGGCCGACCGGCGGGCCGCCGACTGCCCGTGATGTCGACGTGGTCAAGACTTGGTGGCTGCTGCATAACGATCTCGTGTCGGCTTCAGGCGCGAAAATGCAGCAAATGGGGACGAGACACGACTGCAGTGGTGGTGGCTGGAGACGAGCTGAGACGAGTCGCCCGTGCACGAGGCGCCGGTGGACTGATCCGACGTCGGCGGCTAGCGTCCAGTGGCTCGATCTCGAGGGCAGCAGCCTCCATCCTCATCTCCTCCTCCCCCGCGCTCCCGAGAGCATGTCCGCCCGCCCGCCGCCTGCCCGGCCACACATCGGCCTGAACCCGACGACCAAATTCTCGTCCTACTCCATCAACGACTGGGGCGAAGACGACGCCTGGGACTCCGCCTCCGATTCTGAGTCGACCTCCAAGCCGGACTGGAAGCGCACCAACGCCCGCGCGTCCGCATCGACCGCGACCGCGACCGCTCCCAAGCTCGTGCCCCGCTCGCCGACGGTGCACGACTCCGACTCGTCCTCCGCCCTCGCGTTCTCCTACACCCACGTCCAGGCCCCGAGCTCGTACCCGCCCAAGGGCGACCCGCCCGGCGGTGGCGGCAAGAACGG
Organism: Epithele typhae; assembly: GCF_022376455.1. Lineage (NCBI taxonomy): Eukaryota > Fungi > Basidiomycota > Agaricomycetes > Polyporales > Epitheliaceae > Epithele > Epithele typhae. Next base: position 1,223,018 of record NW_025954196.1, on the reverse strand, counting down.
CTGGACGATCGTCCGCAAGTCGACGGAGCGCGGCAGCGTCGACTCGCTCTCCGCGTCCGCGTCCGCGTCCACCGCGGCGGCGCCGTCCCACAGCGCGGCGTCGAACGACTCGCTCGACGCGGGCATGGTCGTCGGCGACATCGAGCCCGACCCGGACTCGGTCGAGGCGTCCGCGGGCCCGGCGAAGCGGGGGTTTGCGACGGGCGTGCTGCGAGACGATGCGCAGGCGATCGCGCAAGGTGCGACTGGTCTCGGCTGCGCTGTTTGCGTCGTCTGACTGCCCTTGTTCGTTGCACGCAGATCCGCTGCGCATGGTCACCCGTCCCAATCCAAACCTAAGCAACGGCAAGGGGAGGGCGGATGCGTATCCGGGCGAGTCGGAGAAGGAGGCGCGAGAGCATTCGATACGAGAAAACAGGCGGCGCAAGTTCATTGACTGCATCGACAGGGAGAACGTGGACATCGGTGCGTGCCATTGCCGCTGTGGGTGCGTATACATGGGCTCATGCGGGTCTCGTCCTTGTTCAGCGCATCTGCGGAAGCTGGCGTGGAACGGAGTGCCCGCCGATCTGCGACCTCTTGTCTGGCCTCTGCTTCTGGTGGGTGCTCTTTTCCACACATGCGCCACATTTGTCTTCATGGAAGACATAGGGATATCTCCCACTCCCAAAACCCACACGTGCGTCAACAGTCGCCCGCAAACGGCGAGAATACGCTTCCCTCGTCGACACAACGTTTGCTCGCGGCCGGGACGGACTTGACCAGCAGATCTGGCACCAAATTGAGATCGATGTACCAAGGACACGCCCTGGGGTGATGTTGTGGATGCAGGGGTCGACACAACGGGTGAGCTTAGCAGCCGTGATGATATATGCCCACGTGCTAACTTGGTGGGAGTAGAGTCTGGAGCGAATCCTGTATGTCTGGGCGATCCGCCATCCGGCGAGCGGGTACGTGCAGGGCATCAACGATCTTGCGACACCCTTCTTTCAAGTGTTTCTATCCGCATACATCGGTGCGTAGACCCTGCTGATCGAGTCTCGCGTTTGTTTCCTGAGCCGGTTCTCTAGACTCTGACCCTGAAGAGTTCGACACTACACTCCTCCCCGAGGAGATCCGAAAGGCCGTTGAAGCCGACACATTCTGGTGTCTATCACGACTCCTCGACGGCATCCAGGACAACTACATCGCTGGGCAGCCTGGCATTCACCGAAGCGTAAAGCGGATGGCAGAGCTGGTGGCTCGAATAGACTGTGCGTTTTCGTCTTCCCCAGTTTGAGATTCATGGATCTGAGCGAGCAATTCGTAAACAGCACCGCTTGCGGCGCATCTGGAGGCGGAGAACGTCGAGTTCATGCAGTTCGCGTTCCGGTGGATGAACTGCCTGCTCATGCGCGAGATCAGCGTGCAGAACACGATCCGGATGTGGGATACGTACCTCGTAAGTCCTGTCGCTTCCACCTGTTTTAGTCCCATCCATTCATGTTTGTGATGTCTAGGCGGAAGGCACGGACGCATTCTCGCAGTTCCACCTGTACGTCTGCTCCGCGTTCCTCGTTCGGTGGAGTAAACGACTACGAGAGATGGATTTCCAGGTATGCCAAATCCTCCGATATCGTCTTCATCCTCATGGGCATGCTTCCAGGGCATTATCATGTACCTTCAGTCCCTCCCCACGTCTGGCTGGTCTGATCATGAAGTCGAAATGCTCCTCAGCGAGGCGTTTGTGCACTATTCGACGTGGCACAACGCGCAGAGTCATTTCGGCAGCTAATTACGTTCTCGATGTGGGCTCTCTGGCATATCAGCGAAAGGCGGCAGTATATAACGCATGTATCATTGTTCGGGCTTCAGGCAACAGCGAATCATAACACCACCTAACTCTTCGGCTTGTGCAAGCGAATGGTATAGGCGGACAGCATACCAACAGGTCTACATGACGTGGACGTATGTAGGGGTACATGGGAGAACAAGAAAGCATTATGCCGAATCCTTGGCCTTGACGAACTCGATCTCGCGGTTCACAGCTTTGAGGAGCTCGTCGGCCTGGTCCGTGGTCTTGGTGCGTATCCGGTACGGTGTCTGCTTGCCGGCCTCGTGGCCCATGAAGGAGACGACATTCTTGGCCACACTCGCGTTCATGCCTGAGTATATACGGAAGTTCTAAAGACACACGGTAGATGTCAGCCCAATCCACTGCATGAAAGAACCGGCGCAAGAGACAAGCGAAACGCGAACTCACGATCGTGATTTTGCCCGTCCCGCTGTTCCGCAGCAGCATCCTCCGCGCGTCCGTCTCCTTGTCGCGCTTCAGCCGGAGTACTCCAACCCCCAGGTCGCTCCACGTCGGGTTCCCGTCCTTGTCCGCCGACATCCGGAACACCTTGGTCTTGATCTCGTGCACCGTCTCCTCGCCCTGCTCGCCCTCGCCCTCGGCGTCGTGCGCGGACTGCGTCGCGAGCAGCGTCGTGCTCGAGCCCGCGGACCCGTCCTGCGTCTGCGACTCCGTCTGGCTCGCCGGGGGCGTGGGCGTGGACGTGCCCTCGTCGCCCTCGCCCTCCGACGCGAGCGTCGGCGTCGCGGACTTGGACGCCGGGCCGAACGAGAAGGGGAGCGCCTTGATGGGGCCCTGCGCCGCGTCGCCCGCGTCGGGGGTCTTGGGCGGACTCCCGCCCCCCGCCCCGAACCCGAACCCGAAGCCCACCCCGAGCGAGCCCGCGGGCTTCGGCGGCGCGAACGAGAAGCTGCCGGCGGGGGCTCCGAACAGCGAGCCCGCGGGCTTGGACTCGCCGAACGCGGGCGTCGAGGCCCCGCTGCCGAAGGGCGACGGCGAGGCGGGGGTGGAGCCGAAGATGGAGGTGGGTGCGTCCGCGGGTTTGTCTTCGTCGGGCTTCTTGCCAAAGAGCGACCCGGCGGAGGACGCGCCGCCGAAGAGGGACGAGGGCGTGGACGCACCCATGCCGGACGACGAGCTGCCGAACGAGAAGGCGGAGGGGGCGGAGGGCTTGCCGAAGATCGAGCCGCCAGAGGTTGAGGCAGGTGGAGCACCGAAAGAGAAGGAGGAGGATGTGGGGGCGGGGGCGGTCGTGGAGGTGGTGCCAAAGGAAAATGCGGACTTCGGAGGGTCGGAGGGTTTGGGTGGGTCCTCAGAGGCGGGTGCTGGCTTGGGCAGGCTGAAGGGGCTACCTAGTGAAGAGGTACCAGTGTCGAGCTTGGGTGTGAACCCAGCGAAGGTCGAGGTGGTGGTAGACGAACTCGACGATGCCGTAGCACCTTTCGGGCCTCCGAACGAAAAGCTGGAAGGGGCCGAAGGCAGAGAGAAACTGGGTTTCGGCGCTTCGGGGGCTGGAGCAGGGCCTGGGGACTTAGTGGCGGGTTTCGATTGGGATTTGTTGTCGAAATCAGCCTGTGTGGTGATGCGTAACGCCTTGTACCGCTCGAGGATTTCGGCGACATCGACAAAGGGATCCGATTCGATGGCCTTGTGTAGCGCTGAGAGGAAAGAGCTGTTGAGACCTCGGAGAGCCTTGTAGTACTCAACTTCGCTGTCATCATCCTTGGCTGCTCCCTCAAAGGTCTTTGCCGTCACAGGTGGTGTTGACGAGGAGGAAACGATGGATGCAAATGCCTTCGTTGCCGCAGAGGCAGTGGAGGAAACCGATGGCCCAAAGGTCGAGGGCGTGGCTGTAGTCGAGGTCGAGAAGGGAGATGATGCGGGGACAGCTGGGGAAAGCTTGGGCGCGCCAGGGGGAGGTCCGAAGGAGAAGGCCGACGACGGACCGCCTGTACCAAAACCGCCAAAGCCATTGAATTTGGGGGCAGGAGGGGCCTACTAGTGTTGCCTGAGCATACACCCACTGCATATGCTGACTTGGGAACGTACCTCTGAGTCGCTTGAGGCGGGTGCTGCTGCCGCTGCTCCCTTGCGTTTAGGAAGCCCTCGAAACCTATCCACACGCCTCAGACAACGAGAGAAGCCGGCCATCATAATACGCACTGTCTTCCAGCGAGCACAGTATCGTCCGCCTTCTTGAAGGGCCCTGAGGTCACTTCCTAACCGCAAGTTTAGAAGATGTGAAGCTGGAAAAGCGCGATATCGCTCACTTCGATGTCGTTTTCTTCATCATCGGCATCCTTAATAAGCTGCTTTTCTGCCGCGCGTTTCATACGGAAACGGAACGGGCGTATAGGAAGTACAGAGGAAGGTTGGAGGAAGGGGTTGGAGGAGGACGCGAAGGTGGCGCAAGACACGACGCGCCCTGGAGCACGTGCCACGTGCCTTGAGGACAGAGGCGCAGTCGGAGTTGGATTCGGAGTCTGAGTCTCAAAGTTTCTGTTGGATCTCAAACTTTATGTATCACACCAACGACAAGGCTCACTACGCGCTACGCAGTAGTGGCTTGTAAGTACTAGCTTGCAACGTGCAGCATTCCTTATCGCCATTCGCGCCCGCGGTGCTGGTGCCCTTGATGACTGAAGCGCTGAGGAGTGATCGCTGAGTATTTGTCCCAGAGGGATTTTCTTACCCGCGCGGGCCTGTCATTTTACCGCGTTTATACGAACGAATATTGTATGTCGCAACACGTAGCAAACAGGTAACATAGCAGGCAGCTTGAGCATGCCAATGGCGTCATGTACGCTTGGCGGGCGCTCAAGGTTGCGCTGCGCTTCGGTGGAAGGATTGATGGGCGTCTAAGAGGCACGGCAGCGATCTTTTTCTCTACGGAAAGACTAAGCAAGTACTTGGAGAGAACGGGCTTTGGACAAGTATGATTTTAACATGCGATGAAGGCACTCATGGGATGAGATGGGTTGAGGGCGCAGTGGAATCCGAACACAGATGCCGGTCCAGCCGACGTGGCTCATGGACGCTTAGGTCAGCAAATGCGCGTCCCGTTAGGGGCCAGCTTCCGACCCGACGCACCAATCTCTCCGCCGTCCACCATGTCCTCCTCGTCGACGACCGCATGCTCGCGGTCTCCGTCCCCCGTCCCCACCACTCCTGATGCTTTTGACGCACGCAGTCCGGAGGAGCTTTCTTCCTGGTGCAAGTCGCTCCCCAGCACCGAGTTCCTCCTCAGCAGTGGACTGCAACTAGCCGCGGACCACGCGATCCGCAAGACTGAAGAGCGGCCATCCCTCAGTCTAGAGGATCTGTTGCAGGCGCATGCATATGAAGAGTGAGTTATCGCTTCTTTGGCTCCTTCTCCCGCTTGACGCGCGTCATCAACAAAGCGCAACTCCCGCCGCCCGCGACCTCTCTCCAGAATCCATGTTCTGTCCGGTAGTCAGCCCGTCATCCCCCGCCCCATCGGCCGATTATGCACCTGGCCATCGTTCTTCTATTTCCAGCTTAAAGCCCATACCACCTCCCGCACCCGTCCGTAAGGATCCCCAACACTTCAACGCGTCGTCTTCCCTGAGAAAGCGTCATGCTCAAAGTGCGTTTCGTCTCTTTCCATCGGTGTTAGCGTTCATTGCGCATTTTTGCTCATCGGCTGCTTGCCTCAGTCTTCCCATCCTGTTTCCAAGTTTACCCGACAGCGGCACCAAGTCTCGTGTAGAGACTCAGATTCGTCTCACCGTTGACCTCGCACACGCGAGCGCTTCATCCGGGGAGCCGCTCAAGTACGACAAAGTGGGTAGTTGGAAATGGTTGAGGCTCCCCAAAGGTACCACGACGAAGAAGCGGACAAGGAAGGAGGGCAAAGTCGGTGAGTAAGACTCGATCATCCCCAAGAAACCGGCCTGACGGAGTGCCCCAGACGCGCCTCTCGAGGAGTGTCTCTATCTCACGGCCGAGATAACGTGCGCTACGCCCCCTCATACCCGGGTGACAGTCTGTTCGAGTTGCCAGACTCGCGAGGTGAGTCGTATATATCCAATGCGTTCAGTTGTCTCCGTGCCGGTCTGTGTTAGTGTGGTCTACGTGCCTAGCGATAGCCGGCCACGGAGGCAATAAGCATTCGACCTGGTTCTCACCCTTTGTACAGGCGAAGAGAGTTGCGCGCAAAATCGCTGCTCGTGTTAGGCCCACGCGCTCCGACTCCGAGTCGGCAGAAGAGCCGCGTGTCCTTCCCGGCCAGGGCAAGCATGAAGACACATCAAACATCATCCAGTTCAACTGTCCCGAGGTGCTCGACTTCTCGTCGGGTTCTGTTGTTCTTCCCCTGCGCATCACATGTTACTGCCGGCACCACCGCGAGAAAATAGGCTTTAACCTACGCTTCTGGATGCTGGACCACACCGGGCGGATCGTCGGCACCGGGACCACTAAGCCAATCATGATCACCGATGACCACAAGAGCACCGGCGTCAACACGGCGAAGGCCAACACTGAGTTCGGCTCGAAGCTCGACTGGACCGTGTCTGGGATGGAGCCTCAAGCAAGCGCCCCGAAGCGCAGGAAGGCCGGCGGGTCCGAGCGGGCCAAGAAGCGTGCAAAGCCGTACGACTCCAACAGCCGGCTTTCACGGCTCCAGCGACAGAGTAGCAGCGGAAGCCTGCAGTCTCCTTCAGAGATGCCTTCGGCTTTCGCTACTCGAGCGTCGTCTCCTCAGCTGCACCTCCCCTCCCAAATCATCACCTCCGTCGTATCCCCGTCCCCCTCCTCTTACAGTGTCGGCGATCAGCCACATTCCGCCTACCCGGATGAACCTCAGCCCCTTCTTTCCCCTTCCTACGACCTCCACGAGCCGCTTGCGCACTCGCCATACGCTGTCCAAAGCGTCCCACCGCCCCTTGCCCACCCCTACTATGGGAACGAACAACCTCTTCAACCTACGCAAGGAATGATGCCGGACTCGCTCGACAGCTCGGCTTCCACTGCGGTCGCTAGTCCGCTTTTGTCGGCGTACGACTCGAACCCCTCCATGGCGGAGATTATGCACTCCAACTTCAATATGGACGTCGTCATGCCAGACCTCGAACCTCCCATGCCGGCCTTCCAAGACCCTTCCACCTCATCCTACGTACAATCCCCTCCCGAGATGGCGCAGCAGTCGGCGGTCGAGCCAATGAACCTCGCGATGTCACATGCTCCCGCCCCCACCCTACCACTGCCATATATGCTCTTCAAACACGATCCGCCGCCGCCTGTCACACTCCCTCTGCCCCGCATTCATCGATTGATTCCTGCGGCCGGACCGACCTTCGGCGGTATCGAGGTTACGGTTCTCGGTGCCAACTTCCATAGCTCAATGCCGTTGAACTGCGTTTTCGGTTCCACCGCGTCGACGTCGACACAGCGCTGGAGCGACAACACTCTCGTGTGTATTCTACCGCCCAGCGTCGTCGCGGGTCAAGTGCATGTATGGTTCGAGGGTCTCCCGAAAGAGGAAGACGGCACTCCAGCGTGCCTGTTCACATACACGGATGAGACAGACAGGGCTCTGTAAGTACCATTCTGTCCAACCCGGCGCTTTTCGAGAGCTCACTCGCTTCTCAGCATGGAGCTCGCGCTTCAAGTAGTTGGTTTGAAGATGACTGGCAAGATCGAAGATGCCAGGAACATTGCGATGCGCATCGTCGGGAACACTGGCGGTCCGGACCCCAACGCTAGCATGCCCACAGAGAGCGCAGGAGGCGCGATGCAGCTTTCGGCGCGTCTCCTGCTCGGCCGCGCCGGTGAAAGCAGAGACTTCGAGAAAACCCTCTTGGACTTCCTCGCTCTTCTCGACGTGCCTGTCGGTCCCGACACGAACTCATCGGTCCTGTCCAAGCAGACCCCCAGTGGACAATCGCTCCTTCACCTCGCCGTCCTTGCCAAGTTCCCGACGCTCACTCGCTTCCTGCTCTCGCGGCACATCGATATCGATGCTCGCGATAACAACGGCTGCACGGCACTCTTCCTCGCCGCTCTCACCTCCTCTGCAGAGTGCGCACATGTTTTGGTCGAGGCTGGCGCCGCGATGGACGTTGTCAACGCCGCCGGAAAGACGCCCGCGGAGGTCGGTCCGGCCGGTTTCTTCGACTTCATCACCTCCGAGAGCGAGCGCTCGTTCGGCGCGCCAGACTCTGACTCGGACGACGGGGCCTGGGCGGACATCGACGAGCAATCAGAGGACGACACCGAGCTGCGCAACGCACTGAGGCGCCGCCGCGTGCGCAGACCATTCAGCCGGAGTACGCACCCACGCTCGACTCCCCAAACATCGACGGCCCCTGAACGTGTCACGCCTGCGCCGCCCCCAACGGAATGCAGCGTGGGCGACGCGCCCCTGCCATCACCCCCAGCCCCCTCCCCGCCCGCCGAGAAAGCCGCGCCGCTCCCCAAGTCCGAGAAGGCTGCGTTGGGGGCCGTCGTGGACGAGAAGGAGGCCGCCGCTGCGGCCACGTTCACGGACACGCTCTACCGCACGCTCGCACAGCTGCAGCACCCGCAGGACATGATCGCGCAGATGCAGATGCAGATCCCCGGCCTGCCGCTCCCCGCGCTCGGCCTACCGACGGCTGCGTGGGGTGCGCTCCCGCAGGTCGCGGCCGTGTTCCCCGTGCTTGTCGCGATCCAGCAGCTCTGGGGGGCGCGCGCCGAGGAGAAGGGCAAAGGCGTTGAAGGCGAGGGCGAGGGCGAGGGCGAGGGCGCGCAGATTCGGCAGGATTGGAAGGCGTTCTGGGAGAAGTGGATGTTGGCCGCGTCGCAGCAACAACAGGGGCGCCGCGAGCACGAGAACCCGCCGCCTGCGTACACCCCGCGACATGACAACGCGGACTCGTTCCCTGCGGACACCAAGTGCCCTGAAGGGCCTAGCGCAGAGCCCCAGTCAAGCATCGTCGAGGTCGACGCCCCCACTGTCGAGGTGGAGAAGAAGGAGCAGCGCGAGAAGGCGGTCGCGCCCCGGCAGGCGAGGTACGCTGCCGCTGCAGTGCCCGAGGAAGAAATGCAGCTGTATGGATACAGGAAGCCTGCCCGTCGGGCACAGAAGAAACGTACGTTTCCTTTCTTACTCAAGCTCCGGGAAGAGGCTAACCTGTGTTGAACGCAGATGACCGGATGTTGGTCCTCTTCTGGATCCCCATTCTTATCGTCGGATTCGGGTGGGCGTGTCTGCACGCGCTCCGCATCGCGCTCCACGCCACGAAGACGATCGTAACCTTGAAGGTCTCCACCGGACTCCACGCGTGAGCGTAGAACCGACAGTGCCATAGCACCCCCTTCTTGGAACCCCTTCGCTTCGCGTCGGTGTATGATACATTCGAATATTGTCTCCCTGTCTCGCTGTTCCCCAATCCGCCGATACACATAGGATCGTATAACGCCCCACAGTCTGTTTTATTCCCCGTTCGCTCGCATCTGCCGTCTTTACTCGAACACCCTCGGCTCCCTGGAAATCTGTTGCCTACTTATCATCCGACCCCCGAGTCCGTCGCTGCGTTGACGCCAGCCTCGCCCACAGCTCTTTTCCGATATCCCTCGCTTGCCCCGTGCCCCCTGCTCCCTCCCACTCGCTGACACGTAACGTTATATGCCGAACTCCCGTCTGTCCCTCCATGTCTCCATAGAAGCACACGCCGCCCTGTACGTATGGCCGTTCTCGTAATCCACTATGCACCTTGAGCTCTCGCATTGAGGCCGCCGATCCTACCCGTCCTGGATCTAACGCGAGAATGGGAGCCCTGAAGAACACGTGCCTTTTTCCTCTCCAAGGGCCTTGTCGACATCGGAGATCATCCTGAGCTGGCTGTGATTGGGTACGGTTCGCTGCCTCTAAGCGCCGTTTCGCGGGTACCGAGCTCAACGTCCAATGCGGCTCGACACCTTGCATAACCGTCTCGTCCGCGTCGTTCAACCATGTCACGCATCATGTCTCTTCACCATCAGTCCGCGTAGTATACTTCATGTGCCTACTGGAACCCCGTCTTCGCGGCGAGAAGTTCCATGAGCGTACGCATGGTGTGGGGGACCACTTGGACTAAAGTTTCGACACCACTGTGTCTGGAATTAGCCTCTAATGCGATACTCTCACGGAAAATCAACTCCTCGCGACTTCACGGACTCTATTCCCTCGCCGTTCTGGGCATCCAGAAATGAAGCAAAGGTGATGAACGAGTGTGGCAATTAGCAGAAGGTACATTGAATCCGATCCTCTCTCAATTATCTATGCGTTGATATTCCTCCAACACTGGAAAAGACAGGCAGCGCTCAAGGAGTGCAAGGTCAAAGGCTCATAGCGGAGCGTCGAGCACGGTGGCCCGCGGCTCGACGCTGCACATGGAGCGCGCCGGACGCCTTGGAGGCGACGCACGCCTCCCCGTCTTCGGAGAGCGCGAAGCCGGACGCGCACGATTCTGCACAAAAGCCCCACCCACATCAGCCTCGCCGACGAAGCACCGGCGCATCGGGGGGAAGGGGCTCACCGATAACACACGCACCCCCACGGCACGCCACCCGCCCCGTGTCCGGGATCGCGCTGCAGTCGCGCCCCCCATCCGCGTTACGCGCGCCGAGCGGCGAGTCGTCCGCGACACACCCGCCGCAGCTCTCCAGGTCCGTCCGGACGTCGACGCACTCGCTCCCACGGACGTACCCGTGCCCGTTCGCGGAGACGCCGTAGACCGGGCAGCTTCGCTGTCCGAGGGCACACGCTGCCCGGCGTCGGACGGGGGCTTGGTGAGCGAGGCTGGAGGGGTTCGCGCCGCCGACGTCAGCTGCGGACGGGACGAGACGTCAGTACATGGGCGAAGAGCAGGGAAAGTGGAGGGGGGCGCACGGCAGGTAGGCCCGGAGCTGGGGCAGGAGAGCTGGCCGCCGAGATAGTAGGAGGAGCACGCCGACGCGGAGGTCGCCCCGACGACGGAGTATGCGCCGGCCGTGGCGCACTGCGTGCAGCTGCTCGCGCCGGGATGGTCGGAGTAGAACCCGGAGCAGCTGCGAATAGGTGTCTGTGAGCACACGCGCGCAGTGTACAGCGGATGGAAAAGGACGCACCAGGAGCAGCATGCGGATGCGCCCTCCCACGAGAACTGGCCCGCCGGGCACTCCTCGCACTGGGTCGCCCCGTCGCCGCTGTACGACCCGGCGGCGCAGGGCGTGCACGCGTTTCCGTTGAGGTATGTCCCCGCTGTGCACGTAGGGGGGTCGGCGATGCAGGTGGCCGAATCCGCGTCGTAATAGGTCCCGTCCGCGCAACCGTGGCAGGACGATGAGGCGGGGTCGCTGACCTCGTTGCTGGCGCAAGGAACGCACTCGGTACCGTCGTTGGAGTAGGTGTTGGCCGGGCACGACGAGCACTCGCCGTCGAGCGGGTACTGGCCGGGAGTACAGGTGGGTGTGTCGGTGACACAGGTGGCCGAGTCCGCGTCGTAATGGGTCCCGTCCGCGCAGCCGTGGCAGGACGATGAGCCGGGGTCGCTGACCTCGTTGCTGCGGCAAGGAACGCACTCGGTACCGTCGTTGGAGTAGGTGTTGGCCGGGCACGACGAGCACTCGCCGTCGAGCGGGTGCTGGCCGGGAGTGCAGGTGGGTGTGTCGATGACGCAGGAGCCGGAGTCGTAGTGGGTACCGAAGTCGCAGGCGTGGCAGGACGAGGACCCCATGTCGCTGATTTCGCCGTCGGGGCAGGCCACGCACGAGACGCCGTCCGTCGAATACGTGTTGGCTGCGCACTCGTAGCACATGTTGTTGTTCACGAACTGGCCCGGGGTGCAGGTGACGGCGTCGACGACGCAAGCGCCAGAGTCGTAATGGGTCCCGGAAGCGCAGGCGTGGCAAGAGGAGGACCCCGCGTCGCTGACTTGCTGGCCGGGGCATGCCGTGCACGACGTCGCGAGAGGGCCGGAGTAGGTGTTGACTGGGCAGGACGGGCAGCCGCTGCCGTCGAAGTGCGTGCCGGGCGAGCAGTTGTTGTAGGGCGTGCACGAAGTGCTGCCGGGGGTGCTGATCGAGCCGGAGGGACAGGCTGTGCAGCTCGGTGCCCTGGCCGCGCTGTAACTGTTTGCGGGGCATACTGAGCAGGATGCGGCGTTCCCATCGTTGTAAGTGCCCGCTGGGCAGCTCAAGCACCAGGTACCGCCAAGGAGGTAATACCCGGGGGAGCATCCGGCAGCTGAGGCTCGCTGTATGAGTGTGAGCACGACGACGAAGAGGGCGGTCGCCGTCACGAAGGATCTTCCCGAAGTCTTTGACATAGTGCCGTGAGTCAATCCAAAAAGAGTGTATGGAGCCTGGTGGCCCGGAGGGGAGAGCTGAGAGGCAGAGAGGGGGATCGGTGACGAGAATCGAGTGCAATGTCCGAGGAGCTTTGAGGTCGCCGGGACTGGGCAATTTTGCTTCGGGCGAAATGGGACAACTATGTCCCAGACAGCTTGTGACGGGACGGCGGTTAATGTGGCAGAGGGACAGTTCCTGAATATCTTGCAAAGTGGGTGGCTCCGACGATTACGAGTCCATCAAACCAGACGGAACTGCACGAAATGTCGGCGGAGTCATATACCTTGACGGTCATCGGAGACTCGGAGTCTTCGCGTTCTCTGAGCAGAGAGTTTCCCTCGAGTAAGCCAGAGCCTGGCTGTGTATGACAGCTGAGTAGAGTGCTGAGCGCTGAGTCCACAACAGCGGCCGCCGAGTCGATCAGTAGCACACGGCCGATTTGGGCGGAGTTTGATCCGGCGGAGTCTGTGGAGAGACCGGCAACCGCCGCGTCGCTCTCCCACGTCCGGGAATCCTCCGTTCCTCGCTCTCTTTTCTGGAGGGGGCACATGTATGTAGGGGTGATGTTTCGGTCCACACCGCCGAATATCCTGGCAGGCAACCGTGCCGCCAATGCGCGCAAGGCGGAAGCAGTCGCGCATACTTGCCTGGCTCTACGGTCTCTCATGGGGGTAGAGACCGCCCCCGCCCACGCTCGCCTCCTGCACAACGCGCATGTTGATCCACATCTCGTGAAGGGCGCCGTGGTCGACGTCGCCCGATCAACGGATGACCTGGACGGCCTTGTGCGGGTACAGCGATAGTTCGCTCGACGGGTGCTCAAGCGCTCACCCTTCCGGTCAACTCCACTGTCTCTATCATTCATACCGACCTTGGCCTTGGCCAATACGACACCGCCGTTTATTGCTCGCCATCCGCTATCTGGAGTACCTCTGCGCAACAACGACTGTCCTGCCACGAGCTGCCCTCTCAACAGCTGTCGCTGTAGCACGCGCAAGACACGCCACGTGGTACTCTGACCTCCTGGGAGCGCTTGCGGGCCTTGACCCGCCAGTGCTCCTCGCCCTAGTCTTAGCTAGACGTCGAGCCGTCCCCCGAGGTCTGCTCAGTCCTGCAGGCGGCGCTACAGGCGTCCCTCGCGGAGGCTCTCGTGCGCGGGGTCTCCCAGAATGCCCGCCTCAAGGTCTGGCGCGAATGCATTCTCCCCTCGCTTGGCCGGGCCCACAGCCCACGCTTGCGAGGATTCGCGCGTACCGATCCTACCTCACGATCCTCCCACGGGACGACCGCTCGGCAGTCGTCCACCTCCTTGCGGGCTGCCACCCCTATCATATCGAAACTGGACGCCATACCGTACCCTACACTGTCAGAGAGGTCCGCCTCTGCCGCTTCTGTGCACGCGACGCCGTGGAGACGGAGCTCCATGTCCCCCCCGGCTGCGACGGGACGGCCATCTCCGAGGCTCGAGATGAGTACCTAGTGGCGCTGGAGGAACGACAGCCGCGCATATACCACGTCTGGGTTGAATCGGAGGGCGACGAGGCGTTCCTGGCGGCGTGGCTGGCGGCCGACGAGGTGGTCCCCCTTCTGGGCATGCGGGTCCGCTGGACTTTTGAGCAGTGCGCGGCGATCCAGCCGCGACGTCGCGTCCCGGACGGGAACTAGTATGTATCAGCATCGGACATCCTGGACTGGTGGTGGCTGGGAAGTCATCAGCAAAAGGTGTTTTTGACGGTAGCGCCCGATAGCACGCGACACTGCCATATCGGGACAGGTCGTCTATTGTCTGCGCAACAAGTGATGGTAGCAGAACGGTAGCAGCTGGTATTCATTCGTCTTTACTATGAGGTTCGATCAAATATTGTGGCCGCAGACAGGATATGATGGATATACTACAGGCACAAGTAGCTTGAACAGAAGGCTGTAGTCGATGATAGTAAACGATCATGCGCTCCTTCAAGGGTGAATCACGGGGCGCGCGGGGTGCATAAGAGGTTCGTATTTAGCTATACGGCCGGCTCGTGAGGACGCGAACACTGCGCGCGGCAGAGAACGCGATGCGCGCGAAACTATGCGGACGGACGTCAGCGCGGGCGCCTGTTCCGCTTACGCGCCGCGCACGGAGTCCTCTGTCCGGCATCGATGGCGAGCCCCATCCTCTGTTCCCTTAATATTTCTTGACGCCTTTTATCCCTTTCGTTGCTCTATTTACATGCGAGCGCGAGCTCGTGAACTGGAGCAAGGCCTACTCCGCGGACCACCACTACGAGAGTCAGCGGAGCGCTCTGTTTGATGCTCTCATTGTCACGAGCTGCGCAGCAAACTCTCGCACAGGGCACTGGGCGAGGGGTTGAGAGTTAAGTCAAGATATATACATCGCTGGGGCCCGAGACGTACAGAGGTCCGTGTTAGTAGCGACATTCTGAAGTCTAAAAGTTTCTTGCAGTGATTTCTTTGCTAATTGTTGTGACCCGATGCGGCGGCGCCGCAGTGGCGTCCCGCTTTGGCCTCTCTATTGTTTCCAGACACGGGCGCGTGTGCTGGGTTGCGCGCCTACTGGGCTTTATTTGCGACCACCATCATCCCCCAAGCGCAATGTGCCACTCACACTCACGCGCGATGTATCAAGACACGGTCAGTTCTTCCTCACTCATCAGCATAGGCTCGCTCACATACACACTTCTGTCGACATCGACATGGCTTTTAACACCGCACTCACACCGGCAAAAACCTGCGCCCTCAAGACTGCGGGTACAAAGGTACGCTTGAGTACTTACGTTGCTTATGGACACGGGTCGGTCACATGTGAGGCCTGATTCCTCAGCCTCGCCGACAGTTTCGACGCGGTGCCGCGCGCTCCCATGCGAGCCAGCGACCCAACACTGACCATTTGCTTGCCACTGGGGATTCAAGGCGATGTGGAGGTGGTGCGGCAGCCACCGGCTCCGTGAGAGCACGGTGTACAGGTATGTCTTCAGAACGTCCGAGCGCGGCAGGCGAGCAGGATATCACGGTGTACCGCATGGTCGAACCCGCGCATCCTGGGCTCCTGCTGCTAGATCTGCGCGCGACCGCTTCCGGTAGGCGTTGCTGAACGCGCGCGACGCGTCCGCCCCGAGCAGCCACCCGTTCTGCAGAGGCAGCAGCTCACTGGTTTGTGTTCCTCTTCCTTCTCTACCGAGATCAGTTCTACAGCCGCTCATTCCACCAAGTCCACAGCGGCCTCGACCGACGAGTCACAGTACTCGCACTTCACCTGGGCGATTGCCCCGCGCAAGCAGCGGTCTCGAGTCGGCCCACATGTCTGTCTCCCACGACTACGGTGTCCTCATTGAGGACGAGGGGATCGCCCTCTGTGGGCTCCTCATTATCGACCCTATAGGGTACCCTCAGGTACGTCCTTGATGGAGCGGCATACGTCTGGGAATCACGACTGATTGTGCGTTCGGTGGAGCTGGAAAAGTAAATTATGATCAACGACCTCCCCGTGGGCTGCTCTGTCGAGGGGACGATCCGGCTCGTGAAGGCATTCCAGTTCTCCCGGGTGCGTCTCTTTTCCTCCGCGCTCCCTGTGGCCGTTCCCGCTGACTTCTCCCGCCTCCCTCCCCCTTCCCCGACGCAACCATCCGCCTCTCCACGCCCAACCAATTCACCCTTTCGCGCCCATGGCGCCCCTCCATGCCCGATCTGTCTATCTTGCCGCGCTCAACCGACCTTTCCGCGCTCTCCACATTGATTTCTCTATCAGGTAAGCAATCCCCAGATACGAGTTTTCTACATTACTGACCACTCCGATAGTACTCACAATAGGGAACACTCCGTCAATTCGGGGAGACGTGCTGGACGAGAGGCTTCAAGCTTGGCCACATCGCCGACCATGTAAGTTCTTTGTTCTGCTCATGTTTCCGTTGCGTAGAATACCGGCTGTTTCGTATTTACCCCGAATGGATTACTGTGTGATTGGAATTATACGTGCGCCCCAGTGTGCGACGGAAGGCGATAGTGTTCCGCAGTTATCTGTCATCTCCTCCGCTAAATCTGACACTTTATCGTGAGGTGCTATCATTTCATGCGCCACAGATGACCGATATATGGTCGCACGCGCACCCAGAAATGATAGCACTGTCCGCGAGGTACGATCATCATTTGATAGTGGAAGAAGCAGACAATAATACACTATGAGTTACTGCAGTACTTGGATGCTCAGCTACTGTCTATTGTCTTCGCTATCACTAACTATCGTACGCTACGAATGCCCTCGTCCACTATCAGACGCTACCGTTTCCGCGCCCATTTTGCTGATGTCAACGTTGGAGGTTCGCTCCTTCTAAGCGCCGATTCACGGGTATCGGGCTACTAAGCGCTCGTTCGCCACCCACCGGGGCCCGGCGCCTTGAATCCGCGTTCATTTCACGTATCATGTCAAGCTCTCCCCATGAGCGTACGCACGGTGTGGAGGACTATTTAGACTCAAGATTCTACACCGCCGTGTCTGGAATTAGCCTCTGATGCAATGCTTTCGGAGCCGTTAGAACGGTTTAGAAGGAAGGACCGTGGACATTGAGCAATGCACGGAAAACCAACTCCTCGCGGCTTCACGGACTCTATTCTCTCGCCGTTCTAGGCATCCAGAAATGAAGCAAAAGTGATAAACGAGTGTGGTGGTTATCAGAAGGTACATTAATCCGATCCTCTATGCGTTAATATTCCTCCAACAGAAAAAAAGGCAGCGCTCATGGAGTGCGAGGTCAATTTAAAGGCTCGCAGCGAAGCGTCGAGTACGATGGCCCGCAGCTCGACGCTGCACATGGAGCGCGCCGGACGCCTTGGAGGCGACGCACGCCTCCCCGTCTTCGGAGAGCGCGAAGCCGGACGCGCACGATTCTACGAAAAAGCGCCCCTCGTTAGCCTGGCGTCGAAGTAACAGCGCATCGGGGCTCACCAATAACACACGCGCCCCCGCGGCACGCCACCCGCCCCGTATGCGGGATCGCGCTACAGTCGCGCCCGCCGTCCGCGTTGCGCCCACCGAGCGGCGAGTCGTCCGCGACGCACCCGCCGCAGCTCTCCAGGTCCGTCCGGACGTCGACGCACTCGCTCCCGCGGACGTACCCGTGCCCGTTCGCGGAGACGCCGTAGACGGGGCAGCTGCGCTGGCCGAGGGGACACGCTGCCCGGCGTCGGACGGGGGCTTGGTGAGCGAGGCTGGACGGGTTCGCGCCGCCGACGTCGGCTGCGGAAGATACGTCAGTACGTGGGCGAAGAGCAGGAAGGGTGGAGGGAGGCGCACGGCAGGTGGGCCCGGAGCTGGGGCAGGAGAGCTGGCCGCCGAGATAGTAGGAGGAGCACGCCGACGCGGAGGACGCGCCGACGACGGAGTATGCGCCGGCCGTGGCGCACTGTGCGCAGCTGCTCGCGCCGGGGTGGTCGGAGTAGAAGCCGGAGCAGCTGCGAACGCGTCTGTGAGCATGGCACGCGCGCGCACCGCGGATCGGAGAGGACGCACCAGGGGCAGCATGCGGACGCGCCCTCCCACGAGAACTGACCCGCAGGGCACTCCTCGCACTGGGTCGCCCCGTCGCCGCTGTATGACCCGGCGGCGCAGGGTGTGCACGTGTTTCCGTTGAGGTACGTCCCCGCCGCGCACATAGGGGGGTCGGCGATGCAGGTGGCCGAGTCCGCGTCGTAATAGGTCCCGTCCGCGCAGCCGTGGCAGGACGATGAGGCGGGGGCGCTGACCTCGTTGCTGGGGCAAGGAACGCACTCGGTGCCGTCGCTGGAGTAGGTGTTGGCCGGGCACGACGAGCACTCGCCGTCGAGCGGGTACTGGCCGGGAGTGCAGGTGGGTGTGTCGGCGACGCAGGAGCCGGAGTCGTAGTGGGTACCGAAGTCGCAGGCGTGGCAGGACGAGGACCCCATGTCGCTGATTTCCCCGTCGGGGCAGGCCGCGCACGAGACGCCGTCCATCGAATACGTGTTAGCTGCGCACTCGTAGCACATGTTGTTGTTCACGAACTGGCCCGGGGTGCAGGTGACGTCGACGACGCACGCGCCAGAGTCGTAATGGGTCCCGGGGGCGCAGGCGTGGCAAGAGGAGGACCCCGCGTCGCTGACTTGCTGGTCTGGGCATGCCGCGCACGACGTCGCGAGAGGGCCGGAGTAGGTGTTGACTGGGCAGGACGGGCAGCCGCTGCCGTCGAAGTGCGTGCCGGCGGAGCAGGTGTTCTGGACTGTGCACGAAGCGCTGCCGGGGGTGCTGGTCGTGCCGGGGCGACAGACCGAACAGCTCGGTGCCACACCGTTGCTGTAAGTGTTTGCGGGACACGCTGAGCAGGATACTGCGCCTGCGTGGCTGTAAGTGCCGGCTGGGCAGCCCGAGCACAAGCCTGGCTGCATGCTATAAAACCCAGGGGCGCAGCCTTGAGCCGAGGCTCGTTGTATGAGTGTGAGCCCGACGACGAAGAGTGCAGTCGCTGTCACGAAGGATCTTCCCGAAGTCTTTGACATAGTGCCGTGAGTCAATCCAAAAAGAGTGTATGGAGCCTGGTGGCCCGGAGGGGAGAGCTGAGAGGCAGAGAGGGGGATCGGTGACGAGAATCGAGTGCAAGGTCCGAGGAGCTTTGAGGTCGCCGGGACTGGGCAACGTTTTCGCAAGATCTGGCCTAATGGGACAACGATATCCCCGACAGCTTGTGACGGGACGGCGGTTAATGTGGCAGAGGAATGGTTCCTGAATATCCTGCAAGAGCGGGTGGCTCCGACGATTACTCCATCAAAACAGATGGAACTGCACGCCGATCGAAGTGTCGGCGTACCCTGATGGTCATCGGAGTCTTCGCGCTCTCTTAGCAGAGAGTCGGCCTCGAGTTGGACTGGTTATGGTATGGTCAACACGTACCGATTCACGCGTTACCGGCGCGTGGATCAGCCTCGTCCACGGCCGAGCCTGGCTTTGTTTGACTGCTGAGTCGGAGTGAGTCCACAACAGCCGCCTCGATTAGCACACAGCCGGTTCGAGCGGAGTTTGATAGTGTTGCGGAGGGCTCGGCTCGAGCCGGCTCCGGAGCCGGCTCCGAGCCAGGGTGAAGCCGATCCACGTGACAAAACCGGCTCCAACAGGGCCAATTCTGAGCCTCAAATTAGACGCCAAAGGCCGATCCGAGCCATGATCAAGCCGGGTGGGCGAGCCGGGTCAGGGCGTCTATCTGGAAATCGCAGCATGTCATGTGAGCGTCTTCGTACTTTTATATGCGTGCCGGATGCCCCACTACCGCCAAGTCTTAGATTTATGAGTGACCATTGATTTATGGACTATTAAAGCTTTTTAAAGTGTGTTGCACCGCTTGGGTGCCTGACCAGGACCTGCAGAATAGGGACCAATAACAACTGCAGCCTGCAGGCAGATCCCAGATTTTGCACGAAATTTGGTTGTTTGGTTGACTTCTTCCAATCATCCTTTCAGCAACTTCAAAACTTCCTATACCTCATGTGAGTATATAAGAAGTGATTCTGCTACTCTCCTCTCGCTCTATTGCCTCGCAAAGTTCAAATCTCTGTCTCTGTCTCGGCGCTAACTGAAGACGGCGGCTCGTGGCGGCCCGCCACGGCTCGGACCTGGCTTAGGTCATCGGAGCCAACTTTTGGAGCCATGGCTCCATTTTTGGCTCGCCTGAGCCATCCGAAGCCGAGCCGAGCCGAGCCGAAGCCGAGCCGTCGCAACACTAGAGTTTGATCACTGCGCGTCTGCGGAGGGGCCGGCAACTGCCGCGTCGCTCTTCCACACCTGTTCGGAATCCTCCGGTCCTCCTCCTCCTCCTCGCTTTCTCTTGAAGCTGTATCAGCTGCACCATTTTCCCCCGAGTTCTTGCACGAAGTATTGGCTCCCTGCATCTCTTCGTACTCTTTGTATGCCAACCATGCCTGGCACGGAGCGCCCAGCTCCCGCGCTGCATCACAGCTGTCAACCTTGTGTGCACGGGTGTACCACGCCCGACTCCCATCCTGACACCGCGACATGCGACAGAGGACAGAAGATGTCCGGCTGCTGGCCTCCCTTTTCCGCCACGTGTAGGCCCCCGGACTTGATCTCCCCGGAAACGGGACCAACCTAGGCCTCCGGGCACGAGGCAGTTGTTCGCCGGGAGTGCTCGCCGCCCCTTCTCGTCGACATCCAACCTCCCACCCGCCGGCCCCCGGAATTCCGCCAGCGATGGCCATCGCGCAAGTCAGGCCGGGGAGGTTCGCTCGCGCCCCCGCCTGCGCGACGCATGACTCGGTCGCAGGACGGCGAGAACGCACCGAGCGGTGGTCGCAGAAACGCCGCCCCGCTGCCGTCGGGTGGCGGTCCTACGCGCGGACAGAGTGGTACGAGGCAGCGTGCACGGGCCGGAAATTTCCATCTGGTCTTTGCCGCTCGGAAGGGTGTGGGTCGAACGCGAGCATTCAATTCTGAGCACTAAACTTGTAGTACATACAGGGGCCCTTCCTGCGGGTTTTCCCGACATACTCATGATTGGCCGACGAGAATAAGCTAGTACATGAGACGCGCCACGAGCGGAAGAAACACGAAAGTACGGTTGAGACGGCTGGGGTGTCCGGCTTCGATCGAAGCGGGAGCCAGTGGTGCTGAGGCTTCGCGCCTCGCGAGACAGGTCCGCGAGAGTCCGAGGAGTCGGACTCCGAGCCGTCTTCGGAAGACTGCGCCAGGGACTCCACTGAGGCCTTGGGTTGAAGAAAGGCGGACTCGGGCTGCCCGCTGGACGTCTTATCATGGGCAGGGCTACGGTCGTCCGCATAGTCTATCACGAACGACTCCACGACCTGATGCAGAGAAAGCGCGTCCGTGGGCATGGCGAGCGCGCCGCGCTCTTTGGGGGAGTGACCTGCAGGAAGATGGCCAAGAGTCAGTCGTGACACGGAGGAACGCTGCGATGCGACTCACCGTCTGGATCTACTGCGCCGGACGGAGGTGGCGAGCACGTTGTTACGCCGATCGACTCGTCGTGCGTGCTGTGCCGGGGAACGGCGTCCGCGCCGCGAGGCCATCGTGGAGCGTGCTGCCCTGTTGCCCTGGGAGGCGTCACAGGCGAAGGGCGTGGAGGTTCAGCGCGCTGGACGATGGGGTCTGCGGATCGTCCGCGCGAAGAGATCGAACGCTCCAGAATGTGTGAAGAGGAAGGTCCGAGGGGAGACAGAAGGGAACGCGACCGGCGCTTGGATCTGTTGTCAGCGCTGCTGCGGGGCGAAATCTCGAGTAGTGCGAGGAGGGTCAAGGCATCGGGGCTAACATCCGCGCGGCGGAGGGAAAGCTGGAGCTGAGACATTAGATTGAGAGAAAACACCCTGGATAGGGTGCCGTCGGCGGTTGCAGACCAAGCCTCCGAGCCAACGTGGGCATCTTGGCAAGTTGACGCTTCGCTCTTGTCCGGAAGAGGGCTGGACATGTTTCGGTGGGCAGGTCGTGAACTTGACAAGCGCACCGAGATTGCACCCGATTTACAGAGCGTGCAAGGACCGACGAGGATCGTGATCATCAACGGATCTCCATCCCGTGAAAGGAGGATGGTGGATAGCTGGGGGGACAAATGAGGAGACGAGTGTGAGGTGACGGTGTATCCCTGCGTCTTGAGGACGTCGGAGCACCATGCATCGACCTTGATGACAAGGGGGGGAGATTTGACAGGACAGAACGCCGATGCAAGCTCGGGACCATCCCGACCCGTGGTCGTCCCGGGGGAGAGCTCGTAGCGGATGTAAACGTCCTCTTGACGAAGCTTGGGGCGGATCCGGATGATCTCCTTCGGGCTGAGCGATACCACTCGAAGGTACTGTCGTTTTGAAAGCGCTTCCAATCCTGCGTCAGCCCATCCGGAACGTGGAGGGCAAAACGTGGTGCCAACGGCCACCGCGACGTCTGCTTCCTGTACTTGAGGCTCGCGCAGGACCAGCCCCACTAATTTTCCCGCGCCGTCCTCGCATGCTAGAAGGGCGAGCTGGTAGCCCGAGATCCGAACGATTGGAAGGGACATACGGATACCATACGCGCTGATGTGTGCTTCAGGATGAAGAATGGAGATGCCCAACCGACGGGAGAAGACTTTGGGAGGGATGATGCGGAGATCGAAGGAGGCGGAGAAGTCGCGAGGAGACGTGGCAAAGAGGCAGGACTCGTGTGTGCAGCTCTCAGAACGGGAGATCTGGGGCGAGGTGTCGCCGGTGAGGGACCTGAGCCGATGGCGTGGGCCCCAAGCGAAGAGGCTCTGGTCGGGGATGTGTTTGAGGATCGCCTCTTGGAGTCGTGAGAAGGAGTTTCGCCCTTCTCCGTAGTTGAGACGGAGATGGACACCGAAGATCCCGAGCAGACTGTAAGCTTCGTCCTCGACCCTGCTCGCCTCCCGACGCGACGCCCACGACATCCGCTGCGCAACGCAGACCTCTCGGAGCGTCCGGCGCCCAGTGAGGACATCGATGTCGATGTTGGTGACCTCCTTGATCGTGTGTGCGAGGCTCGACTTTGATCCAATGACGTTCCAGTCCTTAGAGAGGAAGACGACGTTGGAGGGAGCGATGAGCTCTTGCAATGTCCACGCGCGCTTGAACCATCGACTGCGGCGAAACTGAGATTGAGGGTGCTCGGGGCGATCGCCGTCCTCCACGTCTGCGAGATAGGCATAGCAGAGGTGGGACCGAGCGTACCACGCGAACATGGAGTTGATAGACTCGGAGACTTGAGCGCTGCTGGATTTGTTGATACAGCAGGTGTCGACCCATAGGTACTGGTATCCATGGCGATTGGTTATGGCGCACGAGGCCTGGATCTTGGGGCTGAGGGAAGGGAGGATGGAGTGTTCCGGGTGTGAGAGAGCTGAGACTTCGACGACGTCTTGATAGGATTGCTCAGACACGTGGCCGGGATCATCCGGCCTAGACCACACGTGGGAAAGGATGGCGTATGGAGGAATAGATGGACCATCGAAAGAACACAATTGACCGGTTTGTGTGTGAAGCAGGCGCATGCGGGCTGTGACGAATGGTCAGTACAGAAAGCACAGATTATTGGCCAGCAATGCGTACCAAGAGAGATGTTGAACGTTGAACGTTGGACGACGGAGGGATGCGACGAACATTCGTGATCCCCTCTACGGTTCATATACCTACGTTTCTCGATCGAGAGATTTGGGGAACCACCCGTGCCATCCGGATATCTACGCGTCGGCGGGCACCGATCCCGCCCCCGTGGAGGCCGGGCATGCGCGGAAGGCATCGTTCAACTCTGTCCGCCATGGTAACAGCTTCTGGATACCTGCTGGAAGCCAGGGCACTTCTCGACCTCGACCTGTGGATGGATATCTGGATAGAGGAGGAGAGCACGCGTCCCACCGGCGCCCGGGCATAGCGGCGTGGGCGGTGTTTGGTTACTTTCCCAGCCGGCCCGAACGAGCACCGACACCGCCCGTGCTCCACTTTCTTCGGACGTCCACCACATTGAGCTCGACCCGTGGCACGCGGATTCCTCCTTTCTCAACACACCCCCAGGCAACACGGCACTTTGAGCGAGCACTGCCACGAGCACCGTGCATGATACCATACTCAAGTGACTCGGAAGTCTCAGTGATAAGATTCTCTATAGATATCTGCTTGCAGCACTTGCTGCGCAGTGGCACATCAGGAAAAACCTTGCATGCACATGTGATCCAAAGGATAACAGACGACAATCCGTTACCATACAGTGTGCACGAGGTCATTTCCCTCTAATATTCTGCTGTGGCTCTCATTTCTGTCTTCTATCATCAAACCGTCGTGCTACCTTGATACGTTGGCGTTGAAACAGGAGCTTCTTGCACCCCCCCCCCCCACTTCGAACGGATGATGCTGGCGCAAAGCACTCGAAGTCCTCCGGAGTCGAGAACAATGCGCATCTATTCGTCCAACCCGTTCACGCACCACACCGCCGAGACCCGCCCCCCTGCCCTATACCTTCTGCGCGTTCAGGAACGCGTCCGAGAACGGGTAGTCGATGTACCCCTTGGGCTCCATGCACGCGTAGAACGTCGACGGGTCCGGCGCGTTGAGCGGCACGTCGTGCTTCAGCCGGAACGGCAGGTCCGGCTGTGGAGAGATCCGCCGTCTGCGTCAGCCTCGACGCCTGCTAGCTTATGGTGGGAGCGACACTCACGTTCGCGATGAACAGCGAGCCGTAGCCTACGAGCTGGCCCGTCTCCGCGACCGCGAGCCCGGACTCGCGCGTGTGCCCGCCGGTGGCGATCGTCGGGCGCGGCGCCCAGTGCCTCCAGATCACGTCCAGGTCCTACGGCACCACCCGCCGCCCGCCAATAAGTCGACCGCACAAACGCGGTACTGAACAAGACGCACCTCCGGGTCCTTCGGGGGCGCGTTGAGGAACGACGTGCCGGTGACGTAGTGGAGGTACGCGAGGCCGGGGTGGCGCGCCTTGAGCGCGTCGACGACGTGCGCGAACGTCGCGACGACGTCCCCGTCGTCCGCCATGCGCATGTCCTGGTACGTGCTCCACGGGCTGAACCGGTACGCGACGCGCGCGGCCCCGACGGCGGCGACGAGCGCGTCGACGACCTCGAGCGCGAAGCGCGCGCGGTTCGCGGCCGCGCCCCCGTACTCGTCCGTCCGCGCGTTCGACCGCGTTTGGAGGAACTGGTCGGGGAGGTAGCCCGAGGCGCCGTGGACCTCGACGCCGTCGAAGCCGCAGACGTCGACCGCGGTCTTGGCCGCCTGGTGGAACCAGCCGAGGTACTCCTTGATCTCTGTCGTGCGCGGGCGTCAGCATCGACTCGAGCGAGCAAGCGGGGCGGGGCACGCACCCTCCTTGGTGAGCGGCTTGGGGACGTCGTTGGGGCGCGCCTCGAGCGGGATGTCGGACGCGGAGACGTAGGGGTAGTCGGGGAACTCCTTGTGGAAGAGCGCGGGGCGCGCCGCGCGCCCGAGCGCCCAGAGCTGGCAGACGAGGAAGCAGCCTTTGGCGTGCACGGCGTCGACGATCTGCGTCCGCGTTAGTGCGGGTAGGAAGACGAGAGCGTGGGGGGACGGGTAAAGCTTGCCTTCTTCCAGCCCGCGATCTGCTCCTCGTTCCACAGCCCGGGCCCGTGCGGGAGCCCGCTCGCCTGCGGGGAGATCATGATCGCCTCGGTGATGAGGAGCGTGCCGGGGACGCTCGCGCGCTGGGTGTAGTACTCGAGCACGATGTCCATCGGGACGTGCTCGGCCGTGTTGCGGTAGCGCGTGAGCGGGGCCATCACGACGCGGTGGCTGACCTTGCCGATCTTGCCTATCTGCATGGGCTGGAAGAGGGCGGGCTCGGACGACATCGCGGTGTGACTGTCGGTGCAGAGTAAAGCGGGCGGGGTGTGGGGTGTGGGGGCTGACGGAAATCATCTGCGACGGGGCAGGGGTTTATATCAGCATACGCCTCTTCGAACAGAGCCGGACAGACTCGCCTGTGCCAGCCGCCACGGCCACCTGGAACCTGCTTGGGCGGCTGCGGCTGGAGGGAGTGCAGTAGGGGACTCGTATGTTAGAAAAAAAAGGCACGTCAATGAAGCTGCTGAGATCATCGCCTGATCTTACTTACCAGCACTAGCGATTTTGGGACACAGTCCTCGCCTGTGGCACTGCTCACTGGCGGCCGTCGGTCCAGGAAGGCGGAAATGTACCGGTGGGAAGTAGGATGGAAGGATGAAATCAGTGCAAGACACTTCACACACACGCATCGCACTTACTTTCGATATCATCTTGGCCATTGCGAGGCCGACCGAGTAGCAGTACTGTAATTTCAGGCAAGGGGGTCCAACAACAAAGGTGGGAACTTATGTCCAAGTTCCATGCCAGACTGTATGCGCTCAAGGGTGGGCTATAAGGAGGACAGACAGAATCAGCACCACATGCGTCCGATGCCATGCACGGTAAGTAACTACCGCTTACTAGGATAATCACTCACCGTCCGGGACAACATGTCTTGCGCCGGGGCTTCGGTGACCGTCGTTCCACCACAGACGCACCTTGACGCACCTTGACGTACTAGGGCAGCACAAGCGCGCAGCAACCCGCTCGCGCACCGCTCGAGGGCGCCGCGACGTGAGTACGACTCGACCGCGTGGACCGCCGGGGCCCTGCCGCCTTTCTCCGGGACCCGAGGTTGGCCTGCGTTCACGTCATCCGGCGACGACCCCTGCGGTTGAGCCCATCGAATGAGACCGGAGGGTATGGAGTCTGGCCGCCGCACTTAAGCGATCATGTCGGGTGTAACGACGATTTCAGCGGGGGGCAATGTACAAAGGCGGGATCATACTCTCTCAGCGACCCCCACCGCCGGTCATCGAGCACGCTCGCGCAAATTGGTACGTCCGCGCACCGCTCCGTCCCCTGCAGGCTGCACGCGAGCAAGTGAGTCGGCTGGTTGGCCGGGCGTAGCAACCTTCTGCACTCGGACAGCGTCAAATCAGAGGGCGAGACAGACCTCCAAGACGACTATCATGACTCACCGGGGTGGGGTGTCTCGCCATGTGAGCTCAAGAAAATTTCAAGGCGGCCCTCGTGTGTATCTCGTACGAACGCAGCACATATCGTGTGACGCTTGCGCCGACATCGTCCAGACCTTGGCATTGGGGGCGTCCGAAGCTCCGAGCGTGACTCGATTCGTGACATGTTGACTACTCAGACATGCACAGATCAACGGGGGCAATGCCTTCATACTAATCCCAATGACGAATGCCCATGAACTCGTTCAGGACAATCATCAAGACACTCGGGCACCAGAGTCGCTCCGCACGCAGCGACGGTTCGGGCGACAGAACAAGTATAATTCTTCACCGCACTCTCGGCGGCAATTAGCCACACGACAGACAATATACTACTCCTCACAAACGCACCCTCGCGCCAGCGTGGGCCATATAGTCAATGCGCATCGCGCTCCGCCCGCGCCACCTCCAGCTCGCGCTCGAGCCACCCGAGCATCTCCCCGCCGACGGCCTCGCCCCGGAGCACGCGCAGGACGCGCTCGCCGACCGCGATCCCGCACTCCTCCGCCCGCCCGAACCCGCTCAGGCAGCTCTTCCGGTACTCGCCCGCGCCCATGCCCAGCACGCCGGGACGCTGCGCTCGCCGGGGACGAAGACGCGGAGGAGGAGCGGGAGCGCCAGCACGATCGGGACCTCGGCCGTGAGCGCGTCAGATCGGCGACGAGCTCGGGGAGTGGCGCCGCCTTCGGGCTGCTGGACAAAGCACCCACGCTGGGGAGCGCCGGCGCTGGGGCGGTGTGCACCTGGATGGCCTCGAGCAGGGCAAGGAGCGCGGCGAGCCCGTCGAAGGCTTCGTCCACCGCTTCGCGCGCCAGGCGCGTCTGCTCCTTGGTCGATGGCTTGGGGAGCTGGTTGAGCAGGTCGAGCAGCGAACGGGCGTCGCTGGCGACGGTGGGACCGCGGGAGGCGGTCGACGGCGGCGAGGGAGGGCGCGACGGCGGGAGCTTGAGCGTGAAGCGCGTCGGCGGGGGCGTCGTTGGGGGGCTCGTGAGCGCCTTGCGCGAGTCCTTGGGCTTGAGCGTGTTCGACGTCATTGAGGGGGAGGCGGGCGGTGATGGCGGAAGCGAAGGCCGGTGTGTCAGTGCCACCATGCCGCGCCACACGAGCGAGATGAGCAAGGTGGCGAGGGTGTTCTCCGCATACACCGTCGTCACAATGCGGGACAACGCGCGAGCGTAGATGGGGATGAGAGCCTGGAGAGTCATGATGGAGGAGTGGGGTACGGGAGACCGGATGACTCCGGGTGACTTGGTAGAGGTGGCGTTGGCGTTTGGGACGGTCTCCAAGGCGTCGATCAGAGGAACGAGCTCGACCTTCATGCCGTTGACGAGGGGATCCACGACACGTTGGACGATGGAAACCAAGTTATCACGGACCGGCTTCAGGTTCTCCTGCCTGTTGTCCAACTCCGTGCCGAGCCCAATCTCGTCAAATTGTTCCAACAACTCTCCAGC
The DNA here is from genome assembly GCF_022376455.1 of Epithele typhae. Taxonomy (NCBI): domain Eukaryota; kingdom Fungi; phylum Basidiomycota; class Agaricomycetes; order Polyporales; family Epitheliaceae; genus Epithele; species Epithele typhae. Next base: position 1,194,867 of record NW_025954196.1, on the reverse strand, counting down.
GAAGGTAGCGAGGGCAACCGCGTGGAGTTGGGTGGGCGTCAGCTGCGGCTCCGCGGGCGTAGGTGCAGCGGGGCTCTGGAACGCGGGGGCGGAGAGAAGAGGGATGATTGTGTTCGAGAGGTTGGTCTGCAGGACGGAGAGGGGGCGGTGGAGGGTGCGGATGACCGCGCGGTACAAATGATGGTTCTCCTGCGCGGCCTTGACCTCGCTGTTTGGGTGTGAGCAGGGCGCAGGGACGGCGCAAGAAGAAGACTCACGACACGATCAGAGCCCCGAGCGCGCGGCCGCGACCGGATGGGATGGCACGCCTGCCGGCGAGCAAAATTTCTCCAGGGACGGGAGGGCCGGTAGGTTGAGCGAGAGCCTTGGAAACCGCTTCGCTGAGCTTCAGGCTGAGGACCTCCATGAATGAGCCATCCTGGACGACTGTTGTGGGAGGAGTCGGGCCGGGAAGGACGACGGGGGACGGAGAGGCACGGCGGAAGGTGGAGAGGGAGAGCTTGGAGAGGGGGCGGGCCGCACGCTCAGCGCCAGGGGTGTCCGTGCGGGGAGCAGGAACGGGGGAAGTGGGACGGCTGGAGGGCCGGAAGAGAGACGTGGTCGTCTTGAGGCCGTACATTGCTGATGGGAGGGGTGCGATGTCGGATTCGGTTCGCGATGCCCGGGTCGTAGTGGATGGGGTGATATGTATGGTAGGGGGATTGAAGCCGTGAAGCTGCGTCTATTTGTCTATTGGGTATGGGGGCTAGGGGGTGTGCAGCGTGAGTACGACGGAGCAGGCGACCTGAAACCGAGTTGACGGGGGACGGAATCAGCCCATAGAGGAGGGGGAAGGCGTTGTGGAGGTGCGCGGGTTACGCTCGCGGGTCCTAAGGGGGGCGGTCTGTGTCGAGCAGAGGGAGTCCAAGGAGCACGAAGTGAATGTTGGTCGTCTGATGTGGAGTGCTGGACGGGGGGCGGGTGAGGGCGGAGGGCGAGGGGCGGGGGAGAAATACGCACCAGCCGAGCGAGAATCTCATAGATTGAGCGAGGAGGGGCGGGAGTAATGCCGGGGGCGGGCAGCAGATGGGCAGAACGAGCGCACCTTGACGGCGAGCAAAATTGAGCGCTGCCTTTATGGCGCCGCCCTCCCCTCCGGCGCTCCGCCCGTGCCGCAGGACCCTCCGGCGAATCGAATCGCGCTCTTCACGCGCCTCACGTCCCCCCTCCGGCTTTTTCGCGTCGTCGCCCGCCCCCGGGTCGTCGTCCAGATCAGGCAGATCGCCGCGCACCGGCGTCGGTCTCCATCCCACGCTCGCAGCTGCCCACTTTGACGTCACTCCGCCGGGCCTCACGGGAGCTTCAGCGGATCAGATTCCGCGAGCCCTACCCCCGCTGCTGCCGCACCAGGAACCTGCGGAAGATGCAGCTCACCGGGCGCAAGAACCTCATCATATGGCTCTGGCCCCTTCTCCCATACATATCCCCTGGTTCCGCAGAGCCTAAGTCACCAGCCAGGCCCCGGCCGCGAAGATCCCGCCCGGAACCACTCACACAAGGCACATGCACAAAGACACCGCAGTGGACGACTGCACTGTGCTCGCCACCGTGCGTTGCATTATCCAGACACTTATCGCGCGACGCCCATCAGCTCCGTCCACCCTCCTCCAGATATCCGCCGCAGCCCGGCGCGTGTGCCGAGTGGCGAGCGAAGCGGCCGTCGCCACTCGCCTGCCTGGGCATGGGTTGCCCTTACTTTACGCCTCTTTACGCCCCTCGGTTCCCATCCATCATCGAGCGACATCACCTTTTAGCCCCCGACGGACGTCTAGATGTCCAACGCCGACGCCAGACAGAACACTAGCCGGAGGGAGCCTTCGCCGGGGCGCCAGAACTCCGTTCCCCTTGGTCCCTTTCATAAGCCTACGCAGACCCGATCGTGTCATTCCCTGAACATTTGGAATGCCACAGGCCTACAAGTCATGTATGTATCATATCACAGACGTATCACCGCCGGGAGATGAACGCTTTGTTGTGCCGCGTGCGCAAATGATACATATATACTTCGCCGCTAGCCATACAGCGTCCAGTCGTGTGTACCAGCAGCCCGATCGGACCCCACTCTTTCCACCCTAACCCACAACTTCTAGACTCTCGACGTTCAACCTAACGTTAACTTGTACCGGCCCACGACTCCCAACCTGAGCTTGCATCTGGCACAAGGCAACAGCGCCACGTGGATTCCACCCGTCACACCTCAAGGCCTCACGACGAACCAACAACCAACTGTCAGTGCCACCCTGCAGCTGCCGCCTCGCGCGCGAGCCAATCTTTGTTCGCGCCACGCTTCTGTGGCCACCAACAAACCTCCGACACGCGAGCGACGCGCGAGAACAACACAGAAGCCGCGCGGGCTGATATGATGCATACGTGCGTGCGCGCAGCCGGGCCACACGCCGCGCGCTCGGCGCTCGGGCAAGACAAGACATGCACGTCCGGTCTGAGACAGAAGCGCACCGCGCAGCGTGGGTGGCACGACACGCCCCCGCGCGCGTCCGCCCTCGAACTCTTCGTCTTCTCAGTCTAGACCTCGCGGCCGTCGGCCCTTCGGCGCGCATCCGCTTCGACCGCCTTCGCGCCGGCTTTCGGATGAGAAGCCGGTGCGCGCACACACGCACCCGCCGTCGCCGAGTCACGACTGTCATTGGCCAGAAGCCGCTAGAGTACAGACGGTACAGCGCAGTGATGGGACGGGAGTACGCGTTTCTGGGGTGGGTTCTGCGGGAGCGTACACGCGACCGGGTGCTTCAAGAACTAGTTGACGTTGAGCTGGTAGCCTGCAAGAACTGCTCTTCGTTCCACCCGTACGTGTCCTTCAGTTTCTTTGCGTACCGTTTGAGCGCCACAGGGTGGATCGTGGGATCAGGGTGAGCTGTAGAGGTCGTGAGCGTGCCAGAAGAGGACGGGCAAAGAGGGCAGCGTACGTTTGTGGAAGACGATGGTCTACAGGGACGCAATTGAATCGTGAGTACGTCATATCGGGAGAGGAGCAGGAGTTCTCACTGGATCCCCCGGGGTGGGCGGCTTGAAGCCCACACGCGAGCCCGCCAAACCAGGCTCGTACGTGAAACCCATATCTTCCATGAGCTGATAAACACGAGTCACATCGGCCCCATCCAGATATTCAAACACATCGGATCCGTACTTTGACGAACCGTTCCCATCGCATATCCGACAGTCCCTGCGTCTTGTCGTACCCGGTGCGCAAGAGCTGGTGCATCAAGCCCGTGGTCCGCCTGCTGAGGTTCTCGAAGCCCCAGTTGCTGGGCTTTGCCTTCTCCTTCTCCTCGTCTTCGCTCTCGCTGTCGTCGTCCTGCCGGTCCTTGCTCTTCCGCGAGAACACCGAGAAGAAACCCTTGCGTTTCTTCTCCGGGATCGCATCCAGGTCTGCCTGCCCCCGGGTCTTGACCTTCTGCTTGCCCCCCGCGAGTCCCTCCTCCTTGATGTACGTCCGCGCCGACTTCGCGGTCTGCTCCGACGCGAGCGGGAGCGTGCCGTGCTACTGTTGAATGACTGCCGGGCGGGCAGGTGCAGCGGCAGCGGGCGACGACGGGGCCGGTTGGGCTTGGGCTTCTCCGCCGCTTTCTTCTTGGGCGTCGTCGGTACGACAACGGGCTCAGGCGCGCGCGCGGGAGGAGGCGACGGGTCGGCCGGCTCGATGACTTCGCTTTCGGCGGCCGCGGTCGAGGCCTTTTTCTTCTTCGGCTTCTTCTTCTTCTTCTTCTTGCCCGCCGCGCTCGGCACGTCCTCGTCCTCGACTTCTTCCAGAGTGGTTTGGAGCGGGCGCTGCGGGCCTGCAGCTTCTCGGCAAGCGTAGGTCTCGGAGAACTATGAACGACTCACCTCCAGACGGCTTCCCGGCGGGCTTCGTCTTGGCGGGCTTCGATGCGTGTTCGGGAACGGCGTGCGCGGCTGGGTCCGGTTCGCGGTGTTTATAGACGTGTTCGCAGAAAACACACGCCCGCGCAGCGCCCCGAGCAGCTTCAAGAACGGATTGTCCTTCCGGTCCTGCGCAAGCGAATCGAATTCTGGAGCGGGGCCGTGCGGATTGTAGAAGTCTGACGAGGCCACGGTGGTGTCCATCGCCTCCCGGAGCAGATCGCGCAGTTCGTCCTCTTCGTCCGTATCATAAGACTCGTCGGAGCCGGCTCGGACGAATCATCACCGTCGTCGTCATCGACCTCGTCGTCGTCGTCATCACCGTCGTCCGAATCAGATGGAGTCTGCAGCGGTGGCATCGACCCGTCGCTCTCGTCGCCGTTCGTGATCGCCAGCCCAGAGAGGTTGTCGGACAGCGCGAGCGCGCGCGACTCGTTCTTGGGCCTGCCAAATCCGTGCCAGGATGCTTTGACCTTGCGTATGTCTGCGATGCCCCAAAGGTCATCCGGGGACTTCCTGGTGGTATTGACGTAGTTCTACGTGCTTCATGTGAGCGCATATAGTGGCCTCATTCTCGTCCGACGCACCTCCCGAATCTTCTTCCACATCATTTCCACTGTCGGCTTGTGCAACGTGTTGTCCATCGGATAGATGATGTCCGCGAAATTCGCCCACTGGTTGGCCGCCGCTTGGGAGTAGATCTGCGCGTCGACCCATTGCTCATACGCTTCGGGGGGCTCGCGGCGTTCCTTCCTCCACTCGTCCCCTTCCGACCCCCACAGCACGTTCTCCAACATCGACTGAAGCTCCACCATAGCCTGGGTATATGCGCAAAATATGAGCACCTGCACCCATCTCACACACTGAACTCTTACCGAGAGGTCACCAACGGCATCCCAGACAGCCTGAGAGAACTGCTTCGTTTCCTTTGGAGACTCCTCCACGGTTTCCGAGAGGAGCTGGTACAAGACCGGACGCGGGATCGGGGAATTGGGGAGGCACAACTCGACCACGATCGAGTCCAAGAACGACTTGTGTACCGTTTTCAACTGACCCCAATCGAACATATACTCGGGCTCTTTCGTCTCGGGATCAACTATCTTCTTGAAGTATGGGCCGTAGTGTCCTGTCGCGTCGCGGGGCATAAAGAGATGGTGCTGAAGCGGTTGGGCGTGTACTCACTCGACGAGGACGCCAAGATGGCGAAATTGGCCTGCCCTGCCTCCACGAGAGTGTATACGGTGTCGTAGAGCACCAGGAACTGGGAGCGCAGCGCAGGCTCCGCTTTGAGCTGCGCCTTGATTACGGCATCGTCGAGGCCACCGTCGATGAGATCTCGTATGAGGTCCCCGACGAGGCGCCAGCCGGCGGCCATCATGTACGTGTTGTGGATGCTGGAGGTGCGGGCGGTTGAGCGCATCAGTCGGGAACTGAGTTGGAGACACCCACTAGCCCGAAATCGTGGACACGGCGTGATCGCGCGCGCGGTTGGGGCCCTTGAGGTCTGCGACGCGGAGTGGGTTCATGTGCGAGGCGACGATGGACTTGAAGCGGTCGTGGAGGAAGTCGACATCTTGCAAGGCGTTGATCTCGTCCAGGTAGGCTAGAGGGGCGCGCGACGCGTTGAAGAAGAGCTTATCGCGCGAATGAGGAGGTCTTACAGCCAAGCTGTCCATCTGCGATGCGCAGACAGACTTCGAGCTTGAACGGGGCGGCGATGGCCTTGCGCATGAGATCCTCTATGGGAAGGGATTGTTTCGGGGGGCTCGATGATGGCGGTCAACACGCACCTGCGAGGAGATCCAGCTTTTCTCTCCCGCTCATCCGGCTCGCAATCATCATCTCGCCCGTGCCCATCGCACCATGTTTGCCGTTGCGGAGGACGAGGGCGCGCGCGGTGAGTGGCTTGTTGCCATTGGCGTCCCGTTGGCGGCCCTGGCGGCTCTTGAATACTTCTCGGGGCCCGATGGGGACGAGCTCGCGCGATTTGGAGAGGGGTGGTTTCGGCTTATTCGGTGGCTTTGGCGGCATAGTGGCGTGTGTGGGGGAGAAGGAGAGGATGAGGGCAAAACGCGTCGCGCGTCTATCTACCCGACCGGACGGCCATATATGGAAAGGCGCATCGGTCTGATGGGTCTCATTTTGAAGTCACTTTCAACTGCAAAGCTTTGAAGATGCCGTACTCCGTACCACAAGCGCCATTTTCACGTCTGTAGGCGCATTGGTTCGCGGTAAATATGGATTGAGTATAAGGAAACGGCAGACAATCTCCGCAGACAGAACCTTGGAGAGTCGATGCGCTCGTGAGGATGTCCGACCCTAGGTCATGTTTCTCAATCAAAGGTTCACGTCGCGTGCCATAGACACTAGATATCAATGTTTACGTCCAGCGCCCGTGTATTGCAGGTATTCACGCCTCTGCTCACGGCCCTTTGACTTGCCCGTGTGTCGTTTCGCTTGTGTTTCACTGCACCAGTCTTCGTCTTGGCAATGTTCGATTGATGTTCGAAACGACCCTACACGGGATCAAGCGCTCAACCAAAACTGGCAAGCACCGGCTAGGCACGGGCAATGAACGCTGTGAAGCTTCGCAAGGTTTCGCTACGAGAACTTGGAAGCCATCCATAGATGATTGGATGACGACGGTTGCCGGACTCTCAGGACCGAGGCGGCAGTGCGGGCGGCACGAGCATGTTGCCATCACTGCACGCTTGCTGGGTCTGACGCGGAGCTGCATCATATGCGCGTCCTCCTTGGTCTTCGCCCGAGTGCTTACCTTCCCCCTCCTTCGTCTCCTTCGTTCTTCCAGGGGCCGGGCCCCTTCCCCCCCTCTTTTCTAACCGCTGGTCCAATTCGGTTGGCTATTCAGGTCGGCCTTGATGGCTGCTTTCAACGTGACAAGTGAGCGCATCGTCCTCCGCGGAGCGCCACAACTTCGAAGCCCCATGCTGACGCCCGACCACAGTCGACGACACCTCGCCCTTCATCTCCTACGCGCCTCCCAACGCCTGGAACCACCACTCAGGCGCAGACGCACAGGGATACGTAAACTCGACATGCAGCAGAACCAACGTCCAGGGTGCCGTCGCCGAGTTTTCGTTCTCTGGCACCGGCTTCTGGATATACGGCGCGAAGAAGGTCGACTACGGCAACTACATCCTCCTCCTCGACAATGAGGTCATCACGTACGACAACGCCACCCTCTCGTCCGACGAGTTCAACCAGTTCCTCGGCGGCCAAAACGGACTCGAGGACACCCAGCACCTCGTGACCATGATGGCGGACGGGACGATGGACATTGACACGGTCATGCTTGAGCTTACTGGGCAAGATAAGCAACAGTTCCAGGTCCTGGGCATGTACGTCCCGTTGTTTCTCTTTCTGTGGCTATTGTCCCAACCCGCTGCAGCAACACCATCTCTCCCGAATCTACCTCTGCCATTGGGGCGGGTGCTACGTCAACGCTCTCATCGGCGTCCACCTCCGCCATTGCTCAGTCCACATTATCTGCTGCTGCTACCTCCAGTACTCGCTTGTCCACCAACCCGTACGTCGGTGTCCTCTCATTTCTGCGATGATGCGCAATTTACATCTACTCTAGCAATGCAAAGGTTGACAACGGCGACAACGGCAACGGGAACGACTCCGGCTCAAGCGCAAGCCAACCCGCCCGCACCAACCGCCCGCACAACCCAACGGTCAGAGCTCCGGAACCCTTTCCGGCACTCCCTCCGCGACCACCACCAGCTCCGCAGACCCGGGCTCAATCACCAGCGGCAATTCCGGTGGCCAGTAAGCCTCTCTCGCCTCGTCTTCTTCCCTCTTCTCACCCCGCAAGGTCGTCAAAGTCCAGCGGGCTGTCCAAAGCCGCGCTCGGCGGCATGCCGGCGGCCTCGTCCTCCTCATCTTCATCGTCCTCGGCCTCATCTTCTTCCTGCTCCGCCGTCGCCGGCGGCGCGCCACAACATGGCCGCCTCCCCTCGCCCGTCTTCCCGATGCAGAGCCGGACCGGAGCGGGCGTCGTACTTCTTCTCCGGCTTGGCACGCGCTCGAACTCGACGCGCTCCGCGCGGCGCAACACGAAACCCGCGTCGGCGTCCGCGCGCGAGATGCGCGAGAAGTACCTCGCAACGGGCCCTCCGCCGGAGCTGGGGCCGCGTCCGCGTTCCCGAGTTTGCCGCCGATCGCCGCGGGCGGGTTCCGGAACGTGTCGGGCCTGCCGGAGGAGGACGAGATGCAGCTGTCGATCGCGCGCGGGACGGCGCCTAGCCCGTTCCCCGGTGGGTACGCGTTCTCGGAGCAGGGCAGTGTGCGGGCCCCGTCGCAGTATGAGGCGTTCAGCGAGCGGGGCGTGCTGACGCCGCCTGCGGTCGTGCCGCGCGAGAGCGTACACAGCCTGCAGGGGTCGGTGTACAGCAACAACGCGGGCTACGGGGTGCGTGTTTCTCGCTCTCTGGACTGCGATGTGCATGAGCTGATTGGTGTGCAGACCCCGAGCCGTTCGCCTCGGCCTCCGGACTTGCGCCTGAGGTGAGGCCTAGCGCAACGAGAAGGCTCAGAGAGGTGAGCAGAATGGAGAAAACCACGGACGCAATGCACGGTACATCATAATTCTGTCAGTTTGGTATCCCTCACTCTGTCGTTCGTCAAGTGTACAAATACTCCGTCCTTGCTTTTGCTCGCCAACACTTGCTTCCACTGCCCGCCCCAACCAAGATCTCGTTCAAGGAGGTACGTGCTGGCGTCCCCTTACGCCCGTTGTGTCGCCGGCGTGCTTTGTGTTCCACCCGTAGTGCGGGACACAGGTACGTCGTGCTTTTCGAAGTTCGGCCCCCGGCTCTCGCAACGCGCTGAAAAGCCCCGCGCCTGGCAACCCCACTCACGCTCGATCGCACGCGTCCGCTTCCCAGGTTCGTCTGCCCCAACATCGCGGGTTCTGGATCGTGGTAGCGGAACGTCGCCGTCGTCCCGGCAACGGCGATGCCCTGCAAGGCGAGGCGCGCGTACCTCCCCTGGACGTCAACGTTCTTTCGAACGTCCTCGGGCGTTTCCAGAGCCACGCGACTGCACGCCAAGGAACAAGTACTGAGTAGATATCCGGTACACTGAGCACACGGTACACTGAGGTATGACGACGTTTGCTCAGGTGCGTTCTGCGTCGAGCTCTCGTCTGCGATCGAGCGCATTATCTCCGGAGGTCGCCTCTGCGCATATGTACTTAAGTACTTCGGACCAGACCGGCAGGTTCGTGCGACTGGTTGCGCTCATGGCACGTCCCACTCAAGTCCGCTCGAGAGTGCCCATCCGCTCTGCCACCACGACGCCTCGCGGTCGCTTTCTATCAGCTTCGCTCCACCAGTCGCGACAGCTGGAAGATTCGCGCCGTCGGAACCCAGATCTCCACACGAAAACGTACAAGAGCTTGCGTTCCAATCGATTGCCGTTCACGATGGTGTTCCATGATCTCCAGCCGTCGGCTTGCGCAGTGCAGGGAACTCACCACGGTCCTCAGTGGGTCAACGCGGGATGACTCGTCGAGTCTCGAGCAAGTGCAGTTCTAGACGGTGGAGAGGACGTCCTCGACCGACGGCCAGTGGTGGGAGACAAGGCCGAGATGAGCGGCGTAATAAGTACTTGGTGGCACGACGGAGGAGTAGGCTGATGCAGATGAATGCCGAACGCATCTGTCGATGAGCGGCCTCGGCGGGTGATGCCTGCTCGCCGCCTTTCGGCCAAGCCGGTCACGCCCTCTAACGACACTACAGCTGTTGTATGTAACAAGCTCGAAGTACTTGTGTGGCCACGCCGGAATTTGTAGCGGATGTTCTCGAACGCGTTCTAGTTTCTCGCGCGGATCTGCTGGCCGGAGAGAAAAGATCTACGGCCACGGCCCGGGATCATGATGCGGGCGTCTGGTATCAGCTTCAAGGTACGCCGCTCATCTCATCTACATTCCATGTCGTTCGTAGTTTGGGCGCACAGGTCCCCATTAAGTTCCAGGTCGTGAGAGTGCACACGGCGTAGGATCGCGCTGGGGGAGCGGACAGTCGTCGCGCCAACGCACATCCGACGGAAAGCGTCCATCGCAGCCGTTCGCGCTCTGGCATTCGGAATACGTCGCGACCTCGCTCCATCGTCTCCATCCTCGCCTGGCTCGCAGTCCTCGTCCTATATCAAGCTTCGAATGAAGAGCCTCGCATTCACCATGCGCGCACGCAGCCCGAAGAGAAGCCCTCGTCTCGTTGTGGGTCCCCGCCCCCCGGAGCAATGCGTTTCAATGCGGGCGCGCTGGCTGGCGGTGCTATTGTTGGACGTCCGAACGTTGACAGTTGCGCGCCGCCGCCTCTCTCGCGCACGCGCGCTCGCAGACCCATCCTGCGGGAACCGGCATCAGCGTACGTGGGCCGCGTCCGCCTCGCTGGGTTCTCCACAGGGGAGGCGCGTCCGTCGCCCTGAGGCTGGTTCTGCCTCGCCGGGCGGGCCACAGCCTTCTGACGGCGTTGCGGCACGATGTCACGCCGGGCGCGTGCGTGACAGGCGGTGCGGGCTTGTCGGCGAGCGAGACGACGGGGCCCGGGCGAGGGCGGCGGGGGCGAGAGTGGCGGGGCGGCAGGCGGGCGGGGTACCGGACGGCCGGGGAAGCCATGGAGACGGGTGACGGCGGGTGGCGTGAGCCGTGACCGGTCACGGCGTATATCATAGCAGGGGCGCCGAGCGCGGCTTGTGGGCCAACACTGTGTGCATTCCTTTCCCGCTTTCTTCCCGCCTTCTCCCCTTCTCTCACTCCGTCTCTTTCTCCTTGGTCGAGCTGCGCTCGCTGGACCCGGCCTCCGCCTGTTTCTGCCCCCGTCCTTGCATCTCGTTCTCCTCCCTTCCCAGAACAGAGCAGCGCTCGCCTCGCCCGTTTCCCTGACCAGACCAACTCCGGTCCAAGTTTCTGCTCCTCCAGCAACCTTCCTTCCGACACACTCCTTCCCCTCGACGAAATGGGAAACCTCGTTTGGCACGAATACGCTCGCTTCGTCTCCATCGCCGCCAACTGCTGTGAGTCCTTTCTGCTCTCCCTTCCGCAAGCGCCCGCTAATCCACCCGACGCCCAAACCAGATGCGATGTGGGCCGCGTTTTGGGGCATCTACTACCGCAAGTTCTTCTGGGACTTCCTTCACGGTATCGTTCGTGCCCCGGGTGGTATTCAGTGAGTCTCTTGCTCTTGTGCTTTCCTCCGGCCTCGGCGGACTCGAGAACTGAGCACGGCCCGCCCTAGGCCCGCCGCGAGCGACAGCATCTTTATCTCGATCATCGTCAAGGCTCCCGTCGTCCAGCTCCTCTCCTTCGTGCTGGCGTTCGTCATCCTTTCTCTTGAACGACCGCTGCCATTCTTGAAGGACTCTTCCATCCATCGGAGCTTCCCCATTCGGATCGTTTTGTTGTTGTTGCAGACCTTCCTCGGGATGTTGTTTTATCAGGTGCGTCCCACTTTCACTTTTGATCGAACGCGTCCGCTGAGCTCGCGCGGTGCTAGGGAATCAACGGGGCGTTATACTCCTTCATCGGCGCGCTCTGCTACACTCGCGCGCAGTTGAGTGGAGAGGTCATGCCTGAAGCAAAGGGCAACAAGGGGCGTGGTGGAAAGGCCTGAGCTTCACACAGCTCCTGGTTTGTGGTACGGGAGAAATGCAGACTATCCGGGCAGGCGGACTGGGTCCAGCCTAGCCCCCGCGTTCCTCCCTCCCTCCGCGGTCCTTCAGCCCGATCTCCTGTTTGTCATTCTTTATTCCCCCCTTCTTTTGCACCATCCATGCCCAGTCGTTACACCCCTCCTCCCCCCGTCCGCCGGCCGCGTGCATGCGCGCGAGCCCACGCCCCCAGAAGAGTGTGATACGAGTACCGCGCCCAGTCACAGTGCTCTCGAACGGACACTTCCGCGAGCCCTCTGCCCCTCTACGCCGCAGTCGCTATCGTCGTTTTTTCTGTTGTATTTTGGAATCCAACGCGCCGCAAGTACTTCCGCCCGTACCATCTCTTGGGCCCCGCACGCCGCTTTGCTGCCTGAAATACACGACCGCGGCCCTCTGCGGTCGGCTTCACGCCCTTTGATCGTTGGAGACCTGCGGTGGAGTGTGCTATGCCATGTCTGGAATTTCCCGGCCGCCCGTTGTCTGTGGCCTGCGGTCTGTGGCTTCCTGTTGGCAACGATTTTCCATTGAGGATGTCGCATCCCCGCGGATGGACGGACGAGTTCAGTATAACTTTGTGACGTTGAACGCTCAGCTATTTTGTTCTGTCCACTCCCATCCCGTCCATTGGGCACGCCGCCGCCCGCACACAATCCGCCCAACTCGACTCGCTCCGGGTCTGGGCTCTGCGTCGACGGCGGCACGAGCGAGGCGAGGCGATTGTCCGGCTGGGCCGTGGGCATCGGCCGTCCGGTCTCCCAGGCCGGAGTGGCCGTCGGGGAGGCTTCGCATACGCCCGCTGTGGCTTTCGCTCTTCCTCTCTCCACACCGCTCCCCTCCCTCGCGCACTCGGATCCCCCGCTCCCCCGCGGCGCATACAGACACTCACCGCGCGAACGCGAACACCGACGACGGACGCGGACGATCGATGGGCGTGCACGACGAGATCATCGCCAAGCTCCCCGCGAGCTTCGAGGCCGCGCGGGCGGCGGGCGACCTCCACTTCTTCCCCTCCACCGTGCACACCCACGCCGAGGACGGGATCGACGTGAGTCCTCCGCGCCGTCTGGATCCCCTCCCTCTTCGCCGCCCCGCCCCGTCGTCCCTGCGTTCACCCGCCCGCCCTCACGCTCTATACGCCCCGCTGACGTCCGTGCGTGCAGTTCGAGATCCGGCTGTGCCCCGCGCTGCAGAAAAAGCCGGCCGCACCCGCACCCGAGTTCGACGCGGTCGAGGACGCGAGCCCGGCCAAGGCGCCGCAAGACCCGTTCGCGCCCCCGTACACCCCGGGCCTCTTCCTGGGCGAGGTCAAGGACGAGTTCGAGGGCCGCGAGTACGTCGTCTTGGTCAGTCTTCTCCCTCCTTTGGTCTCCGAGGCTTCGAGACCACGGGCTGACGCGGGCGCGGGCAGTTCAACAAGTACTCCGTCGTACCCCACCACTTCCTCATCGTGACCAAAGGTGCGCCGTGTGTATGCGCGCGTAGGTGTATGTGCGCGTGAGGACGGTGCGGGGCTGACCGAGCGCGCGCGGGGCCAGAGTTCCAGTCGCAGACCGCGCCGCTGTTCCCCGCGGACCTCGTCCAAGTCTACCTCTTCCTCGTCGCCGCCAAGAAGGCGGGCCGCACCTTCTTCGCGTTCTACAACTGTGCGTCTCCTTCTCCCCCCATTCGCGCGGCGCTGACCAGATGCTGGGACCGTGGCACAGGCGGCGACCTGAGCGGCGCGAGCCAGCCCCACAAGCACGTCCAGATCCTCCCCCTCGACGACCCCGACGGCCCGCCCGTCGAGAAGCTCGCGCGCGAAGCCAAAACCGACCGCGAAGGTCCGTACCTGTCCTCCACGCTCCGCCCTCTATCTCCGCTCACCCCCGCCCGCGCGCACAGACCAGCCCTTCAGCCTCCCGCTCCCATACGCGAACCACGTCCGCCGCCTGCCCGCCTCCCTCCCGCGCGCCGCGCCGGAAGCGCTCGAGCCCGCGCTCGCCGCGGCGTCCATGGCCGTGCTCGACCTCGCGATCCAGACCGTGCGCCACGCGCCCGCGCACCCGCGCGGCCCGCCGTCGTACAACGTGCTGCTCACGCTCGAGCACGTGCACTGCGTGCCGCGCGCGCGCGAGTGCGCCGCGCTCGCGCTCGCGCCTGGTGGCGACGCGCTCCCCGTGAACGCGCTCGGGTTCGCGGGGATGCTGCTCGTCAAGGGCGAGCGCGAGATGGACGCGGTGGTCGCGCGGGGGGTGCGGAGCGTGCTGGCCGAGGTGGGCTCGCGGTGGGGCTCGAGGCGCGCGTGGACGAGCACGTCGTCGCGGACGAGGCTGCGTACTAGTGGACGGCCGGGGTGGAGATGGCAGATATCACACATGGACTTTCGTTGGAGAGTGTACGGTACATGACACGGAACGCAACTACTACGGTCTCCGGTTCTGGAGGAGTCACGCAGCGTGGCCCCGTTCGCACGTTCAAACGTTCAACCTCTGTGCGGTCAGCGGTCGGTGTCGGTGAGAGGAGAAATTCGGCGCATGCTGGTTTCCCTCCGCCGACGCCGATGTCGGTGTCGACGGAGGTACTCGTCCCGAGGACCACGAAGAGGTCTGCGCCAGGACGGGCCGAGGCCCGCCCTCCCTCGGGACTTACCTATGTCGTGTCTTGCGGTGTCTTGCGCGCGGAGGGGCCAGAGCCCGAACATGCCGAGCCGAGCCGGGGTCGACGAGGCGAGCTTGGTGCAGAACCGAGGGGCGAAGAGCCGAGAACTTGCATGCCCCGCGGGCGTCCAGAACGTCGAAGCACGAGGAATCGGGGCGAGCGAACCGGAGGCGGAGACCCGAGACGTCGAGGACTTGACGAACACATCACACTGAGCGGCTGGGAACCCAGGGTTCGAGAAGAAAAACGATGCCGAGGCGAGCACGAAGCGGGCGACAGGGCGACGGAGAGGGTGCTTGGAGGGCGGTGTGCGTTCGATGGTGGCTTGACACTGGGCGAGAGAGACGCGAAGGGCCGAGAAGAGGACGAAGATAGTCGGATGGTGACAGAGCGTTACCAGAAGCACAGAGTCGTTCTTGAAACGACCGAGTGAGACGCAGATTAATCCCGCAGGCCGAGAAAGCGAGAGACGATTCTTGAAGCGGAGACCAGAGCGTCAACGCCCGGAAGTATCTTGAACAACAGCAGTCGCCCCAGAGCGCCACCAGAAGAGTCCAAACAGAGTGATCCCGTAAGACAGTACCGTCGGAGATGGCCCATGTCTTGAGGGAAGAGGTCGCGAGCGAGGAAGGATGTCGCCTTGCCGGTGGCGAGTGGTCAGCCGCCTGCGAGAGTCTTCACGTGATAGATGTGGCGGCGAACAGCACAAGAGGTCCAAGCCGCCAAAGAGAAGACGTCAAGGGCGAGAACAAGCCGCATAGACACAGACGAAGACGAAAGACCGGTGGCGGTCTTGAACCAAGAGAGCACGTGAGTTACGATGTTGATGTTTGACCACCCGTGTTGCGTGCCGCCGTAGTGGCGAGCCAGAAGAAAGCACAGAGAGAAGCGCAGCACACACCAGTGATACCCCAGAGATGCAGAACACCAGTGCTGCGTCTTGATTATCGTCTAGGACCTCGAAGTCGAACGTTGAGCCTTGACCACCCGCAGAGCTTCCTGGGCTGCTAGTGCCGCCTAGACGAGAGACCAGCCAGACAGACGCAGGCAAGAACGAGTCCCAAATACCAATAGCAGTAGCGCAGAGCAAGTCACGGAAGCAGAGAAGCCAGCGAGACGCACAGACCGAGTCCAACCACCCCAACCACCCAGTATCGAAGACGATCTTGAGAGCTTGAGACTTGAAGGTCTTGCGCTTGTGATTGCGCTTGAGGGTAATAGAAACAAATGAACTGCGAAAACAGTGGTTCTTGAAGCACGGGGGCATGGGAGTAGGGAGCAGAGCGGGGGAAGGTGGTGGAGGAGGAGGAAGGATGAGGTGGGAGCGGAGCGCCCGCGTGGGCGTTACTTATGCACCCCGGGCCGCGATTGTGCCACCCGCATTTCGCTTTGTTCGCGGTCGCGGGTCAGCCACAACCACTTCGGGTAGCACGTTCGGGCCTGTGCATGCGCAGTAGTGAACGTAGTCCGTGATGCGGTCGCCGCCACTTTGTCCCAAGGCCGCAGCCACGAAGTTAAGTGAGCTCTGAGTTGCTGGGCGTTTGCCTGAGAGTGGTCAATAATTAATTTGAGCAGGGTGCTTGACTCGGAACTCCATCCAAAAGGGGCTCGGGAGTCGGGAGTCGGGAGTCGGGAGTCGGTTGGAGGTAGGCGGGGTGGCGCAACCGCCCGCAGGCATGGGCGCCAAGTTGTCCGCTCACCGGGAACTGCAGTGACCCCGACTTCGAATACGAAGATCGCGTCGAGAAACACTGGGAGAAATACAGATATAAGAAACCAGATCTGTTGCATAAGTCGGCTGCAGGGACCGGAATCGCCTGAACGACGCACCTGGTTCAGAACCAGAATCGCGTCGGTGCTATCCCAGTGCGTCACAGAGAACCGAGTGGCTTGAAAAGCGATCGGGTGAGGGCCTACTGTTGAACGGTATGCAACGCTAGAACAAACCATAACTTTTCATTTGAAGGCTGAGCGCTGAGCACCCACGGTCACCGTATGCACAGCATATGAATCGGAGCGGAAGCGTTCATTCATAACCCAACACCAGATAGGGAGAATCGGAAACATACTCCGTGAGTCCACACATCCACTTCAGGAAACGCGCAGCCATAAGAACACGTCAAGGGTTGGAAATTTCAGGTGCGTTTGACGTGTGGCGTACTCACTTGCGCACTAGTGCCCTCCTCAGCGTTGGTGGGGAAAATAGCGCGTTCGAGATCTTGACTGGCAAGACGTCCGGAAATGCACTGCATTCACCGTAAGCACGCACATAATGCTGTACAGGCAGCACATAAACTACTCGGCCGACAAGACATCGGTGTCGGCAGACTCACCTTTGAGATATAGGCTGCCAGTCGGATGCGCCGCATGGAGGTCTGAGGCTGTCAGAAGCACAGTTGCATCTGATCTCAATGGACAGTGCGCAGCGCAGCGCCGGGGCGGATAGTGCGTCCGACCGCACGGAATGATCTCTTGACGGGCGTTGTGTCATCGCTCTGAGCGAGCTGAAGGCAGCGACTGCTTCATAACAAATACACCACGCTGCCCGGGTTCTCACCGCAAAATGGTGGTTCTGAGTCGGCAGATCAGTCTTGTGTGACGCGGGTCGTGTCGCCTCGCAGAGGAAAGCAAATTGGAACACACCATGTGTACGCAGAACACGTTCGGGGGATACGTCCATTGGCTCCAAAGACACAACTTCCTGCACGTGGCTGCGAGCGTCGAAGTAAATGATCCCGAGGGGTTGCTCAAATTTCCTATGTGGGAGAGCCGGGATTCGTTCGTGGTGGAACAGACGAGTGCAGAGGAATCTTCTGTCAGGTTCGACTCCAGAAGCAAATCGAACCGCAAGTAATGCTGATGTGATGGGGGGAAATCGATCCGATGCAGTTGTGTCAGCTGAGCTGGTTGGGATGACAAGGGCCGAGATAGACGCGCGATGAGGGCCAATGGGGAGTGTGTCCGATGCCTTGGCGTGAGCAGAAACCGCTCCGGGAGGGAATCGTGCGCGTCTTGGATCGCTTCGTCTGACACAGCGAGGGCCCACCCAGCTTGTCCTCCCTCCGCCTGTTCACTCGGGTTACGAAGCGGGTTTACAAGCGTTGCCGGACACAGCGCCAGACAGCCATTTCCTCCTCTGGCAACGCGCCATGTCACCCAGATCGAGCGTTGACAGCACTGTATATAAGCCTCCTCTCGATCCCATCCTCTTTATCTCCTCCGTCCTCTCCAACCACCCACCCGCTCTTCCACCAACATGTCCATCCCCGCCCTCTTCCAGCCCCTCAAGGTTGGCACCATGAACCTCGCTCACCGTGTCGTCATGGCCCCCATGACGCGCTACCGCGCCGACGACGCCCACGTCCCCACCGACATGATCACCGAGTTCTACAAGCAGCGCGCCTCTGTCCCCGGCACCCTCCTCATCACCGAGGGCACCTTCATCTCCGGTCAGGCATCTGGCCAGCCCAACGCGCCCGGCGTCTGGACCGATGCCCAGATCGCCGCCTGGAAGAAGGTCGGTATTCGTGTCCCTCGTCTCCTCGCCCTGCTCACCCGCCCCTCCCCAGGTCACCGACGCCGTGCACGTGCAGGGCTCGTTCATCTACCTCCAGCTCTGGGCGCTCGGCCGCGCCGCCCGCCCGCCTCTCTTCAACAAGGAGTTCCCCGACTACCCCTACGTCTCCGCCTCCGACATCGGCCTCAAGGAGTTCCCCGACTGGAAGCCCCGCCCGCTGACCATCCCTGGTGCGTCGCGCCTTCCGCTCTCCTTCCGCCCCCCCCTTAGCTTGCCACTCACGCGTCCTCCCGCTTACAGAAATCAAGGAGTACGTCGACTGGTACGGCCAGGCCGCCAAAGACGCGGTCGAGCGCGCCGGCTTCGACGGCGTCGAGCTCCACGGCGCGAACGGCTACCTCCCCGACCAGTTCCTCCAGGACGTCTCGAACACGCGCACGGACGCGTACGGCGGCTCGGTCGCGAACCGCGCGCGCTTCGTGCTCGAGGCGATGGACGCCGTCGTCGCCGCCGTCGGCCAGGAGCGCGCCGCGCTCCGCCTCTCGCCCTGGTCGCTCTACCAGGACATGCGCATGGCGGACCCCGTCCCGCAGTTCGCGTACGTCGTCGAGCGCCTCAAGGAGCGGTTCCCCGCGCTCGCGTACCTCCACCTCGCGGACCTCGGCGCCGCGGGCATGCAGGGCCCCGAGGACCCGGCGCAGGCGAACTTCGTGTACGACCTCTGGGCACCGCGCCCGCTCATCACCACCGGCGGGTACGACCGCGCGAAGGGGATCGAGACCGCGGAGAAGACGGGGCAGATCGTCGGCTACGCGCGCGCCTTCCTCGCGAACGTGAGTGCTGCTTGATCTTGTTTCGGCCTGGGCACGGAGAGGCTGACGTCGTTTCTCGCTTTCAGCCCGACCTGCCGTTCCGCCTGAAGGAAGACGTGCCCCTCAACCCGCCGGACTACGGCAGCTTTTACACCGCGAAGAGCGCGGAAGGCTACACCACGTACCCGTTCTCGGAGCAGTTCTTGAAGACGAAGGCGTGACGGTAGACGACACGGGCCGGCGGCACTAATGTACTTCCTGTATCATACCGCGCAATCATAGACGTCTATCGCGATCCACCACATCCCTCCAGCAGACCCCGCTCCTCGTCGTTCTCTCCGTCCGCGAAAGAGAACACGCCAGCTACAACAGCGCGAGCCTACTCTCGCGGGGGCTCGCCGTCCTCGGGTAGTAGCGGGCCCGCAGAGCCTGGAGCAAGGCCTACCACACGAAGTGAGCACGGCGAGCGTCACAGGTTAGCTTGTGAGACCCGTTGATCCCAGGCCTACGGCCTATGACGACGAAATAGGGCGCATTCGACCGACACTCGCTTCTCTCTCTCTCTCAGAGTAACGGAGACGACGTGAATTCGTGTCGAGGGTATAATCGTTAATTACAGTACAAAGGGCCCCAGCCCCGTTAGCGCTACAAAGGTACACACGTACAATCATACACCCAGCTTTTAGTCTCCTGGGCGGCTTCAGTGCGTCCACATCGCGAGGCTCTGCGCGAACCCGTTCCGGTTCGCCGCGTTCGGCACGATCCCTGCCCGTTCACGGAGACCATGTACTCGACGGAGACGGTGGAGAGCATGTAGATCGCGACGGAGGACGACGAGTCGATGTTCACGTTCTGCTGCTGGCAGTTGAACGTGGCTAGGCAGTTCTGGTTGTAGTTCTGGAAGAAGCTGTACAGGCCCGCGCCTGTCCGTGCGAGCGGGTTTTAGCGTGGGAGGAGGGGGAACGGGGGAAGGCGAGCACGCACCGAACACGAGGATGTTGGAGGAGGAGGACACGACGAGCCCCCACGACGCGTTCGGCCCACTGCCGGGTCTTTGTACGCCGAGTTCAGCTGGAAGGGCGCGGGCGACACTGGGTTCGGCTGGTAGTACGGCTGCATGGAATCGGGGCGTCAGCACGCCTGAGAGCGGGAAGCGCGCCGCCCACGGGTGCGGCGAGAGAAAGTGACGGGGACGCACCGTCTCGGTCTGGATGAGCCCCATGTAGTGGTTCGCGGCGCCGACGAGGTAATACTGGTACATGACGTTGTGTTCGCCTGCATGCCCGTGAACGTCAACACCGAATCGAATGCAAGAGAAGCGAAGGAGAGACGCACTAGCGGTGCCGACCAGCCAGACCGGGCCCTGAGATTCGGACATTATCCCGCGGCCGGTGTAGATGTTGATCTGCGGGCCGGAGTCGAGGTCGTGGTCCGCGGTCCACACCCAGAGACCCTCGAGGTACGCGCTCGCCGACGATGTGATGTGAAGCCCCATGAACGCAGAGAAGCAGCTGTTCGAGTTCACACTGCTCGTCGGGCACTGGCTTGCCTGCAGATTCGTGCCGGTCCCTGTTTTGAGGGTGTGAGGGAAAAGTGAGAGCGGGGAGATCGAGGGACGACGTACTGCCACCGAGGATGATGTGCGTATCCCAGGTACCGGCGGCACCCTGCTGGCCGGATGGGTCGTGGACGTTCCACTCTACGACCACAGCACCGGCGGCAGGACCGCGGGTCGAAAAGATCATGTCCGTGATCTCGAGAACGCCAGTGGAACCTGCCGTGCCCGCGCGAATGACAGGCTTCGCTGTGAACGGTGCTTGTGAGTTTCCTATCATCTCACAACACACGCAGGATGCTCACGGTTGTTGTAGTCCGTGAACGCGCTGCCGGTGCCCAAGATCGTCGCCCACGCCTCACCGACAACCTGCGTGCCCGCGGGGATGGTGATGGTACCCGTGACGACGTACACGCCCTGGTCGAAGTAGATGATCTTGCAGCCCGAGAACTTGTCGAACACCGCCTGGATCGCCGCGGTGTCGTCCGTGTTCCCGTCGCCCTTCGCGCCCTGGCTCTTCACGCTCACAAATTGGCTCGGCGCGTAGCCCTCGTACTGCGGGTGGCCCTTCCCGAAGATGCGCCCCGCGGAGTCGAGGAGCGAGCCCGCCTTCGAGATGGACGAAACCGAGGCCTGGACGAACGAGCCGGACGCGCTGGTCCCCTTGTACACGTTTCCCTGGACCCAGGAGTCGATGGTTTTTGTGCCCCCGGCGACGAGCGTAGCGCCGTTGTTGACGCCGACGGCGATGGGGACGTTGTTGAGGCGGATGTTGTTGAGCACGAGCACGCCGTGCTGGCTGCCGTTGCTCGGCTGGAGGGAGCGCACGAAGATGGGGGTGTTGGTGACGACGGCGTCGATAATCGACTCGCCGCCGACGCCTTGCTGGTCCTGGGTGGTGCCGCCGGTGTTGTAGTCAAAGCCGACCTGGCAGTTGTTGATGGTCACGCCCTGGAAGGTCCATCCCCAGTTCCAGTTCATGTATACCTGTACGAGACTGTTAGCGGACGAGGTCCACGTCGGCGTCCGAAGAGCGAAGGCTTACACCTATCACCAACATCAGCCCAGAGTCAGCATAATGGACCACTAAAGGGAATGTGGGGGAGACTCACCAGTGGCAGCGTTGTTGATAGTGATGTTGCGGACTGTGAATTGCTGGTTGCCGACCCACATGCCGAACTTGCCTCCGTTGAACACGAGATCTGCAGCGAAGCATTAGCCTCTCCGCTCGGCCGATCACACTCCGTGACCCGGACTTACCGCCCATGAAGCCGCCGCTGAAGAGATCCGGTCAGCGCACGTGTCCACATTCGGGGCCGGGGTAGAACAAAGCTGTGCAGGTGCTCACCTCCCATTCTCCATCCAGATACCTGTCAGGGGAAGACGTAACGGGATGGGAATCAGCCAGAGCCGATGCCACGCCGGAAGTTATAACCGGCGCTACCGCCGAAAAGAAGACCACGAACCTTGGTGAGCATTGCCACTTGCAGTCGACATCTGGAAGATGATGTTGTGAAGAGATGTCGCTTGCGAAACTTGCCAGTGGAGACCGGTACCGGAGCTCGAGGCGGGGATACGAGTGGTGTCGAGCTTGAAGTTGCGGATGGTGTGGTAGAAGTTGTTTTGGTTCACGTACCAGCCAGGATCGGAGTCTGTAGAGGCACAGTGGGCACGAGTGGCACTTCTCGATGAAGAGCACCTACCGATGATGGCAATACCAGCGAAGTTAGCGGTTGCAGCGATGGTGGGCAAGTTCTTGGCGTCTCCGATAAGTTGGGTGTAGTAATAAGAGACAACGGGAGACGAGACGAGGTATGTGCTGAAGGGCTCTGTCAGATCGCGAGAGTCTTTGGAAGAACGATGGAATTCACCCTGGGGGGAAGTAGACGGTGGCCGGAGTCACGCTAAAATCGAATAAGTCAAGGCGAAATGACGTGGTAGAAACGTCTCGACTCACGAGGACTGGTCGCAGCTCCCACCACCGCAACGACCGCCGGACGAGATGGCGGCGCTACAAAGTCTGTAAGCATCACGCAACCGCGGGGGGGAGGAAGGAGAACGTACTTGATTGCATTGGTGTCGTCGGTGACGCCGTCGCCCTTGGCTCCAAAGTCCTGGAATATGTGCGAAAACGGCAGTCAGCGACCGTCGCACGGGAGCCTCGTGGGTGCGTGCGCTCCCCGCGGTGATAGTATTGAACTCGCGCGTATAGAGACCGGCGGAGGCGCGGAACGGAGATGAGACAGTCGCCGAGCGCGAGACAGGTGGGGGGGGCGAGGATAGAGAAAATGAAGACGGACCTTGACATTGCGGAAGACCTGGTAGCTGCTTCCGCCCGGGGCGTAGGGCGCGGAGCCTTGGTGGGCGATCTGGGACATCCAGAAGGGATCACCGGGGGCGGCGGTCCCGCTCGTAACGGGGGCGGAGCATGAGGAGCCGAGGGCGTCGACGAGGACGGCGAGCCCAAGGACGAGGAAGGGGGCGAGGGAAGCGGAGAAGCGCATGGCGGAGGCGCGTCCGGAGGGGGAGAATGGGGGAGGTAGGGACCGGCTGGACCGTTGCGCTGCTGGGGGGGCGAAGAGCGGGGAGGCGAGGTACAGCGTGCAGGCTCAGGAAGAGCTGGAGGGGCTTTATACCCGCACGATGAAGGACGCGCGCAAGCTGCCCCGGATTGGCGAGCGGGGAGGGCGGAAGCTGGTGGTCGCGCGGAGCTCGAGATCTGGCTGGGACGAGTTTCGGCCTCGGGCTCGCGTGGACGGAAGAGGTGGCCCCGGCGCCGAATCCGGGACAATCGACTCGCCGTCGCTCGCCGGAGTTTGGCGCGACGAGAGACAGCTGCGACGGCCCCCGAACGAAGAACGTCGCCATCGCGAGCCTGATCTGCGCACAGCGGAAAACGAAGCGCCCGGTTGGGCCCCGGCCGGAGGCGCCGAACAACCGCCTGACAACCGCTTGGCCTCAAACCCGTCCGAGGCCTCGCGCCGAGTACGCGTCCAAACCCCAGGCTCGGGCGCATGGCGCACCCACATGCGCAGCCTCACGTGGGGCGAGGAGCGCATGGACCGCCTGATGCCCGCCCTCTTGCGCCCAAGCTTCCACCGCGCAAGAAGGACGCGAACACGGACAGCGGGCCGCCATAAGGGAACATTCCCCATCCACATCGTCGTAACATGCCGAGAGCGCGGCGGACAAGGGCATCGCGCACCAACTTTGCCTCCTCCTCGGACACATGATGCGCCCCCTCCGTATTCTTCTCCACATGCAGCGATCATGGGAGTCTCGGGAGAGCGCCCAATGTCTTCGCAAACGGAGGGGCGGAGCGACCACGAGAGGAGACGAGGACAGCACGACGTTTCGAGTCTGCACTCCTCAATCTGTCTGCGGGGGATCAGCGGTGGTCTGTTATAACGTCCAATAACAGAGATCACCCCTTCCAAGACTCGTATCAACACCCAGTTGGATCCAAATCTCGCTTGCGCCCTGTGACTTTCTGGGACTATCGACATCAAAGGGAATCCGGGGCGGGCAGTAGCATGTGAAACTTGCCTGGGAAATCAGGCGATCTACGTTGTCCCAGGTCATGTTCGTCGACGGTATGTCTATTTCCGTGTGCTCTACGGGGCACGAGACCGCGTCATTGGTCGTCCTCGAGCCGCTCGAATGTCGGACCTATGAGCTTCGACGAGCGTCAAGGGCATTCGAGATGCGGTCTGCAGCGCCCATGTCATGAGTGAGGCAAACTGGAACACGGACCTGAACCTTCGCCACGACGTGGACTAAGCCCTCTTCGCTCACTATGGCAGCTTGTATGTCACGAGCACGCCTAACGGCACGAAGGATGCCAGGCTGAGTATGTCAGCTGGGCTGCTTGCATTTGATTCTGGCCGTATCGGTCCGGGTGCCTGGCATAATGACGAGCGGATGCTGAACCGCCCTCTGGATGCTGGGTATATGCGCAACCTTGACGAGCCTGAACGACAAGAACATCCATGTCAGCGTCTGATCCGCCAGAAGCAGCACAAGCACTATCGGAACAGATGATTCTAAGCGCGCCGATGATGGCCATGCGAACACTCGGTCACTGGGTTCCACGATACCGCGGGCGAACCGGGGCCTTCCCACTACCCGGAGAGCAGCATGTGGCAGGTTCATTGGCGACGATGAAAGCGCAGTGATATAGGACGAATGTCGGGTGATGAAGGCGAGCAAGTGATGGGGAGTGGACAGATTGGTGGCAACCAAGCACACGCACCACTGCAGTTGTCGTCAGCTTCGTGAAAAGTCTTCAGAGGATTTGTGGAAGTTGGAGGGTGGACGAGAGCGAGATTCTGTGGAGCAGTGTCGTGCCGTGAGATCTTGTCGCCGTTGCGCTTAGATACTCCGCCGATAACGAGAGTCATGTGCATGCAGAAAAACTGCATCCAAGAGAAGAAATATCTCAGTACGCGTCTTGCGGTAGAGATTCGTCGACCGGGCTATCGGCACGCACCAATCCCTAACCATCTCCACGGTTGAACACGACTGCACGTCGCCAGTGGCAACCCACCCATGCGGCGCATCAGAAGGCAGAAGAGAGGGTGATGTGCAAGCATCTTGCACAGGGAGCACAACAACGATGGGAAATATGCAAGCTGCTGGTGACGGGAACGTGTACGGTGAGGGGAACGAGGTGGACGACACATGCGCAGACGCCAGGCTATGAGTATTCTCACGTGACATTCATCGTGCCTCAAGCGCCAATCGACAAGGCTGTGACGTCATAAACTCCTTCCCGCCCAAATATTCAGCAACATACATACTGGAGTTTCAAGCAGGTGTTGGTGCAACAACGGTACTGGTACAGATCCATAGACACATCACAGGGCTACAGAACGGCTAACTTCCGTTTAAATAACGACGTGGAAGACCATGCCCACAGTGACCAGCACCGCGCTCGCAAGAAGTCCACCTTCCGCGCCAAGTCCACCTTCCGCGCCAAGTCCACCTGTGGGCACTGGGTAGCGACACAGTACTAGACGCGTCACGATCCCGAACTGTGAATGGAGTCCACCTCTTTTCAAAAGAATTCTATGTCCCATACGCACTTGAAGCTTGTGAAGCTCCACCCACACGGAAGAGACTGAATATTGAAACGTTAAAAGACCTACCGCGGGGATGTCAAACATACAGGACGCGTGAGGTGGTAATCTAGCAAGAAAAGAGGAGACTTGCGAGCATCAGAACCGAGCGCTAGATGGCCGGATATACCCGAACATATTGACGACTCCGCCCGAAGCGCGCGACGAGTCTCGGTCATTTTGCTCAACCCACGATCTGCAAGTGCAGTGATCTTGCTACTGAAATGGTGCGTAGAATTCCATTGAAACCTCGAAGCCCTCATCTTGGCTATAGATACACAGTGCTTCGAAATGCGACGATATTTCATGCAAACTCTGGTTCACGTTCATGTCTTGATGACACGCCTGCATGCGGTGTGCCAGCAACGTTTCCTCAGTGGACTTTCACACACAAAACATTTCTCTGGGCGATGCTTTGAGCTTCATGTGTGAAAAATGGAACTCAACACGGTGCCCTGCTTGAAGGTACGGAGACAGCATGTGTGTTCAGACGCAGCCCAGCCTGGTTCGGTATCGGAAGTGTCACACTTGGTTCCCTATCCTGGACATCCGATGCTGACATCCCCCAGGTCTTCCTGCTCGGGCGTCATTGAAATGAGAGTGATCATCGCCCCAGAGCTCGACGAACCGTAGGACGCGTAGAGTGTGGGGGTTCGTCATGTTCCTCTGCGCAACGGCCGTCTGATGATGCAACCCTCAGCGGAGGGCAGACCTCGCACCTCTCTCGGAGCATGCTGCACGCTGTCGCAAGCCTCTTTCACCGGCTGTCAGCACCTGCGGCTGACGCCTCTATTCTTGTTGCTGAGAGCAAAGCGTCTCTGGCGTCTCACTCGGGTATAAAGGCTCGCCCGTCGTCGCCACTAGACCCTCAGAGCTCGCTCTCCCCTCTTCCCTCTCCAGGCTCTCCTCTCTCCTCTCTCTTGCTCCAGCGGCATTCGCCTACGTGGTCGTTCTCGCAGGCGATCAAGCATCTCGCGACTATCTGGTGAGTAACCCTCACCAGCTTTCTTCTTTTGTGATTTTGCTAGCATGTGCTGAGGGCGGACCGCGGCTCGCGTTGGTCTGCAGATCCTCTTTTTCGCAAACCAGAAGCGCACGTACACCATCGAGTGAGTGACCCTCACCAGCTTGACTCTTCTTTTGTGGTTTTGCTAGCTTGTGCTGATAGCAGATGGATGTCGCCGTTCACCTGCAGCGCACCACTGAACACGAGATCTCGGTTTCGTCGATATTTTACCTGTTGTGAGTAACACTCACCAGTTTTTGCTTAGCTAGCTTGATGCTGAGGAAATACTTGCGGGGTCGTTCCCCGGCAGGCATTTCACGCTTCGGACCACTGTCAGCCCAACCCCGCAGACGCAAAAGTGGAAGCGAGTTATCTTCGTTTGGTGAGTGATCCTCACCAGCTTCTTTTTTGTGGTTTTGCTAGCATGTGCTGATGACAGACGTAGGTCGCCGTTCGCCCGCAGCTCGCCTCTGAAGACGAGACCTCGTTTTCGCGTGGTATTTTCCATGTGGTGAGTAACCCTCACCAGCTTGTTTTCTTTGTGGTTTTTCTAGTATGTCGATGCTGATAGAAGGTGACCGCTGGCGTCGTTACCCGGCCGCTCCACCAGCCCGACCCCGCAGACGCAAAAGCGGAAACGAGTTATCTTCGTCGCGTGAGTGATCCTCACCAGCTTGTCTTGTTTCCTGTCGCTTGCCAGTTTGTGCTGAGAGCAGACCCGCATCAGCATCGTTCTGCAGATGATCTTCCGACCCGCATCCTCAACTCAAGGCAGGATATGCTCCTCCATGGCGAGTCACTCTCCCAGCGCGCCTCTGTAAGCACATACGCTGAGAACGGACGCCGCCCAAGGTGTTAGTGCGCCCCGATTTCCTTCCGACCTGCACTCCCAGCATTCGTCCCCGGTGAGTGACCTCCCAGCGCGCCTCTGTAAGCATATCCGCTGAGAATGGACGGCGAGCGTTCGTTGGACTGCAGAGCACTCTACTAGGATCACCCCGGCCGCGGCAAGACCTCTTTTTCGCGTGGTATTTTCCTTGTGGTGAGTAACCCTCACCAGCTTGTTCTCTTTGTGGTTTTTCTAGTATGTCGATGCTGATAGAAGACCGCCGGCGTCGTTCCCCGGCAGGTATACCACGCTTCGAACCACCAGCCCGACCCCGCAGATGCGAAAGCGAAAGCGGGCCACCTTCGATAGTCAGGTCATCGATTTCGCACGCAAGGCACCTCGCAATGTGAGTAACGTCTCACCAGCGCACTTGACCAATGCGCTGAAGAGGGAGGACGAGCGTCCTCAGCCTGCATTCTACTTTCGAGAACGAGAACGCTATCGATCCAAGTCGCGCGGTATGCCCGCGCTTGCCAACACACTCGGACAGCAAGACGGCGGATGCCTATTGTATGCCCGTGACCCCATTGTCACCCTTGCAGACACGAAGATGCGATAGCTCCGGGTGAGTGATCCTTAACAGCTTTTCTCGTCTCTTTCCTGTTTGTGCTGGGAGTGGCAGACCCGTACCGGCATCGGTCTGCAGACGATCTTCCGACCCGCATCCTCAGCTCAAGGCAGGCAGTGCTCCTCCATGGCGAGTAACTCTCCTAGCGCGCCTCTGTAAGCACATACGCTGAGAATGGACGCCGCCCACGGTGTTAGTGCGCCCCGATTTCCTTCCGACCTGCACTCCCAGCATTCCTCCCCGGTGAGTGACCTCCCAGCGCGCCTCTGTAATCACATACGCTGAGAATGGACGGGGAGCGTTCGTTGGCCTGCAGTCCGATTTACAGAGCACTCTACGGTCGCCCCGGCCGAGGCTCCGAACGGCACTGCTGGTATGCATGGAGTTTTGCTTCCCCCTCGTTCCGTGGCATACACCACCACTCTCGCGGAGTACGCTGCACGCCATCGCCAGTCTCTTCCACCGGCTGTCAGTAGGTGCGGCTGACGCCTTTGTTCTTGTCTCTGATACCGACGTGTCTCTACCGTCTCCCTTGGCGCCCCCAGATCCTGAGAACGTGTGATCTCCTCCTCTCCTCTCCTCTCCTCTCCTCTATCCTATCTCTTCTCGAGTGCTCCCAATCCCGGCCCAGTGACGCTCGCCTGCGCGGTTATCATTGCAGACGATAAAGCACGCGAGTCGTGACTCTTTGGTGAGTAACCCTCACCAGCTTTCTTCTTTTGTGATTTCGCTTCCATGTGCTGAGTGCGGGCTGCGGCTGGTGTGGTTCCGCAGATCCTCGTTCTCGCAAATGAGAACCACACACACACCTTCAAGTGAGTGGCCCTCACCAGCTCGTTTTCTTTGCGGTTGTTCTGGCATGTCGATGCTGAGAGACGGAGGTCGCCGTTTACCTGCAGCTCGCCTCTGAAGACGATACCTCGCTTTCGCGTAGTATTTTCCCTGTGGTGAGTAACCCTCACCAGCTTGTTCTCTTTGTGGTTTTTCTAGCATGTCGATGCTGATAGAAGACCGCCGGCGTCGTTACCCGGTAGGTATACCACGCTTCGAACGACCAACCCGACCCCGTAGACGCAAAAGCGGAAGTGAGTTATCTTCGCGTGAGTGATCCTCACCAGCTGTTCTTTGTAGTCTGCCCGTTTGTGCTGATGACATACCGCCGGTGTCGATGGTCAGGTCGTCGATTTCGCACGCAAGGCACCTCCCCATGTGGGCAACGTCTCACCAGCGCACTTGTCCAATGCGCTGAAGAGGGAGGGCGAGCGTCCTCGGTCTACGTTCTGCTCTCGAGGATGAAATCGAACCAAGCTATGCGGTATACCCGCCTTGTGAGTAGCCCTCAGCAGCGCACCCGGACAGCGGATGCCTCTGGTCAGCAGCTCAGCTTTCAATACGCAACCTCATTATCACCCCTGCAAACGCGAACACCCGATAATCCCGGGTGAATGATCCTCACCAGCGTTTCTTGCTTTTGTTGCTTGCTTGTTTGTGCTGAGACCGTATCGGTATCGGTCTGCAGATGATTCCCGACCCGTCTCAGCTGAAGGCCGGCTGTATTCCTCCCCGGTGAGTAACCCTCCCAGCGCGCCTTTGTAAGCACATTCGCTGAGAAGAGAGGGCGAGCGTTCGTTGGCCTGCACATCAGCAAAACGAGGGGTGCCCGATCGAGCGCTGTGGCGCCCGGCGAAAGCGGATGATGTCAGCTCGGCAGACGCCAGACATCGTCGGTCCGGAGGTCCAATGATCGGACACGATCGACTTACGTAGTGTAGGGCTCTGCTCGACCGGTGATAATCTGGTAAGACATTTTTTGAGAGAGCACTGGGGAGCCAGTTGTACTATGGTAGATGAGACTCATTCCTTGTTTCTTCACGCTAAGAAGGAGCTAGAGTGTAGTCAAAACATCCTCGGTACGGGCGCTGGTACTACTAGTCTCCCAATTCTATCCACGCGCGCGTCCGCAGGACTCGACTCCCGACCCCGCCACCATCGCAGACGCCCGCGCGCCGGCTCTCGTTGCACCCTCGCCCTTCGCACCTACGTCGCGCCTCCCCGAAAATCGCCCTGCAAGGTGCCGCTACACAACACGCCATATCTCCGACTCACGAGGGACCCCGACACAACGCGCCGGTGTCACGCGCTCTCCGTCAAGCCTCGCGCCCCACCATCCCCGAAGTTCCCATCGTGCTTATCCTTCTCTCTGCTTGCTTTCCTCTCATCCCCTCCGTGTTCGCCCACTTCGCTCCCTTTCTTCTCCGCGACACCCTCGGACCTCCTGTCCCACGGTACTCGTGCCCTGATCAGATTCTCGGATCTCCATGTCTCATGGAATCGTCTCCCTCACCATATCTGCAATGATATTGGATTTGTCGGCCAGTTGATATT
Organism: Epithele typhae; assembly: GCF_022376455.1. Taxonomy (NCBI): domain Eukaryota; kingdom Fungi; phylum Basidiomycota; class Agaricomycetes; order Polyporales; family Epitheliaceae; genus Epithele; species Epithele typhae. The sequence goes on along the minus strand of NW_025954196.1, from coordinate 1,164,783 downwards.
ATTGCTGACGAGGCTCTCAGAGGCTCATGGGGGCCGGTGTCGCTATCAGTGGGTAAGGTGATCTAGATGTACATCCTCGTTGCCACCCGGTTCAAGCGCAGCTCATCTGGCAACAGTATCCTGGTCGACATGAACTCCGCTTAACAAGAACATTTATATCACTGGGGCCCGCACTGCAGCAGTACGAACCTCGTTTCCCCCGTTATGTTTCCCCCTGCTTCGCCAATCTTCGACAGACAGCAAGTGCGGCACCGCCAGTGGTGTTAAACCGGTTCATGAGGAGTGGAATACGACTTCTCAGGTGAGCGCCTCCCCCACACTCAACGCGTCCATCTCCCCGCGCTCAACCGATACACCCCTCCACGCCCTACGCGTCCACCTCCCTCGCTCCCTCGCTCCCTCGGTTGCCGTGTCCCTTAACCAGCTTCGGCCCCTCCGTCTGCGCCGTCCACTGGAATAACCCCAGGTTCGAGGCCCCCGCTGAGCGCGCACGTTGCCCACACACAGCTCAGCGCAGCGCGACGTCGGCATGTCGCAAGCGACTTCGCTGGTCCTCAGTGTACGTACCATCCCACTCCTCTTCCGCCCGCCCCGCGCTCACTGCGTCCCGCTTGAACCATCAACTTCAATGTCGCGCTCACTGTCCCCGCGCTACTCGGCGCCTGAGGCTGATTTGACTGAGACTGGAAGTACGTCTTCCCTCTCCCGCGCCGAATCCCAAACCCCGACGCTGATGCCAAGTGTTCAGCTTCTTCAGCTTCTTCGCCACACTCCTCTTAGTGCCTAAGAACAGAACCCGCGTCCCGATGCACACCCATGCGGCGTACCAGCTTCATGCGCTTGACCTTAACCTCCGCCGGCCGGTCCTCGGGCAGAATGTCAGGGACACGCCGCCGCCGGCCGCTGTATGAGCACACAGAGAGTCGGTCTCAATCCCGCTGACATGGCGACTACGCATTGTCAGCATAACATCCGACGTTTTCCTGTCGCTCTCTTCAATGTGTAGTATGTACCTTACTCGATATAAAGTAGCAATACAATGGTTTGTGCTGCACACCTGCTATGAGTGTGTGCATGATTTCGGTGGATTGTACCGCACCAGGCATCCGGTGACCCGTTATATGGTCTATAATGGACGTCAGCACCTGTGTCTGATCGCACTCGATAGGTCTTTGTCGGGTCAAGAATGCACTGTAGTATAGCGGCTGCGCAGATAATGTTAGATCATATACAGGCCAGCTAATGATCATACACACACCGGGATTCGATCTGACGTTCACTGGCGTCTGACCATGCCCGATCGGACGGTGTCTTGTCCGACAGATGCAGATGAATGCTGATCGTCGCCGCCGTTAATCTACCAAACATGGATACTATCGGATCATTGCTCGTCTGAACTACAAATAATGATAGCGCTATCTGACATACTACAGTGTACTACAGAGCCCTGTCGTGCATGCACCCATTTTGCTGATGCAGTCCGATTTCCGGAGCGCTGTAGGGTCATCGGGCCCTGCCGCTGGTCACGGAACTGGTACGGACGTCAACCCCTGCCCCGCCCTCTTTCCGCGACAGATCAGCGGATCGATCGTACTACCCTACCTTGGATCATTGACAATGACATTGTCGCTCTTCAGTTTCAATACGTCAATGATCCCGACGTGCATATCTGTCTACAGTGGCTGCTCGGGGCAGGGATAGCACAGCGCCGCGGTGTGGACAGGTGCCGGTGAACCCGGGCCAGCTGTTGTATTCGACGCCGTCGTTGGTGTGCAGTTCACTTTCCAAGGCACGACCTTTCTCAGCGCGCACGCGCTGCAGCTCTATGTCCGTGCCCCTGCGCCACGATTTCTGCTTTGCCCTCATGCTATACGCTCCAGTGGCCGACTGCACCGAGGCAGGCCCCGCGCGCGTCTTTCAGTTTGCCGGTAGTACTATGTACATCTACTGGGGTACCGGTTCGAATTATTATATACCCTGATCCAATGATTATCGCTCTTCTCGACCAACATCTTATACCGAGACCGAACCGTCTTCCACTGCACCGCTGAGTTCCGCCGCCCCTCATTTCTTCCGTAGTCCGGTTATGGAAGTACACCGACTGCGCTACCCTGAATCATAACACCGCACCAACAACGGAGCCAATGGCGAGCTATTGTAAGTTCGCGCCGACGGACTCGCCGCGGAGCTGGGGAGCAGAAGGGCGAACTTCCTCAAGCGCCCGCGGGCTTGCATCAAGGCCGCCGGCAATTGCCGGTGGGTACTGTACAGCAGTTCCCAAGCCACCTGCCCACGCCCAGCCGCACACAGCGTGGACGAAGGCACCATCGACGACACCGACCCAGCCGACAGCGACAAGACTCCGCTGCTTTCAAGATGGTGCGTATGCTGCCCTTGGGGTCGTAACGCCTGCGTGCTGACCTTCTGCCGTTGTGCCACAGGCCGAAAAGACGACCCCCACGAACCCCATGAAGGAGCTTCGCATCGACAAGCTCGTTATTAGTGCGTCCATCACCCCCTCTCTGCGCCCCGCCCGTCGTCCTCAACGTCCCCCTCCCCTTGCACCCTCCCCAGACATCTCCGTCGGCGAATCCGGCGATCGTCTGACGCGGGCGTCCAAGGTCCTCGAGCAGCTCACCGGCCAGACACCGGTTACCTCCAAGGCGCGCTACACCGTCCGGCAGTTCTCCATCCGCCGCAACGAGAAGATCGCCGTCCACGTCACCATCCGCGGCCCAAGGCCGAGGAGATCCTCGAGCGCGGCCTCAAGGTGAAGGAGTACGAGCTCAAGCGCGGCAACTTCTCCGAGACCGGCAACTTTGGCTTCGGCATCCAGGAGCACATCGACCTGGGCGCCCGCTACGACCCCACGATCGGTATCTTCGGCATGGACTTCTACATCGTCATGGGCCGCCCGGGGGCGCGCGTCGCACGGAGGAAGCAGAAGAAGGCGCGGGTGGGCTTCCAGCACAAGATCCGGAAAGAGGACTCGATGGCGTGGTTCAAGCAGCGGTTCGATGGTATCATCTTGGTGCGTCTTGCTGTTGTCTGTACGCATTTCACGGGTCGCTTATGCGAGCGAATGTGGTTCTGTGTCTGTGCAGGCGAAGTAGAGGTTTTGTATCATCACTGTTTATGCTGTCGCCGTATTTTTCGCTATGACCCTACTGCACGCGCCATGTACCACATGCACCAAAAGCACCCTACTTTTCCTGCGCCTCAACTGAGCCCGATTTTGTGTGAGTCTCTCCTACGGCCGCTATAGCACCAGGAGGCGTCATCGTCTACACTTGGGTGCATTCCGATATTGTCCAAGGGCTTCACCTCCTGAACAGAGCTGCGGGGGTTGGACAGAGATGTCACTGCAGTTATTACATGCCTACATGAAGACTTCAAACCGGGCTAGAGCAGTTGGAACAATGTCCAGGCAGTTGTCCTCTGTTGTACACACTTGATATTTCTACGAGTACACCGACATCTACGCCACTGAGATACTCAACCCCCGAACCGGGCCAGCCTCCGCCTCCGAATCTCTTCCATGCTGAGCTGCTCCGGCTCCGGCTCGTCCGCAGTGTCCTCTGACTCGGTCTCGAAGTCATCCGACGGCTGCCGCTGCAACGGCGGCGGCTGCAGATGACTCTGCGCCGGGACAGGCGGCGGGACCGTCTGCGTGTGTGCCTGCGCTGGCGGCGGGCGCGACTGTGGGAACGCGCCGGGCTCGGGGACGACGAAGCCCTCGGGCGCGGACTCGAGCGACGCGCGTAGCGCAGCCTGCAGCTCCGCGTCCTCGTCGTCGTACATCCGGTGCTGCTGCCACTGCGCCTGCGGGGGCGCGGGCGCAGGCTCGCGCGCCGCAGGGGTCGCGGCTCCCCCACCGTCGTCGCCGTCGTCGTCTTCGTCGTCTTCGGCGCCGGCTCGCGCCATCGCCTCGCTCTCCGCGATCGCGCGCCGGAGCATCTCGTCCTCGTCCTCATGCGCCTCTTCGCCGGCGGCGCGGCGCCCCGCGCGCGCGCGCGTCGCGGCGTCGATGCGCGCGATCTCGTCCGCGAGGCCCTCCTGCAGCGCGAGCTCCTGCGCGCGGCGCATCTGGTCCGCGACGCGCCGCTGCCGCGCGATGCTCGCCGCGACGGGGTCGACGGGCTCCTCGTGGCGCGGGGCTCGGCGCGGGGGCGCGTAGTCGTCGTCCATCTCCTCGTCCTCGTCGTCCTCGTCCGCGGGCGCGGGCGCGTGGTAGCCGCGCTCGACGGGGACCGCGGACGCCGTGCGGGAGGGGAGGCGAGCGAAGGGCGTGCCGGACGTCGACGCGGATGAGGGCGCGGCGGTGGGTCGCGACATGGCGGCGGACGGCGGCGGCGGCGGGACGTAGTCGTAGTCGCCGTTGGTGAGCGATGCTTGGAGCGCGGCTTGGAGCTCCATGTCTTCGTCCTCGAAGCCTGCGAGCGTGGCGGCCTGGCGCGAGGAGGGCTCATATGTGGAGCTGTGCGGGATGTCGTCGGGGAGCCCGCCGAAGATGTCGTCCACCTCGACGCGCGGAAGGGCGAGCCTGGTGGACAGGTCGGGCTGGACGACGGCGAAGATGGTGTAGCCTGGAGAAGGGGGGAATCGTCACGGATACAAGTGGGGCAGACGACGGGGAGACGCGCTCACCCTCTTCTTTGGCCTGCTGGAGGAACATGCCTAGGTAGAGCTTGCTGATGCGCTCGGGCGCGGCGTTGGAGGAGTTGAGGTTGAACCAGTGTCCGCCACCGGGGTCGGCGTCGAGCGCGGGGTTCGGGGAGACGTTCCCGAAACGACGGAGGGTGTACCAGTGTTGTGACTGGTTCAGGACGAACGCCATCTGCGTGCTGGGGAGCATGTGAGGACCTGTCTCTGCGTAGGGATCTCCACGACGTACTGTGGGTGATCATGGTAAGGTCTAAGCTCCCGAGCGTCCCAAGGCACAAGACTGGAGGGAATTCAGTGATGCACTAGCAATGCAAAGTTAAGGGGAAACTTACGAGAGGTTGAAGCTGTCGGTGAGGGCTTTCTGGAGCACTTGCACGGAGAAAAACCCTGGAAGAGCGCTTGAGTCCCTGGGCCGCCACTCGCCGCCACCCGCACAGAAGAGGCCTCCCCGGCATGCATGCCGCTCCCCGCAAACGACTGAACACCCCAAAAATGGACGTGCCACTCACCAGTGTCGTCCATGTTGTTGCTCGAGGTCGCACGCTCGTCGACGTCGAGCTGCGTGCTCTCGTGCTCGTCGAGCTCCCGGGCGATCTCCGAGAGATCCGGGGCGGAAAACTGGCGTGCACACTCGTCAGGCGAGCTCACAGATGCGCGCGGATCGTACGACTGACATACTGGCCTTCTGCGGGGGCGGGGGGCGGTCAGCGACGCGCACCGGATCGGCCGTAGCAGTGGCAGTGGCACTCACGGAGGAGGGAGTTGAGGGCGTGCTGGGCGCAGAGCATCTCGCCGGGCTGCTGCCGCTCATGGTAGATGAGCGGGACGAGCTGCTGGATCGTGTCCATCGCGACCGGGAGCGCGGTGGCGGGCGTGGAGAGGTGGTGGGTGCGGGGAAGGGGAGTTGCGCGTCCTGCTGGTGCTGCAGGCGGAGGAGTACGCGGCCCGCCTGAGCCACAAGAGCCGGGCGCTTCAACGGGGGACGCGACGCGCGCGTCAAGTCGCTGCTGCCGCCCACTGCCTCCAATTGGTCCGACGGTGAAGCCTGCTCTCAAGTATCTTCAACTTGCTCCCTCTTCCCTTCCTCCCCGTCCCCGCCTTCGTCATCTCTGCCGATACGTCTGCTCCAGCTGCGCTGATATCTCCTTTCATTCTTCCCGAATCCACATGACGCCCCTCCACCGCCACCCCGTCTCGCGCCTCGCACTCCTCGCCTTCACTGGCCTGCTCGCCGTCCATGCCGCGGACGACGACAAGCCGTTCGACTGCCACGTGAAGATAGGAGAGTCCCAGTTTGACCTGACGAAAGTCGCGGGCGAGCACTCGGTATCTCGCAAGCTCGACCTCCCCCCGTCCACCATCACCGACAGGCTCACTTTCAACCTCTGCAAAGACCTGGTTCCCGCGGACAAAACGCCCGCAGATGAGAAGGTGCGTGTTGCCTTGGGCTTCGTGGACAGTGGTGTGTAACGCGTGCGGTCCCTGACGGGGTTGTGTCGCATATCGCAGTGCGGAGCGAACGCGCGGGCGTGTCTCGTGCGCGAGACGTCGCGGAGCGGCGGGAGCTCCAGCGTCCTGTCTGTCATCCAGGTCGCCAACTCTTCCTCCACCACCGTCACTTCGAAGATACTGTCGTGTACGTCATCTTGGTAGTTGGGAAGGCATTGTGTTCAACCTGCCCCTTGTAGCACCGAAGGGTGTCGAACTCTCGTTTGGCGGTGCCCCATATCCCCCTGTCCACGGCGGCGATCTCATACCACAAAGTTTTCACGTCAAGCTGCTCTGTGACCCCGAACAGAGCGAGCCGAAGTTCACATCATACGACGGCAAGGACCTGTCCATCGAATGGAGCGCGCCCGCCGGCTGCTCCTACACCTCCGCACCAGACGACGACTCCAAACCATCCGACGGGGGTTCGGAGCCGAGTCCTGAGCGTGTAGGGTCGGGGCTCGGGTACTTCTTCCTGCTGTGAGCGTCCTTCCACTCCGTAATCCCCGTTTGTGGCACGCGACGGCAGAGCTTAGCCGACAAGAGACTGACCCAATCGGTCTGACAACCCAGGTTCTTCCTCGCGTTCGCCGTGTACTTTGCCCTCGGAGCGTACTACAACTACTCAACATACGGCGCGACAGGCTTGGACCTCATCCCGTGCGTACTCTGCTCCCCGCACTGCCTGCCCCCCTGCGCATCGCTCCCCTCTCCACGTACGCTGCGCCACAGCGCTGACCTCTGCGCAGACACCGCGATTTCTGGCGCGAGGTGCCGTACATGCTGCGCGACCTTGTCGCGCACCTGTGCTCCGCCGTCCGCCCAAGACACAGCGCGAACCGCGGGGGGTACATGGCCGTATGATATGCCCATCGGCTGCGGTACGTGCGCCTCGTGGTGGGGCGCGTTTCGACTTTCTGCGGTGCGTCTGCGGACCGGGTCTTGGAGGATGGGGACGAGGACGGCGACAGGGGTTGCCTGCCCCTTGGCGTCGCCACTGGGAGGATATGGGGTTCGGGCGGGTGTTGGCTATGGCATGGGCTCGGGACAGTGGGCGTGCACATTCCTTTTTCTATACTCTACATCTGCCTTGGATACCTCGTGGTACATCTGCATCGCAAATATTCCCTATGGTCATCGATTTCTAATCATCGATATCTCGTCCGATTGGTGGAGTGGAGTCTGAGTGGGTGTGGGTGGTCGATCTGGAGTGCTTTGGATCTGGGCGCGTGGCCTCGCCTGGAGAGCTTCGCGGAAGCAAAGTGGCTGCTGTGCTCGAGCCACCCCTCGAGGCTTCTGTGGCACCAACACCCGCTTTCGGTCAAATACCTGGCATTCGCCCGAGAGGACGGCCGAGCTTTCGGCGCGAAACACGAAGACACGGCCAGTTCTGCGGACGCCGTGCTCGGGCCAGGGTCCTGGGGTGTCGCGGGGGCGGCAGATCTGCTCTAGCCGAGTCGCGTCCCCCGGACGCGCCTCACTCTCTCTCTCTCCCACCCCCCGACTCCTCCTTGCCGCCTGTTGTTGTTCGAGATGAGCCCCGCGTACTACGTCGTGTTCAAGGGAGACCCCCCGGGGGTATATGCCTCATGGTGCGTCGTCCGTCACCAATCCCGCCGGTCTTTCGCATGGGGCCGGGCCCGCAGCACCGTCCGAGTCTGCTGCTGCTCGTGCCGCCCGCTGCTGTCGTCGATCGTGCCATTGACGGTGTGCGGTGTGGGCAGGGAGGAGTGCGCCCGCGCGACGCAGGGCATCTCGAACGCGGTCTACAAGCGCTGCAAGACCTGGCAAGACGGCGTGGATCGATGGATCGTCGCGCACGAACGAGGCTGGCTCGAGACGGTCGAGCGCGCCCCGGCCGCGTGGGACCCACAGAACCCGGTCCCGCGTCGCAATCCGATACCGCTGCCCGCGGTCGCAGACGCGGCGCCCAGTGGACTTGGACCGGCCGGGAAGAACGAGATGAAAACAAAACTGAGTGCGTCTGCGGCCGCTGGACCTGTCAGCCGGACGAGGTCGGGCGGTGAGAGCACCGAGGATGGGCTTGCGAAGCGACTTGCAGACATCGAGGCTGGGGTGGCGATGGGGAGGGCGGACAGGGAACGCCGCCGCTTGAAGGCGTCGGCGAGCGTTGACGAGCGAAGGATGGGGCCCGCGCGCGACCGGCAGCAAGAACGCAAGAACCCGAAGAGCAAGTCGAGGGACGGTCCCCAACCGCTGGCCAAGGCGGCCACGGCCCCTCCCCAAGTCTTCGCCTCTGCATCAACTGCGTCGGGAGCAAGGGTGATCCCGGTCGAGAGACCCTCCAGTCCGATTCGGTCCAGGTCGAAGGGCAAGGCCAAAGCTTCGTCGACGGTCCTGTCGTCGTCTCCTCCAACCGGTGTGACGCAAACGAGGAACATCTTCTCTTCCGACGAAAGCACTGCAGACGCTCTGGACTCGTCTCCCCGCTACGCGCAGACGTTAACGTACTACTCCCCGAGCATCAACTCGGAGTATAGTATGCGCTCGCCGTCGATTGCATCCAGCGACTGCCGCTCGCACCTGTCGTCCCCAGTGTCGGACTCAACGCAGTACTTCCCCGAAGACTTCTTGGCCCGTCAGCAACAGAGGGAACGACAAAGGTTGGCCGCAGAAGAGGCGAAAAGACAGCTGTCCGATGAATCTCGTGAGGTAGAAGACCGCGAACTGTCTGAGTACGACACCGCGCCCAACACGCCCATGCTGAAAGACGGCGCATTTCCCGGAAGAGTTTTGGCGGCAGGTCGTGCGGGGGGTGATGGGAATTCCGGTGCGAGTCGCAAGTCGCGTGAACGAACGTTTTCAAGGTCGTCGCCCGCTACAGGCCCCAGCTCCAGCTCCAGCCCCACGAAGCGCAAGAGGCCCGTCGCGCGCACCCAGAGCGACGCAGCGATCCAGACCGAACCTGTTCCCAAGCGCAAGCCGGTCTCTACAGGTGCTCAGACAGATGTCGTGCCGGAGAGGCATTTTGTCGACGGAGGCAATCAAACCTCTCCTTCGGTTCCCGTGTTTGCTGTCCCAAGTCCCGGTGTGCCTTCCAGTGTGTCTTCAAGCTCAAGCTCAAGCCGCCGCCCAAGGCCGCAAGCTCAAGCCGCCGTCCCTCGGGTGCCTTCGCCGCGGACAGTCCCTCTCGACACGCCCTGCGTCTGCCCGATTCCCCAGTGGATCTGCCTCCAGTGTTCGCGCCCCCCGGCCGCCGCGCCGCCGCAACCCGTTCTGCCCGCCACGTCCTCTTCGCCCACCAGCGCGTCCGGGGCGCGCCGGTCGCGCACGACACCCACCCATCGCGCCGCGAGGTCCCCGCGGACCACAAGCCCGACCGGGACCACCTCGCCGTCGCTCGACGCTGTGACCTCCTCCACGTCCTTCGCGCGCGCCCTCGCCGGCTCGTCCGCCTCCTCGTCGTCCGCGTCATGGCACTCGCCCCCGCCCGCGTCGTCGATCTCCGCGCGCTCCTCCGCGACCCCGCCCGCCTCGCCGTCGCCCTCCCCCACGCCGTCCGCCAAGACCTCCGTCGGCGGCGCCTCCCCGCACCCGCACACGCCGCTGCTGGGCGCGAGCGACCGCGCCGCGCCGCCGTCGGCGCACCTCCGCGCGCGCGCGGCGCTCGGCGCGCTCACGTTCGCCCAGCCCCCGCGCGGGTGGGCGCTCGGCCCGGACCCGGACCAGGAAGACGCGATGGAAGGCGTGGTGCACGACGGCGGGTTCGACCCGCGCTCGCCGCTCCAGCGCGGGACGGGCGTGCCGGCCAGGTGCGTGTCTTCCTTCCTTCCCTCTTGCGTGCGCCTGGTGTCGTCGTGTTGAGCTGACTAGTGGGTTTTGTGGCACTTGCGCAGGTCGGGGGTGTGGCACGCGAGGGAGCGGCCGTCGCCGGCGCTGTCGCCGCTTCCGATGCCGTCGGCGTTCGAGAGCATGCTGTTCTCGCAGTAGGAGATGGAGGCGTCGAGACCGAACGTGGAAGGAACGAAAACGAAAGGGTATTTATGCAGCACACCGGTTGATGCTGTAGGTTGTCTTCGCCCCAGGCTAAGTGGTATGGTAGAATGTTTGTGCGCTCTGACGCTTGTAGAGGTCCCAGGAGGAGGTCGAATTGGAATCGAAACATGCCTTTCGCTCTTGCAGCGGGGTCAAGCGTGGGGGACAGGCGGCACTCGCGGTGGTCATGGTGGACGTTCAAGGTCAAGTGGTGTCTTTTTCAGCGGGGGCGCACGCAAACCGTGTGCCCCTCAGTTTCTAATCTGGAATCCGGATCAACGACTCAGTCACGTGCCTCATGTTTCGACTCATTCGTGCCGCATTTGGGAGGACGTGCACAGCGTCCGTGGTGTGTCACACCCAACGGGGCCGTGGGCAGTTCGGCGATGACGTGTCTCCGAGTTTGTTCACGCGATGATTGCGACATGAAGATTGCGGCCGAGCAGTACTTGCGCGTGTGCATGTGGTCCGTGCGGGCGCCAAATGGCAGACTGGGTGCACTGCAATTCAACAAAGTAAAAATACATGGGGGCGAACAGAATGCGGACGAAAGGACAAGTGGGCATACGAGTCGCCGAACGCCCTATATTTGAAGTGCCACCGCGAACAACACAATAATATGAGTGACTCGGGGACCTTGCGGGGACCTGTTCAGATTGGACAGCTGTATTCCATGGCCCGGCGATATCGTTAGCAGCATCTCAGGGCTGGGTCAACTACCATGCGTACAGCGAGCTCGGCTTGAGCGCGCCAAGCACACACTTCAGACACATCCACGTCGGGAACATCCGCGCTGGAGAGCGACAATGTTGTCCTCAAGCGGCTCTACTCAAGCACTGGGGTAGCACGATCGACCTGCTAATATGTTGCGGGACGAGGGCAAAGTGGAAATCGACATGCGTACCAGTTCCGCGGCCGGGGTGACCCTGGAGCGCTCCGGAAAATGGACTGCAGGCCAACGAACGCTCGCCGTCCATTCTCAGCGCATGTGCTTACAGAGGCGCGCTGGGAGGTCACTCACCGGGGACGAATGCTGGGAGTGCAGGTCGGAAAGAAATCGGGGCGCACTAACACCATGGGCGGCGTCCATTCTCAGCGTATGTGCTTACAGAGGCACGCTAGGAGAGTGACTCGCCATGGAGGAGCATATCCTGCCTTGAGCTGAGGATGCGGGTCTGAGGATCATCTGCAGAACGATGCCGGTACGGGTCTGCCACTCTCAGCACAAACAGGAAAGCGATGAGAAGAGCTGGTGAGGATCGCTCACCCGGAGTTATCGCCTGTTCACGTTTTCAAGGGTGACAATGGGGTCGCGAGCTGCATACAATAGGCATCTGCCGTCTTGCTGTCAGCACATGGTCGGAGTGCGTTGGTAAGCGCGGGAATACCGCGCGACTTGGATCGATAGCGTTCGCAAAGGTGGAATGCAGACTGAGGACGCTCGCCCTCCCTCTTCAGCGCATTGGACAAGTGCTCTGGTGAGACGTTACTCACATGGGGAGGTGCCTCGCGGTGAGATCGATGACCTGACCATCGACACCGGCGGTGTGTCATCAGCACAAACGGGAAGACTACAAAGAAAAGCTGGTGGAGATCACTCACGCGACGAAGATGACTCGCTTCCGCTTTCGCATCTGCGGGGTCGGGCTGGTGGTTCGAAGCGTGGTATACCTGCCGGGAAACGACGCCGGCGGTCTTATATCAGCATCGACATACTAGAAAAACCACAAAGAGAACAAGCTGGTGAGGGTTACTCACCACAAGGAAAATACCACGCGAAAACGAGGTCTTGCCGCGGCCGGGGGGACCCTAGTACTAGAGCGCTCTGCAGTCCAACGAACGCTCCCCGTCCATTCTCAACGCACGTGCTCACAGAGGCGCGCTGGGAGGTCACTCACCGGGGAGGAATGCTGGGAGTGCAGGTCGGAAGGGAATCGGTGCGCACTAACACCTTGGGCGGCGTCCGTTCTCAGCGCATGTGCTTACAGAGGCGCGCTGGGAGAGTGACTCGCCATGGAGGAGCGCAGCCTGCCTTGGGCCGAGGATGCGGGCCGGAAGATCATCTGCAGAACGATGCCGATGCGGGTCTGCTCTCAGCACCAACTGACAGGCGACAAGAAACAAGACAAGCTGGTGAGGATCACTCACCTGGTCCGCTTCCGATTTTGCATCCGATGTGGGGTCGGGCTGACACTGGTTTGAAGCGCGAAATGCCTGCCGGGGAACGACCCCGCACGTATCTTTTCAGCACCAAGCTAGCTAGGCAAGAACTGGCGAGTGTTACTCACAACAGGTGAAATATCGACGAAACCGAGATCTCGTGTTCAGAGGTCACTGCGCTGCAGGCGAACGGCGACATCCATCTGCTATCAGCACATGCAAACAAATCACAAAAGAAGAGTCAAGCTGGTGAGGGTCACTCACCGGTCGAAGAGTCGCGACTGGCGTGCGTTGTCGCCTGCGAGAATGACCGCGATGGTGGGCGCCACTGGGGCGGGACTGATGGGAGAGAGGAGAGGAGGGAGGAGAGAAGAGAGGGAGAAGAGAGCGGGTTCTGAGGATCTGAGGGCGCCGTCGGGCGAGCTTTTATACGTGAGTGAGACGCCAGAGACGCTTTGCTCTCAGCAACAAGAATAGAGGCGTCAGCCGCAGGTGCTGACAGCCGGTGGAAGAGGCTGGCGACAGCGTGCAGCACGCTCCGAGAGAGCTGCGAGGTCTGCCCTCCACTGAGGGCTGCATCATCAGACGGCCGTTGCGCAGAGGAACATGACGAACCCCCAAACACTACGCGTCCTATGGTTCGTCGAGCTGTAGGAAAAGGATTACTTTCATTTCAATGGCGCCCGAACAGGAAGACCTGGGATGTCAGCATCGGATGTCCAGGAAAGGGAACAAACTGTGACACTTCCGGTACCGAACCAGGCTGGGCTGTGTCTGAACGCACATGTTGTCTCCGCTCCTTTGGCCAGGGTGCTGTGTTGGCTCTGTGTTGATCGCGGTGGACAGAGATGAACTGATTTGACCGGACGTAATCGATGAAATCGAAGTGCTGTGTCCCTGTTCAAGGTTCCGATCTCGTACTACGCACCGATTCAGCGCGGTAGTCGGGGCATCTGGAACAGGGGCGCACAGAGCCAAGAAGCCAGCACATGTAGAACCACTGGCGAAGCCAAGACAACAGAGTGAACGGACTCAGTAGAATCACTCAGCCAAGGTCCTGCATCTGAGGGAGGTCAGCATCCAGAGACAGGCAAGGCCGTTACTCACACGTAGGAGGGATCGACCGCGCGGCGCCATCTGCAACTGCGGAAGCGACATCGTATGTCTCATTCATCGCATTCTCGTTGAGCCCAGCATTCGTACATTGATTGATACATCTTACGTCGTACACGTCGCATCCGCTCGACTTCGCCGACACCACCGCCCCTACGCGGCCGGGTCGATGTTGAACCACTTGTTGAACACCTGCTCGGGGTCGTACGCCTTCTTCACCTCCCGCAGCCGCGCGTAGTTGCTCCCGAAGTTCACCTCGGCCTTGCTCGCTCCCGCCGTCGCAGGCGCGCCCTCCTCCCCAGCCGGGTCTACATCCCGCAATCACGAGCGCTCGTCAGCCACCGCCGCACCGAGCGAATCCGAGGCACGCCGGCGCCGCGCACTCACCGTCGCTGTAGTTCCCGTACGCCAGGTGCGCCTTGTCGCCCGCGACGAGCGCGACGAGCTCCCGCGCGGCCGCCTGCGCGTACGCCATCCGCCCCTCCCCGTCCTCCTGCATGAAGACGGTGCAGAGCGCGTTCGGGCCCGCCCCGCGCCGGTATGCCGTCTGCGCGTCCGGCACGGCGTCGACCTTCCCGAGGGAGTGGTACTCGAGCAGGAAGCCGATGTGGTAGCCCTCGGGCGCGGAGAGCTCCGCGGCGCGGGCGAAGACGCGCGGGAGGAGCGCGCGGGGGTACGTCGCGGGCGCGAAGGTGCCCTTCATGTACACGGCCTGGCCGGGGGCCGCGATCGCGTTCTGGAGCGAGTTGAGCTCCTCGTAGGGCCGCTCGGCGGTCGCGTCCATGACGGGGCCTGTGGCGGGGCACGGGATGAGAAAAAAAAGGGTGAGGCGTGCGAGGGCAGGGGGCGCACCGATGTCGAAGAAGGCCTTGAAGTTGTCGCGGCCTTCGGCCTCGGAGCCGTTGTAGAACATGAAGGCGACGATGCACGGCTGCGGGACGACGCCGAACCTGTGTCACCATTGTCTCCACATCGCATACGTGCGTGAGCACTCACCGAACGGTCCATGGGGCTGCGCGTGAACGCATGGATCATGCCCTCCTTCTCGGTCGTGCCGTTGTTCCACCACGCCTCCGTCACATCCAAAAACTGCTCGAGCTGGTGTTCGCCGAAGACGGCCATGCCGCAGAAGACGGTCCGGCGCTGCGGGTGCAGCTGGAGCACGAATTCGGTGACGACGCCAAAGTTCGAGCCGCCGCCGCGGAGGCCCCAGAAGAGGTCCGGGTGCGAGGTTGGGGACGCAGTGATAACCTGGCCATCAGCGGTGACAACGGTCGCCTGTAATAAGAAGCGCGCGCGCGAAATCAAGAACTAGAGCCCGCGCGCCGAGTAGATGTAGGAACGTACTTCGAGGAGGTTGTCGATCGCCAGCCCATGGGCGCCCGCGAGCCATCCGTACCCTCCTCCAAGCACAAGCCTGCGTGACTTTCACAAAACCCGCTGATGACCTTGGAGGACAAAGCACACTCACCCGCCTACCCCAGTCTGCCGCGCGCGAAGCCCCGTCAGCCCTGGTCGCCCGCGAAAGTGCAGTACTCACATGGTTCACCGTCCCGCCCACAGTCGCGAGCCCGTGCTCGATCGCCGCCTTGTCGACTGCCCCCCACAGCGCCCCGCCAGCGACATACGCCCTTCGCGCGGCGGCGTCGACACGCACGCCCGCCATGTGCCGGCCGAGATCGATGACGAGCCCGCCCTCGACGCTCGACGCGCCCGAGGGGCTGTGGCCGCCACCCTTGACGGCGAGTTGGAGGCCCTGCGCGCGGGCATACGCGATGGCGAGCGCGACGTCGCCGGGGGAGCGGGGAAAGGCAACGAGCGCGGCGCGGCGCGCGGCGTTGCGCGCCCAGCGGACGATCGCGGCGGGGTAGGCGGAGTCGGTGAGGCCGACGAGGTCGCCAGAGAAGGAGGATTTGAGGGACTCAAGGTTGGGGGACATCGTCGGAATTGGGAGGGCGAAAGATCGAGGATGGTGGAGGTAGAGGCGAAAGGAGAGAGAAGAGGTGTGAGAAGCAGGAGCTTGGGATATCTCTTTGGGCGGGTGAGAGCGACCACTGCCCATGGGATTACAGGTGCACAGACGAACGAGGCGAGATGTGGTTTAGTGTTGGCTACAAGGATGAAAGAACGTCCTTTGCGGGGTTTAAAGGTGCTGTATGCATCTCTGTATAACCGGTGTCGAGAACTGGCGGCCATTTCGTCGTCGATGACGGTGACGGAGACAAGATTCAGAGGGACAGTCGCGTGAGAAGTACATCAACGAAGCCAGCGTTTACATACGCTGCGACTTTGCCGCCACCACCGTCAAGTGCATGATGCATGTGTTAGAAGTCGGCGGCTCGGTCGGGGTCGGACGAGGAATAAGATGCAATCGATACGACGCGGTTGGTCCCTATGGGCACCGGGAGGCGAGTACAGACGGACGCGGGGGAGAACGAGGTGGTGGGGAAGGGCAAACGCGTGAGGCGAGTGCGGGACGAGGGGCGGCGGCTATCTACGGGATGACTAAGCGCTGGTACCGTACGACCGAGCTTGCTAAGTATGCGGGCAGATTCCAACAGGCCCCCACAAGCGAGGGCGTATAACGAGCACAAATCGAGGGGAAGACGGTGGTACAAAATGCGAAGGGTCGAGGACGAGGGATCGAGGACGATGGGTCGAGTACGAAGGGTCGGGTACGAAGGATCGAGGGGGACGCTGAATCGGTTACGCTGGTTCGAGGACGATGGATCGGTTTACGCTGGTTCGAGTACGATGGGTCGGTTACGCTGAATCGGATACGATGGATCGGGGTTTACGCTGGATCGAGGAGAGACAGGGGCATAGAATCGAATAAACAAAATCAACGTGACGAGGATCGGGGACAGGGGATCAAGACGATGATGCGGGCGACCAGCTACAACCTCAAGAGAGCAAGCGAATCACGATGTCGAGCACGCCAATGACGGCCGGCTAAAGTAACCACAACATGCCGACAGGGGAGCACGGAGGCGAGAAGGGGGAACGAGAAAATGCGCGAGGGGAACGAGAATCGAAACGTACGAATGTCCCATGAAACCTAGTAAGAGAACGCCACAACGGGGCTCTCCGAACCACTCCGGGACGACGGGTACGATGGGCCGAGTGCCATGGCGAAGGCGGCGCGCTCCTTGAAGGGGATGAGCGGATGCGGGCAGTCCTGCTGGTAGTGGCCCTTGTTCTTGCAGTTGTAACAGGTGATCTCCGAGAGCGGGACTCGACCACGAGGAGTACCGGTGGGAGCAGGAGCAGGGGCGGTGGCAGCGGCACGAGCAGCGGGGACGAACGTGCGAGCAGTGGGGGTGAACGTGCGGGCGGCAGCAGCAACGGCGGAGGACGGCAAGGGTGAGGATGCCTCCGATGGGGCCTTGCGTGATTCCTCATTGACGAGGCGGATAATGACGTAGTCGAGGGTGAGAGACGCGGAGGGGGTCGAGTCGAGGGCGACGACAAGACTGTCGTACTCTTCGGGAAGGCCCTTCGTCAGGACGATGATGATGTCTTCATCCGGGACGTTCGCTCCGCTTGCGTTGAGATTGAATGCGGCTCTGCGGACGCTGGAGATCCACGTGTTCATGGCCTGGTCAGGCTGCTTCGACATGTTGAAGAACTCGCGGCGACGAGCGAGGCGGGTGCCGAATCCGTGAGCGCGATGGACAGCTTCGAGGCGAGTCCAGATGTCGGCCGAGGTCGTTGCACCTTGGACGTGGCCGATCTGCGAGGGGGAGAGCATGAGGTTAATCTCGGATCGAGCCTGCATGTCTTTCTTGTCCCAGGACTTGACGGCGACGTGCGCAGGGGCGAACGGAGGACGCGAGAGGGCACCGGACGCAACTTCGAAGACGCCTTGACGCGTGAGGTGAGCTTCCATGTAGAAGCGCCATTCGGGGTAGTTGTTGTCTTCGAGGCGGGAGAAGTGCGGGGCCATGGTGGAGATGGAGGGGCGATTCTTGCGATAGGAGGTGTGGGGGTCGAAGATCGGCGGGGAGAAAGCGGGATCGGAGGGTCGCGAACGGGTCGGAAGTCGAAAGGGTGATCGCGGGTCGGAGGGGGCTTCGGATCGTCGAGATCGGAGGGCGCGGACAACGAGTAGGCCGGGCGCGGGCGCGGAATGACCTCCGGGCAAGGGTACGCGTTTGTGTTAGAAGTCGGCGGCTCGGTCGGGGTCGGACGAGGAATAAGATGCAATCGATACGACGCGGTTGGTCCCTATGGGCACCGGGAGGCGAGTACAGACGGACGCGGGGGAGAACGAGGTGGTGGGGAAGGGCAAACGCGTGAGGCGAGTGCGGGACGAGGGGCGGCGGCTATCTACGGGATGACTAAGCGCTGGTACCGTACGACCGAGCTTGCTAAGTATGCGGGCAGATTCCAACAGCATGTTCTGTCGCCAGCAAGCGAGACTCGTCAATCCGGGAATCATGCATGCATTTCAAACGCGAAGAGCGGTACAAACAGTCGAGTTACAAGTACAAAGCGGGATCCTCTGCCACTCATCTACTGGTTGCGGTTGCCGCCCATACCCATGGCGTTCTTCGCCTTGCTGGTAAGGGACTCCTAATCATAGACAGATATGAGCATCGCGCAAAGGGAAGCACGTGGGTTTCAACGCACCTGGTTCTCGTTGGAGTTACCGCTGATGGTGTCAGAGGCCTGCTGGCCCATAGACTTCTCGCTCTGAAGTCGAGGTGAGCTCGAGCTAAAATCTAAGAGCATGACGAAGGCCTACCTCGGGCTGAACGGTCGATGCGATCGAATCGTAGGTGCCCTTGGCGGCGTCACCAAGCTGCTCGGTGTACGACTTCTGGCTGTCGGGCTAATGTCCAACGCATAGGGCATTAGGGGCAATGATCGAAGCTAGGGAGACGACGCTGACCTTCATAGCGGAGCCGGCCTTGTCGGTGAGAGACTGTCTGCCGGTGTCGGACATGATGAAGATGGCGAAGAAGAGATGAAGTGGGCGAGAGTGGTGAGAGGTGCCGGTGAGTGCTGGAGAGAGGATGGGAGTCCGGGGGCACTTATATACCCATCTTCAGGTGACCCCACTTGGTCATTTCGAGGGCGAGTGTGGACTGGCGGGCGTGCAAGAACGAAGCCTGCGCCTGCCTGATTGGGCGTGTGCAGGATGCTGACGTCGGCGGGAGGGGGCGATGACCGCGTCGCGAGCCGCAGTGACGCACCTCCGCCTCGCCTGGTCCGATCCGCTGCCCGCTTTCCTCGCCGGTCTCTCTCTCGCGGGCGGAGGACCGGAACGCCTCGGCCGAACGCTCGCTCGATGCTCGTCCACCTCATGAGGCACGAATTCTGATCCTGCAGGACCTCCTTGATCTGCGTTCGCATCCCCACGCTCTGACACTCATCGCCTTGCTTGGGGGCGCAGAGCTGCGCAGAGACGCGCGCCCATTGAAGGAGTCCAAACATGATGACCAGCGGCGAGCGCTGCTCTCATCCGCCCTTGATAGCTGGCTTGATATCCCGGTCCCGTTCCCACTCCCGCGTGCGCGCAGCAGCGTTCGTGCATTTCCCATCCGCATTTCTACCCGACTTTTGCTCACGAGGCCCGTCGGACGTCGCTTCTCAGATCGAGAGCGACCGGGTCGGGGTCGTCGGTCCCTTGCCTGGAAACGCTCTAGCAGTGGACGCACAGCCTTCCATCCTCAACCTTTTCGCGATTATTCCTGTTCAAAGCGTCGCCAAGAGCAGCGTTTGCTATATGTAGTCCATCAAAAACAGTTCAAGCGTATGTCGAAGTACGACCTACCACGCGCACTGCGTCTCTCCACCATACTTATCCCACTTGTTCTCTCGTGGTGAGTGCTGGCCGCACGCCGAGTGCCACACTGCCAGTCGATCCATCATGATGCATCCGCACGCCGACAGCTTTGACATCTCATCTCACCGGTCATCTCATCAACCTGTCCAGTGCCCAGGGTCGGCCGCTGACCCGGTGCTGTATGTAACGTGCGCCCTGCGGACCCGCGACCAATCTCTGATCGTTTCTCTCCTGTGCCGCCGACGCCCGCCCACCATGAGCAGAGCCGACGTCCCGATGGTACATATACCCCCGCCCACCGTCCTGCCCTCCCGAGTCGCCTGCGACGCCCTCGTCCCCTGCCCTACTTCCCGTTCTCTTCGCCCCTGCCGGACCCTGGTGGTTCTCTGCCTTTTCCTTCGCCTCCCCATCTCCCATTTCCTTCCGGTTCAACTTCAGCTGTAGCACATTCCCCAACCTTCCTCGTTTCACGACCTTTTCCCGCTCACCCTCCTTTCGCGCGCCTCGATGCCTCGCCTCTTCCAGTCATTCCTCTCCCTCGCCGCCCTCGCCGCCCTCGCGCGCGCGGCGCCCGCCCCGCTCTTCGGCATCAACTTCAGCTCCGGCGACGAGAGCGACGACGCGACCGCCCCGTTCTCCCAGGACGACATCGTGAGCACCCTCACCCGGCCCGCCGAGTTCGCGCGCGCCGTCTACTGCTCGACCGGCATCGCGGACCTCTCCTGCGGCGGCCCGTGCGACGCCCTCGGCGCGAACGTCAAGATCCTCGCGAACGGCGGCGACGGCGCCTCGACGCCCTTCTGTGCGTGTTCCCGCTCCTCCTGTCTTCTTCTCGCGCTGACGCTCGTTCCCGCGCGCAGTCCTCGTCGCGTCGGACTCGGACGCGCAGACGATCTTCGTCGCGCACCAGGGCACCGAGGCGAAGCAGGTGCTCTCGGTCGCGAACGACGTCAAGTTCGTGCAGAAGGACGCGAACGCGACGCTCTTCCCGCAGGCCTCCGCCGACGTGCAGCTCCACGACGGCTTCCAGGAGGCGCAGGGCCGCACCGCGGACGCCGTGCTCGCCGCCGTCACCCAGGCGCTCGCCGACACCGGCTTCAAGAGCGTGATGGTCACCGGGCACTCGCTCGGCGCCGCGATCGCGACGCTCGACGCCGCGATGCTCAAGATGGCCGTGCCGGACGACGTCGCGGTCGACTCGGTCGTGTTCGGGCTGCCGCGCGTCGGGAACCAGGCGTGGGCGGACCTCTTCGACTCGCTGGTGAGTGTCGCGCGCGCGTCGCGCAGGGGGTGCCGGCGACTGACTCTCCGCTCCGCGCGCAGTTCCCCACCTTCGCGCACGTCACGAACCAGAACGACCCGGTCCCGAACGTGCCGCCCCACGCGCTCGCGTTCCAGCACCCGTCCGGGGAGCTGCACATCACCGCCGTCGACGCGGCCTCGGGCGACGCGACGGTGGTCGAGTGCCCGGGCCAGGAGAACGAGGTGCGTTCTCGCGCCGCCGCAGTCTTCGTTTCGCTCGCTGACGTCCCGCGCGCGCGTGCGCACACAGAACTGCTCCGCGGGCAACTCGCTCCTCGACACCTCCATCCCGAACCACCTCGGCCCGTACTTCTCCGGCATCTCCTTCGGCGGGAAGCAGTGCCCGAAGAACTGAGCGTTGTACAGCGCGCGAGACGACTCCTCGTCCACACACATACCCCTTTTCGCCCGTTGGTTCCTTGGGCTATTTATGCCGGCTGCCGGTTCTAAACACGTTCGAGGTGCGCGTGCATCTGGGATGGCAGCAGTGGCCGTCGGTCGGTTGACGGCGGTCCGTGTATTGTTATACTGTGCATAGCTCTGTACGCGTATCTGTCCGCAGGGAATTATTACTTTGGGCTTGAGGGACGAAACAATCTTGCGTGGCGAGTACTCGGAAACGTCGTGTGGAGCAGCCGATGATGCTAGTACCTCAGCATATGATATGCAGGGTCTCGACACCCCAGGTCATATGTAGGTCCAAGGTGGGTCCTGACGCGCAGTCCCGACGATCTCAAGTGTGAATCGTGCGCGGCCCTGCATGCCGCGCGCTCTCCAGTGAACAGGCGACCGCGCGCAGAGGCTGTATCTTAATCGTTAAGCCTTCAAGGCCCCAAAGGGTCCGTTCGGCAACCCATGGCCTCCTCGGACCGCGGCCCTCGCGTGTGCCTCGATCGTCCGTGCTTAAAACCCGACTCCCGAGCGGACCACACCCCCGCCTCGGCTACGCACCGCCCATCCCGTCCTCCCGCCGCGTCCGTGTGGCGGGCTCGCCAAATGTGAGTCCCTTGTGGGTCACGCGACGGACCCGTCGCGGAATGTTCGCACAGGGAAGACGCGTACGGGGAAGGATGTCATTGCGCGCAGCTGACTGGTGGTTCGTGGTTCGTGAGCGGTGCGCCCGAGGAGCCGGTCGCGGGGGCAGATCTGGGTTGGGAGCAGGCCCGGGGGGCAGGCGGCGGGCGGGGTATGAGCTCGAGCGGGGCGATTCTGGAGGGTTTCGGGCGACCGCGCCGCGTCCGGGGGGCGTCCGGGAGGGCGACGGAAGGGCGGGCTCAACGTTTCTCGCGCGGCGGACTCAAATGGGAGAGATACAGACTGAGATACGACACATAGGGCGCCGGTGCAGTACTTATTGGATCGGCCTCCCACTCTTCCGCGCACCACCACAACCACCACCACCACCACCACCTCTGCCTGGTCTCGCTGCACTCTCTGGCTTTCCCTCTTTGCACACCACCCCTCCGTCGATGCTCTCGTCCAGCCGCGCAAGTCTTGGATCTAGAGGTCTCACGACGTGAGTGAATTTGCCGCCTCTGCATTTCGTCTCGCAGTTTCTGTGCATACCACCTCGAAGAGATTGGAGTCGTGGCACGGACAGGGCGGACGTGGGACGGAGGGAGGGAGCGCGGGAGGACAGGGACGGTGGCAGCCCGATACGAGCGTCCTCAAAGACGTCATCGGCTCGCCCCACCATGCGCGTCAGTTGGCGCTGTATGCGCTGTCTGCGTTGACCGCCCCCGTGTCCTCGACCATTTTTCTGTCTTTCCTCTCAACTCCGATGAGGTCTAGGGACGAGAGGACTTGCCACAGCGGATCTCGATGCGTTCCGGAGTACCCGAGGCGGTGGCGCGCACGACCCGTGGGCGAGCCCGAGCCCCGTCCGGACTCGTTTCGTCGGAGCTTCGGCCATTGAGAACCTACGTCTCATCCGACGAGGTTCCTGCATGATGACGAGTTTCTGTCGTGCGCTTTCGGAATACCACTGCCTCGAGGCCACCTCTTAATTCACTCCTTCCGGTCTTTGACACAGCCCGCGGCACTTGCTGTCCACCGCCGCACGCACACGCACTGCGCTCGAGGCAAGCCGAGGTATCCCGTCGGGCTCAAGTAGCCACCCTTCAGGCTCCTCGCGCGGCCACCAAATCCGCAACATGGCGTCCGCCTCGAGCTCGCAGCAAGCGTCGTTGGTCCAATTCGGCCAGAAGCACGTCACCCATGGTCTCGGGCGCGTTGTTGAGGGGGTGATAACCAAGGGAGAGGGGTCGTACGTGTACTTCATGGACGGCCGGAAGATGCTCGACTTCACCACTGGCATCGGTGTCACTGGGCTTGGTATGTTTCTGTTTTGATGCGTGGGTCCGTCCGGCGGTCGCCCATCGCTTGCTACAGGGCACTGCCATCCGAAAGTCAGCGCGGCTGCGGCCGCGCAATGCGTCGATGGGATCGTGCATGTCCAGGTACGCAGACGCCGTGCCTTTTTTCGTGTGTGAACCGGGGCTGACAGAGGATTAGTGCAGCATCGCGTTTCACGAGCCGTATCTGCAGCTCATCGAACGCCTTATCCCCATGATGCCCGACCCGTCGTTGGACTCGTTCTTCTTCTGGAACTCGGGCTCGGAGGCCGTCGAGGCGGCGATTAAACTCGCGCGGACGGCGACCAAGAGGCAGAACATCATCAGCATGCAAGGCGCGTACCACGGGCGCACCTTCGGTGCGATGGCCGTCACGAAGAGCAAGACGATCTACAGCCAGGGCTTCCACCCGCTCATGGTGCGAGCGCTCGCCATCTTTCTCAGTCCACGCAGTTCATGTTCCCGTCTCTCATCTTGACAGCCCGGAGTGTTCACATGCCCCTACCCGTACTGGCACCAGCTCGGCGTTCCCGCCGACACCCCCACCGAGAAGCTCACAGAGACGTGCCTGAACCAGCTCAACCTCCTCTTCGCCCAGGCCTCCGCGCCCGCGGACACCGCCGCGATCATCATCGAGCCGCTCCTCGGCGAGGGCGGGTACGTGCCCGCGCCGGCCGGGTTCCTGCAGGGCCTCCGCGCGGTGTGCGACGCGCACGGGATCCTGCTCATCGTCGACGAGGTCCAGTCCGGGTTCGGGCGCACGGGCACGAACTACTTCATCGAGCAGGCGGGCGTGCGCCCGGACATCCTGCTGAGCGCCAAGGGCCTCGCGAACGGCTTCCCGCTCAGCGCGGTCGTCAGCCGGAAGGAGCTCACGGACGTGCTCAGCCCGGGCTCGATGGGGGGCACGTACGCTGGCAACGCGGTCGCGTGCGCGGCGGCGGTCGCGGTGGTGGACGCGATGAAGGAGGAGAAGGTGCTCGAGAACGTCGCGGAGCGGTACGTCTGCCCCCTTGCGCTGCGTTTTGAAGAAGTGAACGAGACTGAGCGCTGCCGTGTGGTCCCACAGGTCGGCGGAGCTGTTCGCGGCGCTGAACGCGGTGCGTGCGGACGCGGCGCTCGGACGGACGGTGCTCGACGTGCGCGGGGCGGGGCTCATGGTCGCGGTCGAGTTCGCGTCGCCGACGGGGACGGGCGCGCACGACGCGATGCGCGTCGCGAGCGCGCCGGCGAAGATGGCGAGCCGGGTGGCGAAGAAGTGCGTGGAGAAGGGGATGCTGCTGCTGACGACGAGCGTGTACGAGGTCGTGCGGTTCATCCCGCCGCTCAACGTCTCGCAGGAGGACATGGCGAAGGGCTGCGCGATCTTCCGCGAGGCGGTCGAGGAGGTCGTGCGCGAGGGGTGACGTGTGATGGTCCTGGAATGTCGACGGACGCATGGGCGGTGGTCGTTGCGTGGTCGCTGTTGGTTTTCTCAGCGGACATGGCGAGGTGCTAGCAGTGTACCGGATGTGCAAAATATGAGAGAAGTGCAAAATCGTGATCGTGCCCGTCCCTCCTGTACAATAAACATTGGAAAAACCAGAATACTCTTTCAATATACATTGACGAAAATGCGCCGAATTTCAGAGGGAGGTGTTGGAATCTGCTCGCATACTTAGCAAGCTCGGTCGTACGGTACCAGCGCTTAGTCGTCGCGTAGATAGCCGCCGACCCTCGTCCCGCACTGGCGCTCTGGCTCGTCACTGGGTAGACTACACATATGCATGCTGCGAAGAAGTGGATATGAGGCCGCCGACAGCGCAGTAGCCCACAGTTTATAATGATTGATATCATATACATGGATCCGGATACAATTAGCTCGTGCTGTAGTGCAACTACGCTGGATGCTGGACCTTTTGGTCGGGCGCCAGACTGGGATCACAGCAGCATGGGTTGCCTATGCCACTGAGTGGTGGGACTGCTTGCTGGGTTTCGCATTTGGCAGTAGTTCTGCTACACAGTGGTGTTGGGCAAAACATGAGGGATACCTACAGGGTGGATCGGACGGTGTCGGCGAGCACTGGACCGGTCGGTCTAAGTAGGATTCCTCGGCGCTTCTAGTGGTGTTGCGGCACTGCTGGAGGGGCTGAAGTCACCAACCTCCTCCTCCTCCTCCTCACGCGTTTGCCCTTCCCCGCCACCTCGTTCTCCCCCGCGTCCGTCTGTACTCGCCTCACGGTGCCCATAGGGACCAACCGCGTCGTATTGATTGCCTTTCAAGCCCCCTTGTCCGACCTCGACTGAGTCGCCGACTTCTAACAGGAGGGTATGAGAAAGCGTCAAGGTCGACTCTAGAGAAAGTGTGCACTTCTGCCCGCCTCAAAACCGGTGCGGATGCGCGCGTTCGTCCACATCATGGGCGATCCTCGTGATACATACCCCCGAATGTAACTGTACGCTCCCGATGTCGACGCCCAGAGGTTACAGCGTCCACAGCGTCCATACGTTCTGGACTATCCGCCATGATATCAGCGCTCGGTCGCGGCTCAAGGCGCGCGTAATACAGGGCGATTCGTCATTGCCGGCGTGACGTTTCGTGACAATGGCCTTTGCACCTCTCGCTCTCCTGTGATTAGATCTCCTCTGTTCGCTCTGAAAAAAATGGACAGGGTACCTTCCGTGATTTCAAAACTATGTATCAAATTCGGGAGCGGGACGGACAAGAGACAGCTTCTGCAAAATAAGTTTTGCACATCCAGTAAACTGCTAGTATGTAACAAGCTGCGCGCCGTGCTGTGAACATAGGATTGAATACTTGAACAACACTACTTCTTTCGGGAGTGCTTCACGGTCGTTCTCGTGGCGTGGTGTGTTGAACATGCGAGAAAGCGAACGGCGAGCTCGGCGGAAGAAGAATATTTGGCGGTGGGACTAGTTTGCGATGGCCGACCGGCCGGCCGGCACGGCACCCTCGGCAAGGCAGCTTCGGCACGAGATGGCGCCCATCCGACTGTGGACGGAGGACATCATGCGCGCAGGTCGAATCGCGAACGCTTTCTCGGGCTCACCGGCACCTGGCCAATTGTGCGCGTCCGTCTCACCAGGTTTGAAACGGCGTGCGAACCCGCGGGTGGGAGAGGCGGAGCTTCGAGTCCCGCGCGCGCCGGCCGTCGACGCCTCGCGAGATGCAGGCGTGCCGTCGCCCGGCTTCCTCTGCCGTCCCCTGCCCCGTCCCTCCATCCCAACCCAGGACCCCCGAAAGCGCCTATAGTAGGCCCGCCGGGAGTCCGGACGGCGCTTAGCGGTTTTGGGCCCCGAGGGTGGGTCAAAGTCCGGACATGGGCAATAGGCGCTGAAAATAGGCCTGCCGGGAGTCCGGACATGACACGAGAGAGGGTCGGACGGCCCGCCGAAAGTCCGGACATGATGGGAGGTAGAGGCCGGCGCCTATCGCCAGAACTTATACGATGTTTATGCGCTTCAAGCATGTTGATGGCTGTTAATAGGCCTTGTAGCAGTGATGCACTACATTATCATTGGCGAGTGTCGCTGTGGTGCGCCTCGCACGGCGTCTCTTGATGCGAATGAAAAATGAAGGATGTATGTAATGGTATCGTAGAGTTAGATCCATCAGGTAATTACAGTATGTGAGCGTCGTCTCGTTTGCAAACACGGGACAATGCAGTATACGACTGTCCGTGGCCAAAGACAGGGTCGATAAGGTCGATACCTAAGGTGTCTAACGTGAGACCTTAACAGCCATTGAAAGTGGATGCGGGAACCGCGCGCGCGAGCAGTGCGTCCCCCGCCGGCGTGGGCTCGAACGCGCGAAGGCGACGCACACGCGGCGGACCGCGCGCGGGATGGCGAGCGCGTGCAGCGCACACGCAGTCTCCCCCGCTATGCTCTCCAGGTCCGGCTACACCCTCTCCCCCTCTCGCGCGAGCTCGCGCCCTGCACCTGCGTGTGGTGCCGCAGAGGTAGAGCGGGCGCGCACCGCGGAAGGCGAGGCGGCGGGGAGCGGGAAAGGTCGCGGTCAGCGTGCGGGAACTCGATGCGGGGTGTGCGCACGCGCGGAAAGGGCGCGGCGGGCGCGCGCTAGCCGCACACGAGCACCTCGAGCGGGAGAAGCGCGGAGAGGCGTCGGGGGATTCTTGCCACCTGCGCGAGGGGAGGAGGATGAGGAACAGCGCTGGGGCACCATCCTCTTCCTCCTCCTCCCTGGTGCGCCCGCACCGTTCACCTCCTCCTCCTTGCGTCCCGCTCGACGGGGTGAGCGACGCCCCCGCCGCGCCCTTATAATACACAGCTGCACAGTTTATTGCATAGAGAGTCGTCGCTCGACGGCTCTTCTCTAAGCGCCGGTAAACGTAGGGGATGAACTTGGCTGAAATACTGCATCCAGCATTCATATTACACTACTGTGGCTTCTATATGTGTCTCTACGACGTATTTGTGGTATGAAACCATGTTCCGGAGCCCCAGGAGGCCCCAGGGAGGCCTTGGTGAGGCCCGCCGAAAGTCCGGACATGGAGGGCCTCCAGACGCCCGAGGACCGCCGGAGTCCGGACATGACGTCATCCAAAGTCCGGACACGGCCGTCTGGAAAATGTGGGCGTCTAGCGGCGGGCCTACTATAGGCGCTTTCGGGGGTCCTCCCAACCCTTGTCCCATCCCTCGCCCGTCCCCGGCAGCCTGCCGCAGCCCTCCGCCGCCGACTCCGAGTCCCTGGCCTCCCGCGCTGTCCCAGGGAGTACATGTACCGCACGCTCCCCGGACGCTGATCGCGCCCCTCCTCCTCTTTCTTCCCCGCCTCTCCTCCGAGCCACCGCCGACCCCGCCCCTCGCCTCTTCGACCGCGCGGAACCGCAAGAGCGGGGACGGACACGCCCCACGCCCAAGTAGCGAGGCCTGCCGTCCATTCATTCCGCACGCCCCTGCGCCCCCAGTCTTCAACCCTTCGCAAGCCCTCCACCCGGCCGCACGCAGCCACCCACGGTCTCCCATGATGATCATATCCCCTCCGCCGCCCGCCCGTCTCGCCCTCGCCCTCCTCCCCTTCCTGCTCGCGGCGGCACCGACCCCCGCGCACGCATACATCCCGGCCCAGGCCACGAACGACACCGCGCTCGCCCAGGCCCAGGGCCTCAACACCTCCGACGTCTCCCTGCTCACGCTCCAGTGGGCCGGTGGCGAGGCGACGAGCGAGACGGTCTCCTACTCTCTCGTGGGCGCGGACAGCCAGGGGCTGGCGCAGGTGCGTGCTCTCCTTTTGTCTCTTTCTCCTTTGATCTCTGCCCATGCGACGGGGATGGGATGGTGATCTCGAAGGGAAGACGTTTCATGGGCAGCGGGACGAATAAGGCGGGGTGCAGAGGGCGATCGCGGGTCGCTCCGGCTTTTGCTGGGATTCGCCGCAGGCTGGTACTGACACTGTCTGCAGGGAGCCCTCGTCCATTTCTCCGAGGACAACCTGAACAATGACACAAGTGAGTGCTCTGCTCGTCCTCCGCGGCGCCCCGCTTGACTGTGTCCCACTCCCGGCAGCGTCTACCCCTTGGATCGCGCTCATCTCGTGCGACAAGAACTCGACGCACTCGGACCCAGACGAGGACATCTTCACGCTTGCTAAGGAAAGAGGGGCGATTGCTGCAGTATGTAGTGCTCATGCGCACCCCTCCCTCCGCGCTCACCCGCTCGTCCGTGCACCCCAGCTCCTCTACACCGTCAATGCATCGAGCTGCCTGATCAATCCGTACTACTCCAATCCGGCCAACTTCGACCAGGTCATGGACGTCTACATGACGCAGTCTCTCAAGAACTCCGTGTACGCCCGCTTACGCCCGTCCTCCTGCTCCGCTTGCTCACCGCCGTCCGTGCTTACAGGCGGGTGGAAAGCGTTTTTAACAAAACGAACTCCACTGCACCGAGGGGTTACTATTTTAGTGCTTCCGTCTTGAACGATTCCAGTGCCGCCGTCACCAGTGCTATCAATGGCGGCCCCGTGAACAGCACAGGACTCATCTTCGCGACGCTCTCGGCGTGGAACGTCTCGGACAGCCCGTCGACGACCAACAGCACCCCTGCGGACCCAGGTTCTAATCGGCCTGGTGGTGCCCAGAGCACCAGCCTAGCCATGTACGTCCTGTCACCCACGCCCAGACTGCGGTGCACTCATCCGTCATGCGTCCCCAGGATCATCCTGTATGCCATCACGGGCTGCGTCTCCGCGCTCTTCTGCGTCGTCATTGTCTCCGGGGTGCGTCTCCCCCGTCCTTCCGCCTTCTCACCTCCGTGCCAATCCCATTTAACAGGCGATCCGCGCGATCCGCCATCCCGAGCGCTACGGGCCGCGCTCAGGTGACGCATTTGGCCCCGACGGCACCCTGGGCCCGCAGTCGCGCGCCGGCGGCCTCACTCGCGCGATCCTCGACACGTTCCCCGTCGTCAAGTTCGGCGGCTCGAACGCGAGTGCTTCGGGTGGGCCGGCGGCGGCCCCCGCCGCGCGCACGAAGGACATCGAGAGCACGGACGAGAGCGACGGCTCGCACGCCGCGGTCGAGCTCCGAGATCTGGAGGAGGACCGGAAGAGCATGGACACGATCGCGTCGGAGCGGCGAGCCGCGCCGCCGTCGCGCACGGAGTCGGCCCCGGTCGCGAGCACGAGCACGAGCACGAGCCCGCGGGCCAGCTCGTCGACGGACCCGGACCCGCACGCGGAGCCGCGCGCGCCGGTGCGCCGTCCGCAGAAGGACGCGGGGGGCGGCGAGAAGGAAAAGGACGTGGTGCCGGACGCGATCGGGCACGAGACGTGCCCGATCTGCATCGTCGACTTCGAGGAGGGCGACGACCTCCGCGTGCTCCCGTGCGAGGGCCACCACCGCTTCCACCCGGCGTGCGTCGACCAGTGGCTGCTCGAGCTCTCGAGCAGCTGTCCCATCTGCCGACAAGGTGCGTCTCCGCCTCTACCACTCTCGCGCCCGCTCCCCGCTCACCCCGCGTCCGCGCGCCCGGCAGACTTCCAGGCGCTGCAGACGATGATGACCGCGACGGACGCGACCGCGGACGCGGAGCTCGAGCCGCCTCCCGCGCTCGGCGCGGCGGCGACGCCGCACCGCCCGCTCTCCTCCGCCGCCGCGCGCTTCTCGCGCTACCTGCGCGTCGCGCGCCATCGCCGCCGCGCGGGCGAGGGCGAGGGCATGAGCGCGGCCGCTGGGCCCGACCCGACGAATCCGTATGCGCCGCTCGCGCCGCGGACGACGCTGCAGATGTAGTCTCGGAGTTTCGATTCCCGGCACGAGTCCCGCTATCGGTGTCGCTCTGTGTTTTATTACGACTTGCTCGCCGTTCGCATCTTGATGGTATTACGCCAGAGACTTGGTTTTCAGCCCGCCTGCTCCCGGACGGTCGCGACGGTTGGGTGGTCCGCGAGCCCGGACTGTGGGCGCGGCGTGTATGTTACGGTCTGTGCTTTCCACGCCGGCTTTTTTACGATATTGTAATGCCTAACTCGACCTCTCCGAGTGCACCTGAGGTCTTGACGTTCGCAGTTCCGGCCGGTCCTGATCCGTTCAAGCTTTCAGCGAGCGGTCAACGACCTGAGAAGGACAGTCCCATTCCTCGTGTGGGTGAGGCTGTGTGGGAGGAGAGCAGGACGCGTTCCGTTTCGAGCAGGACGCATTCCTCCTCCACCGCCGCCGCGTTCGAGGCCAGCTTCTCGCGCACACGGACGTCGCTGCGTGTGGCATGTACACGTACAACCCGCCACGCTCGAACGTGGTCACCTGGCCACAGCGGCGGGTGCACAATATTGCTCGCGCGCGCGCTGCAGCTCGCAACACTACGCCGGTGACGTCACATCGCGCCTCCACGCCGCGCCCGCACGATGACGCGCTCCCGCGGGCGATCGCTCGTCATCCGGGCTCGAGAGGCGGCGGGCGCGCGCGTCATGCGCCCCACGACGCGTCGGCGGCGGCCGTCGTCCGTCCTGCGCAGTGCGGGCGCGGGGGTATATAACCAGGCGCGAGTGCAGCACAGAGACTCACCCACCCGCAGATATTCGCACTCGCACTCCTCCAGCCTCTCTACACGACTCACCAGCACTTCTACCCACCCACCTACTCTAAACACCATGTCCGACACCGGCCGTCAATCGCTCACCGACAAGGCCACCGCCGCGCTCAAGGTGCGTCCCCCTCTCCGTCCCGCCGTTCGCGACGCTAACCCCGCGCTCGTGCAGCCCGACTCTGAGAAGTCGACGACGGAGCACATCGGCGACAAGTTCCGCGGGAACGTCGACTCGGCGCAGTCCACGATGCAGCCCCAGAACGACAAGTCGACGACGCAGCGCATGGGCGACGCCGTCAGCGGCAACCAGAACGAGACCCAGGTGGGTGCCGCGCACCACGGGCGTGGTGAGTGGGGCGCTGACACATCGACGCTTTTCGTAGCCGTCGTTGACGCAGAAGGCCAAGGACGCGTTGGGCTTCGGGGGCAGCAACAACTAGTGGACGGCGTGAACTTTGCGGAGGGATGTTTGGTCGATTTGTATGATTGATGAATCGGGAGGATGATCTATATTCGCACTGTACGATCATAAGTGTTCCTTGGAGTCATTAGTGGCCAATGCTCGAATTTGCTTCACACGCTTGGAATTGCACATGATAGTCTCACACAACCTCATCCGATGTTCTCGGCCCTCCGTAAGTTCGCTTCATAACGTTGGTTTGCATACATGTTTTATTCCCGTTTAACGCCGTTGATGCCTGAGCCCTGTGATAGGCGGTATATGCAGTTGATCTATTCGTCATGCGGGGTCTGGCGCATACGGGGAGGAAGAGAAGGTGGCCCTCCATGACGTCATAACAATTGGTTCGTAGCAGCGTCGCGACATTCCGCAATACTAAGATGCCTCTGGACACACTCGTTCCGTCTAAAACCAAATAAATCATTATCGTATTGAGCCACACTTGGAAGTGCGCTTGCTCGTCGCGTCCGCGGGCAGTTCAGTTGACAAATCGACGTAATTCACGATATTAACCCTTGTGCATAAATTCATGTACGGCGTCACAACTCTTGGACGCGATCCCTTTGCCTCAAGTCCCATTATCCTCCCTACAGAAGAACATGGAACACCGTCCCAACGCCCACCAACGCCCGAACGTCCAAACCCGTCGCGCCATTTGTCTGCGCGTGCCAACCCAAGAAACGTCAGCCCGCCGTGTGCCCGCGAGGTCGAACGCACGGCACGGCACGCACCTGGACCTGGACCGCCTTGGCCGCCTCGGTGTTCACCGCAGTGGAGACGGTGCTCGTGGCCGACCCGGACGCGCCCTGGCTGAGGAGGACCGCCTGGGTGCAGGTCGCGACGCCGTCGACGATCGTGCAGTCGTCCTCGACGAGCGCCCCGTTGACGTTCGCCTTGAGGTGCGCGTCCTTCGGGCCGAGGGCGAGCGTCCCTGCGTGTGCGTATACATACTAGTGTGAGTGCCGGGCACGCCCTGATGCGGAGCCGGGGGAGACGATGCGCACCGGCGGTGAACCCTGCGGTCGCGGTGCCCGTTGCGGTGAACGCGCCGCTTGAGGTGGCCGACTGCGAGCGCCCAGACGGTGTGGCCGGAGCCGTCGGTGCTCAGCTCCTTGGCAGTGATTGGGACCTTCGCGTCGGCGTAGCCGGGGATGTAGAGAGATATGGGACGCCGCTGTGGGTTCGGAGGTGAGCAGGGCTAGGAGGGACGGAAAAGGGAGAGACGTACTGGTCTGAGCGGCCAGCGAGAGGAACAGGGCGAGGGGGGCGAATACGGCGGCGTACATGATAGAGTAATCGCGGGGGGTGAAAGAAATAGCTAACAAAAAGGTGGTGTGGTGCTCTCAGAGCGAAGAAGAGAGAAATAACGAATGAGCGAGTGAGAAGTGGAGTAAGGATGGGGACACTCGAACCACTGGTTTTTATACGTGAATCCGGTCGCGTACGGCGCCAGCAGGAGAATACCCTCTTGGAGGAGGGTGTGAATAGTGCGGTACTGCATCCCCACAACCTGGTTGCGGACGCAAAACGCAGCAACACTGTGGCAGGTTATACGGCACAGCGCGAGCATGACCGCAGATCCGAGTGGGTGAGGTTCACGAAAAGTTACGCAACCGTTGACGTCGGGAGCAAGAATCTGCGGAGGGCGCGAAAGGATCTGTGATGCGGGTTCGTCGATGAGTGGCCTGCATATAGCGCCCACACTTCGGCGGAGGTCCGAGGTTGTCATAGGGTCAATCTGGGGGTCGGCGAGTTGGCTAGGTAAAGAGCACTGCGACAGCGGCACGCATTTCTAGCGCCCGGGGATTCCGAAGCCGGATTTCGCGCGATGTTCGAACCCCACACAGCTCTCTTTTCGCTGACCACACGGGCTACACCTAGTCGGAAACAGTTCACGCCACTGATCATGCACATGTCGGAGAACGGCAGATATTTTGCATCCGTTGGTCCTCGAATGTTTTGCGGAAAACGCCCCAGCGGCAGTGTGCGCGGCACCTGGCCGGCCGCCCTCCACCCCTCTAGCCTCACGCCCACAGACTCTCAGTCACAACCCTCTGCTTATGTGGTTGCCCGACATCAGTTCTCTGCGCATCGAGAGGTAAGCATCCAAAGTTCGGTATAAAGCCTTGCAAGTACGAACAGAAACCCCATGTTCTAGTAAGTACATCCGGGGTATACACCGCCTTCGTCTCCTCCACACTACACCACACCACGCCCCGCATGGAACTCCTCCCAGATTCCGAGCGCTCACTGCGGTGCGTACACGAACGCAAGCTGGTCCATCTCGTCCCCGTCCTGGCCGAGGAAGCCGACGATCTGCCAGCCGCTCGGGGCCGCGAAGCTCGTGCAGTCGTCCGTCCGCGTGCCCGCCTCGAGCGTCCGGCCCACGTTCGTCGTCGCCCGGATCCAAAAGTTGCGCGTCTGCCCGCTCTTCTCGCCCTGGCAGAGCTCCGCCCCGAGCCAGACCTCGCCCGCGCCGAGCGCGAGGCTCGCCGCGTCCCCGCCCGTCCCCCCGTGCGCGAACACCGTCCCGTCCGCGAGCGTGAGGCCGACGGCGTCGAGCCGGCTCGCGCCCCGGAAGGAGAGCAGCGTCGGCTTCGGCTTCGCGCGCAGGCCCGCGAGCGTCGGCACGTCGCTGAACCAGTCCCCGTGCGGGCCGCCCCAGAAGGCGGACTGGCGCAGCGCGCCGCCCGCCGCCCAGGCGAAGTCCACGTTCACCGGGTTGTGGTCCGAGAGCACGCTCCCGTTGCTCTGCAGGAAGCGGGCGCTCGCGTACGTCCAGCCGGCGGCGGAGAGCTCCACGAGCGCGCTCCCGCGGTAGAACACCTTGTCGACCGTCTCGCACGCGTTCGTCGTCGACGGGTTGTCGCACACGGTCTCGACGGTCGGGACCACCCCGCCCCGCTCGAGCTCGACCCACGCGTCGGTCAGGCCCGGGCCGGCCGCGTTCTCGCTCGCGAGCAGCGCGCGGATCGCCGTGTCCGCGACGCGGGTGTACCGGCTGTTGGTGTCCCCGAAGACGAGCACCGCGTTGCCGGTGCTCGACGCCGCGATGCGCGCCGCGACTTGGTTCACGTTGCTGTTCCGCGCGACCTCGTCCCCGTCCTCGGTGCCCGCGTCGGTGTGCAGGTTGTACATGTCGATGTAGGTCGAGGTCGAGTTCGAGGTCGCGATGGCGACCCGCATGAACGTGTACCCTTTCGGCGTGAGGCTGGGTGAAGGCAGGCCCACTTGTGAGTCTGTACTGGCACTTGCCGTTCTAGCTGTCGACGCTCACCAATCGTTCTCAGACGCGTCTGAGCACGTGTCCCACTTGACGCGGTCAAAGGAGACCCAGTCGAAATTGGAGAGCGTGTTTAAGCCGGACCCGATAGGGACACCGCCCGACGTTGCGGTGCGGTACGGATGGTCGTCCGTCGCGTAGATATACGCATGGTAGTTGAAGTCCTGGCCCGAAATGTGAGCATTCCTTTCATTCAACCCAGTGCCGGGGGAAACGACCGGAAACTCACCTCCTGAACGTGGATGACGTCGTAGTCGTACTCGGCGAACCTGGACCCAATGATCCCGGCGTTGGTGGTCTTGTCGCCGGGGACTTCGTTGCCGTTCAGGATCTCTGGCAGGCCGGCGACGTTCATCGCAAGGATGTTGAATTCGCCCGATGTGGTGGCAGACAGAGCCCCCTGGAGCACGAGGAGACTAGCGGTGAGGGCGGCATTGACTCTGCGACAGGGTTGGAACATGTCGAGCAACGGCGAGTGCGGGGAGCGAGGTCGACGGGGGAATAACGACGGCCTGATCGGATGCGCGGCGCACTAAACAACCGCGACGAGCAACTACCTCGGAGTTTTGTACCTCCGGGGTGACCCTGCCCACGTTCATCCGTCCCACGGGTCATGGTTACGATGACCTTTTAAGCAGTGCCTTGGAAGCTAAGAAGCTTCCGTGCATCAGCAAACCTGCATGGTGCGTGCCAAGAATCCCAGGGCTTGCACGAGGATCCGGGCCGGGACATTAGGACTTTATTCGAATGGCTTACTTGTTGACTGGTGAAATGGAGCCTGAACCTCATTGTAACTAACTGGAGTCGAATCTCCGCCGAGCGCGTAGGGTGGTGGCGAGCGGGGGAGTGCCAGAAGGTGACGCACGGTCCAGCCTCAGGTACCGTAGTTGGGGTCGACCCCGTCGTAGACTTCGTTGGTGCTCCAGTCGGAGGAGCGACACCAATCTTCACGCGTTTGTCGAGGATTACTACACCAGCAGCCGGAGCGGGTGCCGATGACGAAGGGCTCGACGGCATGGGCGGCACGCGCAACACCCAGTAGTCGATCCCGGCGTTGACGATATCCAGCTTTGCATCGTTAACCCATACCATCGAACGAAACATGGTAGTGGATAAACCGCAAACTCAGCGTACGCAGCAACAGGTAGAAGGGATAACGCACCTTACACTGCACGAACTCGCAAATGTCGGCGTACGGTCCTGGTTACGAAGCAAACGAGGGTGATTATAAAATCGTACGATGTGCAGGGTAGATAGATTTATAGCTATGGAGACCAAATAAAAAAAGATGGAGAGCGGTATCGGAAGATACGTGAAACCCAGTACATGCTGTACTACCAGGGAATCCAAGAGCGACAGAGGAAACGGAATCGATGCGATCACTTGGGGCTGCACAATGCAAGGTTAGCACTCATCTGGCGGGCGCGCATGACCGACGTTACTCACACCGAAGCGATCATCAGAGCCGGGCCGGGCATCGTCTCCAGCTTGGGGAACGGCGTCGGGCACGAGCACTCGACGTCGCTCAGCGTCTTGCCCGGGGCAGCACCGCCGGCGGGACCATGACCTGGGGGTGCGGGATCACCTCCGAGCAGTCCGTGAGCAGGCTCTCGTCCTGCCCGACCAGCGAGAGCTTGTGCATCGCCGTCGTAAAGTTGTGGATCATCACCGAGTGGTCGACTATTAGGGAGAGGGCGTCAGCAGTGCGAGACGAGGGGAGGGACGCGGTACATACCGATCATAGCCTGCCAGTAGCACGCGGTGCGCGGGTCGCGCGCGAGGAGGCCATCGGACGCGAGCCGGATCTCACCCACGAGCGGCGTCGGCGCCTCGCCCTTGCCACACTTGCCGGACTTGTCCGGGCACGACACGCCCTTGAGCAGCGTCTCGACGAAGAACTGGCGGTCGAACGTGCTCGGCGTCGAGTCGAGCGGGTGGGCCTTGAAGTCCTGCGTGCGCACGCCCCGTATGCATAGTCAGTAATGTGCGTCGAGACGGAGCGCGCGCGGACGTACGGAGTTGATGCCATCCTGGGCGGCGACGGTGTGCGAGGCGAGGAGGGCGACGAGCTCCTTGGGCGAGAACCCGGCGTCGTGCATCCGCGCGAGCATCATGTCCACGGAGTCCTCCGGCTTGGGCACGAGCCCGAGGGCGGCAGGGATGGTTTCGTTGGACCGGCCTGCAAAGAAACGGAGGCGTGGTCCGCCAGCGCAGTTGTTCACCCCGACGGCGCCGAGGAACTGGATGCTGTTGAGGGTGGAGTGAGCGGGCGCAGGTCAAAAAGAGGGAGGGAGGAGGGTCGCACATATCGGCGTAGGAGACGTTATACTTCCACGCGAACGGGCGCTGCAGATCCATGATGTCGTCGGTGCCGCCGTTCGCGGGGTCCATGAGCTCGATGTCCGTGAACTTCATGATCGATCCGTCTGCATGACCGTGTTACTTTCGTTGTGCGCATGCATCCACCGCAAATCAAGTACGCACCGGCACCTCCTCCCGCCTTGGACCCTTGCGAGTGCGAGTAGCCGATCGCGTCGTGGAAGGTGAGCTACATGCCAAACAATGGGACCAACCTGTTCTCAGCGCATTGCCTAGGTACGCTGGTGAGGGTTACTCACCCGGAGCGATTCGTGGGCTTCTTCGCCACACATGCCGCCATCGAACCTGAGAGAGCGGTGTCAGAGATGTAAGCGAGAGCGGGCGCACGAGATACTCACAGGTTGGCCTGGACGTCGTCAAGCATCTCGTACCACACACAGCACTGGGAAGCGGTCAGTCTCATACAGTGGCAGTGACGAGCGTGTGTGGCTTGCCTGCGCATTTTTGGGAACTACCCCGTTCTTGCACTTGGTCTGCTCCGTGCCGTAGCCACGCGGAAAGCGGGTGAGCGCCGCAGTGGCGATGGTGACGAGGGGTGCGAGGACAACGAGAGACTTGAGAGTAGAGGAAGGCATTTCTGAAAGCGAATGTAGAGCGTGCAGGGTACGCGGTGTGGAGTAAGGGTTCGAAGAGAGAGCAGGAGGCAAAGAGCGTAGGAGAGTGCAGGTGCTGAGGATCTGGGGGTGTTTAAGCGAGCCTTTATACCCCGCAGAGAGAATATGTGGCAGACACAACGATTGAAACGTCAGCCGTATGAGCTGACGTTGTTTGTTCGAGGCTGAAGACATGTTGGGGTGCCCTCCACCTGCGCGGCACGGTGGTCCCTCGGTGAAAAGCTGTTTGATCAGACGCTCACTGAGCAGAGGAACGCAACGAGCCCCAATACTCCATATGTTCTACAAGCCGTTCCATTGTGTTGCACTTGTTCGAGAACGAAGGACCGACGGCTAGCAGCATCGGATGTCCAGGAAAGGAAGCAACGTTTGACACTTCCGATAGTGAACCAGGCTGGGCTGTGTTCGAACCCACAGGCTGACCTCTTCCGCCATGTGTTCTACTTGTATCAATAACATTACGATACGAGTTCGACAGCAACGCACCTACCTTGAGATTTTTATACCACAACTTGAGAGTGCATAACATGTACTGTTAGATCTGAAAAGCGAAGGGCCACCATAGGCTCGTGAGTCGTGGGCCAGACACGGACGCAGTCGGCGTCAAGGAGTAGTGTTTGGGGGTGTCTAAAAACGACGTTATATCTTGTACTAGTGGTATGACGTCTTGGCGTGTGGCATTTATGGAAGGAGAGGGCCGTGCTGGATCCATAGAGAGAGCAGAAGCAGCAGAACGAACGTACCAGGCGAAGGCGAAAGCACCAGTGGCGACGCCATCGAGCACCGCAACCCCCTCCTCCACGACCGCACCGTCCAACGGTTTCATGTCTTTGGCATGAGGAGACAGTTTCGTGCGTCTCTTGCCTTCATTGAGGCGATAGGGTCAAGGCAGTAGCGACAAGGCAATCCTCCACAATAGTGGCCGAAAAGAGCGACGGCGAGAGCTTGTTAGAAGAGGGATGAGACCATAAATCGTCGTGACGTGGAGGCCATAGGTAATTTCCGCGATGGAATCGAAGGGCTTGTGACGGAAGAGCAGAGAAGAGTATGCTGGAGGATGGACTTGGAAATTGGGGCGGTGGCAGCAGGATTTATCCGTCAATGCTTGAGTATAGAGTCGCGGCGGTTAAGACCACCTCTGACATGTCGATGGTGCGCAGTCGGTATGTAGGAGTCGCGAGGAGGGAGGAAAACAGGCTTGAGATCTTGAGATGTGGCAGCGGCCTGATTGGCGCTCCGCTGAGAATCTGGAGCACGCCGCGAAGTTCGGCGCTTGCCATCAGCTCTCTCTTGAACGACACAGAACGTCGGCTGCGCATCAACGTGGTATAACAGGAACGTATGTTGTTCATTGCTATACCCTGGATCCAAGTTAACTCTTACACGGCGGTGACAGACAGTCGCATATCATTGCATCCACTACTGATGCCCTCCACGCCGTCTTTCGTCAAGACTCAACTCGAATTGAACTCGAAATCAGCTAATGCATTGTGCTGGATAGGGCGTATCGGTGGATGCCCCAGATGACGCGGCGGATGATGTGGGTCTCAATATCGTCCCCATGACTGCGCGCTGTCCAGACACTGGCACGCGCCTCGCCGCAGAGGCACCAACACACATCAGTCATATCATAGGAGGTGCCGTCCTGCTAGGCACGATGTCTGTCTTGCTCAGCAGGTGAGCCTTCGATCGGTGCTCTGCCCTAACTTTGCCCGTAAGTGCTTTCCGACTCCCGCCGTCGTGCAGTAGCAGTAGATAAGATAAGATGAAGAAAGAGACGCTGCCATAAGAAAAAACGTGGAAGGCTATTTGGGATGATCGGGATCAGACCAAAAAATCTCCGGGAGTGTATGGCATGCCCAAATGATCCTGTGAGTGCGCGAGAGGACGAGTTACACCTATGCCAAGTCAGTTTCCCCTACGCCAGCCTTCTAACGAAGATGCCAAGTAGCCATACGAGGGACTGCGCTGCTTGGCCTAGGGGAGACTACTACGCGCTGCTGCGGTCAGTGCTGCAGCCTGCAAGTTCGAACGCGTGGTCTCAACTTCTCATGCCTCTTGTCTTGTCCCGCCCATCACAGGCTGCCTTCCCTCCTCAGCATCCTACACCAGCTATGTCCAATCCACCCATACCCGCAGATGCTCCATTCGACCAGCCCTCGGCGGACATCGTCCTCCGCAGCGCAGACCACGTCGACTTCCGCGCCCACCGCGTCATTCTCGCTCAGGCATCCCCCTTCTTCGCCGACATGTTCTCCCTCCCCCAGACATCCCCACCAGACGCATCTGCACTGCCGGTTGTCGACATGTCTGAGGACAGCAAGACGCTCCGTCGGCTCCTCCTCCTCTGCTACCCAGTCGATAAGCAGGAGCTCGACTCGGTCGCCGACATCGCCCCTGTCCTCGCGGCGGCGCGCAAGTTCGACATGGAGTGGCCGATCAGGCTCCTCGCGCGCGACCTGGATGCATCTCTGTCCCGCTCACCACTCCACGCGTGGGCATGCGCATGTCGGAGTGGGCTCGAGGACGTCGCGCGCCGGGCCGCAGAGGAGATCAAGCGTCGCGTGTCCTCAAAAGCCGCCGAGACGGAGGACCCGGACCCGGATTCGTGCATCGCGCTGCTCCCTACGCTGCGCGCTGCTCTGGAAGAGGAAGGGCTGACGGACGTTCTCCAGGGAGTCAGCGGTGGCGCTTACTTCCGCCTGCGCGAGTACGTCCGCGAAGCATCGCCGCTCTTCTCAATCGGCCCTGGGTCGATCTCGGCTGTGGCTGATGAGCCGCCGCCGGAGAGGATTCGTCCCGGATTCCTTCCACCTTACCCTCCTCCCGACGCCACGATCTTGTGCTCGGACGGCGTGCTCGTCGAGGCCCACGAAGTTATAATTGCGCTCCGTCTCCCTGGAATCTCCATCGCGACCCCCGGGCAGGGCACCTACACCCTCGATGCCCCCTCGACTGCGCTCGTCGACATCCTCACGCTCTGCTACCGCGGCAAGAGCAACGCACCCGCCCACGGGACCGACATTGACGGCCTCGCGTGCGTGCTAGCCGTGTGCGAAAAGAGCCCGATGGACGCGCAGATGTTCAACGCTCCTCGGAAGCTATGGGACAAGTGTGTCCAGACCGACCCTTTCCGAGCGTACCTCGCGGCAGCGAAGCGCGGCCTTGGGGAAGAGGATGTCCGAGTTGCGGCACGCAAGACCCTAGCAATCACTCTCCTTGGATTGTACACAGAACAGTTGGAGGATGCCGAAGCGATGGTGTACGAGCGACTCCTGAAGTATCATCATGACGCCTCTATTGCCGTCGTTGGTGTCCTCGCGCAAGAGGGCGATAATTGGAGCCACAAGCTGTTGGGTCGTTTTCGTATCCATGACAATTTCCCAGAAACAGCGCTCCCCATGACCCCTGCACGGCTTATAAAGGACGCCACGCGCAAGTTGTCCGTAGGACGGTATGCCCCAGCATCGTCATTGGAAGTTATGGGCATCGGCGTATCAACACCCATCGAGGCGGCACTGCAGGAGTGGAGATCATCGTGTCCAAGCGAAACCCCTAAGAAGTACTCCAACATGATTCGAGATGTGTTGTGGGATATGGACAGCACACTGCGACGTGGAATCCGCGGTGTGTTGGATGTGGTGAGCGACCTCTGCGTAGGATACTGTCCGACTCGGAGAGCAAAGCTAACAGGTCTCCATTTCATTCAGGCGCGGCTCGCGCTGCAGACATAATTAAACTTGCTCTTATTAGAGGTTTTGAAGAAGTTCGGAGGATTTTCACCGGTGCTTGTGCGGGATCGGGAAGTGTGATGAATCGCCCAACGAGATTGTTGGATTGTACTATGTTCCGTCCGCCGTAGCGGTCGTGCAGTACAATTTGGAAAGCTACCAGGCTTGAAATGCTTCACCGTGGCATCTTTTGTTGAGGTTCATTATTGAGAGCCGAGGAAAAACTCGAGCACTTACTTTCCACGTCAACTCAATAGACCATTTCAACGACCAGCTCTTTACTCATGCCATGAAACGCCTCCCGGTTCAACGCCGCATGGCTCGCACCGCCTCCCTGCCTCCTTCACTCCCATATTCCTTCGCCCCCAAACGCGCGCTATCTACGTCGTCCATACACGGCGACAGCCAGCTCTCTGGGGGTTGGGCGTAGACAACGCACTGGAGGACCTGCACTGGCAGTCACCAGTGGGCGTCGGAGCTCCGAGAATTTGGGATAGACGCTCTCTGATGGGTTCTAGATAAGATAAGAGGAAGAAAGTAACGATCATAGATTGTCATAAGAAAAACATAGAAGGACATTCGAGACCAAGTGCAATCTATGTGCTCGAATGGTCTGGTCACACATGTACCAAGTATCTACTACTTACTGGATTCACCGAGGTCCCTCTCATCGCCTAGTGCCGCCTGGCGATGGCTAGGACTGCCATCCACGCATAACGAGCGCCATTGTTAGTAATAGGCGCGGGACATTCAGAATCAGACGGACCGCGTGATTGTCATGGGCTGGCCATGGCCATGGGCTACATTCCACATTGCTCATTCTCGCCGCACCCATGTGCATGAGCGCCCATGACAGGGTCCATGCTGTACACGATTCTACGGCTCCTGTCTACAATAGTATTTAGTCACCAGCTGCGCACTGTACAGTAGAACACAGCTGCATTTCTCGTTTTCGCCCTTCCATCACAGTGATCTCAACGACCACACGTGACTGGCACAGGCTGCCTTCGCTCCTCAGCATCCTACATCTGCGATGTCCAATCCACCCACACTCGCAGATGCTCCATTCGACCAGCCCTCCGCGGACATCGTCCTCCGCAGCGCAGACCACGTCGACTTCCGCGCCCACCGCGTCATTCTCGCTCAGGCATCCCCCTTCTTCGCCGACATGTTCTCCCTCCCCCAGGCATCCCCACCAGACGCATCTGCACTGCCGGTTGTAGACATGTCTGAGGACAGCAAGACGCTCCGTCGGCTCCTCCTCCTCTGCTACCCAGTCGATAAGCAGGAGCTCGACTCGGTCGCAGACATCGCCCCCGTCCTCGCGGCGGCGCGCAAGTTCGACATGGAGTGGCCGATCAGGCTCCTCGCGCGCGACCTGGCTGACTCCATCTCGCGCTCACCACTTCGCGCGTGGTCGTGCGCATGCCGGAGTGGGCTCGAGGAAGTCGCGCGCCTCGCCGCAGAGGAGATCAAGCGTCGCGTATCTTCCAGCGTCGCCGAGGAGGAGGTCCCTGGCCCGGGCATCGCACTGCTCTCTGTGCTGCGCGCTGCCTTGGAGGAGGAAGGGCTAACGGACGTTCTCCAGGGAGTTAGCGGTGGAGCTTACTTCCGCCTGCGCGAGTACGTCCGAAACGCATCCCCCTCCTTCTCCATCGGCCCTGGGTGTGGCGAGTCGACCTCCTCCGCGCCATCAAACACCTTGGTCGGTGCGCCGCCATTGAAGACAATTCGTCCTGTGTTCCTCCCGCCGTACCCTCCCCCCGACGCCATGAT
The DNA here is from genome assembly GCF_022376455.1 of Epithele typhae. Classification (NCBI taxonomy): domain Eukaryota; kingdom Fungi; phylum Basidiomycota; class Agaricomycetes; order Polyporales; family Epitheliaceae; genus Epithele; species Epithele typhae. Next base: position 1,121,622 of record NW_025954196.1, on the reverse strand, counting down.
CTTGTGCTCCGACGGTGTGCTCGTCGATGCGCACGAAGTCATCATTGCGCTCCGTCTCCCCGGAATCTTCGTCGCGAACCCTGCGCCCTCTCTCAATGGATCCGTCGTCCGGCCCGTTACGGAGGGCGATGACGTTCTCGAAGCACCTCCACCACAGCAGGGCACCTACACCCTCGATGCGCCCTCGACCGCGCTTGTCGACATCCTCGCGCTCTGTTACCGCGGCAAGAGCGACGCAGCCCACGGGACCGACATTGACGGCCTCGCGTGCGTGCTCGTCGCGTCCGCAAAGAGCCCGATGAACGCACAGATGCTCAACGCTCCTCGGGAGCTGTGGGCGAAGTGCGTCGAGATTGACCCTTTGGGGGCGTACTTCGCGGCAGCTCGGCGCGGCCTTGGGGAAGACGACATCCGAGCGGCGGCACGCAAGGCCCTGGAACTCCCTCTGCTTGGCTTGTATGCAGAGCAGTTGGAGGGAGTCGACGCGATAGCGTACGAGCGGCTCCTGAAGTATCATCATGACGCCTCTGTGGCTGTCCTCCGTGTCCTCACGCATGTGGAGGCCGAATTCAGCAAGAAGCTGCCGTTTCAAAATGTCAATGAGGTCACGGTCCCTGGACGACTTATGAAGGATGCTATGCGCAAGTTATCATTAGGACAGCATGCCCCAGCGATGACAATGGAAGTGATGGGCATCGACCAATCGGCGCTCACCGAGGCAGCGCTGCAGCATGCGCAGTGTGGACACTACTTCTCAAAATCAGTTGGTTACTACGACCTACTTCGACAAGGGTTGAAGAAAGTGGAGAGCGCATTGCAACCTGGAATCCATAATGCGTTGAATGCTGTGAGCAATCTCTGCGCAGGACACCATCCGACGAGAGCAAAGGCTAACAGGTCTTTATTGCGTATAGTCGCGGCTCGCGCAGTGAACGCAGTGGGCAGTGTAACGAGTCGCTCAGCTTACCGGGCTTGAAATGCTTCACCGTGGAGAGTCGAGGAGCAACTCATGTATCTGACTTACTCCCCATATCGACTCAATAGACCATCTCAACGACTAGCTCTTTACTCATGTTAGGAAACGCCTCCTTCAACGCTGCATCACGCTGGGCCCGCAGCGCCTAGCTTGTGAGACTCGGAGACTGTCTGGCCCATTTCCTGCGTTTCGCGGCCCATAGAATTCGTGCCTGTCGCTCGCTGAAATCGCCGTGACGAGCGCGCGGCGCGTGCATCACTGTGTGTGCAGGCGCCGCCTCGCGGTGGCTGCCGACAAGCGTGGTGGATGACGTCGATCCGTTAACTCACGGCCACTCGTGTCTGCTTTGACGACAAACGCCGCTCGGGGATTCCGAGCCGACAAAAGCACTGTATTGATAGTCGTTGTGACGCAGAGCCTCCGCGACGTGATGTTACAAGATTAGTGGGTAACGTTGGTAGTGTTGGTATCGGATCTATGTGGGTGAGTCGTAAATATGGCGAAAGCAAATGAGAGCACTGGCAGCTCGAACACGCGTATCACCGTCCTGACCGCACGAGCTCGGGGATCTCGACGGTGACGTAGTGCCAGATGTACTGCGTCCAGCCTTCGAGGACCCCCGCGCCCGTCATGAAGTGCAGGCAGTCGCTCGCGACGTGCGAGTCTGGCCGGAGCAGCGCGGCGCCGTCGATCCCGAGGTAATGGATGTCCGGGTATTGCCCCTCGCGCAAGATGTCCTGTCCGCCGCCCATCAGATCCACGCGCAAAAAACAGCAGAAGCCGAAAAAGACGCACCGCAAACGCGCGGTTCATGTCCCCGATCTGCGGCCAGTTGAACGACACGACCATCTCCTTCGTGAACCTCTGCACCGGCGAGCCGGCGTTGTGGCAGCCGTCGTGCCCGGAGAGGTACGCGCGCACGAGCACCTGATGGGCGCTCTTCGGCCTCGATCCTGCGTGCGCCGGGCGGCCGCCAGGCGCGAGGTGGGGCTGCCCGCCGTCCGCGCGGGGGGTGTCTCGGTCGAGCAGGGTCTGGACTTCGTCGGCCCAAACACGCATTGCGTCGCGGAAGAAGTCGATGACGGTGAAGATGCCGTCGTTGAAGAGCGAGGCGTCTTTCAGGGCTTCGAAGAGGTGAGTGGTCCAGTGCCCGCCGGTGCTCACGATCAGGGTCGAGTATCCGCCCGCGGGACGGGGTGTGGTGAGCATGCCCACGTACTCTTCAGGGGAAAGGTTCCACAGAGGCTCGTCGGAGAAGAGGGTCGTTTTGTTGTGGAGGTACTTTGAGGTAGGGTGGATTTGTCTGTATAGAGCATCCAGCTTGGAGGGCATCAGGAGAAGATCAACCCGGCGGAAGGTGACGAGCGGGGTGTTTTCGATGTCGAAGTCTTTGGGGAGTTTGAGACTAGGGAGGATGGGCGAGGAGGAGTTGAGGTAGAGGTTCTGAGGCCATGCGCGGTCGAAGCCGCCAAGAGTGTAGTCGGGCGTTGCTCGTACGTGGGGATAGAGCATGCATGATAGAGAAAAGAAGTGGTTCTCCGTCACTGAATCTGCGGAAGCACAACACAGCAAAGTGAGCAAAGCATCTGCCGTATACCAAGGCCGGCCAGTGATGATGCAGAGCGCATGACCAGAGTCTGATCTCGACGCACGCCATCTTCCTTCCCATCCAACGCCAGCCCCCGCCAGCGCACCCGCAATCCTGCCACGAGCACACGCACCCACAAACCCGAGACGGAAGCTCACCTCCAATGAGCAGCCACCCGCCGTGCTCAACCAGATGCCTCACCAACTCCTCCCCGCTCGCCTCCTCCGCCGTGCACCCGGTCGGGGGCTCCCACCGCCAGCTCGCGACGCCCGGGAAGCGGTCATACCGCGACTCGCTGTCCGCGCCCAGGTGCCAGTACACCTCGCGCGAGCTCGCGCAGCCCTGCAGGCCGAGCATCGCGTACGCGTCCGCGCTCGTCCGCATCCCCGTCCCGTTGAGGGCCGCGCTCGTCATAGGCGGCCCCCGCGGCACCCAGCGCCCGCGCGCCCAGACGTCCGGGGGACACGTCCCGCGCGAGTTGTGCACGCGCGCGTACGCGGCGTCGGCGAAGTTGGCGGCCCAGTCCGATACGAGGACGAGGCGGGCAAGCCCGGCTAGGAGGACGAGGAGGGCAAGGCGGATGATGATGGTGCGCGGGGCGAGACGGGACGAGCGGGGAAACCAATGGCTTCCCGAGGAAGGCTGGGCGGTGAGAGGCTCTTCGGCGGGATCGTCGACGCTGGGTGTGCGTCGAAGCCACATTTTGCAGACGACCGGGGCCAGGGCACAGTGGTGAAAGCGGTAGGGTGAAGGAAGGGGAAGAAGGAAGAGATGCTGAGCCCGCGGGCATGGTACCGAGAGTGGCGGTCTGCCGAGTCCGCTTGAGTTCTGGTGCCTGATCAATCGATCACCGGTGATGTGCACATGTTCATTTGATAGGATTCAAACAGCATACGGCTAGCACAGTCACCAGTCACCAGCTCATCGATATTCGTTCTGCCGCTCAATATCCCTACTTGCGATATATCATAGCCACTAGTACAGAGAGCGACATATACTAAAACTCCACAAAGAATCCTCTTCCATTCTTTACACTTTTAATGCTGACCTCGTTCTTCACGAGCATAGGCCTGAACATAGTAATCGAGGGCTTGCTCCCCTGCACGTAGTCCACGCACTCGACCGCATCCTGTTTCTCATGCCTGCGAAGGGCTACGTCAGCCCCAATTCCAAAGACGCAGTGCTGAGAGAAGTATATTTACACTCTCTCCAGATGGCTTTTGACAACCGCCAGTTCGCCGGCCCGCCACCCACACCAAGTGCAGACATGCTGGTGGAACAACGAGTGTGTCCCCCAGCTCTCGCTCGGGGTGCGCATGAACGCGTCTTGAAGCTCGCACACGCGCGTGGCATGCGCGTCCGCGACGCGCTCCCAATGGGGCACCTCCTCGTCCGAAAGCGTGAAATGCTGCTGGGCATCGTGTGACATCTGTGGACGGCACGGATATCAGCACGTCGAGCGGTCATGGAGGCATCTAGAGAAGACCGGACGCACCGCACCCTCCCAGTCCCACACTTCCTGTTTGACGACTTGTGCGCACAAAATGCATCGCAAACACGCGTTGCACGCCGCCATCTCCGCGACCGTCGCGTGGTGAGGGTCAAGCCCACAGGCCTTCACGACTGCGCGCCGGCACTGTAAGTCCTTCGCTAAGGCAATTCCCCGCCACCTGATGTCGGACCAGGGCCAGTGGTCCGGACTTCAATTGACTTATCCGAACGATTGCCATCCTGTTTTCGAACGATCGAGTCGACTGCACAGCGGTACGGGTCCTGTGGGTACGTGCGGTACTTCAGGCAGCTGTGGGCGAGGAGGTCGTCCCAGCGGCAACCATGGCGGAAGCTGCAGTGCCCGCACCGGAAGGTGGAGACCGCGAGCTCTAGGACACCTGTGTCGGAGACCGACGCTTCGTCAACATTGAGAGCCTCGCGAGCTAGTTTAGCGAGCTGTTTCTTGAGGCCGGTCAGCCATTTCTCGTTCTGTGCTGCGAGTAGTGCTGTCATTTCGTCGTCTATGCCGTCCTCACCCGTCTCGAACCGCGTGTCGTCCAACACGAGCGAGCGCACAGGCGGCATAAAGGCAAAGTTAGAAAACCCTGCGAATATCAATGGTCCTGCTCCTGGGGACCATAGGGACTTCTGGTATCGGATGACGATGTCCCATAGGCGTTCCAGTAGCACGCTCATCTTCTGCTGGCGCTCTTCTCGTAGACGCTTTGATCGTATCTCGTTCACAACGTCCAGCACCCTTGAGCGGATTGATTCCCAGGCTGCGAAAAGTCACTGAGCCCACGCGACGAAAATACTTAAAACCCCGTACCTTTTTGACCTCCAAGTTTGGCCGGTTTAGAAACCTCCGGAAGTTCTTTGATTCGGCGCAGGTCGCCTTCCGACATAGCGTCGAGGTCTTCAGCCAACCCTTCTTCCCGGAGAAGGGCCGTCACGCTGGACAAAAGACGTAAGAGAGCAGTTTTTACCAGGACGAAATTTTCATACGATTCAAATCTCTCGGCCTTCAAGGTGGTCTTCTCTGATTCTTTTGCTTCCAATACCGAGTTGTGCCATTGTTCCAGCGCTATGGCGCTCTGGCCACCAAACAACCCATGAGCGGAGACGCATATTGAAAATCGGTGAGAGTCACCTCATGGCACTGGGCTACAAATGCTTCGCGATCGGCGAGATACTTCTGCCTCTCTTCATCGCTGCCGAGTTCTTCCCATCGACGATGGACGTGTTCCGCTTCGGGCCGGTTGTAGCGCCAACAATTACGACTGTGAACCATTTGCGTTAACAAGAGACCGATCATGGCAGCCACCTCCACGCACGTTCCGTTTACTTTGATTCGAGTGATCCATCTGTGAGAATGGCCGTATCCACTTGGGATACCGAGCACGCGGAAGGGATCATAAAGGAAACTGCAAGAAAGTTTATCAGGAGTTGGACGGTGAACGACGGACCGACGGACCATGCTTCCTTGCATTTGTTGCAGTACCTTTCGAAGATGGACACCAGGAGCGCGAAGTTCCCGGACTTTCCACACGCCTATGTGTGCACGCCGCCTGGGTGGTCAGCTCCTCGGACACGCATATAGTGAGGGTTACTCACCCGGCAATGGTTGGAGAAGAGAAGGCTGGCGTAAAGATACTCGCTAAGGTGAGGCGGAGGCGGAGGCGGCCCTTCCTCGTTCACGCTCGCGGCCTTCCAGCAAGATGCCGTGGTCGGGGCGGACAGGAGCTGGTGGAACGCTTTATTTGCGCGGGAGAGGTGCAAAAGGTCCTTGGGGTGAAGATAGCGGAATATCTGTAACAGCAAAAATTCCTCTGAGTAAAGAGCCGCAGATAAAAAGGCGCTATCCTCACTTCAAAGATGATTTCCAACGGCATGTTCGGCATGTCCTTCAGACCACCCTTTTTCCCCCGAACGCTACGGCGTGCAGGTACGTCAGAGGCTCCGTAGGTACCATCGACCGATTCACTCGAGTTGTTCTTCTTCGAAGAGGAGGCTTCTTCTGCTTCTTGCGAGGAGGCATGGTGGACTCAGATGGTGGTGGTAGTGGTCAAAGCTTAAGAGGGGAGGCGTGGCGGCTGATTTGGCGCCAGACGGGACGTCTCGTGATCTACCTGGCGCCCGATGTTTGATAGCCAATAGACGCACCTCCTTTACTACCCACTCAATGACCGTGCTTATGTGCTTACTTTCATGCACAGGTGCATTTTCGATCAAAGGGTAAGTTGTTCTGAAAATTTGACCGTCACTCCCGCTTCTTCCAGGGTGTACGTGACCGACATAGTCAGAGATTCTGCCGGACTCCGTGTCGACGTTTGATTGTTCGTCTGTGAGGCCTTTAGGACCGACTCGGAGGTACTAAGCCCCGCGTTTACATCTGTTACAGTGACCACTCGAAGGTCCAGAGCGACAAATGAGAGCCATATGGCCGATATAAGTAATGTGAGTTCATCATGTCAAACTGTCCGCAAGGGTCAACAGAACCTAATATAGATGGAGCGCTCTTATCTATGAGGTGTATTTAACGCCTTCTTCCTAGCATTCCGCCTCTGTCCGCGATCCTGGGCCGCACACCATATCGCTGCTCCTCAGCCCATAATACGGGCAGAGACATGACCACCACGCCCATTGACGAAGTCAGGGAGAAGGAAGCTGTCTGGACAGGACGTGCACCACACCGGCTGCGACCTCCGAAAGGTAGAGTTCCAATTTCCGGCTACTACAGTTCAAGCAGCGCTGATCACAATCTCCCAAGCTTGAAGCCAATCGCTCATACCCTTGGACTCAATCGGAAATTGCCTCTGGAACTCTACGCTATCATCTTAGATCACTTGCGCGATGTGGAGGAAACACTCGAGCAGAGTTCTCTCGTGTGCAGATCCTGGCGCCAGCTCTCGCAAGAACGACACTTCCAGACGCGTTCCTTTATCTCGTGCCAGGTTTTAAGATACTCTGTTGGCTCGAAGACGCGCCTCGCAGCAGGACACATTCGCAAGTTATCCCTCATCAACGCGAACCCAAGTCGAACCGCATCGAAGTCTCCGTGGAGGTCCTTGGTAAAGCGCTCGAGTACCTCGGGAAGCTTCGAGAGATCCATTTGAAAGATGTCCACCTCATACCCTCCCCCGCAACCGATCTAGCACCCCTCCGAGGAAACCCCCTCCAGGCGCTCACTCTCTCATCGGACCGTGCAGGAGACCTCACGACGGACGCCATTTCCCACCTCATGCAGCTCTTCTCGACCGGGATCACCACCTTCGCCCTCGACGGGAGCGTCGAGACCTCACAGCCTCTCACCACCGGCGCCGCGAAGCTCCCCGCTATCCCCAATGTCCATCTACGGGCCGCCAAAGGCGCTGTCCAGGGACAAACCGGCCACCGCGCCATCCTGGACATGTGTAGCCCCTCAACGGCCCCCGGGGACTCAAGAAGCTCTCGCTCGGGCTCTTCGCCGACGAGTCCTTCGACTCCGTCCTCAAAGGTGCGGAGCACCTGGAGACGCTCTTCGTGCACATCCCCCACCCGCTCGACCACCCCGAGCCCGACGGCGTTCCCGCGTACCCAGGTGAGCACCCCCTCCCGTCCCAAGTTCATCGCGCCCCCCGCTCAACCCCCGTGCGCGCTCGCGACGCAGACCCCGCCCTCTGGCGCGCGCTCAACCTCCGCGCGTGCGCCTCCCTCACCACCCTCGGGCTCTGGATCGACTCCTTCCCCGCCGCGCCTCCGACACCGACACCGACGCGGGCCGCGCCGCGAGGCTGGCCGCGCGGCACGCGCACACCTCGCGCGCGCACGCGGAGATCCTCGCCGCGCTCCCCGAGAGCGTGCGCACCGTCGAGCTCCGGTTCGTGTACGCGGCGCGCGTCGCGGAGGTGTGCGCGTCCGCGGAGTGGGCGCGCGTGAAGGGCGCGCTCGAGCGCGCGCGGACGCGCGGGCTGGAGGAGCTCAAGTGCGTGGTCTACGCCGAGCGCCCCGAGTGCTGGCTGCCGCCGTGGATGGACGGCAGAGCCAGCGCGCGTGGGAGAGCGAAAGAAGGGAGCGAAGGAGACAGGGAGGCGCTGCGGGCCGAGTATGGTGCGGCGTTGAAGAAGGCGTTTCCTGGCATGGGTAAAGAGCTGGTCGTTGAAATGGTCCACTGAGGTGATGTGGAGAGCTGCTCTCTATGGCCATCTCAACGACAGATGCCACGGTGAAGCATTTCAAGCCCGGTAGCTGTTCAGATTGTACTCAGCGACTCGTATTCACGGCGGATAGAACATAAAATCTATACATCTCATTGAGCGAATCATTACACTGCTTGCACAAGCACTCGTGCAATTCCTCCGAACTTCTTCAAGACTTCTGACGGAAGAGTGGGTTTGATTGTGTAGTACGTTCACAGCGCGAGCCGCGACTATATGAAATAAAGAGTTGTCAGCTTTGCTCTCGTCGAGTAGTGTCCTGCGCAGAGATCGCTCACCACATTCAACACATTACGGATTCTGGGTTGCAATGTGCTCTCGACTTCTTTCAACGCCTTTCGAACGCCGTCGTGGAAACCGGTACCCCACTGCTGCAGCGCCCCCTCGGTGAGTGTCGCTGTGTCAATGCCCATCGCTTCCAATGTCATCCCTGGAGCGTGCTGTCCTAAAGATAACTTGCGCGTAGCATCCTTGAGACGCCGTGTACCCAGCATTGTGCTGCCCCACTTCTCGCCCACATACGTGAGAACATCAACGACAGCCACAGAGGCGTCATGATGGTATTTCAGGAGTCGCTCGTACACCGTCGCCTCGGCATGCTCCAACCGCCCGTGTAAAATCCAAGGAGAGGGATGCGAGGGTCTTGCGTGCCGCCGCTCGGATGTCCTCTTCCCCAAGCCTTGCTTCGCCGCCGCGAGGTACGCTCCCAAAGGGTCGATCTCGACACACTGCTCCCAAAGCTGCCGAGGAGCGTCGAGCATCTGCGCGTCCACCGGGCCCCCGCACGCGGCTAGCGCGCGTGCGATGCCTTCAACGTCGGTGCAGCTAGATGCGTCGCTCTTGCCGCGGTAGCAGAGCGCGAGGATGTCGACGACCGCGGTATAGGGCGCATCGAGGGTGTAGGTGCCCTGCCTGAGGTCGCGACGGAAAGTCCGGGGAGACGGAGCGCGAGGATGACTTCGTGCGCCTCGACGAGCACGCCGTCCGAGCACAAGATCATGGCGTCGGGGGAGGGCGATGGAAGGAATTCGGACGAATCGTCCGGCAGCTCATCATGCATAGCCGAGATCGACCCGGTGCGATTGAGAAGGACAGAGATGCGCCGCGGACGTGCTCGCGCAGGCGGAAGTAAGCGCCACGCTGACCCCTGGAGAACGTCCGTCGCCCTTCCTCCTCCAAGCAGCGCGCAGCGCAGGAGCAGCGCGATGCTCGGGTCAGGATCCTCCGTCTTGCCCACTTTTGAGGACACGCGACGCTTGATCTCCGCTGCGGCCAGGCGCGCGACGTCCTCGAGCCCACTCCGACATGCGCATGACCACACGTGAAGCGGTGAGCGGGAGATGGAGTCGGCCAGGTCGCGCGTGAGGAGCCTGACCGGCCACTCCATGTCGAACTTGCGCGCCGCCGCGAGGACGGGGGCGATGTCGATGACCGACTCGAGCTCCTGCTTATCGACGGGGTAGCAGAGGAGGAGGAGCCGATGGAGCGTCTTGCTGTCCTCGACATCTCGACAACCGGAGTGCACCCTCGTCGGGTGGGGATCGCTGGGGAGGGAGAACATGTCGGCGAAGAAGGGGGATGCCTGAGCGAGGATAACGCGGTGGGCGTGGAAGTCGACGTGGTCTGCGCTGCGGAGGATGATGTCCGCCGAGAGCTGGTCGAATGGAGAATCTGCGAGTGTGGGTGTATCGGACATCGCGGATGTAGAATTCTGAGAAGTGAAGACAACTCGTTGCGCGTGGAACGACTTGCGAGCGCGTTGTGCTGAAAGATGTCTTTTCAGGACGAAGATGTGGTGGTATAGGATCGAGGTGGCAAGGCATCCGTCTTCGCGGCCCGGCGGCCCGGGCACGACTGCATAATCCGACGCCCGTCTGCCACCGCTGGCTTGAAAGTTCAACGTTTCAATAACGTTCAAACTCGAATTCCGACGCAGCCGCAATTATGACACGGTGCTTGCAACAGGGGCGAGAGGCTACAAACGCGGACACTGTGCTTCACTAACTTCGGTTATTGCGCGCATGAGCGCTGATGTACACTAGAGTTACAGCATCGACTATCGATACAGAGTCTCACTTCAACAAACAACGGTTCATGATGTCTTCGTCGTCAAACCCTGGACGAGCTCGATCTGTGGACAAGTAGGTGTCAACAACTTACTGTTGAGCCAGAGCGCATACACCCACCTCGTCCTTGGTGATCATGCGAAGTTCACCCGGAGTGGCAGTCTTTCCCGTGGCAGCGCTCACCGCGACGTCAACCGCGCGGCCGACGGCGCCGCGCGTCGCCGTCCAGTAGCGGATCTCGTCCGGGATGACTTCGATGACCGCGACGCGCGGGTCGGTGTGGTCGCCCTTGTGCGTGCCGTCGCCGAGGTCGCCAAACCAGGCGGCCGTCCTGCACACGAGGTCGCGTAAGCGCACGGGCGCACAAAGCAGAGGACACCCAACGCCAAACGCGCTTTGTGGGATGATCAAAGGCGACAGGACACGTACATCGGGTTCCAGTGCTGCTTGATCTTCTCGCGGTCCTGAGAAATCTTGGCTGTGCCGGCGAACGAGGCCCAGTTGGTGGTGCTCGGGTCGCAGAAGGAGACGTTGACATGGGCGTCGTGCTGGATTTCATCGAACTTGTGGCTGACACGGTTGGCGAGGAAAACGAGTGCGACTTGGTGTGGGGATGAGACTGGGGAATACAAGTGAGTCGATGCGATCGGTGGATGGCACGGACAAGAATATCGACATACAGCTGACGGGGGCCATGGCGCGGGAGTGCAGCTGACCAGATTCTGAACGAGTGGTCAGCATGCCTGTCTTGACGCCCTTGACGATGTGGTGGAGCCCGTCGATCTTCTCCTGAGGGGTGAGGTTGTCGTTCTCAGCCTTGGAGGTGTAGGGGTCGAGCTTGTGCGAAGACATGGTGGTGTCGAGGAAAGTTGCAGATGGAGAGCGAGGGATTATATGCAGACGAGCGGGGGGCAGGATGACAGCGCACTGACGTCGGGCAGCGCGAGGGCAGAGTTGACTGACATCATAGTCCACCCATGGATCGGACGGCCGACTGCTGCTCACTGGGCCAGGCTTCGACCGGGACCCATGTCGGCCGGGCAGGCCACGAGCCCCGGGCCAGAACCGTGTCGCCGCAGCGGGTGCGGGAAAGACCTAAGAAAGCGCAGTGAAACGAGTTCGTCAGCCGAGGCGGGCCACGCTGGATAAAGGTGGGATAAAGAAAGACGGCGTCGAAGAAGCGAAATAGACAATCGAGGCTCGAACCCCTGTCGTGGTCAGGTGACCGTGGAACAAAGCGCGATTGCGACGGACGCTGCCGGAAACACGGCGGGAAAGTTGAGCCGAGCCGAGCCAGAGTGGCAACGGGCGCCAGCCCCCTGCGTCCTCCGCCACCGGGGCTTATAGCCTTCTTCTCCAACCACCACCACCACCACCACCACCCATCGCCCCACCACAACGCAAGCAGGCACGCTCCACCCGGGCTGCCTCCTTGTAAGACCGTCGCCCTCCCCCCACCTCCCTCACGCCCCCACTAATAACGTCTCTGCCTCTGTAATCCCACCACCCACCCTCCTCCATGGCCACCTTCTACTCCTCCTTCTTCTCCTCTGGCCTCATGGCCGACGAGCCTCCCCATGGCTCCTCCCGGCTCCCAGCCTCCTCCGCCACTCCCCGCGCTCGCACCCGTTCCTCTCTTGCCACCGGCTTCTCCAGTGCGACCTCTTCTTCCGGAAGCGTGCAAGACGATCCCTCGGTCCCCTCCATCTCTGTCCCTCCTTCGGATGACAGACCCCGTCTCCGTCGTCGCCGCTCCTCCTTGGCCGGATCCTCCTCCCCTCTGGCCACCATGAAGGCCTCAGGTCCCGTCCGGAATGCTGCTGCTTCTGTCCAGCGCAACCTCCGTGCCCGGTCAGGCAGCGATGCCAGTGTCATGTCCCAGGCCTCTCGCACTCTGTCCACCGAAAATTCCCCCGCCCCCATCCCGGCGCCCAAGCCGACAGGCATCATTGGCAGGCTCAGGAGTGGCAGCGTCGGCACCGCGCTACGGTAAGCATCACCCCACATCCCTTCCCCGTGTCCATTCCCAGAAGCTGATTACGTTTATCCATTGTTCCCCATCCTGTGCCACTTCACATGCCCATATGCGTCCCTGCCTCTCGTTCCAGTCCCCGCCGCGGTCTTCGCCGCCTCGTAACAAACCTCCCAGCCTTGCCCCCACCCACGTCCCCGCTTCCTGAGGTCCCGCCGCTTCCCGAGCTCCCCGGCTCGTCCGCCCGGCGTCCGTTCTCCCGGCGCACCCAGACGATGGGCAACTACGAGCTCGTCGTTCCTGAGGGCTCGTCGCACCCCATGCCCGGCGGTTCGTGCGGTCAGCAGAGCGCGATGGAAGTCGACTACCCAAGTCCCGTCGACAGCTCGGCGTTCGAATGGACCCGTGGTTCGGCGCAGACCACCTACCACTGAAGCGGACCCAGTAGGGGACCCTCCGAGCCTAAGTGGTTCGGATCTTGCCTCTCAACATCAAAGTTCAAGTCGAGGTTCCCCTGTGTCCATAGGATGTGCTCCCGGGGAGTACTAGTCGTCCTCTTTGGAGTCGCTGTGGCGCCCGGAGCGCGCCACAACTGCATAGGCGGTCGTCCGCGCGCGTCCTCTTCGCTGAGCATGCGCGCGCCCCGCTGGTCCTGTCTTTACTCGGTCCGTCTCTAGATTGTATCAGCCTCCTAATGCTTCGGCCTCGATTCTCGTCTCGTCTCGTCTCGCTTGTCCTCGTCCTCGTTACCACCACCTCCATCATCCAAGATCAAAATCACGACTTCCCCTTCCCTCTCCCACCCCGCTTCCCCAAATATCCGATAATGCTAATGCTTCCGTCTCCTCCGCCCGCCGTTCGACACGCGCCGCGGACCTTCCCGTCCGATGCTGCCTTCGTCTCTCCGCTTCCCACACCTACGAATCCCGTCTCCCACACTTCTCCCTCCACACGAACGCCATCGCACACTGCACGCATATTGTATATTTTCGTTCCGACTTACGGCCCGCTTACGTCCTACGTTCTCCCCCCTCGTCGCCCGCGCCAGCGCGTGTGCGCGCGTAAATGCCCACCGGTTTCCCAAAGTGTAGTCCCGCTTAGACTCCCTCCCCCGTATATTATACCGGGGCGCCCCGTGCGCCCCACACATACACCCATACATACCTCGCCCGAGAGATAACCCCACGATTATACGTACGTACCTGGCCCCGTCCAATGTGAATGCCCCCGGGAGGGTGCCGGTCAGAGGGCCGCGCCCTACTCCTGCTGTCTCCCGCTGCAGATGTGTGACGTGTGATGATGGGGGCAGGGTGCCGCTGCGTGGCGGTCATCTGCGCAGCGCAAGGGCCGTAGTGTACGTATCCCACACACACCACACACCGACTCGTGGCCCGTGTTGGGACACCGTCATCATCATGCGCGGCATGCGCACGTCGGTGTCCCGCCCGGGCGCCGTACGTACGTATCGGAAGCCTCGCAGTTGAGACGACCCGACCCACGACCCGGCGCGCACAAGTGCTCGCCCGGCCGGAGCGCGAAGGGCCGCGGAGACTTGCAACGCGTGCCGAGCTCCGAGCTCGATGGCACCGGATGTTGACGAACGTTCACAACGTTGGACGACTAGCGCACGGGCTCGGTCCAGTGTAAATCTCGGTATTGCACTTCGAGCCGGGACACGAAACGAGTGCGCGCGGCGACACCTGATCCCGGTGGAGGGGCCACAGCCGCGGCCTCGGGCCTGAATAGTGACTGCTGAGGCTCTATTGCTAAGTAGTAAGTACTTACTGCGTAAAATATGAGATCTGAGACTCCGCGCGGGGAGGCGTCCACGACGCTCGAGTCGACTCGGACGCGCGGCGGAGGACGTAACGCCGTCGACGGTCGTCGTCGTCGTCGTCACCAGAACGCACCTCGCACCGGAGCCCCAACGCCCGAGCGGTGAGACGAGAAGGCGAGCGTGAAGATTGTATATATTGCGACGATGCGACTCCGAAGCCGTGAGCGCTGATACATCACCCGAAGCAGGGCAAAAGCAGGGTGCCTCGAATTCGCCGCGACCCTCGCCGTTGTCTGTCGCCCCAGCCCCGCGCGTCGCCAGGCGAGCTCACACTGCTCCGCGTACCTGGAGGTGCGAGAGTAGTTTGAACTTACTTCCGATTCTGGGTCCAGTTGCTCAGGTCGTCAAGTAGCTGCACGGCGCCACGACGACCCCGACGCTCGTCTCACGGCGAGAATGATTGAAACCGGGTGAAATAAAATGTTCGCTACGGCACGACGGGGCATATGTAACGCGCACGCTGCGACGCGTCTGGCCAAAACGGGGAGGCGTTGGTTGGGCGCGCCGAAAATTCGAACTCGAAGTGTGGGTGTGCGCACGGGGGCCGCGACCGAACGACCGGGTGGCGGTGAAGCGGGCGGTCAACCGGTCATGATCAGTCGCGGCACCATGCAACACCTCGCTGGACACCCGCGCGCGCGAGGGAGCGGGGGACGGTGCGTTCGGGTCCGGCCAAGGTAGCGAGAACGCAGGGAATCCGCCCTCTAGCCAGCCCGTGCGGCTGACCGTAGGTGGTCGCGGCGCCCACTGCTCCATCTCCGGGCCACCGCGGGCGCGACACCGCTCTCCACGCCGCAGCCCCCGGACCCACACCGCAACATGCCCCCGATGTCCGCGTCCACCTCGTCGTCTTCCCGCCCACCGTCGTCCGGCCACAGCACGAGCGCGAGCGCCCGAACCTCGGCGTTCGCCACCACCCCCGGCACCACCTGCGGCGAGGGCCGCACTCTCAGCCAAAGCACCAACTCCCCAGCAGACGCCCCGCCGCCGCGGCCACCGCGGTTGCGCCGACGGGAGACGACCAAGGAGCTGATCGGGCGCTTCGAAGCGATGGGAGGGGCCGACGAGGATCCTGAAGCTGGTGGCGGCGGCGGGCGCCGTGGGACGCGCGCTCGGAGTGGGACGATGGCCGTGCCCGCGCCGGTGCCAGGGGAGAGGAAGGACAAGGGCCGGTCGCCGATCCGCCAGTCGCTCCGGAACCTGCTCGCGGTGTTCAAGAAGGCGAGCAGGGTCGCGCCGCCGCCGCCGCCGTCGCGCAGCCCCACCCCGACCCTGAGCCTCAGCGCGCAGGTTGAGCGGCGGACGGAGGTCGTGCAGGCGGGCGTGCGGACGCGGGGCGCGCGCGCGTACGAGGACTTGTCTACACCGCCGCCGCCGCCGCCACCGCCGCGCAAGGACCTACGTCTGGAGATCCCCACCGCGCGCGAGCCGGTCCCCGACACCGTCTGCCTCACGCCCGCAGAGGACAACGCGGGCATGAAGACCGGGCCGCTTCTCTACCTCGCGCGTCTGCCCGCGTCGTCCAGTTCCGCTACGCCGCTGCCGCCGGTGTGGATGCCGTGCACGGTGACGCTGCACCGCGCACACCTGCTTGTCGTGTCTGAGACCACGGGCGGCCACCCGGTACCGCGCGTGATTCCGTTGGGCGAATGCGCGGACGTGCGCTCGCTCGCGGACGGAGAGGTGCGCCCAGCCGAGCGCGCAGGGCTGCCGGACGAGGGGGCGGGGTCGTGGAAGGCGCTGGAGCTGGTGTTCGAGGGGAACGCGAAGACGCGGGAGAGGTTCGTCGCAGGCGGCTTGGCTGAGCGGGCGAATTGGGTGTGTGCGATCTGGTGGGCCGTCTTCGTTCTTGTTGGCGTGGACGTGCAGATGCTGATGAGTTCGGGATGCAGGAACGCCGTGCTGA
The DNA here is from genome assembly GCF_022376455.1 of Epithele typhae. Taxonomy (NCBI): domain Eukaryota; kingdom Fungi; phylum Basidiomycota; class Agaricomycetes; order Polyporales; family Epitheliaceae; genus Epithele; species Epithele typhae. The sequence goes on along the minus strand of NW_025954196.1, from coordinate 1,105,590 downwards.
AGTTGCAGAGCGAGGGGTGTTCTTCGCTTGCTGCGAACGACGACGACTTGCATCTTCGGGATGATGACCTGGGAAAATCCGTAAAGCGCACCTCGACGCGCTCAAGCCATCGGCGCGAACCCGCGGAGCACGAGAGCGCGATGTCGCGTCTGACGACTGCCGACATGGAGCGCACCCGCACCCTTCCTCCCATCCCCGTTACACCGAATTCTTCCAGCCCTCGGAGATCTTGCGCCACCCCGGTCGACGCGACTCCGTCCGCACGGCCACAACTGGGGAATCGCTTGACGTCCTTCGCGGACTCTGTCCTCTCGACAATGCCCGCTCCTCCCTTGGTGCTCACGCCTAGTCCGCGTGGGAGTCGCTTCTCCACACGTCCGTCTATCCAGAACCTCGACAAGAAGTCGGTCGTCCGGCAGCGGCTGGCGCAGATCGAGTGTGGAGGTGGGAGCGCGAGCCCCGTGTCCTCGAGACCTCAGAGCCCCATCTCTCCGTTGTCAATGGCGGGCCGAAGAAGGAAAGGGACCGCGTCCGGGTCGGGGAGGGAACAGATGGAGCGACAAGACACGGACGCAAGTCGAGAAGGGTCGTTCTTGGAGGCATATATGGGGAAGGAGGAGGAGGAGGAGGACGACGACGACGATGACGAAGTCTTGCTCCGGTCAAGGTTGCTTGCCCCATTTGCGTCCGCGATGGTGGAGATCAAGACCCTGAACGACCCGCCAGCTCGTCTTTCAGCCGCTAGCAACGGGGCAAAGGAGCCTGCCGACCGGGTGACAGTGTTGAGGAACGTAGGCAGGAACACCGCCGCGAGCTCCGCCCCATCGGGTTCAGTGGATATCGCACCCGCGGCCGTGGATCCGACTGTGAAGCCGATGATTGAAAACATCCAGCACGGCATCCAGGTCCTACACGACGGCTCAGCGACGCAAGTCGACACCATGAACGGCATACGCACCCGCGTTGACGACGTCTTCTCAGAGCTACGGCACCTATCCGACTCCAATCGCGCGAACGATGCCGACATCCTTGCGAAGATGGAGGAACTCCAAGTCGACGTCCGAGGCCAAATCTCCAAGTTGCGTGCGACGGTGAAGACTGCGCAGAACGCTTCCATCAGTAAGGATCCAGTTGTCCAGCCGAGTGTCGAGCTTCCAGGGCTGGCTGAGTTGCATGAAAAGCTGGAGAACCTCGTCCAGCTTGCAGAAGCCCGACAGTCCCGCATCGATGAGGCTGGCTCCGAGGAGGGGCAGAACGTTCCAAGCAACGTGAGTCTCTAAAAGTAGGCTGATTATCAGCGACTGACCACAAGTGTTTACCAGCTCGAAGAAGTACTCATGACCCTTCGGGACGCAGAGGAACAGAGGGCATCCCAGATGGAACAGCAGACGGATAGTATCCGGTACCTCAATCAGCTCAACACGGTGAGTGCAAGCTTCTCTCATCCCCTATATGCGCTCAAACACCGGTATAGTGGCTCGAAGCCTTCGTGAAGCATGGAATATCCCAGATCGAGGGTGTGGCGGGCGGCGTTCAGCAACTCTGCAGAGACCTTGGACCCGTGCAAGAGTTGCAGGACGCTCCTCCGAACGACAGAGATGACCTCGGAGATGAAGGAGAGCCGAAGCTGGTGTATGAGAGCGGGGGCCTACTCTCAGACGTCCGCAAGCTCCTCGTGCAGAACATGGAGCGCGAGCAGAGCAATGTGGAGCTCCACGCTTCCATGGGGGGACTCATCGCCGCGGTGCAGGAGGACATGCGGAGGAATGCAGAAACGCGGAACTCGTTGAGTACGTACCGATCTGTATGCCCCTGCACCCTCGCTGATAGTCCTTGCTCAGCTACGGAGTCGGTCATCGGCCTCATTGATCGCCAACGACAGGACCAGGAGCGCCTGTTGAAAGCTGTCGCAGCGGGTTGGTCTTCACCTTGGCGCTATGCATTGCAGCTGATCCGTGGCGACAGAGCTTTCCAACGACATTCGAGGGGAGAGATTGAGATTCGTAGAAGCCATGAAGGAAGCCACGGCTATCAATGTTCAAAGTGAGCACACCACCGTAGAAGTGAGCCACGACACTCACCGCATAACGACAGGTCATGTCGAAGAGTTCAAGAAGGAGCTCACGCGCGAGGTGATGATGATGACCCAGGAGGTGACGCGGTTGCAGAGGGAGAGGCAGGGCCTTGAGACGCAGATCTCCGACCTCTTCGCATTCTACTCGAAGCAGAAACAAACCACTCCAGTGAGTACAGCTGCGCCATCTGAACAGTGCATGGCACTCACTAGACTTGCTCGATAGAGGCCGAACGGCGCGCAGCCGGCTGCGCTTCCAAATGCTGCATTTCAGCTCCCATTGCGCGCATACTCCATGATCCCTGCCCTGCCTCCATCCCCACTTCGTCGCCCGCTTCCTAGTCCTGCGCTAAGCAGTGTTCGAGAGTAGGACTGATGTTCCCGGCATCGTCATCGTGTAGGATTGGTCCAGATGTATTCACATATATGCAGTTCGACGCGTCGAATAATGTGTACCGTTAACGCAGTACTTGAGCATTTTCGAAGGTTTTTGGCGAGCATCTTTGGAAGAAGAGCTTTGGGCCCGATCGAGCAGTGAAATGGACAAAGCAGAGATGAGGGAAAGGGCCAGCCACAGTGACTCTCGCGACTCGCACAGCTGCTCCAGGCTAGACGCGCGCGCGCGCGCGTGCGCTCGAGCTCACCACTCTCCGCTTGAACTTCGACACACAGGCTGCACTGTAAGGGCAGTTCATTTGTTCCGACATCAGCAGTATCAATCCCCCCCCCCTCCATACAAGACCAGAGGATGTACAACCAAGTCGCTCTGTCCTGCAGATCTTGTTGTACTCCACTCAGTGCAGTACCCACCAGTTGGACATATATATCTCATATCAATGCTGACTGCCCCGAGATCGGCCGGGGTCAAAAAATATACATGCTTGTCGCGTACAACAAATACGCAGGTCCAACTCATACAGCAGAGCGGCGAGAGGTTACCGTACACCCCTACGCATGGAAATATGCTCGCGCGCGCCAGCCCAGATCCTCGCCGCGCTCCCCGAGAGCTTGCGGACCGTCGAGCTCCAGGTCGTCTACGCTACCTGCATCCCGGAGGTGGGCATGTCCGCGGAGTGGGTGGGCGTGAAGGCCGCGCTGGCTAGAGGAACCCAAGTGCGTGGTCTACATCGAATCCCTCAAGAGCTGGTTGCCGCCATGGATCGGCGGCGGAGCCACCGCGCGTGGGAGAGCGAAGGAACACGGGAGTGAAGGAGGCAGGGAGGCGCTGCGGGCCAAGTATGGTGCGGCGTTGAAGGAGGCGTTTCCTGGCATGAGTAAAGAGCTAATCGTTGAGATGGTCTATTGAGTGGATGTGAAGAGTAAGTGCTCGAGTTGTTCCTCGGCTTTCAATGATTGACCTCAAGAACATATACCACGGCGAAGCATTCCAAGCCCAGTAGCTGTTCAAATTGTACTGAGCGACTCGTAGTCTACAGCGTACCGGAAATAGCGATTCGCTATATTGTCCGATCTTGCACACACACTCGTGCAATTCCTCCGAACTTCTTCAAGACAGAAGAGAAGAGTATGTTTGATTGCGCCCCGTTCACAGCGCGAGCCGCGACTGTACGGAATCAAGACTTGTTAGCTGTTGCTCTCATCGGATAGCGTCCCACGCAGAGGTTGCTCACCGCATCCAGCACGCCGCGAATTCTAGGTTGTAATGTGCTTTCCATTTCCTTCAACGCCTCTCGAACCACGCCGTAGTACTTCTTAGGGCTTGTGCTCGTGCACGAGGATTTCCACTGCTGCAGCGCTGCCTCGGTAAGTGTCGATATGTCAATGCCCATAACCTCTGACGGCATTCCTGGGGCATGTTGCCCTACAGACAACTTGCGTGCAGCATCCGTTATAAGCTGTGCCGGGGTTGTGAAGAGTTCTATATTTGAGGGATCTTCTTTGATACGAAAGCTCGGCAGCTTCTCCCTCCAATTGTCGCCCACATGCACGAGGACACCGACGACAGCCACAGAGGCGTCATGATGATACTTCAGGAGTCGCTCGTACGCTATCGCGTTGCCGCCCTCCAACTGTTCTGTATACAAGCCAAGCAGAGGGAGTTCCAGGGCCTTGCGTGCCGCCGCTCGGATCTCCTCTTCCCCAAGGCCGCGCTCCGCTGCCGCGAGGTACGCTCCCAAAGGGTCGATCTCGATGCACTGCTCCCAGAGCTGTCGAGGAGCATTGAGCATCTGCGTGTCCATCGGAATCTTTTCGCACGCGGCTAGCGCGAGCACGAGGCCGTCAATGTCGGTCCCGCGGACGGGTGCGTTGCTTTTGCCGCGGTAGCAAAGCGCGAGGATGTCGACGAGCGCCGTCGAGGGGGCATTGAGGGTGTACGTGCCCTGCTGTGGTGAAGGTGCTTCGAGAATGCGATCCCCTTCCGTAGCGAGATCGACGTAGGAGCCATTAGGAGAGGGCGCGGGGGTCGCGACGGAGATTCCGGGGAGACGGAGCGCAATGATGACTTCGTGCGCCTCGACGAGCACGCCGTCCGAGCACAAGATCGTGGCGTCGGGGGGAGGGTACGGTGGAAGGAATTCAGGACGAATCGTCATCGGCGACGCGCCAGCCAAGATGATGTTCGATGGCGGGGTGGTTTCCGACTGGCCAGACTCGGGGCTGATGGAGAAGGAGGGGGATGCGTTGCGGACGTACTCGCGCAGGCGGAAGTAAGCGCCGCCGCTAACTCCTTGGAAAACGTCCGCCAGCCCTTCCTCCTCCAGAGCAGCGCGCAGCGCAGAGAGCAGCGCGACGCCCGAGTCCGTGACCTCTGTTCCGGTGACGCTGGAGGATGCGCGGCGCTTGATCTCCTCTGCGGCGCGCCGCGCGACGTCCTCAAGCCCACTCCGGCACGCGCATGCCCACGCGTGGAGTGGCGAGCGGGAGATAGATGCGGTCAGATCGCGCGCAAGGAGCCTGACCGGCCACTCCATGTCGAACTTGCGTGCCGCGGCGAGGACGGGGCCAATATCCGCGACCGACTCGAGCTCCTGCTTATCGACGGGGTAGCAGAGGAGGAGGAGCCGACGGAGCGTCTTTCTGTCCTCCGCCATGTCCACGACCGGCAGTGCATCTACGTCGGGTGGGGATTGCTGGGGGAGGGAGAACATGTCGGCGAAGAAGGGGGATGCTTGAGCGAGGATGACACGGTGAGCGCGGAAATCGACGCGGTCTGCGCTGCGGAGGACAATGTCCGCCGATGGCTGGTCGAATGGAGCATCTGCGAGTGTGGGTTTATTTGCCATCGCGGTAGGATGCTGAGGAGTGAAGGCAGCTGTGGTGGGCGGGATAAGACAAGGAGCAACGCATTCTGACTGACTGCAGCACCTACCGCAGCAGCACAGCAACTCTGAATGGCCCGCGCCTTTTAATGGCGCTTTTTGTCTGGTACATGTTGTTCCTGGGCGGGCACCGGGCGATGAGAGGGACCTCCGTGAAGGCAGTAGACGGGACTAGTACTTCATGGTGGATTTTGACATGCCGAGAGGCGCCTATGGACTTGCATTCCTCTCCTCCGATGCAACCAATCGTGACGCGTGACGGGGCGCGTGTATTGCATACAGGAAGCCGTAGATATGCTTTGGAAGCACATGGTGTATATACGAGGGATGTAGCCATGCCGTACTAAAGTACTAAAGAAAGGGCTTGAAGCTGTCGCGGACGTGAGGGCGCGGGACTGGCAGCGCGGGCGACGCCGGCGGCTTCCTTTGGGCGCCAAGAGCGCATCTCCGCCTTCATATTCTCCATGCGCGAGCCGCCCGAAAATCGGCGTGTCCAGCTCTTGCCAGTCTGTTTGCTCGTCGTTCTACGCTCCACCAGCCCGGAGATTCGGCACCAGTGACCTCGCAGGTGCGTTTTCACACCCATTTTGTGCGGACGCACCTCGAACCCACCAGTGCACGCGCGAAGGCAGACGGGCACCCCGCCGCTGGTTCCATCCCTCTAGCAGTTCTCGCCCTCGCTATATCCTCCTGACGGTCATGGAAACTTTCAAAGCGCGTCGGAAGCGTGTTTGAGTACGGTATGACGCTTTTCCGTGCCCTCAATAGCTGCACATCGTTAACGGGGCCGAATAGCGACCAGGTCACCAGGCATCGAAATTGAAGCGGATGCCCACTTGCAACCTGGTGCTTGCACCGACCTCGTCCCACCCCAAGCCGCTCTGTAAGTACCCCGCCTACACCGGTGGGGGTACAGAGCGGCAGGGAATGAGACCACCACCGACCGTATAATAACAATCCTCTCCTCCACCCGACCGCTTTCACCACTGTGCCCTGGCCCCGGTCGTCTGCAAAATGTGGCCTCGACGCACACCCAGCATCGACGACCCCTCCAAAGAGCCTCTCACCTCCCAGCCTTCATCGGGTGGCCAGTGGTTCCCCCGTCCATCCCGTCTCGCCCCGCGCACCATCATCATCCGCCTCACCCTTCTCGCCCTCCTAGCCGGGCTCGCCCGCCTCGTCCTCATCTCCGACTGGGCCGCCAACTTCGCCGACGCCGCGTACGCGCGCGTGCACAACTCGCGCGGGACGTGTCCCCCGGACGTCTGGGCGCGCGGGCGTTGGGTGCCGCGTGAGCCCCCCGCAACGAGCGCGGCGCTGAACGGGACGGGGATGCGGACGAGCGCGGACGCGTACGCGATGCTCGGCCTGCAGGGCTGCGCGAGCTCGCGCGAGGTGTACTGGCACTTGGGTGCGAACAGCGAGACGCGGTTTGACCGCTTCCCAGGTGTCTCGAGCTGGCGGTGGGAGCCGCCGCAAGAGTGCATGGCGGAGGAGGCGAGCGCGGAGGAATTGGTCAAGCATTTGGTTGAGCACGGCGGGTGGCTGCTAATTGGAGGTGAGTTTAGGCCTCGGTTTTGTAGGTGCGTGTGCTGCCAGGTGCGCTGGCGAGGGCCCGCGTTGGAGGGGGCGCTAGGGAGCATCGCGTGAAGGAAGTTGTGTCGCGCTCGGGCGCCACGTGCATTTGTTCTACGCTTTGCATCATCATTGGCCGGCCTTGGAATGTTACAGGCATGTTGCTGACCTTACTATGTTGTATTTCCGCAGATTCAGTGACGGAGAACCACTTCTTTTCTCTCTCATGCATGCTCTATCCCCATGTACGAGCAACGCCCGACTACACCCTTGGCGGCTTCGACTTCGCATGGCCCCAGAACCTCTACCTCAGCTCCTCTTCGCCCCTTCTCCCTAGTCTCAAACTCCCCAAAGACTTCGACATCGACAACACCCCGCTCGTCACCTTCCGCCGGTCTGATCTTCTCATGTTTCCCTCTCGGCTGGACGCTCTCTACCGACAAATCCACCCTGCCTCAAAGTACCTCCACAACAGGACGACGCTCTTCAACTCCAACGAGGCTGTGTGGAACCTTTCCCCCGAAGAGTACGTCGGCATGCTCACCACGCCCCGTCCCGCCGGGGGATACTCGGCCCTGATCGTGAGCACCGGCGGGCACTGGACCACTCACCTCTTCGAAGCTCTGAGGGACGCGTCGCTCGTCGGCGAAGGCATCTTCAACATCGTCGACTTCTTCCGCGACGCGATGCGTGTCTGGGCTGACGATGTCCAGGCCCTGCTCTACCAAGACGCCGCCCTCGCGGGTGGTGGGTGGCCCCACCTCGCGCCTGGCGGCCGCCTGGTGCGCGCAGGAGCGAGGTCAAAGAGCGCGCATCAGGTGCTCGTGCGCGCATACCTCCCGGGGCACGACGGCTGCCACGACGCCAGCGCGCCGGTGGAGAGGTACACGAAGGAGATGAGCACGTCGTGGAACTGGGAGCAGATCGGGGACATGAACCGCGCGTTTGCGGTGCGTCTTTTTCGGCCTCTGCTGTTCTTGCGGGCGGAGCTGACGAGCGTCGGACAGGACGTCCTGCGCGAGGGGGTATACCCGGACATCCACTACCTCGGGATCGACGGCGCGGCGCTGCTCAGGCCGGATGCGCACGTCGCGAGCGACTGCCTGCACGTCATGACAGGCGCGGGGGTCCTCGAAGGCTGGACGCAGTACATCTGGCACTACGTCACCGTCGAGATCCCCGAGCTCGTGCGGTCGGTACGATGATACGCGTGTTCGAGCTGCCAGTGCTCCGATTTGCTTCGGCTCTATTCACGACCCGCCCACATAGATCCAATACTACCGACGTCACTGATACTACATCGCGGAGGTTCTGCGTCACAACAACTATTGATCCAGTACCTTTGCTGTGGCGGGATCCCAGAGCAGCGTTTGTTGTCAAGGCAGACACGAACGGGCCGTGAGTTAACGGATCGACGTCGTCCAGCATTCTCGTCACCGCCAGCTATCGCAGAGCTAAAATGGTCGCGACCTGCGAGGTGCACACACCGTGATGCACCTTTGCGCGCGGCGCGCTCGTCACGGCGACGACGATCCCCGCGAGGTCTAGGACAACGATAGGCAAAAAATCGGTAGGCTGCGAAACGCGGGAAAAGGCGATGCCGAGGCGCTGCGGGCCAAGGATGGTGCGGCGTTGAAGGAAGCGTTTCCTAGAATGAGTCAAGAGCGCTCTGAGATGGTCTGTTCAGTTGGTAAGTGCTCGAGTTGCTCCTCGGCTCTCAATGCTTAACCTCAAACACAGATGCCACGGTGAAGGATTTCGAGCCCGGTGGCCGTTCAAATTGTACTGAGCGACTCGTATTCTACAGCGTACAAGAACATACAATCTATCAATCTCAGTGAGCGATTTGATCTTGCATGAGCGCTCGTGCAAAACCTCCGAACGTCCTCAAGACTTCTGAGAAGAGTAGGTTTGATTGTGTGCTGCGTTCACAGCATGAGACACGACTATAGACCTGTTAGCTATCTCATCGGATAGTGTCCGACACAGACATTGCTCACCATGTTCAACACATCATGGATTCTAGGTTGCAATGTGCGCTCTACTTCCGCCAACGCCGCTCGAATCGTGTCGTAGTGTTTGGTTGTGATCGTGGATCTCACCTGCCGCAGTGCTGCCTCGATCAGTGTCGATATGTCGATGCCCATAGCTTCCAATAGCATTGCTGGGGCATGCTGTCCCACAGATAACTTGTGCGCAGCATCATTTATACGCTGTGCAGGGGTCACGGGGAGCGAATCCATGTGCATGAAATGGTGAGGGAAAGTATTCCGCAGGTTCTTGCTCCAATTCTCGCCCACATGCGCGAGGACACCGACGACAGCCACAGAGGCGTCATGATGATACTTCAGGAGTCGCTCGTACACTATCGCGTCGGCATGCTCCAACCGCCCCGAGTAAAATCCAAGGAGAGGGACTGCGAGGGTCTTGCGTGCCGCCGCACGGATGTCCTCTTCCCCAAGGCCGCTCTTCGCTGCCGCAAAGTACGCTCGGAAAGGGTTGATCTCGACGCATTGCTCCCATACCTGCCGAGGAGCGTTCAGCATCTGCGCGTCCATCGGGATCTTCCCAGACACGGCTAGCGCGCGCGCGAGGCCATCAAAGTCGGCCCCGTAGGCTGTGTCGCTCTTGCCGCGGTAACAGAGCGCGAGGATGTTGACGAGCGCGGTTGAGGGCGCATCGAGGGTGTAGGCACCCTGTTGTGGTGTAGATGCTTCGAGAACGCGATCGCCTTTCGTGGCGAGCTCGACGTAGGAGCCATTAGGAGAGGGCGCGGGGGTAGCGACGGAGATTCCAGGGAGACGGAGCGCAATGATGACTTCGTGGGCCTCGACGAGCACGCCGTCCGAGCACAAAATAGTGGCGTCGGGGGAGGGTAAGGTGGAAGAAATTCAGGACGAATCGTCTTCGGCGACGCACCAGCCTCCAAGGTATTTGACGGTGTGGAGGAGTTCGACCCGGGGCTGATTGAGAAGGATGGAGATGCGCCGCGGAGGTACTCGCGCAGGCGGAAGTAAGCGCCACCGCTGACTCCCTGGAGCACGTCCATCAGCCCTTCCTCCTCCAATGCAGCGCGCAGCGCAGAGAGCAACGCGACGCCCGAGTCCGGGCCCTCTGGAGTCTCGGCGGCTTTTGAGGACGCGCGGCGCTTGATCTCCTCTGCGGCGTGGTGCGCGACGTCCTCAAGCCCACTCTGGCACGCACATGACCACGCGCGGAGTGGTGAGCGAGAGACAGAGGTAGTGAGATCGCGCGCGAGGAGCCTGACCGGCCACTCCATGTCGAACTTGCGCGCCGCCGCGAGGACGGGGGCGATGTCCGCGACCGACTCCAGCTCCTGCTTATCGACGGGGTAGCAGAGGAGGAGGAGCCGACGGAGCGTCTTGCTGTCCTCCGACATGTCCACGACCGGCAGTGCATCTACGTCGGGTGGGGATCGCTGGGGGAGAGAGAACATGTCGGCGAAGAAGGGGGATGCTTGAGCGAGGATGACGCGGTGGGCGCGGAAGTCGACGCGGTCTACGCTGCGGAGGACGATGTCCGCCGAGGGCTGGTCGAATGGAGCATCTGCGGGTGTGGGTGTATCGGGCATCGCGGATGGGAATGAAAGTTGGGCGGGACGAGACAAGAGTTGAGACCATGCGTTCGAAGATTTGGCTGGAGCACTTACCGCAGCAGCGCGGTCGCCGCTCTGGATGTCCCGCGCTTCTGGCGCTCTTTGTGCGGCGCGTGCGTGCTGTCCCCGGCGGGCATAGGGCGACGAAAAGGACCTCCGTGAAGGCAGTACAGTGTCCCACGGGTCCTTGGGACACCAAAAACAGTCTAGCTGATATCTCTGCGTTTTTGTGTCAGCAGTCGCTCTGTTTTCATATCTACACAGCCCCACATAGTAGCTACATACATGAATATTTTTAGAGGAATCTGAAGAACAAGAGACGAGTGCGACACGAAATGACATATGACCCGAAAGTTCGAACCCACCCTTCCTTGGGACGGCCCATATCGGGCAATAGATCATAGATCTCCCACGACGCGCACTGGCGCTTCGTCACTTGATCCATCGGAGTCCGATGAGCCGTCCTGGCCGTGGTGCTCAATGCCATCCTCCTCTCCGTCCCCCTCGTCCCCACTGTTACCTCCATCCCGCATCTCTACCCCAGCCCCCCCCTCTTCCTCATCAACGCTCGCCTGCGCCACCGCCACCTTCACGGATGCCAAGGTGGGCTTCGGGACAGCAGACACCAACGGGCCTTGCTTCGGTCTCTTCCACTGGCATTTCCTCTTCGCCCGCTTCGCCCGCTTCGCCTCGTCGCGCTCTGCCTCCCATTCCACCACGGCGACTTTGTAACCAGCACGAGTCTCGTCATTGGCAGCTCGCCTCTCGGCGTCTTTCACCTTCCAGGCTGCGACCAGGTTTGAGTGCGCATCCCGATCGTGGTGGGCCTGCTCCTTGAGCTCCTTGGCGGCGGCCTGCGCTTTTACATGCGCGCGAACTTCTTCAACGAACTGGTCACCTGTGAGGGCTCGCGGAAGCCCGTTTGATGTGAGTTTTCCTCGCCCTTTCCCCTTCTCCTGCGCTTTCTCCGCCCCTCCTAGCTGGCTCCGCACCCCATCACAATACCGTCCTTGAATCAAGATTATCGCCCGCTGGTTATTGATCATGCTGTGTTGCTGAGCCACCAGGGAGTGCAGGGCAGCATTCTCGTTCATCAGCGGTGTCTCGGAGTTGGACAGGGGAAGAAGGGATGAGAACTGAGGAGCCGGGATCGGAGGTGCGGGAGGGTGGGTGAAGTCCGGGAGATGGGATGATGATCGGATGGGCGATGAGCTTGTGAGGAATGAGATGGATGATGATGCCATAGCACGGTGTGCTCGCTTGGCGGTGGCGGTATATCCGGTGTCGCTCTCTGTCCCGGATGAATCTGAGGAGGAATTGGATCGTGTCCGCTTTGCGTGGTGTTTAGCAAGTGCTTCGGCGACTTTGCGAACAGGGGTGGGTGGAGTGAAGGGGAGTGAGCCATGGTAGGATTTCTCTATGCTGGGGGCCATGTGCTCGGCTGTGATTTTCGAGCGATCGAAGGGTGAGATACCCGTCTTCTCGAAGGCTTTCTTCAGCAGGTTGGGAGTGACTGCTCGGTCCCAAGCTTGGGCGTAAATTGCAAGGAAGTTCTCCTTATTGACTGCCTGACCTGTGTCTTGCTCCCATTTGTCGCGTGCGTCTCGCCAGCATGTTTTGAGAACTCCGAAGACGACTACGTCTAAACCTTGACAGACATGAGTTGTGTGTGCACCATAGCAGATCACGATGATGCGAGCATTGATGGCGTAGAGGAGGAACTCGAGGGTGTAATGAGAGTTGTGCCCATCCACAACCAGTAGCCTGTATCGTTCTCCTGTCTTCGCTTTGGTGTATGTATCGAAGTGCTTGATCCATTCAACCCCAAGCTCCCCGTCTGTCCACCCTTTGATGGAATATCCAAGTCTGAAGCTGTGATTAGTTGTGGTGTTTACCAGTGCAGTGCCATAATATATCCGCATAATTCGCTTATTTGCAGTGCAGAAATATACGAATGTTCCGCTTATAAGCTCTCAATTGAGCTTGACTTCTGTTCTTGATATCCCTGCTCATATGAGCTTATGATAGTACACAGTGCTCTTGCTCATATGAGGTGCCCAACCCAAAATGTCTAAACCTTTAATAAGGTCAGTTCAAGTGAGCGCAGTCTGTATAGGAGCCCTCTGCTCAAGTGAGGGTCATCAGTTCACAAGAGACGTGCTCATACAAGGGACCTTAGTGCACAAATGACTCGCTCATTTGAGAGGCAGGCTGTTTACAAGGCCTCTACTGACATGAGCATTGTTAATTCGTGGGAAATGTGCTCACATGAGCTCTCTCAATTCACAAGATATGTAGTCATATGAGCACACACAATGCCAAGAAGAGAAAGCATGCAACGCTTCATTATATAGCCAGGAAAATTTTCCTAGAAAAAGCGGCTAGAAAAAGCTACCTAGAGAAAGTGGCTGAAAAAAAAAAGTGACCAGAAAAAAGTGACCAGACAAAGTGATCAGAAAAAAGCAGAAAAAGCAGCCGGAAAAAGCAGGAAAAGCAGCCATAAAAAACCAGCAGAAAAAGTGGCCAGAAAAAAGCGGCCGAAAACTTATATAAATCAGGGGTTTCCCCTCAAATAACTGAAAAAGGCCATGACTAGAAATATAAAGGGCTAACCATCATTGGCCAGAAGAAGTAGTAAGTAAAAAGCAGAAAAAAGCGGCCAGAAAAGTGCCTAAGAAAAAGTGGCTGGAAAAAAGCGAAAAAGGTGACTAAAAAGTGGCCCAGAAAAGAGTGACCAGAAAAAAACTTCCTAGGAAAAGCAACCAGAGACATTTGTTTATTTACTACCTATCTCTCTATTTCTAGAATTTCTCTTTCAGGAGGGTAAAATCATGCCCCAAAAAAGGACAGGGGATCATTGAGGGACTGTTCCAGAAAATGAGCTGTAGTGAAGTTATAACAGTCTTATTGAGAACTGGCTATGTCATACTCTGGAGCATTGCAGTTTCTAAACTGCCTGCAGGCCAGTTCTCTGCCTCAGCAGCTTCATGGACCAGGGGAAAATCTAACTGTTCTTATTAGTAAGCATTATAAACACTCAAAGCACTGGAAAGAATATTCACCTAAGAGCTATAGATGGGTTACTATGACTGATGCAGTTAGAAATGGGATAATGTTAAAAGGGTAGTGACCAAAGTAGAGGTGGAAGGGGTGGGGTGGTGGTTGATGATAGAGAGCAAGATTAATCAAAGTGCTAGGATCTGTGTATATAAATCTGTGGCATTTGCCGAAATTTCTAAAAATAAATGGCTGCTTTCTTTAGGAAGCTCTTGGCATAGCCAAATCCAAAAGTGCTTGAGGCATCCTTTAAGGTGCTTAGGGTAGCTAGTTCTGAGGGGGAAACCAAAGCCTAGCTAGGGCAGAAAGAAAAGCACCCTCTGGGAAATCACCTAGCAGGGGCTTGGTCTGCCAGCTTACATACAAAAATGGCTGGGTTGGCCTCAGAACTAGTTACCTGAGCACCTCAGAATTGGCTACCCCTCAAAATTCAGCTACCTACTCAAAAATTGGCTGCCACTGCAGAATTTGGCTACACCTTCTAGGTGGTTTTTTTCCAGCCACTTTTTCTTAGGCACTTTTCTGGCCGCTTTTTTCTGCTTTTTACTTACTACTTCTTCTGGCCAATGATGGTTAGCCCTTTATATTTCTAGTCATGGCCTTTTTCAGTTATTTGAGGGGAAACCCCTGATTTATATAAGTTTTCGGCCGCTTTTTTCTGGCCACTTTTTCTGCTGGTTTTTTATGGCTGCTTTTCCTGCTTTTTCCGGCTGCTTTTTCTGCTTTTTTTCGGCTGCTTTTTTCGGCCGCTTTTTCTGCTTTTTTCTGATCACTTTTTCTGGGCAGTTTTTTCTGGTCACTTTTTTCTAGGCCTTTTTTCTTAGCACACACTTTTTGCTAGACCATATTTTTTCAGCCACTTGGCTGCTCTCTTCTTTATATTTTGAGCAGTAGTTGGACTTGGACAGGGCAGTGAGGTTTTAAAAGTGTAGCCAAATTCTGCAGTGGCTATGAGATTTTGAGGAGGTAACCAAGTTTTGAAGAGCAGCCAAATGTTGAGGGGCAGGCTAATTCTAAGTTGCTCCTGCAGTCAAGTTTTCTTATTCTTAGGGTAGTCCACTTTTAAGATGGAAGCTGGCTCTCAGAATTTGGCTGCCCCTCAGAATCAGCTCTCTCCTCCAAATTTGGCTGCCTCCTTAAAGTCTGGCCACCACTTCACACTTTGGCTACTTGAGCACCTCAAAAATCAGCTGCATCTCAGAATTAGCTATCTCCTCTGATCTGAGGTGCTAAGAAAACCAATTCTTAGGCCAGCCTAGCCATTTTTATATGCAAGTTGACAGACCAAGCCCCTGCTAGGTAATTTCCTAGAGGGCACTTTTCTTTCTACCCCAGCCACACCTGATAATTCTAGCCTGGGCTACTATTGTACATATTTACTAGAGCTTTCATATTCTCTCTAAAGCAACTATATGTCTATCTACTACCTGCCAAAGCCCCAGAATGCCTTGTTGAGCAGCCTCTCTCTCTAATAGCCTGATTGCCTGAATGTGTATAGTAGCAGTGGTGTACTTTACATCAGCTGGCTGGGCTGTTTCTGAGGTTTGCCCAGAGCTGAGCAACCTTTCATCACTTCTAGCAAATTTGGTACTGAGGTGTGGAAAATTGGCAAATTTAGTGGCCAATAAAGAGTGGCCCATGGTACCCCTAAAGGAGTGCAGCACATAGCTACCCCCTCCCTTACAAAAAGAGCTTACCCAGCAGCCAGCTGCCTATATTTTGGCTCTGCAAATACTTTTTCTCTTGGGAGGAAGCCACAGGACCACTTCCTGCTTATACTAGGTGTTGCAGTAGTGCAAACCAACTACAAGCACCCAGGATACACTGAAAGAAAAAAGCGGCAGAAAGAGGCTGAAGAAGTTCATAGCCAGAGGAAATTTACTGAAAGCTATGAGAGCATGGATACTTTCAATGCTGAGGAAGCACTTTATGAGTGAACTCATCATATAATTCTAGTTGAAGGAAAGGCTTCAGCAAGGGGTGATGTTCAAGCCACCTCCTTTCTTAATACTTCATGGCTTTCAGAAGAAATACTCATCAAACACAGAAGATGACTTTTTAAAAATACAAAAGTTTCTTGTTCACTATGAACAGTTTGAAAGATAGATGCTTGCTTGAACAAGCCTGAGGCTATTTCAAGCAACCATTCATTCATAAAGCTGTTTGCACTATGAGAAACTTTTTTCAAGAAAAAACTGCTCTAGAAGAAAATAGGTTGGAATTTTTTTTTAAAACCAGCCATGGGGTGTTAGAAATAAAAGAGAAGAGGGAGTACATGAAGGAAATCTTTAAGAGTCTTCCTAATATGGGTCATTGGCTTGTAGTCCCTTTTCTGTGGCTGCAGTTTCTTTGACTGTGGTTTTATTTTGCCTGATGTTAATAGAAATCTCCAATGGTGCCTCTTAAAAAGATTTAAGAATAATTGAAGAACCAAAACTCTCTTTATAAAAAACTCACATCTGTGGCCAGGTGTTGGTATGAGTTACTAGAAAAATGGCCTTGTGTTCCAAAACATGGCAGGCTCAAGCAAGCCAGCCTTTTAGTGACCTAAGTAGCACAAAAAAGGCAAGCCATCAGAAACCAATACAGCTCAATTGACCCTGGGCCTCAGAAACCAGGGCAGCTCTGTATACCAGCCTTATAGCTCAATTAAGCCAGGCAGTCAGAAATCAAGACAACTCAATTGAACTCAGACATCAGAAACCAGGGCAATTCAAATGACCTCACTGTGCAGAAAATAGAGCAGCTCAATTAAGCTCAGGTGTCAGAAACTAGGGCAGCTCAATTAAGCCAGACAGTCAGAAACTAGGGCAGCTCTGTATATCAGCCTTACTACACCAAAGTCTCATTTGAACAAAGGTACTGCTAACTGTGTAGTGTCTCGAATGAGCTGGTCTATCACAAACTGAGCAGTGTCTCAAATAAGCAGGTACATCAGTAACTGAACACTGACTCAAATGAGGGCAAATAAGCGAATACATCAGGGATTGATGTCACACTTATAAGCGAGTCCTTCAGTGATTGTAGGGCAATCTGGTGTGTTTACACTAGGCTGGGTGGGGTGCGTACGTGGTGTTCTGAGGGTTATTTTGTAACCATTTTGCCTGAAATGCCTGACCTTTGAAAATCACAAACGGTGGAGTTGCTGTCCCGTCTGCACAGATAGCGGGGATAACAGTGATATTCTCCTGTGTGCCATCCCGGACCTGGTGTTGGATCTGCTTGCCCTGGCCACCGATGACACGCTGCTTGTGAGCAAGAGAGGGAGTGAAGCCAACCTCGTCGGCAGCGTAGATGCAGTCGACATCAAACTGATACTGCTTGAGTGTGTTTTCAAGAACGTCAAACCAGGCTTTGATGGTGGTAGGATTGACAGCTTGTCCCCGTTTACTCTCGAGGCTCCGAGACCAGTAGGTTTGAAGTCTGTCGCTGTGTCGGGACAAGAACGTTGAGCTCCAGTTGCGGCCAATTTCTGGAGTGGAAGAGCCAAGACTTGTGTCGAGCAGATTTTTTGCCACCTCAGTGAGGCAACGGTGTGTGAGAGGGTGGCCTCGGCTAGCAAGAGTGATGGCGAATTCGACTAGTTGAGTTTCTTCCTCAGTAGTGAGCAGGGCCTTCTTAGAATTAAATGAAGACATAGACTGATGGTTAGGATTGCTAACAAAACGGCTGAGGGTGGTTTTGCTGAGATGGATGTATGTGCCAGTAAGCTGCTTATGCTCCTTGGAAACCTCCTGACAGACGGCTCGGAGACCCTTTGGCTGGGGATCGGAGTGATGCTTGAGGTAGAGATCCACAGCTTTTTTCATGAGCTGGTGGCTCTCATCACGTGCACCTCGTTGTGCGGCCAGTGCTGAAGTGGTTGTGTGGCCCGGCATGATGTTGCCAGAGAGTGGAGGGGGATGGTGTGGAGAGCAAGTTGGCATCTCTCATCTCTGCCCTATGCCACATCACACCAAATTTCATGTCTGTCATGTAGGCTCAGCATGGGTTGCCATGCACAACACGGAGGGGCCAGTCAGGACGACGCGTCGTGACAACGCATGTGAGAGTGTCACGTGGTACGCGTATGTCGCCCAAATAGACGCCGGAAACGCCGGAAACGCGGGACATGTCCGGCATCATCAGCCCAGCCATGTAATCACTTGAAACCTCGCAGGGAGAGAGCTAACATTACCAGAAGTCATAAAATCCATCTCCGAGCTTCAAGATGGCTCCGCTCTCCCAACGACATGTCATTCAAGTTTGCTCACACTCTCGGAAATGGGAAAAGATGTTATCATGATCTCAACCAGCTCTCGGATCAGCTGGAATTGTCACTCTAACTGCAAGGAACATCATTGCACACTGAAGTGCCATTTATTCAAGATTATTGGGAGTGTATATCGGGAGGATTTGAGGTCTGTCCCAAGGACCCGTGGTGTCCCAAGGACCCGTGGGACACTGTAGAAACAGTGAGTCACGACACATCGGTGCGCCCAGGCGCCCAACGCCTGTATATGTCGGCTGTGCGCTCGCGCGCCGAGGACAACCAGAGGGAGACGTGGCACTGGCAAGCGCGGCGCCAGTCGCGCTTGAGCTTGACAGGTTGACCGCTCGCGGTGACACCAACCGCGACTCTGACGCGGATATTGCCCGTCTCTTCCTCCCCCTCTTCATCCAATTCCTGCTGTAGCAATCCAATTTTAATCCAAATGATCCCCGCGCCGCGCCGCGAACAGTGGAAGTCGCTGCTGGACTTGTCACGTGGAAGCGGTGCAAAGAGGCGAGCAGCTTCAGGTTGGTAGCTTCAGTTTACTGTGGCAGCTGGGAAACCAACCGATCGATAATAATGAACATTCCAGAGACTTTCTTTCCCTGGAACCGCTTCCCAGTCGAGCTGCAAATTGCCGTCGTTCTGAACAGTCCCGATGCAAACACCTTTGCTCAACTCATGCGTGTCAGCAGCGCAGTCCGCGATGTCACGGAGCCCGTGTTTTACGCCATCCTAGAACCCGCGGACGACAATGCGGTCATATCTCTCTGCCAGTCCATCTCCTCCACCCCCCGGGACCGCTTCTCGCACACGCGCGTCCTTCACTTGCGCAACGTCGCCGCCGTGGACGACCGCGTCCTCCGAAGGCTTCCCACCCTCCTCCACAGCCTCCCCAATCTCCGCGCCCTCACGATAGAACCATCCCGCCACCTGCTGTCCCTCAACATGGCCGGGGGCCTCTTCACACTCGAACATCTCGTTGAAATCGGCGTCCCGCCGCTCCGCGCATTCGCGACGACACTCGCCCTCTACCCGCCCGCCCTCTCGCGCCTCTTCGCGACGTGCCCAGACTTGCGCCACCTCGACGTGGGGCGCTCGCAGATCCGCACGCAGTCCGTGCGCGCCGCAGACTACCGCAAACACCCGGTCGCGCTGCCCCGCGCGCTGCGCAGCATGGTCTGCGCCCCGGCTTTCCTCCAACAAAATGCAGACGCCCTCGAAGACCCGGCTTCGACTTCGCCCGAGCTCTCGCGCCTGCGTCTTGTGTGCGAGACGGGGACGGCTGTATGTCTCCAGGACGTCATGCGGTCTCTCGGCGCTCAGCTCGTCTCGCTGCGGCTGGGCGAGCTCGGTCCGACGACGCCGCTGGTGCCTAGGGAGGAGGAAACATGGACAGTCGAGGATGTGACGCGCGAGCTCCCGCAGCTGCGATTCCTGCAGCTGGACATGATCCACGTAGGTCCCATCCCGACTACCTTCAAGCTATGAACAATGTTGAACGTTGACGCTGTCACCGCAGCTGCGCCTCCCATACATCCACGACTCCCTTGTCTCCTGGAACAGCGAGCGACCCGCGGGGTCTACCTCCTCGCACGCTGGCGCCCGCCTCGCAATCGCGTGGACGTACGTTCTCCCGTCCGAGAAGAAGATCGACCGGGAGGAGGATATGGCGTGGGAGCACTTCTTGCACGCTGCCGCGGTAGACGTGGTGCAGGCCTGGCCGGACCAGGTCGCCAGAGTGTTCTACCGCCACTCGAACACGGCGCCGTACACGAGCATCACTCTGCGAGAGGACGGGCTCACGGTGGTGCGTGCGCCGACCGGAGAGGCGGGGGAGGACTGCTGGAGAGACGGGGACGACGTGTGGGCGAGGGCTCCCGTGGTCCGGAAACGGTGGTCGTTGGCGAGTACGCTTGTTGAGTCATTGACAGACGAGAGGTCAAGCTGTGCAGACGACGGACACGATGATCCTACTATAGAATATTCTCCGTACTCCCGCTTCTAGCCATGGGCTTCTGATAGGATTTGCATGCGTGGATAATTTGTTGATCACTGCTATGACATTGCTGCATACCTGGGAGCCGTTTCGATCTGCAAGTCGACAACGCGATCCAATTGTCGGAATTGCTAGCTAAGAGCAACTTTCCCTTCCCCCGACTCGCGGGAGGGCTGTCGTGACCTCGCGCAGTGCTTGGTCATCTTGACGAAGTTCCCATGCCGCGACAGTTCACCGGGTTGAGATCACAGGGAACTTGCCATGTGTCCTAGTATAGCCAGGCTGTCGCCGGTTCGATCTCCAGAGTCGCAATTTGCGCCAGCGTCCTTTGGGCGTGGAAGACATTGATGGTTTCCCCAGGTATCTGTTCGCATTGGATGTTTTGCGCTCGATGTGCGCGTCTTCTAAACTCGTTTGGGTGCCCATTTGCGGATTTGATCATCTGACCTCCGCCCCGGTTAGATTGGGAGCACGAGGGACCTTGGTTCCGGTACGGATGTGTGTCCTGGTTTTCGCTGTTATACGACCACCTCCGGCGAAGTTATCTTCGCGATGGGCACTGGCCTTGAACACCTTCTCTGTATTCCCTATATTTCCGGCTCATTGGCCTTGGGATCGCACGTTACTTTGACCACGGCGCTCGTGCTGGGGTCCTACATCCTGTGTGGTCTTGAGTCCGTGACCTAATGTTGCATTTCCTCCTGCACGAGACGGTTTTCGGCTGCTGAGTGGCGCCTGTCTCGTAGACGGCGACGAGATCGGCGGCGACCTACATCGTGAGATAAGAGTGAGTATCGCGGAGTCGCAGCGGCGACTAATTACCAGGCCGGCGTGAGTTGTATGTCGGCGCAGTGCGGCCAGTGGCGTGTGGGGGTATTGTGAGGGGCAACGTCGGTGCGGCTCCCAGGGTTTATATGCACGCGGGCCCGGCGAGTGCCCGGTGGCGTTCCCAAGACCCTTGGAGGCCTATTGTCCTCGGCGCTTTTGTGGCATCGACGAGTACAAGGGCACCCACTGATGCTGTGGGCGCGGCGGATGCTTCTCGACGTCTCCGAGCCTCGAGGATGCTAGAATCCCTCGATACCATCGATGGTGATAATCGACAGATGCGTCGAGTGGCGGGGTGGGGACGTTATGTTTGGTGCAGAGGTCGGCGGCTGCAGAGTGACGGGGGCCACGTCGAAGGACGATGCAGCAAGGTTTGCGCGCGCCGCCCGACGTCTTGATGAGAGAGCGATTGTTAGGAGCGAGAAGGAGAGGATCGTCCCAAAAACTTGGCCTGCGAGGCACGGCATCAAGGCGTGAAGGGTACACAACACGCACCTTTCTCGGGCTGTTGCTCCACCGCGTCAGAGACGGAGAGGCCGACAGTTCGGCGCTGGAACAATCGCATCAGACAGCACTGGAAAAACTTGCTTCTGGTGTCCTAGGAGAAGTCGCCCTGTATTTGGGTGTCCTGCTCGCGGTCGCCGTGAGCCGGACGATAGCATCGATTGTGGGCGCGTGTGAGAAGGATGCAGTGCGATGTCCTTGGGTTACGGGGAGTTCGCGACTTATGCTCTGATCACACCGCTGGGCGCTGTTGTGTGCGCGGACCATACTGTAATGCCGAAGCCAGATCGGCCCCTGGGAGGGCTTCAAGCAGCGGAGATTTACAGAAGCAGACAGACTCTTACAGACTCTGGGCAGATTGTTAGCGGAGATGCAGATACTTAAGAACATGTGGTACATACCCTGGAGTTGTAGCCTAAAGTGACTTGTAGCGCAACGGCCTCAGAAGGGGCGACTACTTACGCCCTGCCAGTGGAACAACATGCCAGACGTTGTGTGTCCTCCGAGTAAACTTCCGTAACATTCGCAAGTACGCACACATCGCATATAGCACATGAAAGCAAACATGAGGGGTGAAGATTCAGAAGTGTCGGGAGAGAAACATCGACAGAATTATTGGCAGGCCGTAGCGGACAGCTTCGCGGGCGCCCCGACAATAGCACGTGACGACCCGGCATCCCCCGCCATGATGAGCGGCAGGCGTTATGGACGAGCTCGCTGTTGTGCACATCCCCCGTCTCCTCCAAAACTATGTCTGCTCTCCGCTTCGCCACCGCTGCTGCTCGGAGAGCACCTCGGGCCCTCTCTCTTGCCAGGCGCGGCTACGCCGAGGCCGCGCCGGACAGGCTCCAGCTTTCCCTTGTTCTCCCCCACCAGGTGTGTGCCAGCGACGCAGGTGGTGCCGGCCAGCGGTTTGACTTTGCACTCCCCAGTCCCTCTTCACCTCGCAGGATGTCGTGCAGGTGAACCTCGCGGCCGCGGCCGGTGACATGGGTATCCTCGCCAACCACGAGCCCACCATTGAGCCTCTCCGCCCTGGTGTCGTCGAGGTCATCGACTCGGGCAACGCGTCGAAAAAGTGGTTCGGTACGTGTCACTCTCTTGCTTCCCACCCGACTCCAACCAACCCGTCTCCTTGCAAGTCTCTGGCGGCTTCGCGACCGTCCACCCCAACAACAAGCTTACCATCAACGCGGTGGAGGCCGCCCCCCTCGAGTCCTTCTCCACGGAGGTACGTCTCCCTCTGCTCTCACGCGGCACCCTTGTTCACCCTATCTCCGCAGGCCGTTCGTGCGAACCTCGCGGAGGCTCAGCGGGTGGTTGCGGGCAACGGATCGGAGGCGGACAAGGCCGAGGCTAGTGTTGAGGTCGAGGTGTACGAGGCGCTGCAGCACGCGCTTGTCAAGTAAAGCCGCGTTCTCTGTCCGTTCCGTAGCATAGACGTCGTTTCCCCCGCGAATCCCTGCGCGCACGCTGTCCCTGTGCTCGCCCATCGCCTTCGCGGAGCAACACGCGTGTGAAAGGGCGCGACCACCTGGCCTTGGAGGCTGTAGCTGGAAGATGGACTGTGGAAATCGCGAGCGCCGGAGGCCCTGGGCCTCTGCGAAGTCAGGGTCGTGTGTCTTCCCTGGCCGCCAATTTGTTCCGAAGCACTGCGCCCCATGCGCGTATATCATCCCCCACCCACTGCGCGCTCCATACTCTCTCTCCGTCCACTACCGCAGCAAACACTCGTTGGGACTGAAGGGAGAGCACGACCATGGTGCTCCCGTTATCCTGGCTCGACCCGAGCCCTCTCCAACACCCATATCTCGCGAGTATGTTCGTGATCAACACCTCCCGGAACCGCGCTTGGGTTGGTGAGTTCGCTAGAGATATTTGCGAGGACAAGCCCGTACGCTCCGGTTTTGTGTATGCTCTGGGGTTCGTAGTCATCTGAAGTCATCCGTGCAGGAAATGCAGGGTCTTCGCGCCATTGCTGCGCAGTGGAACAAGCACGCATTTGAGCGAGACCCATCTGGCGGCCCCAAAGACACCGGCGACGCTCCGCTGCGGTTCGACCAAGACGCTGCTCGAATCTTTATCAAGTTCTACTACACGTTGCACCGAGATGGTGAAAGCGCGGCGGTGAAGATCGTCAACGCTGAATTCAAGCGACGCGGCTTTGATTACGCACCTAAAGTCGAGGTTTCCACTGCCGTTCCCCCGGCTCGCCAGAAAATGAACAACAGACGCACTTTGGGGAAGAAGAAGAAGGGAAGGTTTGTATTGTGCAGTCTTGACCTCACGAGTGACACTGAAGACGTTTTTGCTTTCTACCCAGCGCGAACGTTTCTGAAAAAGGAACCAATGCTGCAAGTACTACAGGGGACGCTTTGCCGCTCAACGCGTGTCTCGTCCTTGAAGAGGAAGAAAACAAAGAGATCACCACGTTTGCTACCGACCGCGAGTTGAACGTCTTCCTCGAACCGCAAGATGCTAGGAGCGGGGTAAGCTCTTGTATCAGCACTCTGGTCGCATGCTCATTCGAATCGCGCGTATAGCCGCCCTCTCGTGCACCTTCTTTCCCTTCCACGTCCGCCACTCTCGCCGCCTCTTCGTCGTCCACCACTCTGTCGGCGACAGATGTCGGCATGTCCCTCGCGGACCCTGCCCTACCGCCCTCTGAAACCACCAAGCCCCTGACGAAGAGAGTATTCTCTGCCAATACACCCCGCGAGCGTCATCCAAGGAACGCGTCGCACCCCGCGCGTTTGAAGGCGATCCTCGAGGCCGAGTCTCCCCGGAAGCTCAAGAAGCTGAAGCGCGGCATCACGGACGACTTCGAAGAGGTCTCCCCGGCCCACGGAGCGGCCCCCGACGGCTCGGTGAGCGCAGCTACTCGTAGCAAGAAAAGAAGGCGCGCGCGCGCGCTGCTTCTGATCCCGGGGACGTGGCGATGGTGGAAGGACGCGGCGGACGCGGGGAACCCATCCAGTCTGTCTCGACGCCGCTCGCGCGCGAGGTTGGCAGGGATCGAGTCGTCGAAGACAAGTCGAAGGGGATCAAGAAGCCGAAGAAGAAGGTCGCAGCTAGCGAAGATCAGAGCGAGGCGCGAATGGACGTGGAGGAACCAGGACCGTCTTCGTCACCAGTTGAAAGAGGCATCAAGAAACCGCGACCGAAGTCGGGAACGAAGAAGCCCAAGAAAGACGTGGCACTTCAAGCGGCTCATGCGTCGAAGGACGGCAAGGGGTTGAAGAAAATCGACGACTTGCCCTCCCGGCCTACGAAGAAGCAACGCGGGAAGGACTCTGAGGCGATTTGCAGCAACCCGATAGATCAGCCCGATGCTGCCATGAAGAAACATGCTCGCAAGAGCAAGGCCTCGAAGGCCGTCGACGACCACAAGGCTGGCCCCTCACAATCAGTCAAGAAACCAACCGAAGGTCGCAAGCGCAAGCGCGAGCCAGAGGAGACGCATAATGGCCTTCAAACAGACATGGCCTCGGCAGCAGGCCAACGTATGACAGCGCCGAAGCCGAAGCGAGTCAAACAGCCTAAGGCTCGCGCGAACAAGGCCCCTGTTCCTGTCGCCGGGTGCCTCGGAATTCCAGCGGACGTCAAAGAGATGAACCAGATTCTCAAAGACGGGTCGACGGAGGCGTTGATGATTTTGCACAGCACGGAAACGATTGCCGATCCTTGGGGGAATCATCCAGAAGCGAAAGACTTTCCACCAGACTCGGACGACGAAGACTCAGACAGTGAGGTTGATTGGCGTGCTGTCACTCTTCCTCCGGAACCACGCATGCGACTGCAGGTCGACCTTAGACGACGTCGCTCCGCCTCTCCGTTCTCATTGGATCGTTCAATCTCTATGTGCCGGCCTGTAGCCAGCCACACCTCTGCTTCCGGCTCGCTTTCATTCCGTGCCATACCCCCTCGTTTGTTATCACACGGCTCTACCCTTCCCTCTCTTCCAAAGCCTCCATTGCTAGTACAACCTGTCGTGTGGGCCAGGGTAAGCATTGGTCCCGTGGTTCTTGTGCTCGGCGATCGCTTACCACGTACTCTAGTCCAGACAAGAAGTATGCGAGGCATTTGACTGGTTCAGATCCTACCAGGGGGGTGTATACTTCGCCGATAACATTGTCAAGGGTTACTTGCTGAGCGCATTCTCGTCAGCGTACGTCCCCATTCAACATCCTAGTTCGTCATGGGTGTTGATTGGACTCACAGCCGAGATATGTTCCATCGAGGCGGTCGCCTCATTATCTCACATGGGTATGTCGCCTAAATGTACTAGATTAAGCGTCTTTTTCAACGCCATTTCAGAGGCGGAAAGGCCGAGAGTCTGCACCACCAGCATGGTCAGTCGGTCATGCGCCAAGCCTCGGATCAGCTTGCCGACGATAAGTCCGTCCGTGCACTGCTCAACACGTACCGCATGAAGTTGCCCGTTGCTCTGGTCATCGACGACCGGTACGCCCTCTTCCCGTACGATCTCTCCGCAAAGCCCAACTGCACGTACGCCGTTCTCGGCTTCTATCATATATCCCATGTGTGGGGTGAGTGTCTTAAATCACCGTACAACAGCCATAGAGTTTACCATATCCTCACCAGCGGAGCCGCACACTCTACCCGATGGCCGAGGCGCAGTCGTTCGCTACAAGTTTGCCTTCGAATGGTGCGAGAAGCAGCCTGCACCGTGGTGGCATCAGCAAGACTCGGAGATGCAGATCCACCGGTCAACCTCGAGAAACACTGAAGAGTACGCATCTTTCGCCACTGTCGCGGCACACTATCTAACGCCGTGGCTGCAGGCTATACAAACCTTACGTGTGCCCGGGGTGCAAGAAGGCCTCCCCGCAGGTCTACAAGGACGTCCGCGTGTGTCTCCAGCCGGCATGCGGCGAGTTCTGGAGGCTCCTCGACGGCTCGCCTCCGCTCGAACCTCTGGAGTACGACGAGCGGTTCCTGGACGCGCCGTACGACTGCAGCCATGGCATTCTGGAGGACATCGCCCCCTCGCTGCCTGTGACGGACAAGGCCGACGGCGTCATCACGACCTCTCGGTTTGCGAAGGGGTGGCACTGCAAGAAATGTGGCAGACTCTCGTCCAGGTGAGTAAAGTCCGAGGTGCTCTGGGTAGCTTTTGGCTGATGCCGGCCCGTGTTCAGGTACAAGTGGCAGCACTGGGAATGTGCCGCTTGTGGGAACACGCTGCGGATCGAAGGAAAGAACCGAGTCCCGAAGGATTTCTGGGGGCAGAAGAGCGATATATTCTGGCATTATAAGGTTTCTGCAATTTCTGGTGCGTAACTCTCGAACCTGTCCCCGCTTGGGCACCGATTCACTTGGGCTGTAAATGGGTTGTCAGGTATCCTTTGCTCCGGCTCCAGACCTTACCGAGTAGATGACCACGTCGGTGAATATTTCGTATACACCCTTCCCGAGCGCAGGTTAGTCGTGATCTCTCTTTTCCTCCCTTTCTCCCACTGAAAGTGCGACAGGGGTCGTATCTTCTGCATCACCGGCAGCGTTCCCCTGAACAAAGTTGCGAACGAGATCTTCGAAGAGTACCAGAACCAAGCAAAGTCAGGCGAACTGCAGTTGCGCAGGTGGCCGCTGCGGATGGTACGCCCATGGTTCCATCCGCTTGCGCTGGGCATCACGCTGAGACGGATTTCAGCACCAATGCCGTGGAGAGCTCCTGACCAACTACTTCTCGCAAAATAGTACGCTTTCCGGCGCCGACTGACCGATATCTCATCGCTGATCGTTGTTCTCAGCTGGCGAGCCGTATCAATATGTTGGTGGGACGAACCAAACCGTTCCCTTCAGCCAAGCCCCGTCGGCTATTGTCAGAGCGCGCGATTTGATCCAATCGCGCATGCAAACCGTCATGCAAGCGAGAGCGGCGGGTATCAGTTCAATGAGGTGCTCAGCGCCGCGTACATGGAGGAGCAGAGGATGGCAGTAGGTTTCTGCTCATGCTCCGTGAGAGTAAAGGCTAACCATTTACGCCCACAGTTCCACAGTGATGCAGAAGCGGGTCTTGGTCCGCGAGTGGCGTCGCTATCTCTTGGCTCTGCTGCTCTGATGCACTTCCGATTGTTGAAGAAGTATCGCACGGACAAGGCGGGGGGCGACAAAGTGAACGCGCTGACTCTTTTCCTGAGACATGTGAGATCCATCGCTATATCCCTCGTCACATCGGGTGCTGATTCTCCGTCGTAGGGTGATGTGCTGATCATGGACGGGGCGGAGATTCAGGAGTATTATGAGTACGTATGTGCACACCGTCCCTCTTCTGTCTCTTATATTTGCGTTAGGCACACGGTCGTCCCCTTCAACTTCCGCATCGCCGCAACAGCTCGATACATCGGCGGACCCAACTCTCGAGGTGCCCATTAGTCCTGCAACTGTTTTGTCGAGATACCCCAGACGAGATCGCTTTACGCTACGCTACACCTCTTGCTCTCTTATTTGCTCTAACGATACAGCTGTCGTCGTTTAATTCTTCGCAATCCATCGTCTCTCGCCCCCAATCAGCCGGTACCAGCCGTATCCCCTCCATCGTCCCCAACGTCGCCCTTCTTCCCGAAACCCTGGAAGTACTTCTCCCGGAAGTCTTTGTGGGCGGGCACATGCGCTTCGCCCACGACGTTCTCCGTCACTGCATGCTCCGGGTCAAACGACGGCCGCGGGAACCGCTCCGTCGTCGTCTTCCGGATCGTGATCAGCTGTACACCGCCCGCGTCAGCCCCGCCCGTCGCGTGCGTCCCACCGGCGCCCGAAGACGCACCCGGCGGCCCCACGAGCCGAAGTTCTGGAGCGAGTTCGCGACGAGCTCCATGCCGGGGCAGAGCATCGCGCGCACGTCCACCTCCGCGTACTCGTCCGTGACCGTCGGGAGGAAGAAGACGAGCCGGCCGCGCGGGCGGAGCATGTGCCGCGCGAGGAGGACGAGGTCCCGGGCGAGCTCCGAGAGCTCGTACGGCTTCATCGGCGGGATGTACGGCTGGTCGTCGCTGGGGCGCGGGTGGCTTTTAGCGCGAAGAGGCTGAGGGTGGTTTGAAGCGGAGGCACGACTACGTACGGGCGTTCGGTGTGCAGTGGGGGCGGGCCGTCTCGTGGGGCTTTGCGCCCGAGCCGTTTCGCGCCGGCGCGCACGCCGTCTGGTGGGGGGCAGGGAACATGGTTAGAGAATGGCTGAAGCGGAGGGACCGGAGGACACTTGCACGGCGGATCGGTCACGATCGCGTCGAAGAGATCTCCGCACCGCCATGGATTTTGGGTCACGTCGAACGTCAGGAGGTCCGCGATCCTGTTGGCAACGCCGTACTGCGCGGCAGCGCGCACAATGCCAGGCGGTTTGACTGGAGGGAGGCGTGAGGCAGAGACCTCCTCGAGGGGCTGATGGGCACCTCACCCTTCCCTCTCATCTGTCGCCCGTCGATGTCGGAGCCGAACACAAAGGCACCGAAGTGGGCCGCAGTCTGGCGATGAGGATGGTGAGCAGTATTCGCCGTGGCATGGTGAGAGAGGTACGTGCGTATGCCATGCTGCCGGTCCCGATAAACGGATCGTAAATCAGTTTTCCTGGGGACGCCTGGAGGACTGTCAGGATGCTGGGCGCGGCATCGGGCTGGATCTGACCAGAGTTTGGTTGGCCATGAGGAGAGACATCTCGGCCTCCATGCTGGTGTTCCCGAAGTACACGCGCTTCTTGACGTCGAAAGTCTTCACCAACGGCCGGGCCGTACCAAGCATGATCTACGGGGAAATCGTGGTTAGAGAGCGCTTGCGCTCCTCGGCCCGCTGAACATACCAACCTGCCGAACCAGACTTCGTCGAACTCGCCATCGCCTTCCGTCTTCTCGCGGGTGGTTCCGTGTTTATCAGGATCTGGTTCGCGTATTCAGTAACGTTTTCTCACCGCATTCACACAAGTAGCCGTACATTCTTCGAACACTGCGAGCGTTATTTCAGGGTTCTTCATCTCGATCTTCCCTTGGAAGTCCATGTACGAGAAGCTCTCCACGACAATCGTTTGCCTCCACTGCGGGATAGTATGGTTGAACGCAGTGATCAGGAACTTGAAGGACGTGTCGACGTAGTATTTCTCCCATCGAGGTTTTTGCAGGCGTGTATTCTCGTGAAGTTCATCGTATGTTTTTCCACGAGCGTAAAACTCGCAGACATATCTGAGACGGGGCTGCAAGTGAGCAGTACTCAACGAGACGCAAAAAACGGCTCACCTGACGAGAATGCATCGCTGCGCCAGCAACCGAGCATGTTCTTCAGCCTCAAGTCCTAGGACCATGAACGGTCGCGATGTGTCTGGATCCTCGGGAAATTTGATCTCGAAACCGTGGAGCTCCGAGATGGAGAGGAGCTCCGGTACTCGAAACTCATCATGCACCTGGGCAAAGACAAAAAGATACTCGATCAGCATTTTTCACCTTGTGAGGTGGGGTAAGTAAGAGAGGGTGCGGGTCAGCTCGGATGGGTGACTAGTACCAGTGGCGATGCGTTGACTCCATGTCGAGCGCCCATAAATAACGGCCCAAATCGAGGAATGTGAGCTCGACAATGGACCACCACAAGACCATGTCCGCGGTACACCAAGCCCGACCGCACCAACCATAATCGAGTCTTAGAGGCCAACTTCGCCACTGCCGAGCTTCTGCGCGCTCTAGACAGTCTTTGAGGCCATGGCCGACACCTCTGGCCCGGAGTTCAAAGTGATTCTGCAACAAGTTCTTGACGAGTTCAATGAGGAGACCTGTGGGTTCCCTCCATGCAATTGTGGCCAGGAATACACTGATTATAAACTGACAGTCGAGGACTCGTTGTTGAAACTGCGTTTCTTCTTTGCGGAGACGCTGCTTCTCGCTGCGCTCGACCTTGTCGATCGCGACAGCGGTGAGTGCCAGGTGGCTCCTCCGTCGGTACGCTGCACTCAAGGCGGCTCCTTCTGTACAGTGATCATGTACCGGACACCGTGGGGACGACCGCAGTTCGAGGTACTCGGATCCACCGCGACATACGTCGTCTTTCCGGGAGCCGGGCTTTCTCGAGCGTATTGCACCTGCCCGGCGTATGCATATAGCGTGCTGCTGTCCGAAACCCAGATAATGGTGCGTCCACACAGTCGACGCGTCCACGGCAACAAGCTGATGGCCCTGCCCTTCGACAGTGCAAGCATGTCCTTGCTACGCTGCTCGCCCAACGTCTGTCTCGATGTGTCGAGCGCCCTATGAACGCCGACGAACTTGTGGGTCTTATTGAGAAACAGTGCTATATCCCAGGTTAGGTCAGGTGGTCATTGGGACATCCATATCGTGTACAGTATCATAGACGAAGCGGTGGGACTCGTGGATATGTCTAGAAAGGATCGCTACGTCCTTCATCCTATCGGCCCGTGCGCAAAATTAGGTGACATGAAAGGTAAAGGAGCAATGGGTATGCAAGCGGAGAACGCTACGGCACTCTAGCTGTCAGAGAAACAAAATGGGAAAGCAAGCCATGGCCCAGCAACTCAGCCGTAGAAGCTGGCAGGGGCAATGGGCTCCGACCTGCCGACAGCCTTGCCCTTGCCCTTGAGACCGGCCTTCTCCCCGTCGTCCTTGCATGCGCGCCGGATGCGCCATTCGAGCTGCTCCGCGTACTGCTTCAGGCCTCGAGCGAGGGCCCGCAGCTCTCGCCGCGTCGGGACCGGCTCCCCGCGCGCGTTCGTACGCATCTGCACGTCCCCGTCTGCGTCCACCCCCGCGTCGTCCACGATCTCGTCCCGCTCGTCCTCCGACTGGTCTGTCAGGTCCGAGTCGTCCTCTGCGGCAGTGCGCGCGCGTGAGCTCGCGGCTGAGCTCACATTCGACGGGCGCCCGCGCGGCTTCTTGCCCTTGCCGGCCGCGGGCACGTTGACGTCGTCGATGTCGACGACCGCGTTGTCGTCCGCTGCGGCGCGCACGCGCTTGGACGCGAGATCAAAGCCGTGACGCACCGCGTGCCACTCCGCGAGCTTTGCGATCTGCTCCGGGTGCCAGAACCCCCACCAGCGCGGCTCGTCGTCGCCCTCCACTGTCGTCTCCTTGCCCTTGCCCTTCCCTTCCGTCTCCTCCTCGCCGTCGTCGATCATCGCAACGACCGCACCCTCAGGCTTGCGCCCCCACACGGCCAGGAACCAGCTCCAATGGCGCATCCGCTTCCGCTCGTCCTCCTCCACGACAGCCTTCCGTCGCCCCATCCTCACCTCGCCCCTCTTCCCCTGCAACAGCTCCTCCGCCGCCTCCCGCTCCGCCACGCCCGGGCTGAGCGCAAAGTACACCCGCCCGTCCGCGTCGCGCCCGAGAGGGGCACACCGCGCGACGCACCCCGCCGCTGCGACCGCGAGCGCATGGTCGCACGCCGCGAGCGCCGCCGCGTGGCCGGGGCGCGCGGCGTCGACCACCGCCTGGTGCGCCTTCGTCAGCTTGAAGCCCTGGCGGCCGGTCGCCGTCGGCTGCTTCGCCTTTGGGCGCCCCTTGGACGACGCCGCGAGCTCCGCCGCCTTCAGGTCCTTCCAGCGCGCGTTCTCGGCCGCCTTGAGCTCGCGCGCCGCCGCCGCGTGCTCCCGCTCCTCTGCGACGCCGCCCTCGAAGTCGTCCCGGACGAGCTCGGTGCGGAGGGCCGCCTCGACGAGCGCGCCGACGATGGGGACGAGCTGCGCGGTGCAGCCGACGGCGGCGGCCTCGGGGTTGACGCTGCGCGTGCTCCGCTGGCGCGTCAGAGTCGGGGCGGGGAGAGAGTCAGGGAGGGGGAGGGAGGTGGAGTTGCGGAGGCAGGAGAGAGCTATCCACATCTTGGAGACGTTGGCGCCGCTGCTCTGGATGCCCTCGCGGGCCTTGACGAGTTCGGCGCGGTCGGTCTCGAAGTTGACGTCCTTGATGAAGAGGGAGAGGAGGGCCATGAGGACGGCTTTCAGTGCGGTTTCGCTGATCCAGCCGACGAGCTCAGACTTCTCTTCGTCTTCTTCATCTGGAGCAGAGAGGTAGGGATCGCCCGTGGCAAGCTCCTCGAGGTCTTCACGGTGAGTCTTGGCAATGTCTAGAATATGAGAGAAGCGCAGGAGGAACTCGCGGATGTTCATCCGCTGGAGCACGCCTTCGAGGTCTAATGGAGTGGGGAGTACAGTCCAAAGCGTCTTCGGCAGAGGCTTGGAGACGGCTTTCGGCTTTGGCGGCTTGGGGGCACGAACTACCTTCGGTGCTTCTTGGGGTAACACATGAGACACTGACTTGGAGGTGGAAGATTTGCGCTGGATTTTCTTTGCAGAGGCCGACTGTTCCTGAGCTACTTTACTTGCAGCCTTCGGAGCCTTCTTGGCAGGCTTCTGGAGGGACGGTTAGAATTCTCCAGCACAAAAGACCCAGAAGAGACCCACTGTACTGATCGGCTCTTTCTCAGCTGCAGCTGCCTCGGCTTCCTTCTGCTTGGCAAAGAGCCTGAGAGGACTGCGGGATCTCATTAGAAAGTTTACGAAGCTAGAAGGCGCGTGCAGCACTCACCCAAGGGCCGCCTGTCCCCTTTTCTTCATACATACTCTGCAGTTACAAGTATCGGAGCAGAACGGACACCTGCACAAGCGTTTGTTCCTGTTGATCACAACACGAAAATGCGAGCTCACTGGAAGAAGTAGTCTTCACCCTCCACATGATCCTGCGTCTCGGACTGGGGATGGTTGTGCGGTGAATCGTGCCGAATGTCATTGATATCGCGAAGATATCTGTTGCGCAAGCAAGCCGAGCAGTACTTCTTCCCGCACCTCAGTCCTCTGTGGCGTTTATACGTGCACTGCACCATGTCTACGTGTGCGGTACTTAGGCAAGCGCTGCACAGTCGGCCAAAGAGGACTCACTATCAAGCTGAAAGCTTCTCGCGCATTGATGGCAGTACAGCTTGCGCGGGCTGTCCGAGTCCGGCGCATCCATGACATTCGTGGTGTCCTTTATTGCTTCTTTGATCTTCTTTGCTGGCGCGTCTGAAACGCCATCCCGTTTCACCTTCTTCGCAGACGGTGGGACCTCGTTCTTGTCTTTGGACATGGAGGCGATCTCTTCGCGCTGCTTGCGCTTGACACCAGAGGGGGCTGCCGAGGAGGTGGCCACGTTTGCAGCTGCCCCCTTCGAAGGCGTGTGACCTATCCTCTTCGGATCGGCGAAGCCAGAAGCGGATGCAGAAGGTTGGGAGGGTGAATGCGCGAGCTCTACGAACGCCTGCGACTTGCGCCTACGGACGGGGGCGGGGGTGCTCATGGGCGGGAGCGGGTGCGGCGGACGATGGTGGTGGTTGGAGAGAGAGAGCGTGCGACGGTCTTGATGAAATGCCAGAATGGATTCAACAACAGGCGAGCTCAGCCACCGCCGCGGCGCGTCAGGCGTCACGTGCGACGCGTCTTCACGTGTGCATTGCCCGGCCCTAAACGAAAAGTTTGGAGCCGAGCGCCCGGAGATGCGGCGCCTCCGTCACCCCCGCCACCGCCGACCCCCTGCCCGCTGACGAGCCCGCCCTCGCTGGACACCCTCCCCGCTCGCCTCCCTCTTGCACACGGACATGGCCCACGCCGACCACACCCGCGACCCCTGGTGCGCAACATGCTTCACCCCTCTGTCCCATCTGCTTATCGTGTCTGCGCAGCCCATGGGTTATCCTCTCCGACTTCGGTAGTGCGTTCGCCATGGGTGCCGTCGGTGGTACCATCTGGCACGGCATCAAGGGTGCGAGGAACTCCCCAAGAGTGCGTGCATAGCCTATTATCGTGTTTGTGTTCTCACTGACCGTGACGCACATCTAGGGAGACCGCATGGTCGGTGCCCTCTCCGTCATCAAGGCCCGTGCACCCGTAACGGGTGGTAACTTCGGTGTCTGGGGCGGTATGTTCTCTACCTTTGACTGCGCAGTCAAGGGCTGGCGGCAGAAGGAGGATATGTGGAACGCCATCATCTCTGGATTCATGACTGGTGGATGTCTCGCTGCGCGGAGTGAGTGTCTTTGTAGTCTGACAGATTTCTCGATCCCTCATCCACCATCCCTGTCCTTCCATCCATTCCTCATTTCTCTGTGTATTCGGTCAATGCTCATTCATTGTTATCCAGGTGGTCCCCGAGGTGCTCTGACTTCGGCCGTGGCATGTGGTATCCTTCTCAGCGTGTTCGAGGGTGTCGGTGTTCTTGTGTCGAGGGTGTTCAATGACGGTACTCGTCCTCAGCTACCACCACGTGAGTGCCCTCTTTCTTGTTCCAGTCGCGTGAATGCTCATGTTGCACGAAAGTACCGGAGAATGTGCAGCCCACTGCTTGATCTCTGTCCCCGTCACTGCTCTGGACCTTACGTAGATGTACCCTCCATTCCGCGCTGTATATGCTCCATTAATGTCTTCTCACATCACTTCGCTGTATTGTTTTGCATCCCCCACATCCCCCACTCGTACGTATTTAGATCCTATAATGACACCAAAAACAGGACATACGGAGTGCGCGTCCCATGCCCGCTGGATTCTCGTTCTGCCGACTCTACATATGAAGAGTGAAGTCGACGGCAACCCAACAGAGACGTGTCCAGAACACCGCCATCTGTATGATTGCTGGGCATTGTACAGCGTACTTGTACAACCGCCTGCTCCTGGGCACGCTATATCCTCCTTCCTCCTCGGCTCCCTCCACCAGCAGGAGCTCTGCGTTTCTTGAATAGACTGCCGCTAGCTGGGGCTGGAGGAGCTACTGGCTCGAGAGGCTCCGACTTGACTTCTTCCGCCTTGACCTCTGGCTCTGGAGGGCCCTTGAGCTCAGCCTCTCTCGAGATATTCGGGTCCTCCCTCTCCGTCTTGACCTCATCCTCCTCTACCCTCTCCTGACCAGCATTTCGTCCACTCGCCTCAGCCGCAGCCACCGTCTGTTCCGTCGAGTACTCCCCTGGCTTGTTCCAACCTCTCGCGCTCCATGTCGGCTTCTCCGACCCGCCCAACGGCGGCGGCGCCCCCAGCTTTGTCTCCACCGGCTCTTCCTTCTTCGCCTTGAGCTTGATGGGCAGCTCACCGGGATCATACAGCTCGCCCAGGCCCACGCCCGCCGTCTTCCGCCTCAGCTTCCACGTCCGCCCGCTCTCCTCGTCCTCGAGCAGCGGAACGGCCTCCGCCAGCCGCTTGTCCCCCACCTGCGCCTGCGCCTGCGCCTCGCCCTCTGCGGCGTCCGCGGGTGGGGGAGCGACGTCGAAGACCTGCCATTCGCCCGCGAGGCCCTCCGTCTGCCGGCGCGCGGCCTCGGCCTCGGCGCGCTCGAGCTCGGGGTCGACGTACCCGAGGGATTCGGCGGTCGAGTAGTTCGTGTACGGGTTCGACGGCTTTGGCTTCGGCTTCGGTTGGGAGGGCCCGGCGGCGGCAGCGGCGGCGGCGGAAGAGGACGCGCGGGACGAGGAGTCACCACGAGCGCGGCCACCGGCGACGTCGTCGGCATACGCGGCGTTCGCTGCCTGTGCGGGTGGAGAGCACGTCAGTCGTCGTCCCTCGCCGAGCACAGAAACGGGTGGAAGGAGGGGCTCCGGGCAGGGACTGGGAACGGGACTTGGACGGCGAGAGCGCAAGCACGCCCCCACCGTCCCGTCCGGGGTCTGGGGGCGGCGACGACTCACCCGCTCGATGCGCGCCATCTCGCGCTTCTCCTCCTCGAGGTCCTGCTTGCGCTTCTCGCCCGCCTTGTACACGCCGCGCACGAAGCGCTCGACGTTGCCCTTATGCTTCAGGCCCGTCTCGTGCTGCTTCCGCGAGGGCGCATCGTCGGCGATGTAGATGTTGCAGTACTTGCAGAAATACCGCTTGTGGGAGACCCAATACTCAGACATGGCGGGGGGATCAAGTACGCTCGATGAGATGGTTCGGTGGGTGCAAGACGTATAGGGAAGCGGAAGCAAGGCGATGAGGAGGTGAGGTTTGTGAGCAAGCAGCGGTGGCTGAAACTTCTCTGGGCATGCTCTATAGAGACGCCGAAAGTCCATATTACGCCCACGGCGCGTAGGCGCCGGCCACGCAGTATTTCGGATCATACAACGTTCAGGCATTGCTGATATTGCTACACAGAAAACAAGACAAGTGTGTGTGTGGGTGGTATGTAGTACAATTCAGGTCAGATGTAAGGCCCTAGTTGGTCCCCAGTATATCCTATAGCCGAAACACATCCACAAATTCCCCAAATACTATGGACCACTCTGAAAGCGTAGCAAGCCATCCCCGTTCTTGCCCCTCCCTGACGCCGACGCGGGCTTATTTCTGGACTTCTTCGGTCCAGAGGAGATCGGTTTCGAGCTAGAAGCCTTGAGCGACGCCGTCTGTGCCTCCTTGATCGCCTGTCTGCTCAGACAGAAGTCGATGTGTTCGTTGAGCCCTTGGTTGTCCGTCTCGAGTAACTTGCCGCAGAGGGGACATTCAAGTAGTGGCAAGTCTTCGCCGGCATGACTGTCCTGGTGTGGTTTCAGTGTACCCGTGGTACGTTCTCCCGCGGAGGTGGACGCGGGTTTGGATGCGGTACCCGACGATGGCTTCGTGGATGGCCCAGACCCAGAGGATCGTGGAGGTATCTCGCGGTTGTCTATGGATATACTGAGAGTAGACGATGAAGCAGGCTTGTGACGACCGGCTCGCCGCGAGTCATACTCGTGCGCGTCCTCGGCTTCTTCCTCTTCCTCGGCGGCAAGATCTGCTTCAGTGTCGTCAACGTAGTTGGGCATAGACGTGACGAAACCGTCTTGCGACAGTTGAGGGACCTCTTCACAGCACTGATGTTCCTCAGTGTGCGCTAGGCGTCGCTTTTTCTTGGGAGAAGGACTATCGGTTGGCGCAGAATTGAAGAACTGTAGTAGCATCTTCAGTATATGTGCCGCGAGTGACGGCGAAAAAATCTTACGCGTTTGATCCCACGCGCTTTCGACTCTTCTTCTGCGTTGAGGTCCCTGAGCTTCGTTACTCGCAGGCCAATCAGTCGAAGTGTCAAAGGAAGCTCTGGCTTAAGAAGCTCTTTTCCGATCTAGGGAGCCAAGTATGAGAACGAGGACGCTTACTTCTGGGCCGCCGGCTTATACTGACCGCGAAGAGGTCTTCTTGCTTCCTTGAGACCCAGGTGGTCAAGGACTTCGCACGCGTGTATACTGGAGGTCACTGGGATCAAATACGAATGCGAGAATCCAAAGTGTGAGCTACGCACCTTGATATGTATCAAGCTTGTATTTCAATGTGACTGTCTTTCCTGTCCAGCCATCCTCCGTCATATCCTTCGCGAGCTCCGCAGCTACGTCCTGCAACTTCGCGTAAATCTTGGTGATGTCAGATATTGGATGAAACGTCCTAAAATTCGTTTAGACAGACGACCACTCATATTCAAGTCTTGAAACGCACCGTTCAGCCCCAATGCTCTTGCGCTCCTCTCTTTGCCAGGGCTCAACGACGTTGGAGGCAATCCCGAGGTAGGTTTGCAGGAGATAGTGTAAGCCGAACTGCTTGTCCATGAGGGACAAAACAGCTCGCTGGGTGAAGATGTCCCCACAAGTCTGCACGTGACAAGATTCTCAGCGTGGGACTTAACCATAGCAAGTTTGAGGCATACCTTGATACCTATAGAATCCAATAACCTTTCATTGACACGCCCTACTCCTGGGAGCTTCCGAATAGGCATGTCTCGCATGAAGGATTTGATGACGGCCGACTGGAACTCGAGCATGAACTGTCCATCGGGCTTGTTCTGACGAAAACGGGTCAAAAACGAGACGAATGCGGCGGGGCGTAAAAAGCACCTTGTCTGAGCATATCTACGGCCTTTTCTCAGGCTTCATACAACTGAGTCCATGGGAGGAATCTTACCTTGGCCAACATCTATGTGGTAGAAGTCAGCTACGTATGATATGACTGATGAGGGCATATGGACTGACGCGATTCGGCGCAATGCCCGCGCTAGCGGTCAACTTCGTCTCTTCGCATACGACTCGGCGCATCTCCTTCACGCAGTCTTCCGGAGAAATTGAACGCTCCTCGCAGTATTGCGTGATGCTAAACCCCTGCTGAGCCGATCAACTTGGGTACTGCAAAATTGACTTACTTGAGGTAACCTTCATCGCAGCCTATTACAGCCAGGTTCGGATCGTACCGGCGGAAGATGTCCATACACTGCTTGGAAAGGGCGCTATACCGATCGAAATGCATAGGCAAGAGGATAAGATCGGGGCAGAGTTTCTTGGCGACGAATGCTGGCAAGGCCTGAGTAACTGGAAGGGTCACAATATGTAAGGACACGTA
Source organism: Epithele typhae (assembly GCF_022376455.1). NCBI lineage: Eukaryota > Fungi > Basidiomycota > Agaricomycetes > Polyporales > Epitheliaceae > Epithele > Epithele typhae. Next base: position 1,067,099 of record NW_025954196.1, on the reverse strand, counting down.
CAAGCCATTCCCGAGCGAACCCCGTACTTGCGTGCTTCATACGATGCAGTACAGAGGACCCCGCCTCCGACCTGGGTATTCGTGAAAAAATGCTAACAGGCAAGCGCCTAAAAACGTACACAGAATGGTTTCGATGCCAGCTCGGGTTTGTCTAAGAGTTCGACGCTTGCATAGAAGGCGTCCATGTCGACATGAACAACATATTGAGATAAATCCCGCCGGGCTTCCAGCTGAGCGATCTAGGCACCGCGATCAAAAGTGAGAGCATGACAGCGAAGCAAACATCTTACTATCTTATCGACGCTCTCCTCCACCTTGGCTGAAATGGAATAAGGAACTTGGTGGGGCGTCGCACACCAGGCAGGGGGACGCACCAAGGTCAACGCCTTTCACCACCTCATCACGCAGCTTCAGTATGCGCTCAATCCGTTCCGTCAACTCCTTGTCTTTGCGCTTCTCGTTCTGTTGTATCGAGGTTGGGATGCAAAGCGTCCTGTGTCGGTACGGGAGGCTCTCACCTCGTAAAACTTGGAGCCTTTCGAGACCTCGGCGATGATGCGGTTGATCTCGGTCTGGTCCTTGGCTAAGCTACCGAGAAGGAGTATGGGAAACATGTGGCTGCGATTCCGAAGATGCAACTTGCCCTGCTTTATTAACGGATGCACCGGCAAGTCGTCGAACAAGACTGTCAGTGTTGGGGGTCGAGGATGGTGGCTTGTTCATCTTGGCTGAGGTTGGTAGCTCTTCTGGGCTTCATGCGCGTGAAAGCAGACGTCGAGGAGAGCGGGCGTGGTGATGGCATAAAGCAGAATGAAATACAGAACCGAGTCCGCCGAACGGTCGCGTTTCTACCAAGCGCGCGGCGGGCGGCCGGTCAGCCCGCGACGCGTGACGTAACGCGTTTCGAGTCACTCGCACGAATTCCAATTTCCGACCCCGCTGCCACATGTGGGATACTTCAAGTACCTTTTGTTCATATCCCCATCCAGCATGCCCGCCCAGTCTACATCCTCCCTGTATTCGTTCCTTGACCCCTGCTTACTTGTGTGATTTTCTCCAACATGAACGGCGATCGATTTCATGGTGCAGTATGTACATTCGCATCCTTCTTGAAGGCAGGCCTCGCCCGGCTTACAAGTCTCGTACGGCTTTCCAGGTATATCAAGTAATACGGCAGATACCAGCTCAGCGTGTCACAACGTACGGTACGGAACATGCTTCCCCGTCGATCGCCGTTCTGTGGCCAACACATGCGAGCAGGACACATCGCAAAGCTAGTCGGGATGCCTGCTTACTCGAGACATGTGGGACAGGGTACGCTTGTAGAGGACTTGCAGGCGAACCGTAGTCCTGACGCCATCGCAGCGCTGAAGTTCCTGTCTCCCGATGTAAACCCTCCAATCCCTTGGTACCGCGTTGTCTCGTCAACCGGCGCAATATCATCCCGTGGACCTGGGACCGACGGTGCGACGCGCCAACGAGATAGCCTCCTCGCAGAGGGCGTCGACGTCACCACCACTCGCGGCGGTGATTTCAAAGTCGACCTCAAGACGTATGGCTGGTTCCCCGCCGTTGGCTCGGTTGACTTGGGCGACTACGCAGATCAATCTGGGTCTGAGGACGAAGATGGGGAACCAGAGGACGGGGAAGAATCATGATGATGTTGCATTTGGAGGCAACGGATGAATCTGGAGCACAGCAAAATATAGTACGCAACAATTAAAGCAGTCGCTATGACCTTCCAGTATTCTCCCTCTCCCTCTCTTGCTCTTGGAATCGATGACGACCCACGGCGAGCAATATCTGCTCCAGGTCTCCCCAATTGAGAACTGGTGGCCCACCACGCGTCTGCGTCATTGGGATCGGATCCACGTATCGTGGTGAGGCACGGGGCTGCGTCGGAGCAGGACCCTGTGCCTGTTGTAGCTCTGCGCGTTCTGCAGGGGGCGCTGGGGCGCGCACAGATGGTCGAGGCCGAGAACCCAAATCAGAAGGAGCAGCAGACGCGGCGCGCTCTCTTGGTCGTTTCTTCGGCTGGGTCTGCTTCCGCAGTGTGGAGTTTGGACGACCAGGCGTCGAACCAATCTTGGCCGCAGAGAGCACCGGAGGGAAAATGTCCTTGGTCGACGAGGCTGGAGCTTGAGCCAGAGTCGGGGCGGCAATTTGTCCTGCCTTCGCGCCTGTGCTAGGGATGTTCGCTTGCACTGTCAGATTGCGCGCCTCCGGCTGGCGCGACGATGACCGGGAAGATGGTCGTGAGCCCTTGTAGAGGTTAACGTAGCCGTCGGACTGATGTTTGCTGAGGGAGCCGGAACGACGCGAGGGCTCGGCGCCGAGTGCGTGCATACGTGTCGACGCCGCCGTGACCTTGGTCGAAGACGTCGCGGCGGATTGAACGGAGGAGTCAGAGTCATGGCGTTGAAATGGCGTGGATCTGTGGGAGGCAGGTGCCGCCTTCGGCGCAGATGGACTGTCAGGGCGTGCGTACGGGGCAGTAAGGGAATGAACGGAAGGAGATCCACCAGTCTTGCGCTTCTTCGCCGGAGGCTCCTCCAAAAGCAGCGGGGGACGAGCAGATCGCTTCAATGCCGTTGATGTAGCATCAGGGAGAGTAGGAACTGAAGGCTGAGCTTTTGACATCGATGGCTTGAGGAACGTCGGACCCTCCCAGACAGATGGGTCATGAGCAGGACGAGTGCGGAGAGTATGCGAAGGCTGCATCTGCTTCTCGGGGGAACCTCCGCGTGCGACAGGAAGACGTGATGCACCTGCGTCCGTGGGGTGTCGCAAGGCCATGAACTTGTCCATGATCTTCTTGCGAGTGCATTCGTCGTCTGGAGAATATTCACCGCGCGGCCGCTTCTTCGCACTTGGTTGTTTCGCTGGTGTCTTGGACTTCGTCCTCCCTGCTGCCTTCACAGGACGCCTACTGCGATCCTTGCGCCGGACATCCTCCCCCTCCGACTCGGAGGACGACGTGAGGAGTTCGTCCACCTCTGCTTTGTCGCTTTCATCTTCGGAAGTGGTAGGCGCACGAATTGCTTCCCAAGATGGTTCGACTCGAGGCTGGCCCTCGCCGTCGGCAGCTCGCTCCTTTGACGCGAGAGTAAGAGAGACGTGCTTCAGCCGTGGAGAGCGCGATGAGCGTTTGACTGGCCCAGACGGCCCAGCCTCAGCCTGGCCCGGCAGTTCATTGCCGTGGTCCTCTCGTGACGGGACTTCTGAATGAGCTATGTGAGATCCGCTGTGCGCTTGGTCTCCGTCGTTCTCGTGACGCTGATCATCGACAGGGGCTGTAGAAACATCAGCCTCAGGCTGCTTGTCTTGGTCTTGTGACTGCGAGTCCTTGTAAGATAGTGACTGTCGCGACTTGCCGCCCTGGCTCTGTGAGTCGTCCTTGTAAGACAAGGACTGTCGTGACTTCTGAGACTCCTGTGACTCTTGTTCCACCTGCACCTCAGGCTGCGCATGAGTTTCGACATGAGCTTGATTGTCGTCACCACGCGGAGGTTCCTCGACAGTGCTCCCGGGTTCCACTTCGTGACGAAGAGTCGACTTCCGCTGAGATTGAGATGGCTCTTCCTGCGTCTGGTTCTGGCTCTGCGTAGATCCGTGGGCTTGGCTCTGGCTTTGACCCTGGCTCCCATTCTGGCTCTGGCTCTGAGACAAGCCAGCTCGGTGGCTTCCTGGACTTGCGGTGTCCGAGTTCTCGACGAGCACACGGCCTTCCCCGCCGGTATCTGGATCACGCTGCAGATCGGCAATACGAGGCAGAGGTACGCGCCTTTTCTGAGGCTCGCGGAAGCGGGGAGTGGAGATGTAGTTGGGGAGGCTGGAAGGCGGCAGTCCTTGCGACGAGTCTGAGGGAAACATACGGGGTGGGATATAAGGCGACGGGGTGGCAATCGGAAGGGTGCCCGGGGGAGGTATATCTGGCGAACCTTGGGCTTGCTCGGTGTCCTTGGGAGGCTCCTGTGACGGGTTTCTTGACGATATGGGTCTCTGTACTTCTTCCTCAGACTCTTCTTCCGTGGCCGATGAACTCTCCGAACCAGCCCGGTCTCGTGAAGGGGAAACGGACCAATGAGACGGGGTTTGCGGGCCTCGAGTGGACGGTGAGGAAGCCCGCGAAGATTGTCGCGCAGGAGAAGCAGATTTTGTCAAGCGATTTAATCGGTTCGCTGCCGGATCTGCGTCTACAGTGAATGAGTAGGAGCACAAGTCAAGCGATAAATCGACATACCGGGAACGTCCCGCTTGATCGACGCGTCCCCTGTAATGCATGTTAGGAACTTTCCCGGCGCAGAGGATAGAAGGCCCATACCACTGAGCTCCGCCCATTGATCAAAGATCTCGTCAGGTGGACGAGAATAGTTCACCATTCTCGTGTAAAATCGCTGTGGTGTGTCAGTACAGAACATCATCAAACCACTCTTCTCGCTTACTTTCCAGGTAGCACGTCGTTGCTCTTCGTGGCTAACGGCAGTAGCTTTCTCCTTCGGTTTCTCCGCAGGTCTTGGTTCAGATGGCCGTGACTTTCTTGACCGACGTGCAACTGGGACCTTGCCCTGCATATCCTCCATGGTGGCTTGGACACGGCTCTGGACCGCTGTGATCTTGGGGAGCTTGGCAAGCTCCGCTTGCTTCTCAGCACACGCCACTGCCTCTTGCTTGCGTAGCTTCAGTACGTTCCTGCCAGCAATACGCGTGAGTTGGGCCAAGGATCATCAAAAGCCATGGCGAGACGCACCCTGCTCCTCCATCTCGCCGCAATCCGTGTATCCATTCCTTGATGTTTTGGTCTGACTCCACCTCCACTGGCTCCCCCCACATCGGTTCTCCATACGACCCCCTAGCCTCAAAAGCATCGACCTCAAAGTACAACGTAGCTTGAGAGCTCATTCCTGTTGAGGGTCCGCGCGCGACACGACCAAAGGCAGGGCGACATTTCTTGAGGATTAGAAAGGCAGTCTTGCGAGACGTGATCGAGTGTCCCGCGTTGAGCGGGTTACTATCACAGGAGCGTGTTGGATCGCCGAAGGAGGAGGCAGAAGTGGAAACATACTCTGCATAATTGGCTACTGCATCCTTAGTGAGCCGTGCCGTGATAAGATGCTTCTTGTCTGAGAGCGTAGCCCATAGTGTACTTGGCTCGTCACCTATGGGAGGAAAAGAAATAAACTGGAGCCTTTTAGAAGATACGGGCTCCTGAAAATCAGTATCATGTCTCTTACCTTGACCAGCTGGACCTTCGCCCCCTTCGTTTTCCAAGGGATGTTGAGGAGATCGCCTCCATGCTCCTCAGCAACCGATATGCAGTAGTCGAGGATCCAAGGAGTAGAAAGAGAGTCCGCCATCACCGTGTGCAAAGCATATATGCAGCCGAGACAAGCGCAGGCAGGAAAAGAGGGATTGCTACAAACGGCGGACGGCAAGTACGGTGAAGCTCAATGCGAATTTGAGCACGCGTTCCAGTGTGTTACGGTCACAGACGCGGACCCGTGACGCGACGCGACGCGAGCGCTCCAGCGGAGATTTGGCCAGCTGGCCATGGCCAGCTGGTGGCCAGCTTCACCTTGGCCACCTCCGTCATTCCGACCATGATCAAGGGACCTCCTCGGTCTGCCTCGGCTCTCACGACCCCTATACCTCGCCCGTCTTATAGCGCGCTGCGACATTCCGCTTCAGGCACATGCACCCCCATCCTGCATATGGCCTCGCAATATGCCTGCTATCGTTGTCGACGCCCTCATCAGTCAAGCGGCCACCATCGTCGGTGACAATGCAGTAGCTCGTGACCGGGACCTCCTCCTTTCACTCTTGGAGTACGCCCCCAATGAGCGTGGAAAGGCCCAGATTGCGAGCAAAATCGTCCAGGGTGGCGACACCTATGAAGGCATCAAGGACCACCAGATGCACCTTCAGCATCTCGCCGACTTCTTCTGGCGCAATTTGATAATACCTGGTGCGTTTTTTGTTGAACAAACACACCCCGAAAATACATATTAATATTAATCACCCAGTGCGCGTTGCCGGAGGTAGGACCCCCGAGCCCAGGAGTAGAATGTCGCGCAGCGGCGCAAGCTCAAGGGGTGACTTAAACTCGCCTGCTGAGGCTGAATCCGTCGACGATCTTAAGGGAGTTATTGACGCAGTACGTCTCGCTTCTTTCTTATACCGCCTTTACCCACGTCTATCTGCAGGCCAATCTCCGTGACAGCTGTCGCTGCATCATCTCAGGCAAGGTAGATCCCGAAACCATGGAGAGTGGGTGAGTGACGAATAACATCCTTCATCCTCCCCCTCCACCCATCGCTCCGAGACGATCGTGCATGCTCCCTCGTCCGCACACGTTCAGCACTGACCCCTGCAATTTTTTCCAACACAGCAGCTTCACCCCCGGGGGCACAGGCTTTGAGGTGACGAAAGTCACTCACATTATTCCCTTTTCTCTGCGTGACGGATCCGGGGCCGCCTGCGCCTTGCACCTCCCCGCCATCCGGGGTGCCCTGGAAAGCTTCGGGGGCGTCGAGCTCGGCTCCCTAATGCACGGGGGCATCAACGCGCTCGACAACGTCCTCACCCTGTCCGCAACGTACGTCCCCCAGTCCCCCGTATTTCAATCGCAACGACTGACATCGCGCAGCGTCCACCGGTATTTCACCGAGCTGCAAATCGCGCTCGAGCCCATGCCCGGGAACCCCCTCGTGTGCCGCGTCCACACGTGGGGCAGAGTCGCTCCCCGCCTCGGACTGCCGAAGACCGTCAAGCTGAGGAGCGCAAGCGGCGCGCCCCCACCTAACTCGGCGTACCTGGCGTTGCACTGCGCCATCTGCAAGGTGCTGTGGTCCTCGGGGCGTGCTCAGGAGCTCAAGGACGTGTTGGACGACTTGGAGGAGGTCACGCTGCTCGCCCCGGACGGAAGTTCGGCGAATCTGATCAACATTGCGATCTACAAGTCGCTCACCTTGACTGACGGGGACCTGTGAAGGAATACTGCTACTCACCTGGATGTATTCTATTGTGGTTATTGTACGATATGTTGCCCCGTTCCACGCGGGATATGTATATTCATGAGTCGCCGCATTCTTGTGGTAAGCTCGGTACGGATTGCTTCATTGCCGCCGCTCATTGATCATTTGCCGTTACGGGTGAGTCAGCATACAAATCGCCATTTGAACAATTTCAGTGCTCCCATAAACGTTGCTGGAAGGTATCAAGGACTCATCCCAATGGGAGACTGCAACGGCTCAGTCTCATAACCGATGCCGAGTGACCGACATTGAAGCACGACAATCGTTATGGGTGCCGACTAAGATCATTCTGGGTTTCTCTAGGCACTCATTGATAATCAATCTGACCAAGTATACAGCGGGTGTTGGATTCAAATGGTACAAAACGGATAGCTACATAGTCGTCCGTGTGGAGCCCCCTCCACTCGATGTGCGACAAGCCTATGAGTCATCGAACGCGCTGTCGAAGAGGTAGTTTGCGGCGAGCTCTTCGTTCTTGTCGCACGCGAAGTACGCCTCGACGACAGCTTCCCTAGGGAAGCCGAGCGCCTCCAACTATAATCATATGTCATGTTAGCCTTTGGAGCAGACGTGGAAAACGAAGATGGTCCTCACCCGCTCAATCGCGGCCCGCTCCTCCTCTGTGACGTGAATGACCTGCGCGCCTGGCGGAATAGGGCCGCCCTCGTCGTCCTCCCCAAGCGCGTCTGCGCCGAGGATCTGCGCGAGCGCCTCCGGATTCTGGGCAAAGAGCTGCCCGAGACCTGGGTTCTGTGCGACAATCTCCTGGATGACGGGCTGGACGAGCGCCGGGTTCTGCATCATGATCTCGCGCAGGTGCTGGATCTGCGGGTGGTTGGCGAGCGCGGCGAGGGTTGCGCCACCTGCGCCTGCGCCCGCGCCCGCGCCTGCGACTGCACCCGCACCGAGCCCACCGAGCCCACCCGCGGGGGTGTGTTGTTGCTGCTGCTGTGCGAGCTGGAAGAGGTTCTGCGGCGCGGCGGCCTGAGCAGGTGCCGGTTGTGCGGGCGCAGCAGCAGCAGCCTCTGCGGTTGGGGCAGCAAGGGCAGCAGCAGCATCCGGTGCAGGAGCAGCGGGGGGAGCGACGGGCTGGTCAAGGTGCGCGGGGATACCCTGGACGCGAGACGACGTGTTCAAAGTTTGAATTATGTAAGAGGGAAGAAGAGCGACGCACGTTGAACAGGTATTCGACCGCACGGTCGGGGTTGTTGAAGGAAGCACGGAGCGCACGCATGACCTGTTCCCTCTCGAAACCCATCTCCATCATGTTCTGAATTGTTGACTGCAATGCGTCGCCGGTGAGGAAGGAAGTTGTGTCGCCGAAAGCGCGCTGCTCGGCCTCAGCAGCGACCGGGGCAGCCTGGGCGGGCGTTAGGATGGGGGCATTTGGCGGCTCAGGCGCGGCAGCGGGGGTGACAACGGGTGTCTCGGCGGCAGGAGCGGCAGGGACGGGGGTACTTGAGGACGCAGCAGTGGCAGGTGCAGCCTTAGGCTATAGTGGACAGGGAAGAGTTGGTCTGCATAGCGCGGATAGCAAGAATTAGAGCGGCGTACCTTGGACACCATGAGTACCAGGAAATCCTTCTCCTTGATGGCGCATGATTCCACAGTCTTAGAATCCGGGAGAACTTTGCCTGGAACAAGTTGAGGAGCTAGCTAGCATATCGGGTACACATATGCGTACCAGAGTAGATGAGTTTTTGGCTCTCCACTGTGTGGCCCTGCACTTCCTGAATCTTCTTCTTTAGGTCCGCCACCGTCTCTGCGCCTTCCGCATCGATCTGCAGCGATCCTAGCCGTGAGAAGTGGTGGAAAGCACAGAAAGCGTGTCGGAAGTACCTGAAAGACCTTCTGCTGTAGTGTCTTTACTGTGATTTTCATGGCTGGGGACGGCGATGAGAGTTGTGGAACAAGCCAGATGGGCGCTTGAACCGTGGAGGCGCACGTCCCCGACACTGACGCGTCCCGTGCACGTGCCACGTTCCTTCAGGGGCACCTCGGCTAAGGACCGGTGTGACGCCCGGTTGCAAGCTGGACGCCGGCGACTCGCTCCCAAACGTCTTGGACAGCATCCTCAGCCTCACCCCCACCACACATTTGGCGGCCTGCCGCCGCCGCGTACTCTCTCTCGCTGCTGCAGGCCCTGCTCTTGGCCCAGGTTCGTCCCCCACCGTCTGCGTCTCGCCGTGTCCGCGTTGCCGACAGGTGGATCTCGCCATGTGTCCCTATTTAGCCAGCTGGAGGCCACCCACCCTCGGGACGATCCAAACGTCTGTCTACCCCTGCCCTCCTCCCGACCACAAACTTCCCCACCATGCCTATGGAAGCCGAGCCCGGAGACGACTACGTACGTCGTATAGCGGATTACATCCGTACACACGGAGCCGGACTCGCTGCCGCGGCCCCCATCCAACGACGGCGCGCGAGGACGGCCCCGTCGTCTGAGACCTCTGTCTTCAATCCGCTAGGCTGGTTCGCCTCAGACCCCTCTGCTGCGGCGAACGTCAAGCCCGTCATCCTTGGCTTCGATCCCCACCACCTATTCTACCTCCTTATGCGCCTTGAAGCCCTGAGCTACAATGTCGGGTCACTGGACATCAAGGTGGACGACCCCGCGCGGCCGATGAACTATGTGGAGATTCCTGTGCATAGGGACAAGTCCGACGCCCTCTCCCTCACATCTCTCCGCTCTTCACTCTCCGTCGTCTCGCGGCTGTCACTCGGCGGCGGCTGGTTTGGTCGTCCGCCACCACCTAGTCTTGACGCAGAGTTGAAGTTCATCTTCAGCAGCTTCACCATCCTCCCCGCCCTGTCTCTTCACGCCCCCGAACCTAAGATCATCTCCGAACTTGCGAACGAGCCTCCTAACGAGAACGCCCTGCCCCTCGATGTGTTCAAGAACGTGCAAAACCTCCAGTGCGTCGATATTGACCCCCGGACGCTCCTGGGATGGGATCGCTTGGCGGAGGGCTTGCGAAGCTTAACGGTCAAGCGGAGTGGGATGGAAGATGTCTCGGACATCTTCATCGCGGCAGTAAAGGAGGACGAAGGGAGGAGAGAGGGCCGCGTGAGTTCCATGAAGTCGAGGCGTTTCTCTCGAAGGGCGTCGCGCCAGTCGTCATTCCACAGCACGCAGCTGCCCGAGGCTGTCAAGGAAGAGGAAGAAGACGACGAGCAGATGGCCGATGGAGAGCCTACCACACCCAAGGCCACTCCCCCTGCCCCTCTACCCTGGCGCAAGTGGGGCCAACTGCGACACCTATCGCTTGCCGACAACTCCCTCACCTTTCTTCCGACATCCTTTCTACCATGCCTCACGTCCCTCACGCACTTCGACCTATCTTCCAACCTGCTCGTTTCCGTTCCTCCCGGTCTGTCATCCCTGTATAATCTGGTATACCTCAATCTCTCCGACAACATGATCGACTCCGTCTTGGGCATATACACTATGCTCGGTGGAGTCACGACCCTCATTCTCTCCCACAACCGACTAGAGTCTATATGCGGTCTCGAGCGGTTGTTCAACCTCGAGCGGGTGGACCTTCGGCACAATTTCGTCGAGGAAAGCTCTGAAATCGGACGACTCGCCGCGCTCCCCAACATTGCCGACGTATCGATCGAGGGTAATCCACTCGTGGAAATCGAGGACGACTACCGAATACGCTGCTTCGACTACTTTGCAAAGGAGAAGAAGAACGTCCTGCTCGACGGGTCTCCCCCCGGTTTCTACGAGAAACGGTTCCTTACCTCGCCTCCATCTGAGCAGATGTCATCCTCGCGACCGTCGTCAGTTGCGTACTCCCCCCCTGTTGTCGCCGTCGGGAGCCCTTCGAAGATCAATGGGGCGCCCACCTCTTCACCCCAGGCCGCTTCGAGCTCCCCGGGGTCTTCGCACCCAGGGTCTCCTCATCTGGCTCCAGGCCCTGTTCGCGGACGGAAGAAGCGCAACAAGCGTATTGTCGACCTCGACGGTGGTAACGGTGGCAGCGATGCCGCAAGTGTTATCAGCTCGCGGCCTTCGCGCACTGTCAGTCCGACGAAGAAATCCACTATCGCGCCGTCCGAGCCGCCCTCGTTGCCCGTGTCCGCACCCACCCAGATCCCTCTAGCTTTCTCCCCACGGTCACCCCTGCCGAGTTCATTCGCAGCCCACACCCCGCAGCCCACGGCCATCTTGAAGCCCAAATCGCGTCACAGCCGGCACATGACAGAGCTCGCCCCCTCATCCCACAGCCCCTCGCCATCAGACGCGCCGTCGTTCTCACCGACGTCACCTACGAACGTCCGCTCAGTCGCGCAGCGCAAGTCATCGACACTGTCGCGTGCTCAGGCGCGGCGCGCACGAGTTACCGCGTCCGTGTACGAACCGAGTACGCCCGGGATGGAGGAGGACGGGATGGAGAACGGGTTCCGTGAGGCGGACGCGTTCCGTGCGCGCATCGAAGCGCTTCGCTCCGATATGGGCGAAGGTTGGTTGAAGGTGCTCAACCAATCGCACCTCGGGTCACCCCCAGCAGGTCGCCCGGCGTCGCCTCTATCGCACAGCTAGTCTCGTGTTGGAGGGCTGTTCCGATTCCATGACTCGGACTCGCCCTCAGAGTTGATTATGGTCGCTGCTCTGTATACCATGTGCCTGGAGCAACATATATTATGTATTCTTTCTATTAGACGTACTACGACAGGCACATACCTTTGTAATTGCCCACTCATGCCTCCGAATGTCGCACGGCGCTGATCTCATGCACACATATATGGTACATTGGTATAACACCTCGAGCCGGGCTGTTTCACGTGTCGTCAAAGCGTTTGAAGCGCGTGAGGCTCTGGCTGGTCCTGCCCGCGATGGTTTGTCGCTCCAGCGCTGCAGCATTCCACTCGAATGCATAGGTCCCCGGCGGACGTGGCCGCATTACTAGTAGTGTCTGGTAAGTAAACGGACAGCACCTGTCGGGGCGGGAGACGCCGAGTTGGGCGAGGCGAGGTCTGGTGTGGTGTGATAGCGCGTCGACGTGTGGTTCCTGGGGTCCGGCCGCGAAACCGGGCGCCCGAATCCGTTGGCGGACGCGCTTGACTCTCTAGTCCCTGCCTCCAGGCTCCTTTCTCCTTCCTCCTCCTCCTCCCCCTCCTCCCGCCCGCCCCACTCACCCTCTGTCGTTCTTTACCTTCTGCTGCCGTCATCAACCATGGGTGCCAACCTCTCGAAAGCTATGGGTGCGTGTCGTTTGGCGTCGGGCGTCGGGCGGTGGACGTCCATGACGGCGCAGAATGCTGGCAGCCGGCGGGACTGACGGAACGGGCTCGCAGGGAAGATTTTTGGAAACAAGGAGATGCGGCTGTTGATGCTCGGTCTGGACGCCGCTGGAAAGACGAGTGAGCCTTCCGCGTTGAACTTGGCGTGGGGCTACTCCTGACCTATCTCCAGCCATCCTCTACAAGCTCAAGTTGAACCAATCTGTCACTACCATTCCGACAGGTGCGACTCCTGCTTTGCTGTGCTATGCGGGCCGTCTGTTCTGACGCGGGCCTGTGCAGTCGGCTTTAACGTGGAGACTGTGACTTACAAGAACGTCAAGTTCAACGTCTGGGATGTCGGAGGACAGGACAAGATTCGGCCCCTCTGGCGGCACTACTACACCGGCACCCAGGGTCTTGTCTTTGTCGTCGACAGCCAGGACCGGGAGCGCATAGACGAGGCCAAACAGGAGCTGCACCGTATATTGAGCGATAGGGAGATGAGAGAGTGCCTCCTGCTCGTGTTCGCAAACAAGCAGGATCTTCCCGGAGGTGCGTCCTGGCATCCTTGTTTCGTTGATTTGGTTTCTGAACATGTCCGCAGCGATGTCACCCGCGGAGGTTACGGAAAAGTTGGGTCTCCACCGAATGCGCGACAGGTCATGGTATGTCCACCCGAGGTATGTTCAATGTTGTTCCCACTCTTCGACCTGTGCTTACCGTTCTCCAGTTGTGCCACAACGGGTGAGGGCCTCTTCGAGGGCCTGCAATGGCTCTCGCAGAATGTGAAGAAGCGTCAGCAGTAGAGTGTAGGCGTGGGTCTGGTTCTCTGCGAATCGGTTCGGTTCTCTCTCATCCTGCTCTATACCCCCATAAGTACCTGGTGATCTCGACCATGTAACGGCCTCCACGACGCACGCACGCACGCACGACGGACTTTGTCCACACGTTTCGCACCCCTCTGTGTACCTACCTTCCGGCTGCCTCGTTCCTCCCTTCCGTGTTCATGTGTGCTTTCCGTTCCATTCTCGACGATGCGCCTGTAATCACACTTTAATTCACAGGCCACCGCCAGCTTCTTTTCCGACTCGCCTTCGTCTCGTCTGCGTCCCATGGTCCTCGCATTCGTCCCCTGTGCTATCACCTTCCTGTCCTTCCTGCAATACATCATGGAGCTTCGGTCGCCTCCCCTTCCGCTCGATTACCACTCAGCCCGCGTTAATTCCGAATATGCATCCCATATGTCGCCGCCGTTTGCTTGCTGCGACCATTGATGCTGATGCCCATGTTAGAAAGCGTGCCGAGGCCTGGCACGAGGCCGGCCTCCGGGCGTAAGAATTAAGAGCGGTTTGAAATGGTTGAATAACAACGCGGTTAGGTGACATAATCCGACCAAGTTGCTAATCGTGACCGAAGATGACGCCTTCAGTGCTTTCCGACCTTGAAAAGGCACCTCGACCGCCGCATAGTATGAAATTCCTCAAACATCATCCCTGCGCGGGCCTCACCTCTCTCCCTCTCTTAACCGCACGCCGTCCGCCATGGTCCTCGCTGTTGTCTTGAGAGCACGCGCCGCGGCGAGGCCGGTCACGCGCTCGTTCACGTCTCGCGCCGTCGATGGGTTCGTCGGTGCGCTCGGAAACACCCCACTCGTACGTCACGCCGTTCTCCCCTGCTTCGCGCGCATACGCCGTGTTCACGCGTCGCTTCGTCTGTCACACATGTAGATCCGCCTCGAGAAGGTCTCGAAGGCGACTGGCTGCAACATCCTCGCGAAGAGTGAGCTGCAAAACCCGGGAGGCAGCGTCAAGGACCGCGCAGCCCTTGGGGTCGTCCTGGACGCAGAGCAGCGGGGGGTGTAAGTCGCTCGCTGCCTTGCACTGCGCCGTGTGTCGTGACCGCCCCTCCACAGCTTGAAGCCCGGAGGAACTGTCGTCGAGGGCACCGCAGGGAACACGGGCATCGGTCTGGCCCATGTCTGCCGGGCGCGAGGGTACCGCTGCGTGATCTTCATGCCGAACACACAGGTACGTTAACCCCATCCGCCTTACGAGAACGAAGGCCGACGCCCACTTCTTTCCCTTTCCGTCTTTCCTTTCGTCCCTTCCTTCCACCCCCTTCTTCCGGCACCCCCCGCACAGAGCCAAGAGAAGATCGACCTCCTACGCATGCTCGGCGCGGAGGTGCACCCCGTGCCCGCGGTCGCGTACGAGCACCCGCAGAACTACAACCACCAGGCGAAGGCGTTCGCCGCCGGCCTCGAGAACGCGGTCTGGACGGACCAGTTCGACAACACCGCGAACGCGGACGCGCACTACCGCACGACCGGGCCCGAGATCTGGGCGCAGACCGGCGGCGCGCTCGACGCGTTCGTCTGCGCGACCGGCACCGGCGGCACGCTCGCCGGCGTCGGGCGCGCGCTCAAGGAGAGGAGCGGGGGGCGGACGCAGGTGTGGCTCGCGGACCCGCCGGGCAGCGTGCTCCACAGCTATGTGACGAGCGGGGGGAAGCTGAAGGAGCGCAGTGGGGGGTCGATCACCGAGGGTGCGTCTGCGTCTGCGTCAGTCTGCATTACGGCGTGCTGACGGGCGGACGGGTGCGCAGGTATCGGCCAAGGGCGCATCACGAACAACCTGGGCACCTTCGTCGAACAGCTCGATGGGGCGCTGAACATCCCGGACGAGAAGACCATCGCGATGATGTATGATCTGTTGGATTCTGAGGGATTATACGTCGGCGCGAGCACCGCACTGAACGTTGTCGCCGCCGTGGAGCTCGCACAGCACCTCGGTCCAGGTTCGTTTTCTACTTGTGCGTCCATGCGAGTGCTGACGTAGCGTTCCATAGGCAAGACCGTGGCGACCATCTTGTGCGATGGCGCGTACAGGTATCAGAGCAGGCTGTTCTCGAAGGCGTGGCTGCAGTCGAAGGGTTTGAGGGACGCCATTCCAGAACATTTGCAGAAGTATGCTGTCCTAGACTGATGATGTTAATATTTCCAAGTACTGTAAACCCTAATGTCGTCCCCCCAGTGTACATGTATGCTAATGAGAATGTGTGTTGGAGACACTGATGGTGAAACGGTATCATGCTTGCCTTCCAAGCAAGCGGCACGGGTTCGACTCCCGTTCAGTGTACTTATAGGTATCAAGACTGTATTTTGGGCCGAGACGACAAATGGATAACTATCCCAGCAACCACTCATCCAACGCCAGGCGACTTGAGTGGATTTTTATAGCAGCAGAATTTTGCATTTGCGTTTTAAATATATATCAACGGCTCGCCGCTTGAATTGTCTGTCCCAGAGCCTCAATCTCCTCCTTCAGCTCTCCTACTTCTGCCTTCCGTTTGACAACCATGCCCTCCAGCCCCAAACACGCAGCGTCTGAGACACTTGTCACCCGCTGTTCCATCGTCTGGATCAAGGCGACCTACAAAGAGATACGGCCAGTCAGCACGACCACGTCCAAAACCGCACCAACAGCACGCACCCTGAGATCGCGCTCGAGCCCCTCCCCGACGCGGCCCCAGTCCCGCCACCACCGCCGCTTCGCGCGCTCCCACGCGCCGACGGCCCAGCGCACCCCGAGCGCCGCCCCAAGCATGCCCGCCCCGAGCGCGGTCTCCGCCCCGAGCCCGACGTCGAGGACGCGGAGCTCCGACGCCCAGCCCGCCCAGGCGACGCCGAGGCCGCCGAGGGTGCTCCCCGCGAGCGTGAGCACGGCGCGCTGGGCGGCGGCGTGCAAGCGGGCGGTCGGGTGAGCGAGCTGCGCCTGGCGCGCGTGCAGCGGCGCGGTGAGCGTGGAGGGGGGCAGCGGGAAAGCGGGGGCGCTGGAGAGGCGGGCGAGGGCGTTGAGGAGCACGGGGGAGTGGTAGGCGGAGGAGGGCGGGAAGGTGCGGCAGAGCGCGGTGGCGGCGTCGGTGAAGGAGGTTTGGAGCGCGGCGAGGCGGCCGGCGTGGAAGACGAGCTGTGTGGGGATGGACGGGTGAGCGGTCGGACGCTAGGGAGGGAGAGGACGGACCTTGCGCTCGAGGTCCCGACACCATGCCCGGTCTACGGCCGCGGTGACGACCTCGCGACATCGTCGACGCGCCAGAGAGTTTGTACCATTGCAAAGCGTCCATGGTCGCCTTGACGGAGCTCTTCGCGTGGGCGAGGGCCTTGACGATCTCGTCGGCGCCCTTTTGCTCGTTTCCGAATACCTCGAGGTGGACCTTCGCCTTCGCCTCCTCCATCTGCACGCGCAGAGTCTGGTGCGGGTGAGGACGGCGTCTGCCTCAATCTCTGCTTTCAATAGGGCTGCGCGACATTCATGGAGGCGTCGAGAATGAGCGCGCGACCGGTCTGGATGTGCACTTCGACGGTTGTTGTAGAAGAGGATAGGATGTCTTGGACTGCACGGGTGACTCCGGAAACGTTTGACCCGGAGAATTGTCCTGATACCGCTCTACGGAGGATGCTGATGCCAGCCCGGATGAGAAAGCGTCCAGCCCTTGCACGGCGCGTGTTGGGTCGACAAACACGACATGCAATGCCGGCTGTAAGGCGAGTGATGCAATTATGCTGCTTCCGATGTTGCTGTTGATGCTGGGAAAGAGCTGAGGTGACAGCGAGGACGGTGCCTTCACGAGATAGAGGGAGTGAGGATGCGGAGGAAGGAACGGAAGGCAGAGCGGTGGACACAGGGTTGCAAGCACTACCACGACGTCGGCCGTGTATATTGCTTTCGAAACCTCCTGGCCAGACACCAGCTGCGAGAGTTTTGAGGTTTTGAACTCAGCGATTTCGACGGGCACGCCGAACTGGCGAAGCCACGGAGACTCGAGGGCAATGACGTCTTCGGCACTTGACTCCGAGGTCCCATACCTGCTGTACGTGAACACAAACACGAACGCCGCGAAAGACACGCACCGAATCCTCACTGCCCGAGTCCCCTCTGGCGTGACTCCCAGCGAGACCGGAGTATTCGCTTCTGCTCGTCTGAGGCAAACGGATCTTCGAGCAGAGCAGTCACCAGCTCGCCCGCTCCCGACAGCTCATCCATACCGTACACTGGAAGCCGCAGGTCAACCACGCATTCGCTCAATGAACTGTAACGCTCAAAGCTCCACCCAAGACTCACCTGCAATCCTCACAACATCCTTCGCTCGCTGCTCCGACGATAGTGTCAGAACCTCATACACACCGCTCAGCACGTCCTGCCAGAACGCCAGAGACTCCCGCGGAGCGACAACACCAGGCGTCGGCTTTTGATTCGACAATATGCGAGGAATGAGGGACGTGGTTTTGTGCAGCGCGGTGAGCACTTGCGCCTTCCGTTCCTCGGTCTTCACGGAAGGCCTGGGGATGCTCGACGCGTGCCGAACGCTTCCGACAGACGTGCAGGCCGACGAGAGGTGGCCCACAGGGCTGTGGCACGAGAATGAGGCTATGAGGGTGCGCTGAAGGGCGAAGAAGGCCGGAGGAGGGAGCCAGACATGTCGGCATGGATGAGAGTCGCGATCATGGCGAAACGCGCCGCGCGACGACGCGCCTGTTTCGCGGGCCGCTGGCACGCTCCGCGCGACCCGATTCCCCGGAGGTGAAAAAGAATGAGAAAACGCCAAATATATAGCCATTATATCCAAATAGAAAGTAGAGTGTCTGTGCGCAAGGTATACAGTACATGGGTGCCCGAGAGAGTACATCGAGATAAATTAGTCCTCGGTCACCACGATCTTGGGGGTGCGCTACCCTGAGCATGGGGGCGCGGCGTGTTGAGCTCCTCGTCGCTCTCGTCGCCGATGTCGAACAGCTCTTCTCGCTCATCCCACACGTCCGAGAGGCGCGTGGGTTTATACTGCCCCGTCCGCTTGAGGCTGACCGGGGCGATTTTGCAGCTGGACCCGGCAAGTTGTGCAAGGGCAAAAGCCGTGTCCCGCTCACGTCTTCGTCATCCTCATCTTCTTCCGACATAGGGTCCACTTCCATGTCGAGCGGCCGGTATAGACGCGAAATCTGGAATTCAATGTTGTCAGTAGATGAGCGCGGTGTGCATGACAGATGCGCGGCTTACCTCGCGCCTGTGCCTGTAGTACTTCTCGAGATGATACGAAATATACAGTCCCACCGTCGACCCCAGCAAGTTCGCCTAAAGATGTGATGTGATACTCGTTAGTAATTAGTGCGTCCATGTGTGCCATGAGCGACTGACCGCAACATCGCCGACCTGGAATTCCTTGTACTATTTTTGCCTCAGTGCGTAGTAACCGAAACACGGGGTTGCGAGAACGTACCGGTAACATCGACTGGACAAACTCACTGACGATGCCCCCAGGAAGAAGCAGATTACTCCGGTGAAAACCAAGGGAGCGTTGCGCCAGAACCAAATGCGCCGGGCGTCTCTATGCAGTTTGAATGATATGTCAAGGACGGTGGGGCGGGGCAATAGAGCCGTGAATACTTACTCCTCAACATCAAAAATGAAATAGAACACCCCCGTCGAGAAGCCCATGCAAAAGAAGTGGAGCACTTTATCGTTGAGAGGTAAAGCATGCGAGAAATTGGTGAACCCCAGCAATGCAAGTCCAACGAGGATAAGGGCGGTGAAGAGGACAAACCACTGAAGGCGTGTCAGCCACATCTATGGCGAGACCTGAGGAAGGCAGCAGACGCACCGTCCTCAAGCGGAGAGGCATATCATAGTAGTGGATCTGAAAGTGGTGAGACTTCATGATAGCCTTGTTCATCCTGCGCGCCGCTTTCTTCGATGTTCGAGCAGTGCGCACCCACACCGTCTCGGACGGTGCGGAGGAGTCGGGAAGGCCAAGCATAGTGACAGCAGACTGGCGCCGAACGGAAGCTGCTTTGCGTCCCAAGGAGAGATTGCGTGAGGAGGGGGAAGCGTAGAGAGCGTGGGCAGATGGCAAGCACGGAGAGCGAGAAAGCAGGAAAGTGGTCGGAGGAAAGGTGCAAAGCTGTGGCGCGAGGAGCTTCCGCTCGCCGCTTGCGGTCGACGACGGCGTGCAATACGCGCCGAATTACGCAGGCTATTTCGCGTAAGTATAAGTCTTGCTAATGAGTTAAGCTTCCCCTCGACGTCATCTCCATTCCGGCCCCAGGAGCAGGCCCTCCTGATTGTCCGCGTCTTTGCCTCCGCACAAACTCCCGGCTTTCCGCACTCTCCGCCATGCACCTCTCAAGCTGCTCATGTCTTTCCTTATCCTCCACCATCCAGCACGCCGCCTGGCTCCTTCAAGTGCACACATATCCTCCACTGTCAGCCAGATGCAGTCCAAACTCGCAGACTTCTCGACCTGTGAGCTCTCCGATGCGCTCATCAAGCTCGGGTCTCCCCACGGCGGATACATCCCGGACATGAACATGTTCTCTCCGTCCTCCGCCTCCACACGCCTGTGCGGCCCCGCATACACCGTGCAGATGATCGCTGCATCCCAAGATGGCCCAAAGCTGTCGCAGCATTTCGTCGACACCGCGCCCGAGGGGTCCGTTATCCTCGTCAACGCACCTCCAGGTCCGTCCCATCTCTCCGCTTTATGCGCTCAGCCAAATTATATCGCGCTCGTAGGTGTGAAGAACGCTGTCTGGGGCGGTCTCATGACGGCCGGCGCGCAGGCCCGCGGGGCACTGGGCGTGGTCATCGCAGGTCGCTGCAGAGACCTCGCGGAACACCGCGCGGCGGACTTTCCCGTCTTCGCGCGCGGTCACTCCACACTCGGCCAGTCCCCCTTCACGCGTCCGTCTCAAGTTAACGTCCCCGTCACCGTCCTGCCGTCGGTGCACGGCTCGTCTGCTGGCGAGTTCCCAGCGGTGGAGGTGGAGCCAGGAGATTGGATCGTAGCGGACGAAGATGGAGTCGTGTGTGTTCCGACGAACCAAGCGGAGGAAGTCGCGGCGTTGGCGGCGAAGGGTAGAGAGATCGACGCGAAGTGCATGGAGGATATCAAGGCAGGGAAGGGCGTTCAAGCATCATTCAAGCTGCACAGAGGAAAGTGAGAGCAGCGCGACTCGGCACGGATATGAGGTGAAACGATTAGTGCATCGTGTCCTTATCAGTTTACGGAACCCAGCCAATGGTCAATTACAAGACAACTGCAATGGTCAACGATCCCGTCGCTCGCGTCAGCCCACATTTTGATATGCATACATTTCACGGGTCTCGAGCCCAGGCTAAGTACATTGCGTGAACGGGTCGAATAAATAAGCCACGACATACACAAACGACACCTCCGTAAAGCAAACAGATGCATTCATACATGGCACACAGTCAAGTCGATGTCCTGACTACCGTGATCGACGCCAGAACCGAGTCCCACTTGGTACTGTCCGGCACAATCTTCATAGTCCTAGACTTGCTGCCAGGCCCGTACAGCGACTCGACCGGCCCCGAGCCCGTCGCGGTGCCTTGCTCGAGCACCGTCATCGGAGTGTACGTCGTGGAAAGGAACAGCTTCAGGAACCCCGCGCCGCTGTCCGCCCCGTCCGCGAGCGCGAACGACAGCGCCTCGGACTCCGTCGCGCCCGAGCCGATGACCATGCGGGAGTGCGCGCGGAGCGGCGGCGCGCCCCCGGGGTCGGGGTGGTACACGAGCGCGATGCTGTACCCGCCGGCGTCCATGTAGGCGAGGTACGGCCAGAGGTCCGCGTCGGAGTCGTTGCGGAGCACGACGGCGTAGATCGCGCTCCCGGCGGGCTCCCCGCCCTTCTCGCCCGCCGCCACCCCAGACCCAGACCCGGGCGTGGACGCAGCGGACTCGACGATGCGGGCGCGGCCCTTGACGAGCAGGTTCGCGCTCGCGCGCGTCCACGTCGCCGGGTCGAGCCGGTAGAGCTCCATGCCCACCGCGTCCTTGAAGGGCCGGGCGGGGTGCCGTCGGTAGAGGTGCATGTGGAAGCGCGCGGCGGCCTCGACGGTCTTGAGGTCGCTGCGGGTCCCCGCGCTCGGTAGGTGCAGCGTCCCGCGGCAGTGCGTCGAGACGAGCGCGTCGCGGCGCTGCACGGTGAGCTCGTGGCAGCCGAGCGACACGGACGCGTCGGCGTCGGCGGTGTCGCGCACGCGCAGGACGCTCGGTCGCAGCTTGTCCGCGGCGCGGCGCGCGAGGGGAGCTTCCGCGCGAGGCGGGCGCGGCGGAGGAAGTGGAAGAGGGAGGGCTTGAGGTGCACACGGAACGGGTGGGGGCGTTCCAGCGCGCGACACGGGCCCAGCCCTCGCGCAGCGGGTGCTTTGCCGGGGACTTGGGCTTCGCGAGGCACCACGTGGGGTACACCTCGGTGACGAGGTACGTCCCCAACGGCGTGTTCAGGGAGCCGCGGCAATTGTGGGGATAGAGGCCGAGCTCGGTGCCCTCGGAGATGCCTTGGATCTCCCCGGCGTCGACTTGCATGCGCTCGTGGTCGTGCGGGGTAGCGGCGACGAAGCGCGTGTCGCGGGCGAAGGGCACGCCGTCGAAGAGCACCCGATCGACGTTGTCTCCGGCGACTGCGGCGTATTGGTGGTCGCCCATGTAGG
The DNA here is from genome assembly GCF_022376455.1 of Epithele typhae. Lineage (NCBI taxonomy): Eukaryota > Fungi > Basidiomycota > Agaricomycetes > Polyporales > Epitheliaceae > Epithele > Epithele typhae. The sequence continues at coordinate 1,045,324 of NW_025954196.1, read as the reverse complement.
GCGCGAGCTCGGAGGGGAGGTCGGAATAGGTGAATTTGTGGATGGGCCGGGCGTCTTTGAGGGAGAGTAGGGCGCGTGTGAGGTTCCCGCCGTCTTTGCGCTCCGTCGCAGCCCAGCCCGTGCTGCTCGCGGCCAGCACGACATGCGAGTCAGAGGTAATGCCGGTGAATCCTCGGTTCTTCATGGGTTCAGCCTTTTGCGGCGATGCACTGGGCCAGAGACCCGCCAGCAAGTCCTCAGAGGTTGCCCGACACGCAGGGGTGTAGCGGGTGTAGTGGCGCTCCTTCGGCTCCTGGCCGTCGGTCGGAGGAAGACAGAAGCACGTGTCCAAGATGAGTGTGATGTTGTCGCCCTTCACGCGCGAGAGGTCATGGAGCATGGCGTGTAGGGAGCGGTCGGATATCCCAGCATTGGCGTGCCCCTTCGGAAGCTTGGTGTCGTAGTCATGTGTGCAGAGGACAGGAACGTCACCGCGACCACGGTCAAACCAGCCCGCTGGCGCACGGATGCTGCTGCCATGCCCTGCGAAGTAGAAGATGATGGCGTCGCCGGGTTCGATGGCAGCGTTGTTGACGAGATGGCTCGTGAACTTCTCCTCGATGTTGTGCTTGGTCGCGTGGCCGTCGAGGAGAGTGCAGATGTTACTCCGAGGAACCTGGAGATCATTGATGAGCCAGTTCTGAACGCTACGAGCGTCGTCGACGGCGGCATTGAGATTCCAGGTTGTACTAGACTGATACTTGTCGATTCCGACGAGAAGTGCGAAGACCTGTCCGGCCATAGTCTGGGCAGAAGCGTCAGCGACACAGAATAAGATCAAAACCATCATGCATACATGAATACGAGAGGTCTTTGTGGTCTTTTGTGGGGGCTTGTGATAGGAAACGCGAAGGCGAGTGAGTCTTGTCATGGTTGTGGGCGGACAGAGAGCCTTTTACTCGGAATCCACAGCAAGCCATTGCCTGGAGGCATTGCAAGCATGTGTCTCCTGGCGCCCATTAATTCGCAGACCGCAGCGAAATCACTGCGCTTCGACCTGCCGATGAGGATGTTCGAGCTGTGGCATACGGATCGACAGCAATGCGCCGGCAGCAACAAGTATGAGACTGAAAGTATGACCTGAAGGAGTAGAATTCACCCGCGAAATGAGAGGGAGTAGCACAAAGCCCTCACAGCACTAATAGAAAGGACGTCATTCCAAGGCGAGTCGCGGGCCGATGCCTGGGCATCTTACTGTGTTGAATTATACCGTGATATCAGTATGGAGGGTCGTAGTCTTTCGCAGTAGATAATACATAGATTGTCATTGCTTTGGCGCGCCCAGATGAAGAGAAGGGGAAGGGGAGGTAACGATGAAGGTTGTGGTTGTGGTAAAAGTTAGAAGAACTCGAGGTAAGCAATTAGGCGCTTAGGCGCTTGCGTCACTTACGGGGGCGCTCCGCGACACATGCCACTTGTTCCGTCTCCGCCACCACGGCCAAAATCCGAGACATTCATTGTCAAGGTTCATCCAGCCTCTAAAAGCGCTTTTATGCGTGCTGAATGTATATCTTAGACACGAGCTTGATCCACCGCTCTCCACAACGCCATCGTCTGCGATACCCCGGCAGTAGTTATAACCGTTACAGCACACCATGAACTTCGTATGTCAGCAGTGTAAACAGCCATTGCAAGTAGGTCCTATATTCGTCTCGGTATTTCTGGTATTAAAGTAGGTGTACCAGCTGGATGCCTCGTTGGTGGATCTAGCGCCGTCTGCATATGACATTGTCGCGTCGTCGCTACCCCCTTCACCCTCCACACACGGCCGGCAAACGTCAGGCGCAGAGAAGCTTGCCCAACTTCCTCTCCATCGTCGGCTAAAGCGGCATGGAGAAGCTCGATGCAGAATAGCCCCTCCTCCCCCTCCGGATCTGCATTCAACTCTCCAACCTGCCTCTCCCAGCAACCAGCGGAAGCCCCCACGCGTGCCCGCACATCCCAACGAGTCGTTCGTTCTCCTGCAGGACTCCGTGATCCGCACTATCCCCGCGACGCTCCCCTCGCCCACACACAGCAAGAAGCCGTCGACGGCGAAGGCTCGAGCCCCAGCGCCCGCGCCGGCCCCTGCACCATTTGCAGAGGAGGTCGGGCATCCGAACCCATCTCCGCTGTCACACCACCTGCGCTCATCGCTGCGGCTGTTCAACCTCCTCTCCAGCCGGACGGACCTCGACCATCCGCTCTGCGCGGAGTGCACACACATCCTCCTCGGAACGCTCACGCGCCAGCTCGAGGAGACGAAGAAGGAGCGCGATGGGTACATTGCGTTCGAGAAGGAGGTCCGCAAGGAGCGCGAGCGCGAGGGAGGTCCGCAGGCGAAGGCGGAAGCGGAGTCGAAGATCGAGCGGCTCAAGGAAGAGGAGCGACTTGCGGTGGAGCAGCTCAAGGCGGCAGAGCGCGAGCGCCAACAGCTCGAGGAGGAGTTGAAGGGTCTCGAGCGCGAGGAGGAAACGCTTGAGGAGGAGGAGGCTGAGTGAGACGGGCAATCCCTTGTTCTCCTGACGCGACGTTGACTTTGCGGCGCAGGTTCTGGCGCCAGCACAACGCACAGCTGCTCAAGTCGGCCGAGCAAGCGGCCACGCTGGCGTCTCTCCGGGCAGCTTACGCAGCAGACTCGGCGGTTCTCGAGAAGCTTGAGCGTACCAACGTATACAACGACGCGTTCTGCATCGGGCATGACGGCGTGTTTGGAACTATAAACGGGCTTCGCCTTGGCCGTGTTTCAGGAGTCATGGTGCGCACGTATTAAGCGACTGGGCTCATCACACCTGACCTTTGGGACGCTTAACAGGTCGAGTGGGCCGAGATAAACGCGGCTTGGGGACAGACGCTGCTTCTGCTCTACACGATGGCGCGCAAGCTCGACTTTACCTTCGAGAAGTGCGTCCCTGCGCAGCTGCTGACTGCGTCGTCTACTGACATTAAGCATCCACAGCTATCGTCTGGTACCGATGGGGTCTTTTTCGCGGATCGAGCGCACCACGGGTGACAAGGCGACGTATGAGCTCTACGGCTCCGGCGATCTGCACTTCGGACGACTCCTCCACAACCGGCGCTTCGACTTTGCGATGGTGGCATTCCTCGACTGCCTCAAGCAACTCATGGACTATGTGAAGTCACAGGACCCGCAGGTCGACTTCCCGCACCAGTACGTCCGATATCCCCTTTTACTCTCGCCGTTCCTTTCGCGGGGATCCGCGCGGGCATGTGAGCTGGCGAACGTGGTCCGCTGCTCTGCTGACCGTCTCCCGTAGGATCGTGAAGGACAAGATCGGCGAGGCGTCGGTCAAGCAGCAGTTCAGCCAGGAGGAGGCGTGGACGCGAGCGCTGCGGCACGTCCTGCTGGCGCTGAAGATTCTCCTGAAGTGGACGACGAACGGGAGCAATGGCTGATCGTATGTTTCACGCCTGCTGTGATGCTCGTCCCGCTCACTGTTCCTCGTTGATGCTCGTTCTCTATAGATCGCTTCCGCGCTATTCTTACAGAGCCGCCGCGGGGATTCTCATGAACGGCAGCGGAGGCCCGATCTGACGAAACCTGACTGAGCTCACACCGATGAACGCGCGCTCGACCTCTAAGCTGTTAGGCGCTGTTGTGCTCAGTATCAGGATGAGTGCCACACTGTGAGATTGCCTCCCGGCGCGCTGCGCGTTATGTGTTCCGTATCATCGGTGGATTTGGAATCAAAATGGAGAAGAAGTCATCGAGCAACGAGATACAAAGGAAGTTTGATAGAATGAATGCTGAGGATATGCCGAGGGCCGAAGGCCGGTAGATGACAGAACGCTCAATTCGGAATTGGAGGCTCGCTTGAGTTCGCGAAAGAAGGGTGCTCGGTCATCGGTGGCAAGACGTGGTTACTTGGGTGCACAGACCGCTCGGATTCTCCTTTCGGGGTACAGTACCCGGAGGTCGGACAGGACACCGACGAGTCTCTCGACACCCACGCTCGCAGCCGTGCGCCGGTCGCTGACGGCATAGCACAAGGGCGCGAGATCGATGCCGGGCCGGGACGCGCACGCGGAGGGATTGAGCGGACACCCGCGGATTGCGAAGATTTGCACCATCCAAACGCAGTGCTGACTCAGACCGACCAATCCTTTTCTCCAATGCCCTTCTCGCTCTGCACGCCACTCTTTGTCATCTTGCCCGCCGCCTGAACGATATATCGACGCGCTTCCCGCCCGTCTCCCCCGCGATCTCGCTCTCTGCCCTTCCGTGCTCGCCACCCTTGCGCCATCATGGGCCTCCTCTATCTCGGCACACCCCTCACCTGGGACGAGACAAAGCCATACGCGGATCATGTCAGGACGCATGGTATCACCCAGTTCCTTCATATCTGGGATCGTCTCAAGGACCGGCACGGCGACGAACTCCTCTGGGGAGACGAGGTGCGCCCGTTCCAGAGCCTCGAGGCCGCCCGTTGATGAAATCCACGCGCCCTCGCTTCCCTTCCCACTACGCGATTGGACATGCGCCTGCCACCTTCGCCCGCGCCCGCGCCCGCAGGTCGAGTACATGGTCGCCGCGTTCGACGATCAGGACAAGAACGCGAAGCTCTCCCTCCGCCAGACCGAGATCCTCGCCAAGCTCCAGGCCATTACGGACGATATCGCAGACACCCGGGGAGACTCGTAGGTCATCGTGCTTGCGTGCCCGCGCATGCACTATACGCATTCTCTTACCCTGCGCAGGCAGTCCGTGCCCACCTTCCACCCCGAGTATGGCCGGTTCATGCTCGAGTCCACTCCCGGAGCCCCGTACACGGGGGAGATCCGTGATCTGCTCTCCGTCGAGAGCGACATGCGCCATCGGTACGTGCATCATCCTTCACTGCAGCCCATCTGTCCGCCCTTGGACTAGGCTTTCTGGGGTGTGCTATGACCTGAGCAGGCAAGGTCACGAGGCTGTGGAAGACGACCCGGCTCCCTCTGTGCCTCTTCTCTCCTCCGGTCTGGGGTGCTTATAGGGCATATATGCTGAATTTCTGCTGTAGCCGCGCGCTCGCCCGCAAGCATCTCAAGGACAATGAAATTCCGTTCACCATGACATCATACCCACGCCTCGGAGCACCGGGCGTATTTACCGAGCCGCACTACGACCCTGAAGACGCCGAGTCGAGCCACAGCTTCTTCCTCCCGGAGGAGATCACAAACCCCCATGCACGTTTCCCGTCGGTGGTCTTCCTTCTTGTGACCAGTCCAGGGCTCAAACCGCCGTGCTTTCCAGGACGCTCACCGCTAACATCAGAAGGCGGAGGGGTGCGAAGGTGGCCATCAACCTCCCGCTCTTTATTGACTCGCGCACTCCCCGCCCGTTCGTCGATCCCACAATTCCATGGCAGCGAACACTGTACCCAGAGGATCCTGGTGCGTACGCTCAACTAAACGCGCGTGACATTTACTGACCGTTTCGCAGAGGCGAAGCAGGGAGCGGCGCTTATAGACCACATCTACATGGACGCGATGGGCTTCGGAATGGGCTGCAGTTGTCTTCAACTCACGTTCCAGGCTTGTAATATCAATGAGGCGCGGCGGTTGTATGACGCTCTCATTCCGATTGCTCCACTTATGGTACGACCTGCGGGCACCGTGGTGAAGACTGCGACTAATACAATGCTTGCTTCCAGCTCGCTCTTACAGCTGCTAGCCCGCTGTGGCGAGGGTATATCGCCAACGTCGATTGCAGATGGGATGTTATCTCAGGTTGCGTAGACGACAGAACAGAAGAGGAGCGGGGCTTGAAGGTACGGTTCCAAGAATTCTCAGTTTTAACCATAATCTTCAACTTTGCATCCAAAGCCGCTCAAAGAAGGCCGCTTCAAAATCCCGAAATCACGCTATGATAGCGTCAGCCTGTATATTTCCGAGTACTGGATGAACCGTCCCAAGGACTATAACGACATAGACGCACCTCACGACCCTGCTATCTTTGACCGTCTGCGCGAACATGGTGAGTTAGCCCAATCCACAACGTCGTGGGGTACCTCATTCGTCTGAGCAGGCGTCGACGAGTTGCTTTCGAGACATATCGCACATCTATTTATTCGGGACCCCCTGGTAATATTCTCCGAGACCATCCACCAAGATGACACAGTCAGCACCGATCACTTCGAAGTGAGCCTGAGAGACGTTCTGGCATCTTTGTTGTCTAAGCTGACACAATCTTGCAGAACATCCAATCGACCAACTGGCAGACATTGCGTTTCAAGCCACCTCCCGCCGGCTCATCCATTGGCTGGCGCGTGGAGTTCCGGCCCATGGAGGTGCAGTTGACAGATTTCGAGAATGCGGCATTTGCGTGCTTCATTGTTCTCCTCTCCCGTGCCATCCTACACTTTAATCTCAACCTCTACATCCCCATCTCCAAGGTATGTCCTTGGTTTCGACTCTTCAGACCGTCTATATGATCGCACCCGCACCCTTCCATCTTAATCGATCTCCCACTCTATATTTGCCACCCAACCGTCTACACACGTGCTCACACGGTCTACAGGTGGACGAGAATATGGCTCGGGCTCAGACGCGTGACGCGGTCCGCGCGCAACGCTTCTACTTCCGCAAGGAGGTCTTCCCCTCGGCATCGTCTGCTCCATCTTCGTGCGCATCCTCCACACCGGGGTCGCCCATCAGCGAGCACGGCAACCCCATCGTTGTCAATGGGGTAAACGGAAAGGAGAAAAAGCTGCGCAACTGCTTCCCTTTGCCGCCCATGCCAGATGATGCTGTAATCGCCAAGACGGTAGCTGACGAGTACGAGGAGATGACCATGGAAGAGATCATGAACGGGAAGGTGAGCGGAGTTCTGGATGGGAGTTCGATGCGACGTCTTCTGCATCCGCGGCCGCCGCGCGACGTCTCTTCTCTTGTCCCGCGAGTCGTTCTGCCCGACGACTGGCAGATCGCTGAACCGCGCTTGGCCGTGCGATAGCTCGACCTCGTAGGCTGACCCCGCTCGCCCACACAGACCGGCACGACCTTCCCCGGGCTGCTCAACCTCGTGTACATGTACCTCGACACGCTCGACATCGAGCCGGCGGCGCTCGCCCGGATCGAGGACTACCTCGACCTCGTGCGCCGGCGCACGGACGGGCGGCTGCAGACCGCGGCGAGCTGGATCCGCGAGTTCGTGCGCTCGCACCCGAAGTACGAGTTCGACTCGGTGGTGTCGAAGGAGGTCAACCACGACCTGATGGTCGCCATCGACGAGATGTGGGTGCTTTTGCTGCGTCGGAGATATGGCACGGCTGACAGTTTCCGCGCGGGCTTGACGTTGACAGAGAACGCGGGCTGCGGGACGCGCCGGACCTGCTGCCGGCGAACCACCGTGCGAAGAGCCCGAAGGTGTGAGATTGTCATCGCCTATCCATAGAGCGCCGTCTCCTGTTCGACCAGGGACGCGGCAGAAGGACATTGGTCTGTGTCTGCAGTAACTTTGTGTGTATTGTTATATCACGCCCCATCGGTGTTTGTGTACTTAGTCGGAGCAGTCCTACATATAGTTCCGGGATCGGTATGAATAGATGCCGTACATGAAAGCAACATCGAGGATACCGAAGCCATACCAACAACCCCGAGTTTTAAATTCCAAATCCATCGACTCCTCCCTGCATGTGCATACCTACATATTGTCCGACTCTTCTGTGCGCCCGCCGGCGATGGCAACGTTCCCGCGCGATGCGCTCATCACCGTTCCGCGGGGCCTCACCCGATTCACGTACTGTATCCGCTCACCGGCGTGGGGCGTGGCTCACTGTGCGCCGTCCTTCTCGTCCTCGCTCGTCATCAACCCGCTAGCGTCGTCTGGAATGTGGCACGTTCCATACGCACATGAGCGGGTATTTACCATGTGCATGCGCAACAGGTTGCGCCGGACACGCCTGACTTTTTGCACAGACGTCAGCAGCTTTCTTTGACGTCGCGGAAGCCGGCAATCCGTCCAACTCCAGTCCGGCGATCCTGCGGACAGCGACGCCCTTCCCCACCCTCTCGTCGTCGCGCGATTCGCGTGGTTGGGCCGACCCGTGGCTCACGATGTACCATTTGCGACACCTCGAAGCCACGACTTCGAGCATAAGCAAACTCCTGCAACCGTGAAGTGCTATGGTAGTTCCTGTGGGCTACGACAATTGTGCTATGCTCCCTCCGGACCCCGGTTCTGTTTCGAGGAGCAGGGGTTTATGTCGAATATACGACATACTAATTCTTCATGACTCACTAATCGCAATAACTCGCGCACTGGAGTGAGCTGGAAAGACTCGCACAAGGGAGCTACGACATTTCCAGAGGCCAAGAGGCGCGATTCTTCCAAGTTCCGGGCGGTCCTACCAACGGGCGGCCGGTTTGAGCAGCTGGTTGGTGAACCGGCCGCCAGGGCGTGGCGGAGTTTGACCCAACCTGCTGGAGCCTGCTGGCCGTTGGATGTTGCAGCTGGGTCCATGTCGATACTAGATCCCTCACGCGAAAATTATCACACAGCCGATTCGGGCGGAGTTCGTGCAGCCGACGCGTATCAAGGCAGCACGTGCGCATATGACATCACCGACCACCGAGTCCTCGCCAGTTGCGAGCACGCACACGACTGAAGGCCGGGTTTCGCAGCGCGGTCAAAGATGGACACAAAAAAAACCGCATCGCGTGTGCGCGAGGGCCCGGATTGATGCGCATCACTTTACTACCTAGTTTACGAGGCGCATCGCGCGACAATGATTTCGCTCGGTAAGCCAGGAGGCCTACTTATCGCTGCTATCACTTTGGCACAAGAAAACGACGAAGATCCGTCCACGCGACCATCCGTGGTTGCGATCATGACTCGGCGTGCGCAGGGATTGACAGGTGAAGATGCTCGTACTAGCTACCACAGCTCGTGTATCAACATAGCACGGGTGTCAGCCGCAACATTTTAGTTGTCAGCGAGGTTCTCGCACCCCATCGCAGGACATTCATCACGAGTTCAGCGCTGGGGCGAGTGTTGGCTGGTGTGCCGTAAATCGTGAGCGCCTGTCGATGGGTAACGTCGGCCACGCAAACATCGGCTGTATGCTAATTTTCGCGCGAGGGGTTTATCGTTATGGACCCAGCTGTGATCGTCGATCGAGCCTACGTACATGAGGGATATATGTTGTTCATCCGCTAGTACGGTTGCTTCTGGTGGTCGCCTCTGTCGTGTGCCTGGAAACGAAAACACGAGATCGAGGAAAAATCCGGGCGGTTCGGAATGACTGAGCACCTGCCACCGATCATATTCTCCCTCATGCTCCCAGGGCGGCTTGAACAACCCGTGAGTAAGACAAGTGAAGTGTCAAATTCGAACGTGAATGCCCCATGAGCTTGACAGAGATCATTCCTACTCTTGTTTATTTGCTCGTTCTCGGGGACCACGCCAGAAAAGACAACGAAGAGGTCGATCCTCTGGGCTACCGATCGAGCATTCATTATTCATTTTCCCCGCGTGAGTATGTAAGGCGCTTGCTTAGGCTTTGGCGATGAGGACGATTGCCACGAGTGCCTGGAGACCCCAATGACGGCGCGGCAACCGGGCAACGAGCGCTGGAACGAGCTGGCCACACGACCGAGCAGCCCGACTTCTGGAAATGAGCATCCCTGTTGGCTGAACCGTCCAAGTATTCCGTCGAAGGGTTTCCTCTGGAGCGAAGCAACGTACTCGGAGCACCGTCGCTTTCGGGTGGTGGCGTGGTTTGAGACTGAGACTCTGAGGAAGTGCCCCTGACCGCCGAGACGCGGATCACGGAGCCGGGAGGCCACTGCCACCGGTGCCACACAGTCTCCGTCCCATCCGCCGCGCACAGTCCGTGCGAAGGAGGGCCAAGTTCAGGTGCCCACAGAAGAGCCTTTGCACCGATGCTGCCGTCCGAAGGCTATTGCAGGAGAACGGATGGCGACGCGCGGAGGGTGGATCAGGGCAGAACGGGCGCAGGCTGAAGCCGTCTGGCGGGTGATGGGGCGGCCACCGAGCCCACGATTGGACCGCTGCGGCGAGATCTGTGCTGGTGCGGGGAGATCGCAACACGGCCCACTTCCCAGGTCACGGTACAGGTGCCTGCTCCCCGCTGCTCCCCCTCCGCTGGACCCAAGCCTCTCCAAGCCTGTCCTCCAAAGCCCATCCGCACGGCCCCGCTCGCAGCCACCGTAGGCCCTTTCTCCTTCTCCACCCCCTCCCTCCCCTCCTTCTTCGCCGCGCGGGCTGCATGCGCCCCGTCCGTCCTCCATGCTGCCGGTAACACTATGGCTTTTCCTCCTTTCTCTCATCGCGGCGCTGGCTCGCGCACAGGGCCCCGTCCAGTCCTTCTTCCCCGCCGCCGTCCCGCTCTCCGTCCGCTCTCCCTACCTCTCCGTCTGGCTCAACACCCAAAGTACCTCCCCACCGGCTTCTGACTCATGGCCCGCCTTCCAAGCCACTGGCGTGAGTCCATCCCCTCGCTTTCCTCTCTCCTTCAGCCGTCCGACCGCGACTCGCGCTCTAGGGCATATACGGCTGGGCAGGCAAAATCCGGGTCGATGGCACTGCATACGCATGGCTGGGAGCGGACCGCATTCCCGCAAACCAGTCCATCGTGAACAACGTCCAGATCACCCCCACGCGTACCATCTATGTTATGCAGGCTGGCCCAATGAATGTCACCGTCACCTTCCTTTCTCCCATCGAGGTCGGTGCATATATGCGGTTTACCTCGGATGTTCCTTGACATAATCCGCGGTTTCAGCCTGACGACTGGGTCAGACAGTCGATGCCCTTCTCGTACGTTGCCGTCGACGCGGTATCGACTGACGGAAATGCACACAGTGTACAAGTCTACTGTGACATCAGTGCCGGTACGTGGCGATCCGGCGTCAGCTCAAAACACAGTCTGACCAAACGCCCCTCGTACACATAGAATGGGTGTCGGGAAATCGAAGCAGCCTGGTCAAATGGAATAACCAGATCACCGCATCCAGCGTCTTCCACCAGATTGAGCTTCAGGATCCTCAGGCCAATGTTGAGAACTCAAATCAGGCGCAGGATGGCACGGCGTACATTGCCATGGCGTCGGTGCGTCCCCATACCTCCTCTGCCTGTGCACTTCCCCCAACCTTGCTCGCAGAGACCGGGCCTTACATGGCAGATCGACACCGACACGACAACCCGAACACAGTTCGCAACCGCTGGTGCTCTTCCGAACACCATGTCGACCGCCTTCGCCTCCATTTCTCCGTGAGTTTTGTGTCTCTTATTGCACTCTCCCGACCACGCCTGAACCCCGCACCCATGCGCACAGCGTGTTCTCCGTGTTCGCGATCTCGGTCGACCTGGGCACCCTCACGTCCTTCTCATCACCCGTGTCGTGGACCGTCGGTTACGTGCGCGACCCCGTGGTGCAGTTCACAAACTTCGACGGAAGCACAGAGAACCGCCGGCCCTACTACGTCACCCAATACTCGGACGTCGGTTCCCTGGTGAGCAAATATTCTGTCCGCCCGTGGGCTGTGCCCTCATTTACAGTATCGCTTACTGCCCTTATGACACCTCGCTTTTCTCTATTTGATACAACCCCTCGTGCTCATCCCTTCGGCGATGACGGCACTTGAATAGATCGACGCGTTCACGGGAGATTACGCGAACGCGCTATCGCGCGCGGAAGCGCTCGACCAGAAGATCATGGCCGATGCTGCGCAGGTGAGCCAGCACTACGTCGACCTCGTGTCGCTCTCCGCGCGGCAGACTGTTGGCTCCATCGACATCACTGTCGGGGTCGACAGCTCGAAGAAGCCCGACCCGACGGACGTCAAGATCTTCATGAAGGACGTCGGCACCTCACGGCGCGTCAACCCAGTCGAGAACATGTACGCCGCGTTCCCGACGTTCTTGTACTTGAATGCGTCGCTGGGGGCACAGATGCTCGCTCCTCTTCTTGAGGTCAAGACAGTCTCTCAGGGCAAGCGTATGCCGCGCAGGACATTGGGTTGAACTACCCCATTGCCTCAGGCACGCGTGGGGCTCACCAACAGGGCATTGAACGTTGGTGTCCTCAGCCTCTAATACTTGTTCTAGGACTGACAAACCGGGCTGGATTCCATAGAGTCTAGCAATATGCTGATCATGATGCTCGCGCAAGCACGGACATCGGGTGACGGCACGCTCCTTGGTAAACACGTACGTGCTCTTCCGACTTCTGTGACGAGGTTGCTGACGTGTGTACAGTACAACCTCACGATGCGGTGGGCGGACTATCTCGTCAACAACACGCTCACGTTTTCCAACCAGTGGGTTCCAGGCTCCAGCGCATGTGTACGATCGATTGAGATGCTAATGTGCACGTGCAGGGCCTCGGCTGATGGCGAGACTAGTGCGAACATGACCAACCTCGCCATCAAAGGAATCATCGCCGTGAAGGCCATGGCGGAGATCAGCCGCGCTGTTGGCAAGAGCGTTGATGCTCAGACTTACGATGTGCGTTTCTGGCCTGTCATACTGTCATCTCAATGTCGTCGCTGATTGATGTTCGGGTAGGCCCACGCGTCTGCACTCGTGAACTCATGGCAGTCTCTCGCGGCGTCCTCTGACCAAGGGCACCTCCTCGGTCTATACTCCAACCAACAGTCTTGGGCGTTGCTGTACAACATCTATGCCGATCGCCTGCTCGGTACCGGTCTCGTCTCTTCTGCAGTACGCATCTGGTTCTTTTCGGCTTTCGCTCGTGCATTGATCCGTTCTTGTAGGTCTTGGATGGTCAAACACAGTTCTACAACCAGCTTTTGCCACAAGGTACTTTCCCTCGCTAATGAATGCTTTTGATCGTCGTGCTCACTTCACATTAGCCCCTGCCTTCGGCCTGCCTATCGACAGCACAGCTGGGTCGACGAGTAGCATGGGTGCGTCCCGATCTTCAGGCACTTGTTGATCCGCAGCTGACCCTGCTATGCAGCGTGGACCCTCTTCACGGCCGCGACGGTGACAGACACAGGGGTGCGCAACCAGTTCATCCAGGGTGCTTGGGCTCGCGCGAACTCCAACGCCACTGCGGGTGCGCTCCCGGATGATTACGACGACAACTCGGGGCGAATCCTCAATGGTCCCGCAGGGTGAGTTTCTATTTTCCAGCGAGTCCAGGCGATGTCTGACGTCGCATTGTCTGGTGCCTGCAGCCCCGCTGTCGGCGCTATGTTCGCACCTCTCGCGCTCAAGTAAGTATCACGTCCATATTGCATCTCACGACCACAGGCAATCCCGGTTGTCGTCCTAGATGCTGACTCTCTGCCTCTTCCTTTCCCAGCATCAGTAATGTGACGATCACCGTTCCTGCTTCCTCGACTGCTCCGACCGGGGCTGCCTCTTCCTCGAATCTCGGGCCAATCATTGGCGGTGCCGCAGGAGGCGTCGCAGTTCTCGCGATCGCATCGGTGGATTCTTTTTCATTCGCCGGCGTCGCCGCAACATGCGCGAAGACGACAACGAACGCATCGACTTCATGGACGGCCACGCCCATAACGTCCAGCCCTTCTACTACGACAATGGACGCGGTTGGCACAGGGCCAACAGATGGCACAGTACGGCGCCGGGTCCGGACAGACCCAGTCGCACGGTGGGCCGTTCCAGGACCCCCGCAGCAACCGCGCTCGGATTACTCTGCCAACAACACATTCCCGAACCCACACTCGCCCACGATGAGCACAAGCACGCGCTTCACGACGAACCACGCAGGCGTCGGCGCGACTGCCGCCGCCGGCGCGACGGGCGCGGCGCCTACGCCGCTCTGCACTCGCCCTCTCAGTCCCGCACCACCGAGGACGTCACTGCCATCTCCTCGGCGAACCCGGGTTACGCCTACACCGGCGTCGCGGAGCCCCTGCCGGCGACGCTCTCGGCCAAGCAGCGCGAGCGGCTGATGAACATGCCCGCGTCGTCCGCGGCGGACATGTACGGCGTGGCGCCGATGTACGACCACGACGCGCGCGACCTCCAGAGCGTGTCGGGCTCGTCCGACGCGCGTTCGCAGGCGCCCACGGCGTCGAGCCGCGAGCCGCTGTCGATAGGCCCGACGAGCATGAGCGGACAGTCGGTGGTGAGCCCGACGGACGTGCTCGGCCTGCGCGCGGAGGTGGAGAACCTGCGGAGGGTGATGCAGGAGATTCGGGCGGAACGAATGGAGCCGCCACCGGAGTACGCGTGATTGCCCGTCGCCTCGTGTGTGTGTTTCTGTTTCCGTGCGCCCGTCTGTCTGGATCGTCTGTTTGCTTTGCTCTCCGTCTTGGTTCTGTTGTCGTCTTCGCCGCCTAGACGTGCGGCACCCCGTGCTTCCGGCCCTCCCTTCGCTCTCCTCCCCCCTCCACCCCCCTTTACCCCGCTTTCCTTCCCAACACCCCGCACGCTGGCCAGTCATTGCCTTCCTGTACATACACGTTCCTTCCCCGCCCCGCCTAGTCTTTGTTAGTTGTCTTGTATCTCCTCGTTGGGTTTCCCCGCTGGCCACACGCGATCCTTCCTGGCGGGGCGCGCCCTCGTTGATTCCGACCTGCCTCCAAGGACGCCGACACGCTCTGGCCCTCATGTATATGTAGCAAACGTCTGCAAACGTGTTTAATAGTCGCGTATACATCGTCCGCCACCTTGCGTGGGTAACTAGTGCTTGGGCTTGTTGTGACGCGATGGTGTCGGAGTGGGACAGACTGAGTTATGATCCACACGGCTCGAAACCGAAACGCCTGTCGACAACACAGACTCGCGTTTCTACCAACCTGGCGGAGTCGGCAGCTATCGCGGATCGACGCACGCACGCACAATTAGGCTTGCATCGTACAATGGAATCATATCCCTTCTATCTTACTCTTGCTGTCTACGACTTGCATCATCATGTAGGATGCAGTACCTACTTTCCCCAGGCTCGCTCTCTACCCACAGTACACATCCAGCGGGCACCCGACGCTGGTCCCCTTCACCGCCCCCGAGACCCCCGCGATTTGGAGAACCGCGTTCGCGATCCCGCCGAGGCCCTCGCCGGCGATCATGCCCGCCGCGACCGCGTAGCAGTACACGGCCGCGCCCACGGGCCAGCGCGCGCGCCACACGCGCGCGGCGACGCTCCCGCAGAGCATCGCGACCGGGTACGTGCAGAGCGGGCCGAGGATGAGCGCGATCCCGACCGCGTTCCAGTTCGGGAACCAGTTGCGGCGGGGGGACCCCGCGCGCACCAACGTGTACTTGGCGGCGGTGGAGAGGACCGCGGCGGCGCCGAGGGCGAGCGCGGCGATGCCGGAGGAGCGCGGGATGGGGAGCGCGGGGGCGGAGACGGCGACGGCGACGGCGCGCCAGGCGCCGACGTCGGGCGCGGGGAAGGCGCAGGTGGTCTCGGTGAGGGAGTTGATGCAGGGGTAGGCCTTGACGAAGACGATGTACATGCCGGCGGAGAGGAAGATGGAGACGAGGGCGCCGCAGCATTGGGCGTAGAGCTGCACGCGCGGGGCGGCGCCGAGGAGGTGCGTCGTTTTGAGGTCGCCTGGAGCAAGAATGTTAGTGAGACGGTGGGCGCACCGGACAGATGAAGAGAACACTGACCGAGCATGTCTGCCACTTGTTCGGACGCGGCGAGGGTGATCATCCCCGTCAGGCCGTTGTTGAGCTGGTTCGCGGCGGGCGCGAGGCCGGTGCCCTTTGAGATGCCGCCGAACACGAGCTGCGCGAAGTTTCCGAGCGTCGTCACGGGAGTGACGGAGACGCGCCCGGTGCATTCCGCGCCAACGAGGGAGAAGAGGAAGGAGAAGAGGAGGGCGAGGAGCGTGACGCCGGCGTTTTGGCCAAACTGGACCTTCATGACGATCATCGTCAGTGCCATGCCCGCGGCGAGTCCCCCAGTCCACATCCACCACGGGACTTGTTGGTCGGCGGGCACAGGATCGTGGAACGGGTCTTCCTTCTCGTCGTCGCCGCCCATGGGTTCCCGCTGTTGCCCCGAGACGACAGCCCGGACGGTCTGGACGAGAGGTACGAAGGTCGTCGCGAGACTCCGGACCACTGCGCTTCCGTTCGCCGCGATCTCTGCCATGCTGGCGCACAGGAGAATCGCGCAGCCGGGCCAGATCATCCAGTACTTGGGCGACGGCGCGTTTACAGGGTCGTCGAGAACCATGTTCGCGTAATTGATGTACTCCGGGAACTCTCCTGTCTTTGAGCCCGGGGAGCCGAACGCCAGGTTGGTGGCCACGAGTGCTGGTCCTATGATAGCCCAGCCCAAGGCTGAGCCGCCGACGAAGGAAATGGACGAGTTGATGGGTACCAGGAGGCCGACGCCCATGAACGCGGGGGTCCATTCCCAAATCCAGCCCTAAAGTGTGTGCGTCAGTCGGGAAGACAAATATTTGGAGCAGAGCGGATAACCAACCCAGTTCTCTGCGGCAATGATCCACTTCCATCCCGCCCTGTAGAACCACCATCCCCAATGCCAGTCCCACAAGATTCCGGGAGCGTACTCGCTTGTGATACGCCAGAGGATGGAGATGAGAAACGAGAGGATGAGAGCGAGAGTCTTCTTGCGGGCGTTCGCGGCTGCATTTCGGCCGACGTGGAGAGAGCGTATCGTGAAGGCCGCGGCGACAGCACTGGGGAACGTTAGTTTGAGCTTGAGGATGTACAAACGGCGCAAGGGCATGGTGAAGAAGATGCCGACGTAGGCGCAGCAGAGGGTGAAAGTGATGAGACGTCTAGGGGAGTCGGATTAGTGAGCGTGAATATGAATATATGCGTAGTATCACCCACCCGAAATCAGAGACCGGGTCGTCTCCCAACAGCCCGAGTTGGTACGCAGCAGGGAAGCCGGACGTAAAGAGCAGGCCTAGGGAGCCAGCAGCCTGAGCGGGAGATGAAGCTGGTTAGTTGTTGGGATCCGCACGTAAAGGCTCCACGTACGGTCGCGGCACTTTGGCAGCAGACGTTCTCCTTGGGGCCGAAGTAGCCTCCCCCGAAGCGTTCGGGGAGGGCTTTGGAAAGCGGCTTGAGAATGGCGAAACCGAAAATGGAGCCAAAGAGCGAGGCGCCAAAGGTCCAACCTGTCTTGAGCCCAAGGTAGACACTGGAGTGGAGCTGTGAGGGAGACGAAAATAGGGCAAAGTAAACTGGCATACTTGCTGGCAGAGATGACAGCGCCCAGGGCACAACCGACAAAGACAGCGCGGAATGTGAACTGCTGTTCTTCAGGAGCATCGGGGTCTACAGGGAAGGGGACATCGGTGCGTAGACTCTGGGCTTCGTCGTCCTCGAGGTCGAATTGTGGCTGGGCAGGATATACTTGATCAAGTGTGGCTTTTTCATCGCTCATGAATTTCTCAGAGCCGATAGGAGACGCGCATTCGCCATTTTGTGGGACCGATCGAGGAGAGTCCCCGGCGGAAGGCTGTACTGTGTCTGGGAGCAGCATTCGGGATGGGGTCTGAGGTTCTGGGAAGACGACTGGTGCATTTTGAGGAGGAGAGTGATAAGACAGAAGACGGCCCGGCCGGAGAGGCGAACGATAGAGCATGTGCAGATGGTGTGAGTGCGAGTGCGAAATTGGGCAGGAGGATGATAAGGTCGGAGTGGGAGGGAGGCGTTGCGAGCTCACATGTCGCATGTGATGTCGAGGGTGGAGGACGGGCGGAAGGGGTACGGCATTTTCGTGTGCGTGCGCTATTTATGGCTGAGGAGGAAGAAGCTAGAAGATAGCAGCTGGATGAGCGCATAAATACCGCCTAGAGTGCGTATACGTACCGACTGAACATCGGAGGAATAGATCAAGGCTGTCTCGGAGTTAGGGATGTGACAGTGCGTTTGAGACAGATGCAACATTGACCGAAGTGGCCGAAGTGGCGTTTTTGAGAATATTATACGCCAGGGTGTGCTGCCCACACAATCCCGAGACGAGGGCCTGAGCGACCCGGTGAAAAGATCGTCGGGGACGGCGCACTGGGACAATCTGGGAAAACACGGTGAGCTAGAACGGCCCAAACGAGAAAGAGTGGCATACGTACCTTGCACGACGCACGTCGTCGTTCAGGACAAGCTTGGGGCAAGTTCTCTTCCGGCGTTGAGACCCGTGAGCGCCTAGTCCTGCATCCCTGCTGCCCGCGAACTAGTCAAACGCCGCAAACAGTCCGTTTGATAAAGGGTATACTGGAACATGTACAAGACCAAGCTAGCAGTGCTAGAACCGGAAGAACCCCTGTCAGACCGATAAGCTGGCCTCCTTGGCTGTCCTCTGCGGACGCGGGCCTTTCGGCACGCCCACAGGCACTTGCAGCGTGGACGCTGAGTCCGCGAACGACTCCTCCGGGACTCGTTTCCTCATCACGCCCGGCCGCCTCTCGCGCATGAACTCAGCCTCCAACCCGTCGCTCGAGCCGGTCGCGGCGAACCTTGAGTTGTCACGCTCAATCGCGAAGCAGCGATCGTCGCCGGTGTCGGTGTCGGCATCCGCAAAGACCTCGCCGAGGTCCTCGAGCGTCCGGTGTGCAGTCTCGGGGTACACGAAGAAGACGACGGCGCCAGAGAGGAGGCAGGCGCCGGCGAGGATGAAGTAGTAGCCGGCGCGGAGCGCGGCGAAGAGCGGGGGCGTCGCGAAGGCCACCGCGAAGTTGCATAGCCAGTTCGCGGCGTTGGAGAGCGCCATGCCCTTTGCGCGCGCCCGCATGGGGAAAATCTCCGCTCCGAGCAGCCATGGGGTCGGGCCCCAGCTGGAGAGCGGGTCAGATTGGAGTGGAAGTGAGATGGCTAGGAAGACTCACGTGGCACCATAGGTCCAAAGGTAGAGCGAGACAGCTACGGGGACGAATGTCAGGATGAGGTGGTGAGACAAATGTAAGGAGAGGGCGTACCCGCGAAGATGCCGTTGGCTCCGGGGATGCGAGCGGGTCCGATGGGGATGGCGTCAACATGGTGTTGCAGACTGCCGATAATCGCGAGGAACCCGGCGAGAAGGACAGAGCCAACGAGAAGGAACGGCCGACGACCGATCCGGTCGATGCCCACCATAGTCACCAGTGTGCCAGAAGAGTACACGATCGCTGCGGCCGCGGCGTAGAGGAGGGAGCGCTCAATGGGGAAGCCCGCGCGGGTCAAGTTTGAAGGGAGAAAGTAAAGAATAGCGTTGATTCCGTTGCATTGAGCGAAGACCTGGCAGGTGATGCCGACCAGGGTGCGGCGGCGATACTGGCGGAAGAGCTGACCCCACGACGCTTCACCCTGTTCGGCCTCGAGTGCGACGGCGGCTTGAATATCGACAAAGGTCGCGCGTACGGCGAGGTCGTCTTCGTTGCCGTCAGCATGCAGGTCGGCGAGGACGCGCCGGCCTTCGTCGAGGAAGCCATTCTTGATGAGGAAGCGCGGGGTTTCGGGAAGGACGAAGGACCACATTACGAGCAAGACGGCGAAAGCAGCCTGGATCGCGTAGGGGCCGCGCCAAGACGTTTCCGAAGGAAGGGAGAAGAAGAAGGCGAAGCCGATCCAGGCAGAGAGGGTGTAGCCAAGGTTGAGGCAGATGTACTCAATTGAGATGAAGAGTCCACGGGCATGCCGGGGGCGATCTCGCATTGAAGGATGGGGACGGTCATGGAGAGAATGCCGACAGCGACGCCTTGCAGAGCGCGGCCGCAGATGAGTGCGGCGAGGTTGGGAGCACCGATCTGAATGGCCGCGGCGATGAAGTAGATGATCCCTCCTATGCGGATCGCCATGCGCGACCGAGGATGTCGCAGAGGTAAGCGGCGAAGAAGGAGGCGATGAACGCCGTGATGTTGAGGGACGACACAGTGATCGCTGAGGGAGGGCGTTCGGTCCTGGTATGGATGAAGGTAGCAAAGCGAACG
This sequence comes from Epithele typhae, assembly GCF_022376455.1. NCBI lineage: Eukaryota > Fungi > Basidiomycota > Agaricomycetes > Polyporales > Epitheliaceae > Epithele > Epithele typhae. The sequence goes on along the minus strand of NW_025954196.1, from coordinate 1,025,455 downwards.
GTGCTCACATTGTACCCAAGGGTTTATTCCCGTATCTCCCGCCTGAATCTGTGCGAGAGTGACATCGTGCCCGAAGAACCGACGGATGAAGGGCGGTTGAACTTGGAGGGCCGCGATAACGCCTTGGCTGTACCCGAACATGGCGTCTCCCAAGGATGCGAACGCAGAGGAGCCAATGAGTAGGGGGCGACCGACCATCCATCGGGGATAGTGGCGAGGAAAGGTCTTGGGCCTAAGTCTGTCAACGAAGGTGGACATGGCGATTGCGATCAACGCAGATCACTGAACAAAGCGAGGAAAGGAATGAGCGGAAGGGAAAGATGAAGACAAGACATTTCAACGTCGACTCACCTTATAGCCTTTGCCATAGCCCGCCATGGCTGACATTATGCCAGCCACGAAGAAGTCCGAGGGGAGGGGAGCGGCAGTCTTCGGCATTGATTTTGGTACGGCCCAAGACTCAAGTATAGAAAGTTGAAGTTTAAGCACAACGTAAGCATATGAGATGCTTCCAAGCCTATGGCCTGAGTGCTGAGACGATCTATGCAGCAAGCAAAGCATCCAGGTGAGGGCGGAGAAGGAAGGAGGAAAGGCTGCCGGGTGCTTGGAGGGGAATTTGGCGCGGGCATTACGACCACGTGATGTTAGCATCGACGCGTTTGACTGCGCCTCAACTTGTTGATCCTTCCTCCGTGGTCACCCAACGCCGACATCCTCTTCCTCCCATGACTCTCGGTTGAGGACTTCACGCACGATACCCCACGACACCGCCGCCCCACAGCTTTCTTCTTGAGAATATGGCCTCCCGACGCAGACAGCTCATCTATGCTCCACTGAACGACTCACACGACAATCGAGACAACTCTCCCTCACGTCCATCGACCTTTATGCGCCTTGCGCTCGGACAAGATGACTACGAAGAAGAAGAAGAAGAAGAAGACGTCGTTGAAAACATGGTCATGAGCGTGCAGACGCGTCCTCCTAGGACATCTCCCATCCGCTACCCATCTCTTCCCATGGTCCCCGAGGTGTCAGAGGAAGGCTCCACATTGTCGGAGAGGATGTCTGTCACGACTCACAGCACCGGGAGTACGATACGCGAAGTCAGCGGGTACGATACCAATGCTCAATACCGCGGACTTCCACCCCCACAACTCCCGACAATCGACTCTGGAGAACCCTTTGACTGGGACGGGGTCCGCCATACACCTCAGGAAGACCCTTTCGCAGACTCCCGCCCTCCAGTCTACCATCAACCTGCCCCCTCTCTCACATATCAGCAGCCTGCTCTTTTGACGCACAATACGTCCCAGAGCAGCCTCTCCGACCAGTTCTATCTACCGGAACGGAACTCTTGGAATCTCCCCTCCCGGCCTATGTCCGCATACAGCGCGGTCACTTCCCAGCCCACCGGCTACACATACTCAGCACCCCCGGAACAAGCATCGGCAGTGATGTATCCCTCCGACGCCAGTATCGACCACTTCCAACACGACACAGAGGCGTACGCTTCTGGTACATTCTCTCGTGCGTCCTACCGACCCCCACGCTCGCGCTCCCCTACTCCAGGCTTCGAAGACGAAGACTACCAAATCACTGGCAACGGCAGCGTGCAGTACACCGGATACACCCCCTCCCCTCAACGGAAACAAGCATCCGTACCGAATGAGAACGAATCCCCACTTCGCCCCCGCCCATTCTCCCAAGCCTCTTCCAACACCGTCATCGGCGATGGTGGCCAACGCCGCCCTTTTTCAAAAGTTTCGACGAATTCGACGACAGAAAGCGACTTTCAGTACTCGAAGACCCTCCTCCGCGCGATGTCGGAGCCCGCCGACCCGGAGAAGGTGTCTCTGGCCAACTCTGGGTCGACTGCTTTCACCGAGCCTGAAACCCCCCTTCCGACGCGTCACTTCGGCCCTGCACCCTCAGGGCGCATTCTGCGCAGGCACAAGACGAAGAAGCGGGTGCAGCTCACCAATGGAAACCTCGTCCTTGATCTTTCCGTGCCCCCGAAGCTCGTGTTGCCCCGCAAAGGCGACCAAGAGACGACGAAGCTGCGGTACACAGCTGTTACTTGCGACCCCGATGAGTTCGAGAGGCGGGGCTTCTTCCTTCGCCAGAACCAGATGAAGCGGACGACGGAATTGTTTATTGTTATTACTATGTTTAATGTGAGTATTTCTTCAATGTGCTGTTCGTTCATCGTGTTAATGCTATTGCGTCTTGGCAGGAAGACGAAGTTTTGTTTTGTCGCACCATGATTGGCGTTATGAAGAACATTGCACATCTATGCTCGAGGAAAAACTCGCGAACATGGGGAGAGGATGCTTGGAAGAAGGTAAGAAGAGATTATGGCTTAGGCAGGGCGAGACTTACATTTAGAACAGGTGGTCGTATGCATTGTGGCCGACGGGCGGAAGAAGATCCACCCACGCGTTCTGGATTGCTTGACACTACTTGGTGTTTATCAGCCTGGAGACCACATGAAAAACATGGTCAACAACAAACCTGTCACGGCTCACGTATTCGAATACACAACTACGTTCGGGCTGGATGAGGACCTCAAGTTCAGGTATCCGGACAAGGGTATCGTTCCTACTCAGATTATCTTCTGCATGAAGGAGAAAAACCAGAAGAAGATCAACTCGCATCGCTGGTTCTTCAACGCGTTCGGACGTATGCTGCAACCGAACGTTTGCGTCCTTCTCGATGTCGGTACTCGCCCTGCGCCGAAGAGCATCTACCACCTATGGAAGGCCTTCGACGTCAACTCCAACGTCGCGGGTGCTTGCGGCGAAATCGCGGTCTACAAGGGCAAGCAGTGGCGAGGCTTGCTCAATCCTCTTGGTACGGTTCTCCGTGACTCTCATCACTCCTTACTCACATCCTGGCAGTTGCGGCCCAGAATTTCGAGTACAAGATCACTAACATCCTCGATAAACCGACGGAGTCGCTTTTCGGTTATATTGGCGTACTCGTACGTGATTCGCAAGTTTCAACATTCTGTCCCATTGACTGGTTGTACAGCCTGGAGCGTTCTCCGCATACAGATACATCGCCCTGCAGAACGATCAATATGGCCTTGGCCCGCTGGCGTCCTACTTCAAGGGAGAGGTTCTGCACGGCCGTGACACGGATATCTTTACCTCAAACATGTGTACGTTCGATTATCATCCACTTAGCCACTCTCATTGATTCCCTCATTTCCACAGATCTTGCTGAAGACGTAAGAGGCCATTACGCTTCACAAGACCCACTACTAACTTCGTCTCCAGCGTATCCTTTGCTTCGAGCTGGTCGCAAAGCGGAACTCGAACTGGTATGTGCCACTGAACTCGTTGCGGACTTCGTCTGATGAGTCTCCTCAGGTTGTTGAAGTATGTGAAGAGTGCTGTCGCCGAAACGGATGTCCCCGAAGCTCTGCCAGAGTTCATCAGTCAACGTCGTCGCTGGCTCAACGGCTCTTTCTTTGCGGCGACCTACGCAATTGCTCACCTGGGCCAGATCCTGCAATCAGGACACAGCGTCGGGAGAAAGTTCCTGCTCTTCGTGGAAACCATATACAATGTCATGAATCTCATTGCGGCTTGGTTCGCTGTCGTGAGTGATTACTTGCATATCCGCCACTACAGTAACTCACTGCAATGGATCTAGGGCAACTTCTATCTGTTTTTTGTGCGTCTGTTTGTCGATAACCACTGCACTGTGTTCTAATTTCGCTGTAGGTGATTCTGACGTCTTCGCTGGAGGCCCCGCAGTTTGGTTTTTCTGGCATCAAGTACTTCAACTCAGTGTCCCAAGTAAAGTCTCCTCTTCGCTCTTTGGAAATACACGCTGATTGTTCGGTAGTTCTTCATGGCCGGACTCGTCATCGCGTGCTTCCTGTTTTCCATGGGGAACAAACCCAAAGGGTGCGCATCTCATCCCCGCTTTCCTCGAAGCTGTGATCCGCGTCTTACTTGCAATACAGGGCACGCTGGAAGTACAAGATTTGCACCATCTGCTTTGCCGTCCTCATGGTTTACGTCCTCTTTGCGGCCGTCATGTGCTCGATCCAAGCCGCGCGCCAGAGCGACTCGGCGTACAGGGTGATGCTGTTCAGTATCATCGTCACCTATGGCAGTGAGTACGAACACAATTCATCCGTGCGCGTGGTGCTGACATGCATGTGTTCAGTGTATGTTGCGTCGAGTATCTTGGCGTGCGACCCTTGGCACATCTTCACGAGCTTCATTCCGTATATGCTGCTCTCCCCAACGTACATCAATATTCTTCAGATGTGAGTCACCTTCCGTGCTCACCGTGAGCAGGACCTGATGCCTCAGCGTGTAGCTACGCCTTCTCGAACTTGGACGATGTGAGTTTATTGGTCTCGTGAGCGTAAAGCCACTTGCTGACCCTTCCCATGTAGATCTCCTGGGGGACGAAGCAGGACACGGAAGTGAGCCACGACCTCGGCGCTGTCATCCAGAATAGCAACTCGCAAGTCGACCTCGAGGTCCCCACGGACGCGACGGACGTGAACCTGCTGTACGAGGAGGCGCTCGACAACGTTCGGAACCGCAAGCCAATCCCGAAGGCGCAGGGACTGAATAGCGCGGAGAAAGAGCAGCTCGCGCGCGACTACTACGCGAACGTGAGGACGAACGTGCTGCTCTTTTGGGTGCTCTCGAACGTACGTCGCTGCGCTTTGGTGCTGTGTGCGACGGGGCTGATGAGGAGTCCAGGGCTTGTTGCTCGTCGCGATCTTGGGTGGTGGCGACTCCGTGAGCACGTTCTCGGTCAACGACACGTTCACGCGGACGAAGGCGTACATGACCTTCATCCTCGCCTTCGTCGCCATCACTAGTATCATTGTGAGTGCATCCTACTTCATAGTATGGATGGGGCACTGACACGACTGCAGCGATTCAGCGGGGCGGTCATGTACCTCACCGCCCGCGTATTCACTGGATGATCGACCACCTCTCGCTCGAAGACGTCGAGCCACAGGGCTCTGGCCGTATCTATGCGTGTACCATACCTCCCCTATATGCGATCCCCTCCTCATATGCCACCTGGAACATCTACGAACGCTGTATATCTTGCTCTTGCTACCCACGTTCTACTTGTACATCGCCCATACGCTATACTTGCCTACATATCATATATGCATGCCCGCCCTTCCTCGCGGGCGCGTTACCCCGCTCCTTCGTCCGACGCCCCGCCGCTCAAGCGTACAGGTAGTCGTAGAACGACCGCCTCCCAGGGGCCGCCCTGGTCTTCACGGGCTCCGCGCGCTGCCTCGGCCGGTGCGGCGTCCGCCGCGCGGGCGAACGCGAAGGCGACGACGCCGCGCGCCGCTGCCGTTCGAGCAGGCGCGAGCGGAGCGCGTCCGGGCCCTGCCGTCTGCGCAGGTCCGGTGCGAGCGAGGAGGGCACGGCGACCTGCGCCTCGGCCAGGACCGGCGCGTCCGCGTCCGAGTCAAAATCCCCTCTGCGTCCCACGTTGGGGACCTCGCGGTCCGACTCGCGAGCGCGTCCCCGCGGTCCGACTCGCCCAGCACGGACCAGTCGTCGTCATCGAAGGCGTCGAAGTCGGCGGGGGCGCGCACGGCGTACGGGACGGGCGACGGGGGCATCGAGTCAGCGCTGGCCTCGACGATGGCGGTGAGCCCGGGGCCGCCTTGGTGACCCGTGACTCCGCCCCGGCCGCCCTCGGCGTCGGAGAGGTCGCGTTCGGACGCGAAGTCTGACTCGGAGTCGAGCTCGGTCGCGGAGAGCTCGGAGAGGTCGGTTACGGGGGGCGTGTCGAGAGCAGGGGCGGCGTAGCGCGCGGGGCGGGTGACGTTCGGGCGGAGGAGGTAGGTGAGGCGGTGGCCGGAGGTGTCCTTGCCTGCAGTACAGTCATGTCAGATACCGTCGCTCGGGGATGGGCAGGCACAACTCACTGAAGCTGACGATGTCGTGGTACCGCGCACAACAGTGCACGACGTACCGCGAGAACGCGTTGTCCTCGATGCTCCACACGAGTTGTAGCGGCGTCCTCGAAACCTCGAGCACGGCGCCGCCATCGTCCACCGGCGTTCCCGGGAAGTGCATCTCGGCCGCTGCGTCGGGCGCGAGCAGCACACCGCCGGCGGCGAGCCAGCCGAGGAGCGCGTCCTCACGTCGTGGACGAGCCTCTCGTGCGCGGCCTGCGCGGCGCAGCTCGCGGCGCATGCCCTTCAAGCTGAGAGAGAATCGGCCGGCGTTGGCGGACTCGGGTGTGGGGAGGATGGGAGTCGCTGCTGGTACGGGGCCGTTGCGGGCTAGATAGCCCGGGAGCGGGACGGGAAGGTCGCGCGACGCTGGGGACCGGGACGCCGAAGTCCTTCTTGGAGGGGGCGACGATGTGGGCGTTGCCCACGAAGCGGGCTACATACGTGTGGCGGGAGGAGAGGGGCGTCGGCGTCGGCGCAGTGAGAGCCCAGCGGGAAGGGCTTACCGTTCTCCTTGCGCCGCACCCAGCGTTTGCCCTCCTTATCGTCCCTGCTGTTCCGCCTGGGCGCAGTGGGTGCCGTAGGAGCCTTCTGGAGAAGGGAGAGGTGCGCAAATCTGTCGGAGAGGACTGAGGTGCGTAGGAGTGCCGGGAAGGACATGGGGATGGGGCCGCTATCTTGCGATACAGAAGGAGCTGTCGAGGCCGGGGCGGCACTGGCGGCAACTGTGGGGTTATCAAGGTCGACTCCATCGTGCACTATGTGGTCTTTGGATGTGCTCAGGGTTTAGGAGACGTTGCTGGAGGACGGGATGGAGGAGGAAGACAAGCTGCTTCCTGACGCGACTCACCTCAGGCCTTCGGATTCCGGGCCGCCCGGAACAAGCGGACCGCATACTCATCCGAATCTGGGCCTGTGCAGCCTGCAACGGGAAAGTTTGGATCGTGCGGTGTTCTGACCTGAGGAAATCGACGCACGACTGAGAGTTTTTGCTTACTCGTTGATTCTTCAGGGACATCTGAACACACCAAACATACGTTCGTGCCATTGTTTATGACAATTGGCAGTCGTTGGTGTGCGTATCTCCGGCCAGAGGCGGTGGTGCAAGGTTGAATCTTGCGATGAAGCATGTGCTTGTCTTGTGCTTCGAGAAGAAAGCAGCGACGCACAACCCTCATGCACATACACTAAGCTGCAACAAATAGATTGACGGGGCTAGTGCCCGAGTACAGAAAATACACATAATCTAGAAATACGTACTAGCTAGCAGTTGGGAGATAACACGTCGACAAGACGAGACAATAGTCATAGATGTTCTAGCGTGAAGTCGTAAAAACAAGACGAACAGAGCGCTAACGTGAGAAGCAGCGGAAATAATCAGGTAGTCAGGCTTTCCGTAGGGAAGAGCGGGAAGGGATAAGGTGTTGTGGTAGTCAGGTAATCATGTCCCGGTAATCAAGAAGGGAACAAAAGGGAATCACTAGAGACCGAAAGCCGTAGCAATGGAGGGAGCTGCAGATCCCTGCCGCATCTGCGAGAAACCGTTCACCGAGGACGGTGCCATGGATCCGTGACGCTGGCGCTCCCAGAGCTTGTCCTTGGCGCGCACCTCGATGTTCGCGAAGGGCTGGGCCTGCTTGAGCTGCACGCAGTCGCGCGTGCCGAGCACGAGCAGCTCGAAGAAGAACGCAGCGGCAGCTCTGCGAGATGCCTATGGAGAAGGCGCAAGTTGAGCACCTACTCCAGATCGCAAGATGCGAGAGAAAACTCACCTTCTGCGCCATGTTGTTGAAACTCATGTACTTGTCCTCGTCCTGCTCCTCCGGGTTTGGCTGCAGCTCTCGCCTGACCAGCCCCAGTGCCTTCGCCGTGTTCTTGCTGTACCCTTTCCCGTCGTCCGTCGCCTCCGTCGCTTGGCTCTGTGTCGCTTGGCTGCTGCCTCCAACCCGGTCGTCGAACAGCGCGATGGGGCAGGTGGCGTCCGCATGGCTCTCGTCACCCTCCTCAATGAGTGGGTCTGGCGGCGGGGTCGACAGGCGCGAGAGTGGCGACAATGGGCCGACTGACTTGCTGTGTGCGCGCTCCGCGCTGATTTCGGGCACGTCCATCTGGAAGTCGTCCATCGGCAGGCCGGTGTCGAACGTCAAGTCCGCGCCGGGCCCCACACTCCCGGGGCCGTAGATATCGCTGCCGAGGACGATGCTGGGGGCGGCGCTGCCGGCACGACGGGCCTCCTCCATCTGGTCGTCCTCGTCGACGACGCTGCCGTCAACTCGCCGCTTCTTGCTTGGGGGCTTCTCGGGAGACGCACCACGACGTTTCGCTGGTTGCAGATTCGCGAGCGGGCGCATGAACATGTCCGCGAGTTCGGGGGCGAGTCCGGGGGGCGCGGCAGAGAAGAAGTTGCCGTGGGGGGTGTTCTTGGTTGGCAGGAAGTGCGCGAGAGGGTCGTCGCGGATTTCGAGGAGGCGCATGACGAGAGAGGAGCGAGGGAGGTAGGGGTGTTCGGTTACAATGTCACTCACGTCCTTCTTGTAGGCGGCGCCCAAGCCGGCGTTGCGACCTCGGCCTACTCGCCCTCCAGGACCGTCTGCAAGCTCCGTCACGGAATCAATGATCTGCTTCTTCTCCTTCCTCTTCCTCGCAACATCTTCTGGGACCGCTTTCGGTGTAAGTTCCAGTTCGGGAGGAGGAGTCTTCGGGGGCTCGGTGAGTGGTGACACTGAGGATATATGTGAGCATTGCGAAAGGAGAAGTCTGCGAAAGCAGAAAACTCACTGTCTCGAGAAGGAGTCAAGCGGGGTGTTGGTGCGTGTTCGCTGGGAGCATGTGCACCAACCGCGTGCTCGCTGGGAGCATGCTCGCTCAATGGATGGTCACTGAGTGGCTCGTCTTCGAATGTGATGCCGAGGTCGAGATCCATGGCCTCCATGTCGGGCCCGAAGCCCATGTCGACATCTGCGCCGAAGGGGTTTTCTGAAGCTGCCCGACTCCTGACTGAGAGGAGATCCGCGTCGACCACGGATGCGCCGAGCATGTGGGAAGCTATCGACTCCTGGTACCCTCTCGTCGCCGCGGCATCTCGCCCCACCTCGATACTCATGTCGTCGTCGTCCATCCGCGAAGGTGTGCGTGCAGCCGACGCCGGGCCATCACCGAAGTCGAGATTGAGGTCGAGGTCGAAGTCGTGCGATCCAATGCCGTCAGAGGGCCCAAGGTCGAAACCGTAACCTCCGTCGTCGAAGTCGAGTTGTATATCAGCGTGAAGGGTGATATCAGCTGCTCGGGCAATGTGCTGGCCTCCCGGCTGGACATTACGGGCCTCAAAGTCTGTGGTGTCCCTGAAGAACGATGAGCAACTTGAGGTCGCTGCGTGAAGAAGCACTCACCAGTCGAGGTCCGGAAGAAGGGCATCGAGGTCAAGGTGGTTGCTCTGGAGCGTAATAGAATTCTGGTTGACCGCGAGCTGGTCTTCTGTCATGTCGACGACTCCCGGGCGGAAAGCCTGGAATGGTGGTTAGGCGGTGTTCACCCTAAGAACGGACCAACGCACCATCTTGATTTTGAGCAAGGCTTCATTGCAGTCATCAAGAAGATACTTGGCCTTACGGCTGTAGATACGGACCACACCAAGCAGCAGTTGTCCGCTAAGACGGAGGGCCATGACTTCGATCTCCTGGTGCATGATCGCGTCTGGGGTGCGTGAATGCAGGATTCGGAACAGAATGAAAGCATACATACCGACCGACTGCTCAATGTCCGTCTGTAGTGTTTGTGTCTTTGAGAGCTTCCTCTCCATGTGGGCCGCGAGCCAGACCCTGGCCAGGGGCCCGCGGCGAGACAGAATCGCCTCTGAGTAGAACTGCAGGCATGGGGGTCAACAAAACGCGACAGGTTTTGCGACACAGACGCACCATTGGTATCCAAGCTGGTTTAGATCCTCAAAGCGCGTCCAGGGGCGGGAGAGGGGAAGGGAGGGTATCGCGACGCGGGGGAGAGGAGGAAGACTGAAGTACTGAAGCCGCCGCGCCGAGCTTTCGAACCGACCACCACAGACGCCTGTACCACGTGCGGCTGCTGGCAATACCGGTCACGTGTCCGACACGAAATTCCGCTCGCCACAGTGGCAGCGACGACTGGTCGACTATACGCTTGCGCTCGACGCCTTACCCACTGTCCACCCCCCCTCTCTCCATGATCGCCTCTTCCTCTCGGAATGTGCTGAAGAGCGCACGGCGGAACATCCTGCGCGAAGCAGAGACCGCGGCAACCGTGCTCCCTCGTGCGTAGCTCCTGTTCATCCCTTCTTGAGCCGTGCGCTGAGACGGGCACAAGACCTCGGTGGGCAGCGGCGGTACGCGTCGGAGCAAACACACGCACGCCCAAAATGGATGGACAAGTCTGATCCTGGACGTTCCCAAAGGTTCGACTCTGGGGCCCGCCGAACACCGCTAGCGCGGTACAACATGATTCTCTCGGGGATGCTGGAGAGGAGTCAAACGCTGGCGATCGCGCGTACAGTAGGGGAAATGAAGGGAGAAGATATCCAGCCAGACAGGAACACCTACCACGCTCTTTTACAAGCATGCGTCCACCACAAACTTCCTGCAGAAACACGCGCTGTGTTCGAGGACATGGTTGCGTCTGGCATCCAGCCAGACTTGCACTCTTTCCACTTCCTACTCAAAGTGAGTATCCCATCAATAATGGCCTAGCTTATACTTGTGTTCAACGACTTCCCACAGTGTCATCAGGACGACTCGTCCGCCATCTTGAAGATGATGAAAGAATGGAGTCTGAGTCCCAACGAGTACACATACGAGATTCTAATCGAGGGAGCCATCGCAAGTGGGAGCCTGGAGTCTGCTCTGCAAATACTCGCCGAACTTGGACCCGCCGGCTTCTCCCCCACTATCCAGTCGGCAAGTCTTGTCATCACTTGCGCTGCTCAGCAGAATCACGCTCGGTTGGCTCTCGACTTGGCGGATAACTACGAGACGAATGCCGTTCGGAGGTTAGATGCGTCGGTGTGGGTAGATGTGTTGACTGCGTGCGCAGAGTCCCTTTACGTGCGTGATTTGTCTTCGCTGCTGGACTTTCGAGCTGACTTCGGATGCAGCCGGAAGGTACTGTGCACGCATGGCAAAAAGTCTGCAAAGAGTTACATACCCTACCGGACGAAGGATTATGCCTGCTGGTTCTCCACGCCGCCGCTCGACACGGGCTGTCAGAACTTGCACTGGAGGTGCTCGAAACGCTCAAAGCCAGCCAGGTTCCCCTTGCTGAACACCACTTCGCTCCAGTGGTGGACGCCATGTTCCAGCAGAAGCAGATCAAGGAGGCGTTCCAAGTATTCGACTTCATGCGCAGGAACGGCGTCGAGCCTTTCTTTGAGGACATCCCGAAGCCACTCAGTGATCTCGACGGGGTGGACGAGGCTTGGGGCAAGCTCGAGGAGATTCATGAGGAGGGCAAGACGGTCGATATCGTCGCCTTCAACCTCGTCCTGCAAGCCACAGCTGGACTTCGGGACCTGCAGCGAACTATCGGCATTTACAAGGCAGCCTCGAAGGTCGGCGTCGTCCTCGACGTGCGCTCATACAACATCGTTTTCGCGGCGTGCGCGGCTACGCGCCATCGCGGACTCGGCGACCGCATCCTCGCGGACATGAAGGCGGCCGGCGTCAAGCCTGATACGCGCACGTACGTGGAACTCGTGCAGCTCTGTCTGACGCAGACGACGTACGAGGACGCGTTCTTCTACCTCGAGGAGATGAAGGCGCTCGGGATGAAGCCTCCCGCATCAGTCTACGAAGGCATCATCCACAAACTTGTTTCCGTCGGCGACACACGATACAAGCTCGCGCTGGAGGAGTTCCAGGAGTGCGGACACCATATGTCGAAGCTCCTCAGGTCCTTTATCGAGTCGGAGGGACAAGGTGGACCGAGCGGACCGCAGGCGCCCCAACCTGCTGTGGAGCCGGTCGTGCTGTAGACTGGCGGTGATGGTGACGGATCTACACGTCTAATGTGCGTACATTATCTAAACCCGATGATTATCGTAATCAGCTGTCGTCGACGGTTTGGCACTTCCGCCTCTCTCACGTTTGGTCCGCCTGTGTGTTTGAGGCTTGAAGCCGTCTTTTGAGTCCAAAACCAGTGCTCCAGGATGCACTTCGTTGCTGTCCACATGAAGTATCTACGAACGCCCTCATAGTGGTTGCTGGACTGGCGAATGGGCTTGGCCAGAGCCGGATTGACCAGTCTTGCGACCCATAAGTTCTTCAGAAATGTTACCATGGTAAGCTCCTCTCCTTCACTATTTCCTTCCCACTCTGAGTGGAAGTGCGTTGGCTGACACTTTGGCAAAATTTACAGCCTGCTAAGGACGTCACTCAACTTACTGGGAGCGAGGACACGTCCACGGATGCAGGGCTGGGAAGGACAGTCAGAGCGGCGGCGCTCCGCGCGTGGCCACAGCAGGTACCGCAGCACGTTGGGGGCCAGAGGACAATCGCTGTGCAGCCGGAAGCTATAGACGACAGTGAGTGTATGCTATCCCTTGCCTGGAACTGTTATTCTTGGGCCGAACCTGACTAATTGCAGCTTTAGGCCTCTGCCAGTACTACGGGGCCGTCACACACCGTGCATACACTGAGATGCATAGTCACTGAGTATCTGTTATGGCTCTCGTTATGCCAAGCGTGTGTGTGCGATGTGCCGTTCGATAAGTAGATGGTCAGGGTCTTTCACCGATGTCGATGAGAGGCGCCTAATGTCGAGCGCAACCGCTCGTGTACGAGAAATATTATGGGCAACTGTAGTTACAAGGCTCGTTGAGTGACGGTCGAAGTTCGGGCTGGGCGCGTAATGCAGAAGAGCAATGCCCTGCGTCTTTCCCGATTCGCTGCCCACCACTCAAATCCAGTTCGATGTGAAGCTGGAAGGACGCTGATGAGGAAACAGACAATTGGGGGCTGTGGGCACGTCGCAAAGTCTCAGCGGATTCACGCGAGAGCAACCCCCAGGATCAGAAGGTTAAGGTGATAGTCAAAATTGCCGACTAGTGTCGCTTCCGCAACCTGGACACGGCGACGCAGTAGGTACATTATACACAGCAGACTAGCAGACCGGATAGCATAGCTCCTCGATTTCCGCGAACTCGTACCCGTCCTCGCGCACGCCGACAGGCAGCCCATCCACCCTCCGCTCGACACGGTACACCGCCCACCTACATCGAGCCTTGAGGAATTCGCTCGGTACCCATATCCCAACTGATTGCAGAGCCGGTGGCATGATCTGCGCAAACACGAGCGCGACCGAAGGCAGCGTCGTGATACAGAACTTGTCATAGACTGGCGGGACATGGTACGGGTTGAACCCAGGCGTACTTGCGTAGTCGAGGTTCACCCACAGCATGCGCAGACGCGTCAGCGGAGCGAGCTGATGCGCAATATCGGTCTGGACGGAAAGTTCAGCACACAAAAAGGGACGGACGCGCAGGAGCACGTACCGCAAGCTCTGGGGCGACTTCCAGGTCCGGTAAGAGCCCCGGTTATACCGAGGCTCGTCTGGTAAAAAGTCAGGTCGGTACCGGAGTAACTTGAGCTCTTGTAGATGAGGGCACGTGTCGACGACGAAGCGCAGAAGGTCTTCCCTCGGCCGGCGCTCAACGGCGTATTCGATCTCAAGACGCGTGAGATGCGTGGAGGCGAGACAACGCTGAAGTATGGACTGCAGAACTCGGAACGCAGGACGTGGCGGTTTGATGTCCCAGGTTTTGACGTGATACTGGTGCCGCTGGGCGAAATGGGGGTAGGAGAGCAGGGAGAGCGTCTGGAGCGACAAAGGAAGTTGAGAATACATCTCGTCGTCCTCCGGAAGGGGAATTGGAAGGAAGAGGTGTTCGAGTTCCGGCCACGGGAACGACGATGACGACACTGGTGGGACAGAGAGCCCGACTGGTGGCCCCTTGACGTGAAGCTCGAGGGCGAGCACACGAAGGCGAGGCATGGTGGCGAAGAGGGACGCATATGAGCGAAGCTGCGGTTGCCGATTGCGTCCGGAAAGCTTCAGAGTGTGCAACCGCGGCCATTGGGAGCGTTCCAGAATGTCAAGGGGGCCGGACCCGGCGGTCAGCTCTAGGGTTTCAAGCGTTCCGCAAACGGCTTCCAGGAAACTCGACAAAGCCTCGATTTCGGTGGGAGCCGGGGGGTCATCGAACGTGTGCAGGGTGCCGAATATGTACGTGAAAGACGTTAAAGGAGAGACATTGGCGAGGATGAACATCTCTGACGGTACGAGCTTGCGTGGAGCAAACAAGAACTTGTACACCGTCAGCTTGCGTAGGGCGGGCGCTGAGAGCACGGTCTGCAATGTTCCCCATGGGACGCCGTGCTTGCTGAACGCGTACTGTTGGATAGTAATGGATGACCAGCGTGGCATGCGTTCAAGACTGTCCGTAAAGAATGGTGGAGGGTCCAGGACTCCGCAAAGCCAGGGATTGGTGGCCCATTGAGGCTCGTCACCGCTATCTACAGTCAGAGAATCAGGGCACATACAATGCAAAGTAACGTGCCTAAAAGAGCGTCAGTGATTGTTCATCCTGCCTGAGAACCAAATACTTGCCGAACGAGGGAAAATAATGTGGGTGGCACCATCCATGCCCTCTCGTCCGGGGTCCTGAGCTTGGTGTGGGAGCGAGAGAAAAGCGCAGAAGCGGACAGCGCTCGCAGGCGTTTGCACGTCCAGGAGAGCGACATGAGAGCGCAAAAGAGGTGAGTATGAAGGATGTGGATGAGCACCAGTAGCACATCGTCATTAAGACGATGGAGTCTGCGAGCGTAGTCGGGCTAAGAACATATGCGGCAAGTGAAGGAATGCAGTAGACTTACGAGGCACCCAAAACATCCATGTCCTCTGTGACGCAGTCTTCTGAAGCGTCGTGGTTGGACGAAATCGACTGGATGTCGGTGATGTAGAGGCGACTGGGTGATGATCGAAGGTGGATGGGTGTCGAAGAAAATGCCATGAGTGTCAGTTTCCAAGGGTGCGGACTTCAGTTGAAGAGGTGGGCTATCGGGGTACAGTTCGAGTATTGCAGCAGTGGAAAGTCACGGTTAACAGTCGGTCCGGGAAACGTCGAACTTGAATAGGGGCGTTCATTTGAAGAGGGTCGTCTTGCGCCAGTTCGGAGTGGCTCTCGCCGTTCGATGACCACTTGTCCAAGCTTTAACGCAGACATTTTGTGGGTCGTCGAAGTGCGCTGTGCTTTTCTGCGACCGTTGTCTCTCGTAGTCTCCCCTAGACAGGTCACAGACCTTCCGGCGAGAGAGAGAAAGAATCATGCCGGTCCCGGGTCACCAGGCGGCCCGCGCGACGGAACGAGATCGATCACATGACGAAGCCAGACGCGTCGCGACGCGGTTCGAATTCCAGCTGCTCTTCCGAGTCCCTCATCCCTATGCACTGACATCACTACCCTTATTGGACCCTCCAGATCACTGCACTCTACATGTTCTCCAGAGGCTCTAGATTTCCTTCAAACAAACGTATGTGGCTCTGTAATGCAAATCGTACCTTGTCCCGCTCACAGATTGAAATCGTTCTAGCAAGCGAGGTCCCAGGACCTGGCACATACGACGTTCAAGGTGCGCAGTTTTGCTACGCAACATTGTAGTTCTACCAACCATCCAGGTCTGCAGACCCTGAATATGACGCCTACAAGCGAGGCGCATTCCTCGAGAAGACCAATCGGTTCAACAAAGATAAGCCCTCCGATGTTCCAGGTGCGTATTCCCCCCATGCCACATCATGCATGCGTCTTCAATCCTCCTTTCAGGCCCCGGAGTCTACGACACCGAACCCCCCAGTGCCCAGAACAGGCCGCCGACACGAAATGCGCACAACACCACCGCAACAGACCGCCTAGCGGTCCTACAACGTAAACTCGAGGACCTAGAACGCATACACGTCGAAGAGAAGAAAGCCGTGAGTCCCCGCTCCTCCTCCCCTTCCTCTCCCCTCAACCAAGTCTTCGCGCTCGCAGCACCACCTCGACCAGGAGCGGCTCAAGCTCGAGCTCAGCCGCGCGCAGCGCACTGCGGCGGAGCAGACGAACGCGCAGAGAAGCTCAAGCGGCAGACGGACGCCCTCGACGCACGCGTGCAGGAGCTCAAGCGCACCGGGGCGGCCGAGACGGCGGAGCTGCGCGAGGCCCGCGCGAAGCTCCGTACGAGCGAGCACGAGAGGACGCAGCTGCTCGCGCGGCTGGGCGAGGCGAAGGCGGAGGCGCGGCGGCGAGAGGACGCGAAGGAGAGGGAGCGGCGGGTCGGGGAGCTCGAGAAGGCTCTGGCCGCCGAGCGGAAGAAGAGGGAGGCGGCGGAGGAGAGGGCGAGGAGGCGAAGGGGGAGACGGAGGAGGGGTGCTGGAGGCGCAGAAGCAGGCGATGGATGCGCGCGGGGAGGCGGAGAGCGCGCGGGTGGCGTCGGGCGGGGGGGGACGCGAGGAGGAGCTGCTGGAGCAACTCGAGCAACACCGGTACGCCCTTTCGCGCGTCGTGCGGGAGTACGGTCGGCTTGCGCCTCTACGACGTCCGTGCTGCTTCGAGCAGGTCAAGCACGAGGTCGCGCGCTGCAGCTGCGCAACAACAGCTGGAGCGCAAGCTTGGCAACAGCGATGGCCAAGTCGTCGAGCTCGCGCACCTCATCCGCCAAGTCAAAGAGGAGAGGGCGTTCCTCGCGGAGCAGCTCGAGAGGCCCAACAAGACGTGGACGCACTCCGACTGGCCTTACGCGAAGAGCAAAGCACGTCGTTTCATACCCGCTACCGACCTCACGCTCGACCTTCAAACCATCGTGATGAACGCCTGACGCTGAAGTTGCGACTCGGCGTGTCGTTGAGGCCAACCTCGAAGCTTGGAGCAACCTCGATCGCGTTCAGGCTTCCACCCTCCTTTATCACGCCTCTGTCCTCTCCAAGGAAGCGCACCACGGCTGCTCGCAGCTCGACCGGCATGCCCAGCAGCTCGCCGAAGCTACCTCGATCCGCGAGCAGCTGTCCGAGCAGCTTCAGCAGGCACAAGTCGAGCGAGCTGACGCCAGCGTATGCTCGCGGACACGACTGCGTCGCTCGCCGAAGCAGCGGCGCGGGCGGAGACGGTGCAAAACGAGCTCGCGCGTGCGCGGACAGAGAGCCAGGTGGAGGTGGCGAGGGTCGAGGATCGCCTGCTACACGAGCGGCAGGTCGCACGCGGGCCTCGGCCGCCCTGGCACATGCGAAACAAGCGGAGCAATTCCTTCAGTCTGAGGTGGAGCAGTGAGTCGGTTTCTCGTCCCCGACCTTCTGCAGAGCTACTCTGACCCGTACGACAGACTGAGTGCGGACCTTGCGGATGCGGAGCGGTACCAGCACGCGTATGAGACGCTCATTGCGGAGGTCGACGCTCTCGTGGAGAAGAACGAGCTCGCGGAGGAGGAGGCGAAGCGACTGAGCAAGTTCAACGCCGAGATCGTCGGACACAACAACCCTGCACAGCGGATCCAGTATGTGGATCGCATCCGGCGCGAGCTGCACGAAACAAAGCAGGTGCGTGTGTGGTATGCTGCCCTGCTTAGCTACCGTCTGACAGACCGTGGCACCCCGCGCAGAAACTGCTCACGTCGACACGCGACCGCGACTTGGCGCTCGTGGACAACGATGGCCTCCGTGCGGAGCTCGGTCTCTACAAGTCTGTCGCTGTTCCGCAGGACGCGAAACCCCGAACGACCATTACGCGGTCGCTCGGCTCGCCGTTCCTAGCGTATCAGAGCAGGAGAGCGCCGCTTTCGCTTCGACAGGATCGACGAGCTCGTTGCTACTGCCACCCTCGTTTGGTGGAGCGAAGGGGAGCTGGGCTCTGCAGGCAGTTCAGTCTCGCGAGGGGCGGGCTTGACGAGCGTGCCAGAGATGGATGGGTACTTACCAGAGGACATGACTTTGGACGAGCTCAATTAGTTGTGGGTTGGGCTCCGCTGGAGGTTCTATCTTTTGCGTGCTTCTTTTTTGATCTGTACGATGGCGTGACTATCATCACTTGCGCCGTGCTCTGGGAGGGCCGAGCAAACCTGGCCATTGCTGAGTCGCATCATGGGTGCTGGTGAATGAAGCAGCACAATGTTCATGTCCATAACGGAAGGACCGTGCTTGACAAGTGTGATAAGTATAAGTCGAGCGTTTTGTGGTCGAAACATTGATGTCATTGCATCCGCGGGCGGCAAAGGTGTCCCGCCTCCTGCTGGCTGTGCAACGGCGTGGAACAAAGGTGCCACCTCCGTCTCTATCGGTGCGTCGCGAGCTTCGCATGAGACAGTCTTGCTGAAGCTGCAAGTAGCGAAGTATTCACCGTGGACGGATATCGTAATCTGACCATTGTTTTGGACGGACGAGTGCGCGGCGAGTCGTCGCGGCCGACGACTGCCAGGACTACACTCGTGACGTAGCACAGAATTGGTCCAGGAAAGCCAGCTGCGATCTAGACGGTGGACATCAGCACCCCGAGAAGGTAGACTTTCCGTGTGCGCGCTCCCCTGCGCTCCTTCCTCCTGCCCGCCACGAGCCGGCTGTATGCGCTCTCTTCTCCCCTTCCCCATGCTGCCCCTCACGCTATGGTCCACGCTCCTTCTTTCTCTCTCTTCGCTCACAGCCGCGCAGCAGACCTTCTTCCCCGCCAGCATCCCGCTCTCCGTCCGCTCGCCATATCTCCAGATCTGGCTCCCGGCCGTGAACGGTAGCACACCTCTCCCGCAATCATGGCCCTACTTCTTCGGACAGCAGGTGCGTCGTCCAGCCACTCTCCTGCATTCCAGCCGCATACAAACGCGCGAGTAGTCGATCATCGGTTGGCTCGGGTTCATTCGGGTCGATGGCGTCGCCTTCAGTTTTCTCGGTGCATCGGCCGTCAGCACCGCGACGGTCACGAATATAGAGGTCACCCCCACGCGCTCCCTCTTCGTCATGACCGCCGGCCCGTTGAACGTCACCGTCACCTTCCTCTCCCCGATCGAGGTTTGTGCTAGTGGCGTACGGAGACTGTGTATGGGCGCTTATTTGTGGCGTTGGGTAGCCCGACGATTGGGTCAAGCAGTCACTCCCCTTTTCGTACGTCGCCGTCGAGTTCACCGCGACCGATGGCAAAGCCCATGATGTCCAGTTGTACTCCGACATTTCTGCCGGTATGTGTTGTACCATGAGACCTCTCACGGCGCTCATCGTTCCGTCCAGAGTTGGTCAGTGGTAATCGCACAGCGAATGTGAACTGGAACCAAGTCACCACGGCCTCTAGTATCTATCATGAGATCGAACTGCAGACCCCTCAGGCGAACGTGGAGATCTTTAATCAAGCCAACGACGCGAAGGTCTACTACGCCATTCACACTGTAAGCCGCAGGATTCAACTTTTTACTGTCATTGTACTGACGGTCGTGCATATACAGGTCCCCGGTGCGACATGGCAAATCGCTCGAGACACTCGTGGGCAGTTCGTGACGAACGGGGCGCTCACGAATACGCGCGATCCAGCGGCCAATGGGCCCATAAGCCCGTGAGACAATGAACCTTCAAACCATCCCGTTCATGGCTCATCGAACGTTCGCAGGGATTTTTATGTGGCGGGGCTCGCAGTGGACCTCGGCAGTGTCCAGTCCAGCAGCAGCCCTGTGGCATGGACCGTGGGCGTCGTCCGAGATCCTGTCGTGCAGTACACCACGTTCTTGGGCGAAGTCCAGAACCGGCGACCATATTTCTTCACCCAGTATTCCGACATCTCGAGCGGGGTAAGTCTGCCAATCCATAACACAAGGATAGAGATTTACCGAAGGACGCCAATCAGATCGATGCAATGACTGGGGGCTATTCAGCAGCCCTAGACAATGCAAAGGCCCTCGATAGCAGCATCCTGGCCGCCGCCAACAACATCTCGCCTCACTATGCCCAGCTGGTCGCTCAGGGCACTCGCCAAATTGTTGGTTCGATGGACATTACCGTCGGGGTGGATTCGCAAAACAAGCCGAACGCCTCAGATGTGCAAATCTTCGTCAAGGACGTGGGCACGAGTCGGTGCGTCGTGCCGATTCTCATGAAACGTTTGTCACTCATCAGGGCACCGCAGGCGCGCCAACCCTGTTGAGAAGCTCTACGCCGCTTGGCCTGGATACCTCTATTTGAATGCTTCTTTCTGCTCGGCGATGTTGCGGCCTCTGCTTGAGTCACAAGACCCACTTACCGGACAGGCTTTCGCCGCGCCCGATCTTGGTACGCAGTGCTGTGACTTCAGTGGTGTCTATGTGCTCATTGGAGGCAGGCTCCAACTTTCCTGTTGCCACTGGGGCTCGCGGTGCGCCGATCGAACAAGGAGTTGAGCGTAAGTCGTTCTGTCTTCACAAGGTTCAGATGACTCACGTTTTTGCAGAGTCTGGAAACATGTTGATTATGATGTACTCGCACGCACGTTTCTCTGGTGATGGTACCCTTCTTGCCCAGCACGTACGTGTTCACATGCTTCATTATATCCAAGTAATCACATCGTTCGCAGTACGCCACAGCAAAGCGCTGGGCTGACTACCTGGTGCAGAACGCGCTTACTCCGGTCTCTCAGTGCGTTTCTCCTTCCCGGTTGGGGTCACCTTGTTGGCTAATGCGTCATCAGGACAACTGCGGACGGCATGTCGAGCTCCAACAACTCTAACCTCGCACTCAAGGGCATTATCGGCATCCAGGCAATGGCAGAGATCAGCCGTACCGTGGGCAATGATGCTGACACCCAGACGTACAGCGTGAGTGTGATTTTGGGTGTGACGCTGCTGCGTGACCCTCATGTAGATTGACGATCTATTGGTAGAATCAAGCCTCGACTCTCATCAACGCCTGGCAGTCACTGGCCGTGATATCGGGAAATGCACGAATTTCCGCGACCTACGGCGATGCAAACTCCTGGTCGCTCGGGTACAACCTGTACGCTGACCTGCTCATGGGCACCAATCTTGTTCCTTCCTCGGTACGTCGCCGCCATCGTGAGTTTTTATTTACATTGTGAACAAAATGGGTTACTCTAGGTCCGTCAAGATCAGACCCAATATCTCAGTGGTCAGTTGAATGCTGGTGAGTGCTCTCGTTGGCTAAATCAACCGTTAGTCAATTGACGCAACTCTTAGCCCCGATGTTTGGCCTGCCTATCGACAGCGCCTCCGGGCAAACCACGAGCATGGGTTAGTACGGCAGAGCTGTACCCGCGGATCCCACTGATAATAGCGCCACCAGCCTGGCTTCTCTTCACTGCGGCGACGCTGACGGACAACGGTGTGCGCGACAAACTCACCGACGGAGCGTACGCGCGCGCGAACAGCAACCTCACGAGGAGTTCATTCATGGACCACTACAACGATGCCAATGGCGCCGTGATTGACGGAACTGCAGGGTACGCCTCTGATTGCTTCTACTGCTTTGGTCTCTAACGCGGCAAACGGGCTTACAGACCTAGCCTCGGTGGCTTGTACTCACACCTTGCGCTGACGTACGTATCGAGCAATATCAAGGAAGGACCCCCAATCGCTGACCTGGACATTCAGTCTGCAGAACAAGTCCATCAGCCTGACGTCCCCTAGCGGCCCAGGCTCCGACCCTAGCAGTTCCGATCCGAACGGCCCGAAGAACAGCAACGAAGATTCATCCACACCCGTTGGCGCCATTGTCGGTGGTGTCGTCGGCGGCATCGTCATCATCGCCATCGCCATCGGCGCTGCCATCTACTACCGCCGCACCCAGAACCGCTACGAGCGCTCTCGCGAGGACCTCGACGGCCCCACCGCCGGGCAGGTGGACCAGCCGTATCCGGTCGGCTACTCCGACGACCCCAACTCCGCCACGTCCGCCACGACCTCCGGATATGCAAACGGGCAAAGGCACGGCCACGTCCCGAGGCTGAACTACGGCACCGTGGGGACCGCGGCCACGGCCGGCGCGGCGGACTCGAACTGGCACCTCGTCGACGCGGACACACCGCCAAGGACGCCGCCCCCGCCCCCGCGGCTGACGAAGGCGCAGGAAGCGGGGCTCGCCCCCGTCACGTACCCGCCCCGCCCCAGCCCGCATCCGAGCGCGCACGACGGGTACCGGCGGGACAGCGTCGGGGAGTCGTCGCACGACCCGTCCGTGTCCGGCTCGCTCGCGTTCTCGCCGCAGGGCCTGATCGGGCGCGGGCGCGGGGAACAGGACGGGGGCTCGGTGTTCAGCGGGAGCCCGTCGGTCGCGCCGTCGAACGCGATGTCGCTGTCGATGACCGAGGTCGTGGCGCTCCGCGGGGAGGTGCAGGACCTCCGGCGGGTGATGCAGGAGATCGCGGTCGAGCGGCGGATGGACGCGCCGCCAGAGTACTCGTGAGCTTGGCGGGCGGATCGGGCGGGGGTCATATATTCATACCCCATGTCCCTGTTGTTTTACGGTATATACATGTTAATCGGACGGTTGCTTGATTTTATTTAGGTACATAGCGTTTTCTTTACCCTTCCGCAACACGATCTTCCGTCATGCCACCACGGCGCCAATACACTGGTATCTGCAAGTGATGTCCACATTCGGTGAGGCGTTTGGGTACTATGCAGCGATGTTGAGCCCATGAGGCTGAGAATGTGACTAGCGCACGCAGTTCAAAGACATACGGTACGCCGGTGTTGACCTTCATCGAATGCCTCTCCGTCTGATAAGAGGCCATTGTGAAAAAGATCAAATACATAAACTACAAGTCTTCGCTGTCCATATGTCCGTCCACCTGGCCGTTCACGAAGGTACCGCATCCACGACACGGCCGCCCCTGTCTGCCGCGATCGCAAGCAGCAGCTGCTCTATCTTCGCCGTGAGCCCCGCGACCTGCGTCTCGAGCGCGCCGAGCCTCGCCTTCGTCTCCCGCTCCTCCTCGACCTTCTCGTCCGCGGCGACGAGCGCGCGGTCGATGCAGCGCACGAGGTTGTGCGACGGGCGGTGCCTGCCCTCGAGGTTCCGCGGCGCGATGTGCGTCTGCACCGCGACGCCCTTCTCGCGCTCGTCGCACTCCATGCAGAGGAACGGCGCCGCGTCGGCTGGGAGATCGCGAGGGTCAGAACGCCGGGCAAGGAGGTAGATGCGATGAGAAGCGTGCTCACTGGGGCAATCGGTGCAGTACCAGCACGGGCGCGCGACGAAGCCGCGCACGATACGCACACGAGTTCTGCGGGCCGCTCTCCACTGAGGGAGCGTCTTTCCCCACGTCCAGGGTGTGCTTGTGTTTGAGCGGCGCAGGCCTGGCGGTGGCGGTGGTAGTCGGCAGTTCAGAGGCGCCCGGCACGCAGGCTCCTCCGCATTCTTCTCGTCGTCCATACCCTCGGGCTCGCCGCTGACGCTCTCGGCTTGCTGCTTCCTTTCGTGGATATCGAACGCGCCCTCTTTCGGAGTAGTTGGCTGCTTCTCCGCGGCGCTCTTCTTCGCGGCTGCCGCGTCTAGTAGCTCGTCCGCGCGCGCCATGCCCGCCTTCGCCGCGCGGAGCACTCGCCCGATCTCGCGATAGTAGTGGATGTTCGCGCGGATCTTCACGAGGTCGTGCGCGGGGAGATGCGGGCCCTTGAGGTCGTCGCGCGCGGCGACCTCGATGCGCTTGCCGACGCACGTGGGCTTGTCGCCGCAGAGGTCGATCGTGGCATCCGTGCCACAGGTGATGCATACCATGCGCGCGCCGTACATGTTTTCCCCGCAGGCGTCGCAGACGACGTCACTATACGAAGCGATGAGCGAGGTCCAGTATACAGAGTGAGAAACGACGTACATGTTCCGATAGTTTGCGCGCTGGCGGTAGTCGCGGAGCACATAGAAGGCCCGTGCCTCCGCGCAGGTCGAACGCCGGTCGAGGAGCTCGAATGTATCGAGGTCGTCCTTCGTGAGCGCGTCGTCGTCCTCTCGGTGCGACAGCATCACGTACTGCTCGCGCCGGTCCCGGCGCTCCTTGATGTACGACCACGAGAAGAGCCGTCGGCGCGCCTCGTCGCGGCCATACGTGAGGGCGTAGGTCCATAGTGCCTTGATCCTGTCACCAGTGAACGCGGAGGGAGGAGGACGTGCGGCGAGAATCTCGGGGGCAACGCGCTTGCAGAGGAAAATGTAGGAAAGGTCGAGTGCGTCATAACCCCAGCCCCCGAGAGCGTCTGACCATCGTCGGAGAGGGTCCCGACGAAGAAGGTCGCCGTGATGCGAGCGGTGTACGTACGTGTGAATGAGTACTCGATGGTCCCGTCATCTGTCGTCTTGTAGCTGCCAGAGACGGTGAACGAACTGCCCTGCGCGCCAATGTCTTTCCCGGAGTACGAGTTGGAGTCGACGGATGCGTGGAAGCAGAAGGTGGTCATTGAGGTTACAGGCCAGCGTTCTTCGCTCCCCGCAAGCATATTCCACCGCCCTAGGCTGCGCACGCGACCACGTCAACGAATATGCAGAGATAAACACTGAGGCGTGCTCACATTGGGCTGACATGGTCATCAGCTGCTGCATCGTGCTCTGTCGGAGCATCTTCCGGGAGTGGACCATAAAGAGAGTCCGCAGCCAGTGGGTAGTTGAGGAGTTTCGCAACATCTAGCTCTGGCAGCGGCTGCGTGTTGTCATACTGGATCTCGCGAAATTCGCGTTCTCGCAGGCCCTCAATGGACCAGAACTTCGAACCGTCATGCCAGTAGTCAAACTGAACTTTCGCATGAGAAAGCAGAACAGAATGACCACGAACAACGACGAACCAGTTCGCCCGCCCAGCTCTTGAACGCCTGGGCAAGGTCCATCTGCTGCTGCTTGAATATTGCTGGACGAACGGAGTCAGACTAAGAATGTAAGTGCATATAGTTTGGCAACGCACCTAGTAGGTTGTTGTACCGCGCCTGGACCGCGTCGAAAACAAAACCATAGTATCGGCGGCGTCGAACAGCTCATCCTTATGGATCACTGTCGTCCTGCAGAGCTGGAAAATTTCCCAGTCCTTGCTGAGCAGCAAATACAGCAGAGGCATGACGAACTATCAGGTTGATATCAGTATCAGAGACGAGTGATAAGACCCCAAATGCATACGCGTTCGATCCTACCGGGCCCCGTGATCAAAGTCAAAGTGTCCATTGCGTCGATATCGTACCGGCATATCTCCAGGCCCTCTCGGAGACGGTGTTCTTCCGAGTCAACATAGCTCTGGAAGCGTTGCTTAAGGCTATCGGGTTGATCGGTGACGACCACCGCAGAGGTCAAAGTTGAGACTTGCTTCCAGACAGTGTGGAGGTAGTCATCAAGGAATTTTCGGTTCGCTTCGAGGACAAACGGGCGAATGTCAAACATCTTTGCACATAGATCAACGATCTTTCCTCGATAATAGCAGGTTGTCGTTTGCCACCCTGGCAGTACGCGTCAGATATAACGGTCGCGACACAGAAGAAATGACGCTACCGATTGCCCAGTAAGCAATCCAGTGAGGAAGACTGCATTCGAATTGAGCATCGATGGACTTCGTTGGGAAGAAGTGGACGTACCTCCATCCCTCCGGCCGTGACGACGTGAAATGGTTGATTTCGGCAATGGTGATATAGCCAGAAGCGTCGTCGTCAAACGCTTCCGATATCGCTTGGAGCCGGTTCACCGTGATCCATTCGAATGCCCAGTGATCTTCGTTGACGATCCGTGCCTTCTTCTCCTCTTCCAGCTTGCCATGCTCGTTCTTCTCCGATTGTTGAGCATAGTAATCCTTGAGTGCGAGCACGAATTGGCGGGCTTTGACATGGCCTGGCCAGCGCTATATCCACACGATCAGTTTGTGAACGGACTGTACAATGCAACCCGAGAGTTACCATATCTTTCCAGATCGTGTGGATGTCCTGCGATTGATAAGATACACGCAATGTGTTCGAACAGAGTACACGTACGGAGTCAATGATCCTGTCATGGGAACCCGCATTTATGACATCAGTCATCGCGTCAATCGCCCGGTCGGTTTCATGGTGGACCATGCCCCGCATTTCCTCCACTAGAGCGCGTTGCTGCATCAAGAACTTGCGCTCGAATTGCTTGAGGTTGTCCACGATGTCCTCCTCGAGGCTCTTCTCGCACTCCTCGCGGAGTGCCTCCAGATCCGCATTCTCGTCTCCGGTGACATGACTGCTGTGCTCCTCCAAGACTTCGCGGTCACGCTTTCCTGCCGCGGACGCCACGGACGGCTTGAAGTGCACGAGCTCTTTAAGCGCCGAGTTGTTACGCACGACGGCTGCAGGACCCCCGCGCTGTTTGACGAGGTCGGCGAGCTCACGCTGCTCCGGGGACACCGCGCGTGTGAAGAACTCGAGGACGATGTCGAGCTTCGCGTCGAGGTCCCGTAGACGACGGTTCGCGTCGTCGATCCCGGCGCCGGTGTGCATGGCGAGCTCGAAGGTGAACTCCTTCCGACGGGCGGAGAACTTGTCAACGTACGCCTTGAGCGCGCCGTCCCACGAGGAGCTCTTGATGACCTTGACTATGAGCTTCTTCTTCGAATAAACGTCGCAAGTGTTAGCGCAGGCTTTGATGTCGTCGGCGGTCTTGATGACGAGACCCTGGAGGCGCGCCTCGATTGTCTTGCCGTCGGGAGCGATGAGGGTTGGACCCTTAATCTCGCCTAGCCTGTACACGGAGGGACGTGGGCATAGCACGCAGAGGATGGTAGGACGGTAGGACGTACTGGAGAAGGACTTCCATCATGTCCTTCATCTCCGAAAACAGTACATCCACTTTTTTGTCATTGTCTCGACGCTTAAGATCCAGGTTGACCACGACTTTAAATGCACCAACAGCGACTATAAAGAGGCAATGAGATATTTGTCTGTGCCGGAGTGAACGAGAAGCGTACCGCCAATAAACGGGTGGATCTGGGCCACCGCGTCCAAGTTCTTGAGGAGCGCGGGAAGTTTGTCAGCGAGAGTGTTGAGGCCCGCACGAACTACTTTCATCGCTTCGCTATCCCCGATAGCGCTGTTCAGAGGTGCTACAATGGTCTGGGCAGATGTGAAGTCGGTTTGAATCAACTGTATGCCAGCCACGAGATTTCCTGTTGGCCCGATGAATGTCAGGATGTAGGATCGTCGACCGTCCCAGACATACCCGAATTGTTCAAGACCTGACGCATGGTGGAACCGACGTACTTCTTACTGCCGGCGATCGCATTTCCGAGAGCTTGTGAGGCTTCAAGCTGGCTTCGAGCGATCCGTGCGTCCTCGTCTTCAGCTATAGATCCAACGAGTTCCACTGCGCCGACCACGGCAATTTGCGGGAGCGCTTTATCATCTCCATTCGGGGGCTCGGAAGGGCTGTCCTTGTGTTTTTTGAAGAGAGAGGGCATATGGGAGAGATTGCGGGGGCTTTGGGGCGTGGACGCTAGACTGGCTATATGCGCCTCGGGGAGATCGATATGCAATCAGTCCAAGCTTGAATTTCATCGCGGTGAATGTGTGAAAGCTCCGAGGATCTCGGAGGACGGCTGCGGGTGGTCGATCCCTCGGCGAGGGGCGGACACATTGGCCGGTGGCTTTGCCATCTGTCCGCGAGAACAAAAGAAGCGCGGTTCTTGAGCGCGTTTAAACCGCAATTGACAGACCGTTGTCTCTTGGCCGGTGAATTTGCAATCAATGGCAGTGCACCTTTGAAGCAGATGGCTCTTGTCCTCAAACGCACACGGCTAGGCGGACGGGGAGGTGATGGTGGTGGTGAGGCAGGACAGAGTGGAAGATGGGAACAAGCTTAAGGTTGAAAGCGACAAGTCGCGGGCGCCAGGGCTGGCGCTGAAGCGCCGGGAGCGTTGCTCGTTCCAGCGATCACGCAATGCCGCCCAAGGACATCTCTTCATTAGGAGTCTTTGGGAGGCGTTGTGCGCACAATATGATGGAAAAGAAGAAGAGCCGCTCAAGAACCTCCGGCCGGGTAGATCGTTCACAGGCACAGACGCTTAGAGCGGGCTGGGGCGCTGGAGGGCGCTGGACACCCGCTCTGAGGAGACCGTACGTGTTCCAGGCTGTTCCAGGTCTTTTGGGCGGATATGGGCGCATCCTTCCTGGCATGTCGCCGACGCAGTCTCCCTTCTTCGGTATCATGAAGAGCGTTCACTCGTTGTGGAGAGCCGGCTGCCACGCCTCCTTGCCCAATGCGCTGGTTCTCGCTCCCGTGCCTCATCGTGGCTTCAATCTCCACAACCCGAGTTCTGCTCGCCCAAGGCTTCCCATGCAAACATGGGCTAGCAGCACGCGGCCTCTCTCTTCATCTTCACCTCTTTTCTGGGAACTTTCCGTACGTGAGATGCAGGGCCTGCGGCGGGCGGTGCGCGAGTTGAACGCGGAGCGGTTCGGGGAGCGGCCGCTCGAGTATTCGAGTAGTGACGGCTTGAGTATTCGCAGGAGCGCATCCCGTTTATCTATGCACGCATTATAATGTTCATTAAAGTCGTCGATGATGAGTGTACTGAAATTACGCAAGGTGGCAGCGCTCTACATCTCGGCGAACAACCCAAGACCTTCCTCGACTTTCGCAACGCACTTGGGGGTCTCGGAGAGCATGGGATGAAACATTGTGATAGCGGGCATCGGCCGCTTGCTGAGCACGTAGTCTACCCCTTCTTTCGCGTCTTCCTTCTTGTGGCTGTAGAAGCAGTGAGCACCGAGACGGGACGTAGACTGGAGAACTTACTAGTCCTTGAAGTGCTTGTCGATATAGTTCGTAGAAGTCGTCCCGCACCAGGTGCAGTCCCATCCCGGATGAGGGGTGGGTAGTTGAAGACGTGCGTCCTGGAGAGCACGCACAGTCGCCGCATGCTCGTCTGCGACACGCCGCCAGTGGCAAACCGCAATCTGAGATACTGTGTGATGGTTCGATCTATCGTGATACATCTAGATCAAATTGTAGGAATCGCAACACTCGTCTGAGTTGCCTGGGGACAACGAAGGCAGCAAGGGTACTCACCGCCGCCTTCCAGTCGAGGACCTCCCACTCGACGACACGGGCACACAGCATACAGTATAGCCGTGCGCCGCAGGCATCCATGTCTGCGACTGTCGCGGTATCGGGGTCAAGCCCGGATGCAGCGACGACCGCACGTCTGGACTCAAGCTGTTCTGCATAGCGAGCTTGAGACGCGGTAAGGTCGACGGCTCGTTCGAAGTGATTGGAGGTTTCATGGTTCATGGTATTGAGGAAATGTTGGGCTTCTTTCGTATAGTCGTCCTTCACCCACTCGAGATTTCTCACCACACAGGGTCGGTGAATAATCGCCTCTTCCCAGCGACAGTGGCGTTCAACTTGAGGGCAGTACAGGACGAATATGGCGAGCTCGATTGCATTGTCAGGGCGCACTGAGTGGTGGCTATCACCGAGCGCTGCCAATGCTCGCTTGACGAGCCCGTCTTTGACTTCTGTAACCCACTGTTCGGTCAACGGCTGCAACAGAGTGAGCAGTACATCTTCTACGCATGGCGCGCCGTCCTGAAAGTGGGAGTCATCTTCGAGGAATGCGCGCAGCTTTGGCATAATGACGTAGTCCGCGAAGCTACCAATAAGCTGGGTACCCGCTCCCGGCGCCCAGCGGGACCGTCGGTAGCGCACGAGTGCACTGTGCAGAACGCCGAAGCGCGGCGCTATCTTGATATTGAACTCTCGGCGCAGATGCTGCCGCTTGAGGTTCTCAAGGCTGTTCACCACTTCATCTTTGATAGCATTCCAACCTTGTGGCGGATCAACGCAAGTAAGTATCCGGAGCTGGAACATGTGATATAAACTTACCTCTCCTGCTGTCCAGCTTCTTCGGTTTATCTACTTCTCGCACGGCTGCGAGGGCCTCTAGCTCGTTGTCATTCAAGATGTCAAGCGCATCACCCCACCCGTCCTCACGCAGCCATTGCTGCACGCTGTGGACACTCCCTCTGAGCTCGGCATTCAATCCAAGTAAACGGTTCACGTACGACTGAAACCGTTCGTTCTTCAAGGCGATCCTTTCATCTCCTTTGTTCTTCTGCTCGCCGGCGTGCCAACGCCTAAGAACAGCCGCGCACTGCGTACGAGAAGACCGTCGCCAGCAGCTTAGAATAGGGATTATTCATAAGAGCAGGTAAGACGTACTTTCCGAGTGTCTCTCATGCGAATACTCCTAACATCGAGAAGCTTACTGATCTTTTTCTCGGACAGACCTTTGCACTGTGTCTCAATGTCCTTGGCCTCGGGTACATGCCACTGAGTTGTGGAACGACGCCTGCAATGGATATAACCCATCATCAAGAATGCCGCGTCAGATACCTCATTCGCGCACTTACTTTGCGGCAACCTCGATACTGGTTATAAAACGAGAAATCCGGCACGGACCTCTAGTACCGTATTGCACTATCGGAAGCGAACTCTCGTAAGCAGTGAAGCTGCAGATACGTGAGTACCGACGCCCTCATGATCAACGAAGCGAGCATACTTCGAGCTCTTGCAATGATTGCAGTACCTCACAAGCGGTCGAAGAGAATCGTGAAGTTCCCCGTCTTACCACAGCCCTGCATAGTTGTCGTCAGATGGGGGTAATCTGGGTGCAACACAGTGGAACGCACGTGGCAATGGTTCGAGAACAGCAGGCTCGCCCACGCAGGTTCCGACATATGCGGGGGAGGGGCAGGGAGGTTCTCTTGACGCGAACGCGCCTCTTTCCAGCACGGCACCGTGCTGGGAGCGAGCAGGAGGCGTCGGAACGCCTTGCTCGCCCGCGACAGGTGCAGCAGGTCCTTGGGGTGGAGGACACTAAAGATCTGAGACGCCGCGGCCCTTCATCGGTGTGCCGTATTTGAGAGACAGAGGGGGGAGCGTACCTCGAAGAGGATGTCTAGGGGCATGTTGGGCATGTCCTTCAGTCCCCCTCGCCGCCCCCGAACGCCGCGACGCGGAGCCGGCGTCGTGTCCTGTGTCCCAGCAGCTTCTGAGGCATCTTCCACAGTTTTGTTCGAGTCGTTCTTCAGCTTTTTCCGAGGAGGCATCTTATCTGACGTCCGAAGAGAGGGGGAATGGGAAGAAGCAAATGACTGGCGTCTCTGACGCGTCGCCAGAAAGTGGCGCGGTCTCGTGACCGTTTATCTTATCAGGTGTGATTTTCTTATGGCAAGACAATGAGTGACAACTTCGAAAAGACATCCAATGACATGCTATATTCTACTTCAACAACGTGAAGAAGGCTATGCCGTTCAGAAATCGATGAAGAACCCAAGTCCATCCTGAACTAACTCCGTGGCCTGCCAATTCTTCGATAGTTTCGGTTTGAACATGGTAATCGCGGGCTTTGGTTCGTAGTCAACAACATAGTCAACTCCTCTGCCACATCGCCCCGGCCGTGCCTAGATCAAGACGTGAGAATCTCTGTGGGGGCCCTGGAGGAAAACGACTCACTCGGCCAGCAGGTGCTTCTTGACCTCAACCAGTGTCATTTGCTCGTCGCGATCATGCCGGGGCCCGGAATCGCGATACGTATGACGGCCGCACCAGGTGCAGGCATGACGGCCAGTGGAAGTAGCGGAAAGGCCCCGCATGTAGGCGTCTTGAAGTTCGCACACCCGTGTTGCCTGTTCGGCCGCAACGGGCTCCCAGTGCGAGGTGTCGTCGTCCAAGGACCTGTGATGCCGAGCCACGTCGTGCAGGATCTGCGACGCGTCAGAATGTGAGAACCTGGACGGCAAATCCTGGCACTCACCGCACCCTCCCAATCGAACACCTCCAGCTTGTCTGGATGGGCGCGGCACAGCTTGCACCGCAGACGGACACCGCAGCCATCCATGTCCGTGAATGTCGCGCGGTCGGGGTTGAGACCGTAGCTCGCGACGATCATTCGCCGACTTGTGACCCCTCGGATGAAGTGAGTGCGGACAGATTCGACGTTGAACGCGTATTCGCACTTCATGCAACCGCTCTCGGAGACGTTGTGGAGGCTTCGTTTCGAACAGCTGTGTCGAAGAAGGTCCTTCCAACGGAATAGTTGTTTCCCGACGCACGTTTTGCACTGGAAGCAGGAAGTCGCGAGCTGCAGAATCTTCACATCTGAGTGTGTTGCTGGGTCTGTACCAAGAGCCTTGTGGACCATGTGTGCAAGGGTACTAGTGGCATGAGCCGCGAGTCGCTTGTGTAGACCTGGTAGTAGCGATGCCACTTCTTGTTCTGTGGCCAGATCACCAGCGTCGAATGAAGGATTCTGCCGCACAAACGAGCAAATCGCGGGAACGGTCGCAAGCTCGAAAAAACCTGGGAAGAATCGGAGACCAGCTTGTGGTGCCCATACCGACTGCTGATATTGCTTGACGATCTTACGCAGACGGATGAGGTTCGATCGAATCCGCTTGTCCTCCTTGTCTCTCAACCTCTTCTCGCGGTGAGGTTCCAATATTTTGATCGCTCTCTTGCGGATCGCCTGCCATTCTGGTGCAGTGATGAGAAAAGAGGCAATCATGGGCAGAACGAGGAGTATTTGTACCTCTCTCATTTTTTAATTTCCCTATGATTCCAACTCCAAAAAGCTGGACAAGAGCGCACCTGGTATTCCATTCGAGGGCGTCGAGATCGTCGCCCCAGCCGTCGTTACGGAGTCGCTGCATTATGCTGAATGGTCATGGTATCAGACAACCGCGATGAAGACAGGAACCTGACAAGGGTCCTACTCATCATATCGTTCGGCTTTTAGAGCGCTCCGCTCAGCTATCTTGGTCAGCTCGACTGCATCCAACCAACTCCGGAGAGCACTTGCATGCTATTCATCGTACCGATATGAGCCATGGGTTGTTGATACAACATATTGTCGCTCACCTCCCGACATTGCACGACGAACGCGATACGCTCAGCGAGGTATTCTTTCTTCTCATCTTCACAGCTCAAATTCGCCCATCGACGCTTGATATGCTCCGCTTCCGCGAGAAGCATCCGATACTTCGGGCCAGACCCGCTGAAATGACCAGAGTCAGCCAGAATCGGGAGACCTTGGACCAGAAACAATATACGTACTCTGTACGGACGGTGTTCACCCACTTGCGGACGGAAAAACGCTCGTCGGGAAGCTGGGAGCGAGCCGCTCGGACGAGACTGGAGGAGATTGGCTTGGAGCGTGCGAGAAGGCCAATCGGAAACGCACCATCGCTCCTCACACTCGGTGCAATATCTTGTGAAGAGCTCTACCAGTACGGGGAACTCTCCAGGCTTTCCGCACGCCTGCGTGTTCGTGTGAATCGCAGTCACGCTGAACGGGGGCGACGACCACTCACGCGACAGCAGGGGGAGAATAGAAGACTAGCAAACGAGGGCTCACTGAGATGCGGGGGTGGGGCTGGAAACCCTTTCACCCGGCACCTCGCGGCCTTCCAGAACGACGCCGCGGCTGGGTCCAGCAAGAGCTGCCGGAACGCCTTGTTGGTACGAGAAAGGTGTAGCAAGTCTTCGGGGTGGAGGAGAGCAAAGACCTGGCACAAGAGAGACATGTTAGAAGGCGATAATCGTAAATGAAAGGCAAGTCAACTCACCTCAAACAGAATGTCCAACGGCATCTTGAGCATATCCTTCAATACGCCCCGAACATTACGGCGTCGTGGGGCAGTCGGAAATGGCTTCGTAGGAGTGAACGTTGTACGTGGGCTGCGCCTCAAAGGAGTGGTTGCATCGACGCGTTGCTTCTTGCGGGGAGGCATGGTGAGGGGTGAGTGACAGACGTACAGGAAGCCTGCGGCAGCGTGCAGTGGGAACGCGACTTGGTCTCGTGATCAGATTATCTAATACTCGGTCCTCACACAGGGGGTTCGAATCCCGCTCGATGCATCCTCACAAGATCCTCCCTCGTGGCTACATTCTACGCCCCCATAATTAGCTATAGGACGTTCTTCCTCACACACAGACATCTCGACGATACAACCTGTCATATATGGCCAATATTTCCATGCGCCAACTGTGACTCGTGCCCGTGCAGTGTATCCGTGACTCCCTGGGTCGACCGTGGTTTCGCGGCCGCGCGAGTGAAGGGGGTGTCTTCGCGCGGGTGTCTCCTCGGAAGGAAAGGCTGGAAATCCACAGCGATGACGCCCCCGGCATGCATGTCCACGATTCCAGCCACTCGAGCTTCACGCCGAAGGTCGTCCACGCTACGGTGCACCCCGCCGCGCAGCGATGTGAGCGCCTGGAAGTGTCTGATGATACCAGCTCGGCAACGACCGCACATCGTCGTACAGGACGATGCGGGCGGAGGGCCCACGTCCACCAAATCTATCTCCTCATTCCCTCATCATGTACATGGTACGTCCCCGAGAAGACCGTCTTACATACACCGCCCCGCCGCGTGGGCGCACGTCATATGGCTCTTGCCCAGTATAAAAAGCGTAAACCCTCACTGCGCATTTGCCGTTCGGACAGGCTGCCGAGACGGCGCCGGGGAGTATAAAGGCGGATTACCCACATAGCACATGAACCCTGTGGCTTATCTACATACCTCGACCCCCACCGCCGCTGAGGCTCGTCTGCGACGGACCAGTTGCTTCCAGCCAATCCCCTGGATCCAGCTCCTCACTCTCGAACGGCCGGGCATCGATCCACCGCAAACACGCCCCGGGGGAGACAGCCGAGAATTATTGTTGTGTCATTCGGGTTCGTTACCGCGCTGCTACAAAACATGTGCGTCGCTCGCGCTATATACTCGCCCGCTCGCTCCCCCACCAACTTTCTTCGTTTCTAGCACACTCCCGCACTTCTGCACGCACGACGCGACGGTGGCGACACGACGCAATAGATAGTCCGCTCCACGTTCGACCCTCCCTCTCTCCCTCCCTCCTTTCTCCGCACCCCCCTACAACCCGCGTCCGAGCCCCGCGTCCCGCCCCGGCTCCTCGTCCTCCCACGGGCTGAACTTCGGCTTCCGCACCCGGGGAGCGACAGCCACGACAGCGCCGGCCCGCCGAGCAGCATGCGCCCGCTCACGACGGGCGCCGCCGCGAGCGTGTGCGCCGCCGCGGGCGACGCGGGCAGCGAGGGGGGCACCGCGGCGACCTCCGACAGCGTGGGGAGGCGCTCGAGGGACGTGTTCGACGAGCCGCTGAGCGCGCGCTGCAGCGCCTCGCGCTCCGCGGGCGACGGCGCGAACGCGCGCATCGAGATCGAGGAGAACACGTTCTCGTCGGGCACGGCGAGGTGTGCGGTCGGCGCGGGCGGGGCGAGCGCGGCGGGCGCCGGTCCGCGGGGTCGTAGTCGAACGGCGAGGGGGGCACTTGGGCCGAGTTCGGGGCGGAGAAGAGCGACTTCCGGGTGAGTGAGAACACCTTCGCCTCCGGGTTGAGCCCTTTGCGATCCTTGCTGGCCTCCTGCTGCGACGCCCACCGCCGGTGTGCGATCACCGTCTTGTCTGCGGCTGCGTCGGCGTTGTGCAGATTGGGCGGGTCCGTGCTCGTGCGGGTGGGCGGGAAGGTTGCGCGTTGGAGGTCCATGCGCTCCCGACGGTGCGGCTGCGGAGGCGCACGGACCTCGAACGGGTCTTCCTTGTCGACGGCGTCGAATGCAGGGTGAGTGAGGGTTGAGGGGAGGTCGTGTAGGTGCCCGGGACGGCAGCTACAGCAGGGCTTTCGACGGGCGGAGGCGCGGGGAAGGGAGCCATCTTGCGCCAGTCGCGCGACAGGATCGCGTCGTCTTCGGACTGGAACGAGCGTGCGAGGCCCACGTTGTCGTAGCCTGCCCCTCCATCGAGGGAGTGGATGAGGCTCGCGGGAATGTACGACGTGCTCATCGGCGAGATGCTACTGGCGGAGCTGGGTTCTTCGACCGCAGAGGGTTCGTCACTGTCGAAGGGCAAGAAACGTGTTGACGTCGAGTGCGTGGAGAGTGCACTGGTGCCTAGCTCGGCGCCGAAGCGCGGGAAGACGTTGGGCCGCAAGAGGATTTGACCGTTCGGATCCGGTTCCGTAAGGACGCGATTTGGTGGCTCGCGCAGGTTGGAGATGGCGGTGAGCGAGAGGCGGGCAGGGCGAGGAGAGAAGGATGTATCAGCGTTCTCGGCGCTGCCTGAGCCCGAAGACAGGGAATCTTTGCTTCGGGGCGCGAGGGATGGGAAAGGTTGTTGTCTGTCCATCGTGGCGAGGCTCTCTCGCGTGAGGGGGTCTTGCGTCCCACTCTGGCCTTCAGGATACGCAGACCAAGCAGGGGCCGCCAGATCGCCCTCACTCACCGTCGGGACGACAGTGAGCGGGAAGAACGAGCGATCCTGCTTCTTGATCTCGGCCTCCTCCTTCGCGCGCCGCAGCTTCTCCTCCTCCAGGGCGATCTTCTCCTCCAGCTCCTTCGCCCGGGCGTTGAGCGCGGCAATCACGTCCTCTGCCACCTTAATCTCTTTCTTCTTCCTCTCCAGCACCTCTTTCGCCTCCTGCTCCTTCTCATCGCCTTCATCCTTGCACCCCAGCGTCGCCTGCTCGTCGTCATGCATCCGCCCTCGCATCGCCCCAATCTCCTCCCCGAGTCGCTCGATGCGCGCCGCCGCGCTCTCGCGTGCGCTCTCGGCCGCCCGGAGACGCTTCTCCGCGTCCCGTTTGCTGCCTTCGGCGGACCGCTTCGAGTCCTCGAGCGTCTTCGTGCGCGTCTTGATCTCGTTGCGCGCCGCGTCGTCCTCGCGTTTGCGCTCGCGGTGCACCTCGAGCTCGCTCTGGATGCCCGCGTGCGCGTCGGCCGCGCTGCTGCGGAAGTCGGCGAGCTGCGTCCGGAGCTCGTGCACCGCGGCTTTCGACTGCGAGATTTGGCGCAAGACCTCGGCGATGATGGGAGACGAGTCCCATAGCGAGGACGAGGAAGGGGAGTAAGTGAGGACCGACGGCGCTGGCGGTCGCGAGGGTTCGGGCATCATTTGCGGCTGCGACGGCGACGGCGCATGTCGAGGGCTGTGTCCGTTGGCTTTCGGCGGTGTTGAGACCTTGGGCGCGTGTAGGGGCAATGAGGCGGACTTGGGGAGTGGGGGTGGGGTGGTGCTTCGAGGCGCGTTGTTGTTATTGCGTTGGAAAGACCGTTCGGTTGCGCGAAGTTTGGTTTGGGCGTCGGCCGGAAGACGGGATGGGGTAGGCAAGGGCAGACCTAAAGCCGGGCCAGGTATGTGTATACGAATCATACGTGGAGAGAAGTAGAATGAACACACCCTCAAAGCCCTCGAGGTTATCTAGTGCCTTCACGTCTAGTAGCCCAGAGCCACACCTCTCAGCGTCCTTGGCGTTTGCGAGCACCTCGTGCCACCAGCTCTGAATGACTCCACCCTTCCACCACCGTCCAAACGCCCCTATGTACCACACATCGGAGACAGCGGATGGCAGATTCTCGTTGTGGGCGGAGCAGTGGCCATGGTTGGTGCGGGAGCGGGGCGACCTGTTGGGTAGACTGCAGCTACCGTGAGGATGCCGAAACTGTGAAAAACATGTTTGGGTGTCCGAAGGAGACCGAGGCCCGGCTGACAAAGTGGAATGGGGAGGAGGTGTCGAAGTTGCTTCCAGTTTTACGGACAGCGGCCGGGGAACGTCGGGAGAGTGTGAAGTGTACACCAGAGTCGTCGGAAACCGAGGAGTCGTCTTGACCATTCTCGTCGAGTTGACTGAGATGCTGCTTGAAGGAGAGCTCCGTGAGGTAGGTGCGAAAGCAGGTTTCCGACGGGTTCGTCAGATACGCTGATCATCGAGACAGATGGTCGTCGAGAGGTGTTCACCAGATATAGATATCAAAGGCGAAGGAACAGGAGTTTGCATCCGCAGTACATCGGGAATGGGAGGGAGGGGCGTTGAGGGTATGTACCGGCGGGGCAAAGCGTTCGAGACATATAGTTGGATGTCGAGGGCGAGGGCAAGTGGAGAATCATGAAGTGCGTGCGTACGGCGTTGGATATGGTCCGTTTCAAGCGCGTCCCGTGCATCCCGGAGTGGCGTTGCGAGTAGAGAAGGGATTTGAAGAATGATAAGACGACAAGTTGCGAAGGTGAGGAGGATTACGCACCCAAAACCAGGACGATTATGGCGAATACGAGAGCGAAGAAAACGGAGCGGAGGTCGACCTTTGCAAAGACATGGCCCAGGGAGAGAGAGGAATGGCTGGAGAGGAGGATGGCCCCCAAACCACCGAGAGCCATGGTGAAGATGAGAAGGAGGAGAGAGGCCCCCTCTGGGCTCTGGGTGGGCGGAGTGGCGATGCGGCGGGTCGCTGAGGGGGACGACAGGGGGTGATGGTGGTTTCTGTTAGACGTTGTTGAGAGGGGAGCGCCCGCAAGCGTCCCCAAGAGAGTCGTGGGGGATGGTGGGAGACAGGGCGGGAAGAGCGCGTGCGGTCTGCAGAAGACGGAGAGGAGGAGAACGCGAAAATCCGCTCTCCCCATATCTGGCTGCCGGCGCCTGGATCGGATCAGCTGACGGGCGGCTCCGGCCTTGTCCGGGTGTTCCCCTCCGAGTCCCGTGGCTGTTCCGCCGGCCGACGGCGCTTCGTGCGGCCATCGTCATCGTCCACACTGCACGGAGCCGTCGGGGCTCGGCGGCGTCGAACAAGCTCATCCTCCTCGTCCTCTCCTTCGCGCAGGGCTGGTTGCCATGCGCGCGCTGCCCACCGCAGTGGCGCGGCACCATCACCGCGGCCGGTCAATTCAGATTCCCCGGCATCCTCATCATCCATCCGTGCATCGATCTCCATCCATCCGTCCACCTGAGGCCGCTGTGTCGCCCCCTCGAGGCGTGCCGCTCACCAGCCAGCCCCCGTGCTCGCGCGTTGCTCCACGCGCGACCGTTGCTGGGACGCGCAAGCTCCTCCCGCGCGTTTCGCGAAGCATCGCGTGCGCAGGCTCAGTCGAACGTTCTCCACCGACTCATCTGCAGATGTCGATGATCTCTCGCCATCCGGTACAAGTGTCTCGGCGATCTGCGTCTATTGACGACCTCGGTCCTGGCTGTTGGCCACTGAGATGTGGCCAATACGTGCTCTCTCATCCAATTCCCCTGCGGCAAGCTGAGGTGTTCTTCGAACTTCGAAGGGGGTGGCTGCTGCAGCTGGCCGCACCCTTGGGTGGCTATCGCAAGCGGCGCGTTTATCTCGCGCGCCGCACTGTGCATGTTCCACAGATCTACTTCTCGGTCCAATTTCCAGTGCGCCCAGTCACGATGTTGGGCAGCTCCCACCGTCCTGCTCGGGTCTGGGTTCCACATCGGCTTCTCGCCGCTGATGCTCACCCCAATCAGAACAGACGACAGAGCTCAACGTGGACTCTGCCTCATTCCAGTCTCGATGGAGCGCATTTATCCGACGCATCCCGGACGCCTGCACCGTTCTGGGGCCGACGATGCTGACTGTTCGGCCTCGACTGAATTGATTCACGGCTTCGTGTGCGCGACGCCCCGACAGTGCACACTGCTTCCGTCTCTCCTTGAGATCGCAGAACTTCCTTCGACCCAGATGGATGATGCGCGCCACATGCTCGATATCGCGAGTGAACTGGAGTGTGATGTGGATCTACTACTGTGCGAATTATACAGCGAATAAGGTCTACCGTGTAAGCAATATATGCGGACGCGAAAGCAATGAGCTCGATAACAGGTCCGGGGGTGTGGCGAGGCTATGAGGGTGGTGGGGGCTGATTTGACGCTTCGGGTTCTGGAGGAGGGGCCGGGTTTTCTGCTTCGAGATCCGCCTTGAGTTCTGCGTCCAACCGCTCCTTGGCGCGCACCACCTTCGACTGGAGGTAGTGTGAGTGGGCAGGGGCAGCTTGCCGCGCTGACGCGGGCTTCTCTTTCGGCGCCGGGGGAGAATTCGCCTTGAACAGGTGTTCGTAGCTCTGCACGCACGTAGCGCAGACCCGAGGGGGTGGGGGAGGTCGAGGTTGCGACGAAAGTGAGCGCAAGCACGCCACCGAAAACGCAAGACACGCACCTGCAGTACCTTCTCCGCCGAGTCCTCCTTCTTCACGTTCAAGATCAGCCGCGCCTCGTCCGCCGTCATCCGCATCTCCCGCGTCAGCTTGTCCGTCAGCGAGCCAGACGTGGCGTGGCCCACGCCGGCGACGTCTCCCCCGCTTGCGCCTGGTGGGCGGTACTTCGCGTCTGCCAACGGCCTGCTCTCAGCATGAACGCACAGCGAGCCACCGGGAGCGGTGACGGCGCACATTGGGGGCGATTACTCACTCGCCATAGCCTGCCTGCCTGCAGCAGCGAACGCCCTGCCAAAGATTTTCGCGCCAGCAATGGCGATCTGCACAATGACGCGTGGAGAAGACTGGCACCGACCCCTCTCAATATCAGCATTCACGCATGCAGAAACGAGCGACGGCGGAGACGCACCATGACCCAGCACCCAGCCCGCGACGGTCGACGATGGTGACAGCACTCAGAGAGCGGTGAGAGCTGGTGAGAGACGTCCCGTGGCCGGTCGGCACTGCGATGACGGCGTCGAGCGGGCCGCAAGCGCCCACTCTCACGACCGGTCACCGCGAGCACCAACCGGCGCTTCCCAAAATTTCTACCCTCGACGCCGTTTCTGCTCGACCGCCCACCGCTGACTCGCTCAATCTCTGCATCGTGTAGCCCACGTAGCGGCACCATTCCTTACTAGCCGTCCGCCTCGATTCCTCCGCATCGCCAACCTGAAGCCCCCCGAGATGTCTCAGCCCAACGCTCACAAAACGAAGAAGCGGAAGCACCGCGACGCCCCCGCTGCTGCCGACGCGGGCGCTGCACCGTCCCCACCCGCGAAGCGGCCGAAGAAAGACAAGAGGGCGAAGGAGCCCGCGAAGCCGCAGCCGAAGCCGAAGCAGGACAAGGGCAAGGGCCGCGCCACGGACGACACGTTCCGCGTCGTGCGCACCGCGCTCACCGTCGCCGTCCCGCCCGCGTTCAAACACCTGCGCGACGGGGTGGAGGAGATGCTCGACTCGATGCTCATGAGGTGCGTGGCGCGTGCGCACGGCGGTCGTCGTCGGGACTCACGCGGCCGCGGTTCTGGCGTCCACGCAGGTACATCCCGTCGCTGCAGGGCGTGGTGCTCGCGCACAACCGGCTGGAGTTTCTGGACAGGACGGCGACGATCAAGGCGGAGTGTCCGTTTGCGAACTGCCGGGTTGCGTTCGACGCTACGGTGTGGAGTCCGCAGGTCGGCATGAAGTTGTGTGAGTCCCCAGTCCCTGCACCGTCCGCATCTCACACTGATTGTGTATAATGGCACAGCTGGTAGAATCAATCTATGCTCCCCCGACCATGTCTCCCTGCTCGTGCACCGGACGTTCAACGTCTCGATACCGCGACATCACATACGGACGGACCAGTACGAATTCGAGTACGGTCCGGCGGAGAACGATCCCGAGCACGGTGTCGTACAACAAGAGGGCGAGGCGGGTGCCGAGGAGCAGGTGGACAGCGGCGGGCGGTGGGTGCACCACCTCACCGGGGAGAAGCTCGGAGGGGAGAAAGGCGTCCTCGAGTTCACGGTCGTAGGGTAGGTGTCTCGGCGGTGTGCATGTCGGTTCCACCTCGCTGACATCCTCTGCGCATGGACAGGATGACGATCGCGAACCAGATGGTCTCGCTCGTTGGCTCGATACAGCCCGACCCGTTCTCACCCGACCATGTCCCCCGCCCGACGACATCGACGGCGACCACGGTCGCGAAACGCATAGAGGGCGCTGGGCGGACGGAGTCGACGGGCATCAGCGAGCGCGAGGTCGACGCGCTGATTGAAGACGACGACAGCGATGAGGAGGATATGTTCCAGAAACTTGGTAGGCGGGCGGACGAGGCACAGCGATTGGCATTGGCGAAGGAGGAGCAGGGGGCGAAGGAGAAGAAGCGAAAACGAAAGGAGGGGAAGGTGAAGGGCAAGGCAGACGAGCCGACGAAAGAGAGAGGTAAGAAGAAAAGGAAGAGCATGGTATCTGCATAGTGGTTTGGCACATGGAAGTCCACAGTCCGGAGGATATTTGCACGCTAGATAATAGGTTCCAACAGGTGTCTCGTATTGCCCGCCTAGCTCAATCGGATAGAGCGTCAGACTCTTAAGCTGCGGGTGATCTGAAGGCTGCGAGTTCGACCCTCGCGGTGGGCTACCGTTTGGTGACATTGTCTTTTTGCCCGTCGATGCGTACATTATTCCAGTCAAATGAGTGCATTTACCGTAAAGTCAAGATGTAGTAAGTATGGTAAGGGAATCAATTAGAAGCTCTCAACACATCTAGGGTAGATCTATGCTGCACTACGCTGAGCACTATACAGGTCCGATTACTTTACTGAGTGCAATGGCAAGCTCTTGTTGCGTGTGCTTCACGACTTGCTGACGCTCGGCAGAGCCATATCGCCCCTGTGGGCCAATGTCGTCGCCGGACTCGCTCCGTCTTGAGAAGCCGTGCTTGCTCTGGAAGAGGGCGTACAGCATCCATTCCGCGCAGTCTTCCGGGTTCTTCGCCAGCGCCCCGGTGAGCATGTTGATCGGCCCGAACGCCCAGTGGTCGAAGTTGATCAGCGGGGTGCGCACCAGGCCCGGGTGCGCGTGCACAAACGCGACGCTCGGGTGCTCCTTCGACAGATGCTGCGCGCAGAACGGCGGGTGGTCACGCACCGCACGCCACCGCGACGGACACAGGGAGAGACGCACCTCGAACAGCAGGTCCGTGTACGTCGGCGACGCGAGCCCGACCTTGTACGACGCGTAGCCCTTGCGGAACGCGAGGTCGTCGACGTCGATCGCGCCGCCCTTGCCCGCGGCGAGCACGGACATCACCCTCGCGTCCTCGCCCGCCGCGGCCGCGCGCTCGAGCAGCGGGAGGAGGTCCGCGACCCACTTCGCGCGCGTGTAGTACGCGAGCCCGATCCGGCGGTCGACCCCCTCCGCGGTCTCGTCCCGCCCGCGGAGGCTCATGCCGAGCCCGGTGGAGAGCACGAGGA
Organism: Epithele typhae; assembly: GCF_022376455.1. Lineage (NCBI taxonomy): Eukaryota > Fungi > Basidiomycota > Agaricomycetes > Polyporales > Epitheliaceae > Epithele > Epithele typhae. The sequence goes on along the minus strand of NW_025954196.1, from coordinate 982,543 downwards.
AGTGGAGGCGCGGGAGGCGCGCGCGCAGCGCGTCCGCGGCGGCCTGCACGTTGCGCACGAGGAAGGCGTCCGCGTGCAGGAACTCGTGCGCCGCGCCGGGGGCGGAGGGCGCGGGGAAGGAGGCGAGGATGGCGTGCGCGGCGGCCTCGTTGCGGCCGACGAGGACGATGTGCGCGTTGCCGCGGGTGTAGCGCGCGAAGGCCTCCGCGCAGGCCCTGCCGATGCCGGAGGTGCCGCCGACGAAGACGGCGACGGGGAGGTAGGAGGGGGCGAAGGCGGCGTTCGCAGCGCGGGCGGCGGCGAGGGAGGGCATTGGTGGCGGCGAGCGAGGAGGGTGGGGGCGCTGGGCGAGAGGAGGCGAGAGGCAAGCTGAGAGACTGAGACTTTTGAAGCTTGGGGGTTGTGGGTGAAGATGGACTAGCAGGACGTCGGGTGCATCATGACCGCGTACAATCGAGAGGGTAAATGGCAGCCGGTTGAGAGGCGGGTGCTGCCAGATCAATTAGACGGGAGTCTCGTACGTACGTATGTCGGTCCCGTAACTACATCAATGGACGCACGACCCTGACGGTGTTGCTACGAAACGCAGGTCGTCGTTCATACATTCCAGGGAAAGCCAAGCTCAGGAAGTGGGTCGCCAGGTTTCTCTCGGCGAGCTTGGCGTTGAGGTTTAGGACACAGGCAGAATGCCGTGATTCTAGTTTGAAATGAGATGTTGTGAAACATACCAGTAATGGACGCCTTCTTGAGCGGGTTGAAGGAGGTCGGTATGACGGAGGCATGTAATTAAGCACAAGAGGGCCGACGCGCAGCAGGAACGTAAGGTTGACCTGTGATCGCGGTCAACCTTATCCAGGAACGGTCACGAGACCGACGCAACGCTTGGGCGCTCGGAGTCACAGCGTCATGTCGGCGAAACATTGAGCGGGGGCATCGCCCAAGTTAGTGGGTGCTTCGCTGCTGTTGCTCGATCTCGCCTGTTTGGGCCCGTACAATATCAGAGTCACAGCATTGTTATGTGTTCAGTGGCGAGAAGGGAGGAGCGCTAGGCTGGTGTGATGTTGGTGGTACTTACTGAGCGGATCATCGTCAAATGCCAGTTGTGTTATGGACACGACTACACAGGACAAGTGGAGACGCACTCTCACTGGATGAGACACGAAGAACTGAACAAATTAGAAGTACATTGCGCCCTCGACCCGACGCTTACTAGGGAGCAACCAGATCCACACCGGTATCGAGCCGGGCCCTCAAGGTATTATGGTACAATTGGCACCACCCACCGAGCTTGCAAGCCCTAACACCCTCCCGCGAAAGGATTTGTCGGCGACGGTGCTGGCGGCGGCCGCACGGACGGCGTACGCACCTCCACATGCGCCCCCCACGGTCGACGCAAGCCGACACGCATCCCCGACGGCGTCCTTCGCACCCCGCCGCCTTCCGCGTCCGCACCGACCTCCATCTCCCGCATCACCACGACCCCTCCTCGCGCGCCCGGACCTCCCTCTCGGACGACGGCGGAGCGGTTCTCGGGCGGGTGCGTGCGCCGCGGCGTCGAGAGCGAGAGCGCCTGCCGCAAGTCGAGCGTCGTGTGCGCGGGCAATGGCGTGTGCGTGGGTGCGCGCCGCCACAGCCGTCTGCGGCCGCGAGGAGACGCGAGACCCTCGTGGAGGAGGGGTCCCAGGCTGCCGCGGCGCACGGGTCGTCGTAGGCCTCCGTGGACGACGGCGGCAGGGAGGACTCGGCGCCGGTCGTGGTGAGGGGCCCGGTGTGGCCGGCGGGGGGGAGGAAGGTGAAAGCGCTGCTCTTCGCCTTGCGGCAGGTGCCGGAGGTCGTGAGCGTGCTCGGCTTGGGCTGGGAAACGGCGGTGGCCCAGCAGAGGACGACGGCGTTGATGACGACGTCGGTGCCGCAGCTGGCGAGGCAGACCCAGCCGAGCTGCTGGCCGTGCTCGAGGGTGAGGACGAGGATGTTGATGCACGAGGTCGTCAGCGCTATCGCGGCGGTTCTGGGTGCGCGAGCATGCGTGAGTGTTCTGACAGAAACTTGGATGAAGTCTCGGGAGGGAGAACGTACCGGACGGAGCGTACCGCGGTGGTGCGGACAGCAGACTTGAAATGATACGATAGCAGTGGGTACACGAAGAGCAAAGTCAGCATAACGTTCACGCATCTGCACAGAACATTCAGTCAGACGTGTTCATGGAGGCGGGCCGCGACGGAAGGGCGCTTACAGGTCGTATATGAGCAACGAGAGCGAGGCGGGCTTTGAGCCCGATCACGCATGTGCCGTCTTTCTGGAAATAGGCGATTCGCCCTTTGAAGAACAAACGCCGATGAGCGCGGGTAATCCCCCGAAAAGGAGGGGAGGACACTCACCGACAATCACCACTGCTGCGACGCCGACGTAGACAGCGAAGAGCGCGATGCAGCACAGGTAGACCTTGGAGTGTAGACGTTTCTGGGGGCAACCTCGGAGTCCATTCCAAACGACATTGACCTTCTCGACTAGTAAGGGCAGTGTGACAGGTGTAGAGGGAGGCACTAGAAGGAGCACGGACTCAGGAAGATGTAGATGAGCATCTTGGACGACACGTAGAAGATGATGCAATTGAGGATACCGAGAAGACAGGCGGTCTGGTTCAATTCCAAGCCCGCTCCGTGAACCAGAACACCGGCTGTAGACGGGATGAGCAAGGAAAGTTGGTCAAGGGTGAAAAAAAAAACACTCATGAATATGAATGCCCATCTAAGAAGCGAGCGGGGCCAATTAATAAGCGCCAGGGAGACAAGAGAGATACGCACGAGTCTAAGACGTTCGCAATTACGAGCAAGCGCGGGAAGGATAAGCGAAGGACGCGCAAGGATAACAGCTGGGATATTCGAATCTTGGTCGCGAGCAGGTAGGCTAGAACAGAAACACCTGAAGAGCGCAGGGCAAAGGTGAACAGGGCAGAGAAAGAGCTGACCGAATAGATGCACGATCACACTCAAGATCGCCAGCCCTGGGGACGGGAAGTGCGCTGGATGCGCCCTGTAACTGGCGGTCGCACAAGGAGGGTTGGACGTGCCTGCGGACATCAGGAGAGTGCACTATAGAGAAGGAGAGGGAGGAGCAGTGAAGGAAGAAGGGGCGAACGATGATGGCACGACCTTTGCCCCCACTGCTATACCCAGGGAGCTGGTCCTAGCTGGTCCGGCGGGCCAGCCATCGTGCGCAAACAGGGGTGGCGATCGTCTATGCTCAGGCTCGCCGCTCATGCAGAGGTCTGGGGTAGTAGGTTCGATCATCGTTGGCGGTGGACGACGCTTGCAGCAGGACTCCGACCACCGACGACGCTTGCGGTGAGGTACCAATCGGCCGGATGATCGCGAGTATATGGTAGCAGAGGTAAGCGGGACCTTGCCGAGATCGAAAGGGCTGACACTGGGCGATATGACCTGGCGGGTACCATCCTTTGGTGACTCTGCCCGCCATTTGATCCGCGAGTGGGCCCCATATCTCCGCCCAACTCGTTTGAGCCCAGTGCCGGGAAACCTCATCTCGAACGGAATCCACGGCTTCGGTTCCCTCAAAGCCGTACGGAACCGCCGGAGCGATGGAGTAGTGGACGTTCCCTAACGGGCCGATCTGGGCTGGATAGGTCGGCGAAGATCCGTCCGGTTTAAACCTCAGACTCGGTTGGACGCGCGCATTGTCGTCGGCGATGTTTGGCGGGTGGTGCTGGCGAGCGCTGGAGCATTTGAGCAGGCGAAGGCAACATGGGCAGTAGATTCCGAAAACAACAACATGACGGCTTCTCTCGAAAACCTGGAAACTGACTTTGCTGTAGTCGGTAAGCACTGGGCTCGCGGAATGGAAACGCCGAAATGACGAGGGGAGGCCATACCTTGTCACCACCGCCCATTACACATCGGCAGACTCGCGATGTGACTTCCAACATCCAGGAGCTACTGAGCAAGGCCAATGCTCAGAGGCAGGGTATCCGGAAGATCTGTGGCCCTTGGCCAGCTGCTGAGTAGAGAAAATCGGTGGCGACGAGGGAGAGCACAGTTCGACGTGAGCCCTGGAGGATGAAGCGATGACAGAGCCTTGAAAACCAGAACTCGAGCTATAGGTGCAAGTACGGATGCTGATAGCGCTGATGGATTGTGGTCATAGCTCGAGAGGCCCGTGCGAGTCTCAGCGCTTCAGCCTTCATCAGTTGCACAGACGCGCATCACGTGCCACTAGCCCTCCGTTCTATGTTCCGTAATCATGTGTGTTCAGAACTCCTGATCCACCCATTTCCACGGAACGTGGCTGGATGTTCGCAGGGCGACATTGTACGAGCCACGACGTTAACTGAAGCTATCATCTCTCACATCGGTTTCGTGTCAAAAATCCCAATCCGCCCCAAACGAAACCCATGCCCGTGTTCCCGGGCGCCGCCGCCGGCGCGCCTGGGGCACTGCGGGGGTGAGGCCGCCCGCCGGCGAAGCAATCGCCTCGGTGGTCTGGCTAGAGAGCTGCTAGAGGTCACGTCGATCGTCCGCCCGCTGACGTACGCCGTGGAGCGACGCTAGGGGAGCGAAGGGACGCGCCGAGCAGAACTGTGATCGCGCTGAGGACAGTCGCTCCCGAGGGGAGCAAGTGAGCCGCTTTCCCGCGGTGCCGCCGGTGCGCGCGCCCCTGCGATGCTAATCCCGATGGTCGTCAAGTTCGAGGCAGACGAGAGACGAAGAAGCAGACGGGCGACAAGGGCGCCGTATATACGCACGGGTAGTCATCCGTCGACATAGGGGCATCGATCCCCACGCACGGAAGGAGGCCTCTCCTAATCGGTGCGATACTAGAAGGGGTGGCACAGGGGCGTGGGCGGAGTGGACATTGCCCGGGGCAGCGATAATCTTCTACGTTCCTGTATACAGTGCTACACTCCCGATGCATCACGCATGCATGCTACTCCAGTTGACCTCCGCGCTGTCCAAACAACACACGATGCAGGTCAGTAAGACAGCTGAATGCAAACGCAAGGCGCGTGGCAGCATGCGTACCTCCAGCTCCCGCGTCGTCCTCCTCCCACCCATCTTCACCACCAGGCTTCACTCGGTCTCCTAAGGCTTCAGGTTCCCCTCGACGTACTCCGCGAACTTGCCCGCCACGCTCTCCTCGCTCCAGTCGACCGCGCCCTTCTCGACCGCGCCGAGCGTGATCGCCTTCTTGTGCACCGTCACGAACTGGCGCTTGAGCCGCTGCAGCTCCGAGAGCGTCACCGCGCGCGGCGGGAGCGCGACCTGCGGGCGCAACGTCGCGGACAGGGGAGCGTGACGGGCCCGCCGAGCCACCGCCCGCGGCCTGCTCGCCATGATCGCGGCGACCATGCTCGTCGCGGTGGCCTCGAGCGTGCGGAGCGCGTCGGTCGGTGCTTTCGGGACCTGGCGGGGGAGCTAGGGTAAGGATAGGTGGAGGAAGGGAGGAAGCACGGCGACGGACCGCTTGGTACCAGCGTTTGGGGGTTGACGGTGCCTGCTGTGACGGCCTTCCAGATGTCGTCCGCCGGGACGTCGTCGTCCGTCCAGGGCACGGTGAAGAGCGGCGAGTCCCACCGGGCCATCGACGACGGCTCTTCAAAACGCATGAGCAGATTTTCGAGCCTGTAGTGCATAAAGGGCGCGTCAGCGACCGTAAGCTCCAGACTCCTTCGCAGTACTTGCGTCTCAGGAGAATATGAAGGGCCGTCTGGGTGGCGCGCAGCGTTCCACTGCTTGCATTGCTCGTGCGTTGCGGCCACGAAGAGCTGGCAGAGCAAAATGAGTACCTGGTGGGACACTGTGGGAGGAGGCACCCACTGTGCAGACGCGCAACTTGTGCTCGCGGGCGGCGCAGTAGATCTGATAGCGGAATCCTTTGATGTAGTTCATCGAGTCGACGATGAGGACTGTGTCCTGTCCCATCTGTCGCTGCACAGCGGTGAAGAGGGCTGCCCTCGCGGTTTTTCTGACCTCCCATCTTCAGAGTCGTCAGGGAGATCCGAAGAACGGCATGTGGACTGTGCTCACCGTCGTAGACTTCGCGAGACAGATTCAAGTTGTCGTCCGAGACGACAACAATTTTCAGTGGAGGGCCTTCATATGTCGAATCTTGTAACCTTGCCTGAAAGTGGGAACGAAGCTGTTCCGCTCTTGAGACTTCCCAGCACAAGGGAACCGCAAACTGTGACCAAGGCCATGACGGACGAGACTGGACCGACGCACGAAGAAGTAATAAGGCAAGATGTATATATTGCACGAAAACTGCTACAACTACTAACACTAGATCCCTCTGACTCAAAGAGCCTTCACAGGGGGAGGGTTTGCCAAAAATTGCTGAGAGCCGAAGCTAACAGACGTGTTCGGATGTGTAATTTGCAATCAGCAAAAGACTGTGCCTCGGTAAAGACCTCACTGGCGACAGTACGTGCCCGAGCACAAGGATAGAGAACAAGTGGGGGAGGCGCGGCCTTTATACCAGTTGCGGTGTGCGCACGGACCACCCGCTTACGCAGACCAGCCCGCGGGTGGCGATCAAATTCACGCGATCGCCGACGGGCGCTAGAGGCCGATCTGACTCGGATATGTCGGACAACATGAGGCCCGTGGCTACGATGTTCGACTTTGCAGTGCGTTCTGCAAAGCAAACGCGACTTGGCTGATGAATGATAGGTACAAACGCGATGATGTAAGTAGGACTGAGCATGTGGGGGGATGGGTGGCATGATGCCACCCGCGAGACTTGCGGGCACGCGTCCTGGCCCGCAGGAGGCTCGTGGGCTGCAGCAAGGCAGGCGGCAGGCTATGGGACGGCTCGCGTTGAACGTTCGACTGTGGCCACTGGCCACCGGCCGAGCGCAGAAAGATGGCGACGAGCGTGGGCGGCCGCACGGACCGCGGGCGGCGGATGGGCGCCTTTGGGGACGGCGGGTCTGATGGACAGCGGTCGGCGAGCGCGGCCAGAGTTGTTCCCAGCCCCTCCCCTCATCTTCTCTCTCCCCCGCCGCGCTTGAGCCCGACGAGGCCATGGCTAGCCCCGCAGACAACGCCTCTGCCCCCGCCCAGGTTCGTGTCTAGCTTTCTGCCCCTCCGTCGCCCAACCCACCCATGCGCTCCCACCCGCTCAGGCGTCAGAAGCAGGCCCGGGCACAACTCCCGCCGAGGCAATATACCACGCACCCGACAGCAGCCAGGCAGACACCGTCCGTCCCTCACCATCCTCCCCGCACCCGCAGTGGAAGCTCTCCCAGTCGCCTCTCTCTCTCCCGTCTCCGCCGAAGCCCGGTCTCCCGCAGCCGACCCCCAGACGGCAACCACCGAGTCTCACAGCACCTCTGGTCAGGACCCGCCCCCCTCGTCCTCCACCCACACCGCGGCGTCGAACCCGACGACCATGTCCGGCACCGCTGTCTCCCTCATGGCAGCCCCTGACCGCCAGCCGTCCGACACCGCGCTCACCCTCTCGGAGAAGCCGCCCCCAAGCGGCGCGTACCCGTCCACCCCCGCCGGAAAACGGCGTCGCGATGGCCAGTCTGTTTCTGACGGTGGGGTGACCAGCTCGAGCCTAACCAAGCACTCGTTCGCAGAGGAGGCCAAGACGCCTTCCAAGCGACCCAAACAGGGCTTCTTCTCCAAGCTCACCCGCCTCTGCTGCATCGGCACCCAGCACACCCATCCCGTCGACCTCGACGAGGGCGTGCACCACGACGGCGAGAAACAGCCCTCGAGGTGGTAGACTCCGATCAGAAGGACACACAGTCGTCCACTGCGACAGGTGCGCACGTTTTTCTTGCATTGACGTCGCGTCCATGCCACTCAACTCAATGCCATCGCTCTAGCCGCACCACACAACCTCGCGCCTCTCACCATTCCTCCCACTGTCGACACGGAGGTTATCGTCCCGCCGACGCCTACGAAGCAGCTTCTCCCGCTCTCGGAGACCGACGGGCTCACCTCTGGAGCAGTCCAGCCGCCGGGTTCTACTGGTGAAAATATCCCGCACCCCCACACCTTCGAGCGCAAGATCCACCGCGAACATTCGGACGATTCGGACAGTGCGTTCACCGATGAAGGGAGCTTCTCCGACCTGGTTGGTGATGAGATCGAGGATGAAGAGGCACGGTTGATCAGGATGGGCGGCAGTGGCATCCCCATTGGACCCGTGCGTAATGTGCCTACATTTGCTGCTTTCCCTTGTCTGAACTTCGTCTTTCAAGGACGGACAACCGAAGCCGCTGCTACCACCCATCCTACCCGAACACGTCGGACGCAAGTGCCTGGTGCTCGATCTGGACGAGACTCTTGTACATAGCAGCTTGAAGGTCAGTGGCTTCACCTTTCAGTCCTTCATTGCACTCACATCAATCTCCAATAGGGTGTTCCTCAACCAGACTATATCGTTCCCGTGGAGATTGAAGCATACTGGCATAACTTTTTTGTCCTTAAGCGACCAGGTGTCGACGAGTTCATGAAGAAGATGGGAGAAATCTACGAAGTTGTTGTATTCACTGCTAGCTTGAGCAAGGTGATTTTTCTTTTGTCATCTTCGCTTCATTCTAGTGCTAATGTCCTCTGGATGCAGTACGCCGACCCAGTACTGGACAGACTAGACCCCTCCCATTCGGTGGCGCACCGACTTTTCCGAGAAAGCTGTTTCAACCATAAGGGTAACTATGTCAAGGTGCGCCTCAGTGGGTTCACTGTGATTTACATGGTGCTCATAGCATACTAAACAGGATCTCTCACAACTCGGACGTCCAGTAAAGGACACCATCATCCTCGACAACTCCCCTGCCTCTTACATTTTCCACCCGCATAACGCCGTTCCGGTGTCCTCGTGGTTCAACGACCCCCACGACACGGAGCTCACGGACCTTTGCCCGTTCCTCGCGGATCTCGCCCACGTCGATGACGTGCGCGGCATCCTCAATCCTGCAGTGCCATGATATGCGCACTTGCACTTCCCGTCTCCCCTTGCGCCTGCTGCAAAGTATGCATGCCTGAAGGCGAGCACCGACTGGGCCAAAACCAGACGCGCCCACGATATGGCGCGTAGTAGCCCCTCCGTGCTTCCCCCATCGCAGTAGTGCGATGATACAAGGAGCGAGCCGCAGTCGCTGCCACCGCCCCGCCCCGGTCCCTGTCCCGGTCTCTTGTTGTTTCCCGTAGTGCGCTTGCGCATCTCGTCCACGCTCATTCTCCCACTTTTGCCACCTTCACACATCGCGTCTCGTCTGTACACGGCCGCTGCTTATACCCCTGCATCGCAGTCGGACTGCTTCTCCTTCGGCACTCGGCATGCTTTGTTGGATTATACATCCATTTCCCCCGTCTCGCTGCTCTCCCTCTTCCCGCGCCCACTCTGTTCACAGTTGCACGCTCCCACTGTCATTCACACCGCCCCCCGTTGCTTTGCACACCTCACTCTGGCTCGCGCACGGCCGCCGCTGACCCTGCGCTCTCCGCACCGCACACTGCATACTACTTGTACGTGTATTACTACCGCCGCCGATAGCATAGCGCTGCCTCCGGACGAGTCGCGAGTCTGGCAGACAGCAGTCTCCGCCGCGCCCGCGCCGCGGGGCGTACGCTGGCCGTCATCGGAATGATCTCGTCGCACGCGTGAGTCGCATGCCCGCTTCTCCCGCGCGGTTCACGATAAAGCTGACTCCGCCCTCGCTTCTCCTTCCACCGCCGTTATCGCCACGTCTGTGTAGCCTCTCAAAATCTCTGTCCGCGCCGCATCTATTTATTTCTATAAGTACATCTATATCCATACCCTACCTCCTTCCCGTCGCAGCCGCTGGATCGCTCCTCGCTCTCTCTCCCGGGTGCTCTGCCCTCTCCCGTCTCCGCTAGCTACCTACGTACCACCCCGCCTTCGCACAGCACCCACTTACTACCTTCCACCGGTCGACCCGGCGCGGCCCCTCTGTCACGAACGAAGCGACGATTCTCTACATCTCCTATCTCTTTCACTTCGCTGCGTGCGTGCGTGCGTGCTCGTGTCCGTCTGTCTCGTGGTGTGTTGGGTGGCCGCTGCCATGCGGATCTGGAGGTTCGGAGTTGCGGCGATCTACGTGGACCCAACTCTGTTCTGGGCGCCGCTCTCAGTCGCGAGGAATCCTGGCTTCGGGAAGTGTGGACCGCGTGGAGAGGTCGAGCTTCGGATAGCGATGCACACAATGAGGACGTCGGGAGTCCACTCGCGTTCCGCGTTCCCAATTGTTGCGCCGTAGACGTCCGTGAAGTGACCGTATATTTCAACGATGCTATGCGCAGACAGATCATGACTTAAGTCAGGAACACGGGCTACGCGATCTCGACGACGTCAAGCGACAAGAGCCCCCGACAGCGACATGCTCGTTCAAAAATCTGCAAAGAACCCCAACCCTGCCTCGACCTTGCTCATCGCCGTCTTGTTGTGCTCGAGTGACGGCCCGAACATAGTGATCGCGGGCTTCGGCGCCCGGTCGACCACGTAGTCCACTCCCTCCGCCGGATGCAGCTTGCAGTGCCTACACACGGCCAGCGTGAGCGTTGCCCCTTCGAACGGCTCTGGCTGCCACAGGCCACGGCGACTCACTGATCCTGCAGGTGCTGCTTCACGGCGCGCAACGTCATCTGGTCTCGGTCTCCGCTGTGCCAGCTCTTCGGGTCGCGGTACGTGTGGCGGCCGCACCACGCGCACGCGTAGCGGTCCGTGTCCGCGGGCTCGCGCGCGCACGCGTCTTGCAGCTCGCGCACCCGGGACGCGTGCCCGTCCGCGACGCGCTCCCAATGTAAGGTCTCCGCGCTGGAGGGCTTGCGGTGCTGACGGGCGTCGTGCAGGATCTGCGACGCGTCAGTTACATCGTGCGCGTAGGACGATCGAGCGGAACACGGCGCTCACCGCACCCTCCCAGTCGAACACCGCGCGTTTGTCTGGCGTCGGCCGACAGCGCAGACAGTGCAGGCGGGCCCCGCAGGCGTCCGCGTCCGCGCACGTCGCGCGGTCGGGGTCGAGGCCGCAGGCGGCGACGACCGCGCGGCGGCTCGCGACCCCGCGCTCGAAGTTGAGGCGGACGCATTGGACGTTGAAGCGGTCGCCGGAGGCTCCGCGGTCCCAGGCCGCGGAGATCAAGTGTTTGGGATCGTCGTCGATGAGGTGTTCCTTCGTGCAGTTGTGGCGGAGCAGGGGCTTCCAGCGGAACAGGCGGTCTCCACCGCAGACGAAGCATTGGAAGAACGAGGTCGCGAGCTCTAGAACTTCCTCATCCGAGTGTGACGCTGCTTCCATGCTGGTAGTTTCGTGGACCATGCTTGCGAGGATGCCAGTGGCACGATCCGTAAGTTGCTCGTCTATACCGGGCAGTAGTGCCTCCACTTCTTGACATGTGGCCGGATCGCCCGAGTCGAATAAGGGGTTCTGGACTACATACGACTGCAAGATGGGTGTGATGACAAACTCGAAGAAGCTTGCAAAGAACCGGAGGCCGGCTCCTGGAGCGCATATTGACCACCGGTAGGCCTCGATCATCGTTTTCAAACGGGTGACATTCCCTTGAAGCCGCCTAACCTCTTCGTATTTGAGTCGTTGCTGATGGTGAGCCTCCAGGATCTTCACCGCCTTCTTTCGAATCACTTGCCATTCTGTCATAGTGGTGAGATACAAGTTCATCGTAGGCAGCGTCCGAGCTCGCCCATACCTCTCTCGCTCGTCAGCCTCTCCGCCTTATCGAGACCAGGCAGGTCGTCAAAATCGCACGTGTGCAGGTCGGCGTCTTCCCATCCTTCTGCGCGAAGAAGTCGCATAACGCTGAATGATCCTTGCATGAGAGAATGACTGAAATCCAGTTTGGTGCTTACTCGTTGCGTCGCTCTGCTATTAGAGCGTCCTCTTCCTCTTGCTTGCGCTCGTCGGCGGCGTCAAACCATGTCTGGAGCGACTCTGCGACCTAGTCCGAAGCCAAAATGAGCCGACGCGCCCACTCGAGGCAATCTCGCGAACCTCGTCACACTCCATGACAAACGCCCTGCGTTCGGCGAGGTAGTCCTGCTTCTCCTTCTCGCTTTCCAGTGCTTCCCGTCGTCGCTGGACATACTCGACTTCTGCGATCAGCATCCACCGATGGCTGAACATAGTCTGGTCACAGTCAGCCGGAGACGAGGCGCAACCTGTGCACGCACACTGTGTTCACGATTCCGAATTCAGCGGGGTCATCACCATCGGGAAGGCGGAAGCTGAAAGCGGAGCCTTTTTTCCGGACGAGACTGGGGGAGGTTGGTTCGGAGAACACACGAGAAGAAGGGAGACGCACCATCGCTGCTCGCATTCCCCACAATATCTCGTGAACAGTGGGCTAGGACTCAAAGTATCCGGACATGCCGCACCCCTGCGAAAACACCGTCATTCGCCGCAATTACTAGAGGTCGTGGAGAGCACTGACGCGACAATCGGTGGAGAACAGAAGGCTGGCGTACGAGGGGATGCTGAGATGAGGGGGAAGCGCGGGCAGCCCTTCCGCTCTAGACCACGCGGCCTTCCAGAACGACGCTGCCCCGGGGTCCAGCAGGAGCTTGTGGAACGCCTTGTTAACCCGGGAGAGGTGGAAGAGGCCTTCGGGGGAAGGACGGCGAAGATCTACCACGGCATAACCATGTTGGGGGTTACGTTGCACATACATACAACATATCGACGCACCTCGAAGAGGATCTCCAGAGGCATACTGACAATGCCCTTCGGTGCCGTTGAGACTTTGCCGCGGCGTGGTGCCGCAGGTACGCTCTTCTTCGCAGCCAGTAGCGGGGCCTCGGTGGCGCTTGCACGAGCGCTACGCCTCACGGGAGGGGGAGCGGTGGTGCGCTGCTTCTTACGAGGGGGCATCGTGAAGGACCAGAGGTTCAAAAAGACACGGTTGGACGAGGAACATTCAAAACGGTTTGGAGAGAGGGTCGAGAGCAGGGACTGTGAGTACTTGAGTGATGCCACCATAGAGCGTGACTGAGCGCAGCGCAGCCGCGGAGCACGTGAGAACGACGCGTCGACGCGCATCCGACGCGCCGTCACGCGTCCGAATTCCGACCACGCACGCAGCTGCCACTCCCTCTCGTGGTCCTCCAGCCAGCCCCAACTTCCAAACATTATGAAAACACGGTCAAAACGAGCAAAGAATGCCCACCCCAATATAGAGGCGACCCTCGACGCGGCAGACTCGAAAGCCGCCACTACTAGTGAAGTTGGACGCGCAACGCGGCGCCGCACACAAGGCGGTGGTCGTGCTCAACGAGGCCATCCGGGGAATCTATCAGACATGCCGATGGAAATCCTCTACGAGGTGAGCACTCTCTCGACTTTGGCTTGCCCCTCCACCCTCGAACTGTCTCTGAGACCGTGTCAGATCTTGGCGCTGCTGCACCCGAGAGACCTCCTCAGCCTCGCGCGTGCAAACAAGGACTTTCGAGCGACGGTGCTCGCTCGAAACATGGAGAAGACGTGGCGCAACGCTCGGCTCTGCCAAACGGGTCTCCCTGCACCTCCGTCGCATATGAGCGAGCCGGCGTTCGCTGACCTCCTTTTTTCTCCTCATTGCCATGTGAGTGCTCCGTCACGGTCAGGCCTGGTGTCGGTGTTAAAACGGAGCGATAGAACTGTTTCAAAAATGGGGAGTTCACTATCTTTTGCGAGTTCTTCGTGCGGTATTGTGGTATCTGCAGGCCTGCCATGTGCGTCAAACGAAGCATACGTACATTGCTTATGGGACGCGATGGCACTGACGGGGATTTACAGGCTCGTTTCCCCGGAGAAAGCTCTTCTCGACTTTCCAAAACTAGCAGACAGACAAGGGCGGGTCTATGGCACTCTTGAGCAGATGGCGCCCACCTGCACAACACAGTGGAAGAAAGGGTGAGCGGGAAGGTGATGCGGTGTGCGTCATAGCTCATGGATCATGGCAGCTTCTCGCAGAGTCGTGTGTACCACAAGCCAGAGGTGGATTCTCTTCGCGAGAAGTTGAGCCGGCTTCAGACTCTCAAGGACAAGAAGACATTCACCGCAGAGCGGCAAGCATACGTTCAGCAGCGCGCTCAGGTGGGCACCTCACTCCAACTTCACTGTTTGCCACAGCAGGCATGTCTAACGCCCACGCATGCGGCCAGAGTGCTATTGAGCTTCATCAATGGGTCTCAAGCATGCCGCAGGAAAGACAACAGAAGTTAATCGATGCGTACGTCTACGGGCAATTGTTGCGTGTGCAGCTCGCTCTGATCGTCCCTTCAGAATTCGTGGTAAACTGTCTGCAGAGGGTTGGGTGGAAGAGATCGATTGCATGTCCAATGCTCAATGGTTGCAGCTCTGCCAGCTGGACGAGGTCAAGACGGCCAAAGAAGTCGGCCCGAAAGGTGAGAATCCCGTCGTCCACACTACCGTCGTGCTCATGGCGTTGTGACTGCAGTGTGGAAAAGGATTCGCGAGCCTTGCTTGAAGTTCATAGATGATATTCGCTTTGTGAGAATGGTCCGCGAGAACGGGGGACTGAAGCAGCGGAGGGTGGACTGCCTGATGACGGCGCTCAAAGACCTCCGGCGCACACGACAAGTTCGCGGCGCAGGCTTTCAGCTCAGTGGCCGCTTCGGTGACCTCTTCAAGCATCCAGACGTGCGCAAGGCCATCCTCGACGTCGAGACCCACAAAACGCTCGAAGACCTCACAGTGGAACTGAATAACATCCTGCCCGCCATCGAAGCCGAGTGGGCGACGCAACTGACTGCGACCTACACTGGCCTATTTCGTCGCCGGTTGAAGGGTACTGCAGCGGCTTCTGCAGAGAACCCATTCGAACTCGCGCTCGCGACATTCGAATGCACTAGCTCCTATTGCGACGGATTGCGCTGGCCCCAGATAGTCGACCATTCGCACTGCAAGGAACGTATCGAGGTCGATCGCACAGCCGGAGCCGTCAATGCGGCCTACGCACGCCACGCCCAAGCCTACCTCTCCCGAAGGCACTACGAGATCGATGAACAGTCCTTCGACGGCAGAGGAGTGTACATCAACCGCGACGGCCTGCGCGCCGCGCGCACGATCATCGCCGCGTGCGGCTTCGACCCAGACTCGGCGACGCACGCGGACCTGGACGCGTCCAGGGCGCGCCTGCGCTGCCGCCTGTGCGCGCACATCGTCAAGCAGGAGGTGTTCACCTGGCGAGGTGCGGTGCGTGGCCTCATTTACGGTTTCCGCTGCGCCCGGCGAGCTGACGGTCCCCCGCGGGTCGAGTACATAGATCTTCCACGACAAGCGCCACCATCGCGAGCCGAATCTCCCGCGTGGACCGGAGATTGAGCATTGGGACCGCGTCGGCGAGGACCATGCCGCGAAAGCACGTGAGTGCGAGGATGCGCACCGCGCGGCTGCGCTCGCCCGAGATGACAGCAGTGCTGTCACGGCGGAGTGTCTGTGGTGCGGCATGACAGGCGTGCGCGGGCGGTGGGGTGTGAAGACGCACTGTGCAAGGGAGTAGGTGTTCGGACTTGCTCGTGCGTGCTAGGGCATGCATTGACAGGGCTCGTGTGGTTGCAGGCACGGCGTGGAGAACGCTCAAGTCGACTCCGATTACTCTCTGGAGTGGACCTGGATGCGCACAGGAAGCATCACCATGTTCTCGGACATATTGTGTGAGAACGAGGGGGCCCTCACAGCGGCAAGGAGGGGACAGGGTTCTTCGTCGCGGGCGCAACAGCGTAGGAACGTATCGGTACAGTATGAGACGTGCAATCATACATGTGCGCACTTGGTCTCGCGAAACTCCGTGTCTCTACGCATTTCACTACCATCCGTCTGGACCATCCGTGTGGCTCGTGTCGACTTTGTGAGCTGAATGGCTCATATCAATACCTAATACATGACTGTTTGGAGCGGCCATTGCAAGCAGTGACTTAGCACAAGATAAAAATATCGGAAGCTCACAGCTCAATCACGTTCTCGTTGTAAATACAACGTACAAGGGGGGATCGATCTGAGCGATGCGACATGTAGACAGACCACAACTTCTACTACAGGCGGTGTCAACAACGCACAATCACAAATGCCCCGATAGCGACATGTACGTTCAGAAATCAGCGAAGAACCCCAGTCCCGCCTTGACCTTGCTTGTGGCAGTCTTATTTTCCTTGAGTGACGGCTTGAATATAGTGATCGCCTGTCTCGGCGCCCAGTCGACCACGTAGTCCACTCCCTCTTCTGCGTCCACCTTCTTGTGTCTAGGTTCGACCGTCATCAGCGTCGCCATTTGGCAGATTTTGAAGTACAAAGGATGGACCCACCGATCCCGAAGGTGATCTTCAACCACGCTTATTGTCATCAGATCGTCGTCGTTGTGCCAGCTCTTCGGGTTTCGATACGTATGGCAGCCGCACCACGAGCAGGTGCCACGGTCGGTCTCAGCGGGCTCGCACCGAAGAGCGTCTTGCAGTTCACACACCCGCGCCGCATTTTCGTCCGCGATGCGCTCCCAGTGCGACGCCGCTTTCTTCGGGCACCCGCCATGCCGAGAGGCATCGTGCAGGATCTGCAACGCGTCAGTGCGTGGTCACGTACGGGCGGCGAACGATCCCGTACTCACCGCACCCTCCCAGTCGAGCACCACCTGCTTCTCTGGGTACGACCGGCAGCGCAGGCAGCGCAGGCGGACCCCGCAAGTGTCCATGTCCGTGAACGTCGCGCGGTCGGGGTCGAACCCGCAGCTTGCGACGATGGCACGACGGCTTGCGACGCCTCGCACGAAGTTGACGCGCACAGAGCGGCCGTTGGAAAAGCGGAAGGCGTGCCGGGCCACCGCGGCCTTGTAATCGTTCCGGCCCCAGGTGGAGTAGTGGCCTGTGCGTTTCGAACAGCTATGACGAAACAGCTGCCTCCAACGGAGAAGATGGCCTTGCCCGCAAGTGAGGCACTGGAAGTAGGAGGTTGCGAGCTCTAGAATATCCGTGTCCGAGAGCGATGCTGTGTTGGTGCCCAGGGCTTCGCGAACCATCGCTGCGAGGGTGTGCGTAGCACCAGCCGTCAGTTCCTGGTTTAGACCTGGCAGAAGCGCTGCCACTTCTTGCTCTGCGGCCGGATCGCCCACGTCGAATAGCGGATTTTGCTCCACAAAGGGTTGGATAGCGGGCATGGTGGCAACTTCAAAAACGGTTGGGAAATACCCCAGACCGGCTCCAGGAGCAAAAAATGAACGCTGGTAGCGTTCGATGATACTTCTCAGACGAGTGAGGTTGCTCTGGATCCGCCTGTCCTCTTCATCTTGAAGGCGCTTTATACGATGAGCTTCCAGGATTTTCACCGCATCCGTGTGGATTGCCTGCCATTCTGTAAGTGGTGAGTTGTAAGGTCCGTCATGAGCAGCATTGACGGCTTCCAAACCTCTCTCGCCGATGAACCATTCCGGTTTGTAGACGTCCCGGATCAGCTCGAGGCCGCACCCATTGAGGTCGGCGACTTCCCATCCTTCCGCGCGAAGACGTTGCTTGACACTGAACGATCCCCGTGTGAGATAAATGAATAAGGTACAATTCAAAACGTACCCATTTAATCGTTCGACCTTCAGAGCATGTAAAGCTGCCACTCTGCGTTGTTCCGCGGTATCAAACCAGTGCTGGAGGGGCCACGCGAGCTAACATGATGCAAAAATGAGCCAATGCTTCGGCATCGCGCAATCCCACTCACCTTCAAGCATTGCAAGACAAATTCCGTGCGTTCGGCGAGGTAGTCCTGCTTCTCCTTCTCGCTGTTCAGTGCTTCCCATCGTCGCTGAACATACTCGGCTTCCGGGAGCAGCATCCATTGCTTCCAGTAACGATCGTTGAGATGATTGGAATTAACACAACTCCTTCCACCAGGAACTTTGAAATCGTAGCTGTCCTTCATGACAAGACTGAAAAGTATTGGTTTATAGAGGAGAAGAGACTCGGGAGTCGGAAGAAAGGCGTACCGAATCTCCATGCACTCATCACAATATCTCGTAAACAGTCCTGTCAGGACTGCAAAGTTTCCGGAAATGCCGCACGCCTGTGCGCGCATCTTTAGTTTCCATCAGGCTGAACGTGCATGACGAGCACTTACGCGACAATCGGTGGAGAACAGAAGGCTGGCGTACGAGGGGATGCTGAGATGAGGGGGAAGCGCGGGCAGCCTTTCCGCTCTAGACCACGCGGCCTTCCAGAACGACGCCGCGGCCGGG
Organism: Epithele typhae; assembly: GCF_022376455.1. Lineage (NCBI taxonomy): Eukaryota > Fungi > Basidiomycota > Agaricomycetes > Polyporales > Epitheliaceae > Epithele > Epithele typhae. The sequence goes on along the minus strand of NW_025954196.1, from coordinate 964,323 downwards.
TCATGCAAAAGCTCGTGGAACGCCTTGTTAACCCGGGAGAGGTGGAAGAGGTGTTCGAGGGGAAGGACGGCGAAGATCTACCACAGCAGAAGCACGTTTGGGGATGCATTGCACATGCAGAAAACATATCGACGCACCTCGAAGATAATCTCCAGAGGCAGATTGACAATGCCCTTCAATTCCATTGGGACTTTGCGGCTGCTTGGCGCCACAGGTACGCTCTTCTTCGCGGCTGGTAGCGCCTCGGTGGGTCTTATACGAGCACTGCGTCTCACCGCAGGAAGGGGAGAAGTGGTCCGTTTCTTCTTCCGAGGAGGCATGTTAGTGAAGCAAATGTGGATCAAGTGAGAAAGTCAGATCAGAGCGGGAGGGAGGTCCGAGGGAGACTTGGGTTGGGCAACACTTCAAACAATGGGCATGGTCCTGAAGGCCTGACCACTGAGCCACGTGACGGCAACGCGTCGACGCGTTTGCACAGTGATTCGCGAGAAAAACTTGGTGGGGAGAGCCACTCCCACCTCTCGACGGTCTTACACTGATGTAGACATCATGTAGTTGAGGCCACTCTCAGTCGCTGTCATCCGCTTTCCTTTTTCACCGCGGTGTCAAGCAGGCTTTTCTCTCTCAAAATTGAACAGACTCTATCCCCATGAACCGAAATTCAAGAGAGTGAGGCCCGACTGGGCGCCAGAGAAGCCCAGTTCTGAGAGCACAGGTCAAGATGGAAACACCAAGAATTCGATGTCTGTCCCACAATGGCGCGCCACAGATAAGGCATTGCGGAAAGGCGGCCTCAAGAAGCTGGTAGACAGATATGTCATTAGATGTCGTACACGAGTAGTCTCGGATCCAGCCGTTCGAATGTCGCTGGGGGGACCCGTCTCCCGAACTTCTCGATGTCACTTCGGCCAAGCGGAAAGATGGTCGCAGATCACGAACGATGTATCACGAACCGGAATTCGAGATGCGCCGCGCGCAGTGGAAACAGCTCGCGTCAGATAAGAGCAAGCAAGACTTCGTGAAGCAGAGGGAGGCGGTCCGAAGACAGCAACGTAATGTGCTGGTGCCTTCACATTGTCCCTGCCAGAGCTCTCTGTGCTGACGCGAAGTTATGTTGCAGTGTGCCCGTAATATGGAACGTTGGATCAAGGCCATGACCATCAAAGAGCGGCAGGAAGAGGAAGCACAAAAGACGGACGCTCGGCGGAGAGAGAGAGAACAAGTACGTGGCTGCTCGCATGCGAACCAAGCAGGTCGCTAACATATTCTTTTTAGTATTTGCGACGGAGTGTGCAAAGAAGGATGGGAATCCGAGTTCAAGATTATGTCTGACGATGACTGAACCGGCTTTTGCACTTCAAGTCGGTCGATGTTCTTCAACAGCTCGCTGATGAAGGTACAGTACCATATTTCTTCACAAATTGATGTCGACCATACCCCAGGTTGGATCAATCGGTCAGACATTGTGATGATCTCAAACTATTGCGGACCAACGAATAAGCTCTCAAGACAATCAAACAGGTGAAGGGGCTCTTTGTATCCTCCCGCTGATTTGAATTAAGTCATTGCAGACAACAGTAGTAGCACTGTGACAGTTTATGCTTATGTATACAAGATGAAGAACTAGCCAAACAAACACACCGAACTTCAACTATCTCTGTCATTTGGGGCTATTTGCAATAAAAACGGGTTTCGGTGGGTGCTAAGGCGCTACCAGGGCTCGAACCTGGGTTTTGGGAACACATGTCTCAGAATCCCAAGTGATAACCACTACACTATAGCGCCATGGCGATACCTTCTCGTAGAATAATCATAGCCAGAAACCTACATCATCTCTATTCTGCCGTTACTGGACTTGCTTATTGCCTTGCTCCTGACCATGAATCCTCCGCACATTCTCATTGCTCGCAATTCGAGGGGACTGAACACTCACAATCCATCTGCCTCGCTTAGCTCACCCACGGAGACACATGCAGCAGCAGCCGGCATATTCAGATCCGCAGGCTCCCCGTCCTGGTATCTCGAGGAATGCGAGTCGGACGAGATGGCCTCCTCCCTAAGTACCAACGGCGACATGGACAACCCCATCGAAATCCACGAGACGTTCACCCGCACGAGCAAGTTTCCTGGGAACGTGAAGATAATCGTCGAGTCGACGACGTTCTGGTGCGTCTCCTGTAGCTCTCTCCTGCGTCCCGCGTACGACGCCTCTGCCCAGGGCACACAAGGAGGTCCTCTACTTCGCGTCCGCGTTCTTCCAGGCCGCGCTCTGCGGCGGCTGGGCAGAGACGGAGAATGAATCGGGGCGTCCTCAATCCGTGTCCTCCGTCATCACCATCTCCCAACCGCCGACGGTCCCCGGGAGCCGGACTACGCTGGAGTGCCAGTCCGAGATCACGTTCGCGCCCGTCGACCCGGACGTCGACCCGGACGATTTCAACCTGGACATCGACTTGGAGAGCGACAACATCTCGGAGGTCTCCTTGGACGACAAGGCGAAGGCCCGCGAAGACAGCCTGAGCAAGCTGGAGAAGACTGGCCCGAGCACCCCTACCAGCCCTGTAACGCCAGAGAAAGCCAAAGCGAAGGCTCCGGACGTAGATCAGACAGCAGGACCTGTGACACCCACATCCGCTCGAATCGTGAAGGTTCAGGCGAAGGGGAAGAAGAAAGACACGGGGAGCAGGAAGGAGAAGGGCGAGGAGAAAGGGAAGGGAAAGGAGCGTCCGGATGCCATCATCGTGCTCAAGGAAGAAAAGGTGCGTCGTATCGCCATCCCGGGTTTCCATGCTGGTCACCCGGTCACCACAGGCAAGCACGTTCCACGACTTCCTGAAGTTCGTGTATCCACAGTACGTACCTTGGTTCAGCCCATATGGTTTAGGTTGCGAATTATATGCCATTGCTAGCATCGTTTGCACCATCACCTGGAACAACGTTGAAGGCCTGATGAACATATCGCACAAACTGCACGTCTCCAGCCTCCAGACCGAATGCTTGACTTTCCTTTTAACGCATGCTGCCGGGCGCCCCATCAAAGCTATGCGCATTGCAGAGCTGTTTGACGAGGAGGAGCTTTACCGCGAATCTAGTAGGTTCGTTCTCGACAATCCAGGGGGATGGTCGGAAGAGGAGATGAGTGCTCTCAGCCAAGCGACGCTGTTGAAGCTCGAGAAGAGGTTTGTGCACTTTGAAGTATAAGTCAATATGTTTTTCACCGTGTTTTCAGGAGAACGTGGTTCTTGGAACGCGTCCTGAAGCTGGGTTTAGTTCAGATTGCAAAGGAGTATCAATGTGTCCGTGTCGTGCCCATGTCCCGAGATGCCATCGCTGATGTTATTCACAGTGCCCAACATGTCCGGACTCCGCTGTATGCGCTCGCTTGCTCGAGGAGAAGTGGAAGCAAGCCTACCAAGCTGTCTTCCGTTTCGGTGGGCTCCCATCACTCCGTTCGAATACGCCAACGAACACTAAGTGTGTCCTCGTAGGTCCATGTCAGCCCTCAATGGTTTATCGTTACCTCCGAACACTGGAAGGGGTCAGCCCTCCGCTGTCGCTCACCCACCTCAGTTGCCAGACAACTGCGAAGGCGTTTGTCTCTGCGTGTTCGTCATCTTCCCTCCTCATGTGATGTCTATCCTTATCTGACATTCTCTCTCCGCACTCATTCGCTATGACTCTCCCTGATGACTGCCTTAGTGTTCGACCGTATGTTCTCCCTGGGGGTGCGCGGCAGTGGCACAGATACCGCCCCGCTTGGCGCGCGTGTCGCCGCCGTCGCAGGAAGCGCACCGTCAGGACCCCGCCGGCACTTCCTCTTCTGTTCGCTGCACAATGAACCCACTACTCGCGGAAAGCGCTCGCGAGAGCAGACGTGACGCATGAAGGCCCGGACCGCACACTTCACTCGGAACCCCCACTCGGATGGACAGGACGTGGATTGGACTGTAACTTATTACTTCTCTGTACGCCTTTATCCGCAGATGTCGGGTTGTATGTCTGTCTTCTATCTTCTTTGCTGTGCACTCCCTACCTGCCTTGCCTCCGCTGGCCCAACGACATATCCCGGATTCAGTATCCAGTACCCGGAATGAGGGGCTAAGGGACGGATGCGAAATCTGAGTCCACGCGGGGCGCCGCTCCTAATTGCAGTATTCCGCATCCGCGGGACCAATAGCATACCCCTCACTGGAGTTCCTCAAAAGTACGCTGGCTTAATCAGACTATCAGCACGTTGCACTGATCCGTAGCCCACTCCGTACTCATCCTTTCCAACAGGTACCGCCACTTTCCCAAAGCAAGCTGAACAGGTTACGTTTCCATACCGTACGCGTTGGTGTTTGCATTGGTCGAGGTTGAGCCTCCCTTGAAAGTTGGAAGACTTCCTCTTACAAGACCAGACGACCAGGCGCAGAGAGTCCACTTCGAGCCCCTCGTAGCTCCAAACGTCATACTGATCATGACCGAACATCTTCGCCCTCGGTCCACACCCCCCGCGGCCACTTGCGTCTCACAACCGAAGGAGAGTACACAGCCGTGTTGCCTGCAGCCCCCGTCGAGGGGGCGCCGAGTGTATGGTAGACGGGTCCGGGCTAGCTAGTGAGGTGGTGATATACATATTCGTGACGGCTCGGGTATCGGGGAGGTCTGCATTGCGCGGGCGGGCGTACGTGGTCGTGGATCGGTGAGTGCGATAAGAGGTTGGCGTGGGCGCGGGGTGGGGCTGCTGTAGTGCGGGCGTAGACTGGGAGGGGATAGACAGATGTGTATGGGCGCGCCCGCAGTCCGACCGGACCGCGGTTGCGGGGGGAGAAGCAGAATGCAGACGGAGTTCTAAAACGCGAGGCGGCAGATCCAGCGGTCCACACCAATAAGCGGAACTCAAGCCCAAAAAAGAATAGGAGTGCATGTGCGGGAAACAAGGATAGGTGCGGCGAAACGAGTAAATAAGACATGAGAACGAGGGACGGGCGCGAGGCTTTTGGTACATAAGTGATGCGTGGCAAAAGAGGGATCTAAAGGGCTACAAACTGCACTAGGACAACGTGCATGGCAGTGGAGGGGATAGGGAGGAGGGAGAACAAATACGGAAATAAACAGGAAAGGAGCGGTCAGAGGGGTCATGACGATGACGTGGCGAAGATGAGAGGCGCATTCTCAACCAGCCACTCAATGCACAGCGCCTTGCCGGCCATATCGCTGAACTCGGCGCCGGGGTCTGGTGAGCGCATGAGCGTCGCTGAGGGAGACCAATGTCAGCGGACTGTCCAAACGCCACATGTACACGAGACTTACGTCCAAAGACGACACCCAGGTTGCGCGCATGCATAAGGTTAGTTTCAGATAGTTCACATACCCTGTGGCGGCGGACATTGAGCACGGATATTCCACACAACAAGAACGACTGGTCCTACCGGTGGAGGTGAAGCATCAGCGCCTTGAGCGTGTAATAGTGCTCGGTCGGGAGCTGGTGCACGAGATCGTTGAACGTCTGCAGTTTCATGTTCGGCTCGCGGATCGTCGCTGAGATGACGAACTTGTCGTGCAGCTCCGACGTGAGCAGCGGGTTCGGCAGCGATCGGAAATACGTCTTGAGCACCGAGGTCACGGAGCAAATGTCGTTGAAGCGGTCTTGGTCCCGGAGGTCGAACGAGTCGTAGTCGCCGCGCTCGAACAGTTGTGTGATCATCTTCGACTGCCCGGAGCCGCCCGTCTTGCGGTAGATGCCCTCGTACTCGAGCGCGATCGCATCCACGGCGTCGATGCACTTCTCGACGATGACCGGCACGCACGTCGTGTCGTCGCGCCCATCGGCGCGCACCTGCTCGACAAGGTCCCGTCCAAACATAGAGGGTGCTGTGATGGGAACGCCCGGTGATGTCAGCGACCGCAGTCAGGGTAGGAACACGAGTCGACGTACGGAGTGGAGCCATTGGCGCGTGTCCCTCGTCCCGGAGCGTCATCTGTTGTGAGCATGCCAGGTTCACGTTGTGGATGCACCGCGTGTGCACCGCAATGCTGCAGTCTGGACCGTCGCCCATTCACGTCAGCCACCTACAACCGCATCCTGCACACGATCCAAGTACTCACTGTTGCACTTGAACTGCGAGCCCCACATCTTGTCCCCGCAGTGGTCGCAGCGGGCCACCCTCAGCACGCTGATCTGCTGAAACACGTGCTCCGTTCGCCACTTCTTCTCGGTGACCCCGTTCGGGAACGCGATGTTCTCCTTGGGGGCGCGAGAGCCGGGCCACTTGAAACGCGGCTTGACCGCCTGCGCGGGCATGTCCTGCATGTCCGCGCGGGAGATCTTGATGATCTTGGAGGGCTCGACCGAGCTCTCGTCCGAGAGCGCAAGGGTCGTCGACGACAATGAGCTGTTGAGCATGGGGGGTGAGCGTGCGCGGTCAAACGACGTGTTCTGGCGCTCCTGGAAGACGGTGACGCCTGTAGGCGCGGGCTCCTCCTTGACGACGGGGGCGGTTTCAAGCTTGCGCTGGTACTGCGCGTTGAGCTGTGCGAGCTCTTCGTTGCGCTTGTTGAGCACGGTGGTCTCCTCGAGGAACGCGTCACGGGACGCTTTGAGTTCACCGACCTCGCGTAAAAGGGCTTCGCGCTGCTCCGTGAGCGGGATGAGCTCGTGCTGGTACTGGTTCTTGATGTTGTCGAACCGCATCGAGAGGCCGCGGGTGAGGGAGGCGCCGCCCTCTTCGCCGTCGGCCAGTGTGGGGGAGCTGCACATTTAAAGGAGATCGAGGGCACAAAGGCGGTTTTATCAGCACGAGCGCCTGCTGCGGCCGCGTAGCACAATGACGCACCTCTTCGACGCCGAGAGCTGCTCGACCTCGGCAAGGGTCATGTCTCGCTCGACCTGGAGCTTGGACAGGTCGCGCTCGAGCGTGCTCATCTTCTGGCTGAGCTCGCGCACCAGCTGCTTCTGCGCCTCCTGCCGCTTCGATTCGCCCGTGATCGCGGTCAGCCGCACTGCCTGCCCGGAGAGCAGCACACGGAGACGCGTGACCTCCGCCTCCGCATCGCGACGCGCCTTGAGCTCGCGGTCGTACTCAGTCTGTGCGACGGTGAGACCGTCGATGTACTGCTTGCTCGTCCGCTGTGTCGCGTCCCGTCCCGTCACGTCAGCCGCTGCCACCAAACGCAAAATGGAACACGCACCTTCACGCCATCCAAGCTGCGCCTGAGGTCGCTGTACTCGCTCTGCTGCTGATCCAGCATTGCAATTACCGCCTGGACGAGCGCGACGTCGAGGCTGATACGCCCGCCGCCCGCCGCAGCCACCATGTCCTGGAGCCGGCGCCGGAGCGTTTCCACCCCGTCCGTCGGCGCCGTGACGGTGATTCGTGCCATCCCGTTGTCGGACGGCTCGCGGTCGCGGGGACGCCGTCCGCCGTCAGGGTGACCGTGGCCAGACGAGGACGATGGGCTTATTGAACCCGGTCGTTCCACAGCGCGCCCGTTGCCGTTGCTCTTGCCGTTCTTCATCGGGGTCTTGTCGTCGTGCAGGCCGCCAGAGCCAAGGATGGTGATGTCGCTCTTGGGCGTCAGCGGGCCGGTGTCGGGAGACGTCAAACTGAGGTCGAGGTGGAGCTTCGAGCCGTGCTCGCGCTCGAAGGCGTTCCGCTCGGGGGTGTTCATCGTCTTGATAAAGTCCGCAAAGTCGGCGCCGCCCATCGAGATGCGGATGGGGGGCAGCGCGGGCGTGATAAACGTGGTCATTTGCGTGCGCTCGATCGGCGAAGACTCGGGCGAGCCCTCACTTTCGCCCGTATGCGGGCTGAGAGAGCGTCCGACGTCGACGCGAAGATCGTTTGGCCGCTGTTTGAACATTCGTCCCGGCTCTTTGGGTGGTAACGACGGTGGCCGCTCCTGCTGGTCGTCCGACGACTCCGCCTCAGTGTCAGTTCCGCTCTCGATCCCTCTCGGGACGTCGACAATGTGTGATGGAGACGGCAGCACAGGGCTTCCGCTTCGTCTTGGCCGTGGCAGCTCAAAGTCGACTCCCGCCAACACATGATTAGGGCTGCCCAGCGACTGGAAGTTACTGTCCCCGTTGAGCTCCAGATTCGGCGGTCGGCGCTGCTCCACGTTGCGGACCGGGCCCCGGTCCCAACCAAAGTTGGACGGCGACTCCGCCTCAAGCGCCTCGAACGATGATGGGATACCGGGCGAATGAGACCCCGACGGTATCCGGTCGAGGTTCAGCGTTGGACGTGGTTGCCGTGACGGTGGCTCGTAGGCGCTAGAAGACGCGGAGCGTGTCCGGCCTCCCAGCGCACCGTCGCCGCTCTTCTCGCGCTGCCGCGCGGGTGAGATAGGGGACTCGTGTTGGTCGGCGGGGTTAGGTTGGGGCGACTCGCCGTAGTACGTGCTGAAGTAGTCGCGGAGAGGAGAGCTGGGATGTGGGGATTCGGCCCCGCCGCGGGCGCTGCCATTCGCAGACGGCGTGGCGGTCCCACTCGACAACGAACGGGAGTAGTCTGTGGGCGAGGCTTTGCTGGAGGTGTTCAGAGACGCGTTGCTGGCGACTTGCCGAAGAGCATCGAGTGGCCGCGAGCTGGGGTCGAAGCTCCTCCTTTTCCTCGCCTTTTCGTCCACGTCGCCTGGAACCCCAAGCATGTTCGTCGGCGATGTCGCGGACCGCAGGTGGTCGACGGGCGAGTTGGACGTAGAGCTGCCCCGAGTGCCCACGTCGCCACGTTTCACGGAAGGAGAGGACGGGAGACCGATAAACATGCCTGAGCGTCGTTTTGACATAGGAACAGAAGACCCTCCGTTGGTTCCAGGCGATGTGAGAAAAACGCCCTGTGGTGATCCCATGGCTTGCTCTTGTTGTCGATGTTGTGCTTCCGGAGCGATGAGTTGAGACAGCAACGACCCTCGCTTCACTGCTCCGGCAGATGGCGGGTTCGACGCATGGCCATCCGCCGACTCTGCGGCGCGACTAGAACTCGATCGCGACATGCCACCGTCGTACTGCGTGTCCGGGGAAGATGCTTCGTTCGAGTTCGCCTGTGATGCGGGTCGCTCGCCGCCGTTCGCCACCTTCCGCAACACCGCTCAGACCGCAGCTCGTCGATGCAAAAGAAGGATGTGACACACCATGTTCGTCACCCTGCCCTTCTGTCCAGGTGGTCCTCGAGCGTCTCCTTGCCTACTACTCGCACCCTGGCTCGCCGCTGCCGCCTGCGCTGCCCGCTCGCGATCGCGCTGCTGCCTTACCTGCTTGCTCTTCTCCACTCGATCGCTGTGACACGTCATGCAGTATATTCCGCGACTCGTCTTGGCGAAGACGAGCTCGTCGATCCTGTTCTTGCAGACCTTGCATTTGAAGCAGTGGGCGTGGTAGGAGTCGTCACCGGTCATGATGGCCTCGTCGAGAATGGGCATTTTGCAGACATTGCAGCTGTAGGAGCAATTGGCGCATATCGGCGAGCCGTCCGAGAGCAGCAGCAGGTTGGTGTCTGCGGTGACTTGATTGCCGCACTTTGCGCACTTGAAGCAGTCGACGTGGAAGAAGGATTGGCTGGGGAAGGGGATCATGGTCAGTCTCCAAGCAACGCAAAGACGCGGGCGTGGCGAAGATAGAGTGGACGCCGTCGCGGCCAAGCAGACGCGTACAGAACCGAAGCTCACGGCCTTGCAGACACGTACACAGGCGAAGATCGCCGGAGCTGCCGGTGGTCGCTCCCAACGGGTGGGGACGTGGTCCACTAGACGATGAGCAACGACCACCCGAAGACCGAATGACAAACGCATAAAACCTTTCAAGACTTTGACGGGAACACTCGATTTCGCTTGAACCAGCGCCAAAGGGCCAAGCCGAAGGGAAGTCCAACACCCCGCAGCAATGCCTGTCGCGCATACAGATGAAAAGCTCTTGACGCATGAGCTTATGATGTATATATGCATTGCCAGGGTCGCGGACAAGCTGCCATTCGCCACCCGGTGGTCATCTCATAGTGCATAGGCCGACGCGTCGATCCTATGCACTATGAGTCTCTGTGACAAGGATACCAGGTGTGGCGCGCGTCTTCGTACCCTGCCGCGGCCATGCAAGATGAAATAATCGCCCATGTATGCGCACCGGCAATGCGAACGGGAACGTAGACTCTGCCTCCGCATACAGAGTGGCAGGAACCCGTGCTCAGGGTCTCTAAAACACGAGTAGGCGGGATGAATGGGCAGGGTCATGGCAGAAAAGGGCCCGATTTGCAATCAAGCCATTCCATGCATGTGGCCCATCCAACCTCGACGGGCCGCGCGAGAACGCGAGTGACAGGGAACTTGGGGAAGGGGGGCAGATATGTGCGTCAGAAACTCACCCGAACGCGACCACGACCCCTCCATGTTCGTCCACGACCGACTTCTTGCAGCCAGGACAGATTCGGTCGTCGGTGAGCGTCGCCTGAGAGCTTTGGGTCTCCGCGGTGAGGTAGTTGGCCATGGCGACTCAGAGGAGGGGAAGGAGAGGAGCCGCTAGCGTCGGCGGGGTCAATCGAGGGAGGAATGCGCGCAGTCAATCCACGGTGTGCGCAGAATGGGGGGAAGGCGTTCGCCTAGGCGACGGTGGGATTGGGGTGGCCGTGGAACGCGCGCGGCCAGCGCAAAAGGAGGAGGGGCCGCAAGGGTGGGGGTGAGGGTGGAAGAGAGGAGGAGAGAAGAGGAGGAGGGGGCTATCCGGAGCCAGGCGGACGAGGACAGCAACGGGACGCTGGTACAGATGGGGACAAGTCAAATGCGCGAAGAGTGCGTCGCTCGTTGGTCTCGCCCGCAGCTTCCGCACGTGCTTTGCCGCCCCAGTTTGTGGCTCTCCGAGGCCCGCTCCGGCCGGCCCGTTCTCCCGCCGTCGCTGCCAGGGGCCTCAACCTGCCTCAACCTGCGAATAGCTTTGGCCGTTGGGGGCTCGTCCGCCACCAGCGAGTACCCCGCGTTGTGCGCCGTGTGTGGATTCGCCGCCCAGTCGACGGTACGCGAGGCGCTGATTCGCCATCGGTTCGCGCGCGGGCTGAAGCGCTGATATCGCGCTAGAAAGTTGATCATACGTGTCACTGCCACTGACAGTGCGTCTGCTCAGCGCGCACTCCGAACCATCAGCGAATCAAACCAAGCACTAGTCGACTGTCGTCAAGGGCTCACGAGCGCACGGACGAGCGAATTCGAAGAAGAGGAGCGACGTGAGGAGGAAGTTAGCGGTCAGTTGCCGACTCCCCAGTCCGATATCCTCGACGCGCCCAGGGCACTCAGGGACGGGGTGCTCCTGCGAGCAGGCGAGGTGGAGCGGCTCCCGGCGGGTCGAACACGCGAGGGACTTGTTCAGCGCTTCAGCACTGTCAGGTACCCGCGGCCCTAGAGTCTAGGGTTAGTTCTTGATGCGATCTCGACATCGACAACTCGGCAATGAAAGCTGCTATAATCTAACGACTCGGAAAAGTTATCCCCGAGGTGATTGGACGTTCATTAACAGCATCCCCCGTTCGAACGTCCGGCGGTGTGGCCGTCTGATGATTCGCGAGTATGTAACAAGTCCCTGTGACGGTCGGCGGGGGCCGAGACGTTGCTGCCCGGAGGCCGTCAGGCGAGCAGGAAGGCCGCCGAGCGGTCCGTGGGGTCGTAGGGATCATAGGAAGGCGTGGAGAAGATGTTCAATTTGCTCAAAGAGTGCGCAAATACAGAATCCGGTAACCAAACGCGAGAGCGTAAGGTGGGCAACACCGGTACCGCCTGACCTGGTACCGCCTGTACAAATGTGTCAGCCAAGTCGTCCGGTACATCGCACAGTGCTCAGACTGCCAGTGTCAAAACCCCTGCAACCGAACAGTACACCCGCGCCAACCGGATGTAATCATCACACCGGCCTGTGCAAAGGCAAACAATTCCCTCCAGTAGGACCGTCTCCTAGGACCTCGCGGAGGACATCTGTTGCGGAACTCTGCAGTACCGCTTCCCTTGACTTCTTTCGGCGGTATTTCAAGGTCTTTGGAGACGACGACAACGCGGCCCAATCCAAGGTGCACCGACCGACCACCATCTTCCCACCCGCCAGCCACGGCGCCCACAGAAAGCCACACGTTTACTTACTACGCGGAACCGCCCCCGGACATCACCACCATCATCACGTGCTACGCTCTGGACGGCATCATCAACAAAGCGAGCCGGGCCCGAGCTAGCCGTCGCGCACAAAGCGGTGTCGTTATGGTTTTGAACAGGCCTTGATATCCAGGTGTAGCACAACGCACAACGCACAACACGCAAGGAAGGGGATTAGAGTACTTGTCATCGCATTTCGTACAGGTTCGTCGCGGAGGCAAAGGCGGGAACACCCAAGCAGTCAGCCTGGGCCCTGCCCCCGCCCCGCCGGTCGTGCACAAACTATATGTAGGTGAGTACGTACGTACGTAGAGTGGGTGGGGAGACGAGGACGGGATGAGGTGGAGAGGGAGAAAGAACACGGTCCGCAGGAGTCCGCAGAGGCGAGACGAAACAATCAGATACGTCGGGGCAGGCGAGGCAGGACGAGGCGGACGGCCGCCGGCGCCGGGGAATGCACGAGATATATACAGCGACTGCAGTAAATAGGGCGTCGTTCGATTAGACAGCAAATAGGGGGTCCGCGGCGGTGGCGGCGATGGTGGAGGAAGGTATGAGGGCCGAGTGCGAGGGGAGCGTCCGAGTCCGACCGTGTGCGGCGCGCGCAGGGGAGGTGGAACGAGCACGCGGGTCAAGCGGAGAACTAGGCATAACGAGCGTGGGGCCTGCATGAGAGCGAGATGCGATGAGCACGGCGGGGCGAACGAGAGGAGGCGGAGAGCACGAACGAGAGGACGAGGGCGGGTGCCGACAGCGGGAGGCCGGAAACGGTGACGCTCGTGCGGGGCACGCGTATTTCGAGTAACTATATGCGAGGAAGGAGAGGCGATTAGCGGCACGATAACGAGCGAGCAAGGCGACAGGTGAACATAGTACGAACGGGCTGGAGCGAGACGACAAGCCGGATATATGCAGAGCAAAGTCCACTGCGGCGGAAGTGCAGAGGGCGCTGGTAGCGAGAAGGTTCATACCACATGGAGGTATATCATCATGGATGTCTGCGCGGGGATTTTGTAGACGTGGAGGCGACGGTGACTACGGTAAAGGTGTGACGAGTGACGGATGTGTAGCGAGCATTGCAGGAGTGTGGGGGTATATACGAAAGCTGGATGATGGACTGGACAACGGCGTATGTGTATGTTGGAAGGCAGGAAAGCGGCGGCGCACGGATGTGGTCGTGTGGGAGGCGGGGAAAGAGACGGCATGGCGAGGGGAATGGTCGGGGGTCGTGAGTGCCAGTCGGCCATCTCGGGAGACCGAAGGCGAGAACGGAAGGCCGAAGAGTTTGTGGGAATGCTTCGGCACGTCTCGTGGCGCGCAAGACCGTGCGTGGCACGAGCCTTCAGTTCCGTATCATTCTGCCCATGTTTGAATGAGGAAGGGGTCCGAAGTTGAACTGACTACACGATGAGCGACAGAGACAGCATAGACCGGCATAGTGTAGCATGACGGGGATCCAAGGACGCGCCCCGGCTCACTGAGACCATCCCTCGAGTCATAGACCACCGTCGAGCACACCGCGAACATCGTCCACCTGCGCCAGATCCGTCAGGAAGGGGCACAGGTCCGTCAGCTCCGTATCATGCGGGTCGTTGAACCACGACGAGACCGGGACGGCGTTGTTCGGATGGAAGATGTACGAGGCAGGAGAGTTGTCGATGATGATCGTGTCCGAGATGGGACGCCCGAGTTGAGAGAGGTCCTGATACGGCATTGTAAACCGGAGGCCGTAACAGCAGCCGCGATAAGAAGCACGTACCTTGACGTAGTTTCCCCGGTGATTATAACAGCTCTCCCGGAACAACCTGTGCGAGACGACCCGATGCACGTCCAGTTTGTCGAGTACTGGATCCGCGTACTGTGTATAGATTTGTCAATCAGTCAAACGCACCATCAAAACCGACAATTCACGAACCTTGCTTAAACTGGCCGTGAAGACCACGATCTCGTAAATCTCTCCCATCTTCTTCAAGAAGTTGTCGACGCCCGGTCGTTTGATGACATACACGTTATGCCAGTGGTATTCAATTTCAACGGGAACGACATAGTCGGCCTGTTGAATGGACTGCGAAACCCGTCAAAAAGTGCCGCAGTCGTCGTATGTGGACGAGACCAACCTTGAAACTACTGTGAACGAGGGTCTCGTCCAAGTCCAAAACCAAGCATTTTCGGCCCGCGTGTTTGGGGAATAACGGCGGCAGCAGAGGCCTCGGCACACCGTCCTGCAGTCGAAGATGGGCTCGTATACCATTTCGAGGAGACGCCACCAAGAAGGTACTCACCGGTCCAATGGGTATACCCGCACCACCAGCCAATATTAGCCTCTCCTCCTCGTCCTCAATCTCGTCAATAGGCGTGTTGCTCTCGTCAAGGTCCTCATCGTCCGTAAAGCTCGTCGACCCGTCCGACTCGTCCATCACCCTCGAGCTCCTCCTCGAATGGTTGTGTATGCTGTCATCGCCCTTCGATCCCGGTGGCTGAACCGCACCCGACGTCACCCCCTCCGTCTCTTCCAGCGGCAGCGTCTTCGTCGGCGTCGGCGGCACGAGCACGTTCGGGTCGTTGGGTTGTTCGGGGACCTCGATGGGCTGCAGCGGTGGTGGGAGCTCCGCGTCTGACGTAGACGCCAGGGGGCCGTTCGGCGTCGGCCCAGCCGGTTCCTTGGGTGCTGGTGGCAGCTCCTCCGCCTGCTTCTCCTGCAGCGCCGCGGACACGCCGTCCTTCGCCTGGGCCGGCGGGGGCGCAGGCGCGGCGACCGGCTTCTCGTCCATGTCGATCGGGTGCGCACGAGAGGACGGGCCGACGCAAGGAACGAGAACGCGGAAGAGCTTGGAGAGGAGCGTGGGGCCCTTTGCGCGGCGGGGGCGTGCGTCGTCTGCGGAGCCGGCCTCGGTTACAGAGGTGGTGTGCACACCGTCGGAGACGGACTTACTCGCGTCCTTGCGGGGCGAGCCCTTGAAGGTGGGGGTGCCGGTCTGCTCGCTCTCGACGGAGCTCTTCTCACGGCGCGTGCCGCCGTTCTGGGCGGGCTTGTCGGCTTGGGGCGGGACGGGGAGGAGGTCTGAGGGCCGCGCGGCGGCGGGGGGCGGGGAGGGCGAAGGGGCCTGCCCTGCGCCGTCCGCGGCCGGGGGTGGGGATTGGGGGGGAATGTGGGCGGGGGTTGCGGTGTGGTCCGAGGTGCTCGCGGTGCCGGCATCGGGGGCGGGGAGGGCGTCGCCCGCGGGGACGCTGTTTTCGGGGCTCTCGTCGTGTCCCTCTGCAGGCTGGGCACTCGGTGGCTCTGCCGCGACTTCCTTCCCCTTCGCGGACTGGGTGACGGTGCTGGCGGTGAGCGGGCGGGGGCGCCATTACGGGGGCTTGCGGGCACGTACCTGGGAACTTGATACATCCGGAGAGGCTGCAGGGGCCATGACGGAGGCAGCACTGCAGGGGGACGGGGTATGAAGGCAAGCAAGGCGGTCAAGAACAAGGAGGCCTCAGTCGACGCGTTGCGGGTGTGCATTCGTGGGAATGGATGTCTGTTTTTGGCGCCGCTCCAGCCATGCCGAGCCCCGATTGGCCCGTGGGACACGTCGACGCCGAACTCGACGTCGACGCACCTTCGCCACTCGCCCTGCTCATCAAACGGATACGTACAAGCCCAGTCCGATGCGGGGCACAATGCTCCCCGTTGGATGCGTGGGCGGCCTGCCCTTGTGTGCGACTCGACGCCACCATGGGCTCATATACCGGGGAGCCACAGGCCCAAACCTCGTGGCAAATGCATGGCCAACGACGATGACGCGGGTGCAGAAAAGGACAGGGGTAGCATTAATATAAGTAACGTCAGCGCAAACACAAGCGTCCAATGGCCTCCCCATGGAGCTGCGGGATTGCTGGAAGCTTTAACTTAGGATGTATGCTTTCAGATCGTGGCCTACGCATATGCGTTCCGTCAACACGTTCTCGGTGAGTGCCCATTGGTCATCGGAATAGGTACTTCCCGCGGAAGCTGTACGAGTCGGACTCGGCTTTGCCGGAGGCGGAACGGCGAGCATATCATATATGCAAGCTGTATGCGTCGACGGGGGCAAAGGTTTTCGACCAGCCCCGTCAGCAGTCACACGAGACCTGGCTCACCCTCACTCATGTAGGTGTGCGCATACACAAGCATATGAACTCATAAAAACCATGCATGTGCCGAGGCCCTCGGGCCTGAACGATCATTAATAGGCTGTCTGTGGTCCTTCGTCAGATGAGATGAGAGTGCCAAAACACGCTTTGTCATCGGATTTCGAACTTCGCCGCTCGGAGATCCTAGGCGGGCATCTTGCAAATTCTTGCGTCGGGGCTTGAGCTACTGAGATGCAGGAAACTACCCGCGACCAGGATCGGGGGAAGGAATTTGGGAGAGAAGCAGGACTGAGATCTTGAGAGGCCGCGGCCGCAGCTGGACGATGGGGTTCTGGGAGTCGAGACCGAAGTGGCGGATGGGAAGAGGTGTGTCACGTGCGCGGCCGGGGACGGGAGAGGGGCCCCGGCACGCGGGGGATTTCTTACTAATACACACGACCACTTGGCCGCCCCGCATATTGCCCATGTTGGGTCACCCTCCCCCCGCGTTCCAGCAGCCGTCTGCGCAACAACTCTCGACGCAGCCCCCCACGGCAGACCCGAATGCCCTGCACCAGCCCCAGCCCCCGGGAACGTTCCAGACGCTCCGCCTCCGCGACGACCCGCCCTCTGTGACCCAGCCCGCCCCGCGCGCATCCCGCAAGCGCAAGTCCCCCGCGACGGCCTCCACCGACGCAGGCCCCCACCCGCCCCCGGGCCCGCCCAACCCGGCGATGCACCCGCCCCCGCCCCCGGGCACGATCCAGCAGCACGCGCTCCCGCCCCCTCACACCCTCATCCACCCCCCACCGCCACACATGGCCGGGCACATGCAGCACTCGTACCCGTACCCGCCCCCGCCAGACTTTTCGCCCGGGGGGATGCCGCCCCAGCACGCCCCGCCGCCGCCACCGCCAGGCCACCCAGGCGCGCCCCCGCAGCAGCAACATCCGCAAGACGAGCAGCTTGGCAACTCGTCCTCTGGCCGCACCCTCAGCCAGAGCAAGCGAGCCGAGCAAAACAGGAAGGCGCAACGTGCGTTCCGCGAGCGACGAGACCAGTGCGTGTCTTTTCTTTCCTTCCCTGCTTCCCCACGTCTGGCCTCTTGTCTGCGTGACCCTAAAAGCTGACCCGCCTGTGCCCGCGCCGCCAACCCGTCCACCCTCCCTGCCCCGCAGGCACGTCAAGACGCTCGAATCGCGGTCGCAGCTGCTCGACGCCGCGCTCGCGTCGGCCGACGAGGCGAACCGCCGGTGGGAGGAGTGCAGGACGATCGTCGATCAGCTCCGGATCGAAAACGCGACGCTCCGGGCGACGCTCCAGGCGACGCAGGCGCAGCTCATGCAGCTCAACCCGAACGCGAACGTGCAGGTCCCCGACGCGGGCGTGGCCGCCGCCGTCGCCGCGGCGGTCAACGGGGTCGCGAACGGCGCCAGCGAGGGACGCTCTGGGGGAGACAAGGACGAGCGAGGGGAGAAGGGGTCTAGCTCCGAGAAGTGATTGCTCTTATATGCATGTGTTGCTCTTCTTGGCCTCGTGTGCTGCGTGTGCTAGCCAGCACTAGAGCTTGTTGTTTTCCGCAGGATTGTCCAACTACTACGTACTGTTATTCGTCTTCGTATTTCCCATGTTCTGCGCCGCTCTCCATCGTACATACGACCTGTAACATATCCGCTTCGTCTCAATCGGATCCGTGTGCGGCGCTGCAGACGATTGACCCGCGCATGATGCATGATCGCCGGCCTTGTCGGGAACGTTGGGACGGGCAGCGGACCGGGTCGAGGTCGAGGGCGATATGATGGATCGTTGGTTGATGTCGAGCCCCCGAGCGCCAGGCCAGCTCGAGCGACGTGTTCCGCCTCCGCCACCCACTCCTCCGCTCACGACCCGCTCGACGACCCACGATGGCCTTTGTCGAAGAGGTCGACGTCCCCCCGCCCGTCCCGCGCAAAGCCCCAGCCAAACGCGGTGAGCCTCGTCTCCTCCTGCCCTCGTCCGCGGTTTCTGACCAGCGACGACGCGATCCCGCCACACAGGCTTGGCACCCGCCCTCAAGGCCTACCTCGTCCTCTACAACGTCCTCTCCGCGCTCGGCTGGGCGTACCTCCTCGCCCGCACCGCCGCGCTCGTCCTCGGCCTCGACGGCGCCGCCGCCCCGCCTCCGAGCGTCCCCACGGGCCCGCTCCAGCAGCGGCTGCAGGCGGCGCTCCCGCCCGCCCTCGCGGCGGCCGTGCGCCGCTCGCAGGGCGCGCACGCGGCGGTCGGGTGGGCGACGACGGTCGTGCAGAGCGCGGCGCTGCTCGAGGTCGCGCACGTCGTGCTGCGCTGGGTGCGCTCCCCGCTGCTCACGACGCTCATGCAGGTCTCGAGCCGGCTCTACCTCGTGTGGGGGGTCACGTATTTCTTCCCGCTGGTGCGTCCGTCTCCCCGTCCCCGTCCCCGTCCCCATCCCCATCCTCCCCTCCCCTGTTTTTTTCTCTATCTCTCTCGTTCTTTCTTGCTCCTGTGCCTGCCATGGTGCCTCTGCGCGTCACGCTGACCCCTGCTTCCATTCGATCCTCCCCGCACGTCCCCGACCACCGGACGCCAACCGCCCGCACGCTCCCACCACGCTCTCGGCCCGCCGCGCCCCGCCGCGGCCACGGGGACCGCGCTCCAGACGCACACGAACCCGCTGTACGCGTCGATGGTGCTCTCCTGGTCGCTCACCGAGGTCGTCCGGTACTCGTTCTACGCCTGCGCGCTGCTCGGCACCGAGCCGCGCGCGCTCGTCGCCCTCCGCTACACGCTCTTCTACGTCCTCTACCCGACCGGCGCGTCCTCCGAGGCGCTCCTCATCGGCGCGACGCTCCCGCCGCGCCTCGCCGGTGCGGACCCGCACGCCCTCGCCCGCTTCGCGCTCTTCCTCATCTGGTGGCCGGGTGAGTGTCTCGCGTTTGCGGTCGATGGGGCGAGGGAGAGGAGCTGACGCCGTTTGCAGGGCTGTATGTGATGTACACGCACATGATGCGGCAGAGGCGCAAGGTGTTCAGCGGGGGTCCCAAGACCAAACAGGCATGATGCACGAGGCCCTGAGAGACGCGGCCGAGATGTCGCGTGCGCACAAGGGGCACGAGTTCATTAAGTAGGTACGTCTAGGCCCGGTGCTGCATAGGCTGTACGACGAAGGAGCTGACGGCCATGACAGCGTATACGTCTCGATAATCCCATCGTTCCTTCGTTCTCCTAGTTTTCCTGTCCGGCGTGTGTCACCGCGGCGGGGGCTGGCAGGTTGTTGATGCTTGGGGCGAAGCCCACCCGGCCCGCGTAGTCGAAGACCGTGTACCCTGAATCGCACGTCGTCAGCGAACGTTCTATCTGCCGGGCGCGGCTGACCGCGGCGGACGTTCGACGTGCAGCGCTCAGGGGGCGGCAGCGGGGGTGTGGGACGGGCTACTCACACGACTTCAAGAACTCGGCGCCCACGATCGCCATGTCCGGCGCAAAGCCGTCGCCGAGCGCGAGGATGCCCCCGACGCATTCACTGTCGCACGAGGGGTCGGGGTTGTGTTAGCGTCGTGTCTGGAAAAAGGGTGGGACGGGCGCACGTAGACGCGTTTTTGACGGCGCCGAGGTTGAAGTCGGACGGGTGGATGGTGTACGAGTGGCCGTCGAGCTTGAGCGCGACGGAGACGGACGCGTTGCATGGGAACGAGAAGAAGCCTGGCAACAGAACGCTTCAGGCCTGCTGGAGGTTCAGAGCGCGGACAAGGTGAGCGGCTTACCTGGCCCGTACTCGACCGCGGGCGCTGAGCCCGGAATCTGCAGGCTCGTCAGGTCGACGTTGAGGGTTCCATGCGGGCTGGACTGTGCTTACGAGATCGTAGAACCTTTGGCCACCTCGTCAGGGACGTAAATGAGCGAGGTGCCAGTGTCAACGACCTGTCGAGCGTCGAGATCGTCAGCGCCGCCCCAACTTCAAAGAATGCAGAGCGCGCACGCACCGCGGTCAGGTTATGCGACATTCCCCTCTTGTTCACCACGATACCGTCCATGGCGATCGACCAGTACGTCTGCTCGTACGGTAGTCCGTCAGCGAGGCTGACGTGATGCGTACGCGTCGTGCTCACCCGGGACACGAGCGGGTGCCACTGCACGGCGGCATCGGCCTTGGATGTGTCGTAGCACCCGAGGCAGAGCTGGAAAATCGGTCAGCATCCCCGCGCGACGGACACCCCGCCCGGTTTGAATTTCAAGACACTCGACGCCCGCTCGCTCCTGACGAGGCTCGGGGGTCGGATCCGGGGTCGAATTCGAATTCGGGCTCGGGGCCGGGCGCACCCACCGTCGGCCCGCTCGCATCCGAAGGACGGAAGAGAACACAGAAGAACGACGCACCTCGGACCCGTTTCTTCGCCCCGGGCGAGGTGGACGGAGAAGACGCTGTCGGCGAGCGCTTTCTCGGTGAGCAGGTTCTCGAAGAACGTGGGCTGCCCCGCCGTCGCGATGCTCCCGAAGGCGAGCCCGAGGAGCCCGCTCGCGGGCTGCTCGTCGAAGTCGTCCGAGACGCGGCGCGCGGCGCAGAACGCCTGGTTCGGCACGCTCAGCGACCCGACCGCGACCTTGTCCTGGGCGAACATGCCGGAGACGCGGCCCGAGCCCTGTCCCGAGGTTTCGGTCAGCACGCGAACATTCACCGAGCGGCACAAGAGGGAAGGACGCACGTAGACGACGGAGCACTTGCCGTGGGACTCGCGGTAGGTGTGCTCTGCTCGGCTGGAACTCGCCATTGGTGCAGCGCGAGCAGCGCGAGGGCACCCAGAGGTCGGCGGAGCCGGTGTCGATGTCGACGTCGAGCATCTGTGCGGGGGTGCCGAACGCCAACGGGCCGTAGTACTCGACGTCGAGGCCACCGGAGACGAAGTCCTGGAGCGCCAACCGCTCCGTCTTGTCGCCGTCGAGAGAGGATGCGCGGTGGAGGAGATCGGGATCGGTGCTGTTGGCGTCTGGATTGTCCAAGGTGTACTCCATGCCGCGCAGCGGGGCGTTCCGGACGGTGACGGAGGAGTTGGGGGGAGTGAAGGCGGGGTAGCTACGCTCCGGGTGGGTGTCGGGGTGGAGGCCGATGCCGGAGAGGAACTGGTCGGCATTGGAGTATTTGACGAGGGTGGCCTCGCGCTCGCGCGTCTGGGAAGTGGGTTGTAGTTGAGTGGGAAGGAGAACGGAGGCACTCACGGCATACGAAGACTCGAATACATCCGTGGCGTTCACTTCTCGTCTTTCTAGGCGGATGCGAAACCCAGAGGCCGGCTCCCGGATGGGGCTGCAGAAGGAGGCGAGGCCGTAGAGGACGAGGACGGAGAGCGGGTTGAAAGCTGAGCGAGACATGGAGGAAAAATCGTAGCCAGACGATGCACCAGGCAGGGGAAGAAGGGGAGCGAAGGAGCGAAGGAGGAGCGTTGGGACGGGGCCCGGTCTTTGAGTTAAGCATACGCTCGCCCGCTGTCAGCCGCGGTGGCTGGACCCGGAGCGTTCTTGAAGACCTTCCTTCTTGGGCCACGTCGCCTCCGCCGCTCGCTGGGCGCACGTGTTATCGAGGCCGCCACAGAAATTCTCGGCTCATGCGTCTTCCCACGGTTCTACTCGTCGTCCTAGGCGGTCAATGCCCGCATCCCCATTGCGAGCCATCACACGGAGCGCGTAAGTCGACGTCCAAACGGACATGCTCCACCCGACAATGCCAACTTCTGCTCTTCAACCCGCCAACGTCCTGTCCCGACCCCCGTTCGCCACTCTCTCCTCCCTGTCCTTCGTTCGCGCTATATATCTTCTCTTGCTGCCCTCGCTCTCTTGCATTCTCTACATCCGCCTCGCCGCCCACCGCGCAACCACCCTCACTCGTCCACCCCTCCAGCTCAATCCCATCTACAATGCGTACTGGGCTTGCTCACCTCGTCCTCCTTCCCTTCCTCATCCTCCCTGCTGCCGCCAACAGACTCAGCCGCGACTCCCAACTCGTCGAGACCTTCAGCTTCGCCCAGGAGTATATCGGCAACGACTTCTTCAACGATTGGACTTGGGAGACGTTCAACGACCCCACCCACGGCACCGTCAACTATGTCGACAGCCAGACCGCCCAAAACCAAAACCTGGCCTACGGTATGCTGCACAGCCTCCCTTGCCTCCTAGCGTCCTAACGTTCCGGACGTAGTCACCGGGAACCAGTTCGTGATGAAAGCCGACTCCAAGCATGTCGTTCCCTTCGGCGCACGCGGTCGGGACAGCATCCGCATCCATTCCAACCAGGCCTTCGATGAGTCCGTCGTCGTCCTCGATATCGCGCACATGCCCTGGGGCTGCGGAACCTGGCCCGCCTTCTGGTCGATCAGCTCGGCCGGACCGTGGCCCAACGGCGGTGAGATCGACATCATCGAAGGTGAGAGCACGTGTTTCACATCCCCGCATCCCTTCGCTCATCGTCATCCTCCCAGGCGTCAACGTGAACACTGCCAACCTGGTCACCCTCCACACCACCCCCGGCTGCAGCATGAACAACGACCGCACCATGTCCGGGTCCGTTCTCTCTCCCCTCACGCCTCGGGACGCCCGGGACTTTGCTCACCCCGCTCCTCCCCCGCAGCACGGTCCTCTCGAACGACTGCGACGCCGCGCACAACTTCAACCAGGGCTGCGGCGTGAGCGCGTCGCAGCCCGGCACGTACGGCCCGCCGTTCAACGCCGCGGGAGGCGGCTGGTTCGTCATGTCGCGCTCCCGCGCGAACGGGATCAAGCTCTGGTTCTGGTCCCGCACCGACTCGAGCGTTCCGCCCGAGGTGGCCGCGGGGAACGCCTCTGCGACGATCTCGCCGAAATTGACCTGGGGCATACCCGACGCGGACTTCCCGCTCGGGTCGAACTGCGCGTACGACGCGTTCTTCAACGCGCACAGTCTGGTGTTCGACCTCACGTTCTGCGTGCGTCTCTCTTATGCTCTGAAAACGCTTTACTGACCTACCTCTGTTATCAGGGCGATTGGGCTGGTTCTGGGTATGGGGCTGCTGGGTGCCCGGGCAACTGCGCGGACTGTGAGTGTCGTGTTAGACCCTCTCAATGTTTACTGACACCTCTCGAAGACGTGATGAACAACCCCTCGGCTTTCTCGAAGGCGTACTGGGCGATCAACTCCCTGCGGGTGTACACACTCGTTTAGACATAGAGGCCCCTGTGACTTTACTGATATCTTGGACTTGATGCGGCGGGTATATCGCTTTACGACACTCACGGACTTCATGCACGGACTCTCACCCCCACATTCTCTCCTACCATCACTTCCACCATCACTACCATCGTTTTCGCCATCACCTCACCCCTCTCTGCTTCATCCTCCGCCGTTTCCCTCCTCCTTCTCGGGCCCCTCATCCCAACGAACTGTGCGCGGTCAGCGAAACTTATGTAATCATGTACATATGCTGAAAAGCGTCTTGGACAGAAACCACACATTAACTGTCTGGAACTCAGAGCCCGTTCAGTACAAGCACGAGTGGAGTGTTTAGACTCCGTGGGAAATTGAAAACCTGTGGCCGCAGACTTCAGATCGGTGTCGATTGCGGTCCTCTCTCCCCTTCGCCACGTCGTCGTCACTCATGGGCCATGGCTGCACGCCCAGACCATCACCACCTCCTGACTCTGATCCCTCCCTTTCAACTGTATCAGCCAACGACACAGCGGGACACGATGTCCGTCCTGCCGTTTGCAACGCAGGCCTCTCTGAAGAAGAAATCCATCGGCGCAAGAAATTTCGTACGAGGACGTGGAAGAGCGGGGTGCGTATATCACCGAGCTGTCAGCCATCTCGCCTGACCACTTTCGCCGCAGGAGTATCAAGTGAGGAAGCTACTCCCCGCGAGTCGGCTGCCCGATTGTCTCAACCCTCTACGCACCCTTGCCTCTCCCCGGGACCTCCCCCTTTGCTGGTTTGGCGTGCCACTCCGTCGAGACATCTTTTTCAAGGGCGCTATCAAGCTCGGCGTCGCGAAGAAGATACCGGGAACGGAGGACTGGCTTTGGCCCCACAGCTTCTACGCGCTCCGCGACGCTTTCGAGAAGGTGAGAGGCGTGTACTTCGACATGGAACAAGTCTGGGGCGCGTCCGCTCGCCACCCGCAGAAGCCCATCGTCGCGTTTTTCTCGAACCGAGGTATGCAGGGTATGACCGAGGAGATGGTGGGTCGGGTGGCGGAACTTTTGGATTTGCTGGGCTATCCTGAAGACGGACGGGTGGGAGGTTTGCGATGGTACCCTGCTCTTTTTGAGACGGTGAGTGGGCTTTTCTGCTTGCTTGCCATGACGGTTCTGCTCATCCTGTGTTCAAGCGATGAAGCCCGCGTGAATATCGATGGATACAATCGATCCTCAGAATGTTATATCACTTTGTATGTCGTCGTTTGTTCGCCACTCTATTCAGTATGTCTTGGGCCCTTGTGCAGTAGATCAGGCACCAGCGCTCTCGGGCGCCGTGCACCGGAAAACCCGGCCATGGCTACGAAGTCGCACCTGTCCTCTCTCTCTCTCTCTCTCTCTCTCTCTCATCGCGACGACCACCATCACCAGGCGCCCTGCTCCTTCCCCTCTCCGTGATCTTCCCCGTCCTCACCACGCTGGCGAGTTTACTGCTTCTGATTCTCGGCGCGTCGTTTATCCTGCTCGTGGGCGCCGCCGTCACCCGCGCACGGCCCGCGCGAGCTCTGTGGAGCAGCGGACGTCGGAATCGGCCTCCGCGAAGATTGGGCTTGAGGTGCGTTGTTCGAGGCGAGTACGAGCACACCCACTTCGGCACGCGGAGCGGCGCGTTTTCTACGTCAACTGGCGCGTTCTCGTGCCCATCCAGCGCGGCCATAATGGAAGACGAAGCGAGAGCATATGCCGAACCACTTGCAGAGGAAAGGGTACGGAACGGTTTCAACGGTGTGTGCGTGCGTGCTTCTTGTCTCGCATTCAAGGATTCTTGTAAGCCATCCATTAGACCGCAATATTGCTATACACGCCCACCCCGTCAGTTGAGTCACAATCCAGCTTCTCCCTTCTTGGTGCCGTCTCCACCCGGTCCAGTGTCGGCCTGTACTCCGGTGGCGGCTCCAGCCTGCGCTCCGCCATCGCATGCATCGCCCGCCGGAGGTCCTGCACGTCGCTCCGTAGCGCAGCGACCTCGGTCGTCGTCACCGACACCGCCGCCGACTGCGAAAACTCGGACGGGGCCTCGCCGACGGCCGCGGCCGCTGGCGACGCAAGCCCGGTGGACGGCGGGGGCGTTTGTCCATCTCGTACGTCTCCCCTCGCTCAGCCCGATCTTGCCTCGCCTCCCGCGCCTTTGTCCGCCGGGCGGGAGCGGCGGCGGGCACTGCGGCGCCGTAGTCCGACGTCGCGCGTGCGTGCGGAATGAGGTCGTGGTAGCTGCCTTGCGGAGAGCTGTGGTGGTATGCGTCGATGTCGAGCCGTGGCGACGACGTCCGTCGCATGCGCCGACGGCGGAAGCAGACGACCGTGGCGACTGCGAGGCCAATGATGACGACCCCGCCCACGACGCCCCCCACGATCGCGCCCGTGTTGGAACCTCGGTACCTATTGCCTGGAGGGGCGCTCGGCACGCTGCTTGAGACTCCGTTTGAGGTGAGGTTGATCGCTTTGCTGGGGAGTCTGTGTGCCGAGTCTGCCATTTTACCAAGAACCTGCTGACGAGAGCGACGTCCACTCACTGCAGAGCTAAATGGGAGAACATCGCGCCCACGCTCGGTCTGGAGAGGACGTCGGCGTGAACGAAGTAGGTCGCGATAGGAACCCACGCACCCTGCCGTCCCATCGATGATCGACCCGTCATTGTGGTAGTGGTCCATAAACGCCCCGGACGTGAGATTGCTGTTCGCGCGGGTCCAGCCTCCGTGAGTGAGACGGTCGCGCACGTCTGGGTCCGTCATCGTTGCGGCCGTGAACAGCAGCCATGCTATTTGGAGCGGTCAGTGACGTTTCGGCGGACCGGCGATCGCGCACCCATGCTCACGTGTCGGCTTGCGTGCTGTCGATGGGCAAGCCGAACTTCGAAGCTGAGGATGATGATGCTTGTTAGTACTCTTGTACTCGCTGTAGGACAAGACTTTGCGTACATGCGTTCAGTCGCACGCCGATGGCTTGGTGTGACTTTGAAGAACCTGATAGAAGCGATTCCATCAGCCGTAATACACCATCCAGGTCCTAAACCGTGCATACCGACTTTGGGACGAGATTCGTACCGAGCAGTAGGTCGGCGTACAGTTGTAGGCAAGTGTCCAAGACGTATCCGGGTCTCCATAGGACGCGAGGATATGTCCGTCTGACTGGGCTATGGCGAGCGACTGCCACTCGTTAATGAGAGTTGAGGCGGTGGCCTGTACTTACTCCGTCAGTGTGCGAACACTCAAGCGAGTCCGCTCACGTTGTACAACTCCACATCGGGGTCATTTCCCACTGTGTGACTGATCTCCGCCATGGCTCTGATCGCTATAATTCCCTTGAGTGCAAGGTTGGTCAGATTTGCACCGGGAGTGCTTTGGTCTGCGGTAATTCTGTGGGAGGAGATATTGAAATCTCTCGTAGTTGCCATTTCCCACTAAACGAGACTCACTGGCCGCTGAAGCTCGGTACGCTCTGAACCAGATAGTCCGCCCATCTTTTTGTGGTGTTGTACTGTAACGATGTGAGCAGCTACTTCCCGGTGAATGTTTTTGAAGACACGCACGTGCTGCGCGAGAAGCATTCCTTCTCCGGAAAAGCGTGCGTAAGAGTACAACATGATCAACACGTTGCTGGACTCTGTGAGCGCATTATAGAGAGGTGATCATAGAATAGGGAGGTACCGTCCAACACACCTTCGATACCCTGGGCAGGATTTCCCCGACTTCCCGCGTCGGTGACATTGGGATACGAACTGCCTGCTCATGATGAACCCGGGGACACATGTAACACCTGAAAAACAGCATACCTATGTCAGTCGAAGCGTATGGCTGCCCGGATTTCGCATCCTGAAGCTCCAACATGGGGCGCAAAATTGCTCCACAGAGAGATGCGTTGAGGTAGAGATACGCAGGCCACGCGGCGTACAGTTTCTCCACTGGGTTGATGCGGCTGTAGAGTAATCTCAGAAATTTGGAAAAAGAACTGAGAAAAGATGACTCACTGGGATGACCCTATGTCCTTCACGAAGATCATGACATCCGAAGAATTGATGTTGTTGTGCGAGTCGAGCCCTACAGTCATCTCCATTGTGCCCATAGTCAGACGAGTCGCGAGGGAGACCAGGTCCACGTATTCCGCGGATATCTGCACTGCGGCGTTCATGATTTGCGCGTCAAGCGCGACGGCGCGCGCGAGAGCGGCTGGAAAGTCCTGTACAACATCGTCGATCTGGAAAATGCGACATCAGCGAAGACCTCAGAAGGGCGGGGAAGATGCGTGCGGACCAGAGTTACAGATCCGAATCATCCGGGTAGCGTGTAGCGTAGTAGGGACGCCGATTTTGCTGTGCTCCAGTGGGTGTCGCGTATTGCACAACGGGATCTCGGAAGACGCTGAATGCCCATGCGATAGGTGTTGTCGTTGCCGCGACGTTCTTGAGGTCGATCGCAAGTCCGCACACCACATGAAGTCTACCGGGATCAGTAAGCATGTGCGCCCGCGATAACGCGACGGGTAGCGAATACTTGCCCAATTTGGTTTACTGTTGACGAGTTCTTATTGTTTGGGAGAATTCCACTGGCAATGTACGGCAAGCGTTGAGGGTCCCCGTCTGCTATTCCCCATGTCCTTCCATCGCCCTGCGAACTGATTAGATCTGGCCTTTTGGAATATTCTCGCGCGTACTCACAGAAGAGGTCGCCAAGAATGACTTGGCGTCGTCAGCGAGACTTGCAGTCTCTTCGAAAGGCCGAGGTTGTTCCAACGAGTACGAACAATACATGCTGCTGTCAGTCGGTGTGACTGAAGACTGCACTGGAGCTCCGGAGCTATCCGTAGCGCGATCGCCGGATACCCATTCTGTTATAAGTTGTCGGAGGTAAGCTTAGCGATCACATAACGAGTACCACAAATCGTACCTCCGGTGACGTCGCAGTAAACCTGAACATCATGGACCGCGCCGTCAAGGGAATGGAATTCAATCGAGACATAAGTCACAGGCAGCGACTGCTTGACCCAATCTTGGGGCTGATAGATGGCATTAATATGTGAAGGCACACGGTCGGTGGTCGTCGTACCTCGACAGGGGATAGGAAGGTGAAGGTGACGTTCAGAGGGCCAGCTTTCATGACAAAAATGGAGCGTGTCGGGGTGAGCTGAACGTTGGTGACGATGGCGCCGACTGCGGGCGGGTAGCTGTGATGTCCTGTGAGCTGGTAAGAGGCGCCATCGACGCGAACGAGGGCGTAGAGCCCGGATTGTGTCTTCCGGCGATGTCAGATTGAACCACAGGCGATCATCGACAGCACCCACCGCTTGTGTCCAGTCCACTAGCCATGAGTTTGGGAGTGTTACATTTGTCCCGTTTGTGGAGGATTGCCAGGCGTTGAAGTACGGAGATCGGACGGCAAGTGGGATGCTTGCCGGGAAGAAGGTCTGTATTGGTTGTTGAGCGATGACGACGGCCAAAAGGGAAGAGATCAAAAGCAGAATCGGAGCCCACAGGGCGACGAACATGATGAGAAAGGGACCGCAGATGGGGAAGACGAAGAGGCCGCTTTATTTGCGGGCAGATGGGAATCCGCAAGATGGAGGACAGAGTTCCGAGTCGTCGGAGCGCCAACGTGCGGTGCACGAAAGCGAAGAGAGGCACCGACGTGGCCAATATTAGAACGGCCCAGCAGCGTCGTGCACGTGTCCAGCTTCCTATCCCATGCCGGGCCGCCGCCCGAAGACGTTCGACTGTCAAGATAAAACAGGACTCGTCGTGATTAATTGATTGATGAGAGGAGAAAACAGCTTTCCATCATGCAGACTATGCTGTGTGCTTGGGAGGTGCATCCCTCCCGCAGGTCCTCGAACTCCTGGCGCAGCGGAGGCACACGTCCTCGGAGCGCTACTACAGCCTCCGTGAAAGACATAGACGGGCCCGGTAACACCTCCGGCGGCGGACCTGTACCAGCGCGCGACGATGGTGGCGAAGCGCTTGAACAGCGTTCGTGCCAGCTTGAATGCAAGTGGAATTGGCCCGCTTTGCTAGGAGTGGAGATTCCAATGTGTTTGGAGACGGCTCCGGAGTCGGCCGTGTGGCTGAAGATGCTTGGGGTTATTGACAAAACCTCTGGTGTAGGGGCATTCTGTGTCACGTCGTCCGTGAAAATAAGAGTTTGGGGCGCGCAACCTCCTCGGGCGCGCCTCTGGCGTTGGATATACGAGATGGCGGCGGCGGCGGCGACTATGCAGACGATGGTAGTGGCACCTAGAACACCGCCCACGACCACAAATGTGTTGCGAGGATGCTTCTTGTACACGCCATTGCCTCCATCAGAGCCAAGACCGCTGCTTAAAATGCCGTCGGCAGTGAGGTGGAGGGAAGACTGCCGGCAGGAGAACGTTACTGGTTTCGTGAGGGAAATGAACGAAGTTCACATACGTTAGCTCCACCCAGACTACGATTGTGTACGGCCATGTGTTCAGCTTCGGATCCGGGGGGACAGTGCAGCAATGGACCCACCCTGCAGATCCGTCAAATTTAACGGAGCCGTTCGACACGAAACAGTGATTCGCAAGGGCGCGCCACACGTCGTCGTTGTGCACTCGGGCGTATGCTCTCTGTATGAGGCGATGGGCTTGGAAACTTTGGTTTGTCGCAGTCGGGGCTGCGAAGAGTAGGCAGTGGCCGGACGACCCCGAGATCCAACGCCATCCCACAAACGAAAAAGTGCCC
Source organism: Epithele typhae (assembly GCF_022376455.1). Classification (NCBI taxonomy): domain Eukaryota; kingdom Fungi; phylum Basidiomycota; class Agaricomycetes; order Polyporales; family Epitheliaceae; genus Epithele; species Epithele typhae. The sequence continues at coordinate 934,217 of NW_025954196.1, read as the reverse complement.
TATGGTTTTCAGCGAGTCTTTTGGAGTACGTCAATAGACGAAACTCACGGCGCGATAGGCTCATTTCTCCCAGGGTCCACCATGTTCTGGAGGACCCCGTCATGGGAAAAGATTTCACGCGTGGCTGTCTCCTCCGATTTGACACGTCCAACCAGGGCCCTATTTCGGGAACGTGTGACCTCAGATGTGCAAACCCGTTGCTACTCCGGACACTCACCGATTCGACTGCACAGAACACAGCTGCATCGTGGACTTGGTTCGCAGTTTCCACATACCACTGACCGTTCTGCAGAGAGTCACGAGAGGGATGGTCGCTGGAAAGAAGGTTTGGGCTGGGATTTGTGCGCATGCCGATGTTGTGAGCGTCGCTCCGACGAGGATCCAGGCTCACCTCGAAAGATCCATGGCCGATAAGGCGGGAGCCTTGATGCATGACAGTATGGTAGACGGGTTAAAAAAGAGGCGAGCGGAAATACTAGAAGAATAGTCCTCCGAATAGAAGCGTCAGTTATTGCGGGCTTGGGGGAGCGGTGGCTATTCTGACGTGTGAACGCTGTGACCTGGACGTCTTAAGGGGCTGCGAATATGATACGCTTCGTGAGTACTGCGCGAATATAGATAATTGTGGCCTCATCTTCAGCCGCTCTGTACCATGATCCACCAACAGCTCGGGTAGGCGGTGGCAGGGTGCGGTACAGAGCGGCTTCCATGGACGAGACCAAGAGAATTGAGATCGCATCGTGCAGTCGCATTAGATATCTTTTGTAGTTCGCCACCACGCTGCCCCGCGCTTGGCGCGAGGTTGTCACCGAGAGAAAAATGACACGGGCCGTGGTCCTGAATGTGGCACATGTTCCGAGCAGAGGCACTGAGAGAGAGAAGAGCAAGATGGCGGCAAGACGAAATCAGCAGCTGGCCCAAATATTTCTGGCCAGCGCGCGCTGGCGATGGCGCTTAATTTACTCCTGGTCCTCGGGCTACGGGCGCTCTATCCAGGATCTGTGGTCCGCGGTAAAATCTGACAGCGGTTTTCCGAAATTAACAGCCACCGCTACCCACGATAATTGGGGTCTTAAGTTGAAGGTAAAAACTGGATCCAGCCACCCGAAAACCAAAGATAGGCCAAGCGTAGTACTACCGCGCCGTGTACTCCGGAGGCGGTTGGTTTACCCTGCGCCTCGCAAGCTCATGAACCATCTGCCGAAGATTCCGCACGTCCCCACGAAGGGCCAAGACCTCTGTGACAGGAATAGAAGTGTCCGAAAGCACCTCCGATGCCGCAACACCGCCGTTGTTTCCCCGAACGCTCATTGGGGTCGGGGCATCCGAGAGGTCCATCAGTGACCCCTGCACTGTCGGATGCTGGGAGGCCAGCCCAGCCTCCTGCGCCTTCCGTCGATGAGATGCTGTCGTTGCGAAAGTTTCGCTGAAGTCTACTGTTGAAGCGAAGGTTGTGGGGATTTCGGCATCTGACTCGTGTCGATCAGTGGTGGAAGTGCTCCTCCAACAACGTCGAAAGTATATGACCACGGCAACCACAATCCCGACGAAGGCGAGAATGCCGACAAGCCCGCCGACGATGGCTACAATGTGCGAGAAGAGTTGTCACTACCCGGTCCCCCCTCGCCGGAGGGATTGCTGCCATATGCAGTAATGCGCGCGGGGGATTCCATCGGAGGAGAGGTTCACCGACGTGCTGGCTGACAGACTTTAGTATGTAAGATTAGTATATCGTCACCAGTTATGGTCCCTATATACGCACTTCAAAGCCAAATGTGCATACACGGCACCGAGGGTGGAGCTGAAGGAGAATGACGATGAATTTCGGGTCGAATCCAGTCCTTCCTGAGGGACTCACGCTCCTTGCCCATTGATATTCAAGCCGCTCGTGATGTTGTAGTGTTCCATGAGCGCCCCAATCGTCTGGTTGTTTCCTGCACGTGCATACGCCCCCTGTATCATTCGGTCGCGCACACGTACATCTGTAACAATGGCCGACACCCAGAATTGCCATGCTAGCAAGATTTGTAAGATAAGACTGGAAGTGTGACAACGTCGGATTCTTACGAAAGCTTCCTGATTCACCTGCGCCGGAATCCAGCCCTATTCCAGATGTCGAAGCTAAGAAAACGCGATATGAGCGGTTAACGTCTGGTGAATACCAGCGACTCTACTCACATATATTCAGCTGACCATCCAGGAATTCAATATGGGTTTGACGAATCTATAGAATTTGGATCAGAATATAAGAGCTCTCAGCCAACCCTTGAACAACATCGCCGATCTGTTGGGATAATTGGTCCCAAAACATCGGATCTGATTGGGACAAAGGCTTGCTACCTGGGGTGGAAACGAGCCATGTGTGCAAGTACGGGGACCGCAGGTTGAGAGGGATGCTGGCCGGGAAGAATGTCCTATTGATTTGTGCATTGCTCGAGACGAGGATGAAGGCTACGGCGACCACCAGCACGAGAGGATGCATAGCTGGGGGATGGAAACACTATGCAATGTTAGAGATGAGGGAAAGAGGCCGTCAGCAAGAGACTCGCTATATAAGATAAAGGACCTTAGCAACGCTCCCCAGCTGAGCAGCTGCGGCGCATCGTGCGCACGGATGCACTTACTGGGGGTTCTTGGACGTACGTCAGGAATCATTTCCTTGTATAGAACACGCGTGAGCGACGCATACCCACTTGATGTCGCACCCCACATGACGACCATTCTTTTGTAAAGAAAATCAGACTCGAATCGGAACCTATATTTCGAGAGAGAACGCAACAGAACTAGTCTTGAAACTGTCGAACCCGTAGTGGGTTGAGTTTGTGGCGAGCCTTCGGGGCGATTAATCGTGGGTATAGCTTCACGAAGTTAAGGTTGGTGGTCCTCCGATGACTGTTGGGAACAGCCCCGAGCAATGATATACTACGGAGTTGATAAACATCCGAGCTGCATGCGTATGAAACGTACTTGTACTTCGTACAGGAATACACCATGATCTTCCGCGAGCCTCTCTCTCTTTCCTGGGGCGCGTCGCGGCATTACATCTCCTTGGTGGACAACCGAGATGCCCTCTTTGTCCTTCAAAGCGGGCCGCCGCGACGGAAGTAGTAGACGAGTGGTCGCAGCAAACGCCCTAGCGACGACCAAACATTGAAGAGCCAGGTGTTGTGCATACCAGCGTTCGCAGTTCCTTGATACACAAATACAAACACTTGCGCGTACACTTGCACTTCCTGCACTCAACGTCGCATCAGAACCCTACGCAGAGCGTTCAAGCCACGCACCATCAAGCTCCCTCACAACCCATCCACCATCGTCACGTCCACACCCATCATATCCTCCCTCGCAAGCCTCCTCCGTCCCTGATCGCACCTCCGCAGATACTCCTCGCACCGCGCCCCGAACACCTCCAGCCCGTCCAAGAACCCGTTCGGAAGCTTGTCCTTCCGCTGCTCCCACGGCTTCACGTCCACCAGCGTCCCGCGGTCGAGGCAGACCAGGATCATCCCGAAGCTGTACGCGTCCGCCAGGCGCGCGTCCGCGCACTCCCCGCGCAGGATCTCGGGCGCGCTGAACGGCCGCGTCCCGGGGTATATCCGCTCGACCTTGCGCGCGGACCGCTGCGGTGCTTGCGCGGGCGTCGACGGGCCGTGGTACGCGAAGCGCGAGGGCGTCGGCGGCGGCGGCGGCGGGTGCGCGGGAGGGGGCGCGAACTCGTCGTCCGCGTCGTCGTCCGGGGCGAGGATGCGCGAGTCCGCGTGGACCGAGCGCCCGAAGTCGAACAGCTTCACGGTGTCGGACGCGCGGGTGACCTGGATGTTGAGCAGCGAGAGGTCCCCGTGCGAGAGCCCGTACGAGTGCAGGTGGGTGAGGCCGTCGAGGAGCTGGTCGTGGTAGCCGACCTTCTGCGCGCGCGGCATCGTCGGTTCCGGCTCGCCGGGGGGTCCTCGCCCAGGCGCGGGGACGGCGCGTGCTCGCGGATGACGTCGTAGAGCGTGCGGCCCTCGAGGTACTCGAGCACCATGCCGACGTTCTCGAGCGCGCCGAGGAAGGCGCAGATGTTGCGGTGCCGCGCGAGCGTCGTGTACACGCGGAGCTCTGCGAGGAACTGGGTTGTCACGTCCCGCGCGTTCGACTGCATTTCGCCGTTGATCTCGATCTGCACCACGTTCGGCTTCTTGACCACGCACTGGAAGAGTTCTGACGCGGACCCGGCGGCCATGGGCACGAGACTTTGTGTGGATTTGGTGGGGCAGAGTACGATGTGGGGGTGGGGAAGGAGAATATCGACGTGGGGTTCGTCGGGGGGCGATAGATGGGCGCTGAGGAGTGGGAAGTGGACTCGTACGTGCGGGGGGTTTGTCTGTGCAGCTGTCTTGGGGTGCGCTGCTGGGTGCGCTGCTGGGTGTGTTGTGGAGTGTTCTCTCCGGGTGTGGCGGAGTGCGGAGGTACGATCGAAGGCGAGCTTTCGGCCTCTTCGTCGAGCTCAACTATGCTTTCGGGCGATTATGCGTGCCGTCACCAAAATGAACGATCGGAATGTGGCTCACCCATCCACCAATTCTTCTTGGAGGTGAGCGTAAGCCGCTTGATATGCCGCGACATCTTGGAGACAGCGTGACGTGATTATTGAAGAATGAGAGTGGCTGTATGCGGGACAGGGTATATGGAGAGGGACAAAAACGAGGATGTGGGGCAGAAGCAAGACACGTTCCGCTAAGCGGCCCAATCGTGGACGCAATGCGCGAAGTCCGCGTGCGCGACAGGCGTCTATCTTATCTCAATGAACTCATCGCCAAGGCCTCTCCTACTCTGCACATGCGGGCTCGAAATCTCATCCGTACAACCTCGCACGACCATCTAGTCCGTTGAATGAATATATCCATGTCCACACTTTCCTCGCGGATAGAAGGAGATGCTTACTTGGTGCTAGTATACAATGACCGGAACTAGTAATGTACATCGAAAAGTGGAGAGAGGCGCAATGTCCGATATGAATGCAAATCCTACAGCACGCTGCGCTGCCACCCCGCGGGGCATCCATCTTTTACCGCAAGGTAACCCATCAGATCGCTCGTCAAGAACTCGCTCGGCCACTCCTTGCGGACCTGCGCCTTCAGGTACTTGCTCACGATGTCCAAGTTCTCCGCCGTCAGCACCGCGCTCTTCAGTGTGGGCGCGATCTCGTCGACCAGGCTGTCGATCCAGTCGCGGTAATGACGGCGCCGGTGTCGTTCGTGCGCATCCCCCACTTCACCCACTGCCAGAGCTGGACGCGAGTGATCTCCGCGGTGGCCGCGTCCTCCATGAGCCAGTTGAGAGGAATGCAGCCGTTTCCGGCAAGCCATGCTGCGCTATACCCCAGAGCGGTTGCGACGTTCGAGCGCACGCCCTCGACAGTAATCTTGCCGGGAACGTTGGTGTTCAAAAGGTCGGCAGCGGCAACCTTGACCTCCTCCCGGCGAACGTGGTACTGTTGGACATGAAGTCAGCAGCAGAAACGCTTGCGCTGTGAGTTGCACTGACCTGGTTGGGACCAAGCATATGCTTGTTGAAGATCTCCATCGCGATCGCGTTAATGAGGGGGTGTGCGATCCAAGTACCGTCGTGGCCGTTCATGACCTCCCGAAGCTTGTCTGCGCGAACTTTTTCCATGGCGATTTCGTTTGCCTTAGGGTCGTTCTTGATGGGGATCTGCGCCGACATACCACCCATGGCAGCAACTCTCCGCCTGATTCAAAGGTAAACACGTGTATTGTCGAGACATTCGGATCTACTCACCTGTGACAAGTCTGGACGAGGAGACGGACGTAGGAATCCATAAAACCGACCTCCATGGTCACGTCCTTCCGGTCGGGCAGCACGGCGCTGCGGTCGGCACGACGGCGCTTGATGAAGCTGAAGATGTAGTCCCAGCTACGAGACGTTAGATCTCACATTCCGCTTCAACGGGCCCTGCCGGATACTCACCGACCACAGTTGAGACCCGAGGAGTGCGTCCGGAGCTCGAACAGGATCTCCTCCATTTGGAGGGCGGCGGGGAGCGTCTCGATCAGGACGGTCCCGCGAATGGTGCCGTGCGGCATGCCGATGTACGACTGCGCGAAGTTGAAGACATCATTCCAGAGCCGCGCCTCGCGGTAGTGCTCCATCTTCGGGAGGTAGAAGTAGGGGCCGCTGCCGCGCTGGACGAGCTCCTTGGCGTTGTGGAAGAAGTACATGCCGAAGTCGAAGAGCGAGCCGGAGACAGGGGCGTTGTCGACGGTCACGCGGGGTTCGTCCAAGTGCCAGCCACGAGGACTGCAGCAGGCATGTGAGAATCAAGGAGCGTTCCTGGAGACGTTCGCGTAACTCACCGGACGATAAGCACCGCGGGGTTCTGCGAGAGCTTGTACGCCTTTCCGCCAGACTCAAAGTCGATCTGGCGCCGAATGGCGTCGTAGAGGTTGACCTGGCCGTTGATCATGTTGGCGAACGTCGGGGAGCTCGCGTCTAGAAATCTCGCTGAGCCTCCTGCTTTCCTACACGCACGTGTGGCAATGCGTACCTTCAAAGTCAGCCATGAACGTCTTCGTGCCGCTGTTCAGCGCGTTGATGACCATCTTCCTGTCCGTCGGGCCAGTGATCTCGACGCGGCGGTCCTCGAGACCCGGCGCGGGCGGTGCACAGATCCACGAAGGGTCCGCGCGGATGTGTGCAGTCTCGGGAGGGAAGTCGAGGGGCTGACCGGCATCAAGGCGCTGCTGGGCAGCCTCGCGGGCGATGAGGAGCGACTGGCGGGTCGACTCGAAGGTGCGGTGGAGGGCAGCGATGAACTTGAGCGCGTCCTCGGTGAGCACGCGTGCCTGTGCGTCCTGCGCCTGGGTGGAGTGGATGATGACGCCCTGGACCATGTTGTGGGTGTGAGTGCGTGGGTGTGGGTGTGAGGGCGGGTGCGGGGTGCGATAGGAGCTCAGGAGGGTAGTCGGGAGGCATTGCGTATAAGTAGTGTGGCGGCTCTCCGCAAGCCCGTCTTCCTTGGACGTGCTCCGGACGTCATGGCTGCTTTCACGTGCTTGCCGCCCCCGAGCTCCGCGACCAGCCCGCCTGGCTCCCGGGGCGCCCCCGGTGCTCCGCTGGACGTCGTGGTCGCGTCCCCCGCCTGCAGCCCACGCGCCGTCCGCGATCCCGTCGGACTGCTCCGACGCTGCCCCGGAAAGGAGACGGGAGCGTTTCTCTCGGCCACCGCCCGGCTATCCCCGGCGCGGGCCTCCTCGTCCCGTGAATCGCTCGCTCAGATACGTACCAGTCTCCGGTGCCCCGCATCTGCGCTCGCGGCTAGCACAATCCCGCGACGCTCGCGCGTACCGCTTCCCGTGGGTGGTTGCCGAACCGCTGCTTGATAACGTGTACATACACTGCTCACCGCGACCCTAAGCTCTCATCGCACCCCCAGAATAGCGTCGCGGCTCCGGACGCGAACCCGCAGGTCTGCACAACCTGCCTCAATCGACCTTTTTCCCGCTGCCTTCCGTCTTCGCGCCTTCCGACGGGACCGGCGTCGTGGACGACCCTATCGCGGAGGCAAGAAATGAGTCCACATCCATCACGCTCGCCACCCCGGTCTCCCGTCTCTGCGTCGCGTCCGTGAACGTGTGGTACGGCGCCCCGCCCAGGGCCTGGACGCACGGAACCCGGCGTCCCGGCCGGCGGAGCCCCGGGGAGGGGTCCAGTTTCCATTGCGCGGGCGACACGGCGGCGCGACGGAACGCACGGCGCGAGAGAAGAGGAAAAAAACAAAACGACGACTCACCGTGGCGCGCGACGACGTCGCGGACGGCGCGCTCCCCGAGCTTGATCACCCGCCTGCACGCCATCTGCCACACGCCGCAGCTCACGCTCCCCGCGGGCGCGAACGGCAGCGCGAGCCACCACGTCAGCGGCCCGAACCAGCCTGGGGGCAGGTAGAAGACCGCCGCCTTGCGGTACCACCAGCCGATCACGAACTGCGCCCCGGTGGTCATCACCCAGAGTGCGGTGTTGAAGCGCATGGAGAACGCGGTGCGCGCGGAGGAGAGGTCGCCGTCTGCGCGTGTTGGGGGGGAGGAGCGCGATGAGCGGGATGTTGAAACGGGGTCGGGGCGAGGGGACGGTTGAGGTGTGGGGAGGCGTGTGGTGGGACGTGGAGGACGGGAGTGGCGAACAGAAAGGTACTCACTCAGCTTCTCGAGATCCGCGAGACCCTTGTCAACGCTCCGCCGCAGCTTCGCCCACTTGGCGAACTGGTCCTGTGCGCTCGTTTGTAGAAGTTCCTTCTTGTTGAGTAAAATGTCCGACTTGAGCTTCCGCTGCTGCGTCACTGCAGCGCTGTAGAATATGCGGAGGTACAGGGCGTAGAACTGCGAGACCCGGACCACAGCGATGAGCAAGAACGCATCGGGGATTGCACAACGGTAAGCGTGGTGACGGATCTGAGCAAGCGATGACGACGTACGAATTCAAGCAGCACAGTCTTGCCAACCCATGATATTAGCTCAGTCACGAAGACGAGCGCAAAGAGCATCGCCATGAGAGCCATGATGTCCAAGGAAATGAAGGCCGTGAAAACCAGAGACGATACAGCGCAAGCTGGGAATGAAGCAAAGGAGATACGTGTACAAGAGCTGGTGCCACTTCACTGCGCCTGTGGCGTGTCAGAGGCCTATGAAGCGCACGTGGCCGAGTCATGATATTTGTACGTGTTAACGATACATTACCTGTTTCTCGTACTTTGGTGAAGAAGATCATTTCATTTAGGGGGTCGCGCTGCACGAGGACACGTACGTCGACATGTTTGCGGTCGGAGCAGTCTCAAGGAAAAGACGAGGACAATCAAGCGCTCGCATATATCATACGCAGTGCGCACCGCCGCAGGCAGAGCTCTCATGCTCTCGAACGGCTCCTTTGCTATTGGCTTCATGGTCGCGTTGTGTAGACACAGGGGCGAGAAGCGATAATAGCTGCAGAGCAGAAGGACGGTACCTGGCTCGAATATCCCATCTGATGAACGCCAAACAATCGGGGAGGAAAGCATAACGCATGCGGATATTTTAGCGAGGATGCCATAAGCCAGTAACAGAGCGATACATGTGAGCGTTTGCGTGCGATGTGGATGCAATATCTCGGTGATGCTGGGCGGGGCTCGGTAGCCCCCAATCGTCGTCGCCGTCGTCCAAACCCCACGGTACAACTACAGCAGCGGCGCCGGCTCCGGTGTCGTCGTCGCTGCGAGCAGAAACGTGCGGCTTAGATGTTGAGCTTGGTGCGTCTCCAGTGACGACGCTTGGCGTTGTACTGGAGCAAGAAGGGGAAGAGGGTGTGGGATGATTATGGGAGGATAGAAATATAGGCAACGGTTACGCACCTGGATCTTGGAGTCCGTCTTCAAACGGAACCACTGGGGGATGGGGCTACCAAGAACGTCTCAACCATGTCGTCCTCTTTCACCTCAGGCCCCTTCTCCTACGTACCGGTTCTGGCGCGAGGCCTTCGCGAGGATGCGCTTCGTGCGGAAAGTCTTTTGGGAAGGCTGCAAACACAAAAACCAGTCGATCAGCACACACCTACATGCACGAGCGTCGAGGATATCGGCTCGCGAAGCAGAAGGACGTACCATCGTGTCTTGATGTTGTTCGCGGGGCGGCGGCGGTTGGTGGAGAGAGGACGAAAAATAAGGTTGGTGCGAGCGTTGGCCTGTACAGTTCTGACTAAGCTTCTGTTTACGGAAAGCAGCCTTGATTGCACGTGAGATCTCTCACGAGCACACTCCGGGCCGGCGCCACGTCCGTCCCACTGCTGGATCCCAGGACTCCCTTGGCTCGCCCCTTGCACTCTGCTCTATCCCTTCACGACCTGTTCAGCATGCGCTTCTTCACCACCCTATCTGTGCTCGCGCTTGCGCTGGTCGCTGCCGCGGACGGACCTACTGAGCTTGGCATCGACCGCACCTACATCCCGGAGGACTGCAAGGTTACCTCCCAGAACGGCGACAAGCTCCAAGTCCACTATGTAAGTTGCTTCGCACGCAGGTTTGACGAGCTCGCTCGCTCAAATGTGCCACAGACTGGAAAGCTGTTCTCGAACGGCAACAAATTCGACTCGAGGTAGGCTTATGCGGCTCATACGCGCGACGGTGGGGTTGACGGATGCCCTGTCTCAGCTTGGACCGCGGCACACCTCTCCCCCTGACTCGTGAGTCCCTTGTGCGCACGTTCTTGCTTCTCGTTCTAAAGCTCTTTCTGCAGTCGGATCAGGCCAGGTCATCCGCGGTTGGGAGGAGGGTCTGAAGGGTATGTGCCAGGGCGAGAAACGCACTCTCACCATCCCCTCGGCCATGGCCTACGGTAGGCTTTCTCCATTCCTCTTCTGCGCGCGCGCGAACTTACGTTCAATCCCAGGCCCGCGTGGATTTGGCAACGTCATCCCCGCGAACTCTGCGCTCGTTTTCGACGTCGAGCTCGTCAAGCTCGACCCCTCCGGAGCCGCCCGCGAGGAGCTGTGAAAGGTCTTATGACACGATGTTAGCACGAGGCACGTCGCTGTTTGCATATTTCGCGCGCTACGGGCGATGTGCGTGGCTGTTGTAATACCCTCCCGTCTTTGTGACGTCGTGCACCGGAACTTCTGCGCGCTGGCGAAGTCGGCCTCAACGGTCTCCAAGCGGGCTTGTTACACCTGTGTTAGCAGCTCTGCTCGCCTGATTTGTACTGTAAGGTATAACCGCCCTTGTGTTGCCTATCGAAGAGCGATAGGTGCGTGCGAATGGAGACGGGAGATTGGAGGAACGACTCGGCGAGGGCGAGAGGAGGAGAGGCCGCGACGCCACTGATGACGTCGCGGCTCGCGGATGATGGGCTGCAATGCCGCGGAACGGATGGGCGGGGGACGGAAACGTGGACGTTGTAGAGCGGGACTATAGGGGAGCGGGTAAGTACCATGCTAGCCTGGATCACTATAAAGCTCGACGAGCCCTCATGCCTGTTCTTCACATCCTTCTGAGCCCACCTACAACTGCCCGCTCCGCTCACATCACGTTAACGTTGTACCTTCTGTGGACGCTCGACCCTCAGATTCATCATGGAACTTCAAAGTGGGTCGGCACATAATTTGTCTCTGCATACTCGTCAGCTCACACCCGCTCGGTTGCCAGACCGCTCAATCGGCTCCTTGCCATGCCTCCCGGTGGAGATTCTCAAAGTCGTCATCGAGTACCTCTGGCGGGCTCCTTCTTCTCTCAAAGAGCACCTCAGCATGTGTTGCGCCCTCCGAAAGGCGTCTCCAACTTTTGCGGCAGTAATTGTCTGGCTTGAGATGCAATATCCCAAGCTGTACATCGACATGGGGGCTCCTCCCCGAGAACACTTCTATTTTTCATCCTGTGACGAGCACATGAGCCGGGACGTCTCGACACCCGTCAAGCATTTCTTCATGAGTCTAGACAACTCATATATCAAGCGGTGGACGGCGACACCTTTGAAGAACCGCGCCTTTGCTTTCCCTGCCAGCCTCCAGACATGCAAGTCCGTGACCATGCGGCCCAGCAGAACGTTCATGGAGTCGAGGCCAGCTTACGAGAACTTCCGACACCTCCTCTCAATCAAGTTCCCCGCGCTCACCCACCTCCACCTCGACACCTCCCTCTTCGCAAAAGCGGCCGCGGGCGGTCGTTACGTCTTCATGCTCGGCGCCGTGCCACTGCCTGCACTCGTCTTTCTCCGCCTCTCTCACGCGCCGGAGTGCAAGTGCGTGGCGCTGGAGGGGGACCTGCACGATGAGCGCTGCGTTTTCTTCGGCGTCGTTCGGGCGTGTCCCAGGCTCAGCCGCATCCAGCTCGACGTCGTCGGAACGTTGGTTGAGGCCAAGCTCCCGCGGACGGTGCGACAGCTCACAATCGTCGCGCGACGGGTGCAAGTCCCGGGATACGAGCTGAAGAGCACGTTCGTGGGCTACAACATCGTGGTAGCGGTGCGAGAGGGACTCTTCCGTAACCTTGGGGTGCGTGGGAGGGGCGTAGTGCGGAAGGTGGAGGTGCTGAGTTCCACGGAAGAGATAATTGCACTGGACAGGGTGCGGGATGCATGCGCGGAGCACGGTATCGTCGTCGAGAGAGTGTTGGAAGACGTACGGTACTAGCGAGAGCAACGTTGTGGGTTCATGCAACAAAGTACGATCAAGGAAACGCCGTCCCATGTAGAGCATTTAGAGAAACGACTGCTATTGCACCTTCCCGTGTGACTCCCCCCTCGGCACATACATTTGGGAGAGTTTATCTGACTTCAGGTGATCGGGCACGCATATGCATCCCGCGGATATGGAATGTGGATATCCAGCGGTGGATCCAGCGGGCACGGTCATGATTCGACACGGACATGGTGGACTCGAGTCTCGCGCGCTAAGTATCCCGTCCACTGTCCAGCTGCCACAGGCATCGGGCGCCGGACGAGCGTGCCTCCGGCGCTAATAATGTGAACTGTTCTCCTCAGCGTTTTAGCTCTTGACCACCACCATCGTCGACTTCGGCAAAGATGGCGTGGCGCAATCAAGCGCAATCAAGGCGCGACAGAGGGGTCTGTCTTCCAACGCTGACTTACGTACACTAGATGTTGGCACGTGGTTTGGAAGTACTAGCGACTGCGGAATGGATATTTTTGTTTTCGTTCGATCTCCAATTCGAGGTGCCACCTCCGTTCCTTTTCCTGCTTTCTGCGTTAACCCGGAGTTCAGATTTTGCACCGACGTCATCCCCGCGATCCCCGCGATCTCTTGAATCTCTTGAATACAACTACCAATTTCGTGTCGCTGAAGGCTGTTGGTCCGCTTCAAGCACAAGGAAGGCATAGGCGCCGATTTCGACTCCCTGGACACTAGTCTATGGGACTTATCGAGAGACTTTCCAAGGCTGAGAACGGGATCGATGTTTCTACGAAGTGGGTTCAGTTGAATCTCCCTGCTTCTTACAGCTCGACTCTGACTGCTGCCTCTCAGGCTGGGAAATGGCACTCGCATTTTCTCGTCACCTATGCGAGGTGTGTCGAGAAGAAGCGGGGGGCCTCGTAGTCCGCAATTGCGTGGAAATCCGCATCCGTGCTCTCATCGGACTCGTTCCCTGTGAAGAATCGAGCAGTGGACGAAGAGAGCCGTAGAGGCGAAAGGACGCCGGATGACGGACAGGGTGTCGGATAGGACGACGATGGTGGATAGGATGATAGATTGGATATCGATCTAGGACGATACGGCGGCATAGTACTGTACAATGCGTGGGAACGTAGTATACATGACTAAGCATACTGGTAGTGCCTCGGCACCTGTACCTCACAAGATCAGAGTCAATTGATCTGTGATCACCCCCCCGGGGTGATTCCACTTTCGGTAACTGCAAACGTCTCTAAGCCTGCGTACTGTACAGTGTCCCACGGGTCCTTGAGACGCGAAAAACATTCCGGCCGATATCTCTGCATTTTCGGGTCGGCGGCCACCACGTTTTGGCATTTACATATCTCTACTTAGTGGCCACCTCAATGAATATTTTCGGGTGGATACGATGTGCGAGAGACGAGTTCGACAAGATATGACATATGGTCCCGAAGTCCGCACCCACCCCTCCTTGAGACGGCCCATTTCGGGCAATAGATCATAGATCTCCCACGGCGCGCGTTGGCGCCTAGTCACTTGATCCATCCGAGTCGTGGTCGTGGTGCTCGATGCCGTCCTCCTACTCGTCCCCCTCACACGGGAGTTCAAGTCTGTGATGTAGTTCGCTCATTCAAGGTGAGGTTTCTGTGCAGGACACGGAGAGGCCAGTCGACGCAGCACAACGCGACATCGTGTGAGAGTGTCACGTGGTAGGTGTATGTCGGCCCAACAGACGCCGTTGACCCCGGAATCCCGGGACATGCCCGGCATCACCAGCCCTGTGATATAATCACTTGAAATCTCGCAGAGAGAGAGCTAGAGGTAATGGAAGTCATGCCTCGCATTTCCGGAGTTCAGGATGTTTCCATACTCTTGATGATATGCCATTTAAGTTTGCTCACACACTCGGAAATGCGAAAACATATTCTCATGATTTCAACCGGCTCTGGAACCAGCTGGGATCATTACTCTAACTACAAGGTGCATTGTTGTGCACCGAAAGTCCATTTTTTCAACAATTGTAAGCATGTACAAGAGGAGTCATCGCGGTCTGTCTCAAGGACCCGTGGTGTCTCAAGGACCCGTGGGACACTGTAGTGCCTCTACGGATATCGACGAAGATACCTTGTAGGGAAACGTTAGAACGCGGGCACATGCCCAAGTCCCCGCCCCCTTCCCCGACGTCCCCGAGGGCTCGGCCCAGCCGTCCTCCGCGCTTCCCCGGCACGCGTGAGCAGATTCCCGCGCCGCGCCGCCGCCCGCCCTTGATGGCCCCGGTATATCCGGACGCCGCGCGCCACCGGGTCTCCGCCGGCGCCTCGCCTATCCGCCACCTGTGCTCGCCGCCCCCAACAGCGAGCTCGCTGTTCCTGTACCCTGCCTCCCCCTCCCCTCCGTTTCCCTCCGTTCTTTTTGGTACCTGCTTGTATTTTAAATGCGCACCTAATGATACACAATGCAATAGCTTCAGTTGGCTGGGTGTGCCTGCACTGAGCCCTTAAATCCCCCAAAATGCGTGCAACATAGGAACATATAGAAGCAGTCCATCGATGGGACAAGTTCTGCATAAGTTAGCTGTATATGAGAGCCTCTGTAATCTGAACTTGCAGGTGGATAGCTGAAGGGGTGAAGGCATGATGTCATATGTTATTTCAGAATGACATACTCCACAGTGATATGGAATACACATTTATCGTCTTATGTACACCTAGAATCGTTCATAGAGGACATTCAGAGTGTATTGCAAAAGACAGCAAGTCAAAGTACGATGTTCTAATGAAGATATGACATATACTCAGAAGGGGGAGTTGGCTTGAAAATGTGGTCTCCATATGTTTTTGTGCAGACCTCCGATCACTGTACATCTTGTTTCATCATGTTTACATGTATGTGGAGAGCTCAGATCGTTGTTTTGGTGCTTATCGGTGAAGGACTGAATACAGGCCATGGTATGTCATTTTTCTATGACATAACGTATAGTGAGATAGCATGTGCTCCGATTGTTATTCTGAAAGGCGGAATAGAACAGGGCACTCTGCTGCTCAACGACGCAGAAGAAATCTCGAGAAACGGTTCAGGAGTGGCTGAGATATGGCAGATGAGCTTGAAGGGTGCACAGTGTTGAAGGTGGTTCAAGGGCGTCCTCTGGACAACTTGCCATTCTAGACCCATATGACATATCTCAGCCACTCCTGAACCGTTTCTCGAGATTTCTTCTGCGTCGTTGAGCAGCAGAGTGCCCTGTTCTATTCCGCCTTTCAGAATAACAATCGGAGCACATGCTATCTCACTATACGTTATGTCATAGAAAAATGACATACCATGGCCTGTATTCAGTCCTTCACCGATAAGCACCAAAACAACGATCTGAGCTCTCCACATACATGTAAACATGATGAAACAAGATGTACAGTGATCGGAGGTCTGCACAAAAACATATGGAGACCACATTTTCAAGCCAACTCCCCCTTCTGAGTATATGTCATATCTTCATTAGAACATCGTACTTTGACTTGCTGTCTTTTGCAATACACTCTGAATGTCCTCTATGAACGATTCTAGGTGTACATAAGACGATAAATGTGTATTCCATATCACTGTGGAGTATGTCATTCTGAAATAACATATGACATCATGCCTTCACCCCTTCAGCTATCCACCTGCAAGTTCAGATTACAGAGGCTCTCATATACAGCTAACTTATGCAGAACTTGTCCCATCGATGGACTGCTTCTATATGTTCCTATGTTGCACGCATTTTGGGGGATTTAAGGGCTCAGTGCAGGCACACCCAGCCAACTGAAGCTATTGCATTGTGTATCATTAGGTGCGCATTTAAAATACAAGCAGGTACCAAAAAGAACGGAGGGAAACGGAGGGGAGGGGGAGGCAGGGTACAGGAACAGCGAGCTCGCTGTTGGGGGCGGCGAGCACAGGTGGCGGATAGGCGAGGCGCCGGCGGAGACCCGGTGGCGCGCGGCGTCCGGATATACCGGGGCCATCAAGGGCGGGCGGCGGCGCGGCGCGGGAATCTGCTCACGCGTGCCGGGGAAGCGCGGAGGACGGCTGGGCCGAGCCCTCGGGGACGTCGGGGAAGGGGGCGGGGACTTGGGCATGTGCCCGCGTTCTAACGTTTCCCTACAAGGTATCTTCGTCGATATCCGTAGAGGCACTACAGTACGCAGGCTTAGAGACGTTTGCAGTTACCGAAAGTGGAATCACCCCGGGGGGGTGATCACAGATCAATTGACTCTGATCTTGTGAGGTACAGGTGTGCCTCGGATGAGGGCGTACACCGGGACACTAGGAACCAACATTCCCGACACCCGGCGCGCGCGCTGGGAACCGGGTGCCGATTACCGGATCATAGGGAGCGTCCTCGACTACTAAGTAGTCATCTTCCCCCCGATCATGAAAATCTTGAACGACGAGTCCGAGGACGCTACCCCCGAGAAGATTTTGCCTGCGCTTTCCGAAGCGCTCCCTCAGGCCATAGCTAGACGAGTGGGTAGCACGCCGTCGCTGGCAGCTCGCCAACCTCGGCACGCCGCCTGCCTCTGACGGATGCGATCCTCTGAACCTCGCCGTCGTTTCGTTCTACTGCAAGATGTGCGGCGAGCAGGACATGCGATATCCCGCGGTACTCGGAAATCGCCGCCCGCGAGCGCCGCTGTCCGAGTGGCGCACGGACCCGGTGCCATCGCGCGGGAGTGGCGCGTCCTCAACAAGCTGGGCACCGACGACGAAGGGCGCCACTCCCGCCTGAGCCTGAACTCGGCGACATGTGAGGAGATGGACGCGTGTGGGATGCGGGGTGCGGTGCACGCTGTGCGACACGACAGAGGGCGTTTGATTGGAAGGGCGCGGTGAGTGCGCTGTTTGTACGGAGCGTTCGAACGGGTGCTCATGCGATGCTGTCTCGCGCAGACCATTCGCGCCCGGAAAAAGTATCAAGTCGATCCCCGACCTCACTGGGAGCCGGTGTCACAGACGCACGCTGCACGCGTACGAGAGATGAAGGCGAGTCTTTCGCGGGATCCGTCTTTCACCGTCGCCGAGTGTTCGTGGTGCGGTGATGCCAGCTACAACCCCTCCGAAGTCAAGACGCATCTCACCGAGAGGTAAGTGGGCTATGTAGTATGTAAGGCTCTAAGTACACATCGCTGACACGTCTGCTTCCAGACATGGAATGCCATCAGAAAATACCACCATCAATGTGGACTACAAGGTCTACAACCGCGGCAATCCGGGTATCTGGATGATATCGCCCACCACTCCTGAGGAGGTATTTGCGATCAAGGTGACGAAGTCGGGTTCTTCGTCGAATCGGACACCTCGTAGATGATGTAGATGTATGCTCGAATGTTTTCGCGATAGTTCACAAGCCGAATTTGTACAAATGCCGAGCGCTGACCCTGCCGTTACTGTCTCCACTCTGTTCTCAGTTGCATGCCCGAGGTGCCCGCACTGCGCCAGTACCGGTCAGCACAGGCGGCGTATATGATAATCATCGTGATACATCACGGAAAAAACAAGCCAGCATTGTGGCGGCGACTATTTATCCCATATCTGGAGCATAATAGATGCGTTGCGGATCACGGGACCGCCGTAGTCAACTTCCGAGCAACTATTGGCGCTCAAGGCACACAGTTCTGTTCGTCAACCACCATGATGCTCCCTGTCTCCAAACGCGCACGGACGACTATCCCCCGCAGAGACCAGCCGGAAGATGCAGTATCAACGGGTGCGTCATCGCGTGTAGTTCTTTCCAAGCTACGTTACTCACTGTGCGGCCCCCTACGGCAGCTCGGCTCTATTCCCCACCAGTGGCGCGTTCGACGAAGCTCCAAACGCTCCCTTCCGAGGTTTGGCTTATGGTGAAGCAGCAATTGTAGACCTCGTAAAGGATAATTGCTCAAATTTGAGCAGGTGTTCGAATACCTACATCCTCGAGATCTCCTGCACCTCCTCAATGTCTGCAAGAAATTCGAAGGAATTCTGAAGCGCCACGCATCGACCTGGAAGCGAGCTCGACTCCGGTTGGGTGACGAAGTTCCGCGGCGATTCTCGGGTTGTAGCGAGCGTAGGTTCGCCGTGTTGCTGTTTGCAGATCAGTGCGAGGTGAGCATCCGTTCATTGGTGCAACCCAGTGGCGCATGCTCAATGACATTCTGTGTTTCCCCAGGGATGTCGAATGACCCCGGGCGTTTTACAGTCGATCCCCGATCTTCTCGTTAGATATTGCAGTAGCTGCAAGGAACAGATGTGAGTTTAAATTGTGTTATACTCTCTACCTCAGTGATCAACTAAAGTCTCACATGCCAGGCTTGTGGCGGACACTCACTCCGCTTTTGAGCCTCTCAAGAATCATTTGGCTTGCATATCCGAGTCATGGAACAAGTGGCTCCCTTCATTACCACGCCAGAACAGGTATTTAATCTCTGACTGCCGCATATGCTTCGCTCCTGATTTGCCCTTGACAGAGAGTTCCGTTTACAAGAGGAAAACCTCTACGACTACCGTGTCGTGAAACATCTCGCCAAAGAACTCTATGAAACAGAGAGCGAATCGAGCCAGGCCAAGTTACTATCACGGTACGAAAGACGGGTTGGGAAGACGAGAAGGGTACGTGAGTCTCGACCTGTTCCTTTAAATAAACGACACTTATATGGAAGCTCACAGGCTACTTCTGACGTGAGGAAGTGGCAGAGTAGCAAGACAACAAGAAAGGCAGACAAAATGGATACAGTTCTTCAGGATATATTCGAATCGTACGCCTCGTCTCTTATCTCATTGGTACGAGGAACTGAGGATGGTTCGCATCCTTGGAGGCGGAAGCCGGAGCTCCGAGGAGACACATGGTGTCAAGATCTCGACAACAAGCTGCGAGAAACGGACGAAGTTCATAAGCCACGGCCGTTAACAGATCTCGGTATGCGCATTCGTCGTTGTGTTATCTCCGTGACTGACACGATGCTTCTCAGGATGGAACCGCATGAGCGGAGATCTAGCACGCTTAATGGGATAGATCCGCACAGGGTGCGAATGTCTGAGTCGCAGATGAAGTTGCTCGCGCGTGGTGATGTACTGTACGGAGGCCACTCTCAGTCGCTGTGTCCCCCGCCGCCACCGTGGCCGCTGTACATTGCGTGCGCCACTCCGTCAGACCAAGCAAGTATGGCCCACTTTGGCCGTACATCGCCAAGCACCTCCACCACCCCTGGATAATCGCACTGTATGTCGTATTTATTCGACTCGGAACTGCCAGCACGTCGATCCACATCATCATTCCCTCTGTCTCATGGTCGCAACTCCAGAGCACGTAGCATACCCACACTTGCGGATATCTACGTTCCGCTTGTAATGTGTGCGAAGAGATCCATGAGAGGTGTTTTCGGGGCGACACACGGGGAGGAGGGGGAGAAATGTGTGTGCAGTGGTGTTGAGGTCGATTCACTCGACTATGGTCCGACCCGTTGTGCGGCGCATCCCGGCGCCTACACTTTCTCGGCCAGCGACCGCCGCACCGGGTAAGCGATCAGGCAATTTCGCGTCCAGTCACGGGACCGCGTTGACGACGACGCGACCAATGTTTGACGCCTGACTGTGTTTTCCTCGGACATTGATCACCACCGTCGTCGACCTCGGCCACGATGGCACCGCGCAGGAAGAAAGTCAAGCGAAGTGGAGGCACGAGCTCCCAACGCGCAACAGATGAATTAGGTATGTCGCATGGTCGACTTACGTACGTCAAGTGTTAACACGTGGCGTGGAAGTACCGCCCGCCTCTCCGAAAGGCATACTTCAGCTTCCATTCGACCTCCAGTTCGAGGTATTCCCGGCGGCTACATCTCTGCTCTGCTCTGCTCTGACACCGTGTGCAGATTCTATGGCGACTGCATCCCCGCGATCTCTTGAATATGGCGCGCACCGACAAGGCGCACCGAGTGGCTCTGCTGAATAAGCGGACGATGCTCCTCGCTTGGCGCAAGTCCTTCGAGAACGCCGAAGGAGTACCAGCGGTCGTCCCGGGATTCAGCCATCCAGCCTTCGCCGCCGTTCTCTTCACAGATCACTGCAACGTAGGTCGTCGTATGTGCACAACGTCCGGGTACGCTCACATATCCCTCCACATGGTAGAATTGCGGGCGAGCTGCCGACAACCTAGAGCTCATCCCGGCGAATTGCGCAACGCTGTGTCCGATGTGCAAGATAAGACTGTGTGTCCTCGCCTGCTTCCTGAAGTTTCCCCCAGCGCAACTGATAATCGGTCACCATTCATAGGACCATCGAGTCTTGGTCGCGCGTCGACAAGTTTGAGGAGAAGCTGAAAGAGAAAGCTCCATATACCCGCTTACGTTGTCTCCTGGTGTTCTCTTCACGTGAGGTGTACGTGTCCATTTTCTAGCCGTGTTGCACACAGGTCCAGTAGGTGTGATTGGGCATATCAGTCCCTGGCCCGTGGACGGCAGGGCATTGACACGCTTTCTGCCGATGAACCTGAACTGTGGCTATTCACTGACTTCTCCTTACAGAAAAGCATCCTGGGGGAACTATACCGTATTCTTGTATCCCCGCGACCAGTTTTTGGACCTGGAAGCGAAGCTGGAGGAGCTCACTGACGACGAGTTCAAAAATTACGTGGTCAAGCAGCAAAAGTGGGCCGCACAGCTGCAGCCAGTGAGTGGTGGAGGCTTGACACGACTCTACTCCGGAACTCATTTCTATACGCAGTACGTCAACTCCCTGGTTGCGTGGGCCGAGTCCGCTGAGGCCCAGAAGGCTGAGCGCGTAAAACTCATACGGGATGGACGCGCTGATCAGTGAGTCCGGCCGTCTTACACATAATTGATGCTAAGGGGATTTGGTAGGATCATTCAACGTCTCTGCCGCGAAGGCTGGAGTGACGAGGTTGACAAGGATCCGGCTGAGGCGAAAAGGTGGATCAAACAGCACGACAAGGATCTACAGCCACGGCCAACGATCACAGACTCGGGTAGGTCGCACAGCCGGACCGCCCCACGACACTAATGACCGTTCTCATAGAGTGGCGCCGGGCCGGAAAGGGATTCCGGGATGTTATGATGGGACTCCACCAAGGCAGGTTGAGAAGCGAATGGACGAGGCGGTGGCACGTTCGGATGCTCTGTCTCGTGAAGGCCTTGGACACTTACCGGGAAGGACGCTGGGCCCCAAGAGCAGGCTACCAGCTCATCGGCGGCGCCGAGGACTACGCCTTCCACCCCAAGATCCAGCGGCTGCTCAACGTCGACTCCACTGCCAACAACGACCACGCCAAGCTGACCGCTGAGATCAGCTCCCTTCTCCCCGGCCTCATCGAGAAGTGGGCGAGCGAGCGCCGGGCCGCCTTCCTCGCCCACCCCGCGCGCTGCTCCAGGCCCACGACATCCCCATCGCGGACGACGTCACGGACCCAACGACGCTCGCGGTCGTGACGTTCGACTGCACCGAGTGCAAAGCAACAAACATGCGCTTCCCCGCCGTGCTCGGCCACAAGGGCGGGCGCTGCCTCTTCGGCGGCGACGCCGACGACACCGCGGCCGACCTCCTCTGTGACCCCGAGCACCAGATCCGGGTCCAGTTCTGCGAGCGGTTCCGCGGCCTGTTGCGGCACGCCGACGGCGAGCGTCCGCGCTGCTACCAGCTCGACCGCCTCACGCTCTCGGCCGCCGCGCCGTCCGCTTGCGCGGTCGTCGCCGCGTGCCGCCTCGACCCCTCGCGCGCGACGGTGGCGGACGTGGAGGCGAACAAGGCGCGCATGCGCTGCACGGTTTGCACGGTGGCCGGGCAGGGGTGGGCGTACGACTGGGCTGCGGCGGTGCGCTCCCTCCCCCGCTCCACGCTCGACGCGCATTCCACTGATGCGCGCGCAGGTGCGGCACGACCTGGAAGTGCACAACCTTATCGACGACAACACGGAGGACAAACCTGTGAATCCCGCGCACTGGCAGGGCATCCACCCCTCGCTCCGGGACCCGATCCTCAGGGTCGAGGCCGCGATCGCGCAGGAGCGCTCCCAAAACGCGAACGCGGGGCCGTTCCATTGCACGTGGTGCGGCGAGTTCGCGGCCAAGTCTGCGGCCGTGCTCGTCGACCACGTCAAAGTACGGTGAGCGCACTCCGCGGCCCCGTCCCTGACCGCCCCGTCGAGGCTCACCACTTGCGCGCAGGCACCGGAGGCAGCGCGCGCGCCGGGGCGCCGACTTCGCGCGCGAGCGGCTCACCCCTCAGGTCTGGCTGTTCCGGGAGCGCCCCCGAGATACTCGCATCCGCGAGCGCGTTGTGGTCGTGGACGGGGAGGAGCGCCGCGCACTCCAGGTGGACGCGGATATGTACAGGGAGTGACGGGAAGCATCCGGGCATTGCGCCTGTCTCAAACTCTGGGTGAGCACTGTGCATGGATGTCTTTATGTATGCGTCTAATTGTTTCAGGTCTCAGGCCCAGGGACCTCCAGCAGCAGACTTTTCCAAATACTTTACGTCACACCCTGTACGAATACGTGCTGGTTAGATTATACCTGGGCTCTTATAATGCGCATTTGGTTCACGCTATGATATCGTCTGTGGGAACACACTAATGCCACTTCGCTACATACCAACTCTCTGTGTCATTGCAATTGCACTTCTGAACGTGAACTGTGCCGCACCCACGCCGACCGCACCCTGCTGATGCCGCGAAGGACTGAACAGACCCCGTGCCAGGTGGGAGCGCCACGGCATTCACTCGCCCGCCGCAACGGAGCCTTCCACGCACGCCCATTGGCCCTTCCCCGCACTGGAGCAGGGGGCTCCCGCGTGTGCGAGATGCGAAACGGTTGACAGCGACAGACTGAATTGAGGTGCGGGGCAGGGCGACTGGGCGACAACAGGGGACAACAAAGAGCGTGCCGGTGGGCTAGTATTAGTACTTCTATAGCGCGTGCGGAAACGAAAGCATCTGCCCCCTCCTTCCCCCTCCCTCTCCGTCTCTCCGTCCATCTTCCGCCCCCTTCCCCCTCCCGCACGCCCTCACGCGTTGCGGGTTTGCAGCAAACTAACTTGAACCTTTTGCAGAACCGCAGACGTGCTAGAAGCGAGCAGGACGACCCGTCTACTTCTCATCGAGCCCTTCATGATCCAAGGCTCAGACGCGACGAACTGCTGCGTCGGGACACCGAGCTCAAACAGGCGCGAGACCGCCGCCGCGAAGCTGCGAGGCGCGAGGCACCGTCAGCGGGGGCAACCACAGCGAAGGTGAGCGCACGCACTCCTTGAACCAGAGCTCCTCCGAGTCGGCGTACGCCTTGACCCACTTCTTGAAGCCCTTGTCCTGCACGAGCACGTAGTCGGTCGGGAGCATCATCAGGCTCTGCGTCTTCTTGTCCTCGAGCTGCTTCGGCCCGCTCCACTTCTTCCACACCCACTTCTCGTTCATCAGTAGCTTGTAGAACTCGTTCGTCACGCTCGTCGGCGAGAACGTCCACGGGCCCTCGAACCCAGACCGGTCCGAGTGGCAGCGGCCGAGCGCGTGCGCGCCCACGAGCGCGACGATCTCCTGGTCGTTGAAGCTGCGGAACGAGGCGGGGGGTGGTCGTCAGCACCGCGTCCTACCAGCCGCCGCTGCGCGCGTGGGAGACGGGAACTCACCCCATGCGGTAGAAGATCTAGAACGGGTGGGGGCGCGGGTTCGTCAGCGTCGGTTCACACGCTCACATTTCTCCCGACAGGACTGCACTCACGTTCCGGACGTGGTCCGCGCCCTGCGCCGCGTCGGGCAGGCGGCCGTCGGGCGTGCACTGCACCGCGAAGCCGTCGATGCGGCCGGCGCGCCAGGGGATCTTGGGGCCGCCGAGCTCCTGGATGGCGGCGACGCCGGCGAGCGTCCACAGGTCGCCGTACGAGATCCACGGGAACTCGTTCTTGACGTCCTCGAGGAGGGTGCGCGCGACGTTCAGGCCGTTGTTCGCCCCGTGCTTCGACTCGGGGTCGAAGCGCATCGTGGCGTAGTTGCTGCACAGGCGCACAGAGGAGTGCGCGAAGACGCAGGGAAGACGGGCACGGCGTCAGCGGCGCGGATCAACAACATGGAGGGAAGGTGTGATATTGCGACTGACCTGCCGCCGGTGTTCGTGTCCTTATCGTAGGTGCCGGAGGCGTGCCACGCCAGGCGGACGAGGACGGGGCCGTACGAGCCGTCTATCGCGGGGCGCAAGCGTCAACGTCTCCCCGCTGCCACCCAGCGGCGCGCGCGAGTGGGAACGGGCCACGTACCGTCGTACCCTTATCGGCGGCCTCGTCCAGGATCTCTGCGACACGGTTGTACACCTGCGAAGAAGAGAAGAGACGGCATCAGCGACGCGAGCATGCGAGACGAGAATGGGCCGCGCACCTTCTGGTAGTCCTCCTTGGTGGGCACGAAGTTCGCGGCGACCTTGGCGGCCTGCGCGCCCGACTTGGCTGCGGTGCCGGCCGTCTTCGCGGCGTCCGAGTCGGAGGTCATGAACCAGAAGGCGGCACCACCGACGACGACGGCACCGAGGGCACCGTAGATGCGGCATTGGTGTTCGACTTGGGGGCCTCGGTCGAGTACTTGCGGAACGCGGGGTTGCGGAACGCGGAGCGGGAACCACGGACGACGGGTGCGGCGGCACCGACGCGACGTGCGGATGCCCTGAGCGCGGCGAAGGACATATCTAAGAAGAAGTAGTAGAGTAGAGTAGGCGGACGGTGGTGGGGAGCAGGATGAGGAGGTGTAGCAGGTTTAGTGATGACCTCTCCTCATTATTCATGGCACGTGATCGTAGTATGACTAATTCTCCCCGTTTTGATTGGTGAGGGGTCCACGTGCGTGCGCTTGACCCCACAACGCCTGAGCGGGAGAACCGGCCGAAAGTTGATTCTTCCCCCGGCCGAACGCCGAATATACGACGGTGCATTAATCCAAGTTGTCTTGCCTCAAGGCCTCATGCGTCGCTTTCAAACCCTGATATCCAAACCATAGTTACAGCAGCGAGCAAGTATAATGGCGACAATTAAGTAGTACGAATAGAAGGCACAGCAGCAGTGACGACGAGAGCGAGTGAAACAAACCGCTGTAGACGATATCTACTGAGCGGTGGGATCGAGAGCATTATACATACAGAGAATAATGCACAAGTACGTATTCAAGTAGCAAATCCAGAAACAAATCCGTCCAAAGCATCGTAATCGCGTTCGTGAGCATACCGTTAGCGTTAAGAGTCGTGGGGGTAACATAGCGTAAACGGGTCCGTGGATCCCAAGCCCAGCAACTGGGCATCGCCCGTGAGTCCAAGAAAATCTAACAAACCGCGCTGCAGAAGCCTGCTCAGAGTAGCAGCAGCCCCAGGAACGCCAGCGCGAGCGCGGTCAACGTCGCAGTTGCGCCCGCAGTGGGTGAGAATGCAGATGCCGCCGCGCCCGTGCCCCCGTTGAGCCCGGCGCCGGTCGTGATCGTCGCGGGCAGAGTGTTCGTGGTAGCCGCGGAGCCCGTGCGCGTAGCCGTGGAGACTGTCGTGGTTGAGGCAGGGCCTCCCGTGGTGTACGCGCGAACGTAGTTGATCTCAAAGTACGCGTTGTCGTACGCAGGACTTCCCGGGCCGGAGACGCTGCACAGCCCGGGGCACGACGACTGGTAGATGCTCGGGACCCCGGCCCTGTGTGTGCGTTAGCATGACGAGCGGTGGGCAGGGAAGGTGACGGGACGCACCAGTTGCCGCAGAGGGCGATGTCTATCACGATTTGCTGCGGAGTGAAGTAGGCCGTGAAGTTCGAGCAGTCGTCCGTGATTGCCGGGTAGCTCGCGGAAGGGAGGCCCCAGGAGGAGATGTCGATGGAGCCCTTGTTGTTCAAGGCGAGTGACGCGGGCACGTCAGGTCTCTATAGAGATGAAAGTCGTCATCATCATGCAGGTCGTTCAAGGCCGTTCATGAGAACTGAGATGAAAGGGACCCGGCGCAGCCACATCTGCCGAGATTGAACACAAGTCCAAGCGCGCGGCAAAGTCTCGAAATGACCGTCCTTTCGGAGCGCGGAGGGTGGGGGCAGAAGCAGTGCACACACGCAGTATCGCAGCGCCTCTGACGTGCCTGCCAGACACCCCGGACCTCAAGCACCAAGGCCTTGAGCCTCGGGCCTTAGGTCTCGGATCTGGGCCTCCCGGTCACCCATGCGAGAAGTCACCGCCGCTGAACACAGGAAACAGGACTCACGCTCCAAAACCACATGTAGATGCCAGACACATCGAACTGGGTTGCCCAAACTCCACCACCCGCGTTCGCAAAGTTCTGACCGAAGCTGTTGGGCTTGGTCTCGTGCACAGTGCATCCCGAGCCCGCGGAGCAGTTCGTGAAACCGAGGGTGCCCGTCTGCTCAATCCTGTTCGATGTGAAGCATCCCGAAGTGGTGTGAAGCGCCATCTGGTTCGAGGACTGCAGGTTGATGCCTTCGACGATGTCTGCGCGGAGACGGCGAGAGGCGGGGAATGAGAATGAAGGTTGCGAGGGTAGGGGAAAGAGAAGAGGGCAATATGCGCACCTATCTCACCGTCGTCGGGCCATAGAGGGCCTTTGGACCAGAAAGCGGGCCATACAGAGCATCCATATGGGAGGTGGGTGGCGTCGAACACCCAAATACTTCCGAAGTCGTAGAAGTCTTTGGTGGTAATCCGCACCTACAAATGTAGCGGGGTCGCCTGAGGAAAAGCGGGAGAAGTAACAGGGCGTAGACGCACCGTATTCCGATCCTCGCCAGCAGGCAAATTCGTCGTGTTGTCCACTCTGATGATCGCCTGCCCCGCACCGTTGACGTATGCCAAGTTTTCCGCCGTCGCCTCAGACTGGTTGAGCCACCAGACGGAACCTGGGCAAGCTTGATGAGACTTTTGGGAACATAGACTGAGAACTGAGTACTCACTGAGGGTCAGATTGTCCCAGGATCCAAAGAAGTCCCATCCATCGAAAAACGACGGTCCGGAGTACTCGCGGACAAGATCATATCCGAACGACGAGGTCACCAGAGACAGGACAAGCGGGGATGTAACGACGTGTCTGAAGCGCATGGAAGGGATGAGAAGGCGCGGAAAGCCGAGAGAGGACGTTCTGGGGTGAGCTGGAATGTGGAGGCCGAAGTCTTCCAATATTTGAACGCGGGGCCGGACCGCGGAAACGAGGCCGGACCAAGTGCTGCGCTGGACAAGGCCTGGGCGCGAAGGAAGGGTGGTCGAAGAGAGTTCGCCGCGGCCTGGGAGGCGAAGGCGTTTTGAGGAGCTCGAACGGCCGTCGACCTGCGGGCGTCCGACAGAGTCGGGAAGCGGGCTCGAGGGAGTCCAGGGCTGCACGAGCGGAAGTTGTCGCCATCAGCGCGTGGTCTCGGACAGACGGCCTCGTGCGACCGTGTCTGCCCCAGCGCTCCGACGCCGAGGGGGGCCTCATGGCAGCAAAACCTTGTATGCCTGCGAGGACGTCGGGGCAGTGTAGTGTGTCCAGGACGAGCTCACCTGGAGCCTCACGAAAACAGTTCGCGGTCCATCGGAGCCGGACGGATAGTAAGTGAGTTTGGCTGGGGATGCTCAGGCTCTGGAATCTTGTCCAAAGGTTCGTTGGGTGCAGTCGAAAGTGTGCAGAATGGGAGAATGTCGATGGTCATGTGGAAGCAAGGTAAGAGTTCGTCTCTGGAGAAGTCATGGAATGGAGGGGGAACGGCAGCTCGAAAGGCAGTAGGCGCGCATCCAGCTGAGCGGACCTCTGCGGGCGCTTTCATGCATGAGCTCAAGGCCGCAACTTTATCTTCATCGACACCGAGCGCTGCTGTCGTTCCAGCGCATCAGCTGAGAGCTCACTCGACGTGCTCCAGGCTGCGCCCATGATCATCATGAACCTGCCGTACTTGTACATATATGCGTG
This sequence comes from Epithele typhae, assembly GCF_022376455.1. Taxonomy (NCBI): domain Eukaryota; kingdom Fungi; phylum Basidiomycota; class Agaricomycetes; order Polyporales; family Epitheliaceae; genus Epithele; species Epithele typhae. The sequence goes on along the minus strand of NW_025954196.1, from coordinate 906,147 downwards.
TAATCCGGGTCAATACTGCTTGGTAACGACTCCTCAGTTTCTAAACAATCATACCTAGCATTGGTTCTTGAAGGCGAGTACTCCTGATTTTTCTGCTCCTGTGTTCTTCTGAACCCGACTTCTGGCAGGAGGCCATAGGGTGCGGTCAATAGGGTTATACTCGGTAGCCAATATTAATACTACATCACCGGAAATGCGGGACACGTACTTATCCAACGTATCTTGGCCGCCGCCGGCACTCCGCGTTGACGTCCTCAACCCACTGGTATTCGGGCTTGTTCGCGGAGAGATCAATCATTTATGCATCTCAATTTCGGGTACCCTTTATAGACGTGAACTGACAAACCACCGCCGGGGACTCATTTTTGACAGATGGACGCCTATCCTTCCGCCACCTCTGTGAGCTGAGTCCATCAAGCTGTTCACCGTCCTGACACCTGTCAAGGTGCACATGAGGGTGCGGGGCGTAGGGGGTCCTTCCCATGAATCTGAGTGGTGAGGCCTTGGTTACCAGGTTCGGTTCTTCGGCCGTGGAACTGGTGTCTGGAGATCATCAGTTCGAACGCATAGGATAACTTCGGTTCGTCGGCTCTTTCGACCGTTCCCCACTTACTCACGTACCCGCCCAGTCCTCAGCTGCTTTCTCAATGGCATGGATATCCGCGTATTTCCTCCCTCTGCTTCTTTTCTGCATTACGAGCTCGCTGAATGCTCAAGCTCCTCCACAAACATTCTTTCCACTGGCTGTGCCGCTGGCGGTGCGCTCGCCATATATGAATGTCTGGTTCAATAGTGGCAACGACTCTCAGTATTTAACAAGCAATGTCCCGGTGGTTCCTTGGTCCAAGGCGAGTTTTCCTGATTGCGTCTGCGCCCTGCATTTCTCTGAAGCCGATACTTGGTAGGCGAACATGGGGTGGACCAATATGGTGGTAATTGATGGCCAGCATTACTCCATTACTGGATATGCAGACAGAGTATCCAACATCACTGCTCCTGCAACCGTCACTGGGGTACATATCACACCTACCCGCTCGGTGTACTCTATGCAGGCCGGCCCGATGAACATCAACTTCACATTTCTGTCTCCAATCGAGGTGAGCAGACGATTCTCCTGCATACAATCGTGAAAATATATGACTCGGTGTCACAGCCCGACGACTGGGTGAAACAATCGCTTCCATTCACGTATGCGTACTTCGAAGCGTCTTCCACAGATAACGCCCCACATGCTGTGAGCGTCTTTTCGACCGTGACTGTAGGTGGGTATACTTCTCGTTTCTCGCTTCTGACTTTGCTGACGTCTTGACTCAGAATGGGTGACCGGAGACAGAACGAATGCCGTTCAGTGGAGCATGAACACCACAGAAGCAAGCCGTTTCTGGCAGTTCAGTCGTCCACAACCGCCAGCGTTTCTCGAGGTCAATGGTCAAGCGGAGGATGGAACAGCTTACTTCGCGGTTTCGAAGGTGCGTACATATTCAACGCATCGAATACCGTCTCAGCAACAAACCTGTCTGTAGAATCTCGACGTTTCCTTCGAGGAAAACACCGCTTGGGAAGTTATCGTAGACTTCGTCGCAAACAGCACGCTTTCAAACCGTCTTTCCAGCCAACATGCACCCGTCGCCCCGTACGCAACCGTTTGTCTCTAGCTTTTCACAATTTTAGTCTCTAATCTGCCACGACTCCCAGTTTCTTTCCCAGTCTGGCGCTCGCTGTTGACCTAGGCTCCATAACGTCCACTTCGGAACCCGTCTCTTGGGCGCTCGGATTCACTCGCGATCCCGTTGTACAAGTGGCACTCCCATCCGGGGGTACCAAGTCGCGGAGACCGTACTATGCCATGCAGTTCTCCGATATCAACGCGGCTGTGAGCTGCTCTCTTTGACCGTCAGAATGCTAGAGCTCACTGTCTCCCCTAGATCGACTCCGTCATTATCGACTTCCCCAACGCACTCCAGCGTGCGATTGCTCTGGATGCGAAGCTCATGGATGCCGCCAGCCAAGTTTCCCCACAGTACAGCGATCTCGTGTCTCTGTCTGCGCGTCAGACAATGGCATCGTTGGACATCACCGTGGGCGAAGACGCACAGGGGAACGTCAATGGCTCCGACGTGCAGATCTTCATGAAGGACATCAGCATATCGAATACCAACTCCGCGTGAGTCTATCATGCGCATGCTGATTCATATGCTGACGTTGGTGCACGCAAGACGTGTCAACCCCGTCGACAAGATGTACGCAGCATTCCCCGCATTTCAAGTCCTGAACACGTCCCTCGGCGCAGCCATGCTATCTCCGCTGCTGGAAGCTCAAGAAGGTATCCGAGGACAGTCATTCGCCTCTCCTGATATGGGTATATTCCCTTCATCACTATCAATATTTCTTTTCTGACCCTTCGTAGGTGCTACGTATCCGCAGACCAAGATTGATTCAAACTCGGCACTAGGCGTGGAGCGTGAGTATCTTATCATGCCGCCGTCGATACAACTGACCACGCTCTGCATTCAGAAAGCGGAAACATGCTGATAATGCTGCTGGCCCAAGCGCAAGGGACAGGCGACACGTCGCTTCTCGCGCGATATGTGAGTGCCTCGGGAGACACTGCATGTTTGCTAGTCACTTACGCGAGCATCCAGTACTCGCTGGAGACGCGGTGGGCGGACTACCTTGTCGACAACTCTTTATTATCGCAAAATCAGTACGTGCGATCACGAGGTGCGAGATATTCTCTCATGTATACACTACAGGGAAACGGCAGATGCGGGGTCCGGGGCGAACAACACCAATCTTGCGATCAAAGGGATCATCGGAGTGAGGGCGATGGCTGGGATCAGCGCGGCTTTGGGCGAGAGTAAAGACGCCGCGAATTACAACGTCTGTACCCTCTTCGCTCACATCGTCGCAGTGCGCTGACCGCGATCCGCATCGAGCAGAACTCTGCCACTGAACTCTACAACCAATGGCTCTCCTTGGCTCTATCCTCGGACAAGAGCCGCATTCTGGGGAAGTACAATGACGAGTCCTCTTCGTCGTTGATGTACAATCTGTTTGCCGATCGTTGGCTCGGAACAGGCCTGGTTTCAGAAGATGTACGTTATGCTGCACATTGAATGACTCTATGTACTGACGCACGTTGTGCGACAGCTACTGAACGACGCAACTGCGTACTACAAGACGCTGCTCACAGGGGGTGATTTGTACTCTTCAATTTGACCGCTGTGAATCCGACTGAGACTGTTAATGCAGACTCATCCACGCTCGGTCTATCCCTTGACAGCACGACGGGGGCCACGAGTAGCATCAGTGCGTATCATTAATTTCGTATCAATGAAGTCCTGACGCGCTTCCAGTGTCTCAGCTCTTCTTGGCAGCCACAGTGACAGATACGTCCGTCCGCGACCAGCTCGTAGAGAAGGTGTGGGCACGCGCCAGCCTTAACTCTTCAGAGGGACCTCTTCCGGAGAGGTATGACAACATCAATGGTAACAGTGTTCTGGACGGAGTGGCAGGGTGCGTGCTCGACTTTGGTGCGCCGATTATCGCAAGAGACTAACCTTCACTTGTGTTCGCCACAGTCCCGCAGTCGGTTCGATATTTTCGCTGCTCACATTAAAGTAGGCCACCTGCCTTCATCCGCAATTCCTTCAACCCACTCACGCTTTATCAGCCTGAGAAAACAGAACCTCGCTGGTCCCGTGCATAGCACTGGAGATACTCCAGCTTCCGGGCGTTCTAACGCGGTCACGATAGTTGGAGGCGTCCTCGGTGGAGTTGCTGCTCTGGCGGCCGTTGGCGGGCTCGTCTACCACTATTGCGCGCGCCCGCGCTCGGGCTCCGCACGCGACACCAGTCCTTTCGAATCAAACGAACCGAAGGTCCGCACGGTGGCCGAGACGTACGCCTCGCCGACCACTGTGAACTTCACCTTGTCGCGCTCCTCTTCACTCTCGGCATCTGGGGAGGCGACCATCACACCGTTCATGGGCGCCCCTACTCCCGCCTTCATAACTTCTTCCGGGAAGAAGATACCTCCATTGCAAGACCTCTGCAACATACGAGAGTCTTCGGAAGTCCAGAGCACCGAGGAGCACGCATACTCCGTCTGCTCTCCGTGGGCACCCTCGTCGAGTGCCGCGCAGACTGACTCGACGTTGTTCTCGTACGAGGCCGGGGAAGTGCAGGCTCTGCGCGTGGAAATGGAGGACATTCGCAAAACGTTGAGGATGATTCGAGGCGAGGGCCGCCTGAAAATGCACGGCGACTCGGGGATGTTGCCGGACTACGCAACCGCGGCTTCGTTCGAGTGAGGCCTCGCACTGTACATACCAAATAGACTCAGTTAGACACCACGAGTTCCAATCTGACCTTGAGTAGCGTACTCGAGAGGCGCGGCACTTATGTACTAGCTGTGAAATCTACATACAGGCACGCGAACCTGTTCGTCGTGCGGGCCTGTACACGCGTCGGGTGGACGTGAACGCGTGAAATGCATTATTTACGGGGTGACCTCGTCGTTGTACGTGCACAGGAACAGCTCCCCCGCACACCCCGCCCTGCATCAGGATCCCCGGCTCAGTTGCGTACCGCAGCATCGACGTTACCCGTATCAGTCTTCTGGCGAAGGGCCTTTTGCGCGGGTCCGTCCTCGTCTGCCAGTCTCTCTACGCACTGGCTCCGAGTCCTGGCAGTTAGGCAGAGGCATGGCGTATAGCGGGACGGACGCGTCGCGGTGCGGCCCGCAGGTGGGCGAGACAAACCGTGCGCGATTTGAAAAGGACTCGGAGGGAGGGTTGGGTGGGGGGATGAGTTCGTCGGTTGTCGGGATCTCGGGATCTGAGCGCGAAGGAATGAGCGGGGAGCGACGAATTCAAGAGTAAGTAGCGTCACTAGACGCTCAGCGCTCGGCTGGACGTATGGGGCCTACCTCGCTGGCTCGGCCGGCACCGACAATAATATATGTGTCGATCGTCGTGAGCCTGTATCCCAGTCTTGCGAGTTCGTTCTTCTCCCGCGAGAATAAGGGCAATCCAGACCACGCCGCGTCTTTAGGACGCACCGCTACAGCCCAGTCGCGCCCCACATATGGCAGGGCCGCGGTGCTGGAGAGTATGTACCGTCCGCGCGGTCTTTCCTCTGCTGCCAGCTCCAGTTTACACTCACGCGCCAGGACTCCGCGCGCGAACAGGGCTGTGGTTGAAACGAAGTAGTCTTTATTTACTACCTCATGCGCCGTTTTGTCAGGACTCAGCTTGCGCAGCTGGGGCTGTCACTGTGCTTGCTGAGGCTCGGACCTTCTGACAGGCTGAAGAAGATCTTCCTGGCAGCGTGGCACCATCATCTCGGTCGGTGTCACCTGTACCTCACATCAATCAGGCCGGCTTAGCCCGTGGCACTGGGGGGGGTGGCCCGGGTCAAGTAGACCTGAAACCGTGCTCCCCCGCACGTTTGAATAATTCGTCCAATAAACTCGAGCTGTTTCCCAACAGGGAAGTGCTCGAACGCCCTCCCAAGTCCCCCAGCCCATCACGTGTCATCAGTCCGCGTTATCTCTCCCGCCCGCGCCCGCGTTATCTCCCGCGCCCACGCTCACGTTATCTCCCGCGCCGGCGCCGCGCGCCTCCCTGCCCCGCCACCCGTGCTCGCTGTGCCCGACAGTGAGCTCGCTGTCCCTGCACCCTGCCTCCCCCTCCTCTCCGTTTCCCTCCGTTCTTTTTGTAATCTACTTGTATTCAAAATGCGCACCTAATGGTACACAATCCAATCGCCACACCTGCCTGGGTGTGCCTGCACTGAGCCCTCAAACCTCCCAAAGTGCGTGCAATACAGGAACATATATAAGCATTCAACTGATCGGCTAAGTCCTGCATCAGATAGATGTAGATGAGAGCTGCTCTATTATAAAATCGCAGGTGGATAGCTAGAAGGGTGCAGGTATGATGTCATATGTTATCTCAGAATGACATATCACACAGTGATATGGTATATGCATATATCGTCTTATGTACACCCAGAATCGTACCTAGAGGTCATTCAGAGTGTATTGCAAGAAGAAGAAAGTGAATAGACGATGTTGTGGTGAAGATGTGACATATGCTCAGAAGGGGGAGTTGGCTTGAAAATGTGACCTTCATACTTCGCATCTTGTTGCATTACGTTTATATGTATACGGAGAGCTCAGATCGTCGTTTTGGTGCTTATCGGTGAAGGATTGAAAACAGGAAATGGTATGTCATTATTCCATGACATAGAGTATAGCGAGATAGCATGTGCTCCGATTATTATTCTGAAAGGTGGAATAGAACGGGGTGTTCTTCTGCTAAACGATGCAGAAAGAATCTTGAAGAATGGTTGAGCGGTGGTTGAGATACGCCATATGGGTCTAGAACGGCAGGTTGCACAAAGAACGCCCTTGAACCACCTTCACCGCTTTGCACACTTCAAGCTCATATGGCGTATCTCAACCACCGCTCAACCATTCTTCAAGATTCTTTCTGCATCGTTTAGCAGAAGAACACCCCGTTCTATTCCACCTTTCAGAATAATAATCGGAGCACATGCTATCTCGCTATACTCTATGTCATGGAATAATGACATACCATTTCCTGTTTTCAATCCTTCACCGATAAGCACCAAAACGACGATCTGAGCTCTCCGTATACATATAAACGTAATGCAACAAGATGCGAAGTATGAAGGTCACATTTTCAAGCCAACTCCCCCTTCTGAGCATATGTCACATCTTCACCACAACATCGTCTATTCACTTTCTTCTTCTTGCAATACACTCTGAATGACCTCTAGGTACGATTCTGGGTGTACATAAGACGATATATGCATATACCATATCACTGTGTGATATGTCATTCTGAGATAACATATGACATCATACCTGCACCCTTCTAGCTATCCACCTGCGATTTTATAATAGAGCAGCTCTCATCTACATCTATCTGATGCAGGACTTAGCCGATCAGTTGAATGCTTATATATGTTCCTGTATTGCACGCACTTTGGGAGGTTTGAGGGCTCAGTGCAGGCACACCCAGGCAGGTGTGGCGATTGGATTGTGTACCATTAGGTGCGCATTTTGAATACAAGTAGATTACAAAAAGAACGGAGGGAAACGGAGAGGAGGGGGAGGCAGGGTGCAGGGACAGCGAGCTCACTGTCGGGCACAGCGAGCACGGGTGGCGGGGCAGGGAGGCGCGCGGCGCCGGCGCGGGAGATAACGTGAGCGTGGGCGCGGGAGATAACGCGGGCGCGGGCGGGAGAGATAACGCGGACTGATGACACGTGATGGGCTGGGGGACTTGGGAGGGCGTTCGAGCACTTCCCTGTTGGGAAACAGCTCGAGTTTATTGGACGAATTATTCAAACGTGCGGGGGAGCACGGTTTCAGGTCTACTTGACCCGGGCCACCCCCCCCAGTGCCACGGGCTAAGCCGGCCTGATTGATGTGAGGTACAGGTGGTCGGTGTCTCAGCTTTGAGTTTGAGTATCCAAGGGAGGAGACCGCAGATATGTTTGGCGCCCGTTCCTGAACGGGCCACACGATTAGTCAGGATTCCCGCGATCATCGCTTTGGAATGGGTTCACCCATGCACTGACAGAACTCGGAAGTAGCTATGTACCACCCATTCACTGAGTCACGTCCCTGCGCCGGAATCGCCGGTCCAGTTAACGTTCAATGCGTTCTGCATGAGCTCGTCACACGCACTGCTGTGGTTGCGATGGACCGGTGATTGTCGCCTTGATTGGACAGTGCATACATCTGCATGTGGGCTTGCTCACAACTTTGTACAAGTTCCTCTCTCCTTTCTCGCACACCCAAAGACTCCTAGACGCACTTCGCTGCCTTGTGTTGACTCCGTACGTGTTCTTCGACTGATATCGGGCACTCAAGCTGATCACAGTCCTTGTCACCGAGGCTCCATCAGCCATCGCAAGGCTGTCCTTGACGTATGCCACATCGGATCCGTTGAAGCCAGTAAAATCAACTTCTTTCCGTTTCACGCAAGCTTGTCAATGGAAGACGGCGTAGTGAAATAGACACCGGTTTTCATGCGGCACAGCTCACACTCTGAAAATCTCACCTTAAGAGGTACCATCTCCCAGCTGTCCCCATCTTTCCCCTTCGACTAAGTCACCCACGACCCCCCTCCGTTGCAGGTGTTGAATTTCCTCTCTGGCGACGATAAATGCCGACCTTTGGTGGACGGACTATGGCGTGGATGCTGACACTTCTCATCTTTCTCCTTCTTTCCTGCATCGCGCAATCCCAAGCCAACGCACAGTATTCTGCCCAAACGTTTTTCCCGGCCTCTGTTCCTTTAGCGGTGCGCTCGGCATACATGAACGTTTGGATCAATGGTGGTACAGACTCCCAGTTCTTGCCCGCACATGTTCCAATTGTCCCTTGGACCAATGTACGTTCGCTCTCCAGCCTAAATGAGACTAGCTAATCCTTATAATGACCGCATTTGAAGGCCCACTTGGGTTGGGACAACATGATCGTGATTGACGGGCAGCCCTACGCCACTTCTGGGGATGCCATCCACCCCAACAACACTATCCCAGCCACTGTCAACGGCGTTCAGATCACACCTACGCGTTCGATTTACTCCATGCAGGCAGGCCCGATGGACATCAATCTCACATTTCTGTCTCCGATTGAAGTGAGTTGTACTCCGTCTCATTTCTCAGTGATCGATGTCCCGGAAGTGCTGAGAAGTTCGTCGCAGCCCGACGATTGGGTAAAGCAGTCTTTGCCATTTGTATACGTGTTTTTCGAGGCGTCTTCCCGTGATGGTGCTGCACACTCTGTCAGTGTGTCGTCAGGTATTACCGCAGGTATGTCCCGGCTTTGGATGTAGCTTCTGAGCTTGCCATAACCTCTTGCGGCTAGAATGGGCCACAGGAGACCGAAGCAACACCATTCGGTGGACCGTGAACACTACGGGAGCGAGTACATTCTGGGAATTCGGCCGTCGACAGCCCGAGCCTTTCAAGGAGATCAATCATCAAGCAGAAGACGGTACAGTATACTATGCTGTATCAAAGGTGCGCGCACATCCAGTGCTTGTTTTGACTTGTCGACTCACCTGGCTCGCAGAACCTCAGCGTTAGCTGGGAAGAAGGTGCTGCGACGAACGTCAACGATGATTTTGGCACCAAGGCCGTGCTCACGAATAACATTGCCGACCCCCCCGCCAATGCTTCAGCGTACGGATATTTTTGGATAATCGCTGTGTCGTATGCGAACCTCACTCCGTTCGTGGCAGGCCGGGTCACACTCCTCTGCTATCGTTGGCTGTCAACTTAGGAACCATCAAGAGTACTGCGGAACCGGTCGCATGGGCGCTGGGATACATCCGCGATCCTGTCGTGCAAGTGAACTACCCAACCGGGAGGAGCCAAATGCGGAGACCGTACTACGCCACGCAGTACTCAGATATCAGCTCCGCTGTACAGTCCCTTTTTCTGTCGAGTAATCTCACTCACAGAACCGTCTCTGATTTCACCAGATCGACTTCGTCATCATCGATTTCCAGAACGCTCTACAGCGTGCGATAGACCTAGACACGAAGCTCGTCAAGGAAGCGAGCCAAATCTCTTCGCAATACAGCGACATTGTGTCCCTCGCTGCACGTCAGACCATGGCGTCGTTGGACATCACAGTGGGGGAAGACGATCAAGGCGCTCTGAATGCATCCGACGTCCAAATCTTCATGAAGGACATCAGTACGTCGGAAACTAACTCTGGGTAAGCTCGGTGCGCATTCCTTGCTGCTTGCGCTCATCTTCCGTGCGCCAGACGCGTCAGCCCTGTCGAGAAGATCTACGCGGCGTTCCCCGCGTTTCTATGCATGAACGCGTCCCTCGGAGCGGTGATGCTCTCCACGCTTCTAGGGATTCAACAAAGCGGCACCGCGCAGTCGTTTGCTTCTCCAGATCTAGGTCTGTTTTGTTCTGTGTCAGTGCTCCAGATGCGAAGCTTAACTAGTCTCCAGGTGGTCAGTACCCGCAAACCCAAAACAGAGCAGACTCTGGGCAAGGCGTCGAGCGTGAGTGTTTCATGTTACGACGAGTCGTGCTTACTAACCCAAGTAACTGACCATGAGTGCAGAGACCGGAAACATGCTCATCATGCTCTTGGCTCAAGCGCAGGTTACAGGCGACGCATCCCTTATTGCACAGTATGTCAGTGCATCCAGTCACACCGTACATGCGCAGTTCTGACAAAGGAGATCTAGTATGCAAAAGAGAAACAATGGGCCGATTATCTCGTTGCAAACTCCTTGCTCTCGGAGAACCAGTACGTATCTTGACGGTTAGTGAGAAAGTTTTTAACGAGTCCGGTGCGGTGTACAGAATAACGGCAGAGAAAGAGCCAGGGGTGAACAACAGCAATCTTGCGATTAAAGGCATCATAGGAGTGAGAGCTATGGCTGAGATCAGCCTGGCTATCGGTGAGCACGACGATGCCGAACAATACAATGTAAGTCTCAATCTCGCTCTGGCTCGCTACGTCGTGCTCACCATAATCCATATCGAGCAGACCTCTGCTACGAATCTCTACAACCAATGGTTGTCCTTGGCAGTATCCTCTGACAAACCCCACCTGCTCGGAACGTACAACGACGAATCGTCATCGTCTTTAATGTACAATCTGTTCGCGGATCGCTGGCTCGGAACCGGCTTGATCTCACAAAACGTACGCTTTAGTCTGTATATCCACGACATGTGCATGCACGTACTTACGAGCCGGCAGGTGTTGACCAATCAAACGGAGTTCTACAAGACACTCCTCACGGGAAGTACAGCGTTCGGGCCGCCCATTGACAGTACGAAGACAAACACGAGTAGCATCAGTACGTCCAGTGCACCTCGTATCGGTGAAGCACTGACACGTTTTTAGTGTCCCAGCTCTTCGTGGCCGCCACAGCGACAGATGTAGCCGTCCGTAACCAGTTCATAGACGCGGTGTGGGCTCGCGCCAACCTGAGCACCACTGCAGGACCTTTACCGGAGGACTACGACAACACCAATGGAAACAGTACTCCTGATGGGATCGCGGGGTGCGTGGTCGTTCCCTGGCCCCCAGGGGTCGTTTTCAAATATTGACGTTGCGTTCGCGACGCAGCCCCGCAGTTGGTTCAATATTCTCATTGCTCGCGTTGAAGTAAGCGACCCATCGCTCGCCGGTATTTCTGGCAATTTACTTACGCCTCGGCACCCGTTAGCTTGAGCAAAAAGAACATCACTGTCGCTCCTCCAACGGGAAATGAGACCCCTTCTCCGCCGGCTTCTCACACGGCCGCGATAGTCGGCGGCGTCCTCGGCGGAATCTCTGTCCTTGTGGCCATCAGCGGACTCATATACTACTATCGCGTTCGCTCGCACTCTGCACGCGACACTTGCTTGGGTACAGACAAGCGGAAGGTGTATACGGCTGCCGAGGCGTACACCTGGCCAACAATCGACACCCCAGCACACGTCTCGCCGTCAAATGCAGTCATATATCCCTTCACCATGACCACCTCATCCACGAACTTTATCAGCTCCGCGGAGCCAGAGAAGCGGAAGCCGCCGCCCCAGGACATCGATACGTACAGGGACGCTCCACACGTCCCGAGGACCTCCGGCTCTGTTCGCTCGCCCCTGTCTCCGCCGTCGGTCGTCTCGCACGCATACACCACCTCTACTGCGAACGATCAGGTGGAGGTGCATGCACTACGCGTGGAGGTGGGGGAGCTTCGCACGCAGTTAAGGATAATCCGTGGTATGCGGATGGACGCCGACTTGGAGTCGTTGCCGGACTATGCGACCGCAGCGTAGTGGGCTCAGAGTGGAGCGTACAATGTAAACTTAAAGCAACATGCATTCTCTATCGTCAAGCGACGTTTTCATGAACGAAATCGTACGTGAATGCGAGAATGCGAGAGCGGAGGATTGAAGTGGAGGACGTTGACGCGAGGGCGGGCCGCGGAGAACATGAGGGCGGAGAACGTTCTCCGCCTGGCGTTCTCCGCTTCAACGTCCTCCGCACTGGGAGTCGATCCGCCGTCTACGGGCACCAAGCGCAGATGGTGGGATGCTCATGACCTCGACAGCGGAGTGCTGCTTGCATCCGCCGGCGTTGCGAGCGTAAACGCGCCCGCCTCATGCCGCCGCTGCTCAGCGCTCAGTGGCCTCGTCCAGAAACTTGCTCCGCGTTGGTTCGCCCACCTACTGGGCCGTGGCGCCAGCGCTCCACCCGACGTCGCTCCTCGATTAATTTACGCGAAGGAGCCGCTGAATGAGCAGCTCGCTGCGGCGGCGAAGGAGGGGACGGCAGACATGAAAGACGGGGAGGGGGCGGAGGGAGTCTAAGACGTCTTCTTTGAGACTGTCGGGTTTGGCATGGACCCGACGCAATCACGTATTTTTATGGAACAACATTTCTTTCTCTGTGATTCTCTTACGACCGAGTCCCGGTCGCCCAATTCTCGGCTACTTCTTACAAAAATGCCTCCGCCTGCATCTTCCACAGACGAGCGTAGTCTGCGTCGCGCTCGAGAAGCACGTCATGTCCACCTGACTCTACGAGTCCGGAAGCGTTCATGTACCTGGCAAAGCAATCGTCAGCCGTGCGTCGGTATTCGAAGGTGAATGACATACAAGATTAGGTCTGCGTGGCGCGTGAGCTTGCCGAAGCGATGCGAGGAAAACACCATCGTCTTCTGGCCGCGAAACTCGCGCAGGCGCGTGAACAACTCTGGAGCATGCCAGGGTTAGCACCGCCCAGGGCGACGTGCAGACACAACAAGCCACGCACCGTGCTCCGCAATCGGGTCCAGCGACGCGCTGGGCTCGTCGAAGAGCAAAAGCCCCACTTGCGACTCCGCGCGGACGGAGCGCATGAACGTCCTCGCGCTATATAGACGGCCAACATGCAGTCAGGACCCAGCCGCCATGATCCCGTCCACACGGTGGGCACTCACATCGCGAGTCTCTGCATCTGACCCCCGCTCAGATCCCGGCCCACGCTAGAAGCGATATTGGCTGCTTTGGCGACCGCCTTGCTGTCGAACGGTTTGCCCGACAGCGAACGGGAGCCTGAGCCCGGCGCGCTGATCATTGATGGGACGTGGGAGCGGAGGTACGCGTTGTAACCTCGCGGGAGTGATTCGATGAGCTCGGCGGCTCCGCCGAGGGCAGCCGCTTCGCGTACTTGTTCGTCCGTGCTGGCTCCGTCGGGGTACCCTAAGGCGATGTTGTCTCGGACCTGCAAAACGAGAAGGGAAGGCTAAGCACGCGTTGGAGGCGCGGACCCTGGGATAATAGAACGCACCGAGAGCGGGAAATGGCTGTAGTCCTGGAAGAGGACGGTCATCGCCCGCCGGACGTCGCTGAGCTTAAAGGTGCGAATATCGAAGCCGTCGAGGAGAATGGTGCCCTCGTTAGGATCGTAAAGGCGCAATATGAGCTTCAGAATCGTGCTCTTCCCCGCGCCGTTCGCGCCCACAATGACCTGCATCTCCGTCAGTGTTCGGTAGCAGAGGACCTCTCTCGGCTAATGCGCACGCAAAGTTGGCCTTGTAGCAAAGTGAATGACACGTCTTTCAGCGCGTAGTTGTCCGTCCCGGGGTACTTGAAGGACACATTCCTGGTAGAATCTGATGAGGATACGCGGACGTCGAAGGGTTGTTTTTGGAGACGTACCGGAACTCAATGTGCACGCCGGAAGAAGTTGGTAAGTCGGATGAGGGTGAGAAGGCTACAGTGCCATCAGGAACGATGTTCTCAATGTCACCTCCTTCATACGCATCTCGGAGCGCGCTGAGAGACCCTCCAATCGTATTCGCAGCATGGAATGCTCTTCCAATAGAGGACGACAAGGCCTGAGCGGATGTTTGCACAAGGTGAAGCGACGCCAGTGCCTCCGCCATGTGTCTAGGGTCACGCGCTGCGTGCAGCGTGAACGCAATCTAGAAAGAGGGAAGCAATTCAGCGAGACAGGTTGACGCCACTGTAGTGGTGTGCGTACCTGCGGAAGATTGGTGAAGAGGTGCTTTGTCGAAAAAATTGTTCTCCAAGCTCCCCTCCGCTTAGTTTGGACTTCGTTCCACGACACATCGCCCGCGTCTCCCAGCCGTTCCGTGGCTGCCCGATACTCTAAGGGAGGTGTATCAAAGAGGGCGGTGGCATGCAGTGTTCGGGGGCCGTACCTTCGATCGCAAACGGCGCGAGATTACCGGCGACGAGCTCTTTTCTATACGTCTTGTGCCCCACGATGTGCTTCCAGCCTTGAACCTTGATGTAGTCTGGATCATGGCTCGTGACGGCCGACGCTGCGCACAGTCGTGTGAGCGAACATTCTCCACATATGCATGCTCCTCCCCTCACCTTTCCGACTCGAAAACATGCCGGAGCGCAGCACAGCGAGAGGCATCAACTCCGCGGCAAGGGCTACGGCCGCGGCAGCTTTCGCGCTGTCTCCCCGGCCGCGCAGCGCATTGAACAGGACGGCCAGCTGCGATCCGGCCTGTGTGAACGTCCCGAACAAGCCTATCATCGTGTCGATGGGCGTCCATATGGGCGGGCTCCGATGCATCCTGCCCGCGATCGACCCGCCGAGGCGTTGCGTGACGTCCGGGCGCTCGAACGTTGGGACGTCGAGGCGGGCGTAGGCGGAGAAGGTGCGGAGCGCGAAGGTGCGTTGGATGTGCAAGTTCAGGGACTCCCTGAAACGATGGGAGAGGTGCGAAAGCAGATCAGATGCGACACTGCAGGCGACTCGGCCAGCGCAGAGAAAGTAAAGGTAGTCGGTGTCGATGTGGCCTGTCTCGATCGCGGTCTCCATCTGCAGGACGTGAGTCAGAAGTATACAACATGCTGTGATGGAACGCACCAGACGGATCAGCTGTCCTTGGAACCTGCGATCCAGTGGTGAGCCGGCAGGTGTTACTCCATGCATGGAACGACGAACCAGATCGATACGGCGGGTACTAGTGACTTGACGAGATTAGATCCGGTGTAGAGGAAGACGAGGCCTTTACATCCAGGGATGGAAAGGACCTCACGGAGTGCCCGCCACACGTATGGCGCGGAGTTCATCATTGCCCTCGCCTTGACGCGAAACTCCGAGAACATCGTGGCATGTTCGCTGGGGTCGTCTTCCTCGAAGAAATCCCACACACCGTACTTGGTGTGTTTGACGATCCGTATGGTGTCGTCGATTGAGATCTCGAGGGCCGTTGTCTGGGGAGCCATGGTCATGGTGACCATTGACGGTCTGGAGAAGGAGGCTTTTCGGACGTTCAAAGTCGGTTGGGGTGAGTGTATTAGGTTTGCCGTATTGGTAGCCGCGCAGTGTACCATGTGGAGGCTTTGCCCGCTCGCTGCGGTTCGCGGTGATGGGATGAGTCATGCAGATGCGCATCCGCGGAGTCCAATCAGTGATGTTGACACAGCTCACAGCCATGCCCAGAGCTCCGAACACAGATGGATGCATACCAAGAAACCACGATGGGGCCGAGCACCCCTGCAACGCGATGAGTCATGTAAGCCGTCTGTCGGTCTACTTCTGGGGCCTCTCGCCTAGAGGAGCGCCTGATAAAAACGGAATATCATAGGAAATCGGACTCGTTGACGAAGAAGTAAGGAGTGACACCAAAAGAGACGTTGAGACGACCGAGCAAGCACACAAAGACGGAGACCCTCGAAAAAAGCCATAGTGACCAGACCCGGGGGCTATGGGCACCGAGTACTGGAGGCGCATACGAGGGGAGACACATAGATCGAGACGATAACTCACAGCGGGCGTGTATCGGTATGGATTCCACTGTCAAGGTGGGGTTACGCTCCCCGCACGCGTCTTCAGACGGCCGGAACTTTGCGAGTCAAAGCAGAGTAGAGAGCGACACCAAGGGAGGGAGGGGCCTGGACGGGGGCGGCGGGGGAAGTATCATGTAGCACTCAGCTTGTGTAGGCAGGCGTTCACTGCATTCCATGGCACCAGCTGGCTGCAGAGGGCGGTGAAGACGCCAAGCCGTGCGGGCTTGGGAGCGAGTGAGTCCCATATAACGACGCGGACTCAGGAAAAGGACGCGGTTGATGTCCCGGAAGCAGCTCGCTGCACGTGCCAGCGTAGTGGGCTCAGAGTAGGCCGTATACTTAGTGTACACTCAAAAGCAACACGCATATTCCATCATCAAGGAGCATTGTCACCAGCATCGTTGCCGACGAAACCATGTCTGTGCAGTGGGATCAACGTTCATTCACGCTACCGTTTGTGAACAAGAGACTTTGGGAGGGGGCTTCAATACCGAGTAGATAGGACGAATTGCCTAAGCCACAGCAAAACGGCGTTGTTTTGTCTACAGTTGGTTGTGTGCAAATGAAGATCCCCGGACCTCGAAATACATGAACAACTACCGAACGTTCGGCCGTGCTGAATTCCGAGTGGACTTCCGAGGCACCGAGTACGAGATGGCCAGTCCAGCGGCGATCTTCTCTCGAATAAGGGCGCTCGGTGACCTGAAATCGGGAAACATCCACACCCCGCGGTCCGTGACGCTCTCCTCGTGGTCAGTAGTATGCCCAAAGAGCCGTTCCTGTCTAGGAGATGACGAGTTTAGTGCGCATTCACCACGTAAATGACCGCTGTACAATACTCACTCATCTATAAGATGCTTGCCTATCATCTCCGGCTCGGACGTGCCGCACCGCGTACAGCGATAGCGCTTTTTGCGATCCGGGGAGTTTTGAGATAACCTGGCCTCAAGGTCCCGCGACGCCGAGGCCTCGGCGTCCGTCAAGCGAGTCCAGTGACTTTGAGCACGCCTCGGCAGAGCGTCGTGGCACCGCAAGTCGTGAGAGATCTGCGCGCGTCGGGCTCAGCGGAACTCTCAATGGCAAATGCAATGCGTGTCCGTGCTCACCGCCGAATGCCAGTCGAACACTTCCCACTCCAACTTCTTCTTCGAGCAGATCCCGCACTTCAGACGCACTCCACACGCCTCTACGTCCGCGGGAGTCACCGCGTACGGGTCCAGACCGCACACGGACACGACGTCCCGCGCGACAGGGAGGGAGCGGGCGAGCTGGAGTACGCCGGTGTTGCGTAGGCGGGGCCGCTCGTGATCGGGGCATTTGCGCTTCGCGATGTACGTGAAAATGCGCTCCTCGTACGGATCCGCAGCTTTCGGTAGCTCGTCGACCTCGTTGACGCATGGGTGCCCGCATACGTCAGGGAAGTGCAGGTTTCCCTCGCCGCACTGCGTGCATTCGAACGCGGAGATGGCCAGACGGAGAGGCGCTTTGAAGTTATCCACAGCCGTCGCGTCGCCAACCGCCTGTCGGAACATCGCGACTAGGCGAGCGAGGTGCGGCTCGGCCCACAGTTGGTTGAGACCGGGGAGGACGGATAAGAGCCGGTCTCTGAGTGTGTCGGAGCTATCGGGGTCCTCGATGATCTCTTGGACTTTCGATATTCTGGCATAGTCGACCATGCTGCCGACGACCTGGTATCCAGATCCACTGTTCCAGCGCATATCCCGATAGGTCCAAACGGCGGAGTAAAAGAGCCGTGCTTTCTCCTCGGACTTTCTGGCTAGCCGAGTGGCTCGAGCAGTTGACAGGAACCTAACGAGAATTTTGCGCACGTTGAGCCAGTCTTAACGAGCGCGATGAGTTTGTGGTGACCATGTATGTGAGATGAACACGTACCAGATTCCGTCAGCTCCCGGGGTTCGACAACTATCTTCATATTCCAGAGCACACACCGGGACTCCGACGACAGTTTGTCGATCTCTTCCCCCCATCCTGCCTCTCGGAGCCGTGCCTCAATACTAAGGTTCATCGGTGAGCAGCGTTGACTAAAGGCGTGGTACAACACTTGACTGACGCATCTCGGCGATCCCGACGTTTTTGGCGATTTTGTGCTTCCCGCCTACGCTCTTCCTGAGCCTCCCACTTCCAGAGGAGATCCGCATGCTGACATGATGGGTTTGCACATAGCCTGCCTCGAAAACCGACGGGGAAACACACCTTCTTACGTGCAATAGTGGTTTGCTTCACCTCCGAAAAGAACCTCCGATTGGTTGCAAGGTTTCGCATGCCAGTTATGCTCTGCAGAAGCTTCGAGAGATCGACCTTATGGAACTCGACAGTAGCGTATGAGCTTCATAAGCGAGGTCAATGCTGGACTCTTGAGTGCTGGATAGAAAAAAGGCTCACGATGTTGGAAGCTTTGTCACACATAGCTTCCTGAGGTGAGTTTCCGACGATATCAACTTTGCGAATTTCTTTAGGATGCGACTGCATAGAGGATCCGAGTGTCGGACGCTCCTGTTAGCCGGGTCAGATGGATGACTTTTCGCTGTGCCACGGTTCGGAAGACTTACAGCTTCTCCGAACATCGCGGGCAATAGCGTACGAACCACCGCTCAATCAGCGTGAAATGACCGACTTTTGCGCAGCCCTGCATCATAATTGTGAGCAACACACTTGGCAATCGCACGAAAGACAAACGCGCATGGCAATGATCCGAGAAGAGCAATCCAGCCAAAGCGGGGCAAGACATGTTGTCTAGCACTTCCAGAACATCAGGTGAATACTTTTGGAAAGATCGTCTCCAAGGGAGCGCCATTCGTTCCTTATTAAGCAAGTCGCGTCGGTGAGCCTTGTTTGTGCGCGCAAGGCTCAAGAAGTCTTGAGGATGAAGATACGTCAAGACCTGGATGGTAGGTTAGAAAGGGGACGTAAAGCGATGGAGATCACGGTGTCACCTCCAAGAATATATCCAACGGCAGAGCGAACAACCCATTATTTAGCTTTTCTTGAAGTTTTCTCCGACTTCGTGTCATCTTGAATTGAGCTGGTCCAAAAACTGGTCTGTGAGCCTTCGCAGTGCGATAGAATCCACGGAAGTGACACGTACCTTCGCCAGGGGTGGAGGTGGGTATGAGTTCGGATGTCATAGGGGAGCGCGAACTCATTGCGAGTTCGATCTTTGCTTTCTTGCGAGGAGGCATGACTTTTCGCGTGCAAGGTGAGTTGGGTGGTGGACGAGACCGAGGATGCGAGCTCAGACGGTCTTAACTACGGGCGATGTGCCACATTGTTCGAACCCCTGTCCTGCGGCATGAGTCGTCTAGGAGCGACCATTTCTATCTTTCACTGAAAGACTCCGGAAGTCGATCCCATCACAAGCCTCACAAGAGGACCACTGGGTGGGGGAGCTCAGGCATACTATGCGCTCCACCAAAAAAAAGACTCTGGAAGTCCATTGTTCTCGGCGTCTAGAGAGCGGCCCTCGCCCGGTCCGGGTCCGTGCGCATAGAGGCGCCGGGCGTGAGAATGGCGGGGGGAATTGGCGCACAGACTTTGTGTTCGCGCACGTCGACTTTGCCCCCGCCCTCATCGTCCTCTTCGCTCAGCACCTCTCGCGCCGCCCCGGGCATGCTCAATGGACAACATAGTCGCCATCGGCCTTGGGCTTGGCCTACGCGCGCTCATCGACATCGTCACCCAACACAACCATAGGGTCGATGGCTCGCTCGTCGGTCTCTGGGAGGGCGCTGTCCTCAGACACTTCATCACCAAATACCCCTCCACCATCGACCCCTACGCCGCCTATGCCTTCCGCCTCCTCGTCGACTTCCTCTGGACAAACAGCTATGTCCGGCTCTTCATCGTCTTGCTATGGACCTTCATGGGCATGCTCCTCACCGACGTTGGCATCGACATGGCTGCCGATCGACGCTTCCAAAGGCTCATGCGTTCTGTGCGCCACGCCGTCATCTACCCTTTACTCAGCCAAGTCTCGAGCTCGAGCCCAAGTCCTCGCCGATCATCCTCTTCCTCCGCCTCCGCCGCACCCTCCCGTGCACAATACTACCAGGTCCCACCCACCACCATCTCTACAGCCTCTACCCTCCGGAGCCCCGATGGCACTGCACGAAGCCCGCCCCTCACCCAACGCACACCCAGTGCTACCGAGGCATCTGTACCCCTCCGTTCCATCTCCTCCGCAAGTTCAGGAGTACCCCGTCGTCCAGCATTGCGCGTCCCAGGCGCGTTCGCGGGTTCGGAGACGGACACGTCTGCAGATCGTGTTTCGGGCGCAAGCGCAACATCCCCTCGCGAAGGATCAGTGACCTCGCACGGCACCTCAACTTCTCGCAGCCAAGGCTCCGTCAGCTGGTCCGAACCCCTCGTCTCTCATTCACGACCTTATACGCGCGAATTATCACGACCATTACGGACCACACCTCCGGCTAGCATACTCTCCATTCTTAGCCCCTCATCCTCCGTGACACCCCTCCCTGCTCCCGTCCTCTCTTCCCCAACTCTTTCCCCGCCTCTCACTGCGATACCCATTCCCGTCCCCATCCCGGTGCCCGTGCCTGTCACCGTCCCGGTCACTGCGCCTGATCCCAACCTCTTACCTCCAACTCCTCGCCCCGTCACTCCAGAGCTGGAGTATGTGTCGATTCCTACGATCCCCGACGGCATCGAGCGGATTGCCCCCGTCAAGCCCTCCACACCAAGTAGATCCGCCCCTACTGCGAAAAATCCCACCTCCAAGCCCTCGCAACCAACGCGAACATCTCAACCACCGAAATCGTCGAAGCCTCCCCCGCCCCCTTCTCCGTCCATCAACCGTGTCTTGTCCGACGACGAACGCAGCGTCGGTTCGAGGGGATCGGGTCTCACCACCCCCGTCACGAGTGACACCGAACGGCCCGCCGACGGGGTCTACAGTCCCGAGCCGGTCAAGTCAGGGCTCACCACCCCCGCGCACAGTCCGCCCCCGCGCCGCGGCCACGCCCTGCCCCCAGTCCGAGTCATCGACGAGGTGCTGCGCACGCATACCCCCAGCGTAGCCTCGCGCGACCCCTCCGATACCGCGCCGGTCCCGATCCCGATACGTTTCCAGGACTCGGACGACTCCGCTCAAGTCCGCGCCGCGCTTGCACGACCTGAACTCATCCCGGACATGCAGACGCCCCAGCCGAGCCCCGGGATAAACGCCCCCAATCAGTTCATCGCGGACGACAAGAAAGGGAAGCGGCGCTCGGGTGCCCGTGCATCCACCACGGATGCGGCCGCTGCCAACCGCGCAAGTGGGAGCCGCCTCAGCACGGAGCCGCCCCCCGCGTACGAGCGTACGCCTGGAGATGGCGAGGTGCAGCCCCCTGAGGAGCCCGATGACGACACCCCCGGGGCAAGTGTTCTCTCGGGCGACGGGGACCGTCAGAGGCTCCTTCAACGTGCAGAATCGCTTCGCACGGACGCGGACGTGGCGGACAAGCGGCGGGCGCAGCTCAGGAAGGAGCTTGAGACGGCAAAGAGGTCGCAGGACCACTGGGCGGCGTTCAGGTTGAAGCACGAGATGGCGCGGGCGGAGAAGGAGACGAAGGAGCTGCATGCGAAGGCTGCGAGGCGGTTCTATCGAGGTGCGTAGTCTTCTCCGTCCGGGTCCAGCGCGGGGTCTGATGGGACGCATATATCCAGCACACAACCTCAAGCCGGAGCCACAGACCATCGATGTGCACCGGCTGAAGGTTGCGGAGGCTATCGAGAAAGTTGAGCAGGCGTTGTACGACGCGATGGTCACGAAGACCCCCGAGTTGCGCATCATCACCGGCCGGGGCAACCACTCGAAGAACAGCATTCCTGCAATCAAGCTCGCCGTTATCGGCGCTATGGCTGAGTACGTTGATATGCGCTACTGCTGTATAATATCTGCTAACTAGTGTTTTATATTATAGCTACCGCATTGATATCATCACGGACCCAAATAACAGCGGAGTACTTATCGTACATCCCCCTCAGACTGCCGACCTTGGTGCTGGCCCATCAAGGTGAACGGACCCTTTAGACCCCATTGTGTATCCCCCGCTCTGCTTCTCATGCCCGTCTTTACGACTACTACGTGCTGGATGTCCTCGGTCATGTATCGGATTGCGATTGTGTAGTATTTGCCGTTTCTCTCGTGCCCCCTCGCTGTTACACTGTACGATCTGCTGCTATGCACCAATGCTATCTGACATCCACGCCTATAATCGTGTGCTTATACATCCAGGCCTTGGTCCAGTCTCCCTCGCTACCTCGCACTCGCGAACCCGCCGGTCGAGATCGACTCGGGCACGCTGTTGCCGCAGCTGTTGCCCTCGTCCTTGTCCGCGGTGACCTCGATGACGATCTCGCCGCCGATGCGGAAGGTGTCGTAGAAGTCGAAGTGGCAGCGGTTCGCGAGCTCGACGCCGTTCACGGAGACGCTCTTGACGTAGGCCGCCGCGCCATCGGGGATCGGGTTCGCGACCGACTTGGGATCGAAGCCGCGCGTGGTGACCGTCGTGGACGTGTTGAGGTACGAGTTGTGGATCGTGTACGAGGGCGTGAAGGGCGAAAGGACGAGGTACTGGGACGTGGACGGGACGGGGTAGAGCCCGAGCAGGTGGAAGACGAGCAGGGTCGCCATCGCCGCCTGGTCGTCGTTGCCCGGGAGCCCGGCGGGGGTGATGTCGAAGTTGGTGAAGACGACCTCGCGGACGCGGTCGACGGACTTGGCCGGCTGGTCCACGTAGTGGTACCCGATCGGCGTCTGGAACGAGGGCTCGTTCCCGGCGAGGTAGTAGCCGGCGTCGAAGAAGTGGTCGAGGCGCTTGACGAACGTCGCGTTTCCGCCCATGAGCCCGACGAGGTGCGCGGTGTCGTGGGGGGCGAACCAGGAGTACTCCCAGGAGGAGGACTCGTAGAAGCCGACGTTGTTGTCGCCCTGGAGGGAGCACTCGCGGTTCTGGTCCGTGTCCACTGGAGAGCAGTCGACGGGGGAGGTGTTGGCGAAGCTGCCATTGGTGCGGCGCTTCTGCGAGAAACCTGTGGCAGTGTGAGCACAGGTAATGCAGGCCATAGAAGAGACGTACCCTTGAAACCGTCAGACTCGACCGTCGGGTCCCATACGTTGCGGTAAAACAGGGAGCGGTTCGTGTACTTGGCGACGTCGTCCGTCTTGCCCAGGAGGAGCGCAACATTGCGGACTGCGAAGTCCTCAAAAGCGTACTGAAGCACAATCAGTGACTGAGAAGCCAGTGTGGAAATTGGGCGTTACCTCAAGCGTACGGCTCCCCTCGCGGGTTTGACGACCAACGCTGTCGGGATCCAAGACGGCGTACGGTACATACCCGTACTCCTTGTACACGTTCACCTGTCTCCCGAGCGTGTTCCACTCCGGAGGGTTGGTCTCCGCGTCCGCGAGCATCGCTTCGTACAGCTCGTTCAAGTCGATTCCAAGCGCGGCCGCCTCGTTGTGATAAAGCATCGCGAACTGTGCGACGATGTTGTCCGCCGATGAGCCACCCTGCGTCCACCCGGGCACGTTGTTCGCGCGGCATTCGGGCATCCAGCCGAGCTTGCGCCAGCCGTCGATGTAGTTGTCGACGATCTCCGCGAACTCGACGGGGGAGTGGAGGGACATGAGTGGATAGAAGGTCCGGAAGGTGTCCCAACTGCAGTACAGCGAGTCGAAGTAGGGGTGGGTCGTGCCCGCGAACGGCCCTTGGGTCTCTCCCGTCGCGTTGTTGGGCGTGAGTGACGCGCGATAGAGCGAAGAGTATAGGAGCTCCGTTACGTTCGCCGGGGTGTTTGCAAGGTCGATAGCGATCTTGCCGAGCTTCTCGTTCCAGAGCGCCTTGGACTGCGCCATGATATCGTCGAAGGTCGCGTCACCGACCTCGCTCTCGGCGTTGGCGCAAGCCTGGTCAGGCGAAACGAAGGAGATGCCGACGCGAATGATGATCTCGCGCTCGGTTGGCTCGAAGGAGAATAGTGCACCGGACTCGTAAACACCGCCAATGAGGTTGCGTGTCAAGTTGAGCGATGTAAGACCCAGGCCCTTTGCATCAAAGTTTTCGCTGTATGCACAAATAAGTACTCAGAGGACGACATATCAAGGAAGGACGACTAACTTGGTGTATCCAGTCCATACACCGTATTCACTCAACTTTTGCGTGCCCCATTGAGCAGATCATAGCATGCGAATGCCTGGTAGCTGTAGATACCGGGCCCGAAACTAAACACGGAATCATAAGAACCACAGCACGACGCCAACAACGATGTACTCGCCTGGAACCCCATCGTCCGCCAAGAGTGATCCGGCCCGCCTCAGGATCAATCTCCATATGACCCCCCATGTACGACGCGGGAAGATCGTTGGCGAGGTCGAGGACGAAATAGGGCTTCTCTTTCCCAGGGAAGGTGAACCGCTCCAGGCCCGCACGACGCGTCGAGGTGGCCTCCATCTTGATGTTATTGTCGAGAGTCTGTGTGAAGTATCCTGGAGAGCCATCCTAGTAATACGCGAAACGGTAAGTCTCGACTTGAGGTATGAGAGGAAATGGATCCCACGTCGGTGTGGTTTTTCCTGAATCGCTCACGCTCAGCAAGGGTCACGTTGCACGAGTTGAATCCGTCGGGGCAAAACATTGGCATAATCTCAAAGTTTCCATATGTACCTGCACAAGCATGAAATCTATTGTCCGCACGGCACGAGTGAGCCGGACTTACCGAGGGAAGAACCCGTGCCACTATCGTGCATGGGACTTAGACCCCGAATGGTCTGGGTCGGATCGGTGATGTAGCCTGGCATGGAACGCCGCCGGTTCAGCACGGAGAGTTTGGGAAAGAAGTTTCCACGAGCACGGACCGGCAGGAGCATATCCCGTTAAATCCGTCGAGAACTTTACCTGCAAGACGCCCATATGTTAACGAGCAACAAGGGGAACCCCGAGGGTCACGCACCATTCCGAATGGCACAGATGCACCGGGGCTAACAGACGGATGTCGCGAAAGACGCAAGTTGTCAGCGCGGCGATTCTCAGAAGTGGAAGAACATCGAGCTTACCAGACATCGCCGTCGTTGTCCGTACCAATGAAGACGTTTACAAACTTGGTGTAGTCGACAACCGTAGAATTGGACTCCCCAGCCGCCTTGATAGCGACAGAGATGCGCTTTTGCAGCTGAGGCGTAGGTTGCGCGTGCACAAGCCCAGTGAAGGCGGCGACGAGACCCCAGAGAGCTAACGGAGCCATGGAGGTCGGCGTCGAAGGCGCGGGCGACGAATGGAAGGACGAGGGCCGACGAAATGCAGGCAGACCGCGGAGGAGCCGACGCTTTTCCGCCCCACCTTATGTATGTACCCCCGCCGTCGCCGCCACACGACCCAGGGTCTGGTCTGCAATGGAACGATACGCGATGTCGCGAAGATGGGGGTGAGCACATGCGACGTGCAGGAAACGCGGAGCGCTGTGTCCCCGTGATGAGCGTGTCGCGCTGTAACGGAGGTGCCGGTACGCGTGGACAGAGAATGGCGGGGAACGCGACCGGAGAAGCAGCGCCAACGTACCGTCGGACTGCGCCGCCGGCTTCTCTACCGTCATCAGAAGCGAGCACGACCACGCTCATGTTCTCGATAATGCAGGTGACATACGGTCGCGTGATGGCGCAACCGCCGCCGACTACTTTATATCATCAGAAGCCGCTCAACGCGCATGTGCAGCAGGGCCGCTATAAATGCACTCACATAACGCATATCACCCTAGGTGCGCCGTGCGGGGGCCCGTCCTCCTCATCCTTATCTCCCCTTCCTGAGCCCTCCCTCGAGGATTCGCATCGTCGCCCCCCAAACTAGACCGATCCCTGGCTCACCCCAAAACGCACGCTCCTCCTCGGATATAGGCCCCAGGACGAAGTTGGAGACGTCAGATCGGTCGTGGCTGCCGTGACCTCTACCCACACCCAAGCGAAGACGGTGAAAGTTCGCATTGTTGCCTAAAGCGCCGATGATGCTTCGTACGCCGTTGTGACCACCGGCCGAGCCAGCGAATTTCGGTGACACGGCACGTGGTTTGTGATCTAGAGAGTCGTGCAGGACTATCAAGCGGTCGGGATTGATGGCCGTGCGACGCAATGTCTGGACAACTGGTGGCCCAGAGATGTTCATCAATGCCTCTGCAGTGCGAGGTCAGAGAAGAAGGCGAGGAAGGCGGTCGGATGATGCTCACTCGGTTTGAACAGGGTGAGTTTGAATGTCTCCTTTCCTACTGTGATGTCTCCTGTACCTATATGCCCTAGCCGTTCGGAATGCAAAGGTATTGACAAACGTGATGCCAGCCCGTCTATCACGTAATGACCGAGACTGGTGATGCAAAGCCTCAGCCCATGGGGAGCACACAAATAGCAGCTGCCGTACCTATGTTTTGTCAGCGGGTGCGTGATGTTTCCCAGTCCAGCTACGAGATAGTGGTTGGCCATGCTGCCAGGAGTGGCTTGTCAGAGTATGCCAAGAGTCGACAGATGAATGTGGCGTACTCGGGAGATTTCTTGGAATCCCACCAAGTGGTAGCTGTATGCGGCCAAAAACGCGGCCAAGGACACAAAAATCGACAGATGTGTGATACACGAAGAAAGGCGCGAGGGAGGGATGGGTGCGAATGGAGGAAAACGAAGAGGTGAGACGCGTTCAGGGCAGAGACGCACGATGAGACGCGATCACATGCGTGCTGACATAATCGCATGGGGCCGACACCCGCCGCGGGGCTGTCGCCGGGTTTCATGCATGCACGGCTCCTCTTAAACCGCATGTATAGCCTCCCGCACATGCCATAGTCCCTCTGAGGCTCAGGTCCCCTTTCCTCTTCTTCTCCCCGACATCCATCCCCATGGGCAAAACCGCGACCACCACTGCTGTCCAGGAGCACCTATCCGACCCCCGCAGCCCCAGGTCCGCCCTCGGCGCAGACTCTCCTCCGGACGGTATGCCCTCTCCCAGCCATGTCACCAGCTGCCCCACTCCGTCGAGGCCCTCGACCTGTCGCTTGCTTCGCTCGCCCCTACCCTAGCATCTCTCCGCCTCCACGTCCTCTCCTACCTCGCCGATCTCGAGAACCGCCTCGCGCTCCTCGAAGCACCCATCACGGCCGAGTCGCTGGTAGCCAAGGGCGAGACGACCATTGAAGATGCTCGCGCATGGGCCCGCGACGGGCTTGACATGCTCCGGTCCATCCGCGAAGACGTCTGTGCCCACATCCCGGAACTCACACTCGAGGGCGTCGAAGACATGGTCGCCGCGCACATCCCGGAAGGTCCCTCATTCGCCGAGATGCGAGCCCACCTCCCAGACGTCCCGGATGTCGTCCGTTCCCATCTTCCCGACTTCACCCTCTCCGATGTCCGCTCACGACTAGATGATGTCCGCTCCCGCTTCTCCGACATAGACTTCCAGAGACCGCTCAGCTTCGTCCCCACCCTCTCGTCCCGTCTGCAATCCCTCCAGGCGCATCTGTCTGCTACCGAGTTCTCCTCAAGCACGTTGGCCCCCGCTCCATTCCCCCCCAGTGCGACGCTTTCGTCTCTCCTGGACAAAGTGCTCTCCTCCGATCTCTTGGCTGAAATCTCATCGGATATCCGAAGCGGAGAGGAAACGTTGGAGAAGGCGGCCATAGAGGTTGCACGTGCGATGAAGCGGTCTCTCGACGGGCTCCGTCTCATCGAGTATGTCGACCTCCCGGAGCAGTGGCGAAACAACCAATTCGTCCAGGGAGGTTATCGGTGAGCAACGTGCGCCCCTCTCTTTCCACGTTGATAGCCAACCCCTTCTATCTGCAGGTTCATCCCGCTCCACAATGGCCCCGGATTGTCCTCTCGCTTTTTGCTCTCCACAACGAGACCCGTGAGTAGCCGTGATCTCCTTGATGCCCAGCAGTTCGCGACGATGGTCACTGATCACGATCAACAGTCAATATCCACACGCATTTGATACCCTTTTTATTATGGTCGTCCGCATGGTTCTCTTCCTCAGTCGACTTCATGAACCGGCACAGGTGGTGTTTGGGGCATTTGCACTCCTGTGCCTTTTCACGAGCTCGCTATGGCATACCATGGCCGGTTGCGCACACCCGCAAGGTATGGAGCTCTGCGCGCGAGTCGACTATGTGGGGATTGGCTGGTACGTCCTGTACCTGATTTTCATCAGGGTGCGCGCTGATCCTGATTTTCCCCTGGATGCAGGCTCATCAGCGCGAGTGTGGGCACGGTCGTCTATTACGGCTTCCAGTGTCAACATACTCTGCGCGATGCGTTTTTGCTCCTATGTTTGGCTATTGGTGTCTCCGGCAGTATATTCCCTTTCTGCGATTGGTTTAACCAGCGCGAGTACAAGGTACGTATGTTTGCGATCACCCTTTGGAAGATACGTGATGGTATTTTCCTCATCAGAACTGGCGTATCGCGTTCTTCCTCTCCCTCGCGTTCAGCAGCCTTGCCCCGATCATCACCCTCGCCTATCTCCACTCCCCACGCGGAGCCGCCAGCTTTATCGCGCCTATCGCGCCATCCTTCCTCTCCTACATTATCGGCCTGGTGTTCTACGCCACACACTTTCCCGAATGTGTCTTGGCCCACCGTTGGCCAGCCCTCCGCGCAAACGTGCTCGACTGGCTCGGCGGCGGGTCGCACGCAATCTGGCACGTTTGCATCGTCGCCGCGATTGCACTCCACCGACGAGGGATGGTGGGGATGCGTGGCGGGATCGGGGACGGCTGCGCGTGGCGGAGTGGTTGGGAGCCTTAATTGGGTAAATATGGCACTTTGGACGAACTTAATAACATAGATCTCGGCCTCAGCACAATTGTGAAGTCAGCAATATTTGCAACAAGTTAGCTTGCGCTGCACACGAGTTCGAGGACCTGGTCACACTCACTATGGCATCGTTCTATAGCGTATGCGATGCCCGCAGCTTGCGATTCCCGGAGCCCTCGACCACCGCTATCTTGACTCCCCAAGTACCTTTCAAGTTCAACTGGAGCGATCTATAGATTGCCAGCTCGAGACGCTCCTGTCAGAGGCCTGGCGGACGAGGCGACTACAGTCACAGAGAATTACGCCGGTGGGCATACCTCAGCCCGTTGAGTCTCCGGTCAACGCACTTCATCTCCCGGATGTCGTCGAGACGTGCAAGCTCGACCCGAGCACCACGACGTGGCGACATGAATGCCACGCATGTGCGCCTGCGTTGCAGACTCTGCGCGAAATCTGGCGAGGAGAAGCAGGTGTTCACGTGGGAGGCGCGGTACGCCCCTCTGCCTCCCTGAGCTACTGCTGGCTTGAACTAATCAATAAACTACAACAGATATTCCACGCATGGGTCGAGCGTCCGTTGTGCGTGGGACACGTCGCCGCCGCCGCTGCCGCTCGCGTGCTGGAAGACCCGGATGCGAAAGGGAACACGGAGGAGTGCACATACTACGATTGCTCGTGGTACGTTCAGCACGACAGTGAGAGTATCGACCGCATCCTCTATCACTTGACGCAAGGGTATGTTCTATACCGCGGTTTTGGTTCTACCCAGTGTCCGACTAACTCGGACGTACAGGCATTACCACCCAGGCGGGCAAGTCGGTGTTGGTTACCTGCAGAAAAGCTCACGACCACAGATCTGGATGTACTCCGCACCGTTAGCGAATGACCCAGAAACGAAGGCGGAAGGCGGGGGCCGAGGCTGTGCGCGTGTTCTTTGCGCGGAGCGTGTTGCAGTGAAGAGTCTGTTTTTGCTCTGTGGACCATACACCGTCGCCCTTCTGTCAACTACGATTGGTCGTCACTCTACACTCGTGAGGAGAAGATCTTACAACAGGTGTAATGTACATAGTTGACCGGAGTCGCCATAAGTATGAACATACGAGCAAAGGCTAAAGCTCGTAGGTAAAGTCCATCACCGCAATGGTTCCATCGACGAGACCCCGGAGATCCTCACCGTTCTCTACGCCCACCTTGTCCGGGTGGCACCAGCCGACACGCCGTGTCTCCCACCCAAACCGCCCCGCGGTCGTGCTCCACGCCTCCGCGCCCCACCGCAGCTCGTCGAGACGCATACCGAGCGCGGACCGCCGCTCGAGCGCGCCCACGATCGTCGCGCGGTGCACCGCGAGCGCCGCCCTCCCTCCTCCTCCCAGCCGTCTGCGCGCATCGCCAGCGCGCACCAGAGGGCGTACCCCGGCGCACCCGGGGTCGAGGCGACCGGGAACGACACGGTGAGCTTGCGCAGCGCGGGGCAGCACGGCGGCGCGCCGGCGGCGCGAGGGCCTGCAGCAGTGCGTCGCACCAGGGCCCGTTGAGCGAGAGGGCGTGAGGGACGGGAACGCGCGGAGGAGGACGGTCGCCTGGCTGAGTGCGTCGTCCGCGTCGTGCATGGGGGAGACGGAGAGGTCCGCGGGCGGGACTGGCGCAGTCATCGCCGCGATCAGCGGCAGGAGGAGGGGGAGGAGGGTGCGGCGGTCCGCTGCGAACTGAATGTAGATCACGCCGTTCGTCTGCGACGGCCCGACCCTCAGCTTGTGGCTTCCGCATGGGCTTAAAATTTTCGAAGTCGATGCCACGGTGAACACAGAGCCAGAGAGAGGCTGGGTTAGACCTTGTGCCCCAACGTCTGGGTTCTTGAGGAGCTCGTCCCATTGCGCGCTGCTGTCGGGTAGTGCGTTGGTGAGGGAGAAGATGCGATGGAGGGCTGAAGGGGCTGAAAGTAGTCTCGAGAACGCGACGCATGTGCTGGGACCGGCACACACGAGCAGGGTCTGCAATGACGGAAGCGTGACCTTTCTGCGGGTACTCCAGTCGACCTCGGGGTCCCATCCCGGCGGCGAGAGGTTTTTATACAGTTCCCGCAAAGGGAGTGGCAAGTTCAACACAAGGCTCTCGACTCTTGTACACTTTTCCAATGCGGCCACGAGGCGTTCGCCCTGGTTCCCCAAGGCAGATACCTCTGGAGGCCTAAAGAGCGGTTTGTCGATGCGTACTTCGAGCAACGTAGGGCGGACCAGATACGGGAGGAAGTCGAGAGGGACGCCCGACAAAACGCGAAGGACAGGAAACTCGACTTGTTCGAGTGTGTGGAACGAGAAATCCTCTGGGTCGTAATTGTACAGAAACTCGACGGGATCCGGCGGCACGATAGACAGCATCTCGAGGCTTGAGACCCTGTAGGCTTTGATAAAACCGTACAGCACAACGACGGTATCGACGCTGGTAATGTGGACCGAGAGGTGGACGATTCTGCTTGCATGGCGTCCCAAGGCCGGACTGACTGGTCCAGTGGGCATGCCCTGGTTCAACTGGAGATGGAGTGGGGTGGCCTTCGACCATTGCAAGACGGCAGTGGTGTACTCGAGACGATTTGTGTGCTGTGTCTCGAGGTCCTTGTCCATGTATAACCGAAGGTCGGATAGGGGCCCGACAGAAGAGCCAGCGACGGCAGCCCACAAGCACGGGGTGTCCAGAGCGACGAGCGCCAGGTACGGCAGACGTGCGCAACTACGAGTGGGCGGGGATGTCCGCTGTGGCGTGCTGTAAAAAGATCTCGGCGAGCACCTCGGGAGGGAGGGAGCGGTGAATTGGAGCAATGGCATTATGGAACGTGACGAGGATTCGACGAGCTGACGGCACTGGTTGATGCGGGAGAGAGCCCACACCTGTGCTTCACTGACAGAGAGACCGGCAAGCTGAGCGCATTCAGAGGGTGGCATTCGGTCCACCACTGAGGGCCATGGACTTGCCGCTATGGTGTCCGTCGTTGAGGGTGCGCAGTTCAGACCCTGTGCGCTGTGCTGCAATGAGACATTGATTTACGTTGATGGATTACAGACAATGGCTCAAGAGCATACCTGCCCCGGTCTGAAGCGACCTCTTCGTCCATTTTGCCACCGTCGATTCTTTCAGCCTCCTAATTCCGTCTTGCAGAAACTTGGGCATTGGCGCAAGGAAGAGATGATGAGCAGCCCGTAACGACGACATGATGGAGGCTTCATTTAGCTCTGGAAAGGGGCGACAGCCAACCTCCTGTGGGCAGGAGGAGGCAATTTGGTGCAAATACAGGTCAGGTCATAGAATATGGGATGCCTAGGGAGACTAAGGTCAGGTTGATCAGAGACTCGGATTTGGTGACATTAGACGCGGCGCCGATTCTGGCCCGGCCCGGACCGACAGCGCCAGCTTTACGAGCCTCGATATCAACGTTCAATGTAATTACGTTCAACTGACATCAAGTACCTGAAGGATCGCCGACTTGATTCATCCGACGCGTCTTGCGAAAGTATCTTGAACGACCTCCATTATGCGGAGCTACGCAGTAGACACCCGAAGGGCGTTCGAGCGACAAGAAACGAACGGCAGAACCATGTAAAATACAAAGCGCGGACCTCCAGGGGTACAGACAACACGGCTCCAGACCAGTGTGCAACGAGCAGACGAGAGTTATGTACGTACTTACGGCGCGGCACAGCGCGCCAGGGTATTAGCGTGGGGGCAGTAGGTAGATAGATACAGCGGTTGCGAGGCAGATACTTGCTAGAGGCTACAGGGTGAGGGCGTCCGATGGGCGTAACGAGACGTGAAGCGTGCAGAAGACAGAAACGTAACCGGGAGGGGTCGACGAGCTGGGGGGTGTAGGCGTAGAACACAAACGGAGCGAGGGCGTGAGGCGTGTATGTTCATGTGGCTGGCACCTATACCGCTACCGCGGCGAACGGATTCATCACGCGGTGCTCGTCGTCGAACGGCGTCACGAACGGGTCCACCGCCTGCGAGGACTTGCGCGCGTGGTTCGTGTTCAGGTGGCGTGTGATCGGCGTCGACGCGTCCGGGTCTACCGCAAGCACGACCTGCTTGGGCTTGGGGCGTGCATGGAACGGGGGCGGACGCAAGAACTGGTTCGCCGGGATCGTTGAAACGGGTGAAGTCGGACCATCATAGCCGTAGTAGAGCGGGAGGGGCATCGGTACGGGCTGTGCGGAGCTGCGAGTCGACTGCGACACATCCTGTGGCACGTCCCGGGCGAGCTCAGGAAGCCCAAGGGGACGCATCACAAGATCGGTCTGAATAGAAAGGCCTGGCGGTGGGGCACGGGATTGGCGGGGCGCGGTCGCGGCAGACTCGAAATCGGCGAACGGATCGTCCTACGCCGTAGAGACGGGTCAGCGCCAAGGGCAGGTACGAGCAGAAGGGGGAGGGGGTACCTCGTGGGAAGTGTACGGAAGCTGGGATGGGTCAGAAGAACGTTGACGGGGCGGGAGTGGAGGTGGCGAGGGCTGCAGAGTACGGATCGGGTGCGCGGTGTATACCGGGGGCAGTGAAGTCGGCTGTGCGGAGAAAAAACAAGGTGGAGGACCAGCTCAGTAAGCGACTGCCATGTGCAGATCGCCATGTGGGGAAGCACTCACGTGCGAGTCGGTGAGATGGGTCTCGGGAGGAGGGGCGAACCAAGGGTTGACTTCGGAAGACACACTCTGGACGAACTCTTCGTTGTCGGACGAGCGAGACCGGCTCTTCTTCAGCTTGGAGATAAAGGCAGTGACCTTGGATCCCTTCGGTCGTTGAGCGTCCGTCGGAGCGGAAACATCAGCGTGGTCGAGGATAGTATCCCAGTCCTTCTGTCCTTGCTCCTCGCGGGAAGGGATGGGCGGCACCTCACCCCGGGCCTCCTCGCGCGCGATCATCCTGTGCAACGACCAGTTCTTGCGGCGGGGTGGGTCGCGGAGGGGCATGGCCTCACCCTTCTCCTCCACCGACGGCGACGACTCCTTGAACATCTTCTCGGGATAGAAAACCGTAGGCTCCTTCGCATCATACGACTTGGAGCGACGGCCGCAGCAACGACGTCCGTACGAGTTCCAGAAGAGGATCGCGAGCGCCATGAAGACGACGACGAGCCAGAGCCCGGCGAAGATGGCGAACATAATACGCTCCTTTTCGAGGGACTTGACATAAACACTGATGACGCGACCAACGAGCCCGTCGCTGCCCGTGCCGTCGCCGCTGTCGCTAGTGCCGATCGCAGCCTGGGCGATGGGTTGCGCAGCCTCGTTGACCATCTGCGGAGACAGCACGAGAACGGAGTCGTTGACGCGCGGGATGTCGACGTGGAGGTTGTCGTGAAGGAACGTCAGGGCGGACTCAATCGCGTCGACCTTGCTGCCGAGAAAGCACTGCACGAACTCCTCCACGGGCTCAGCGAGGATCGTGTTCCCGAAGATTGTGTTCACGATGTTCTGCACGTCTGTGTAGAAAGTGTTGATCGTGGTGTTCAGCGTTGTCGTCGTGGTGTTGACCCAGCCGAACATGCCGTCGTTGATGGTGCTCTGAACGAGGTCGACGCGCGTGTTGATGTCGTTGGCGTATGTCATCGAGTCGTTGTACATGCTCGCATTGATCGAGGTGGCGATGAGCGTCGAAAAGTCCGCGACGGACGCCGCCGCTTGCTGCTGGTAGTGCGCTTGGATGGGTCCAATGACGAGCAGCTGGAGCTGGACCGAGATGAGGCCGAACACGCCGATGATGAAACACGCGAGAGCCGGAGGGTGAAAGACGTAGTGGAAGAACCAGATGAGCTTGTCCTTGCGCGACTTCCGCAGGCGGAGGAGCGCCTGGAGCCAGTTGACCCCCTTGGTGATCAGCGGGTGGCTCATCGTGCCTTCGATCGACATCAGGTCGTGGTCAGACATCCCGACCATGAGCCGCCCGTCACGGCTGTGCGACTTGGCCACATCCGGGTCAGACGCCATGCCTTCGCGGATGTAGGTGAAGTGTTTCTTCATCGTGCGCCACTTGTACCACTCGAGAGCACAGTTCGCGAGGATGAGAAGGAAGATCAGGACGATGAGCAAAACAGTGCCGATCTTGACGGCCTTGACGAGGTCGCGCCCGAGATCGTCGACGATAGACGTGTCCATCTGGTCGCAGAACGTGACGCTGTTCTGGCTGGGGACGGGGAGAGCGTGGACGTCGAACTGAATGCCGGCAAAGGTGTCGTTGATGTCCTTCTTCAGTAGCTCGAACGGTGTGTCAATGCTGTTGGCGCAGAGAATTATGAGCGATCAAGCAGCCAGTGCAATGAACGAACTTACACGCTCTCTACACTGCCCTTGAGCTGAGAGACGGTCGGAATGGAGTTGTTGATGTTCTGAAGCGCACCCGTGATGTCGGACGGAAGCGCGACATTCTGCAGAGCCGACAGGTCCGGGATGTCGAAAGTCTGGATCTTGTTTGCTAACGAGTCGCCGGCACCGAGGGGAAGAGCTTGTAGTGCACTCTTGATGGTGTTCAGCAAATCGTTGGCTCCGCCAATGGTGTCTTGTATAGCTGTGCGAAGGCCGTTGAAACTCGTAGTGAGGAGAGAGTTGATCTGTGATCCATGCAACGGTCAGTCAATTATCTCTAGACCAAATGCGGTGTCAAGAGCAGGATTTCAAGAACGTATGAGCTAAAGGTGCATATATGCGCAAAAAAAGCCCGGGAACAATAGCCTTTTCGACAGGCGAGCTTCCTGGATACCGTGGCCTCATCAAGCAGAGGCACCTCATCCAATCCATGCCGATCCAAATTGACCACAAACGCGGCTCGGGAACAGAAGACGAAACGTACCTCGTTAACGCCTCCAATGAGAATAGAGAGGGCTCCCCGTATGACGAGCTCCGCAAAGCAGAGAAAAGTCGAACGCCAAATGTCGATCATGAAGTTGATTATGGCCTCCATAACGGTCAGGGCGAGGACCATGGTAGCCCGGGCGGCGTTCATCGTGCCGTTGACGGCGTCGGAGATTTGCTGGTTGGACACAACGGCGAGGTAGCGGGGCATACTGGCGGTGGAGGTGGCCGCGTGCTCAGCGGCCTTGCAGCTGGCGAGCAGATCTTGCTTCGCGTTCGCCACGGCGTCCTGGGCAGAGTCTCCAGAGAGCTGGAGGCGGAAGACGACGAAGACAAGGGAGAGTATCGGATAGGCGAGCCATGTGAGCGAGAGAAGATGAGGAAGCTGGAGGTAGGGGCGGATGTCGTGTGCGTAGTCGATGGAGGCAGGGCTGGTCATCGGTGCGGAGGTCGGCCGGCGACGAGACAAGGAGTGAGAAAGAAAGGACAGGACAAGTTCCGGGGGGAACGCGGGCAGGCCCTGAGGCCGCTGCAGGCTTTTGAGGAGGAGTGGCCATTGTGTTCGTCGCCGTAAGATGCGACGTGCTCATTGTTCTCTGCGCGCTGAGGCGACACAATAGGGCTTCCAAATGTGGGAAATTAGACGCGCATTGAGGCGCGAGACTCACCGCCTTCCCTCGACAAGACCACGAGCACGTTTCGCAGCTTCTCAGGCTTGAGCTCCGACTGTCCAATGCTTGATGGCACGCGATCCGTCCCGGATCATGTAGACAAGGCCTGAGATGTAAGTGCCGAGTTTTTGATTGCATATAGTCGTTGACGTTTGAACATGAGACTCGGTGGTGAACAGACCTGGTTTTTACAGTGCAGAGGTTGCCGCTTGCCCGGCACACATTCCTCGGTCGTCCAACCTGTGGCTCGTTGTCTGCTGGCTCGGGCGGCGGTCGTGCTGTATCTGCGCTGGGGACGACGGCGTCAGGCACGAAGCGAACAGCAGCGGCACAAAAGGCGGCCGGCGGGGTGCATCGATCGTGGGGCGAGGCTGACAGCGAGTGCGACTGGTTCAAATTCGTGCGCTCCTCCCTCCTGCTCGCCCCCATCTTTCTTCCCGACTGCCACCACTGCCCGTCGCACACATCTCTACCCCCACGCCCACACGGCCTCACAACCGTCAAGACACCCCACGATCCTTGTTTTGTCTCTTTTCTATCGTCATGCGTCCTCTCATCCTCTCTGGTCTCGCCCTCGCGCTACTA
Source organism: Epithele typhae (assembly GCF_022376455.1). Taxonomy (NCBI): domain Eukaryota; kingdom Fungi; phylum Basidiomycota; class Agaricomycetes; order Polyporales; family Epitheliaceae; genus Epithele; species Epithele typhae. The sequence continues at coordinate 869,422 of NW_025954196.1, read as the reverse complement.
TCAGCACCAGCCTATGCAGCCCCTCTTGCCATCACGACTGTCATCAGCATCCCTCCCTTCATTCCCTTGTACACTGTCCAGCTCAGCCTCCCCGATGAGATCCCCAACCCGCCGATGCCCACCGATGCCCCGCAGAATAAGGCTGGCGCGAACAACCTGGGTCACTCGCTACTCGGCGCCCGCAACGTTGGCTTCCGCCAGGCCGACTACGGCATCAATCCCACCGCCGCCTTCGTCGCTCTCGCTCCTAAGGTACCCCAGGTCAAGCAGGCTGTTCCTTCCCCCACCAGCGCTGCCGCTGCCACCGCCATTCGTTCCAGACGCGCCGATACCGATGTGGTCTACCACGAGGAACACTCGTCCAGCCAGCCGTACTCCGACAGCCCTCGATACTCTGGCGATCGTGACTACTCTGCCGAAAAGTACTACGCCGACAACGCTTCATACTCCGGCGTCGAAGACTACTCGAAGGACGCTTCCTACTCCGGTGAGAAGTACTACTCGAAGGACGCTCCCTACACTGGCGACAAGTACTATTCGAAGGACGCGCTCTACACCGGCGACAAGTACTACTCTAAGGACGCTCCTTACACCGGCGACAAGTACTACTCTAAGGACGCTCCCTACACCAGTGACACGTACTACTCGGAGGACGCTTCCTACTCCGGCATCGAAGACTACTCGAAGGCCGCTCCCTACTCCGGCGTTGAGTACTACTCGAAGGACGCTACCTACTCCGGCGACAAGTACTACTCGGATGGTGTTCCCTACTCCGGCGTCGAATACTACTCGAAGGACGCTCCCTACACCGGCGTTGAAGACTACTCTGAGGCTGTTCCCTACTCTGACGTTGCACCCTACACTGGTGTTGCTCCCTACTCCCGCGAGAAGTACTACTCGAAGGATGCCCCCTACTCTGGTGTTGAGTACTACTCGAAGAATGTTCCATACACTGGCGACAAGTACTACTCGAAGGAAGCTCCCTACACTGGCGACAAGTACTACTCGAAGGAAGCTCCCTACACTGGCGACAAGTACTACTCGAAGGAAGCTCCCTACACTGGCGACAAGTACTACTCGAAGGAAGCTCCCTACACTGGCGACAAGTACTACTCGAAGGAAGCTCCCTACACCGGCGCTGAGTACTACTCGAAGAATGCTCCCTACACCGGCGTCGAAGGCTACTCTAAGGACGCTCCCTACACCGGCGACAAGTACTACTCTGACGGCGTTCCCTACACCGGCGACAAGTACTACTCTGATGGCGTTCCATACTCTGGCGAACAGTCCTTCTCTGGCGATAAGTACTTCTCGAGGCCCGTCGAATACACCAGCAACAAGTCTTACTCCGGCGACAAGTACTATGTTCCGGAGCAGCGCTATTCTGCTGGAGGGCAATACTCCGATGACGAGATGTACTCGAAGACCAGCGCCTCCTACCAGCCTGAGTCCAAGTTCCCCTCTTCGTATGCCACCTCTCCCGGTTCCTCCGCCCCCAACGGTGGCCATGCCGCTTCATACGTCACTGAGACCCACCAGAACCAGAGGCGCTCGAGCACCCCCGCCGTGGACCCCGTCGCAGCATCGGACTCCACCGCTAAGGACGCGAGCTCCGGCGTAGGCAAGACCACGACGGCGGTCGCTGCCCCCTTCATGCTCGCCGGGACCGGGTTCAAGGCGGCAGGCGCGTCGCGCTACACCCTTGGCTACTTCACACACGACTCGCTCGCCAGCGCGTTCAACAGCGACTCCTCCCGTTCCGCCGTCGCTCCTAACTTCACCAGCCAGCAGCGCACCACGAAGCGCACCACCGGGCTCGTCCGCCGCGCGCCGCACTCGCTCGAGCTCAGCACGGACGCGATACTCCCGAGCCGCCTGCCCTCGGACCTCGACACCTCGGACCCGTACGCGCTGGAGGAGGAAGCCCGTCGCCGCCGCGTCGGGCTCGTCAACATTGACAGCAACCGCCCGGGTATCCATCCCCCGGCGGAGCTTGACGCGACGGACCTGCCGACGGACGAGGCAGAGCAGGAGGCGGAGGACGCAGAGCTCGCTGGGGAGTACGCCGAGGAGGGTGACACGTCCGGAGCAGAGCAGAAGGTGGACCAGGCCGCCGCAGGGGCGAGCGACGTTGGAGCCGACCGGCTCGAGGGGCAGGGTGTTGGCACGGTGCCACAGGGAGATGGGCAGGGGAGGAGCGCGAAAGGGAAGGGTCAGCTCGGCGGTCCTCAGACCGAGGCTTTGAGGCGGCCGGTGCAGCAGGCGCAGGGGCATATAGGGCAAGGACACGGAGGGCAGCACATTCCGTCTGCGAACATGCAGGGGCCGGTTCGTGCGTTCCGGCAGGTTCATCGCCGCACGATGTAAAGTGTCCTTTTTGTACAACTGTGGACGGAATATAGGCAATGGATGGATACTTCGTTGACATAAAAAGCATGCCGTGTGCGCGCATATATTCACCTAGGGAATGGAACAGATCGGATGGGAGTGCATATGAGAGTTCATAGTGTTTAGTGTCGGTCATCGCTTCGACCTTTGGATTGTACGTGGCCCAACATTTATGCGCTTGAATGCTCACGCCTAGCCACGACGACTCAGGAAACCGTACTGTCACTTCAAGCTGACAGACAACACCCAACACCAGCAAAGAACTTTGGCGGATCTCCCATACGCTTTCCTCCCGCACAAGATCTAAATAACACAGCCTCCACGAACATAGGCAAAGCACTACTACGCCCCCTAGTCCTGTAAGCACTGGGCCTTATGCTCCAAGTCACAAACCGCTGTGCTTAATGCGCTTCTTGAGGAAGGATCCTACGCGAAAACGCGGGGAATCCGGGACTTGAGGAAGCGACGACTGCAGTAGGCCTGGGGTTGGTTTGAGCGAACGCGCTTGGCTGTCGTTGGGAGAGAATATCGAGGGTACAACACAGATTCTGGCAAGCGGTCGCCGGCGCTGCGCGAACTTTCGGCGGGCTCGCTTTTCTGGAAACCATCAAAAGTTCGTCAGTGCGCTCAGTATATGCTTCTTGCCATAGGAAGTCAAACCGACCTTTGCAGGTACTGCCCAGCACTTGCGATGGATTTCTCGCTGGCTTTTGTTCACAGACGTGTCGCTATTGGAACTCGTGGGGGACTCCCAAAATAGCTCTTCAAGTATCTCACTTCTGCCCAGGGGTGAGTGTGCTAGTGGTGGTAAGGGTACGAGTCAAGCAGGAGTGCATAAACACCTTCCCCGATGTGCGCCATGCCCCGACAGTCAGCACAGTCCTTCATCCAACGTATGTATCACCATCATAGTACAAGGCGGGTGTATGCGTACCAACAGTCCAACAGCGTATCAGGAACGAGAGCCCTCACACCATCTACATGAGCTTCGCCTCCTTCTTGGCGAACTGAACCTGCGAGAGCCGGTGACTGCGAAGCGTCATCTGCGTGTTCTGTGCACCCTTCTTCGTCGAGGTCGTGTTTGACGCGGCAGGGGCGATAGTGGTCTGCGACAGCGATATTCGTGCCTCGTCTGACGCGAATCCGGGTATGCGAATGTTGTGGTTCCGCTCTATGGTCCGCAAGTCAGCGTCCAGCCCGCACACACGATCAAGACAAGACGACCACTCACCAAGATGCAGCTGCAGGTCCTTCACCTCAAGTGTGTCTCCGCCGCGGTGCTTCGCGAGCCGGCAGCCAAAATTGGTGACTGAGTCAATGAACTCATCCGCGATGTCGAGTAAGAGGTCCTCGACCTCGGGCTCAATCTTCACGTTCGGATCGATGCTCGACACGAGGTCCTGGATCGAGCGCCGCATGCTCTGGTCCCCGGGCGTGTTCTTCCGCCGGGTGCGGTTATCGTCGAGGTTGAGCATGGAGTCCTCCGCCTTCGCGACCTGTGGTGGTGCGCCTATGTAGAATTGGTGAAACATTGGTCAGTGTCACTCTTGCGGTGCGGTTTTGGGTGGCTCGGTGGCTCGAACGGAGGGTAGGAAACGTGAATGGAGGGTAAGGACGGGGATGCGCACCTGATATGCGTCCACTGGGCAGGCCACCTGTGAGGGATGGCCGGCCCTGTTGTGCAGGCTGCCATTGAACGGCCCCTTGTGGTGTGATTGTTGGGTTCGCGGTGATTGGGTATTGTGAGGCACTTGTGGACGTGGAGCCTAGAAAAGGACTGGGGGTTGTGGTCTTAAACGCGGTGTTTGGGATGGTTGGAGTGGAGGTGGTGGTCGACGTCGCGGCGGAGGTAGAAGCACCGGGCTGCGCGCCCTGTGACGACTCTCATCAATACGCGCGTGAACACAGGTTGTAAGAAAGACAGGACGAACAGGAGCTGCTGCAGCTGTTGATGCACCACTCGCGACCTTGTGCTTCTCCGCGTATTGCTTCAGCTATGGGATAGTGAGCACAAGTCGCCTGCAGATGACTGAGGTATGCACCTGAACAATCTGCTGCTGAGTGAGCTTGCCCTGTTTAGCGAGCTCCCCGAGCTGGTTCATGTTCGCGATGAGCAGCTGGGCGATGTGCTCGCCCGAGAGCGGGTCTCCCGTTTGCGATTTGAACGCGTTCCCGAGCGCGGTGATGATGTTGTTGGCGCCATCCGCACGCTGCTGGGCAATGTTCTGCGGGGGTGGCTGAGGGGGCGGGTTGGAAGCCATGGTGTGCGTGGAGAGCGTGTGGCGGGCCGCCAGTGAGGAGACGTGCGCGCGTGAAAGGAGCGCACGTGGCGGCGACCCGATTTAGAAGGCTTTGTTTCGGGCTCGGATTCCGGGCCAGGACTCGGACGGGGAGTACAAGACTGCCCCCGTGCAGGCTGCTCGTCCTCCTCCTCTTTGACCCCCGCGCCCTCCATGACCCCCGCCGGCAGACGACCTGCATTGCACGCGCTTCCGGACGACGTTCTCCTTCTCGTCATCAGCCATGTCGACGTCCCCGACATTCTCTCGCTCCGCGCGGTACGTCCCGCTCGCGTATCTCCTCTGCAAGCATATATACACAGCAGGCTGACCCTCTTCGCCCCCGCTCACAGACATCGCGCCGCTTCTGCGCTATGAGCAAGTTGCGCTGGGTCTGGTACGACGCGATCCAGCGGCACGTCGTCCAAAAGGGTCTCCCCATCCCCGCCGCCACCACCGACCTCAAAGCCCTCACATCCGAGCACCTTGAGGCCCGCACTGTGCATGCCTCGCGCTTCCACGCCAACTGGAACGCTCCTCGCCCCGTCACACGCGCCGCCATCGAGTTCTGTGCCGAATCGTCGCGCGACCCCGATGCCGACGGCCCCCACGCGGTCTCGCACGTCGCGTTCCTCCCTGGACACAACGGTCAATACCTCCTCACCACGGTCGGGAAGACCCTGGCCGCATGGGAGATCCCGCTTGGCTCATCCGAAGCGTATTGCGTCGCGGAGTGGGTGTCCACGAGGAAGATCGAGGGGATGGTGGTGAATGACGACCCAAAGGGCGAAGTTACGGTGGCGATCGTGAGCGCGCATCCGACCGCGTGAGCTTTCTCCCCCTTTCGCCGCTCTCGCGCGAGGCAACCACTCTCTTTCTTATACCGTCCTTCAGTGAGGGAGTCGTCGAATGTCGCTCGCTTTCCTTCGACAAGTTCCGTGGGCGGTTCTATTGCCGAATGGAACTACGCGCCCGCCGGGAGGTCGTCTCCCCCCTCCACTACCTGCATGATGACTACCTCGTGTTCGGCGACCCGATGCATGTCTGCTTCCTCGGGGCACCCACACATGTGAAGCCGCTCGGTAACGCCGCTTTGTCGGAAATGACTGTACGTCGTCACTGCGCATTCACTAAAGTTGCGTGGAGTACTCACGGTATCATGATATAGGACAACCGGGTGCTTGCTGTGAAGGTCATCAACCGATATCTCTTGGTCATACGACAACGCGCCTTTGAGGTCCTCTTTGCGCCAACCTGGAAAGGCATGCGCGCGTCCTATCCTTCACTGGTGTCAGCAAGCGTGTCGATCGAGATGGACATCTCTGCCTCAAACGCCACCATCGTCTTCCGACAATCACCATACGACGCGTCAGAAGACCAACCAGACTGGCCCTCTGAGCCCGTCACGGTGCTCTCTCGGTACTCGGACGACGGCTTCGACACCCTGCACCAGTACGACTTCCTGCCGAATCCCATGGCAAAACGCACCGAGCTCGAGAAGGGCGCACCGCCGACCACAATGGAGTACATACCCTGCATCTTCCCCTCGCGCTCGACAACGATCGTCAGCGTCGCCCCTTCGAGCTGCGACTTCCGCGTCGGCCCCAGCGGCAAGGGCTTCTGGACCGAGACGCGCAACATCACCCTCCGCCACGCGCGCACGCCCGCGCGCTGCCTCGTCGGCTTCACCGTCCGTCCAGCGACGCCGCGCGACCGGGACCCAAAAGCATGCAAGGCGCGCGTTCGGGGCAGCGCGGAGCTGCCTGAGCCCGCGCGGCGCCCTGGACCGGGGGCGGGGCCGGCGCCGACGTGCAGCGACGAGGTGGTGGCGGCGGAGGAGCGCGTGGCGCGGCTCGAGCTCTGCAAGGACGCGCTGTACTGGCGCCGGTGCAACATCCACGAGATCCTGTGGAAGAAGTACATGATGGTGTCGACCGCGTTCGAGGACACTGTGGGGCGTATCGCGATTGGGGACGCAATGGGAAGGGTGGAGGTGCTCGACCTCGCGTGAGGGGTTGGGTGGGGTGGGAGGTGAAGGTGGGGGTACTCGGCAGGATGCGCTGGACGCGACGCACACGACACAACTGTATCTATACTGTACTTTATTTCGCTGTATACTCTATCTCTATCTCTTCGCGGTGGGCTTGACCTCGCGCACGCCACGCGTTCAATGTCGAGAACAATAAGGTGTGGCTGAAGCGGTGGACGGTGCCAGGGGGTCGTTCCTGCACACGCGGAAGCGCGCAGAACTCCTGACAGCCTTTTTGCGAGTATTTTCGGGCTTCGTCCGCACCGCTCGGAGCTCGCCGTCACTGCCGACCATGAACCGCCTTACGGGTGAGGCAGCGCTGCTTGCTGCAGGTACATCTACAGCTCATATCGCCAGATGGAGCATGCGAGGACTGCCGTCGCTTTGATAACTGCTCGGCGCTCGGCGCTCAGGTGTGCCTCAGGTGAGTCAGTACTTCCACGACCCGTTTGTGCATCCGCTGAATCCAGCATTTTAAGCTCTACAGTAAGCGTGGCATCATCCCCGAACACGGCGACCGACAGCCCCCCCACAACTTATCACGACGTATGAAGTTCCGCAGACATGGCCGTACTCCGCTAGAGGCAGTACTGAAACCGGCTTGCGACGGACGGTGCATACGAACGCCTTCTGAGGTAACAACCGCGCTTGGACGTTCTTCCTGGCGATGCGGGATTACGCTTCCGAGAGCTTGCGCTTGCGATCGCCGCGGGTCCGAGAGCCGTGCAGGGCCACACGCGCTGACTTCCCCATTGTTCATCACTTCATGTCCTCCACTGCAATCAGAAAATGCCGTCACCTCGTATATGGAGCTACTGTACCATTTCGACCCAAAGTTCATCGATTTTGGGCGTGACCATGAACTTTTCCAGCCGAAAAAGTTCATGGCCCTGCGTGACCGCGGACATCAAAGTTCGCCCTGTTCATGGGCCCCTGTGACACCATGAATGTTCATAGCGCCGGTCGACCCTCTAGCCGCCCGCGACTATATGATGATGACAAACGCGCAATATTGTGAATATCAGCGGCTTGTCTAGCGGTGTCATTGCTCTGGCTGAAATAATTATGATGTGTAGGCTATAATGGTAGTGCAATTCAATCGCCAGAGACGCAGACAGCAGCCTGCATCTGTCGCATCGCCTTCGCCCGGACCTTTTGCACCTGATACCCGCGCCAGGCATCCCTCCATCTGAAGGATCCAGTCACGGGCGACCTCGAAACGCATGATCCGACCAATAGTCTCGCCATCGGCGAGGGCAGCCGTCGCAAGTCGACGACGAAGAGCACAAGAGGATGGTCGATGTCAACAGGTCGGGATATCCGCTGGGAGCGTGCTGGCGCGGATCTAAGCGCCTTGTGAGCACCTAATCCGGAAGGCGACCTCTTCCCACGCAGCCCAGAGAAGAGGATGAAGCTAGAGTGGGTATCCATCATTATATTTCCAGTCTGACTATCTCAATAGACATGTAATGCCTCCCTTGTGCATAATCCGTCGTTTTTTCGTCGCTCAGACCGCTGGAACGGCGGCAATTTAGACGCCGTGACCTTCCGTGGGCGGAAAGTACTTTCATGGCCCTCCGTGACACTTTGATCGGAAGTTCATGAGCCTCCGTGACGCGTGACATGAACTTTGGGTCGAAATGGTACAGTAACGCCGCACGGGGCAGCCCCCCGCCTCGTTCGGAAACGAGGCCTCAGCTGAGCGCTATTCCCGACGTACGGGCGGAAGCGACTCCGACGTCCCTTGCCGCGCTTTGCGACAAGGCAACATCAAGAGCGCTTTCGATCTCAGTGAGAACGGATGATTTCTAAAGTGACTCTAGGACTGTAAACTGATATTCATTATCCTGGCAGAGTTGGAGTCTTCGCTCATCGAGACTGAGAAGGTTCGCTCCCGCGAGAGGTGGGACACCTACTGTCCTGCCAAACGACTGATGCGGAGACGGACGTAGCCGGCCGTACATGACGTTATCCAGATCGTCATCCGCTGCTCAGCGGTCTCCGGTTGGTCTGCTTTGTTGTTGGCCAACGCGACAGCACAACGTCCGGAAGTCATGCAAATGGAGAAAGGACCGGCCCGGGCGTCAACGCCATTAGCAGGGACATCGCTCCTGGCGCGGGTTTCGGGGCCCGCGCTTGACCCTGGCGTTTGGAGATGGAGTCCATATGTTCTGAAACGCGTGAGCTCATGTACATGGTGAGTCGTGATCCGTTTCTACAGGTGAAGCCAAAGGAGGCTTCTGACTCACGGTGTAGAAGTTTGAGGGCGTCAGTTATGTTCTAGTCAGGTGTACATACTGACTCTGTATCCCAAAAGGCCTTCAACAAGTACTAGCCGACTGCTTGGCTTCCACGGTTCAGCAGGGTTCAGCTTAGGCGTCCGGGAAAGTCGTTAGTACGGATCACCCTGACCGTATTATCAGGGCAATAGCAGCCGAACTAATGGGTCCGCTATAAAATCCAATCTCAAGACACAGCCACCTATGTAAGGAAAGAGCCTCCAAAAATTGCTTTCGATCAATGCCCCGCTTCCCTGCCCTCTACAGTCTCAGATCTCCTGCTGCGGGAGGCCGCGGCCTCGGCTCAGGCAACCCTGATCCGCTCGCGCGCAATATCACCAGGGCTTATTCTGGTATCCCAGCCGCCGCGAATGGAGCAAGGCGTCATCTCGCTCTCTCTCTCACCAAGCGTCTTCTTCCCGTGGTTTCAAGTGCCAATGAACTCTGTTCCGTGGGGCGTCAGGATCGAATGCGCGGACCCACGGTAAGGGTTGGTTTCAACCACTATCCGGCGGTACCGTGCTCGATTGCCAAGCTCGCCTTTCCACAAGTTACAGCACAATGGCGCTAGTACGTCCTCCGTCACATGTACTTAAGCTGCAAGACCGAACCCTGAAGACAGCACCCTCGTCCCCTCAGTCCCCGTCGATCTTGTCTGTTCTTCCTCTCTGTTCACCGACAACATGTCTTCCTCGACCGCATCAAGGCGCACTTCCCACCTGCCTGAGACCTCGCTTTTTAGTCGACCCGTGCATTCAATGGACCCACTTCATCGCGCTCTTCTCTCTTACGAGAAGGCCAGAGCGATTGGACTGTCATACAGTGGGCATCGGTCCTTGGTTGTCATGTGCCCCTTTGCTCACGATCCCCTCGTGCGCCCACGTTGTAGGGATGACGCTCGACGACGTGCACAACTTGACTCCCAAATTCTGGGACATGCACAGTGATCCTGCGACAGCGATGGACCCCGCCGCTACCACCCTCCTTACCATCCAATACAACCTCTGCGCGGGCACGATTGCCCTCTACAGCAAGCATCGCCCAGAACTTGTCTCTTTAGTCGACGACCTCTTGCGGTACCGCAAGCAGTAAGCACCTCTCTATGTCCTTGTGATTTATTCTGACGTCGTTTTAGCGGTCAATACATGCTCACCGAGATCGGACACGGTCTTGACATCAGCAATATCGAAACTACGGCAACTCTTCTTCCATCGGGGGAGTTCTTGCTCCATTCCCCTACTCCGCAGGCCTCAAAGTACGTTTGCCATTACATCTGCGTGGCCCATCATTAACGATAACGCTTTCAGGTTCATGCCACCCACTGTCCCTGCCGGCCAGCCCTGTGTGGCGTCGTCTTCGCAAAACTCATCGTTGACGGAGAGAACCGCGGGCATCGCCCATTCATCGTGGCATTGAACGACGGCAAGAAAATGTGCACCGGTGTAACGTCCAAGTGAGTCTACGTTCGCGACCATTATTTGGTCCTGATTTCATGTTTGGCGTAGACTTCTCCCCTTCCGCGATGGTGCTCAGCCCGTCACTCATTCCATCACTACCTTCACCAACGTCCGCCTCAGCCACTCCGCTCTCCTCGGCAGCCTGGATATGCCCGCGAACCTTCACGACAACCTCATGCATATCACCAGCCGCATCTGCGTCGGGACGGTTGCGCTTGGTAGCATCGCCATCCCCTTCATGGAGCTTACGCGACTGTCGGCACGCTCTACTCCCTCCGCCGTAAAGTTGGGCCCGCGGACAAGCCAGACAGGTGTATGCCCATCCTCACCTTCCGCACGCAGCAAATCCCGCTCGTGGGGACCGTCGCTGATGTGCACGTCCTCCGTGCGCTCCACCGCTCCATCGTCCAGCAGTTCTGCTCGGAGCGGGACGCGCGTGTGCGCCGTGGCCTTGCAGCGGTCTTCAAGTCCGTTATGGTCCAACACTCCCAGCAGGACGCGATGGGGATCTCTGAGCGGTGCGGCGCCCAGGGCTTGTTCGCTCACAACCAGATAATTGCTCTCACGTGAGTACTCGTCGTCCCGGGCCTGCAAGGATTGGAATTCTAACATTACATCTCATCTTTAGAGTGGGATGCGCGGAGTAGCCATCGCCGAGGGCGACATCCTCGGGCTTGCCATCCGTGAGTACTTCAATTGCTCGACCTCTTCGAGCGTCCCGCTGAAGGGTGGTCTCCAGGTCTTGTGAACGAGCTCCTCCTCGACCGCTACCAGCTCCCTAAGCCCGCCGACCCAAACTCTCTCCTCGCCCGTCGCGAAGCTGTCCTCTTCTCCGAGCTCCGAGCTGCCGTTGCCGCCGCCGGGGGCCACCGCAGCAAGGCCGCATCCCGCATCGTCCTCCCCGCATGCCAGCCGGCAGTCGAGGCCATCGGGCACCGCATGGCGTACGACGCCGCGGTCGCGCAGGGCGTCGAGCCCGCGCTGATCGACCTCTACGTCGCGAACTGCGTTCGGCTTGACCCCGCGTTCTACGTGGAGCACGGCCTCGGGCGCGCGGCGCAACAGGCGCAGGCGGCGGACGCGCACGATCGCGTGCTCCCGCTCCTCGGCGAGCTCGTGCGTGCTATGGACGTGGCCGAGTACGTGCGCGCGCCGATCATCAGCGACGAGCGGTGGGGCGCGTTCGTCGAAGGGCTGACGGTGTACGAGGGCGACGCGTACGTCGACGCGTTCGACGGCCACAGTCGCACCGAGGAGCTTGAGATGGAGTTTGCTCGCTTATGACTATCTGCGTTGGAGTTGTCGTTGTAGGTTGTGCCTCGCATATGCATATAGCCATAATTCTGTAGTATAGTCGCTCCCGCTTGTACAATTGTCTCGGAGTGTCGCTTGACTCTATTCCTCTCATACATTCACTTAATAGCTCAACATTTACTCCTATTCGACGTACCTAATTTCCTTAGTCACTAGCCATATAATGTCTTTGTAGTATCCTTCAGACTTTGCATTTTTTCTGAGGCGTGCTGCGTCCTTATCGTGGCCAAGGGCCAAATTTAAGTGCTCGATCTTGAGTGCCTTGCATCCGGGCCACCGCACAGCCCGAGGGTGGACTGGTCGCAGGCGCTTGGGACGCGGGCGCATACATCCCACTTTGAACCTCGTCTTCCACGATCCCTGCTTGCCCTCTATCCTATCCTACCACAGCAGACCTCATGGAAATTTTTACAACGTACAAAATCAAACTTCAGTATCTTGAGAGGCTCTCGGAAGACAAAACCGCCATATTTCTGGTTTGCAATCCCAAGTCAACGCCCTCAGAACTCAAATTGCAACACAACAAGACCACATCGCAGCGCTGGAACACCAACTCAAAGCCCAGGAGGATTATCATCTGCAAGTGATACGTTCTCTTTTTAGCTCTGTAGGTATGGTCAACAGCTGCAGGGCTCATATAACTCAGCTGCTTTTCTGTGTGAATCTGGCAGGACCTGAAAGATGAAACAGTGCAAAACGTTGGTGCGGAAGAGAACCCGGGGATGGAAGGCATGCATTGGGATGATGTGAGTGATGGTGTGGACGTTGACGCACTTGCGCCGGGGAGAATGGTGAGCTCGTCGTACATCTGTATATATGCGCTGTGGATGATTCCTGCGACTAGATGACGCGCGGGCACAATGCCCTCAAACGCAAGCTTGATTCCCACTGTCCTCAACATTCACCTAGAATCAAGCAGGCTAGAGGTCCTTCCGGTCCTTCCACAGACTTGCAAGGCCTCCCAGTTCCGCAGCGAACTCACGTCGACAAAGGTCATCTGGCGACAGCACAACACAGTAAAGCTCGGTCACTCAGTCCTGTGATGAACAGAGCGCAACGAGTTCTCGCTACGCTAGAGTCTTAACCATCTTCTTCAATCCTGCAGGCTGCGAGTGTGTCTTCTGCCCGCGCTTGATGACTTTCCGCCTGCTTGACATTTATAGGCAAACTCGTCTCCGCCGCTATCTTCCACTCTGCAATCGCCGCTGGGCAACATCTTGGTCCTCCCACCGCCTTATTTTGTGATGATAGTAACAATTCGTCGTGGGGGGAGCAATCGAGGTCAGTACTTGTTCAAACTTCTCGTTGAACAGAAGGGTAACCTCGATTTAGACGCACCTTCCATAAGGATTAGTGTCGCATCTGTACCATGGACTTCGATGAGGCCGAATGAAATGTGCTGTCATGGAACAAGCGACATCGCCGGTCACCGGCATTTTTGTTTTCAAGCTGAGTGTCCTGTCTGCACGGCGCACACGCGTTTGCACGGCGCACACGCGTTTGCACAGCACACGCGCGTCTGCGCGGCCAAGTACGGCCCACGGCGGAAACACCCACTGACGTCGCCCTTTCGGGACTCATCCGTGGAGCATTATTTCATTGCGCGCAGTTCGGAAACCAGTATAAAACGTGGAGAGACACTCGCGCGACCATATACCCCGTTCACATGCCTTCCCTCTCCGCCATACGTGCCGCCAACCTCGCCTTCTCGCACTCCTATGTCCCCGTCGCCGTCTTCGTCGGCGGCACCTCCGGCATCGGTGCCGCGACCGCCCAGGCCTTCGCGCGCGCCACGCACGGCAACGCGCACATCGTCATCGTCGGCCGCGACCGCGCCGCGGGTGACGCCGTCATCGCATCCTTCCCCAAGCCCACCACGCCCGACGCGCGGCACGAGTTCGTGCAGTGCGCGGACGTGTCGCTGATGCGCAACGTGCGCGGGACCGCCGCGGAGCTCCGCGGGCAGCTCGACCGTATCAACTTCCTCGTGCTCACCGCGGGGTACCTGAGCATGGCGGGCCGCGTGGAGACTGCGGAGGGGCTGGACAAGCGGCTCGGGACGCACTACTACGCGCGGTGGCTGCTCGTGCGCGAGCTCGTGCCGCTGCTGGAGAAGGCGAAGGAGCGGGGCGAGCACGCGAAGGTGATGTCAGTGCTCGGGGGCGCGAACATGGTGGCGTTTGATGTGGACAACCTTGGGCTGAAAAAGAACTACATGTCTTCCAACCCGGGGATCGTCGGGCCGACGTACACCGATCTCGCGTTCTTGGTGGGTGTTCCGGTCTTGAAGGGCGTATTCGACCCTAACTGATTTGTTTTAGTCATTCGCGGAGCGCCATCCAGGGTTGACGTTCGTGCAGGGGAACCCGGGCGGAGTGCGGACGAACATCCTAAAGCGGATGCATTGGTCGACGAGGATCTTGAATCCGTTGCTCAACGTACTCCTCTATCCCCTCACGTCGTCGGCTGAAGAGTGCGGGCAAAGCATGCTGTACGGAATGTTGCAGAGCGGGCCTGGGGCGCAGAGGCGGGGCACTCGGGGGGACGATATGGGACCGACGCCGCTGCATGCAGATGAGGAAGCTAAAAGACGACTGTGGGAACACACCGAGGAGGAGGTTGAGCGTGCATTGAAAAACTCAGCCCCCGCTGCAAGCTCGTCGGAGGTTTTATGAGTAGTTCCTGTTGTCAGCTTCAACAATTCTTCGCGATCACCGATTTGTCTTTCGTTGGCACTTTTCTCGACGGCAGGGCAGCGCATTCCCTGTACGCTCCAACTACGGTGGCGCACCATCATACGAGTCCGCTAGATTACCACTATATAAGTACAAGGATGCAGATTCACCTAAATATTGGCAAGGAATCCTCGAGCTGGAACTGCTCCCGTGCCTTTGGTGGTCGTACTTGCTTGACGGGTACTTCCAAGATATTGAATGGCGAAGTATTCATCACGTCAGGCTCGAAATCGACGCAACTCGGAGCACGATACTTGGTGGCTTTACCCCGTTAATTCTGGTTTTGTATCAGGGAGTGACGAGGGCAACAAGCCAGGAGTGGAATGTCGTACCCATGTCAAGGAGGGAGAACAAGAACATGGAAACGCGAGACTGTTTCGCGACCGTCGAGCATTCAATATCCATTGTTCTGCGTGAGAAATTCGCCGCGTGTGGGAGTGGGCAAACCGTACGTGTGGGCCCGGTAGCCCTGACCCGCGTCTCCACAGACCGCTACAGCAGAGCACATCCTAAGAACTTGCGCTGAATGTCCGCTTTTACAACAGAGAACTTCAGTGCACAGACAGCGTATGTAGTGAATGGTCCCGCGAAGGTTAAGTTGGCCACAGACAAGGAGAGATAGGGGCTAGCGCCGGCCGCACGTGGCTGATATGATCTATGAGCCGGCTGTGCCACGACCCGCCACAGTTGTCGACTCCGACCTCCTCACTTCCTTCCGCCCTCCTCTTGCCTTCCGCCGTCGTCACGCCGCGCCTACTCAGGCTTGCGCGTAGGCCCGCGCACCCGGCCCTCGTCCCTTCGCCCGCCCCTTCGACGTCTCTTGTCTTCGCTCTCCTCGCCACGCCACTCACGTCGTCAAGCCCTCCCGCTGCCCACTCCTGACCCCCCACCAAGTCGCCATTCCGACATGCCTCTTCCGCAGAACGCCAGTCTGCCCCTCCAGGGCGTTCCCGTCCAACAGTCAAAGCCCAAACATGCCATGCTCTTCCGCATGTCCGCGGAGACCTTTGACGCGCTCGAAGACCTCCCTAAAGTCGAATTCAAGTTCGGGGACAATCCTGTACGTGTCAATATTCTCCCAGAGCGTCCTGGCTCTTCATTTATTGCGCATATAGGGCCTCTACATCGGCGACTCCTTCTTCCCCGTCCAGCAATCCAAGGAGAGCCTTCCGCATGAGCTCTACCTCCGTGTGGCCAGCCAAGGCAAGCCCATGGTGCCGCTCAAACTATGCGCGAACGTCGTCGGCAAGATGAAGGTCGACGCCCAGCTCTCCGACGAGATTCGCCAACGAGTTCGGGAGCGTCAGGTTGAGGCGGAGGCCTTCCGGAAGGGACGGTCCATCAAGAAACTCGATGCCCACCTACCGACCTCAGCAAACCCACGAAGAAAGCGGCGAGCAAGACGAAGAAAGAGAAGGGGCCCGTGGTTCCACGGCGAGCACAAGAGCCCTTGCCTCCCGCCAGACCCCCACCGGCGACCGCCACTTCGAGCTCTGCTGGATCCTCGAAGGAAGGCGCTGCAACGAGGTCGCGGGTGATACATTGCCTGGCCCTCAGGTCACGCCCGATGGACAAGGTCATCCAGATGTGTGCGGGAGACATGCCTCAGGCCGAGATCAAGTCCGTTATACACGCGGTGAGTATCCCGCTTCTTACGAGCTCTCATCTCGTATCTCATATGACCACCGTGGCAAAGGTCGCGGAGCATGACCCTGACGGCTCCGAGTCGTTGCCGCTGTGGCGACTGAAGATCAACTCGTGGCGCGAGGTCCGGCCTTGGGACTACCCCAAGCTCACAGATGCAGAGCGACAGCGCCTCGCCACTCAAGCGCGCTCGCTGTTCAAAGACCTCCTGAAGGTCCCGGACACGGATCCGGTCTGGGACCACGTGCGTCCACGAAAAAGCAAGGCTGCGGAGCAAGCGGAGCCTCCTCGCGGGCAGGCTCCAGCGCAGAGGGCCCGAGGAACGGGGTGCTTTCGACCTCGAAGGGGACCAAGAAGACGACGAAGGCGGATACGGCGCGCAGCCGGGTCTCCGACATCGTCGTGCCGGCGAAGGATGAGAGCAAAAAGGGGAAGGCGCGCGCGGTCGACCGCGACTTGGATGAAGGCGAGCTCAGCTCGGTGGGCACCCCGACGAGCGTGCGCCCCGGCGGCCGGCGGCAACCAGGATCGGGCTACAGGGCGAAGCCATCCGCGACACCTCCAGTGAGTGACCCCCGTGCCGCCTCCCCCATGCCGCCCAAAAGACCGTCGACGCGAGGCGACGCGAACTGCCTGCACCGTCCGGACCAGCCAAGCCGCAACCGCCCATTGCGCCCCCATCTGCGGGTGGATCCCGCGCCAACTCTGTGGCCGCCGCTGCGGCGCAGATCCGGAAGCGAAATGCAGCTGGGACGCCCCGTCTATCGAGGACGAGCGGCCGTCGGCGAGCAGCAAGGTGAGCCCTCGCTTCGCCCCCGCCACCCAACTGCCGACCTTCAAGAAGAACAAGCGGCTGCAGGATGAAATCGCAGACTCGGAGTCGGAGCGGGAGACACCCCTCAGTGCGGCGAAGAAGCGCAGGCTGGACCCTCCCTTAAGCGCTTCGGAGCGCGCCAGGGCCTCACTGCCAAAGAAGCCCGTCCAGACCGAACGGTCATCCCTGCCGCCCCCACGACCGTCGAGATCAAGAAGGAGGCATCGCCCGCGCTCGCCTTTTCTCCGCCGCGCGGGTCCGTCGCTCGGTCGCCGCTGCCCCCGCGCGCGGATACGAAGCCGACAACGTCGTCGAACGGAAAGAGCACCGGGCGCTCCGACTCGCGCGCGGACTCCATCCCCCGCCGGAGCGTGTCGTCCAAGCCGCGGCGGAACTCGCCGATATACACGTCCTCGTCCGCCGATGGAGAGGGCGACGCCGACGCCGACGGGGACGACGACCCCTCCTTCCGGCCGCCACCGCGAACTCCTCCGCGTCGTCCGACGGCGCGCCCCCTCGCGCAAAGCCGGTGAAGTCCTTCGCGCGCTTCACCCCCCGGCGGCCGTTCCCGTGCAACTCGCCCGACCTGCGCAAGTACTGGCGCGTGTGCCACGCGGCGTACACGGCTCTCTGCGAGCGGCACCAGCTCCTGCGGGACACGGCCGCGCGGCTGCTGGCGGACATCAACGCGGGCCGCAGCGGGGAAGAGACGGTGATGGACGTCGATCCGGAGAGCCTGATGCCCGAGGTCGCGCACGCGTTCGCGGAGGAGCTCAAGACGGTCGAAGACGAGCTGAACAAGATCCGGGACGCCTGGCGTCGCCTCGGCGGCGGTTTAACGGACGGGCGGGAGCTGTGTTGAGTGGACGAGGGTCTCGGAGGGTGATAATATTAGAGATTTTAACATGGATGCGTGCTTACTGTATTCGTATATTTACCTCGACTGGTGGAATCTTAAAGTCGATCGCTGTGTTGCTTTGCTTTATTATATTCTTGTGCTGTGCCCTCGTTCCACTTCGTCGGGGAGATCTGGTCACAAAGGTGCACGCAAACAACAGTGCCGTGGCAGTGGGTTGTGCTCAAGGACGGTGAACGACAGAAGAGTGGGTTCCATTATCAAATACAGTGAACTACAGAAGATCATACGAGACACAAAGCAGTCCAAGAAGCAACTACTATCCAAAAGCATCATCAATTCCTTCAGATGCAGCCTCAGTCACGGTTCATGCCATTCAGGAGACGCAGAATGTTGATGAAGAGGTTGATGAAGCTACGCGAAGAATGCTATTAGCAAGGGTAAAGGCTGCGAGCGAGACGGCTCACTCGAGGTAGAGGCTGATGGCCGCAGCCATGTACTCGTCATGCGACAGCCTCTTGGTGATCATATAGGTGTCGTAGATGACATAGCCGCTGAAGAGCAGGCACCCTCCGGCGGCATAGATGAGGTTCATGGTGTTGCCTAACGGGACGAACATGCCCACGATACCGGTCATCACTATGAAGGCTGTGAGTGATAAGGACCGCGGAGAACTCGTTAAGGTACGTACTGAGGGCAATGAGACCAGCGAAGAGCCATGCTCCCATCCCGGAGAAGTCATACTGGGGGCGACGTTCAGATACAGCACAAACCATTGCATGCAAAACGTTACCTTCGATTGAAGAGTGAACAACGTTAGGCCCAAGAAGATACCAACGGTGATCAGCCTAGAAAAGTGTAAGTCCAACCAGGGACGACGTGCACTCTCAGTAACACGAATTCTCACAGTGCCAGAAGAACAATCTCGGAATCGAAGAATGCCGTCATGATCCCGAGGGTGAACGCCTCGAGGAGAGTGAACGTGGACAGGAGGATGTAGTTGAGCGGGACATTGTGGCGTTGCCAGTACAGGAGACCGAGGTTGATGAGGGTTCCAAACAGAGGTACATAGAATGACCATGGCTATGAGGCAGGTGAGAACGAGGCGGCGAAGCAGATGGGGTATAGTGCATACTTCTCAAGAACCCACATGACCGCGCCCTCCGACTTGGAGATGAATCCGGCAACGATTGTTGTCGCTACCTGCACCGGACATGAACGGCAGTCAAACAAGAAGAGAACCTGTGCACGCACAATCTGGCAGACTGCGGAGATGCGCGCGAGTGATGAGGGGACGCGCGGGGGGATTGGGGGGACTACTCACACAGGATGGTGTACACCTTCCGCACGAACTCATGGCGGATGTGAAGAGCACACTCCGCGACTGTGGCGCCATACTAAAGGTAGACCATAAGCTTCGAAAAATCCGTATCATCGTAAACACGCACCAGGAAGTCGTCAGGGATCGCACCTAGCGGGGGCTGGTGGTAGATGGCCCCTGCACCAGACATGCCCGCTCTGTGGCTTGCCAAGAGCGGCTGGGTAGCCTCCATGTCATAGCCCGGGGGCGCGGCCTTGCCAGAGTGGCCGGGATACGGCGGCGGAGGATTGGTGTAGTCGGCCATGGTGGTAGAAGGAGAGAAGGGACGGGCGCAGCTCTGTCTGCGCGCAACCCGCTGAGAGCCGACCGCGACGTCGAGGTTAGGGGCAGCGGACCGCAGCCCGCGCTTGTTGTATCGCACTGGATGACCAACTTCTGTCAGGCCTCTTGTCTTTCACCACCACCGCCTGCAGACGTCACGCAGTCGAGGTGCTACGAGGCCACAGTCGTCTTCATCTCACCTCCACGGTGCTTACAACGCCGCTGTCGCCTCTCACCGGGGCTTGTAGAGTACTGTTTGTGTAGCTACCTTCGCATTCTGCCATATGCTCGAGAGCATTCCTAACACCCTTGATTCCTACCATGTCCTCCGACGAACAGCAACCACTTCTGGATACCCCTAGAAAACCGCGTACCCCATTACCAAAGGCTCAACTCGCCGTCGTCTATGCTATCAAGATCACTCTCCCGATCGCACAAACACAAGTCCTTCCATACTTCAATGTATTCATCCAAAACCTTGCCGCCTCTGAAGGCGCCGATACCGGCTACTATAGCGGACTCGCGGTGTGCCTAGTCACTTATTATTGTTGCTACGAATACCAAACTGATTGCCTTGGATGCAGCACAGTGTATACTACGGAGCCCAGCTCGTAAGCATGTTCATCTGGGGGCGACTTTCTGGTGTGTTCTCGACATACCTCTTCAGCATATAGGTCGCTGAGGTGTTCTGCAGATAGTATCGGACGCGTACCGGTACTCGCCATTGGGACGTCGGGAACCGCTCTCTTCAGCGTGCTCTTTGGCTTCTCGGGGTCGCTTTCCGGTGTACTTATCAACCGACTGCTAGGTAAAGCTAAGATTGACTGTGAGTCGTAGCTGAACTGACGTTCAATCTCGAAGCCGGATTCTTCTACGGGATCACCGGGGCTATACATTCGGTCGTTGGTGAGCTCTCCGACGACACCAACAAGTCCATCGCTTTCCCTTTGTACGACGTCGTCAGCGCAGTGGCCTACGTCATCGGGTATGCCTTTGGCTCAATACTGTTCAATAGACGCATTACTGATGAGATGCTGTAGTCCACTCATTGGAGGAGCGTTGGAGAGTCCCGCTGATAAGTGGCCAGACACTTTCTCGAGCCCATGTGGCGCACCTATCCGTATCTTCTTCCCAGCATGGTCTCTGCTCTTCTGTCCGCAGCGGCATCACTTCTGGCTGTATTCGCTCTCAGAGAGGTGATGGTTTACACTACACCTGACAGTGGCACATGAGCTCAATCATTTGCAGACTCTCCCAGCAAGAAGAAGCCCGAGGCTATTCCACCATCAGAGCTCGACGCACTCCTGTCCCCTTCAACGTCACCTGTGCCCAACAACCAACCTGCCGCTGCCGAACCCATGAGCGTCAAGGAGCTTATCTCAATACCCGTCTTCGTGCCGCATTCGCAGCCAACGGCGCCCTGGCTTTCTTTGGTTCATGCTTCAATAACGTTTTTGTATTGATGGCGTATTCGCCTCTTGACCAAGGCGGTCTCGCCCTCTCTGTACGTCGTCTTGAGCCATTCTGAACTCTATGTCACCGACATTCTCTTATACTCTAGCCAATTCAAATCGGAAGCTCGCTTTCTGCCATGGGATTCGTGTCGATCTTCCTCAAACTCCTCCTGCCTCCTGTTCTCCGCGCACGCGGTACGCTCTCCGTCTTCGCGTGGTGTATGCGGGTTTGGCCGCTTGCGTTCGCTGCGCTTCCCTTGGCCGCGTGGGCCGCTCGCGTTGGGACGGCAGAGACAAAGTGGACAATGGTCGCCGGGGCCCTGTTCCTCTCGCGACTAGGATGCATGGCGTTTGGGTGCGTATTGGGCATGAGTATCTCCGCTATGTTCCTAACGACGTGCAACAATAGGGTGGTTATGATCCTCACCAGAGATTACACTCCGGGATCGGCCTCCTTGGGTACCTCAAACGGGATCGCCGAGGTGTTGCAATCACTAGCGATGACGTTTGCACCTAGTGTGGTCAGGTGAGGAAGTTTCGAATTTGTTGCGACATCATTATTTAGACTGATCTTGGCTGGCCGACAAGCTCACTCTTCGCCATATCCGCGTCGAAGCACCTCATGGGCGGGTATTTGTGGGTGGTATTTATGGTTATTGCGTCTTGCTCCGGGATTTGGGTGGCCCAATGGATGCGGAAGTGTGACCACTAGACAATACAGTGCGTGTGCGTCAGCATAATTCTTTCAACGGGCGGGATTCCGTTTTCCAGTGGTCTTCGATGGCGCATTATTTCTCATTCTGTTGTGTTCTACGCGATACTCGTCATCCTGACAAATCACTGACGCGGCACAGCATTTTTTCTTTTCTTCATTTCTTTCGCCCCTTTTGCCCTTAGTTGCAGCGATGCCGACTGGCGAAACGGGTGCTTATGCGCTTGTGGATTTCCACACTCCTCAGTGTGGCCGCGCTCGGTGTGGCTGGAGTGATATACTCAGCATCTGCAGCCTAGCGTTCTCACGTTGTTTCAGATGCTGGCATGGCGTCATGCAGAACGCGACGTGCGTGCTTGACAGAAGAAGTCATATACATACGACTCTCACTTGGTAAGCCTCGCCTCCTGCGCTTGCCCGTTCCTTGTCGTCATTGACCTCTACCGACTCTGCGGCGGATTTCGCTCTGACCTTGGTGGTCTTTGTCTTTCTTCATGAGTACTGGCGACCACGTCTACCCCGACCTCGCTTCCCGCTTAGCGACCTCGACACCATACTCATTCCGGTCCATGTCTCCACGTGAAACATCCCAGGAGCGTCGACCACTCCTTGAGAGCGAGAGGAAGAGGGTAAACCCTCTTCCAAAGTCCCAATTCCTTGTGATATGCGCCATCAAGCTCACGCTGCCCGTCGCGCTCACACAAGTGCTCCCGTACGTCAACGTGTTCATCGGTAAGCTCGCTGCTTCTGCGGGAGCGGACACGGGCTACTACAGTGGCTGGGCGGTATGTCTATGTGGCTTCCATTGTTTCTAGTGTACTGAGAACGAGTTGCGTTCAGACCAGTACATTCCATGCAGCGCAATTCGTGGGCATGTTTGTGTGGGGTCGAACATCTGGTAATTATCTGCCCCGACGATTTAGACTGTTCGTCTGACGAGTCATGCAGACAAAATTGGAAGAATACCCGTCATTGCCCTCGGCACCTCAGGGACTGCTTTCTTCACGCTGCTTCTAGCATTCTCGGGTTCACTCTCCACTCTGCTGGTGAACAGGCTGTTGGGTGCGTCATTTTCTTGAAACCTCGGAGAATCCTGCTAACGACTTGCAGCCGGGTTCGTGTACGGGATCACCGGGGCGATCCACTCCGTCGTTGGGGAAATATCCGATGAAACGAACCAAACACTGGCTTTTCTGCTGTACGACATCGTCTCAGCTGTGGGCTTCACGATGGGGTGGCTACAATTTCTGTGGTTCCCACTTGCCTTCACTTCTGACATGTTGCGTACAGACCATTGATCGGAGGCTCGCTCGAGAGCCCCGCGGACAAGTGGCCGGCACTGTTCTCCAGTCCACTTTGGTGCACATACCCTTACCTGCTTCCCTGCCTGGTATCTGCCCTGTTGTCAGTAGGAGGTGCCTTGTTGGCTGTACTCGTCCTGAACGAGGTATGCTCCTTCTCTTTCATCTGTCGTGAATTCTCCAGCTTACCGATTTCTAGACCTTACCTAGCAAGCGAACACCAACTAAACCATCCGCGACCTCACCTTCCGACCCAGAAGCTCCCCTCCTCCCCGTCCCTTCAGTACCCCCAGCAGAGCCACTCGGGCCGCTCACCGTACCACAGCTACTCTCAATCCCCGCGCTCCGCGCCGTCTTCGCTGCCAACGGCGTGCTCGCCTTCTTTGGCGCTTCCTTCACCACCGTCTTCGTCCTCATGGCCTACTCCCCGCTCGCCGACGGCGGCCTCGCGCTCTCCGTGCATCTCCCCCCTCTCTCCTCTCCTCCTCCTTCTCCTTTCTATCATCACCTCCGCTGCGCGCATGCCACTGACGACGCCCCCAGCCCTCCGAGATCGGCCACGCGCTCTCCGCGATGGGCCTCGCCTCGATCCCGCTCAAGCTCTCCCTCCCGCCCGTGCTCCGCGCGCGCGGTCCGCGCGCGACGCTCGCCGCGACGATGTACGCCTGGCCGCTCACGTTCGCCGCGCTGCCCCTCGCCGCGCTCGCTGCACGCTCCTCATCGACGGGACGCGGGGAGACGTGGGCCGCAGTCGCCGCCGCGCTCTTCTTCTCGCGGCTCGGCTGCCTCGCGTTCTCGTGAGTGTTCTGTTTTGTCCGCGTGCCGCAGTGGGGGCGCTACCCCGTTCAGGGGCGAAGCTGACACCGACGGCGCCGCGCGGGGCGCGGCAGGATCGTGATGATCCTCACGAAGGACCACACGCCTGGGTCGGCGTCGCTCGGGACCGCGAACGGGATCGCGGAGCTGCTACAGTCGCTCGCGGCGACGGCCGGGCCCGTTGTCGTCAGGTACGTCGCCTTCGGATTCCGGGCTCGGAAGGACCAGTCGTCTGACCTGTGTCCGCCTTGAAGCCCGCTGTTTGCTTTGTCGGCCTCGCGGCATCTCTTAGGAGGATACCTCTGGGTTGTGGCGATGCTTTTCGCGTGCGCGCTGGGATCGCGCTCGCACACTGGATGAAGCGCTACGAGAAATGACTTCTATATAACAGGGGCGCGTGTACGTGTAGAGCGCATATGAGAGAGGCGAAGTTAGAATGAGTGTGTACGTATATGTGGGATAGTCGTGAGATGTCGTTACACGGAAAGGACAAGGGTGCACGGAAGCGCGGTGGTCACAAATTTAGAGCCTGATATCTGCTTTAGGTATGCACGTACAATACTTTTGAATATACGTTTCATGGGGCTAGGATGACTTGGTGGAGGAGCGGGAAGCCGAGAGGCACCTCAGAGGCGGCAGTCCTGCTTTCGTACACTTCGCGCAGACGCGTGGTCATGGGGTCCAGAAGCGTGCGCAGGGTTGACATGAGTGCGCTCGCGGTCATCTGGAGACTCCATGCGCCTACTGCACGCACGCGTCGTTGGAAGTTAGCTTGTGTGACGTGGTACGCCATCGCTTCATAGACCTAACAACAACCTGTGAGCGTATGTCTTGGAGTGCTGACCTGAACAGCACTGACCTTCATGGCAATGACGTCCATGAGACCCGTCTCCCACATCGTCCAGCAACCACTGAAGTTATCAAGGTCTTGGACAACGCGGCAACGAATAGGGATAAGGGTCCGGTTGGCACTGGAACCACAATAAGCATACGAGATATTAATGAAGGAGCAGATACTTACTTCATGAAAGCCACAATAGGGCGGATGAGCGCGTTGTTCACGTAGCTGAGGTCGCTCGTGAACAGAGGCACGACAGCCTTTAGGTCACGGAAGCGCAGGTCGATGTCGACGACGACTTTCGGCGTGTTGTCGTCGCCCTCGATCTGCTCGTCGTCCTCATCCGATGGTGCGAGTAGCGGCGGCTTGGCGAGCTCCCGCGTTCCAGGAATGTGATCCGCCAGACGGTCCGCAAGGCGGTCCGCAAGGCGGTCTGCGAGCTCACCGAGAAGCTCGTTCAGCGCGGGACCCTCGGACGGGTCGCGGGGGAATTTGATGTCGAAGACGGCGTCGACCTTGCCGGAGGTGAGCCACGAGAATGGCCCCCCGGAGGTGGACATAGACTGCAAATGGTCGATATTGAGGCCATCCATGCGGAAGCGGGACTGGACGAGGGGGTTAATGCGGGTGTATCCTTAACGACGAGCTGGCGGCACTTACCATACGGCTCCATTTGCCATCTTTCAAGTCCTGGTCCGTCGTTCGCCCGATGCTCTGCGGGCGGTGTAGGCTGAACAAGCAGTTGTCGTACTGGCCAACGACGTTCTCAGCGCGCAGGAAGTCGTAGAACGCCCACTGCTTCCTGAATGTGCGGATGTCGGCGCGGAAGATTGAGGCGGTAAACGGGCGGAAGTGACTGGGCTGGTACACGGTCAAGAGGAGGTCTTCTATTTGCAGTGACTCGAGCTCGAAATCTCCAGGTTGCGCTTTGTGGCGGTACTCAGCGGGATCCCATGGATGGTCAGGATCCCACGAAACGTGCCGACGGTCTTTTAAAGCCCAGTGAGTTGAGGGACAGCAAGAAAGCAAGGGGTAACGCACCTAGCACGCCACGAACACCCTTTATCACTGCATCCACCACCAGTCCCTTGCCTTCAAACCACTGTGCAAACGAGAGCGTCACGTCTATCGAGTCAACATTCAAGTCGAACATGGAGTAGTTCGTGTCTTCGTCACAAAAGTCGTCCACTTCATCGTCTTCCTCCTCGTCGCTTCGAACATGGTAGGACGGATGGTTGCTCAAGTCGTATCCCGCAGCAACAGAGTGTCCCAATCCCTCGAGTGTCTTCTGTCGCAAGCGGACGTTGTCCGGGCGACGAGTGATGAAGACGTTCTTGAAAGAGATGCGCGAGTCACGCCATTTGGGGACAATTGCAGACTCGAAGATGATGGTGATCCCAGTCTCAGAAGTGAGGTAGTCGCTGATTGCGCGTGCAATGTACTCTGAACGTTTGATTCGCGACGCCAAGACGGGAGATGGAATGAGAACTCGCGCGAGCAATCACATGGATGGGACATACCCTGGAGACTGAGACTATTTGCTATGGCAAATACCACGGAGAAAAACGTTGTCCTGGACAAATGGTCAGAGTCGGACGAAAGGGAACAAGTATCGGTCACTCACGTCCCGACAAACAGCCATAGAGTCTGGCTCATGAGGAACCAAGTGAAGAACGCTCCAATCTCGTCCGCATTGTACCGTCGGAAGGACCGTATGGTGAGCCATCGAAAGCGGATCCGTGCCCTCTGCCAAAACCCGTTCGCAGCCTTAAGGAAGTCTTCGCGAGTCGGTCTCTGCAAATGGGGGAGTGACAGAGCCAGTTGTCGGAAGAACGGAGGATAGTGTTCGAGGCCGAGGTGCTCTAAAGAGTCTTTGTGTTGTGACGGGTCCTTCTCCTTCTCTGAGGACGTGGGCTTGTTCACGTCTTGCTGGGGCTGTGGGCTGGAAGGCTGCTGGCTGTGAGAGTCCTGGAGGGGTGCGCGGATGGAGAAGAGTCGGACGCATTGTGTGGTAGGCGAGCGCAACGACAGGCGAAATCGGAGAGTGACTGAGGGTGCAGGGGAAGCCGGGATGGACTGTTGCCTGAAGAAAGTGCGGATAGTGGAGTAGCGGTCAAGGGCGACACCGCGGCTCGAGTGCCGGAGGAGCTGCTTCACGCCGTGCATGGCTGGAGCGGTCAACAGTCAAGGCATGGGAGCGACGGGCGCAGAGAGGATGGAGGAGGGGCACACGAGCGGGGCACGCGAGTGGAAGGGTCAACCGTTGGCAGTGGCGCCGCGCGCGACGGGGGTCGAGAGTCGGCGATTCATGCGGTCACGTGGTGCAAACGCGACGCGTCCACCTCGTCGGACCTCGGTGAGTCGGTGCCCTGGCCGGCTGTTCGGATGGTGGCCTCTTTGGCGACTTTCCACGGAATGTCGACTACTAGCCTGGGATCGCGCCCGTCGCTGTCTCCAATCGCAGCGCCGCACACCGCGATGGCGACCTCGGCGGCGGGCATCACGTCCGCGATGACGACCACGTCTTCTCCTTCTCACCCACCACCACCATCCCTCCTTCCTCCACCTTTGCTTTCCGCCTTACACCGCTATGCCCTCTTTCGCCGACCGCACCACCGACCGGATCCTCGAGGTTAGCTACAGTCTGCTCGACAAGGTGTGACATCCCCTCCTTGCTTGTCGCCAACAGGGCTTGAACAGGCACTCATCCTTCACAGGGTCTCATCCCCGACCCCGTTCTCAGGCTGGCCATTAGGGCCCTCTCTCGCCAGAGGTTGCGCGAAATCGACCATGGCTCTTTCGAGAAAAACTATGCCGCCAGGATGAAGTGGATAGAAGATGTTCGCAACATGCCCAAGATTGCCATTCTGCCAGAGAAAGCGAATGAGCAACACTACGAGGTAAGCGTCGTTGTCCTTGGACCCCCAACACAATTCATGAAGCTTGCACAGGTAACCACGGACTTCATGCTATCTTGTTTGGGACCCTGCGCCAAGTACTCCTGCTGTCTCTACCCCACCGGCAAGGAGACCTTGGCGGAGGCAGAAGTTCTGATGATGGAGAGTTATTGCGAGAAAGCGTCCATGAAGGACGGATTAGACGTTTTGGACTTGGGATGTGGTGCGTCGTCATTCCCCTGTGAGTTCTCATGATCTCACTCCTGTTCAAGGTTGGGGCAGTCTCTCCCTTTATCTTGCGCAAAAGTATCCCAAGTCAAAAATCACCGGACTCTCCAACTCGCGCACCCAAAAGGAGTACATCGACCGCAAAGCAAAAGAACGTGGCCTCACCAACCTCGAGGTATGTTTCTTTTGCTCACACTGAGGTACAGGCTTGATGTGTCCTTAGATCATCACTGCGGATGTCAACACGTTTGACTTCAATGGTTCACGAGCGTAAGTTCCTTACCCCCACCTTGGAACTGCTATTAACGTCCCAGTAGCTTTGATCGCATTTTCTCCATCGAGGTACATATCTTTGCTGGAGCGGAGTGTCTCACTAGCTCATACGTCTAATTGAAGATGTTCGAACATATGAAGAACTACAAAGCCCTCATGTCAAAGGTGGCCTCCTGGCTGCGTCCCACCAACGGGACAGAGGAGTCTCTCTTCTTCCTGCATATATTCTGCCACAAAAGCATACCGTATCACTTTGAACTTGGTGATGGATGGATGGCCAGGATGTTCTTTTCAGGTGCGCTGAACTCACCATACGCGCTTGGTCTCAGTCACTGATACATATACAGGTGGAACCATGCCGTCACACGATCTTATGGTGAGTTGATGACATCAAGTCTATACACAACCTTGCTCATGGCTCCGACTGGTGGTATAAGCTATACTTCCAGGACGACTTGACGCATATACGCAGCTGGTTCATCAATGGCAAGCACTATGGGCGGACGTCTGAGCATTGGCTCGAGATTCAAGACGCGAACGCCAAAGTCGGTATTTCGGAGCTTGAGAAGGATGCCGTAGCACAGGGGTTCGACAAGTCGGAGGGTCGGATAGCATTCAACCGGTATGTCGGTTTCGCGACTCCGCTTTAGTCGGGAAAATTGACCTGTGCAAAGCTGGCGCGTCTTTTACCTCACGGTCGCGGAGTTCTTTGCCATGAATGACGGACAAGAGTCAGTGTCCTAGCTTCACATTCAGCGCGGCTCTGCTCATTGACCTGGATAGATGGGGGGTAGGGCACTATCTCTTCAAACGCAAAAACTGAGGGGTACCGGGTATGTACTATCCTGTCCCATAAAGCACCTGGCATATGTCGATCTTGCTCACAGCGTTGTCAGGAACGGCCTACTGGAATGCTGTGCTTCGTAACTTTTGTTCTTGAAATTCGTTCTTGAAAGCTTGCCGAATGCAGGACGGTCTCACTCGCCGGGTTTTATTGATCCGAAGCAGCCGGATGAATAACGTGCTCGTTCTCGGGGAAAGCATCGGTTCACCACACAGGATGCGCTAGGCGTTGACGCTGCTTGTTGCCGCTGATCGAAATATGTCAAATTCACCGCCGCTCGGGCGGCGCTTCCCGTAAGTCGCTCTCGCGCGGACAGACCGCCAGTGACGGGGCGGTGATGTACCTCGGACGGGCGCGTTTGAGATTCTTGGCGATGCCAGCGGATATTGCTTGCGTGCCTCTGCTCATAGGCGGGGGCGAGCTATATAGTGTCCCTGACTCCTTCCCGTTTTCCTTGTCTATTCTTCTTCCCTTTTGATTCTTCGCGATGCTTGTTTCTTCATTCTGGCTATTTATCGGGCTCACAACCTCACTGGTCTCTCCCGTAGCTGCCTTCACACCTCTCCAGCGTCGCGTCCAGCACGAACCCCCGTCTTCCCTCCCGCACGGCTGGACCCTCCACCGGCGCGCCGACCCCGACACGCGCATCCCACTCTCGATCGCCCTCCGCCAGGAGAACATCGACCAGCTCGAATCCTTCCTCCTCGCCATCGCTGACCCCTCCTCGCCCTCGTACGGCCAGCATTGGTCCGTGGCGGACGTCGCCGCCGCGTTCCGCCCGTCCGACGCCGCGTTCACCGCCGTGCGCGCGTGGCTCGCGTCCGAGGGCGTCGCCGCCGCGCGCGTGCGTGGGGGCACGGTCGAGGCGGACGTGAGCGTCGCGGAGGCGGAGCGGCTCCTCGCCGCGCGCTACTTCGTCTACCGCCACGACGGCAGCGGCGCGGAGAGCGTCGCGGCGCACCACGGGTACCTCCTCCCCGAGGACGTGGCGGCGCACGTGGACGTCGTCAGCCCAACGGTGAACGTCGTCGAGCCGCGCGCGCAGCTGGAGGAGGCGGGCGCGGCGGTGCGCAGGCGTGACGGGGGGATGGACGGCATGGGGCCGGTGCGGTCGCCGATGCGGAAGCTCGGGCACACGGTACGTCGGTCGAGGGTCGTGGGGGAGGTGGGGGCGGGCGCGTGCTGATGCTCTTCTCAGGGCTCGTCGTTCTCCCAGTCTTCTTCGAACAGCACGGACGGGTGCGACGAGCTTGTGACGCTTGACTGTCTGCGCAAGTTGTACGACTTCGAATATGAGTTCCAGGCGCCGCTGGAGACGGTCGGCTCTGGGGCGTCTCATCTGAACGCTGTCGGTGTCGGTGCGTCGCGTCTGAGGCCTGGTGTAGAGTTCAAACATGCTAACCTGTTGACAGTGGAACTGACCACCCAGACATACACCCCCAAGGATCTCGACAT
Source organism: Epithele typhae (assembly GCF_022376455.1). Taxonomy (NCBI): domain Eukaryota; kingdom Fungi; phylum Basidiomycota; class Agaricomycetes; order Polyporales; family Epitheliaceae; genus Epithele; species Epithele typhae. The sequence continues at coordinate 839,167 of NW_025954196.1, read as the reverse complement.
CTTCTTCAAGAAGTACGCGCCGGACGTCGTTGGTCAACGCCCTGTACTCAACAGCATTAACGGGGGTGAGCGCACATGGGCCTGTCGCCAAGTTTTGCAGTCGCTCAAAAGTCTCAAACAGGAAAGATCAACGCGTCGGAGACTAACATCAATCTCATCGGCGAATCCAACCTCGATTTCGAGCTCATCATGGGACTGATTGGTGGCAACCAGTCGACGCAGCTCTACCAAGTGGGTGGGGGTGAGTCGTTGCGCGATTTGCAATCGAGTCTATCGCTTACCCTGGATCGTTGTAGGGGGGTCTTGGGAAGAGATGCTCAACGGATGGGACACGACATACTGCTCCAACAGCTCTTCAAAGTTCGACAATTGCGGCTCCGCGCCGCTGTCGTACGTTGTCTCCGTGTCCTATGCCGGCCCTGAGCTTGGCAACTCGCGGACGCTGCAACGCCAGTGCGATGAGTTCGGCAAAGTGCGAAAATCGTCTGTTTCTCTGCCCTCTTTGCTTATGCTGATGTTGGCGATCGTGGAATCCAGTTGAGCTTGATGGGCGCGACGTTCCTGTTCGCCTCTGGGGATAGCGGAGTCGCCTCGAACGTGCAGAACTACTGCAAGACGGACTCTTCGTTCGGCTACGCCGTCGGCAAGGGCAACTTCCTCCCCAACTTCCCCCAGACTTGCCCCTACATCACCGCCGTCGGCGCCACGCAGGTTCCTGCAGGAAAATCGGTACGTCTCCCCTCCACTCGCCCCACCCCCTCCAACCCACCTCACCCCACCTCCACAGGCCTCCGACCCGGAACGCGCCGTCTACCTCGCCTCCAACGACTTCACCTCCGGCGGCGGCTTCTCGAACGTCTTCCCGCGCCCGCGCTGGCAGCACCGCGCCGTGGGCGGCTACCTCGCCAAGCACGCGCCCGCGTACGGCGCGGGCGTGTACAACCGCTCCGGGCGCGCGATCCCCGACCTCTCCGCGAACGGGTGGCCGATCGCGGCGGTCGACGACGGCGACGACCAGCGCTTCTACGGCACGTCCGCGTCGACGCCGATCGTGGGCGCGATGGTCGCCGCGATCAACGACGCGCGGCGCGCGGCGGGCAAGGGGCCGGTGGGGTGGATCAACCCGGCGGTGAGTGTGGAGTGCGGACCGCCGCGCGCGTGCGTTGACTGGGCAAGAGATGCTGACGGTGGATTATGTGGGTGCAGATCTACTCGAATTTGTTCGCGGACGCGTTCCACGACATCACGGAGGGGTTCAACAGCGGCTGTGAGCGCGATAGGGCGTTCAACGCGACGCATGGGTGGGATCCGGTGACGGGGCTGGGGACAATCAACTTCCCCAGGCTGCTCGCGCGCTTCATGCTGCTTCCGTGAGTGGTTCGGAGAGGAGGAGGAGACTGTGCTCTGCATCAAGCTTTCACTTGGATATTTAGCCCTACTGATATTCTAATGGCTATCATAACTTGGACGGATTTTTTTTCCATGTCGAAGCAAGGTCGAACATGTCGTGAGAGGTCACCGGTCAACGTCCACTGCTAAGTATCGCAATCTACACGGGAAGTCCCAAGTCCAAATAGTCCATGAACACGAAGTCCGAAATCCAAAGTCCTTCCAACGTGCCCCAAAGTCCATGACCAGAAAACACGAATCCATCCAACACGAGAAAGCGGATCTGATTGCTCCCGCGGAGCGTAGTCACGATTCCCTCGAAAGGACCGGCCTCATTTTTCTGCAGCTCGCACTAATAGAACGCCAGACGGTCAGTGGACGCGTCGCACGACCGGCAGCGTCGAAACGCACCTTCAGTCCCTCCTACGGGGCACTGGCAGACCGCTGGAACTCGCGCGTCGCCTGCGCGATGACCTCCTGCTTCTCGCGGCGCACGTCCCCACTGGACCGCGCGAGCGCACTCACGCGCTCGACGTGCGCGCGGAACTCCGACGGGAAGAGCGTGCAGGAGGCGACGGGCTCGACGGGACCGTCGGGCAGGAGCCCCTGGGGGAGGAACGGGGAGTACCCGACGGGCTCGTAGTCGACGGGCGCGGCGTGCTTTGGGGTGCTGGGGGGCGCGAGGAGGGAGGTGCAGAGGAGCGGGCGGCGGGGAGGGCGAGCCTTGGGCTTGGTGTGCGACACGGGCCGCGGGGGGTTGTGCGGCGCGTCTTGGGCTGGGAAGAGGGAGAGTGTTATGGAAAGCCGAGTGCCACGACGGAGTTCCTGCATAACGGGCGCAGAAGAGTGCATCGGAAGACAGCCTGCATCAGTCGGATGCGACCAGAGAGGGTCGCAACGGAGATCTGCACACCTGGCTCGACCGCGGGGCGGTGTCAGTGCTGGAGCGGGAGACGAGCGACGGACGCTCCGCGCGCATCCTGGACGTCCGCGCGCGCGCGTCCTGCAGCTCGCACCGCAGCTCCCGGATCGTCTCCTCGCTGGCTTCGTCCGAGCCTTCCTCACCCGGAACGCCCGATTTGTCACCTGCCTCCCAGTCCAGCCCACCGCCTCTCCCGGGTCTGGCGCGGGGAAAGAATCGTTCGACGATGTTGGGCGCGGCGTGGACGAACAGGCATAGAGCGATGGTGGCGAGCGTGCCTTCGAGAAAGGTGGAGCTCGTGGGTGCCAGAGACTCGATACCAGCCAGCGGCAGCGAAACGAGAGAGTCCTGAGTGGAAGTGATGTTAAGGGGAGTCATGGTGGAAAAGAAAAAAAACACGGGGGGTACTTTCGACGAGAGGTTCCCAATTGAGTCTTTGGATGAGCGTCCAGCGTCCCAGGTGAGGCTGACTGGAGGCTGGATTGGGAGGCGGTCCAGCCCGCAGGGTTCTGATTGAAGCTTGCTCGCATGGTCCTGACCTCAAATCGCTTCAGCCACAGTGACGTAGGATCGCCCACTATTATCCGCGGTGTTTGTGTCTCTGCGAAGAAGTCGCCGAAGGGGGAATCATGGCGACTCTCACAACCATATGTTTCTCCGCCATTCATGTTCGTGAGTGTAAAGTTACATAATCAGCAAAGGATCGCCCAAGAAGCGAGTCCAACAATACGGATAGAGCCCTAAAGCCTTCACGCGACTTCACGGATCTCGTCCTCAACCGTCTTCCACTTCCAGAGGCTCTGCCCCGGGTTGATCAGCTCGTTGTCGTTGTTCGCCGAGAAGTCGAGCTTCCCCTCCCCAAGGAGCACCCTGCGGCCTCTCATCAGCGTCCTCGTCCCCGGCCTCCCTCTTACCCCCCACCTGCCCACTCACCTCAGATAGTCGCCGAGGTTGTAGTCCGCCGGCCTCTCGCTCAGCGCCTGCTTGAACGCGCCGAGGTCCTCCTCCTCGACCGCGCCCCGCGGCACCCCGCGCACGCGCGCCGCCGCGTCCGCAAGCTCCGCGAGCGACGTCGTGTTCGGCGCGAGCCGCACCGTGCCCGGCACGCGCGCGGCGGTCGCCGGGTCGAGCGCGAGGACCGCGAGCCGCGCGACCGCGCGCCCGACGTCGATCTCCGCGGACGCGGTGAAGCGGGTCGTCGCGGGCCCGAGGGACCGGTAGGCGTTGCCCTTGACGTCGAGGCCCATCAGCGGCGCTGTGGGGAGAGGCGGGCGTGAGCGAGCGTAGCAGGGTGGGGGTCCCCGCGCGCACCGTAAGGGGAGTTGAAGCACGCGCCGAGGAAGAGGCCCGCGATGAGGGCGATGACCTTCTTGTCCGGCATGGCGGCGTGCGTGTCCTTGGCGATCTCGCGCTTGACCTGCCACTCCGCGTGCTCGTACCCGGGGAAGTCGTTGAGGGCGTAGTCGCTGTTGCCGGAGAGAGCAGCGTCGGGTGAGCGAGGCCGTCTGGGATCGGGTGGGAGGGATGCACTCACCCGCCGAACTCGCTCATGAAGTACACCTTCGCGGCGCTCGCTGCGACCGCTGTGATTATCTTCTTCCCGTCCGTGGCGGGGATGTGGGTCGGGAGCGTGTTGACGACGACGTCCGCGCCGTTCAGGACGGCGTCGAGCGAGTCGTCGAAGGAGTAGAGCTCGGCGCCGAGTGCGGCAAGCTCGCGGGCCTTAGGGGAGTTAACATCACGAGTCGTGATGCGCACGGTAGGGAAGGCAGAGCGGAAATCGGTGAGAAAGGCCTTCGAGATCCAGATGCCTGGAGGAAGAGTGAGTAGAGCGGACAAAGCGGCGAAGTTGTGCGCACCGATGAGGCCCGTTCCACCGATGATTACCGCGGTGGCCTTGATGTTGGTGTTAACTTTGACGGTGGACATGTTCAAGCTCGATTGGAAGTTGCTGAGATGTGTGCGAGTGAAGACGTTGAGTGTAGTATGCTGGAGTACTGTTGTATGGCATGCGGGCCTTTATACGCGGCCCTACGCTCGAAAGCGAGCCCCAGCGAAAGCTCGGATCCGAGGACTGACGAAGTCGCTGACGCGCCGTTCACAGCGCAGCATGGGTGCTTTGACAGTGTTCAACCGGCTTCAAGGACGTGGTTCGTAATTCCCCGGTGCCAGCCTTCTTATAGCATCCGTCATCATAGCCCATCCGCAGGCAATCCATGAAATTCGGTGCCAGTGATCCGGGGAGACGCGCATCGGTGGGCGGCAAGCCCGGGGTGCGCCCCATCCTCTCACACTCTCTGCTCTCTATCTCGTTTGCACGCCTTACGCCCCGTTCAGCAGTCGATGGAGGGTACGTGTCCGAACCATTGATTGCTATTGTACTCCTCAAGGGCACTCTGTGTCCGCCGCTTCCAACCTCTACTCCCCCCTCGACCTCAACCTCCGTCCCGTCCTCCTTCGCCCACGACATCCACAACGCGGGAGGACATCCTCCCGGACGTACTAAGCACACAGATCGGAATCTCCGGGTCGCGTGTGGCAGGCCGCAGCACCCCGTCTCGGTCAGTCCCCTCCTCATCTCGGTCATCCCCTCCCCAGGCCCCGCTCGTGCCGCCGACCTCGTCCTGGCCACAACAAGAACGTCCAAACAGCCATTCGCTCTACCGGCGCGGTCGTGTTGCGCGGTCGTTGCTGCCGTGTCGCATAGGTAGCGTGGTCCCACTCTGGTTGGGGTCCTCTCCTCATCCGCCTCACCCGCTTCGCGCCCTCCGTCACGCACCCCGTCGGACTCGGTCGAGAGCACGGCCTTTGCGCCGTCCGCTCACGGACGCTCCATGCGCACGTCCACCGCGCACCCCTCCTGCTCCACCCACCCGGCCTGTCCGCATGTCGACGCCTACGACATGCCGAGGACGTCCTCCGCTCGGAGTTGAGCATTTCGGGGTCGCCGTGAGTGCCGGCGACCCTTTCTGGCTTGGTGAGTACACTTTTCTCCACCTCACTTCGCCCTCGACGTCGTAGTTCCGCCCCGTCGGTCGCACTATCGATGCCCAACATGCGCTGAGGTCGTCCATTTGGGCATCCCCGGCTCGGAGATCTCATTCCGGGGTTGCGGCGAGCTACCGCGGCCCCGCCATTACTCGATAGTACCACTGTCTAGTAGTTTACTGATAAATACATTTTAATCACTAATCATATGTTTTGTGCATCAAGTATACGAGTATACACAGAAGGCGCGGTGTGAAACAATGAGGGAGGCGGACACGACTCAGGGGACGGTGAGCTGAGACGGTGAGCACATGCACATTAGCGTTCGGGGTGTATTTAAATAATTGCACACAAAGTTTTAATAACCGTTTGCAAACACTGTTTACAAACGGGTGTGTAATGGCCCTCTCACGACGGGCAACGGCCCAGCTTAGGAGCCCGAAAAGGCGTAGAAAAAGCCTGTCAAAGGTGTCTTTTCTGCAGCCTTTTGTGCGCGTGTGAAAAAGGCACTAAAATGGGCAATTTCTCCGTGTGATTTACGGGGGGCCGAAAACGATCGATAAAGAGACCTTTGGTACCCATTCCAATAACGCGCGTTACTTATCATTCGTACTCACTTGTTTGTTACTCACATACTATACACGTTCTATTGCCTTTACAATGAATTCTATTGTCTTTGTTCTGAGCACAGTATTCTGTCGTGCCAAAACATTCGCCCAAAACGTCACCTTTCAGGATACTCTACGACACACACAAACTTGACATAAAAGTTCGCCTTTCCCACCCTTTTTCTCCCCTGCAAAAATGCCTGCCGAAAATGACACCTTTGACGGGCTTTTTCTACGCGTTTTCGGGCTCCGAAGCTGGGTCGTTGCCCGTCGTGTCTGGGAAGGTCCGGTTTTGAGTTGTTTGCAAACAAATAGGCAAGCGCGCGCCTACTATGAGATCTGGTGGTCGATGCTGAGGGGGATTGGGACTGTACTCCAGCCTCGTCGCTGGGTGTGACGGCTCTACGAGGTCGGCGGGCGTACACCGGACAGTGAGGCCTTGAGGGTTGGGCCTGGGCGCGGCAGAGCCGGGCACGGACGCGGAGCGGAGCGAGCCGCCGGATGGGCGGGATCGCTCGTGCCGCGATTTGGGATGTCCGGCGATAGCCCGTGGCACATGCAAAACATTTCAATAGGCAGCTATGTGCGAACAACTACACGAGTGAAAGGGTGTGGTGGGCGGGCGCGAGAAGACGATGGATGGTACGACGCAGAACCGGATGTAGGGGGGGAGAGCAGGCGCGCGGGCAGACGGGCAGGCAGCTGCCAGCACGGGAAAACCGCCTGGGGACTAGGCGCCCAGGGCTCGGCTGGACGTTGGGGACCGGCACTGGCATAGACGGCAGCGACGATGACGACAACGACTCAGATGACGACGATTGGGAGAACAACGACAACGACAACGAGCCGGAGGCAGGCGGCCTAATGGAGGGGAGGACAAAGATGAGTCCACTATCTCTAGCAGTGGCACGCGTGCATCTCAGCGTGCCGATGTCCTCGACGCTCGCCGGGAGTGGGTTGAGGTGGCAAGCTGCCAGCAGGTAACGCGATGTTGCTGGACTTTGTCACGGATGCGCCGATTGCGAGTGGTTAGTTTCGCGCGAAGGCCCGGGGCTACAGATGCCGCGTTCTGAAGTATTTCTTGGTGATACGGGAGCTGACGACGCCGACGTGCACATGGTCCATGGACTGGAGCCTTCGAAGCGGAGCGCTGATACTTGGTCTTGTTTGCAAACGTGTTAATTATACCTGTTTGCAAACGTGTTATTATTGATACTGTTTGCAAACATGTTCAAAATCAGTGCCCTTTTACACCCCGAACGCTAATGCACATTGTACAGGGCGATAGGGCTCGAGGCGCCGGTGTCTGGACATCTCAGGGCAGTGTCGCGGTGGATGGACTTTGTTCGATCGGTATACCGTATACGAGCTCACTTACCCGCAGAGTCAGCAGCTGAATAAAGTGTCGCTTGAACGTCGTGCAATGCTTCGACGGTACTTGGGCCCTTCCTCCAGTGCGCGACGGAGGCGAGTGTTCATAGACGCCCTGGGCCAAACGGAGTCGCCGAGGCGAAGACGCCGGACCGCCTCTTTTTTTCGTTTCGAGCCCTCGCATCCACGGACGATGATACTCCCGTCATACAAGCAGCGATAAATCGGTCAAGTATGCCGTGAAGACCGTCAAGGCTTACCTAGGCCTCGCTCTGCGCAAGTTCATGCGAGAACTCAGAACACCTTCGCGTACGCGCTTCAGCCAGAGGACGTCGTCCGTGACGCCGCGGAACTCTTACTCGACGATCTCGAGTTCCACCTCCCCAATCCCCCGCCCGTGGAGCTCTCGTTGGTGCCCGTGATTGCAACCGTCTCGGAGCCGCACTTGTATCGCAAGCAATGCATTTCCGTCGCAACCATCGCCGCTACGGACCAGAAGTGGATCCTTGGGAAACACAGCAAGGCCGCCACGTCCGTCTCGCAGCTGAAAGACTCGTGAGCGTGGGTCGCTTGCACTGTCCGTGAGAAACAGCGTGGAGAGCCCGCCACATGTTGAGCCATTGCGAACGTTGGAGACCCAACCGTCAACGGCCCTCCTTCTGTGCCGACAGGTAGATCGTGGACGGAATACATAGACTCGATACTCGCCGCCGTCCACGACCGGCCGTTGTGTGACACGATGCGCACACACGTCTTCACCGACAAGGGGCACAGACGTGCCGCAACTTGGCGCGTGGAAGTGTAGGCTGTGCCAGAAACGGGCGATCTCGAAGCCTCACGGATGCAGCTCTCTTCATGCGCAGAGAGAAAATGCTGTCAACAAGGTGAGCAGTGCGAGTCGCCTCTTCGTGCTTGCTTGGAAGTGACCTTGTCCATGTTCGCAGGTTCAACCGAACTTATCATCCGGCTAGTCGTAGGAGCGACTCTGGGAAGTGAAGATGCGAAGGAGCAATGTATTGTCATCCCAACTAATCGAACTGGAAGCGTGTCCACGTAGGTCCACGTGCGCACATGTAGATCGACCTTGGACAGCCTGCGTAGTGCTGAGTCCTGTTGGGCGTCACGATCATATCAGAGTTGGATCATGATCTTCTCACGAGTCGATGGCCTCTCTACCACAGCCAACTTCTTCCCTGACTCCGGCTGTCATCTCTCTCGTAAGTCCTTTCTCTTTGCCGGAAACCCAGCTGTACCCGGCTTCGAGCTCATAGCACGACAGTTGCGTATCTTCGTTGTCACTTTCCACCTCGTCATGGTTCCCGATCCCAACCCTACTCCCCGTGCGCCCTTCGACGACGACGACGCCGACATCACCTTCCGCTCCTCCGATGGGGACCTCTTCAACCTTCACAAACTTATCATCGCCAAAGCCTCTTCTGTCATGCGCGACACGTTCACCCTCCCCGAAGCCAGTCTGCCGCAGACTGTGGACCTCGCCGAAGATGCCAAGACACTCGACGCCCTTTTCCGCCTCATCTACCCCGCCAAACGCTTAGAATTCGCATCATTGGACGACGTGTGTGCTGTCCTCTCGGCCGCGCACAAGTACGACATCCCTACTGTCGTAGACAACCTCCATCTCTCCCTGCGGCTTCTCGTGCCCAGCGAGCCTCTTAGGGTTTACGCCGTGGCCTATGGTTTTCGGATGGAGGCCCTAGTCCGCGAAACGGCTAAGCTGCTCGCCCGCGACCCGCGTTGCCATATCCCTGTCGCACCCCCACGCGAGCTCCATACTCTTCCGGCCATAGCGATTTATCACTTGACTCTCTACCATGAGGACATTGCCGCGACCACGAAATCGGTCGCAGAAGACCTAACTTGGATGTTCACTGGAAACCATACTTGGACCGGGCTCCGCGAACACGGATCTGGATGTTCACTGGACGGCGACATTTCTTTCGTCATTAGCACGCTCTGTAAACCCTACAGCAAAGTGGCCAAAACTACGGCGTGTCGGAAAATCCAAATCGGCCTTGCAAGCCGAAGATCTCGTAACCGGATTTTAATTGGATTGCAAGCGCGCTGGTTGGCTTGCAATGACATTGCGAGTTCTGTAGCGCCTCGAGACGACAAACTGCCTCCAGCGATGCCGTCCTTTTCAACGAGCTTCTCGCGCAACGAGTAGACAAGGCGTTGGAGAATGTAATGTAACAAACTTCTAAGCTTTACTGCGCGCTGACATCGCTCCTCTTGTCTGTCGCAGGTGCTGCTGAAAGTCGCATTTTCCGAAGAACGGACTTCTGGGACGGACCAAGCTGGTCAGTGAAGGTTGCCAATTCCCAGTACAAACAGTCCGCCCGGACCCTACTCTACCCCAGAATCTTCGCCAATTCCCCTGATGTACATTCGAGTACGGAGTTGTATTCCATACACACCCTCGGAAGCGCCTGCCACCAGACTCTCCGCTGTGTGCATGTGAGTTGCCGCACTTCTGCTGCGGTACACTGTGGTGCTGATGGGGTGTGCCATATAGGCCCCGTGTCCATAACGCAGGTGGAGCTTCGCTCTTTCCCATTGATAGAATGCTTTTCTACCGCAGCTCGCATCCCCCTTCCCTCGGGTCTCATTGTCGGCTTGCCGCAGCAGCTATCGCTGTAGTCTATATATCTAGCTCAGGAGACTGAGCCTTCCGCGCTTCCGAGTTTACCGGCGCACCCAACCTGCTCGCATTTCACGTCTTCCCTCGTCATGGCTTCTGATTCCAAACCCACTCCCCGAGCGCCCTTCGACGATGCCGACGCCGACATCATCTTCCGCTCCTCCGATGGGGTGCTCTTCAACCTCTACAAGAACATCGTCGCCAAAGCTTCTTCTGTCATGCGCGACATGCTCACCCTCCCCGACGACGGCCTGCCCCAAACCGTGGACCTCACCGAAAGCGCGACGACGCTCGACGGCCTCTTCCGCCTCTTCTGCCCCGTCGAGCGCCCCACCTTCTCCTCCCTCGACGACGCCGACGCTGTCCTCGCCGCCGCGGTCAAGTACGACATGCCGGTCGCGATCGCGAACCTCTGCCCGTCTTTGCGCCTGCTCATGGTGAGCGACCCTCTGCGCCTCTACGCGATGGCGTACAAGCGCCGTCTCGAGGACCTCGTCCGCGAGTCCGCGAAACTCCTCGTCCGGGACTCGACATTCCACGTTCGGCAGAACCCCCCTGCCGAATTTGATGACATTCCCGCGATCGCGCTCCACAACTTGACGGTGTACAGGGTGACGTGTTCAAAAAAAGCGAGGGCTCTCGTGCAGGATCGGCAGTGGCCTCTCTCCGGGGACCATCGTATGGCGGTATCTCGCGGAGGCACCCCCGGCAACGGAGTGGACATTTCCGGCTCTTGGGTCTGGGCAAACACTCAGCCATACGCCCATTCAGAGTCTTGTTGCCCCGGCTCTATCATCCTCTCATATGCGCTTCGGGACGGAAACGCTGCCGCAGTCCACGCGCAGAAGTGGTGGTGCAAATACATCAATTCTCTAGCCGACGCTGTTGGTCGTTGTCCGTGTGGGGAGACAGTGCGCTCCTTCTTCCCGACTCCGGCATCTCAAAAGGCACTGAAGAACGCTTGGGGATGTCCTGCGTGTTTGTGCCACGCCCCGAGTGATGTCCAGTGCTTCAATGAGCTTCTCGCGCAAAGGGTGGACGACGAACTGGACAAGGTGGGTGGTATCAAAGTCGTCTGGCTTGGGCGCCGCCTATCTGACTTGCTTCTCGCCAGGTCGAGCTAAAAGTCGCGTTTGCTGCCGGCCGGGCAGTCACTGGGACGGAGAAGGTTGGAACGTAAAGCGTCCGCCTGGAGACATGTCTGGGACATACGGTTGGCCCCGAAGCACCCCCGCATGTAGAGAACGTTCACCCTGTACAGTATCGTTCCATGACTTCCCTCTCCCTCGCTCACGTATCCGCATCACCTTGTGCTCCGCGTCGATGCGCTCCTGCTGCAGGGAGCCCTGGGTCGCACTCCGCAGGTCCACTGTTACTGCTGAAAAAGCGTTCGGTTGACGCGGCCCGAAGGCCTGAAGTAGACCGCAGCTGCGGCGCGAGCGGCTGAGTGCGGTTTTGGAGTGCTTATGACTCCGTCCCAGTTGTTCCAGCTCCTGCTTCGCCCCCGACCGTCCCCGAGCCACGCGGGCAGGCCACAGACGTGGCAGGAGGGCGGCACCACGGCGGAGGCGCGACTTTTTTTTTTGGTCGTCCTCGTTTAACGCCCTCGAGGGCAGAGCCCTATGGTAGGCGTAATCTACAGGCAGTACTAAACGGGATAGAGTCAGAGAGCGGAGGGAAATGGCGTTATCCGAACAAATGCCCCGGGGGGCGGGAGAGAGTACGGGGGCGGCACCCGGGGTAGCCGAGGAAGGGCCCAGTGCGGAGGACAGGGCGGCACGACTTGTTCTGACGGTGCCCGCTGTCTAAGTCCGTACTGAAAACTCGGCGGGCGAGGAGCGGATGCGGGAAGTTCGGAGAGATCTACCGTGGCAGCCCGGCCGCGACGGAGCGCGGTCGGACTCGAAACGGTCACGTGGGGCGCACGAGAACGCGTCGAGGCGGACGCGGCTTTGAGCGACGCGTCCAAGACAAGTAGCGGAATGGCCGCTCGGCACGCAGAAGCAGAGCAGCGACGTCGGATGGGGGGATGCGTTATTACTGGTACTGATGATGCAGCGAGACGAGGGACGGTGAACCCAATCAAGATTCAAGACTCAGATGCGCGTCCGGACGGGATTATTGATCAGAAGTGTGCGGAGCGTATTATACAACGAACCGGCCGAGAGGTGCGTACTTAGGTGTCAATTGCGGAGTGGTGGACCGTGGGTGGAGAGAAAGAGCGGCCGTGATGGGGTGCGGTACGAATACAGAGGGCGAGAACGAACAACAAGTGGGGCAAGGAGCGGAGGGGTGGGGGCGCGGCGCGCTCGGTCTAATGTCTATGGCGAGTCGTGAGCTTTCATGATGCATGGTGAACGGGGCGAGGCAGTCTAGGGTAACAGTGGCATGAGGGGTGTCCGGATAAATACGTGTCGAGGGAATACTGGACGACGTGTGAATAGTTGAAAGACGCATGTGGATTAGGTGGGGGACGTCGCGGGAGTCGCGTGGAAGATGTGAGGGGACGAAGAATCGAAGAGGGAAGAGAGAAATAATGATACACAGCGAGCACGGCGCGAGCGGGGGGATATGTCTTGGTGGCGACAGCCGGGTATACGCAGGCGGACCTCCGCCCGACCTCCCTCACCTCACCTCGTCGACGTCGACGACCGCGCGACCCCCGACCGCGGCGGCACCGACGACGGCCGCGCCCCGTGCGCCGCGAACATCCCCGCGAGGTCCCCGTCGCTGAAGCTGCGCGCGCCCCCGGCGACGGCGCTCTCGTACGTCGGCAGGTCCCGCACGCTCTCGAGCGGCGTGATGCCCCCGCCGAGGAAGCCGCGGCTCGCCATGTCGTAGTCTGGCACCTGCGTGAACGCGTGGTGGAGCATCTCCTGCGACGTCATCGGCACCGGCGCGGCCTCCGCGGGCGTCGACGCCCCCGACGCGCCGGCGGGGTGCCCGTGCGCGACCGCGGCCGCGAGTGCCTGCAGGTTCGCGTGCGAGCCGGAGCGCGAGCCGAGCGTGAACGTCGAGCCGAGGCTCGAGAACGGCTTCATCGCGATGTGGAACAGCCCGTTCGTGTGCCGGCTCGCGGTGCTCTGGCCGTGGACGAACGTCGTCCCGGCCGGGACCGACGGCGGCGGCGCGGACGCGCCGTGCTCGGACTCGGGCGGTGTGCGCTCGGGCGAGCCAGAGCGGGACCCGGCGCGAGAGTTCGCGCGAGACCCGCGGCGCGAGGGGAAGCGGCTCCCGTGTCTGCTGGCGTGCGCGGACTCGGGCGGGGTGCGGCTCGGGGGCGTCGCGCGCTGCGTGACGACGGCGGGGGCCTCCGGGGCCTCCCGTCCGAGGCTGAGCAGGAGCTCGGTGTTGACCCACTCGAGCGGGTGCGCGCCTGGCTGCGGCTCGTGCGGAAGGTGCTCCGAGTGCAGCGGGCGCGTCATCCCGGGCCCGACCTGCCACGTCTCGAACACGGCCGGGCTCTCGATGCCGCTCGAGGAGCCCGAGTGCGCGCCGGCGCGGTCCGCGGCGATCGTGGGGCTCATGCCGTTTACGACCCACGCGTTCGCGACGCGCATCGTCGCCGCGTCCGGGAGGTAGGCGTTCGCGACCCGGTCGCGGACGTGCGAAGGGTACGAGGGCAGCGCGTCCGCGTCCGCGTCTTCGTCTCCGAGAACGGCCTCGCCGCCGTCGACGTCGCCCGCGCCGAGGAGCAGCCGGCGGGTGGCGAGGGTGGCGACGCGCGCTTCTTCGGCGAGTCGGTGGTCGAGGACGTGGATGGGGAGGGAGCAGCGGAGCTCGGACGTGTGTCCATCGAGGTTGCTGATGAGGATCGACCACCTGACACGGTGGGTCACCTGAATGGGCTAATGGGAAGGTTTGTACTAGGTTCACAGATCAAAAACAGAGATCGGACTAACCTCTAGCGAGTGGCTGGGCGTCGCGTGCAGCGGCACAGTGACGTTCAGAGAAGTAACCACATCGTTTGCCGGGTCCATCAGCAGGTCGTCTGAAGGCGACGTGAATGGTTGTGACTGCAGATCCGCCGTGCTTCCCGCCGTGGACGTCCCTACTGAGGGACCTGCGGACACATTTCAGGCGCGAGCGTGCCGGTCGACGACGACGCTGCACCATTCGACGACGTTCTTGTATGCGCCCTCGTGAGCGACGGGAGCTCTGCGGGGGGATGCGCGGGAGAATGGAACGTGGAGTGACTCGAGGACGAGGCGACGGGGGGGAAGTACGAGCCCGTGCTGTGCGAGTGCGCGTGGCCAGGGGTCTGCGCGGGGGTCGAAACGCGAGAGGTCGAGGAACCGCCGAGGATTGGGACGCGGAACCGATGGTGCTGCTCCTGGACGCAGACGGCCTTGCCGTCGACGATGTCGTGCTTGGTACTCGCGATGACCCGGGTGTTGTCCTGGCAGCCCGCGCGTGACCAGAGCTTGACGGTCTCGTTTATCGTCGTCGTGACGGCGAGCACACGGGCGCCCTTGACGAGCGGCTGGAACTTGACGATGGCGGTGAGCCGCTCGCCGGCGGCCCACGCCTTGTGGGGGATCATGATGGAATACATGAGCTTCTCGGGCCAGGTGTTCTCGATCTCGAGCGTTTGCTGGTACTCGAGCGCCTCGGTGCCGTACCCGCGCATGATGGTAATGGGCTGGAGGGCGGTGATATCACGATGGGTGAGACCGAAACCGCCGCGGACGAGCTGGGCGCGGAGCTTGTACTGGACAGAGGCACCGCCCATGGCAGAGGTGTAGATGGTGGAAGGGAGGGAGCCGCCGATCTGGAGCTGGAAGGGGAAGAGGTGGCGCCCGGCCTTGAGGGTGTGGGCATGGTGGCGGTCGCCCTCGAGGAAGGACCATTCGTGATTGCACACGACGAAGGTCAGCTGGGAGGTGCTGAGCGCGAGCCTGGATTAACGGGCGCGTCAGCATGTAAATCCGGCGGAAATGCTGTCACGAGGGCGAAAAGGAAGAGAGGGCGGGTGTGGAGAAGCGTGGTCTCGTGCACTACCCCGCACAGTGCGTAATAGCGAGAGAGTTCCAGATGGAACCCACGGCTTACGGAGCGGAAAGCAAGACGGGCAGGACGCGGCATGTGCGACGGGCAGGGCGGAGTGCGTGCGAGTCAAGAGGTGGGTGAATGCAATCAGGGTTGGCATGCGGCGGGCCGCGGACGGGAGTGGTGAAGGGCAGGGAGATCACATGGACTGAGAGGGGCGTAGGAGGGAAGACTCACGGCTCTGCGGCGGAGGCAGGGAGGCGGGCCTTGCCTCTGAACTGGAGGGTGATCTCCTTGATGGATGTGGGCTCGGAGAGGTGGAGGACGACGTTGCCGCTGAGGAGGGAGGGGTTCACATCGACGCCGGTGCCGCGGAGACAAAGGATGTCCTGGTTGACATGAATCTCGAGGTGGGGTGCTTGTCGGTCTTGTGGGGCATGTCGTGGCGGTCGTGCCTCTCCCGAGGGTGTGGGGGGTGCTGCTGAGCGTGAGCCTGAAGCTGGAGCTCTGGTGGGGGCGGGAGGGTTGTGTGGTGCTCGAAGGGGCGGAGTGCAGCATGAAGGCGACCGCGAGCGCGTCCTCCTCTGGTGGGGGAGGGGGGTCGGGGTGCGGGCGAGTACATAAGACATTGTGAAAGGGCTGGGATAGAGACAAGGGTGACGGCGGCAGAAGCCAGGAAAGGGTGCGCGAACGAGGGTTTGGGCGCAGGCGGGGGATGGTGGCAAGCACTGGGGAGGAGGGCTGGGAGCCGCTGCCGTGGAGAGGCAGGGCCTGGCTGGAGCAGAGGAGAGCAGGACGGCGGGCAGATCGCGTCCGCCGATATTTGTTTTCCGGGAAAAGCTGCAGGCCGCGCCCGACGTCATATTCCCCTCGGACCGTGCCGCCGGTCTCGCCCGCGGGCGCTCATCGAGTCGTGTCGGTTCGTGTCGGTGCAGTACGGCTCCGTGCTCGCCGCCGCGTTGCGCCTTCGCGACGTCCCCTCCGCCCCTCCGTTCCCCTCCGTCGCCCAACCGTGCGCGCGCACCGCCAGCCGTTATCGCGCGCGGTGGACCATCGATAGCAACAGGCACCGTCGCTGGCCGTAGCCTTTTCGCGCTCGCCCGAGGCCCAGGAAGCAACGCCACAAAGCCCTTGCAGGAGCCGAGCATTCTCCTTCGGGGCCACCCGACGGACGGGGCCCGCCCTGCGTCCTTCCTTGTTTGCACCTCCACTTCCCGGGCACGGCCTCCCTTCCCGGGCCCATCTCGGCCCTTCTGCGGCCATCTGTCTCCCCCAGGTCTCTCTTCTGCGCGAAGGACGACATAACTGTTCGTCCCTCGCTGTCCTTTGTTCTAGTCTGAACACTCCTGATCGCTCCCTTCTACGTCTCCTAGGATTATGTCACACCATGCACGCGGATGCTGGAAGAACTGCACGCACCGGAACACGGAATCCCGCAGAAGCGAGCGTAGCCGTACGCGCCATCCTTCATGCTCGCACCCGTCATCACAAAATCTTCTCTCTCTCGCTGTGCACACCGTCCGTGTTGTTCGTTCGATAACGAAAACGGGCCGCTACGGCACCCAACGCGCCAGAAACGTCCCCGCATCTCCGCGGACCCGTCTCGAACATGCCTGGCCACAACGACTCACGAGCATCGAGCATTTCGGCATCCTGGTGCCACCCGCGCGGAGGCTTCCCTCGCCGGTCAATTCGCTGAACGCCAGGCCATGCTCCACCGCCCGCGTTGGGACGATCTGCAGGGCCGTTTCCACGCGCAGCCCCCGTCCTGCTTCGCTCCGCGCGTGCCGGCGCGAGGAGAAAGCAGCGAGGCGAGGCGAGGCGAATCTTCGAGGCGCGAGCGTGCGTTCTGCCACTCGCCCCTCGCTCGGGGAGTCGGAGTCGCGATCGGAGCTTACCTGCACCGTCCGGCTGCGATCCTTCGTTTTCCCACTCGGAATTCGTTTCACGGCCGCGCGAGCTCGTCGACCACCCAGCTGCACGTTCGCCCGCGCCATCAGAGATACGTGCGCGCCGGCGCGAGGCTCGCGATAGCTCTCGGAGTCCGGCGCGCGCGACACCTGCAGGACGAACGAAGATTTCCAGCCTGCCTCGCGAGCGCGCCGCGGCCACGTTCGTGCTCGAAGCAGTGCCACGACCGGCGACGGTGCCTGCCTCGGCCAGTAACTACGATCGCGCGCGCACGAATCAGCCGCCGCGATCGTTTGTCGCGGCCTCCCTTGGGCCGTTGGGGCGTTTTCGCCCGTCCGTCTATCCGGTATCTAGATCGTATAACCTGCTATCTCGTATCTGAAAGCCGTCGGGCGCGCAGGTCTGAGATGGTGACTTGTTGTGCTCAGTCCTGTCGATGGGAGTCTAGACCGCGCCCGAGCCAGAGCATATGCCTCGGACAAAAGAAAGCGATCGCGCGTTCGAGGCGGTCCGAGGTCGCGACATTCGCGCCCCAAAGACCGTCGGCGGTGGTGTCATTTCTTCACGCTTCCTATCATAGGTATCTTATCGGCTGCGTGACGGTTCTTCCAACACCTTCGGGGCCGGCGGAGGCGTTTGAGTCGCCACCGCCTCCCTCGTTCAAATGTTTATCTCCCGGTGTCCATTTCGAGGGCGGGTTCTCTATCGCGCTGCGGTGCCGTCCTCTTTTGTTTCCCTGTTCGAACACGGCGGGGATCCGGTTGCGTGCTTACACACCCACCGATAGATACAGATCGCATCCATGCGCAAACACAGCGGCGTCTCGATACGGCCCCGTCGGAGGCAACAAATTCGAGGCCCTCCCCTCGAGCCTGTACCTCACCCACTCATCGACAACCATACACCTATAGATGTCTGCTTCCTCGACACACGCTCTACGCCACTATCTCTGAGGCCCTAGCCTCGTTGGCGACCACACTTCCCCACTTCCCCCGAGTCCACCGGCGGCCTCAAGTTTGACAAAGGTTGAAACGAGAGGGGCACGCATTCTGCGGTTCCGCGCGATTTCCGAGCGTGCATATTCTCAGCTGCAGCGCCGCCCTCCTGGTGCTTGTCGAAATTTGCGTGATGCTCCCGCCGCCCGTCCATCGAAAGAAGGTGAACTGGACGTTGCCCGGAGGTTTGGGGCCCGGTCAACGGGCCGGGCGCCCCGGATGTCGCCTCTAGGCACCGCGTGCGGTTCGAGTCTGTATGACATGAGTTAGGGTTTTGAGGGGGAGAACAGGACTGGGAAGGCAGAAAGGGACCGTGCGCGTGCGCGGGAGTGCGTTCGACTGCGACAATAGGCAAGAACGACCCCGAAACTCGTCTCCGCTTCGTGAACTTTCGCAGGTGGGACCCTTCGTCCGACCGCAGCAGCGTCGTCGCCGTCGCCGTCGACCGCCGGTCCAGACCCCCATCTCCACCTGCAACATAGCACACTGTATGTGTGCCTGGAGGCTGGGACGCGCTCGCAGAATGGAAGCCCGCGCACGCTGCTTCTGGTGGGCAGCGGAGCGCATACGTTGACGAGCTAGAAGGCGATTGACACGGCGAGGGTTCGCAGACCTCGGTAGTAGTATCGACAGAGATGCCGACGGGGTCGAGCGCGGCAGGGGTGCGGCATGTCGTATGGAGGAGGGCACTGGTGGCTGACGGAGATAGACATAGCCGTGCGGCCTGCCGTGTTTGGGAGGCGAGCGAGGCGTCTCGAGCCTGCGCCGAGCGCGAGCACCGAGCTTCGCGGGACGAATGGAAGCGGGCGCATGGAAGCTCGGCGGCCGTGGTTTGCGACCTCGGAGATAAGACAGCGTTTGCCAAGCGCGGGTTTGAGTGTGGGCGTACGAAACGCGACGTTATATGATCCGTATGTGCGAAAGGAGTGATTACAACAGGTATACAAGTACCCAGGGAAGAAGCATGTGTGGGAGCACGATATCAGAAAGCGCTGTCCAGTGGTATACACCCCGTTCCTGTCCACGGTGACGACATACATACCACAGCAACGGCCGAGATTCCGAGCGTTCAGTTTGAGTGTCTCGAACAATCCTTCCGAACGCAAAAGCACATTGTTCCGCGGCGGTCGCGGCGTGCGACGCGGACGCGGACGCGATCACGCCTTGTAGAGCGTGTCGAGGAACGCGGTCGCGACGTGCCCGACCATGGTGTACCCAACGGGGCTCGACTCGCCGAGACCTGCGCGCGCTCAGGGCCCGTCAGTTCACCCCTCCCGGAGTACGTACAAGAGCGCGGTCGCGAGGGCGCACGCACCGTAGACCGTGACCATCGTGCCCTCGCCCGAGGGCGAGAGCTTCGCCTCGCTGATCGCGTCCTTGAGGTCCGCGATCAGGTTGTCGACCATCGGCACCGTCAGGCGCTGCGACGTCGTCAGCGCGCGGACCGGGCGTCAGACGGGAAGGACGACGCACCGTGCAGGCGATGTGGAGCCCGGCCGGGTTCGAGAGCGCGTTGAGGTGCCACCCCTTCTTGCTCATCATGTCCCCGACCTCGTGCACGTTGAAGCTCGTCACGCCCTTCGCGGCGGCGAACGCGACGAGGGACGCGGGCGGGTCGCCGAGGATGCGCAGCTCCGGGATCTCGCTCCGGATCCGCTGCGCGATCGTCTTCGCGGCGCCGACGATGCTCTTGCAGGACTCGAGGTAGCCGCTGCGGAAGGCCTTAGATTAAGCAGCGCCCATCTCGTGGCGATCAAAGTAGGAGACTCACGAGTGGCCCATATATTGCATCGCAGCCCAAGTTCCGGCGATGAGCGCCCCAGGGCTGTGGGGTGGAGGGTAGGTTCGAGACTATGTAGACCGGAGATGAGCTACTCACCGAGAGCCGGCGATGCTAGGGCTGGCGTACACGCCGCCCATCCAGTCGGGGTTCACGTAGTACTGGAAACGGCGCAGCTCGGCATCTCTGTACATGATCACCGAGTTACCCTACAACAACACTCGATCAGTCGGCGATTCATCGTTTTCCCGAATGGAACGCACTTTGGGCGCAAAGCCGTACTGTCGCGGAAAACCACGATCGTCAGCAAGACGACGACCGCGAATGTGAGTCAGAACGCGCACCTTGTGCGTGTCGCAGCTGATGCTGGTGACGCCCTGTACAGAGAAGTCGAATGGGCGGACAGGGAAGCCGGCCTCCTTGACGAAAGGCATGATGAAGCTTCCCAGGCAGCAGTCGACGTGCATGCCGATCTTGTGCTTGTGCGCGAGCTTTGCGAGCGCGACGATGTCGTCCTGGCAGCCATCCGGGAAGTTGACCGCCGAGCCAACGAGCTGTGTACGATGTGGGCGTCAGCAGTACCATCCGTGAAGCAGAGTGGGGGACGGCGCACCATAATCGTGTTGCTGTTGATAGCGCGCCGGACCTTCTTGAGATCGACCTGGCGAGTGTCGGGGTCGATCGGGATAGTGTGAACCTTGATGCCCATGTAGTCCGCGCCCTTGTCGAACGCGGCGTGCGCAGACACGGGGACAATCCTGCAAGGGAGCCAGCATGAGAATAACCACAAGCACGCGCGGAGCGCAGCCACGTACATCTCGGGCTCCGTGATGCCCTTCGTCGCCCGCGCCCAGTCGCGGTACGTCTTCACGGCCATGATGATCGACTCGGTGCCGCCGAGGTGGTGGTGCCGGCGCCACCGGGGTTGTTGTACATCTTGAGGACCATGGCGACGACCTCCGCTTCCATCTTGCGCACCGACGGGAACACATCCGGGTGGAGCGGGTTCGAGAGGCAGTACCGGTCGAACGCGGCGACCAGGACCTTCTGTAGGTCCTCGCCGCCGTCTGAATCAAGCAGCAAGCGCAGCAGAGCGCGTCAACGTCAGCGTCCGCTCGGCCTGCGTCCGTTCGCGCAGCATGACGCCAGCGCGCGGACAAAAATGCACAGAGGGCCGAACGACTCACGGTACACGGCGCCGGAGACCTTGCCGTCGTGCCAGTCGGTATGTGTGGCGACGAGCGTGTCCATCCTCGCCATCTCGGCGAGGATCCAGTCCTTGTCGTGGCCCTGGGCGGGCAGGGAGAGGTAGCGGGTGATGCCGGGGCCCTGGGGCACCATCTTCGCCTCGACATCGAGGCGCGCCTTGCCGAGCTTCTCGTCGACCTGTTTCTTCGCGGACGGGAAGCGCAGCGCGAGCAGGATCGCCTCCTACACGCAGCCAAGGTTTCGTCAGAGGACCGCTGTGGCAGAGCAACGGAGCGCGCGGACAATGCATGCGACATGGATCCGCATTGGCGCCGCAGCAGGAAGGAAGGGGTGGCAGACGGACCTGGAGAACCCATTTGTAGAAATCGCGGACAGTGCGGACGATGCCCCGCGCGCGGAGGTGGCGCGAGATCTTGAGGGTGCGCGAGAGGAGGAGGTAGACGACGACCGCGTTCGTGAAGTTCTGCCAGTGGCTCCTGCCCGTGGAGAGAGCGCGAGCACGACGGCGCGAGCCTTGTCCATGGTGCGATTGGTGCCGCTACTGGAGACAGCGAGCAAGAAGAGGCGGGCTACAGCGCGCAGTCAAAGGAGAGGAGCGGGCTCCGTTGACGTGGTCAAAGGTCAAGAGATGAGCCGGCGTGAGCGCGCAGACGGCGGGAGGACTGTGTAGAAGGCGGTTACGATATGTACGCGTCGCCGCCGCAAGCACGGACGCGGTCGTGTCGGCGCAGGAGACGACGGGGAGCATGTGCCCAGGGCTCCGGCTGCCCGGGACTCGTTGCGGCCCGTGTGGATCGCGCTATGTCGCCGGCGCCAACCGTGCTGGGTGCGTTCTCGACGATTTGCCAGCCTGCGCGCGTGCCTTGCTTTCCGATTTCCCTCCGCCCTTCCCTCGCTTCGCCGACCACCATGCGCATGGCACGTACGCTATCGACCCCGCCCAGCCACCGCCCCCCGCTGACCGCCGCCCAGCTCTCGCAGGAGGATGAGAACGACGACAACACGGAGGTCACCTGGGGTGCGTGCCCGTTTCATCACGCGAGAGAATGCAGGGCGGGATGCCGACGGACGACGGGACAGAGGACCAGCAGCGCATAAACTCGTTCTCCAAGCTGAACAACCGTCTGCGATCGATCCAAGACAAGATCGCGGCGCTGAAGGTGCGCACACCCTCCGTTTCCTGCGCGCGTCCACTCAAACGACGTCCCCTCCTGCGCCAGACCGAGAAGGAGGCTCTCGATGACATCTCGATGGAGCTTGAGCTCGCGGACGAGGACCAACCCGTCATGTGCGCACCCTGCCCGTCATGCGTTTCCCGCCTCTCACTCGCCCTGCTCACGCGCGCCGTACACCAGGTACCGCATTGGCGAGGCGTTCATTCACCTCCCGCACGCGCGCGCAATGAAGCGGCTTGAGAGCGACGTCGCACAGCTGAACGACGAGCTGTCGCGGCAGAACTCGAACGTAGAGCAGTGCGAGAGCACGATGAAAGAGCTCAAGGTTGCGCTCTACGCGAAATTCGGTCGGGCGATCAACCTCGACGAGTAGAGGACGCACGACAGTCAAAAGACGTGCATATGGTTAATGTGTATTCTGCTAGTTGTAACAACAGTGAACGCATTTTCGTTTTACTATTGGGACGCGCGAGGGAGGACCGTGCAAAATAGGAGGACAGTAATCATGATATATCCAGGGGCCAAGCAAGTTATTGGTGCGCCTGAATGAGAGCCCATGAGAGCCATTCGAACCCAGTCGAGCTTAGAACGATACAGTGATACACATGCAGAACGCGAAACATATCCTTCAATACAGTACACAAACGAGCGAGCCCCTCAAATCACAAACCCGTCCGTGGCCAGCATGTCCACGAGATCCGTCCCCGGCTCCTTCGCGTCCTCGTTCACGAACGCGAGCAGCCGCTCGAACATCTGCGTCCGCTGCCGGTATCGCTCCGGCGACGGCGGGCTCGCCCCCGCCTCCTCGAGCTCCGCCGGGTCCGTGTCCCACTTGATCACCGAGCCCCGTTCCCTGTCGGGTTCGGGCGTGTTCGGGCGCGACCGCTTGCGCGGAGGTGGGGTGTCCGCGCGCTGGGGTGCGCCGGCGGCGGAGGGCAGAGCGATGGTGGCGGGCGTGGGCGTGGCGACTCTGGAGGAGGAAGAGGGGGCCCCGGAGGCGGCGGAAGGCAGCATGCGACTGGGCGCCGCGAGGAGGTGGGTGGAGAAGAGCGCGCGGAACGTCCGGGCCTCTTCGGGGTCGCTGTGGTTCACGACTGAGGAGACGCGTGTCTGGATGAAAGTGAGGGCCTTGATCGGCGGCCCGTCTTCGCACATCTCGCGGAATCTAGACGGGGACAGGATCTCAGTCGAGTATCACAGCGGGATGGGCTCACCAAGGACGCACTGCTGTTGCCGGACCTCATATACCGCCCGACGAACAATCTCCTCGTCGCTTGGCCTAGGGATTTCACGTCAGTCGCCATGGAGAGCTCAGAGTAGGGATCCGCAGCGTACCTCACGATCTCCAGATGCCAGAAATCGTCCAGCCGGTGCTCCCCGCCCTCCGCCGCGGCAGGCGCCCCCGCCTCCCCATCCGTACGGGCCGCCGGCTCCTCGACCTTCTCATCCGCGTCCCTGCCAACCCCCGCGTTCCCTCCATGCATCAAGACGGACCCGCTCGTCGCGTCGTACACTACCTGGTGCGCATACCGCGGCTGCGGCGTCTCCCCCTCGCCCTCCTCCGTCTTCTTCTCCTTCTCCTTCTCCTTATCTCCCCTGGGCAAAATCTTCGACCACCTGCCCGGCAGCTCCGGGCGCTCGTAGCGGTAGATCCAGTATGACCCCTCGGCCTCGAGCTCGGGGTGCGCCGTGCCGTTGCGGCGGGTGAGCCCGCAGAGGACGTAGATCTCGCGCTTCGATGGGTCGATCACCGCGCGCTGGGTGAAGCACGGGAGCGGGCCGCCGGCGAGCGAGAAGTTGGCGAAGAGCTCGGTGACGGTGTTCGTCGGGATGTGGAAGGCGTACATGTCGGCGAGGTAGTTCTCGTCGCGCTGGCCGGCGAAGATGAACAGCGTCTGGAAGGTGGGGTCGAAGACCATGGAATGCCCTAAGAAACAAGAGGCGATCGGTGAGTTTAAACCCGCAAGGGGAGAGAGAGAGCTTCGCACCCCAACGAGGAACAATGTATGGGTGCGCGGCGTACGTGTCGGATATGCTGAGAGTGCTTCAGCGATCGGCGCGAGAGAGGGCCGGCGCAAACACTCACTTGTACATCTTCCATCTGCTCGCGCGGATGTCGTAGCTGTAGATCCCGGAGAACCTGAGCGCTTCATGCTCACCCACGACGCGCCCCCCAGACACGTAGATGATCTGCTTCTCGCTGTCGATGCACATTTGGTGGTCGTATACGAGCGGCGGCCCGCCGGACGCCTATGCACTCGCGATCAGCTCAAGCCGTACGTCGCGAGCGGCTGCGGACATACCGCGGTGTCGTTCGTGAGCCGCTCCCACTTCCCGGCGTCGGGCCCGCGCGTCTGGTATCGGAAGAACTCGGAGCAGTGCGACGGCCACGCCCCGCCAAAGGGCGCCGCAGTCGACGCCATCGCCGCCGCACGGTTCCGCGCCGTCTCGGCGTCCGTCGGCGGGGCGGCCTGCGGGGGCCCGCCGCCCGTGCCCGCGTGTGCGCCGCTCGCCCCCCGCGGCCTGTGCGTCTCACCCGGGTCCGCATCGCCCAAGCGGCCGAGGAGGTAGATCGCGCCCGTCGCGTCGTCGAACACCATCTTGTGGCACGCGCGCGGGGACGGTCCGCCCGGCTCGCGGCTCGTCGCGAGGCTCAGCAGACGCCACGAATCCGCGGCGACGTCGTACGCCCAGAAGTCGTCGAGCGAGCGCTGGCCGTCCCAGCCGCCGAAGAGGTAGACCCTCCGCGCGGCGTCGTCGATGCACATCGCGTGGCCCCCGCGCCGGCAGGGGACGTCGCCGTCGGGGTCGAGCCCGCGGATGCGTGTCCAGCGCGCGTGCGCGGGGCAGGCGTGGCGGAAGCGGGTGAGGAGACCTGCCGCTGCGCAGTCGCGGAGGAGCTTCTCTGAGCCGGACCAGTCCCCACGGAGGACGAAGGCCGCGTGGAGATCGGTGAGGAGAGTGTGCTCCAGCTGGACGCCGACGCGGGAGAGGATCTGCGCGATGGGAGTGAGGAAGCGGCGCTGGCGGAGGTGTTTGAGCATCTGCCTGAGTGTGAGTGTTTCACGATACTGTATGCGTACAAACTCATGAGTATGATAAGCTAGCGTGAAGGAAGTGGGGACGACCTCTTGCTGTTTCATGCGTATCCTTTCCACATATGCCTCGTCGGTGATGCCAGATAATGAGACGTGCCAGATGGAGGTGTTGAAGGTAGGACCATGCCCACTTCACCCCCATTAGTGCCATTGCGGAGCGAGTATGTATGAATGCGCACGTCAGCGGTACAATCTCAACAAATCTTGTAGGAAATGGCATTCCGACGGGGCTAATTGACTTGAGAGAAAAGGTCTCCGCTGCAGTGTCGTTCCTGAGATTTGCATGGAGGATCTAGATGGGTACACATCTTGAACAGATGGTTGCGAACAAGTTGGGTAGCGGCATACTTCCGTCATGTTGGTCTCATGCATTCCGACCAGAACTTTGAACTCCTTCATATTACATGGGTGGCCTGAGCGGTTTGAGCACCAGAAGTACTCATGGAATTCCATGCGCTTACTGACTCTTGTAAAACTGAGACGAGCCGGTCAGAACAATCAGTCTTTCAGACGGGGGTCTCGACGGACCTTGCCAAAAGTGATGCCCTCTGTTTGCAGCGCGTCAGTGGTATGATGTAATAGGGGTCCCCGGCAGCGACCCACTGAGAATGGACGTCTGTTTCAGCTTGAGTCGGATCCATTGCTTATTGGGGGCGGGATTGTGAGCGGGGGTTGTGACGAGCGTGCCGCTCCACCTGCTGTTCTGGTCGCGCGGACGGTCAAGGATGATGTTCTCCGGCACGTATCCGTTACTGTGTTCGCCGGAAGCGCCAGCGATGACATATTCAATCGTCTGCACATCCGGCTCAGGCAGAAACTCGCTCATGGGGCGGCGGCGGCGGCGGTGGGGAGGATGGGAGAGTGAGTGAACGTGGTGGTTGCGTGCAGGTTTAAATTTGGAGGAGCAGGACGCGCCGTGCAGGCTTGCGTCAGTTGCCACGCCCCCGGCCCGGCCTCCGGAATAGTCCAAACCAAAAAGCATCAATGATCAGCTACAGGATTACGTTATCCGTATCTCTCCAACTTCGAAGCCACACACAGAATGAGTATCCTCTTCAAGGCCGTCTGTGTCACAATTGCGAAGGCTGGAGCGAGGCGCGAAACTGTGCGCCCTCTTTACACCACTGTCACTGGGTAAGGCGTCAGACGCCAACTCGTACGAAACCTTGGGTGATATCATTGAACGCTTTCCCGAACATGTGAGAGTATATTCGCAGCCCGCGGAGCCCACCAGCGTGTCACGCCCGTTGGAAGTTGAAGTACGCAGCCCTACAACTCCTAGTGATTGCGTCCATAAACCAGAGTCTGGAATCGTCGCCGCGCCGCCCAGCTGTCACTTCGCCGCGCCTGCCTTCTTGTCTGCGGGATCTGGAGCAAATGGCAGCTTGATTCTGATCTAGAAGTCATTAGATCCGAGTTACCACCAGGTCAGCTCTCAACCGACAGTGAAAACAAGCTATGAGCCCCACCCCTTGTAACGCATCTTCGATCTTCTGCGACAGCAACTGGTTGAAGTCGACAAGGTCATCGCGAGCCTTCCGCACGCAAGTAGGACAGTCTGACGCCTCTCGAAGAGCTCTCAAAGCACCTGGGTGGTCGATGAATTGGCGTACAGTCCGCGGGGTGGGGTGGAGCCTCAGCTCCTCGCAGAGCGCATCCATGTACACCAGCCACCACTCGCGCGGGGTCACCACCGCCAACACCTTCGGTCCGTAACGACGGTGGGGCGGCGCCGTGATGTCGATCTTCTCCTCCCCAAGCGGGCACGTCTCTGGCGACTCCGGGCAGGCGACCCACGCCCACGAGTTCTTGACGTCTTCAGGCGCCTCGACTGCTTTGTGGTGCCGGCCATTCACCGTCCAATGCCGGCCGTTCGCTATGCGCAGCGCGGTTCCGGCACAGTCGATGCGGTACATTTCTGCGAGGTACGTCGCGAGCGCGGGTAGAGTGCTGAACTCGGGGGGAGGGTCCACTGGGGTGATGAATCGATAGTCGTCGAGGAGCCCCCAGGCGGCCTCTCGCGCAAGCTCTTCCAACTCGAGCACGTAGGCCACGGCGTAGATCCGGAGAGGGTCCGTTGAGATGAGCTGGCGAGCTATTGGGAGCAGGTCCTCGGTGACGGCTTGCATGTCGTACTTGTGTGCGGCTTTCAGGACGGCGCTGAGAGCGTCGACGGACGTCAGGGTGGGATTCTTGACAGGGCATATGAGGCGGAAGAGGTGCTCCAAGCTCTCGGCGTCCTCAGTGAGCTCGACGATCTGCGGGGTAAGAGAAGTGTCTGGGAGGGCGAACATATCCTTCATCACCGAAGACGCTTTGGCCACAATAACCTTGTAGAGGTTGAAGTGTACACCATCTCCAGAGCGGAAGATGATGTCGGCGTCTGAATCGTCAAAAGGAGTCCTTGGTTGGATCGAAGAAGGTGCCATAAGCGTCGCGACTTAATCCAGCAGACAAGTGATGAAGGACAAGACTTGGCGGATGCCACGTCACACGCCGGCGACTCAAGCCTTGATGGAGTCCCGACCCGCCACAGCCACGGGCGTTCCCGACACTCTCGGCCCGTCTTGCACTCATCACGGCTGCCCACGCCAACATTGCGGCGGCGGCTAAGTACCCGCGTGCGAGGAGGAGAAGACGGGTGATTCCAGCTCACGAGGCCCCCTCCGTAGCCCAGTTACGAATATCCCGATATCTAAGCTACAAAGACGTATTCTACTCGCAAGCACCGAGGCGTGACACACGCGACGGTCGAAGAGAGGACCTGAAAGGCCGATCGGAGAGACCGACGAACAACGTGTTCGATTGCATCAGGTAGGGATGCTAGTGTGACTACTAGTGTGGTTTGAGGTACGAGCTATGATATTGAATCAACCAAAACGCGTCCGTCACAAGCTGAATTGCACTAATCCGCCGGAATGCATGTCCATGGCCCACAGCACGTCCCAGAGCTTGACATCTGAGCAAACCAAAACATAAACGAATGCGCCCAACGAGACTACACACCGCACGACTTACTATACGCCCTCTGGCGCCCCCTCCACCATCTCATCCCCAAAAGCTTTCTGCAGCGCCGCGAACACACCTTCCTGCGTGTCAAACACAATCCCATGGATCCCCAACGCCCTAGCCGCCTCCACGTTCTCCACCTTGTCGTCCACAAACACCGCCGTCGCCGGGTCGATATCCGCGTCCTGCAGCACCTTGTCGTACGCCGCGCGGTCCGGCTTGCGCTCCCCGATCACCGCGGACCCGTACATGCAGTCGAACACGCTCCAGTCCTCGAGCGCGAGGACGTAGTTGAGGTCGGGCGGGAGATGTTCGAGAGCGCGAAGACGCGCAAGGCGCAGCGCGCCTTGAGGCCGCGGACGAGCGCGAGGAGCGCGCTGTCCGCGCGGATCGAGCTGCGCGCCTGCCGGAACGCCTCGTCGACGGCGTCGACGGGCACGGCGAACTCGGCGGCGATGCGCGCGTACGCGGCGGCCTGCGTGAGGCGGCCGCGCTCGTAGTCTTGCCAGGTGGGGGAGCTCATCATCGCCTTGAGCTGGCGCGGGGGGATCGCGGTCGTGGTCTCGGCGGACCAGGTTAAGAGGACGTCGCCGAGGTCGAGGATGAGGGTGCGGAATGCGGACATGGCACGGGCGGAGGAAGATGAGAAGGAGGAGGAGGAGGAAGATGAGGAGGAGGTGGAGGAGGAGGGAGCACTGTCTGACTGTTATTGCTTCTCAATTCTACGAGGTCGACTCAAGTCTCAGATCTAAGGTCATCGCCCTCAACGACCTGGCACAGCCGAGAATAGCCGACCATAGTCGAGAAGGTGTCGCTGATGCAGGAGTCATGTCGCTGCATCATCAAATATTCATTCTGTATCGCGAAAACCCTGAGTTTGCGTGAGGTTTGTATCTCCCATCCTGTCTGCATGCACTTGTCGCTGTCGTATCTCCCCGTGTCATACGGCGTGGTGGCGGTGGCGTGGTGGCGGTCGTCGTCGTCGAGTGCCAATCAAGGTCTGCGACGAGTGTCCTGGGCACGCGCGACCGTCAGCTCGGCCTCTGGAACGCCAACAGCGACACGGCGAGCATAGGGATTGGGATGGAGAATGGGAGCCGGCGCATAAGCTCTTCGATCGTCGGCGCCAGGAGGGGATGCTGCTACAGGCGAGTGTGGTATGATGGCGGGGGCATCGACGCGGTCGCGCTCGATACCTTCGATCGTCCTCTTAGTACGCGTACGCCGAGCCCATGGGCGACGCCAAGTGCAGTGACTGTAGGGACGCCGGGGACGACAGGTGCGTGCCACGCGGGGACGCGACTCCTGATTCTTCCCTCGCCGTCTTCGAGGTTGTCGCCGCACTCGTGGAGCGGCGCCGTACCGCGCGCCGGGAATCGTCCGCGCTGCCGTCACGGTCGAGCCCGGAGGTTGTGAGCACCTGCGGCGAGACCTGCGGTGGGGGCTTAGGCGGGGACGAGTTCAAGTTCAACACCTCGGGCGGGAGGCGCGGCAGTGCGCGCTAGAGGATGTGGACCGCGCGCAGGTCGTTCGGGCCTGGGACGGTGCCGTATGCAATCCCAGATCTCCCTTCGAGCCTGTAAGCGGCGGCGAAGAGCTAAGTTGGGATTGCAATGTCGAGGCCCGTAGCTCAAGTCGTCGCGATGAAGGAGGCGCGCCGTCTGTGTGATGATGAGCCCCGTTGGGGCGGGGAACAGACGGCCGGGACGTACCTTTCGCAGCGGGGGCGGTGGTCGTCGGAGCCTTGCGAAATTCCCGCGACGCGTGAACCACGATCTAGGCTCGTGCCGCCAGCTCCTGAGTCAATCGTGTGGTGAAAAGGAAGAGTTCGCAACACTTCAATAATATACGAACACTTGAGATCTGTTTGCGCGACTCGCGAGAGGCTGGCTGAGGAATCACTAACCCGTCGGTGAGAGTGACAAAGCAGCTGGGGCCGGTTGAGCCGACCTACGGCATCCCTCAAAGAGCGTGATGCCACTGGTTACATATGCAGTTCGGCGCGTGGTGTAAGTAGTTGACGTGGGTGGGATGGACAGAGATGGATATGTGACCACTGACCAGTGCACGGCTGTGCAAGGGGTGTCCGAGCCACTGCTCGGGAGGTCCCGGCGCTTTCAGACTCCGCATAGCTCCGAGATGTCGCCAGCGTGCCACCCTCAGCTGCACTTCGCGTTCCTGTTCAACGTTACGTTCAACATCCACTGTTTGCACTCTCACCCGAGATGAACCGACTTACAGCACACGCTTCCCGTGCACCTGGCATCATCGGGCATAGCAAGTCGCTTGTCGACTTCAAAGGTTTGCGTGTTTTGCTTAGAACAGCCCGCCAGCGGCAATTACCCCTATAGGTTTCGGCACGATCACGCACAACAACGTGTTCATTGATGCTTCACACACTCGGAGCACAAAACATCCAAGTACTCCGGCCAAATCTTGCTTCCGAGATCGCAGGAGGACAACCTATCAAACAGGGCTGCGTACGAGCCCCCATACGTCCAGCGCCCAGGTCTGCGCTCAAGTTTAGTCACAGAAGGAGAGGTTGGAACGCTCAATCCCGCAGCAGCATGATATATACTGCGGGACCTATCTGAGGTAGAGGTCTCCACTCCTCCTTCTTTCTTCCCTTTTCCCTCTTCACTTCACGTTCAAGAGCTAGTCTCTTGCTTTCTTTGATTTATTATGTACACCCTTTCCATCATTCTCGCCGCTGTTTTCACCGCATTCTTCTCCCAAGCCAGTCAGTCATATCGCTATCTTCTTCGAAGCTCGCCTGACTAACACCCATCATCGTCAGTCGCTGCCCCCACACCAGTGTCACTGTTCATCCCCGGGTACAACAACAATTCCTTCCCCGTCACCGCGGTCAACATCGGCGTCGACTCCAGCGGGCACACCACTTGGCAGCTCGCGGTCGGAAACAGGAGCAGTACCTTCACTGGTCCTGCCCCTACTATAGTGCCCAACGCCACGACGGTCATCGGTACGTCGTCGTCGTTTCCCTCTTCCCCCTCCCTGTCACGTGGAGTTCCACCCGCTGCCGCTCTTTGTTCCCACCATCTCACCCGCTCGCCCAGCCACAATGGTCGCGGGCCCCACCGACGCACACTTGAAGATCGACGTCCCGGGCACGAACCACTCCCAGGCTCTGCTCGACGACTGCACGGTCAACAACGGCGTCGCCGTCTGCACCGAGGCGCTCTCCGTCTCGGGCAGCCCCGTGTCGACCGCGGGCGTCGTGACGGAGACGGCGAAGCTCATCGAGGTGCAGGTGCGTCGCGCCGTCGTTTGAGTTCTCCCTGACGAGACCTGTGCTGATGGACTCCGTGACCGCAGACGAGCGGCGGAGGGTTGCCGGGCGTGGCGGGTCCGGTGCTCGTGTTGAGCATGACGTTGGCTTCGGCGGGTCTTGTCCTGGGCGGGCTATTCTAGTCTCCTAGACGCCTGGTGTGTACATGGATCGTTTGCATCGCCGGCTACGATGCTGTTAATCCCACGCTCACTGGATTTCGACACATTTTGGCCGGCTGAGCGGTGCGTTGGTTGATCATATCAAGAAAGGTCGGCGGTTCCCGAGCGGGCGACACGAGATTGCGATAAGAGCATCCGGCAACTCTGCCTTGAACATCGGGGGGGCTAACATCAGCAAGTGCTTCCGGCAACTTCCGAATCACAGTGTTGCTTGCACAGCTTCAAGTCGTTGACCCGTTTGGATTGCCTCCTCTCCTAGGCTCGTGAACCTCCCTCTATATACCGGGAAGAAGATATGCGGACCGCGTCTATGCCGCGGCCTCCCATGTGAAAGCGAAAGCGTTTGGACGACCGCCGAAGCATACCCGAGCCAACGGAGTCAGCGAGTCCTCGGCCAACCGTATTACTTCGCCGGGGTGATCGCTCCAGGTCTTCCATGTCTGTACATTTCAGTTTCGATCCTGTGCAAGTGCTGAATCAGCGCCCTTTGCACAGTTTACCCAGGACGCGACACCCCTTGGTATGACTACTGTACCATCTCGACTCGTTCTGTCATCCCCGCACTTCGCCGTCGTAAATTCCGATCGCGATTCAGACCGCCCCTAGCTATGCTCATGCGACCACACACACCGGTAGCCCTCCGTTCGCGGTGAAATATCTCTCTATGCCGCGAGGGGAATTACGTTCTACGCTTTCGCATTGGCTGTCCGATCATGCGAAACTACCCCTGAGCGAAGACACAATCCTCTAGACGTCATGGCAGCTGGGGCTGCCGCTGCTATAAAGCTCGGGACATCTGTCAGAGGTAGCCCAACAACTCGACCCTCCCTGAACCCTGTCGAACACAATATGTCCAAAGTCGCCATTAACTCCACCGTGAAAGCCACCGCCGTGGTCATTGGCGGCACTGGCTTGATAGGTGTGTGCCGTCTCTACCTCTTGTTCCTCATGGAACGCGGACTAAGAGCTGTTTGTTACAGGGATTTGGATCACTAAATCCCTCCTCACTGACTACCGTTCCGTGTTCCCTACCGTTCGCGTCACCACCCGCGACGTCAACGGCCCCAAGGCCCGCGAGCTCGCCGCGCTCGGAGCTGAGGTCTTCAACTCCGACGCTCTCGAGGACGCTCTCAAGGGTGCTAACGTCGTCGTGAACACCCTCCCGACGAACTTTCCAGAGGCCGAGAAGCAGAAGCTCACTACGGCAATTGCAGCGAGCAGCGCCAAAGTCTACTTTATGAGCGAGTTCGGCATGTAAGTACTTCCCGTGGTCGTTCGCTCCAGTCTGTGCGCACTGACGCTCTGCTGTCGCGTGCAGCGATTACGCCCTGAATGACTTCCCGGGGTACGAGCACTCTGAGTGGACCACCAAGCGCGTGATGACCAAAGAGTCCTACGCCGCCATGCCCGACAAGAAGATCATTCTCCTCCTCGTGGGCGTCTTCCTCGGAACGCTGAACGCGCCCACATACGGTGCGTCGATCCCTCAGTATCCGTTCGTACAATCCTCATGTCTTGTCAGCGGCCATGCTCGGCCTTGACGTCAAGAACAACGCCTACAAGTCTCTCGGGCCTGCGACGACGCCCTTCGCCATGTCCGCGGAAATCGACATCGCGCGCTCCGTCGCGCAGCTCGCCGTCCTCGCGCTCGACCCGGCCACGGCCGCAAGCGTTCCCGACACTGTGCGTCTTGCGCCCATCACGACGTCGCACGCCGGCATTGCGGCGGCCGTCGCCCGCGTGCGAGGTGTGCCGCTCGCGACGGTCGAAAAGGAGGACCTGGCGGCTTACAAGAAGGCGCTGAGCGAGAAACCGACGAACAACCTGTTCGATTACATCAAGTGGGGATGTATTGTGCGCTGCTGGTGTTTAATGCTAATCAGGGCTGGTAGGGTGGTTACTGGGGAAGGGAAGCTCAACTTCTCCGCGAACCACGACAACGAGCTCATCAACCCTGGGCAGCGTCTGTGGAAGTGGAAGACGTTGGAGGACGAACTCGACGAGGGGAAGGCCTGAGTTCCTGAAGACTCAGATAGCGTCTTGAGTTTTTCCTGGCGTGAGCTCGTTTTGACCCTCAACCAAGTGTATCTGTGAACTGCACCATCTAGTTTGAAATGACTGTTTGCGGTATGAGCTATCGCGTGAGATTGAATCAACCAAAATGCGTCTGGCACAAGCTGAGTCTTCCAGAAGCCATGACAGTGGCCCACAGTACGTCCCACTCCTTGACATCTGGGCAGATCAAAACATGAAAAAAAATGCGCCCAACAAGACTACACACCGCACGGCTTACTATATGCTCTCTGGCGCTCCCTCTACCACCTCATCCCCAAAAGCTTTTCGCAACGCCGCGAACACACCTTCCTGCTTGTCAAAAACAATTCCATGTATCCCCAGCGCCTTCGCCGCCTCCACATTCTCCAACTTGTCGTCCACAAACACCGCCGTCGCCGGGTCGATGTCCGCGTCCTCCAGCACCCTCTCGTACGCCGCGCGGTCCGGCTTGCGCTCCCCGATCGCCGCGGACCCATACACCCCATCGAACACGGCCCAGTCCGTGTCGAGCGCGAGGACGAAGTCGAGGTCGGGGCGGGAGATGTTCGAGAGCGCGAAGACGCGGAGGCCGCGGCGCGCCTTGAGGTCCCTTACGAGCGCGAGGAGCGCGCCGTTCGCGCGGAGCGAGCCGCGCGCCTGCCGGAACGCCTCGTCGACGGCGGCGGCGGGCACGGCGAACTCGGTGGCGACGCGCGCGTACGCGGCGGCCTGCGCGAGGCGGCCGCGCTCGTAGTCGTGCCAGGTGGGGGAGTCCATGATCGCCTTGAGCTGGCGCGGGGGGATCGCGGTCGTGGTCTCGGCGGACCAGGTGAAGAGGACGTCGCCGAGGTCGAGGATGAGGGTGCGGAATGTGGACATGGCGCGGGTGGAGGGGGAGGAGGGTCCTGGAGGGAGGACCGGCGGGCGATGGGCAAGGATGATAACGCGCAGAGGAACGCCCTGGAGTCTCGCACTAGCCTTAAAAGGCGCGGCGATGACGTCACGCGTTTTGACCATTGCATGATCAGCTCAGCTGGCGGCACTGCTGCGGTCTCCCTCAAGCATGCACTTGTCTCACCATCTGCTCCTTCTCACCGACATTCGATCCTGCTTCCCTGAGTCTTCTCGTCTGTCTCGCGATGCTTTTCTTTTCGATTGACGTCACTTGGCCCAATCCTACGCAAATTTAAAAGCTTGCCGAGTCGTTGAACACAAGTCTCTACTACCGCTCAGAAGCTTTTATGCCACCGCGCTGCCTCTAGTCAATCCCTTTCCTCACCTAGCGATGCGAGAAGGATTTGTACAAGAACTGAGCTATGTTTGCCTTCTGGAGGTCTGTTCGAGCGGAACCCGGGCATTGAGAGGTCCTCCGGAGGCGAAAACCAGTTGACGGACGGCCGAGGACTTCACCGCTTTGTCCGCTCTACTTTGGCCAGGCATCTGGACCTCGAAGACCTTGCTTACCGATTTCCGTTCTGCCTTCCCTACCGTACGCATCACGATTCGCGCCGTCAACTCCCCTAAGGCCCGCGAGCTTGCTGCGCTCGGTGCCGAGCTCTACTCCTTCGAGGACTCACTCGAGACCGTCCTGAACGGCGCGGACGTCGTCATCAACACGCTCCCGACGCACATCCCCGCCGCGGACGGGAAGAAGATCATCGCAGCGGTCGCAGCGAGCCCCGCGAAAGTGTACTTCATGAGCGAGTTCGGCGGGTGAGTGTATCCCTCCCACTCGATCCCAGACGGCCTTGCTCACCAAACGCCTCTCTCTCTCCGGCAACAGCGACTACGCCCTCAACGACTTCCCCGGGTACGAGCACGAGGAGTGGCAGGTCAAGTGCGAGATCGCCAAGGACACGCACGCCGCCATGCCGGACAAGAAGGTCATCGCCGTCATCACCGGCCTCTTCCTCGACATGTGCTTCAGCCGCCCCACCGCGCCGCTGCTCGGCCTCGACATCCAGGGCAACGCCTACCGGTCCCTCGGGCCCGCGACGTCCCGCTTCAGCGCGTCCGCGGAGGTCGACATCGGGCGCGCGGTCGCGCGGCTCGCGGTCCTCGCGCTCGACCCGGCGACCGCCGCGCGCGTGCCGGGAACGGTGCGGCTCGCGCCGAACACGACGTCGCACGCCGAGCTCGCGGTCGCGCGCGTGCGCGGGGTGCCGCGGGGCGCGGTCGAGGGGGGGGGCCTCGGCGCGTTCAAGCGGGCGTTGAGCGAGAAGCCGACGGACGTCCTCGTCGACTACCTGAGGTGAGCGGACGGATGGGGGCTGAGAGGGAGGACGAGGACGCTGATAAGAGGCTGCAGGGTGCTCCTTGGGGAGGGGGTCGTCGACTTCTCGGCGAACAACGACAACGAGCTGATCAACCCGGGGCAGAGTCTCTGGAAGTGGAAGACGGTTGAGGACGTGATCCGTCAAGTCGCGTGAAACCTTCAGGGCTCCAATAGGGCTCCATCCGCATCTGGTTTCCTTTGTTGATGATGTACAATACACTCACGACCATGAACAACGGAGAAACGTCTCGCAACATATGTATGGTCGTGAGAGCCTCCGTGATCCACCCTGCGGCAACTTCTTCGCAGACAATGGTAGAGATGATTCCCCTACAGACACAACGAAGGTCAGTAGTGCACCGCATGTTTTTGAATAGATACACACGTGCCTCCCCCAACACGTCCTCCAATGTCCCACTGAGCCTAGTGTCGAACGTGCACAGGTCTTGGAAAACTCGTTTGTTGCAGCGGCAGCAGTCGAGGTCATCCGCGACTGCATGCGCATCCAGCGCATTCGGGACCGTCGTGAGTGATACTTTCAGCATGTGGTTTCACCATTACGAACCAACAAAAGAAGACACAATCACGAGAACATGCAGGGCCCAAAGGGCACGTAGTGGTGAGTCGTCAACTGGGTGAGTTGAAGAGGGCCAGCTTCAAGCTTTGAATTTCCGGCAAATGACTCTCCGACCCGCAAACCTGCCCATCTATGCTACCAGACCGTTCAAGACGTCACGACCCGCCGGAGTGCGCTGGGGCCCGTCTGTTTGCCCGGCATCTTCATCACGGACTCACCTCGCGCGCCGCTAGGGCGCGCCGCGGAAGGGGATAGAACGGCGCGGACACGCGCCAAGCGCATGTTTGACTCGCGGAAATTACCAACCGAAGCTCCACGTCCGACACCTTCCCTGCATAGCATGCATGAGGCAAACCGCACGCGTCGTCGATCCACAAAGGGCACCGCCGCTTGGACACGCCCGTCCAACGGTCTCGGCCTCACCTCTTGGCCACATGTGCAGCCAATATTCGCACTCCACCACCGACCACCGACCGCGCGCCAGTGCCGGCCACCCCCAAACGCACACTGCGGTCGCCGATGGAGAGAGAATCCTGAACCCATGACCATGCATATGCAGCGCCGGCCGGTCGCGCACGCCTCAAATTTCAAACGTCTTACCGGCGGTCGTGAGTTTCGACGGGAGCCACGACCGAGCTCGTCCGTCGTCATCCGCGGTCGTGATCGCGGCACGGCAAGTGAAAAGGGTTCGTGAGCGCAGATGTCGTGTGATTGCAGGTGCAGTGTGGTAGCTATAAAGCAAACAGAACGGCGTCCGGTCGCCTGAAGAGCGACCACGACCGCACGGGGAGGAGCGGCGAAGAAAAAGTTTAAACCAAGCAGCCGTAATACTTGGAGTCCACGTTGTAAAGTAGGCATGGGCGGGGAGGGCGAGGAAGGGGAGATAGTCGTGACGAGGCATGTCTTGTACGGAGCTGCGGAGGGTATGTACGATAAATGCCAATCACCGGGAAAGGGGGCTGAAAAGAACGCTGGGCACACGTCGCCTGGGAGCGGCGCGGCGGGGGCACCACCGGGGAGTAGAGCGAGCAGGCAATAGCGAAGGAGCACAGCAAGGCAGACGGAATCACGATGTCGGGGAGCATGCAAGGTCCGAGGGAGATGGATGCACATTCTAGTCGGTGTGCCGTGCGGGTGCTCGAGTCGGGAGAGTGAACGCGAGGAGGACTATCTGCCGGCTCGGGTGGGGGAAGACTAAGTGAGTATTTATATATGCGACAGTGTTGCTACACGGGCCTCTATACCACAGCAGCCGAAGCCGTGGTCCGCAAGTCCGTCGGGGCTGAGGTCGACCAGCCACCCGCCCCTGGCTCGGCGAGCACTTCGGTCCGAGCCGCGGGTGGGCGAGTCCGACGGCCACCCGCAGTCGCCGGCGGATCTATGTACACCTGCAGCGAGTCGTGCAGAGCAGAGAGCGCGAGCAGAAACCGGAGGCCTGCCTGGGGAGCGGGAGGCCGATCACAGTTTCTTGGCCTTCTTCTTGCGCGCGCCGTCGACGACGCCACCCGCGGCCGTGATCGCGCTCTGGAGCGTGCCCAACACGGCAAGCTCCTTGATGTCTTTTGGCGCGCCGACGACCTTGCCCCCGACGAGCAGGATCGGGAGTTCCCGCTGCTTCGTCAGGCGGAAGAGGAGCGGCGTCAGAACATGTTCGTCCGCTAGGGGAAGGGAAGCGTGTCAGTGGGACAAGACGAGGTGGAACGAGCCAACGCCACGCACGTCGCTCGTCGACCTCAACAATCGTTGGGGCCGGCTTGAGGTAGAGCGACGCAAGCGTCTGCTTGATCTCACGCGAAATGGGTGAATGGATCTAGTTGGGAGGGAGAGGGCCGGCCATCAGCACCACCGACTCGGTTGGACATACCCGCCCGCCACCGCCAAGTCCGAGAGCGCGCTTGCGATTTTGGACGCGGGGCGACGAGAAAGAGAGCGCACCTTGGAGTAGAGCATGACCGGATTCCGCGCCCAGACGTCGTCCATCACCGCCGCGAGCTCCTCCTCTGCGTGCGGGCCACGGGTGTCGAAGTCGAGGACGAGCTGCGGGTCGAGCGGGTGCGACGCGTCGATAGTCTGGGGGATCATGTTCTGTGGCAGGCTGGCTATGAAGCTTGAGAGCGCGCCGAGCTCTTCCGTCTCGTTCAGCCGGATTTGCGGACGGGACGCGGTGGTGGTGCCGGGGGGAGGTGGTCTGTGGTTGCGCATCGCGGCGAGGCGGAGCGCGTCTGGGGTCCAGCGCGACGGACCGGGATGGTCGGAGTGGTCGAAAGCGATCGGGTGGAGGACGGGCGGGGAGAGGAAGAGGACGTAGGCGGAGACGGCCATGAGGGAGAAGAGGGCGAGGAAGGTCATGCGGATCCACTGTGCCCTGGGCTTGCGGGAGAAGTCGAAGGGGGCGAGGTTGGGCATGGGGGTGAGGGGCGGGGAGTCGAGGGCGACATGGTGCATGTCGGGAAAGCGGGCAGAGAAAGTGCGCCGATGGGCCATCGTGGCCGTGCGGGATATAAAGTGAGCGACGGGAACAAAGGAGTGGAAGAGGCGTGCCCGAAGAGGTGACGGTCCGGGTCCAAGTCCTGCGCCCCCCGCTCCGCCCCCCGCCCGCCAGTTATTTGCCCCCAGGCGCCCGCCCTCAACGCCTCCTTGACGCCTCCCGTCGCTTGCCGTGGCGGTCATCGAGCTCGACATCGTCGACCCCGCGCACACCGTCGCCCGCCTCTGTCCCCGGCCCGCGTCCCACTGCGGACAGATAGCTCCCCCCGGAAATTATCCCATATCGCCCCCCGGAATGTTGGCCGTCTTGGAAGACTCCGCCGTGCCTACTTTTGTTGATCTCATCGTCACCACCACCGTGCCTCTCCCACCCAACACGCGGCGCTCGCGTGCCCGGCCAACGCTCCCGCCACGCGTCTCCTCATAAGAACAAGGGCATACCTCGCAAGTACTTGAGCATGCACCCGACCGTCATCGATGTCGCACACAAAGCCCCCGTGGCTCGGCCCGTGTTTTCTCCAGCGGCCCGCTCGACGTCTCCGAGCACGTTCATCGGATGATACGACCCATCAGCAACGCGACGGGGTTCTATCTGGTTCTATGCCAGACTGGCTCTCATCGCGCATCTCTACCATCTCCAAAAAGCACGATGCGCTCGCCATAAGGCGACGCGTGCAACCGCGCCGACTAGTGTTTTTGTCAGTCCTTTCTCGCCTTGGTCAGACAACCACTCCTCCGCCCAATCTGACACCGCACTGCGTGCCAGACGTCGTTTCACATGCGAGACACGCCCTAGGACGTCGGCTAGCTCGTCCGCCACTGGCACGATTAAAAATCCCAGCCTTGCTGCCGATCGAGCCCGCCCCAGCCCAGGCCGGCACCGTGGATAGCAGCCGCGACGGGCGCCATCAGCGCACAGCCGTATCGTCCTCTCCCGCACACGTCTTCCGCGGACGGCGGACGCGGCGAACTCAGGCCGAGCCGCGAATTTATGTCGCGGATGCGTTCGAGTTCGAACGCATCATTCGAACTCGAACGTTGATGCCCGTGTCCCGAACGGTCTCAGCCGCTGAAACCACTTCGGAGGCCGGAAGGAGTCTATGGGTATATGTATAGGAGGTACGATGATGACCCACTCTCGCCTCAGTACTTGGGGGCGCTGGTGGGCTTGCTCTCACTCCAAGATACTTATGTGTTCATTCCCTGCATGATCTCTGCTGACAACAAGCACCCGCGGAAACGGACTCGATCTCAGACCCGACATCCGCACACCCCCAGGTCTCAGTGCGAGCGTATCGTTCAGGCGTTCTCCTCTCGAGCCTCCGTGCTCCCGTATGTGGCTCGGAGGTGAGGTTCATCGCGCTTCCGAAGCCTTCTGTACATGCCGCCGAGGCTGATAATCATTGTTCGCCCTGAGGCCAGAGGGTCACTTATAAGCTTTTGCACTTTGTGTCTCACTGTCATCTGTCAGGTTGTCAAACCATTCAGATATCAGATGCCCGGTCCTTCGAGTCACTCCTCACCAATGTTCCGGGCATAGCATAGCGAAACTGCCTCTCTACCTCTAAATGTGCTTAACTGGCACATTCCGTCCAGCAGGCTCCGCAGGAACCCGCGAGAAACGCATCGCCCGGTTTGGTCAAGCGTTTATTAAAAACCTG
Organism: Epithele typhae; assembly: GCF_022376455.1. Taxonomy (NCBI): domain Eukaryota; kingdom Fungi; phylum Basidiomycota; class Agaricomycetes; order Polyporales; family Epitheliaceae; genus Epithele; species Epithele typhae. Next base: position 798,559 of record NW_025954196.1, on the reverse strand, counting down.
CACATGTCCGTGGCTTCTCCGACCCGTGAGTCTTCTGCCTCTTTCTGGCCTCGTTGTCGCTGGAATGAGGACGATCTTCTCACTGGTACAGTGTGACTGTGGAGTCCACTACAGCAGCACGCTGGTAAGTCGCGGCTGAGAAGCTGCGCTGGGGAACTTTCGTCTCGCACAGCGTCAAGCGGCTGCTCCCCGCCCCACCGATCTTACAGCTATACCTTCTCAGTTGGTCATCTCGGTAATGCTCCACATCTTGCCAGCATCGTTTTGCTGTGCTCTTGTGCTCGATGGGAACACAGTTCAACTTTTCAGTGTTCCGCTGCACGTATAGAGCCACGTCGCAGCCGATACTCCGTGCCAAAGGCCAAACGCTCTCTTCTCCGCGCCATCAAACCAACGTCGTTGTCCCCAAAATCGAATCCTACAATACAGTCATTTTTGAAGCCTTCACGCACCCGCGCGAAGCTCGTCCTCCACCGTCGTCCACTTCCACAGGCTCTCCCCCGGGTTGACGAGCTCGTTTCCGTTGTCCGTCGAGAAGTCCGCCGCGCCCTCGCCCAGGATCACCCTAAGCATCGCCGCGTCCGGCCCCGGTCAGCGCCTGGCACGTCCCCGTCCCCGCCGCGGTCCGCACTCACCTCAGGTAGTCGATGATGGTCTTCCCCGCCGGCGCCTCGCGCAGCGCCTTCCGGAACGCCTCGAGGTCCTCCTCCTCGACCGCGCCCGCCGGCACCCCGCGCACGCGCGCGACGGTCTCCGCGAGCGCCGCGGTCGACGTCGTTGTCGGCGCGATGCACAGCACGTCGGGCACGCGCGCGGCGGAGGGCGCGTCGAGCGCGAGGAGCGCGAGCTGCGCGACGGCGCGGCCGATGTCGGTCGTCGCGGAGAGCGTGAAGCGGGTCGTCGCGGGCCCGAGCGACTTGAATTGGTTGTTCTTGATGTCGAGCCCGAGGAGCGGCGCTGTCGGGGCGCAGGCGGGGGGGTCAGCGGAGGCCTGGGGAGACGAAAGGGGCGAGAGGGACGGGGCGCGCACCGAAGGGAGAGCCGAGGAGGAAGAGGAACATGGAGGTGTAGAGAGCGATGACCTTCTTGTCGGAGAGCGCGGCGCGGGTCTCGGCGGCGAGCTCGTGCTTGAACTGCCACTCTTTGAACTCGTACCCGGGGAAACTGGTGCGCGCGTGGTCGCTGAGCGGGACGGAGCGTCAGCGGGGAGGTTCTGGTGTTCTGCGCGGCGTCACGCACATTCCGAACTCGCTCAGGAAGTACACCTTCGCAGGGCTCGCTGCGACTGCGGCGAGAACCTTCTTGTGCGCGTCGGGGACGCTCGTCGGGAGCGTGTTGATGACGACGTCGGCACCCTTCAGAACTTCGTCGAGCGAGTCCTCGAAGGAAAAGAGCTCGGCGCCGAGTGCGGCAAGCTCAAGGGCTTTGGCGGCGTTGACATCGCGAGTGGTGATGCGGACAGTGGGGAAGGCAGAGCGGAAGTCGGTGAGGAAGACCTTAGAAATCCAAACACCTAAAGTAGCAGAAGAGCAGTGAGGAGGTGCTTTCGTGTCGAGCTTTACTGGAGAGCACATACCGAGGAGTCCAGTTCCGCCAATGATGACGGCGGTAGCCTTTACGTTTGTGTTAACCTTGACGCCTGACATGGTACGGTAGTATTCTTGAGTGTTATCGAGAGCTTGGGTATGAACTTGAAGTTGACTGCTTGACCTGTCACGTACTTTTATATAGGGGATTCGAGCCGTACCAAACACCGACCATTTACTAATCTATGGTGTCGATATGTCGTGATCAGTGGCTTCGCCGATCGCAGGTATCGGTTAACCGACCGTCGCTACCTTGCGGCGTGCGGGTCAGCTGGTCACTACCGCCATTGCACAGCGCTAAGGTGAGACAGTGAATCAGCACCACAACGTAGTCACAACAGATGAGTAAGAGGTGATGCATTGATGGCCTGGGCCAGTAGGTGATAGCGATCGGCCTAGGTCCAAGAATGTAGCAAAGATGTTGAGGAGCATGCTGACAAATTCCCTTAGTTGTCAAGTTCGGGGGCGCCTCGGGCAGACGTTCGTCTGACACTCACCTCTCGGCCTCATCCCGCCAAACACTTGGCCATCACCCCCACCGTCAGGCGCCGCAGAGGCCAAGACATCATTATATATGCGCCAAAGCTCCCATGGCGAAAACGAGTAAACCTAGTTTATACTCGCTATGGTCCTTCCATGTGCGTGTCAACCGTGAGGGTCCTCAGGAGATTTGAGATTTCTCCGAGCTAGCCGCCGAAGTGGACGATATCCTGGGGGTCTTGAGCGATGGTAGCACAGACGATGCCCCGTTTCAAGTGGTAGAAGCCGTAGGCTAAGGATGTGGGGATTCCACATCCTCGGAGCCCAGTTAAATGCTCGATGTCGTGACTCCCTTTCATACGCGTAAGCCGCATATATAAAAAGGCTGCAAGTGTGTTATATTCTTGTGCAAAGGGGGGTGAGTGAGAGAGATACATGGCAAATTCGTGGGCTGAGACAAATTTACATGAATATACGCTTCAACTCGTCAAAGTTGTGATTGAGAGCACTGACCAGACTTCTCCGCATCTGAAGAGCCGCCCCAGCGTGTCGATATCGAGGCAGGGCGCTTCTTCCAGCGGCCAGTCGAATATTAGCTCTTAAACAAGCGTGTGTGGGGGTAGCCCACGCCATTCCAGCCTCAGGGAGGCACTTGCGCCATCACTGAAGCGTCCCATGGGTCACATATTGAGAGTGGCACGTTATCTCAGGGTGTCGACGCGAAGGGGTGCTGAGAAGGAGCTGACCTGGTACTATTCGGCCCCTAAACATTTGGTCGCAGATTCTGCACCTGGATACTGTGTGATTTAGATACGAAGTTATACTATAGGCTCACCTTTTGCCACTAGAGAAGGCAGCCTACTCAGCCTATTTAGTGGTCCGTTCGTTAGAAGACGCTAGGGAGAATTGTCTTCATAAGGGTGTATTCCGTAGCTCACCGCTCATTTCCGACTGCAGCGACGATGCATCATAAGTTATAACGAGCGATGGGGTTCGAGCAAAATGTCATCGGAGAAGGACCAGAGTTGGACGACCAGACTCCGGCGACACATCACAGGCCGGGCGCTGCGGGCCGAGTCCGTTTGGAACGCGGCCCGTTTCAGCGGTCTTCTCATTGTCCGTCCATCATCTCTTCGTACACACTGACCCCAAGACTCGGGGCACTCGAGCATAGATACCCAACATGTCTGGAGCGGCGCGACCAAAAATCGACTACGTCGTGTTTGACATGGACGGTGAGCATATAGTTGACGAACTCTTGATCGTAGCTCAGACAAGCACTCTTTCCACAGGACTGCTCATAGATTCCGAGCGGGTCTACACCGATGTCACCAGTACGCCTCCCAAGCTCCCCGCCCCATGTCGTTGACCGACACGACGCGCAGACGAGCTCCTCGCCCCTCACGGGAAAGAGATGACTTGGGACATCAAAGCTGGGCTCATGGGCAAACGTACGTCCCGCCCTTCCGCCCCCCTCGCACCACCCAGGGCTCAAGGCCGCTCCCGCCTCCCCCTTCTGGCGTAGCCGAGCGCGAAGCCGCCGCGCACCTGCTCTCCTTCTTCCCCGATCTCCCCCCGAGCTTCACGATCGACTACTACCTCACCGCCCGGCGCGACCTCCAGGACGAGCGCTGGCCGTCCGTGCGGCCGCTCCCGGGCGCGCTGAGGCTCGTGCGGCACCTGCACAAGCACGGGGTGCCGATCGCGCTCGCCACGGGCTCGCAGCGGCGCAACTTCGAGCTCAAGTCGGCGCACAACGGCGCGCTCTTCGACTGCTTCGAGGCCAAGGTCGTCTGCGCCGACGATGGGCTCTTCCCGCCCGGGAGGGGGAAGCCGCACCCGGACATCTTCCTCGTCGCCGCGGAGAAGTTCCTCGGGCTTGACGTGGGCACGGGGGAGATGAAGGAGGGCGGGGTGAGCGAGGAGGCGCGGGCGGTGAGGGCGAGGGGACTGGTCTTTGAGGATGGCATTCCCGGGGTGCAGGCGGGCAAGAGGGCCGGGATGAGCGGTGAGTTTGCTCGGCCAACTGCTCGCTTTCTTGATTTCTCAACAGACGGTGTATTCTTGCAGTGGTGTGGGTACCCGATGCGAATCTCTTGGCCGTTGGAGCAGAGACGCCATCGGGGGACGAACAGGCGGACATTACGCTAAAGTCTCTGGAAGAGTTTGTCCCAGAGGAGTGGGGGCTGCCCCCGTATGATGCGCAGCCATGATATCTGTCCTATGTAGAGACACGCAACAGTCCTAAGGATACTAAATAGAAGGTGTGTTATGGCAATGCTGTTCGTTTGACTCGTGCTGAGCTTGTGTCTTTTTCAGACCCAAGTTGTAGCTATATATCCGAAAAAAATGTGATACCTTCACGCCTAAAGCAACCACGTCTAGTCTCGTGGCCTTCACGCTCCAACCACCTTGAAAGACGTGAGCTGTCAGCTTCTCACGTTATCTAGTCATCTCCCGTCGACTATGATTGTTTGGACAGTTCCCGGTTGTTCTCCAATGTCCTTTCGGGAACTGCGCGAGCGATCGCTGTAGTCGAATTCGGGGTCAAACGTACAACACCATTACTGGCTTTCGGTGACGTGACATCCCGACCCGCGATGGTCGTATTGCCGCCAGCTCCTCCTCCTGCCCGTCGAGCACGCGGGACGCCGGAGGCGATGCGCACTGTGCGTCCGCTGTAAGTACCAGCTGTCGGGGATGAGCAGCCCGTTCCTGCCAAAGTAACTCTCGCTCACCGCGCCTTCCCTAGCTTCGCTTTCCCTGCCTGCAGCGAGAACACGTTCGACGCCCTCGCGTGCGAAGATGCCGAGGGCCTCAAGGCCTCATGACCGGTGCGTGGGCCTTCCCATTCTCTCCATCTTTTCCCACCCCACATCCTCGAAGTTCGAGGACGCAGGGAGGTTGAACGTTTGAACCTTCGCTTTTGCTTCTCCGCGGCCGCGTGCGCTTGGTGGGGGCGGCGGTGGGCGCACGTGTGCGGGGTCACGCTCGATGACGACGTTCTCGGCCGGGCATGGGCGATGTTGGACGGGCTCGAGGACGAGCCGCGGCTCGTTGCGGCCGTGAACAGGGAGAATGAACGCCAAATCCCACCAAGTGCCATCCGACTCACCGTGAAGCAAAAGTCAAGAAGGCCATGTCATGCACCGTACTATGAGCGCTATGAGCACCCATGGACCGGCGTAGACTTCGCACGGTTGTTTGCAAAGATTCCGCATGTATAAATCAGCAATAAAGTAGCCAGGCAGCCAGGTAGGTAAGCCGAGAAGCCTGAGAGAGTACATGTACCATGATACTAAATGCGCTGGGTAATGTGATGTGTGTTTGACCAGTCCTATGGTGCTGTCCGAGCAAGTGAGCTCCATCCCAAGATAGTAGTACAAAGCCTGGTAACGAGTGGATCGTCGCTGCCGATGGAGCGCGGCTGGACAGAGAGCAGAAGGGGATGGGTAGATGGGGTCCGGTAGTCCGGGAAGATTACTGGTGTGGGTGGGTAGGAGGCAGGCGGTGATGACAACGGATAGTAAAAAAGTACGTGAAGAAATGACAGAGTCTGCTGCGCAAGCGTGAAAGAGGGAAGAAGCTCCCGAGTCCCGAGTCATCATGGTTCCCCGCCAGCCCAGGATATATGCGAGTGAAAGATACGTGGGCCACTGGCCGAAGCCAACGTGCCCCATGACTCACAGCAGCGAGAGGAGTAACGCAATAGACGCTCCGGCGACCGCGGAGAGCGACGGTGAGACGGAGGCAGCGGCCGAGTTAGATCCCTGCGACTGCTTCTCCCCCGTCGTGTTTTCCTCAGAGCTCGTGAGTGTCTCAGAGCTCGGGAGCTCAGCGACAGGGTTCATTGCATGAGCGCCAATCTTGCCATTTCCGATCATGACCTGGACGCCGACGGAGGGAACTCCGTTGACAACGACGAAGAGGACTGTGGGAAGGGGTCGCTCAGAAGACTACAAGATCAGCCAGGGGTGGAAGGAGACGTACGAGCAGGGCCGGGAGGGTACGCCGCCGCGTTGGGCGGCATCTGGGAGACGTGAAGCGTCGCGCTACCGTCAGGCTGACCGGTGTACGTCGAGTCGAGCTCGATCATGCGCTGCCCCATGTTCTGGTGTCCCTTGTTCAGCGGCATCCCATGACGCAAGGAGAATAGCACGTACCATCCCATGAGTCGAGAACCCGGTCCGGATGACGACGACCTTGGCGCTCTTAACGCTGCCCTTGTCGTGGAAGAGGTCTTTCTCGCTCAACCTGACGTTGAAGTACGGCCCACCGTATGAAAGCGTCGAGGGAAGACCAGCAGGCTCGGGCCGGCGCTCATTGTAGTACGACGGGTAGAAGTACTCGACACGGTACTCGGTGGGGAAGGTGACCTTGTCGACTGCGTAGTCCGCGTGAGGGTTGGATCCAGCCACTAACACGGAACCTATGCGCATTGCAGACGCTATTAGTACAAGAGGTGGTAGATGAGAAGAAGACTCACCGTCGGGCAGGAGTGTGGCGCTGGAGTGGTACATGCGCGGAATCGTGGAGGCGGAGAGACCGTCGCGCGACCAGCGCGAGCCCTGGGCTGCGCTGGGGTCGTAGATGATGGGCATGAGGACGGGCTTGTTGGCGTACGACTCCTGGATTGTCCAGGCCTGAGTACCGTAGCCCGCAGTGCCGGTCTCCGCGCCGTTGAGCATCAGGAGCTTGCCGTTCGGGAGGTTGATGAACTGGCCCATCGAGCGGCCCTCTGGGAGCGGGTCGTCCTGGACGTACGAGCGGGACAGATCGGGGGTGATGCGGACGCATGAAGTGGAAGCGGGGTAATCTACGATTTCCCAGGCCTTGGGCGTCCAGTGGTCCGGCTGAATGTCAGAGCCTCCGCAGAAAAGGAGAGTGGCCGTGTAGTTGTTGTCCTTGGTCAGCGGGAGCATGGCGGTGGCACCGCTGGCGGGGTAAACACGGACGGCGTCGGGCATGTCGTCGAGCGGGATCTCTTTCTGAGTCTTCCAGTCGAGGAGCGACGTCTTCCAGTTGGACTGGAGGAAGATTTTCCCGGATGGGAGAGACCACGCCAGGGGGTAGAGGTTGGCAGGGAGGGTGGTTGCGAGAAGTGGGGAGTTGATGATGCCTTTGCCGTCCGGAGGGAAGATCTCCCAGGTCGGGTTGTCCTGGGATCGATCGTTGACGTACCCTCCGTTGTCGCAACCTCCCAGCTTCAAAGCATGCGTCAGTTGAATGAAAGTCCACACCTGTAATGAAAGGCTTACTATGATCGCAGACCCGTCCTCGAGCGTCTCACTGTAGGAACGCTGTATTAGCACCGCATGCCTCCACGCCCCGTACGGACTTACAGGGTTGGGTACCACCTCCTGGTTGTCATCGGAGTGGTCGTGGTCCATTCGCAGCTCCCGTCGTCGCAGGGGTCGATCAACCTACACACCAAATGTATGCTGTCACAATCACAGCGCACGAGCATAAGGCGAGCGGACTCATTTACCGGATCCTGGGGTGGAGGTTAGCCAGCTTGAAAGAGAAGACAAAATTGGACGTACGAATGGCCGCCGTCCGGGTCATCGTACAGGCCGCCGCCAGTCTGAGAGTCGGCTTGGACGCCTCCAGCGGTGACCGCCTGGTTGCCTCCAACGTTGATCCAAGTGCCGTTACCGAGGACGGTGCCGCCAGCACAGAACGTGTTGGTGATAGCGTCCATCGGACGACCATCGTTGGTGCTGATGGAGTACTCTGCGAGGAAGCCAGTGAGTAGAGCAGGGGTGATCGAACGGCATATATGCATACCAGCAGCCCATGCGGGATGACCGTTGATCTTGGTGGGGTTGTCTTCAACCTTGTCAACGATGTAAACCTTGTCAAGGGTGCCGAGGAACAGCTGGGGAAAGCGGGCATTAGACGTCGAGGCGGCAAAGTGGTGGTGCGAGGGACATGCCTGCTGAGCGCTGACGATGCTGTCTCCGACGATCTTGAAGGAGCCGAGGGGAGCATTACTGGTGCCAGGCTGACCAGGTGTGGCGGCTGCGTACGCCGAGGCAAAGAGAGAGAGGGCGGAGGTCGCGGCGCGGAGGTCGAACTGGTGCAAGCGACCCATCCCGACAGAAAAAACGACACAGGTAGCCCGAAAGGCAGGGAGGAGAGCAGACGAGAGGAGTCGCGGAGACTCGCGGAGAGGCTGGCAAAAGGAGCGATACCAGAAGGCGGGGAGAGAGGGCGTGGGGGCGATAGAAGAAACGAGGCGGGCGTGCTGAGGGAAGGACTATGTACGGCGGGGGCTGGCACCCATCCTCGACTGCTGGTCGGTGGACGTCCAGAGGCGCCAACCGCGATCGAGCCCAGCTGGAGGCGAGCATCGTCGGCGCGGCTTCCTCTTGGCTTGCCCTACCTAAGGACCTGTCAGCAGCAGCTCGATTCAGTTTGCTCACTTGCACACGTCCCACGGCTGGGACCACAGCCGGTCCGCGCCCACAGTGAAGTACTTAGACAGAAGTCACATGGCAAGCTACGCTCGTGCGGGGTGTTTGTGCGCTGGGAATGTCTAGACCGTGAATCGGTCACGCGCGGGGTCGAGAGCGCGCGCGGCGTGTGTTTCGATCGCGGGGAGAAGGGTTCATTGTCGTCGATGGTTGGCGGAGAAGAGCTCGGTGGTGGCTGCAAGCGCCCACCTCAACGCCAACTTGCCGACGCGCCAAGCCCAATTTCTGCCACAGCTATGCCACAGCCACGACATATGCGACCCACCTCCGCACGAGCCCGCTCGTCTCGCCAGCAGCACACTTTCTCCACCAGCCAACCCGTGATCTCCCGCCGGCCTCAACACCTTCAACGCCGCTACCCCCTCCTCGCCCCACCGACGACGTTGTACTAGTACAGATGCGCATTTCCGTTCGCATCCAGCGAGCTCGGAGAGATAGAAGTGCGGCACAGCACGTACGCCAGCAATCGGTAAGGATACAAGTCTGGCATTCGCCTTCGTGCACGTGAAGGACTGAGGACCTCAAAGATCCGAGGAGTTTTCCGCATCGCCCTAGTTACCCGGCGCGGCGCGGCGCGGGCCCAGATGGCAATGGCCTGGACACTCAGTTTCCTGGTGGTCAACACTGGCCGCAAAGTGGTATACTCAATGCGCCAGACGTCTCCAACACACCACAACCACGGACACGGGGTTAGTAGCGTCTCAGGTGAATCGTTCCCCAGTTCTCGATGACCGCTGATGATGTTGAGGTACATACTCCAGGTGGATGTGGTGCATTCCTGGAGACGCAGAGGAGCTGATGAGTTGACAGCACGATAAGCATCAGGGGCTGCTACAATTCCGCACGATGATGGCCAGAAGAACAAAGGTACCCCACCGCGGCCGCATTTCGACGAATGGGTACTTACGCTGTACGAGTTAATTTCGACTGGTAACGTAGCTAGGCTGCCTCGTGCCCGTCACCACATCAGTTCCAGCAGGCCCGACGCACCGATAACAGTCGGATTCTCTGGGTCAGCTGCGAAGGTCCCGAACGACGTCCTTCGGCGCGGACGGGAAGGTGGTAGAGATGTGGAAGAGTTGGTCGTAATTTTCCTGGTCTTTCCTCCCGCGCCGACGCACCAGCTCCTTCCGTATCTCCTCGGGACCAGGATAATCGTGCACCTAAAAATGAATCCAGCTGAGTGCTATACTGCCAGGTGCATGGCAAGAACTTGACGGAGATATCCGGTCGATATGTAGCCATAATCGTCGCCGCCTCGATGATCGGTCCGGACCACTGCCCGCCCTCCGCCCTCCTACACTCTCCTCGTAATCCCTTGTCATTCTCGCAAAGGCATGATACGCAAGGCGCATCCGTCCTGCCCAGAAAGCACTGGCACTCGGTCGGAAGGAACCGTCACGCGTTCGCCCCGATGACCGCCCATGCAGTGGCTAGCTGGGTGTGCGCATGCCTATCGCAGGCATCTGCCGCTCGCTTCCAACACAACGCCCCACCTCTTCCAGAATGCCTAGGAATTCCGCTCTCGTGCGGCTGGAGAAGACTGAGCCTTTCCCGCCAAGGCCTAGCGCGCGGGCGATCCGGCAACGCGCGGATCCCGAGGGTGGCGCGGCGGCTTCGCGCACTGACGAACAGCATCAGCGGTGTGCGGCGGTGCCCGAGCCTGTCCCCGATGCGCGCACACGAGGACAATGCGGCGATGGGGAAGAGCGGTTCACGCGCTCCCCGCCCGGCCGCGCGCCCGCTCCCGCTCGATGGCGGACCTGGTAGCGGTTTGGACCCCGGTTTCACGGGGGGTGCCGTGCTCGGACACGACGGAGATGCGTGGCTTACAATAGGGGAAGAGCTGATGGAAGGGATGTGTGTAGATATGGAAATTCGCTGCGGGTGGCACTTTATCTTCTCATTTGGAGCTGGGAAAACATATTTGGGGGGCGGCCACACCTTGCGGGGAAAAGTCGAGAAGTCGTTGTACGCATTCAAACGAAATCCAGAAGACCAAGGGGGAGCAAGGGCAAAAGAATGAGCCCAGCATCATGTACCTGGAAACCGAGGATTGTCTCAGCGATTGGGGCATGACGTCACACTCCGATAACCACGTGATGATTCTCCTCGAGTCTGATACTCGACGCCGCATTACGGTAATGTCGGGAACAGCAGTTAATGCGAGGTATTCATTTCACAAGAGCCTGTCGTCAAAACGCATGGCAGGCTGCTGACCGGGCTGGTCAATTTGCCTCACGCAAGGCCCGACCACGTACGGAGTCACCCCCGCTTTCACTTCCGTGTCCGGCCGGGACTCGGGGTGTTGCTCCGCACCGAACTTCTGCGCATCACTTTGACAGGGAAATTAATTCCCCGCGGAGCCTGGGTGATGCATGTCCAGTCCACAGCCCATACGTTCTCCTTTCGACGTCCGTGCTGCGGCTTCGATGTCCCGACTACGCCGACTGTAGGAACGGCCCCCTGTTGCGGGGCTCTTCCTGATACTGCACACTTCTCTCCGTCGAGGGCGCTGCCGTACGCCCCACTCGGACCATATTTGCGGCTGGACGGGTGAAGTAGAGGACAGGCGCGGGCTCCCGTGGACAGCGGGGGCGCGAAGTGGCTCGGACTCCAAGGGCGCGTCTTCTCGTGGTTCGAGGAAAAGATGCAATCGCATGGCAGCCCTGGCCCGCCGACGGTGCCACAGAGACCACAAATAAATGCCTGTGGAAGCCGCTACGGAGAGACATGATTGTTGTTGTGTTGAATGGCTTCTGGCAGCCCGACAGGAAGGTGCGGCGGCGGGCGACTGGGCACAGCATGACGTCGGTGGGCGCAGTGGGCGGGAGACGCCCAAGGGCAGCGCTGAGGGAGGGCTGGAGCGAACGGAGGCGAGAGAGCTGTCCCCCGGCCCCAAGGCACATTTGGACGAGTATAACACGCCAAAACGCCCCACAATCCTCCTGCCTTTCTATCCCGCGCAGGTCCTGCCGCCATGCCCGTTCTTCGCGAACAACCACCATCCCCTTCCCCAAAGTCTCCAACCGAGCCCCCCGCTGCACCGCGACCGCAGTCCTCCCGCCCATCGGCCTCCTCGGATCTTTCCTCCTCCTCCTCCTCTTCCTCCTCCGTGCCTTCGCTCACCAGCGAAGAGTCCGCCACATCCTCGTCGGACTCTGAAATCCTCGCCTACCCTCTCGGGCGACTATCATTGCAAGATCAGGGTCGGTCTCACCCGCCGCTCGTGCAGCCCAAGGCACCCAGCAAGGTACACTTCCCGCCCACGTCATCCCCGCCAGCACCCAACCGCGCTCTCGATCAGACAGCCACACGGAACGAGCGGTCGGTGGCCATGCTCGAGCGCGAGCATCACCCAGAATGGCGCAGTGCGGGCAGGGACAGCCCAGGTGAGCATTCCCACCCCGATTCCCCGCGCCCTGGTTCGCGCCTGCTTTCCTGGACGGTCTCCGACGGTGCCTCTTGTCTGAGGTCTCGCGTTTCCCCTGTTGGTCTGCGTTTGTGCCCGTGAAGGGGATCACGTCAGACGGGAATACCTGTGTTCCGTCGGGGCTCTCGAGGCACCGCCTGATCCGCCACGATGACGACTGCAGGGCTGCGTGGCGCGTCAGTGGAGAGCAAACTCTAGATGCTGAGCGAGCGGAGCGGTCAGCAACGGGGGACGGGAGGAGAAGGATGAGCACAGCGGGCAAGTGTGGCTGGAATATTACCTTTTGGCTTTGACTTTGGTGTTCTTATCACTCCAGTCGCCGGTCCCTCGTCCGTCGGGTGACCGGCAAGAGGCACCGTGGGTGAGGCGTCGCGCATGCATATTTGCCGAGAGGGTGGCCATGTTGCGCTCATATGATCTCCGTCACTGATCCAATAATTCTCTACTTCCCAGCTCCTTCCCCCGCTTTCGCCGCTTCTCCCCTCCCCTACTCTCCTCTCGCCTCCGCCTCCGCCTCCGCCGCCGCCGCCCGCCCGACCGCCCCTCGCCGGGCGTCGTCATACTCTAAACGCCACGCTTCCTTCGACTCGCCTAGAGAAATCCCTCTGCCATACATGCCCCACCGCGAACCCTCCTACCCCACACCATCCTCCTCCACATCCCACTCACAAGGCCCCGGCATCGACTCCAACTCGCCCACCCGCCTCACCTGTCTCGCATCGGACTCGTGGCCAGATTCGTCACGACAGGCCTACGGCGAGACCGCCGCCAGCTCGTCCTCCGACAGCACACCGTCGACTTCGTCGTCGCCCCCCACGTCGATGGGCGGCGATCCAAAAGCGTCAAGGGCGTCGGTCGCGGACTACATGGACATGTCGGACTCGGGTCCGTCCAGTACGCTCTTCCACTCCTCTCGTGGCGTACAGCACCCCCGTCCCCAGTCGCCGCGGTTAGCGTCGTCGTCGTCATCGTCGACAGCGCTGCCGCTCTTCACGCGCCCGTTCTCGTCGCCCGACGCGTCGCGGGCTATCATCTCACCCCGGCCGATGCGACCGCCCGGAGTGCCAGACCGGGGGTCGACAGCAAGTCTACCGCTCCCGGCCGACACACCGTTGCACACGCTGCCTGCGCTCGCGGGCGGACCAATCCAGGAGGATGTGGAGATGGTGTCGGCAGCGCCAACACGGCCATCGTCGAGCCGGCCGAGCGTTGGGAGTCATCAGGCGTCGACGTCATTGGTGCCGTCATCGTCGGGGTGGGCTGCGCGGCGGTCGCCATCGCTGGTGTCGGAGATGGAACATGAGGAGTTCATGTCACTCGTCGCGAACCGCATCGTCCACCGCGCCTATTCGGCCTCCGCCCTCTCCCCCCACCACCCCACATCCGCGGAGCGCCCTTATCCCCCGCCTGCGCCGCCAACGGTGCTCACCCCGCCGCCACCACCGCTGAGCCAAGCGCGCGGACCGGCAGCACCTTACGAGCCGTTCCTCGCGCACGCACCGCCGCCACAAGACAGCTATGTCGCGGTGGACACGCGTCCGACGGAATACCGACTCGTGGTCCGCTTACCAGGTTTCAGGCGGGACGCGATGTAAGTGCACGTTCCTGTCACGTGTGACCGCAGACCCTGATGCTCCACTTGCGCGCGTCCATCAGCACGGTTTCATCGCGCAAGAGGCGAATTCTGCATGTCGTCGCCGACTCGTGGGAGCCCAACGGGGGTGAGTGCCTCTCGCGCTGCGGAACGGACCTCGGAAAGCTGACGGCCGATGGGGAACCCAGGCCACTTCGAGCAGCGGATATCGTTTGGATACGACGCCATCCTCACCCAGGTCCGAGCCGAGTTCGACGGAGAACACCTCCAAGTGATCGTCCCCCGCAGGGCCGTCCCCATGACGTGAAGCCGGTCGCGCGCCCGCGCTCGACTATGGGGGCGGGACGAGGCGGATAGCCACTAATTAACTCGTCACGGCGCATATTCCCCACCACGATGATACAGCCGCCGCACGGTGCGGCCTAATGACTTACAACCACGCTAACCACGATATCGCATACACCTCATCGTATCCATCCATCACTATCGCTTCCGCCAGCCTCTCGCCATCATCCCGCACACGCACCGTACCAGCCGTCTATCGTCGCAAGCACCGCTCCCCCCGCACATTCCCCGTCCACTGCTCTGGCGCACGGACCGGACCATCGCCTGCTGCCTCGCGGTTCGCCACCGCCTCTGCCCTGGGCCCTCGTCCCGTCCTCCATGTATACCGCTCGTCGTCCCGGATCCCCAGACCGCGTCCTCAGTTGTCCTGTCCGGCACCGCACTGTACGTACCGCTCGCACCTGCTCTGTATCACTGTTGCTCCGCTGTGTCTCCTTCAAAGCCGGTGGGTTGCTCCCGCAAGTCTCTCCGCATCAAGAACAAAGCAGTCCCGAAACGGACCACAAAGAAGCGACAACGGGGGGGTTCCTGCGGTGACCCTGAAGCCAACCGGGGGAACATGCGGCCAGTACTGCTGCTGAGCGTGTCCTGCTCAGGCCCCAGCTCCACCAGCACTTGTCCAGTGGGCGGGATCGGAAATGGGAGCGGGCGGTGATGGTGCGATCTGTCCCTGCCCTTTTCGCACCTGCTCCTCCGTCCATGGCCCACATCGGGCAAGACGCACCCGGCTGTGGCGCGTCATGGGGCCACGGGCGCTCGGAAACGCTGGCCACAAAATCGTCTGGTTTGGCAAGGCGAGGCTGCGGTGGCTGTTCCTCTCTCTCGCCCGCCCGCGCAGCAGCGGCCAAGGCGTTGTCGCCGCCCGTGTTTGGAATACGAGGATCGCGCGTGGGGAGCGGAGGATCAGCTGCCCGGGCCGCGGAGAAAGGCGGCCCTGTGCTTGCTGCGCACACGCGATCGCAAGAGGCCCTCGCCGCTCGGTCAACGCTCTCGTTCACTGCGTCCCGCGCAGTCTGCTTTGGGCGGCGCGTGGTGATGTTCTTGTTCTGCTTGCCTTATATATCCGTCTCTTCCGCGTGGGCGCCGCAGGGGCCTCACCGCGTTTTCGATCGCCCTTGCCCGTTCGTGATAGTCGTTTCTCTCTGCCCCCACCCTCAGATACCAGACCTGTGCCACTACCTCCCCGTTCCGCGTCGACTCGCTGCAGTTGTCGTCACTTGCACCCGCACATTGTAAACACTCAAATACATGCTCGTTTATGTCCCACATGCTCTAGATCGCCGCGCTGTCGAAAGTCGTAGCGCGACGCCTCCCTCCGCAAGCACAATTCCGGCGAACCCTCAATCCTGTTTCCATCCTCTCCCGTGCAAGCACCTCGTGTTGTTGTTGTACCACGTACCCGTCGTCGCCTCTCGCGACCGGCACGCCGTATCCCCGCACCCCCGTACGGCCGGGCACCCACCTAATACATAGCAAGAAGCCCGTAAAAGCCCGCGCGGCCGTCCCGTGGCCCCTTACGTTCCCGGGCGCGCGTGACGCACGACGGCGCACGGACGCGGCGCGGACTCGCACCCGCGCAACGTAAGTCCGTCCGCCCGTCCTCAGCCGTCCTCGCGCTGTCTGAGTGGGATCGCCTCGAGGCCCGCGGCTCGCGGACGTGGCAGGGGCGGACCAGGGCAGACCAGGGCCAGCTGGCAGCCCCGCCGTCCGTGGGGACAGGCACGCGTTTCGCTGAATTCGTCCGCGGCGGGCGAGGCCGTCGACCGTAAGTAGCATGCTCGTCACGCCGCACACGCGATGTCCCGAAGGCCCGCAAGTGCGTGGGCGAGTGCGTCGGGCAGCACTACCGCCCCGCCGCCGTCGCCGCCTGGTTGGTTCGTGCACACACGGGAAGAGGGGCCGCGGCTCGCAGCGCGCGTGCATGGACTGCAGGACTGCAGCTCTTAGTGCGCGTGCAAGAGCGTTGAGCCGCACACGCGTTAGCTCGCGCTAGCGTCGGGTCGAGCCGGTGCACTACAGTACTTACTCAGTCTTAGTGAGTATGTGCGCGGCCGGGCAGGCGCCACCTGGGTCTCTCGAACCTTCGCTGGGGTTTGTGACCGTGGGTGCGGCACGTCAAACCCTGCTCTCGCGTCCGTGCGCGCGAGCGGGGTTGTACGCACGTCCGGTTTGTGAGGCCCCTGCGCGCGCGCATAGGTGCCCGCGCGGAACGGGGACCATACGCCAGCGAGCGGGACGCCAGGCTCCGCACGTCGGCGGGAGGCATGGCGAAGCCCGGGGACGACGCCCACCGCTCGATGCGGCAAGTAAGAAAGAACGGGCGGACAGCTGGCACAGCCGCCGCGATCGCCATGTACGCAACTGCGGTAGGCCCAGCACCCACAGCCTGCACCCCAATCTGGGTCCAGTCGTGCGGCTTTTGGACACCGGACGGCCAGGCCTAGGCCCGTCGAATTCCGGCGCACGTCGCTGGCAGGTCGGCTTTCGGACCCAGCGAGGGCCTCAGTAGCGGCAAGCCTAAAAGCTTGTGAGCCAATCGCACCCAGGGGCCCGCGGTCCAGACCGCGCGCGACGGGTGATGGACCTCTTCCAAGGTCTCGGACTGCGAGAGCCTGCGCGGGTGAGAAAAGTTTGATTGGATCGAGGGGCCGCGGCGGTCTAGGCCCTCGCCGCGGTACAGAAGCGCTCGACGGAAGGGATCTCGTCGAGATTTCGGCGCAATTGCTCGCGGGGACCCCATCGACATATGTGTGCGATGCTACATCGACCTTCGTGCGACGACGACACGGGCGTGTACCAAACGCTAGCGACTGTGGCCGATGGTGCTACCTTGCACCGCGCGAGCGCCCGCTGCCGTCCTCCCGATCCTCTTCTGTCTGTTGTGCTCCACGGTCGTAAGCGGCAGCACCACGGCCCCAAGTGCGTGCGCGGGGCCCCCAGTCTTCACGTACACCCCACACGTGGTCTGCGCTCAGCTGGGGCGCCGGCGGGCGGTCGGCGGTATGCGACGAAGGGGCGCTGGCGTTGGGAGGCGCATGAGTGTGGCCATGCACAGACGCTTCTTCGCCGAAGTCGGAGTCGTCGCCCTGAGGAAGGGCTAGCAAAGAAGGAGGCGGGGACGACGGCGACGAGAGCGGCCGTGACGTCGAGGGTGGTGAGGATGGAGGTGACGCTGCGGCTGAGGCGGATGCGGGTGCGATCGCCGGCGCGCTGGTGCGCTCCCACTTGCGCAGGGCGGCGGGCAGGGGCGCCCAAGTCTCGTCGCGGGCGTACTCCTCACTCGTCATCTCCAGTAGGCGCGAGAGCGCGCGCTTGAACGCAAATTGCTCGTCTTTCCCTGAAGATCGGATCAGGTGCGCGTACGGGCGAGAGGAGAGCAGTAGGGCGCACCAGAGAAGATGGAGAGCGTGTCAAGCGCGAGCGCGCTCGTGGGCGCACGGGGCTCCTCGGCCATGTTCGGCGCATCGTACGAAGACACGTTCGGACGGTAGACGTCTTGCGTCTCCGCGACGGCCTCTGCCATCATCACGTCGACGCCGTCGCGCATTCTCCCCGCTCTGCGCCGTCGGGAAGAGAGGTCTTCGGGCGCGGCCTCGGCGAGGACGACGATGCGGCAGCGCGCCTCGTAGAGCGCGTCGATGAGCGAGATGAAGCGCCGCGCCTGGTTCTTCGCAGAGAGGTGCAGGACGGGTACATCGGTGAGGACGAGGGTGGAAGCGCGCGGCGAGGTGATGTAGTCGCAGGGCCGAGGGACTGCAACGGGTCGGACGCGGTCAGTAGGCGTGACAGGAGAGAGGGAAGCCAGCGAACCTCGTCGCAGAGCTCGGCGAAGGTGAACCGACAGCAGCCGTTCGCTGCCCACGGCACTCGGATGCGGCGTCCGAAGACTTGCACGTCGACCGCGCCGCCTACAAATGCGGGGGTAGACATGCCGTGACCGCGATCCGAAGTGCCGACGTGCTCATCCCCTTCGCGCATGAGGTCCGCGAGCGCTGCGCCGAACTCGCGCCGTTGCGCGAACGTGAACCAGGTGCGCCGCCCCGACCGCCGCGCACCACGCGCCAGTCGCGTTCTGCCCGCATGACGATGACGGGACAGCGGGCCTTGAGCGCCTCGACGAATGGTTCGAGGCGCTCGCGCTGGACGCCGTTTCGGTAGAGGTCGTCGGGGACCCGGTTCGAGCTGCCGACGACAACGCCACCCATGCGCCAGAACCAGGAGAGGACGTCGGCGAGGAGCGTCGCGCTCGAGACGTCGAGCAGCTGGACCTCGTCGAGCACGAGCAGCCAGTGCCGGAGCACGAGTCGTCGTGCGACAGCGTACGCGATGCTCGGCTCATGCACCGATGTGACCACTGTCGGAGCGGCGAGCCCAACGAATGGGGAGTGAGCCGGACTGGACGAGACGCCGCCAGTGCGCGCGGACGAGCTTGTTCCACTTCGCGGGTGCGGGACCGTCGCCGTGGAGGAATCGCGGCCTTCGCCAGGCCAGGGGCGGCGTGCAGGGCTGTCATCCGGCGACGCGTCTCTTCCCACACGGCGCGATAGATCTCGAGCACGAGTTCATTGTAGTGCTTGCGGGCTTTGTACGGTGTCGGAAGGGTGGAGAACCAGAGGTCGGTGAGGAAGCTCTTTCCAGACCCTGGCGGGCCAGTGATAAGGAGGCCCTGCAGATAGGAATTAGTCCGTGGTATATATGGGAGGTTGGAACTAATTGCCTTCGGTGTCGTCAGGACTCTATCTCTTCTGCGTGTGTTCTAACTGGTATGAGTTCCCTCAGTGTGTTTGAGGGTGGCTGCGTCGTGTCATCTTCCGTTTTCCACCAGGGCCCATGCTTTAGATTGAGGTGACGAGCAAGAACTGCAGGTGGGGAGTATCCATTTAATTCTTTGTGCAGCCGCCTTAACTATAGGGTATATGCGTCAGTGGACTGCCTGACCGAGATCGGCACTGGTACTCGCCTGCATAATCACGCGTATCTGCTCTTCATCTTCGCGAACGCGGCCGAGAGCCACAAGACCACGATAGCGCTCGAGAAGATCAATCTGTGCGGGCAGTTGCTGCTACTGCTGCTGTGAGCGGCTCGAGGCCGCGTCGACCCCGCGCGACTGCATCGTGCAGATGTCGCTAACAGGCGTGCTTGCAGTGCGGGAGAGGTGCCCATCGGAGACGTGTCGTGCGAATTTCACCAGGAGCGAGCGTGTATCATCGGAGATAACCTGGAACGCGAAAGCAGCGGTCCAGCGAAGGGCATATGTACAGCGCAGCGGCGCCCTTTTTCTGCGCCGTCGCGGAGATGGAGGAAGCAATGTCGGACTCGACGACGGCGTTAACTGGGATCCGCTTTGGGCCACGCGGCAGTCGCCGGTGCCAGCACTCCCATCACGTGCGTGGCCCATAACAGAGCTTGCGCCTTGAGCAGCCCGGCCCAGCACCTCTCGCAACACCGTGCTTGCTGCACGGCCCCTTCGACCATCCCTACACATATCGCTCAGTCCCTTGAACCCGCCTTCACTCATTCACGCCCGGCCCACGCCAGAATTCTTTCCGCGATGTCTTCCGCGGCCCCCAACGGTCACTACGTGAATGGATCCGCGTCCGGCACAGATGCGAGTACGGAGCGGACGCAGATTATCAACGACGACAAGGAGTTCAAGTGGGTATACCGTCAATGGTCAAGTTATGGTGATACTGAGCGCAGGCTGGGGTCAATGTCAATAGCCAGGACCTCGACAAGCAGATCGAGCAGTGGGGCCTCCAGAGCGCGGGCTTCGACTACAACCTCGTCGCCGTCTTCGGCTCTCAGTCTACCGGAAAAGTGCGTGTTCTTTCCTATAATGCTGAGCGTCCGATGTACCCATACTCCTCCACGCAGGTACCCTGCTCAACCGACTGTTTGGCACAAACTTTGACGTCATGGATGAGACACGACGACAGCAAACAACGAAGGGTGAGTACTTGAGTCGTCATCCTGGGCCCTTCCACCTGTGTGGACCGCGCACTCGGTTCTCAGTCGTTCGGAGGGTGTGCGCGAGACGGCGAGGAGGTCTTGCGCTTGAAGACGGCGCTTGATTGCTTTAAGGCACGCGGTTGGGTGCACGCCTGCAGTCAGTTCATATGACGCCGCCAGGATCCTGACATGTATGCGTATTAGACGACGCGCGCAGTGAGGACGATGTGGGCTGGGATCCTGGGGTGTGAAAATGTACAGTGGAAGTTCCAGATGCTCATAGCCCCTCACAGGTATCTGGATGTGTAAGGGGAAAGGGATGAACGTGTTGGTTATGGATGTGGAAGGAACAGATGGACGCGAACGCGGAGAGGATCAGGTGCGTCTGTCAGCGTCCGTGAACCCCACTCAGAACTCAAGCGGGTTCGTAGGATTTCGAGCGCAAGTCTGCGCTCTTCTCCCTGGCCTCATCGGAGGTTCTCATTGTAAACATATGGGAGCACCAAGTTGGTCTCTACCAGGGAGCCAACATGGGACTCTTGAAGACTGTTTTCGAGGTTAATCTCGGGTTATTTGGGAAAAAGACCCCTGACAGGTACGTGCTCTCACTGAAGACATCCGACACCTCAGCTCACGCATGCGCACAGTCGCAATCAGCGCACACTGTTGTTGTTCGTCATCCGTGACTTCATTGGTGCTACACCGTTGGAGAACCTTCGGGCGACATTGACGGCGGACATGCAGAAGATCTGGGAGACGCTATCGAAACCCGCGGAGTTGAAGGACAAACAGTTGTCGGACTATTTCGACCTCTCCTTCGCCGCACTCCCCCACAAGATCCTTGCCGCTGACAAGTTCGAGACCGAGATCGGAGAGCTGAGGAAGCGATTCCTTGACAAGTCGAGAAACGACTTCCTCTTTTCTCCCTCCTACCACAAGCGCATTCCGGCTGATGGCGTCGCGTTTTACATGGAGGGCATTTGGGTGAGTATACGCGTGCCGGGGACATGTGTCGGAGACTGAATTGTGCTTCTCATAGGAACAAGTGCAAACCAACAAGGATCTCGATCTTCCGACCCAGCGCGAGCTCCTTGCGCAGTTCCGTTGCGACGAGATCTCGAGTGCTGCTCTTACAGAGTTCAACGAGCAGGTCAAGCCTCAGCGGCGACCAGTCGAGTCTGGCAAGGTGGTTAACGAACTGGGCAAGATGATGCGTGCATGGAGGACACAGGCTCTGGGTGCGCACCATGCGAGATTTCTGCAAGCTCTTGCACTGATAACGCAAAGACCGATACGACCGCGACGCGTCGCGCTACCACCAAGGCGTTTACAAGCGCAAACGCGCTGACCTCGTTGGTGTGCTCGACTCAACGCTCTCGCCGCTCTTCCTTGGGCAGCTCAAGAACCTCCACAAGGCTTGCCTAGCGCAGTACAAGAAGGAGATGCTTGACGGCATGCGCGGCGAGGGCTACAACTTTGCGGACGTCGTCAGCGCAGCACGCGACCGCCTCGAGGTGCGCTTCTTGGAGGGTGCGAAGGAGGCTATCGTCGAGGGCACCGACTGGTCGTACGAAGAGGAGCTCAGTCTGCTCCGCGAGGAGGCCCGTGTGGTCGCGGATCAATGCAGGAAAGATGAGACGAAGAAGATGGTCAACCTCATCGAGGTGCGTTATCAGAGTTGAGGCTCCCAATGCCCATTCCTG
This sequence comes from Epithele typhae, assembly GCF_022376455.1. Lineage (NCBI taxonomy): Eukaryota > Fungi > Basidiomycota > Agaricomycetes > Polyporales > Epitheliaceae > Epithele > Epithele typhae. Next base: position 776,993 of record NW_025954196.1, on the reverse strand, counting down.
ATTCCTCTTCCTACAGCGCAACTTCAAGAAACAAATTTCTGACCCGGTCGAGCTCTACTTGAACAAACCTACGGCTGACATGTGGGACAAGGTGCTGAAGGTGTTCCGTGAAACCCTCGAAAAGGCAGAAGCGGCATACCTGACGAAAGCGAAGAGCTTCGATTGCACCGAGAAGAAAACACGACCGCGCTTGCGTCGCTGCGCAAGCGTGCATGGCTCGCGCTCCGCTCGAAGATCGACGAGCAAACCGCGGACGCCGTGTTTTTGGGCCACCTGCGCACCTACTTCGAGGAGCGCTTCCGTTACGATGAGGCGGGGACTCCGCGTGTGTGGAAGCCGGATGATGACATCGATGGCGCGTTCAAAAAGGCAAGGAACAGGTTGGTCCATATGCTTCCATTGGTCCACCAGAGGGCCTTGAGCTAACGTTCGCTCTTAGACCCTCGAACTCATCACCGTGTACTGGAAGATCAAACCGCTCGACGCGTCACTTGAGTTCAGCCTTCCTTCAGAAGCTCCCGACCCGCTTACGAACTCGGAGGACTTCGACTTCCCTGTGACGCTCACGATCTTCTCCGAGACGAAGGCACTCGACCTCACTAACCGGTTCCGGAAGGACGCGGACGCGTACTACGTTGAGGCGAAGCGCAGCATGGTTTCGAGCGTGGCCCAATCCCTTACTGGATGTACGGCGTGCTCGTCGTACTCGGCTGGAACGAGGCGATGGTCGTGCTCTTCAACCCAATCTACTTCGCGATGCTCCTCTTGCTCCTCGCTTCCGCGTATGTGTATTGTTTTCAAAAGCGAGGGCGGTATGTTGACGTTCTTGCCTAGGTACCTCATCGTCCAGCTTGGAATGGTCGGGCCTGTGTTCCAGATCTTCAGGAGTCTTGGTGGCGAGGTCAGTGTTGTGCTTCTTGGATTCCTCCTTCTGGACACTCACCACGTTACATCTTCAGGTTCATCGTCAAGTCGAGGGTCGTCTCCGCGAGCACTTTTCGGAACCAGTGCGCGCTCAGCCCATTCGCTCTTCAACCATGAACCGCACCCGCACGTACTCGTCGGAAGATGGCCACGGAGGCGGGACATCAAGACCGAGCCCATGTAGACGCCTCCACATCTCGGCCTTTTTGGTCCGGGTGGATGCACGGCAACATAGTATACACACTGCACGCACTTCTTGGATGTACCGCATGGTTTTTGTCAAGTCGACGCTGTAATTATCTTGTCTGGACATGTTATTATGATAATGAGCTGAGACCCCTTTTCGCGTTCGCGCGAGCAAAGCGTTTCAGTTTTGTACCACCTAGTGGTCTTGGTGAGATTCCCAGCGTGGTGACCATGCAGCTCAGATGAACGTGCTATCGGGACAGTGTTGAGAAATGCAAGCGCCCGTGATATTAAACCACGAATATCTCGACTAGTACTTTCCGGTGTGAAATGGTCGGATTTCGTACCCATGCTAAAGCCAATGTCATGCCATGAAAGTAGCAATTTTTCACAGCGGATGAACTGGGCTCGGAGTATTCTAGTGTGGAGACTGATTTCGCTGCACAGAATCGCGACGTTCTTTTCTCAAACGAAAGGCTCTACCAATGTACAGTAGAATTTGGTTTTTGTCGGACGAGGGAGAGGAATGCCAGACCGGATTTTTCAACACTAGGGTCTTTCTCATTACGGGTCGTGCCAATAGTATGTGTGAAACAATGTTTGTACTCAAGTGTGCACCTTTGCCATTCGGCGCCTATTTGTTTATGCACGTGATCATGATCGAAATGCGCGGATGAAATTATTGTGGCTGCCCGGCTGTTTACTGGTCATTGTATGATCTCTCTCCTTCGCGCTATGGCTATCGACGACTCTAGCTCTACCACGACTCGGCTCTTGACTCTTCTCAACGTTTCGGCCACCAAAACTGGCAAGCGCAAGCGGACGTACTACGAAGAAAGCAAGCCTGCTGAAAAGCTGAACAAAAAGCGTGTGGTCCAGTTCTCGCCGGACTCGGAGAGCACTGCGACTGTGTCTGAAACTACCGCGGAGAAAGGAGCCCAGGGCGAAGAGGGAGGCGTAGAGGGCGAAGAGGTAGAGGGGAATCCTGTGGACGAAGACGATGGTGAGTCTGTTCACTCGGGGGAGTAGACTTCGACCCTTGTAGATGCTAACACAATGCGGACGAACAGCGGGCGCGGATCCGTATGAAGCACACTTCGGCCTGACTCCAAGCGTGTTGACCCAAAGCGCGCGCGAGGCAGTCGACCGACGTGAATGGGCAACGAGGAGAGACAAGTGCGGAAAAATGGGAGCCGTGGTTGAGTCAGTACCGGAAGGTGTCGAGCATTCCAGTGTGTCTGGTTCGAAGCACAAGGTATGTGGTGAACCTTGGGGTCTGTGCGCCCGAATGAATCGCTCGCCCCAGATTCCACAAAAACTTCGGGAGCCCATGGAGGCGAGGCAGAGCAAACTGCCTCGAGGTACGTCTTGTTTGAACACACGTGTTGTGCTCTTGGTCTAATCACCCGTATAGAAATGGTTGAGCTCCAGAATGATGTGCTGAATATGCTGTCATCGTACCGCGACTTGTATCTCACTCGGACGGCGCTGGAAGCTCAACCCATTGTCCGCGAAGCCTTGGCTCTACATGCACTCAACCATATCACCAAGTGGGTGCGTTCGTACCCGCTTCTACGCGACTGCTAAAACTTGTGGCTTTAGAAAGCGCCGTCGTATCATGAAGAACAACGAGCGCATATCGCACGCGACCAAAGCCGGCAACGAGCCACCTGAGGACGTCCAAGACCAAGGCTTCACGCGACCCTCCGTGCTCATTCTCCTCCCTTTCCGCTCCTTCGCCTTGCGCTGGATATCGGCACTCACGTCCCACACCCCGACCTCGCACTATCAGATCGAAAACAATGCGCGGTTCCAGACCGAGTACGGCCTCCCTCCGGGTGCAGTGGATAAGTTGGCCAGCGCGGAGCCCGGGGCGTACCCCCGAGATCACGTCGAGATGTTCAAAGGAAACGTCGACGATAGCTTCAGGTTGGGCGTGAAACTGACGAAAAACAGCGTCAAATTGTTTGCGGACTTCTACGCATGTGACGTGATTGTCGCAAGTCCTCTGGGACTTCGTATGTCCGTCGAGAAGGAACAGTGCGTGGACGTCATATGTCGTGGTGATTCGTCGCTCATACTTATGGTCCAGAAATGGAGACTTCCTCTCGTCCATCGAGATGGTCATTATGGACCAGACAGACGCCTTGACAATGCAAAATTGGGAACATGTTCAGGTCGGTCCCTGACGGGCTTTACGAACCTCCAGTGCTCTAATTACCGCAATAGTTTGTCTTCACCCACTTGAACCAAATGCCCAAAGAATCCCATGACGTTGACTTCTCTCGCATTAAACCTTGGTATCTTGACGGACAGTGCGTAAATTATCCCATACTCGATCGGAGACTATATTAAGATTGCTACTAGCTCGACATACCTCCGTCAGAGCATTGTGCTGAGCGCATACGATACACCAGAAGTACGTGCACTCTACAATCAGGTGTTGAAAAATGTCGCAGGAAAGGTCCGCGGGGAAAGGAAATGGCCTCCTATTCAAGTGCCTGAAGGCATCGATCAGAACTTTGTGCACATTAGTTCTAGTAATCCAAAGGATGAGCCAGACAAGAGGTTCCAACACTTCACGGCACAGGTAATTTATCGCCCATTCAAGTTATTGTCTCACCGGCTTACCAGTACAACAGATGCTCCCGGCGATCATGAAGTCTGCTGTTCAGAGCGCGAACACTGTCATATTCGTACCATCATCGTTCGACTTCATTCGGGTTCAGAATCATTTCCGGAAGACCGCTGGTCATTCCTTCGCTGTGCTGTCCGAGTAAGTGTGATCATGCTTTTTACCCTTTCGACACACTGATGTGACGGTCACAGGTACTCATCAAACCAAGATATCTCTCGGGCACGCCAAGCTTTCTTCTCTGGGAAGAAAGCCTTCTTGCTCGTTAGCGAACGGTTTCATTTCTTCCGGAGGTATGTTCAATGAAGATGACCCCCCCACACCGTTAACCATGTTGTTTAGATACAAACTTCGAGGAATCCGCAATCTTGTTTTTTACGCTCCCCCTGACCATCCTCAGTTCTACACGGAGTTCCTGTCTTATCCCTTTTTGGATGACGATGTTGACGCGTCGGACGTAACATGCAAAGTGTTGTACTCGAAGTACGACTGGCTGCGTCTGGAACGCATAGCAGGCACAGAGGGGGCCGCTGAGTTGATAAAACAAAACGCATGAAATCAGGTTGCATGTACCCATGTACTTCCGTCTAGCTTACTCGAAACTCGATCCACCTTGACTCTTCGCAGCGGTGCAGTCCCCATGGACGTGTACGACACTGTTGAGACTATCAAATCCATTTTGCTGGCGTATTCTTCCGACTCTGCCGCCGAGCAAGCGCAGTGAGCAAGCGACATCCTGTTCGGCGATGAGTGGAATATCGCTTGTATTGTAGGATCACATGACTACATGACATGCGTCGACGCGACGCGTCTTGTCGCGTACGCCGTCGCTAACTTGAACGCGCCCCACCACCACCCACCTTCCTCGTGTTGTAACTTCTACTCACGTATTACCTCTGCTCGCTTTCATCTCGTCTCTGTCTGCACTACCTGCCCATTCAAAGTGTGCAGCTTCCTCGTCCGAGCTCGGATTGATATATCACCTGAACGCAAACCACCAGTGCATACAAACCAGCTCCAGTCCTCCCGCCTTGACTTGAATCGGGAGCCCATCAACTGAAGACGGGGTTGCCTCAGGGGCTCTCCCCACTATTCGCGCCATTCCAAGCGTTTCATCGACACAATGAAGGTGCTGTGTGTGGCCGAAAAGCCATCCATCTCAAAGTCTGTCACGCAGATTCTCTCTGGCGGAGAATTCAGGACGGTACGTCTCTCCAAATGTAAGACATATATATTTGCTTACTCCCTTGTAGAGACCAACTGGCAACAAGTACATCAAGAACTACGACTTTGGATATCCACATGGCAATGCTTTCTTCACCGTGACCGCCGTCACTGGTCATGTTATGGATTACGACTTCTCTTCCATGTACTCCAGATGGACCTCGTGCGACCCATTTGCGCTCTTTGAGGCCGAGATCGAGACCAAGGTCAAACCCGACGCTAAAGCCATCGCGGATAATCTAAGGAAGGAAGCAAGAGGTGCGCAAAGGCTCATGATATGGACCGACTGCGACCGAGAAGGAGAAAACATCGGAGCGGAGATCATGAAGATTTGCCAGAATGGAAACCCTAATATCGTCGTGCAGAGAGCAAGGTTCAGCGCAATTATCGCACAGTAAGTGTGGCCGTCCCCCTCCCTCTCTCGTCACCAACCACGAGCACCCCAGACAAATCCACAACGCCGCACAACATCCTGTTGCGCTCGACATGGCACAGTCGAATGCTGTCGAGACTCGCATTCTGCTCGACTTGCGTGTCGGCTCGGCATTCACTCGATTGCAGACCCTACAGCTCCAGAGGAAATTCGAGGCTTTGAAGAAAGACATTGTTTCATATGGTACGTTTTGTACGCACGCCACTTCCCTGGCCGTCTGTGAATTTCGCCCTCAGACTTCTTGGCCTGACAGGTCCTTGTCAGTTCCCTACGCTAGGCTTCGTTGTTGCACGTTACAACAAGCTCAAGAACTTCAAGCCTGAGCTGTTCTGGTATATATACCTATCCTTGACACGGCCACCTGCCGATGGCGACGAACCCGTGGACACGGAGTTCACATGGCGAAGAGGGCACATCTTCGATCTTCAGACCGCGTGGGCATTGTATGAAGCTGCACTGGAGTCAGCGACAGCTCGCGTCTCGAAAGTGACGTCTAAAGAGAAGAAGAAATTGTGAGTGATCTCGCCTGTGCGTTTGCAACCAGCACCAACTCGCTTATTTTTTAGCAAGCCCTATCCACTGACAACAGTAGACTTGCAGAAAGCCGCTTCTAGAATTCTCAAAATATCTCCGAAGAAGGCTCTTGATGTAAGCGCCTTCAGGACCTTCGTGCTTGTACAAATCCTGACTTATGTGAAGATCGCCGAGAAGCTTTACCAGCAAGGTTTCCTTTCCTATCCTCGCACGGAGACTGACGTATACGACCCTCAATTCGATTTCATAACTCTGATTGGCAAGCAGAGTGCGGATCCCGCGTGGGGAGGATTTGCAGCAGGGTTCGGAGCTCTCCTTATGCTCAACCTCTGTAGCGCTTAACGACAACTTGACATAGCTTGCAAAACGGCGGCTTCAGCGCCCCTCGCCGAGGCAAGCACGACGATCACGCGCACCCCCCCATTCACCCGACAGCACATGCCGGCAATCTCGTAGGAGACGAAAAACGGGTATACGAGTACATTGCACGACGTTTCTTGGCGTGTTGTTCGACCGACGCTCTTGGTTGGGAAACCACCGTTGACGTCAGGTATGGCGAAGAAGAGTTCTACTCGACAGGTATGCAATCAAGTATCAACCTTGACAACTCCTTTGACATGTCTTCGCAGGCCTGACCATCAGGGAACGAAACTATCTCGACGTCTTTCCGTACGATAAGTGGGCGGACAAGGAGTTACCGCAGTTCCAAGAAGGGGAGATATTTGTCCCCACCGAATGCCGTCTTGACGAGGGCAAGACTTCGAAACCGAATCTACTCACCGAAGCCGATTTGGTTGGCCTCATGGACGAGCATGGGATCGGTTTGTGTATCACTCCCCCGCCATTGCACGTCACTAATGCAGCGATTAGGCACGGATGCAACCATTGCTCAGCATATACAGACCATCGTTGACCGAGGATATGTTGTAGAGCGGATGCAGGGTAAGACCAAATACCTCATCCCATCGACACTCGGAATTGGCCTCGTTGAGGGCTACGATACCATTGGATTTGATCAGAGTCTGAGCAAACCGGAGTTGCGCCGTGAAGTAAGTCCTCTTACTGTATAATCGTGTATGATCGCTCATGTTCCATTAGACTGAACGCCGTATGGTTGAGATTTGCCGAGGACTGAAGTCTAAGCGCGAAGTCCTTGACGAGAGCATCGAGAAGTACAAGGAGATGTTCATGAAGACCAAGATCGAGTTTCAGAAGCTGGTTGATGTACGTCCCTGCTGTGTCAACCTAGCACAAAAAGCTCACGTGAAAGATCAGGCTGTTGGCCAACGTATCAATGGTCAGGGGCCTGTTCCAGATGTAGATCTTGGGGAGGCCCACGAAAGTGACGACGATGATGGCGAGGGCGGAGGTGGAGGCGGAGGCGGCGGAGGGCGCGGAAGAGGAAGAGGAAGAGGGGCGCGCACAGTTACACGAGCCAGAGCACCAACCAGAAACGGCTCGACGCGAGGGTCTGCTGCGACAGGGACAAGACGTGGTAGAGGGCGTGGAGCCGCGGCCCCGACATCCAACGGCAGACCACAACCGCCGCCGCCTCCTCCTCCAGCAGTTCCAGTTCCAGCAGCACTTGCAGCGGATGACACTGACGATTGTGGGTAATTTAGTGCGCCCTTTCTGTATTGCACTTGATTGAGCTCACCTTCGTAGACTGGAGCGAGACGGAGCAAGCCCCTCCACCCGCGGCTCCTACACTTGCCTCCGCCAGAGCTCCTGCTCCTGCAAGAGCCGTTCCTGCACGACAAGCCCCGCCTCCCCCCAACGGCGGTGCACCGCCCAAATGCTTTTGTGGCAACCTTGCTGTGGAACGTACCGTCACGAAGGACACCAACGGCAACAAGGGCCGCAAATTCTGGACCTGCGAGAACAAGAGCTGCGACTTCTTCTTATGGATGGAGGGCACATCAGCTTCTACCTCGAACGGGCCATCATTCGCATCGGCATCTCGTGCTCATTCCGCCTCTACGCCCTCCATCCCAGCAAAGAGGTCCTACGGCACGCCTGCGGTTGACGGTATCGGTACTGCGCCAGGGAGGTGTCAGTGCGGTCTGACTCCGACGCTCAAGGAGGTCAAGAATGGAGCGAATCAAGGCAGGAAATTCTGGTCGTGTCCAACCCATTCTCTGAACGCGGGGTGTAATTACTTCGTGTTCGCCGACGAGGTGGGCAACGACGCGCCCGCACCTCCTCGGAGGAGCGTATCTGGACCAAGCGGCTTTGAGTCAGGGGGAAACAGTGGAGGGTGTTTCGAGTGCGGGCAGGAGGGTCACTGGGCAAGTGGTAAGTTATCGTGTAATTTAGATCGTACATCTGATGCTGACTACGCGAACAGCCTGCCCGAATAAAGATGCTCCAGGGCCACCATCAAAGAGAGCAAAGAGCTTCGGCGGTGGAGGTGGTGGCCGACGGGAAGGCGGCGGTGGCGGGGGTCATCAACCGCTTGCTACAAGTGCGGAGAAGAAGGACATTTCAGTAGTGGTGAGTGATCTACCCAATTGGGAGCAGAGCTTATGCTCATCCCTGTACTTCAGCGTGCCCTAGCGGCGGCCAGGGCGGTGGAGACGCGTGCTTCAAATGCGGCAAGTCTGGGCACTACAGCAGTTGTGAGTGCTTGAGCTCCAGCCCGAAAATCACGTTGATTACTTATTGGCACGCTTGTACTTCAGCGTGTCCTGGAGGCGGTCCTTCTCGCAAAGGTTCGCTGCGAGGGGGCAAACGTGGTCGAGGCCGAGGAGGGAAATCTGGTGGTCGAGGGAGGAAGAAGGCGACGTCGAGCTATGCCGCTTTCGATGACTGGGAATCCTAGTCAGGTCTGCATACTGTCTGTTTTCATTTGCATATCACGCTAGCGGAGCCTTGACTCGATGCAAGTCTTCGTGCCCCGAATAGGGGTGTCAATAGTCTGCCAGGACCCCGGGACTGTGAGCGCGCAAATGTGAACGCGTCGAACGCCTGCAACGCAGACGACCACCTCGCGTCCACCCCCACCACCCTCCCAGTCCCCTATCGTCTCCCGTCCTGCTCTCTGCAGTGACATTCGGTGCTTCACTGCACCGTCTCTGATTGATCTCACCGTTCTCTTCTGCTTTCGTCATGCATCTGTACAACCTCACCCTTCAACCTCCCACCGCAATTACCCATGCCGTGGCGGGCAACTTCTCTGGCTCTCGCACGCAAGAGATAGTCGTTTCGCGCGGCACTCGCCTCGAGCTTCTCCGACCCGATGTGCAAAGCGGCAAGGTCCTCACCGTCATCGCCTCAGATGTCTTCGGCTCTATTAGGTCCCTCGCGGCGTTCAGGTTGACTGGCGGTACTAAGGGTGCGCCGTTGTACGTGTTCGTTCGTTTTTGCTGTATTCACACCCTCCCGTTTTCTTAGATTATGTGATCGTAGGGTCAGATTCAGGCCGTGTTGTCATCCTAGATTACGACCCGAAGACGAGCAGCTTTGTCAAGGTCCACCAAGAAACTTACGGGAAGTCAGGGGCGCGTCGAATCGTCCCTGGACAGTATCTCGCAACAGACCCAAAAGGACGCGCCGTGATGATTGGGGCCGTAGAAAAAGCAAAGCTGGTTTACATCCTGAACCGCGACGCTGCCGCCAACTTGACCATCTCATCGCCTTTGGAGGCGCATAAAAACAATGCCATCATACACCACATCGTCGGGCTCGACGTTGGCTTCGAAAACCCCACGTTTGCGGCTTTGGAAGTAGACTACACAGAGTCTGACCAAGATTCAACCGGAGAAGCTTTCAACAACGCGGAGAAGGTGCGCCTTTGATGGCTGGTCGTAAAGCGTATCATTAATGTCTTCCCGAATCTAGATGCTCACCTATTACGAGTTGGATTTGGGTCTGAACCACGTCGTAAGGAAATGGAGCGAGCCCACGGACCTCCGGGCTAACCTCCTTGTACAAGTCCCTGGTGGCCAGCTCGCGACTTCGGACAGGTATGATGGACCCTCGGGTGTACTTGTATGCTGCGAAGACCATATCATCTACCGCCACATGGACTCCCCTCAACACCGTGTCCCTATTCCTCGGAGGAAGCATCCGCTAGAAGATTCGGACCGTGGTCTCATCATCACCTCTGCTGTCATGCACAAGATGAAGGTGCGTTTTCCCTACCTCCAGTTTGCCGACCCATTCACATGCCATGCAGGGTGCATTCTTCTTCCTGCTTCAAAGCGAGGAAGGCGATCTCTACAAGGTCACCATTGAGCATGAAGAGCAGGATGTTAGGTCACTCAAAATCAAGTACTTTGACACCGTTCCTGTCGCGTCCAGTCTATGCATTCTGAAGTCAGGCTTCTTGTTTGTAGCGTCAGAGTTTGGCAACCAGTAAGTCACCCAATACTCCTGTGTAATTCGGCTCTCATTCCTATCCATTATCGCAGCTACTTCTATCAGTTCCAGAAGCTCGGAGATGACGATGATGAACCAGAGTTCAGCTCAACGGACTACCCTGGTCAAGGAATGCTCGATCCCGCCGAACCTCTCCCTCGCGCTTACTTCCGTCCCCGAGCTCTGGACAACTTAACGCTTGTCGATGAGCTGGAATCGTTGAACCCTATCGTTGATTCGAAAGTCATGAATCTCCTTCCAAATTCCGACACGCCTCAGATCTTCGCGGCTTGCGGCCGTGGTGCAAGGAGTACGTTCAGGACATTGCGACATGGTCTTGAAGTTGAGGAGGTTGTCAGCTCCATCTTGCCGGGTATACCCAACGCGGTATGGACGACGAAGCTCAAGGAAGATGGTGAGTTAGTGTTCACATCGTCTCGAGTCCAATGCTGATATGTATGTGCACACGCAGATCCGTATGATTCTTACATCATCCTCTCTTTCGTCAACGGTACGCTGGTGTTGTGTATCGGCGAGACCATCGAGGAAGTTCAGGACACTGGCTTCCTCTCTTCCGCCCCTACTCTCGCCGTGCAGCAGATCGGCGTGGATGCTCTCCTCCAAGTCCACCCTCACGGCATTCGGCACGTACTCGCCGATCACCGTGTCAACGAATGGCGAGTTCCCGCCGGCAGGACCATCGTTTGCGCTACGACCAACAAACGCCAAGTAGTCGTTGCGTTGTCCTCGGCTGAGCTTGTGTACTTCGAGTTGGACCTCGATGGGCAGCTTAACGAGTACCAGGACCGGAAAGCTATGGGCAGTACGGTTTTGGCCCTGAGTATCGCGGAAGTTCCTGAAGGCCGTCAACGAACTCCTTTCCTGGTGAGTTGACTTGGGTGCTTCTTTTGATGAAACAGAGCTGAGTATCGTTCTAGGCAGTCGGATGTGAGGACCAGACCGTCCGAATCGTCTCCCTTGATCCTGAGAGCACCCTGGAGACTATCAGTCTACAAGCCTTGACCTCGCCGCCATCGGCCATTTGCATCGCCGACATGCTTGACGCCGGTATCAACAAAGTGCAACCAACGACGTTTGTCAACATTGGCCTTCAAAACGGTGTCTTGCTTCGTACCGTTCTTGACCCTGTCAACGGACAACTGACAGACACCCGGACACGGTTTCTGGGTACCCGCCCGGTCCGTCTCCTTCGCGTCAATGTGCAGCAGAACCCAGCCATCCTTGCACTGTCCTCCCGCCCCTGGCTCAATTACACCTACCAGAACTTCATGCACTTTACGCCCCTCATTTTCGAAAACCTGGACTATGCATGGAGCTTCTCGGCAGAGCTTTGTACAGAAGGTCTCATCGGCATATCTGGAAGCCTACTCCGGTGAGTGTATTTCTAGCATAAATGTGCATTGGGCGGGTCACCAGAGACGACGCCTTACCATCACCCTTTGAATGGGTCACACCCTCGTGATTCATCTGTTGGATACACGTCAATTGTTCCTTCTGAGGCCTCCCTGCCCTCGTGACTCCGTCAATGAGAGCCGCACGCTAATACTGTTGGTTGTCCAGGATCTTCCAGATTCCGAAGTTGGGCACAAAGCTCAAGCAAGATTCTATGCCACTTTCCTACACACCCCGCAAATTTATCCCGCATCCAAAGAACGGTCTTCTATACCTAATCGAAGGTGACCATCGCGTCTTGAGCGAGGCGGCAGCGACGAAGCATTTGCAGGCTTTGGTATGTGTTTTTCTTGTCACTCATAGGCCATTACTGATGTTCACATGTAGCGTGACAATGGCAAGTCAATCGACGATGAGGTCCTCTCGCTTCCTCCAGAGCAGTTCGGACGGCCCAAAGCAGCTGCAGGTACTTGGGCCTCGTGCATCCGGATCATCAGCCCGCTGGAGTCTCAGACGGTGAACATCATCCACCTGGACAACAACGAGATGGCCTTCTCTATTGCGATGGTCCCGTTCTCTGCCAAGAACAACGAGTTGCATCTTGTCGTCGGCACGGCGCAAGACACGTTCCTTGCTCCTCGCTCATGTACGAGTGGCTTTTTGCGCACATATCGTTTCACGGAAGACGGTCGCAATCTTGAGCTACTCCACAAGGTTCGTTGTTTCTGGATAACCCTTCTTATCAGAAGCTTACAAGCTTTGCAGACGGAGACAAACGACGTTCCCCTCGCTGTGATGGCATTCCAGGGTAAGCTCGTCGCTGGTGTTGGAAAGGCCCTTCGCTTGTACGATATGGGTAAGAAAAAGTTGCTTCGCAAAGTAGAGAATAAGGTACGCACTTTGCCGTCTCAGATCAGACGTGTACTAACGTCGATTCCCCAGACTTTCAGCTCGGCCATTGTCACTCTGAACACTCAAGGGTCGAGGATCATCGTTGGTGACATGCAGGACTCTGTCTTCTATGCTGTCTACAAGCCGCCAGAGAACAAGTTGCTCGTGTTTGCCGACGACGTGCAGCAACGCTGGGTCACATCGACCACAATGCTGGACTACAACACCGTCGTTGCCAGCGACCGCTTCGGCAACGTCTTCGTCAACCGCCTAGAGGCGAAGATCTCGGACCAGGTCGACGACGACCCCACAGGCGCAGGCATCTTGCACGAAAAGGGCCAGCTCTTCGGCGCGCCGCACAAGACGGTGATGCTCGCGCACTTCCACGTCAACGACCTCGTCACATCCCTCCATCGCGTCTCCCTCGTCGCTGGGGGTCGCGAGGTGATCCTCTACACCGGGCTGTACGGCACGATCGGCATCCTCGTACCGTTTGTGTCGAAGGAGGACGTCGATCTCCTGACGACACTGGAGCAGCACATGCGCACGGAGCAACTCAGTCTCGTCGGCCGCGACCACCTCGCGTGGCGCGGGTACTACGTGCCCGTCAAGGCCGTCGTCGATGGGGACCTGTGCGAGGCGTTCGCGAAGCTGCCCGCGACCAAGCAGAGCGCGATCGCGGGCGAGCTGGATCGCACGGTCGGGGAGGTTCTGAAGAAGTTGGAGCAGCTGCGCGTGACCGCGAGCGGGTTCTGAGCAGGTGTGTTTGGGGAGATGACGGTGCTCTACTTGTACATGTGTGTAATCGATTCCTCTAGTCGCACTGCACTGCCGTCACGTCACGCGGCAATTCGGATTATGTGTATGTTGTCCGAAACCAGGAACCTGCTAGTCCTTGCAAAGGAGGAGGAACATGACAGAACAGCCTGCAGGATTCTCATTGAATTCTTATTCTCCGCGATGCGTACTCTCCGGTCTAGTCCACCTCACTTCGTTGGGTCACATTCCCGTCTCACTCAGATCCAATGTTTCGTTCGTCCAATATGTTCTGCGACAGTTCTTCGTTGTCTTTGCGAGACCCCTATACTGCGCTCCGACCCAGTGCTCTATTTCGTACAATGTAACGTCGATGACCTCCTCTCGATGCTTGTCCTGCACAAGCTCGTTCGTGGAGCCGCTTGATATCGGGGACCCTGGTCGCTTCGCGCAAGCTTACGGAGAAAACAAAGTGCATAGAGTCCAACTGTGTGCAAAGTCCAAGATGCCATGCCAGTCACATCTAAACATCCTGCTCCAGCCCAGCCGGCGAGTCTTCAACACCGACAGTAGTGAGAAACTTCCGGGTGTTTTCCTCCGCCGTCTCATCCCACGTGGTGGTATCCCTCACGTACGCCCGCCAGGTCGGCATCAAGCGCTGCGCGGACAGAATCGTGTCGATCGATTCGTTGTCCGTAGGGAGCGGACGCCTCGCGCGACCATCGTCCGCGGTCGGTACCGGCTGGTAGAATGTGGCTTGAGGAGCAGCGAGTCACCTGGTTCGAGATGATCAGGAGCTATATGTAGGACCTAAAAACAAGAGATCAAACGCACCTTGAGGTCACTCTGGGGTATGAAGCGGATAAAGAACACGAGCCCGTCGAACATGACGTGGTGTGATGGACACATCAAGACACCATTCCTAGGATCGTGCTTCACTGATTTTTGGCAGTGGCGGGAATCCAAGAGCGTTGCCGGAGGTCTTCCCACTGTTGGAAACAGCATTGGCGCTGAGCATGGTTGGGACCCTCAGTGACTCACCGTCTCGTCTTCGCAAATTGGAATGATGTGACGATGGTTCAAACCGCACTCGCCCCCACATACGATGCAGCGTAGTCGTCCCCTGAACGCGTCCCGTCTGTCGATGCCGGTCATGAACGCGGTGGAACAGGAGGTTGCATCGGAGCGACAGTCGTCCTCCAGCGCATACCCGGAGGGAAGGGCTGCCAGAGGGAGGGAGGGGCTTTGATGGGGGCATGACGGCGACGATGTAGAGTGAGAGAAAGAGGGCAATAGAGGGAGAGAGATGCGGACAACCAGGCTCGTGCAGTGGCACCAAACCACCATGTCACATTGTGCAGGTGTGAGGTGATGCCATGGGCGTTCATCCCGCGGCATGGCGGCACCCTCGACTCGCGCGGAATCGCACGCAAGGACACCGACGCCGGTCTCGACCTTTACCTCGGCCTTGACGGGCTCTGAAAACGGTAGCACTGTCAACACCCGACTCATCAGCATGTTCACCGAACAATCCTGCAAACCCCGCGCGATGGCCAAGCTGGGTCAAGCCTCGGATCGCCACCAACCGCTTCGCTCACATTTCTGCTGCACGACCGCGGCCGGCGGCATGTTCGTCTCAAATATTATGGGTGGGGATACCAAGATGTATTCGTACACGCTCTCCTTCCACAGCTGCCTCCTCATTCACTGGGGCACCGAACGTAGTCGTGGTCAAGTATAACCCGTGTGCACACACTCGAAGCCTGTTCCATGGAAGAGAGATGGTTGAATAGGCTAGTAAACAACGGAGAGACTGTACAATGTCGATGCCGTTGCATGGATGTGATCGGTCCCCTGTCATGGTGCTGGATCGTCAAGAGTCCACTTGTTCTCCTTCACGAGTTTCTCGCGTTCCAAGAGGTATTTCCCTAACGAGCATGACGCTAAGCATGGTCTCGGAACATACGCAAAGGCACACACCTTCTTTATACTTCTGCGTATGGTCAGACGCCTTGTGGTAGTACCAGCCCATCCGGTCGTTGCAGCCCATGCAGAACACATCGGCGACGGTATGCACGCCAGTCCTGCAACAACGACATCATCGACGTGGGCTCGGGCGCATGGTCAGAGAGAACGCTGTACCGCGAGCTCACATGAGAGGACGGTCTTCTCGCTTGCCCATCTTCAAGTTCACGGTGGAATGCACCAAGCTTTTCGGGTACTGCAGGGTAAGCCCAACGCAGCGCGATGGTTGAGGCAGACGTGCGCACTAGCCACGACCGTCTCGGCCGAGAACGCTTTGCTAATGATCTCGTCTTGTAGTGCCTGGAGGTGCGCGAGCTCAGCGATCATGAGAGGTACCACTCGATCCGAGGAACGCACGATGACCGCTGCGCACCGAGCACATGAGAACGTGGGACGATCGGCGAAGGTCGTGATCACCTTCGACTTCGTGTCAGAAGTCGGCGTGATCGTCTGAGACAGCATCTGGGCCTCCTCCTTTGACTAGCACACGCGGAGTTGTGGTCGAGAGTGGCTCATCGGACGCGCGTCCCCGGTCCAGCACGGCGTTGGGCGCCTGGCCATTGGGTGGCGGTCATTCTCCCCACCGTTGTCCCCGCCATCATGTCTATGCAGGCTTTTCCCCGTTTGCCTCGTCAAGACGACGAGTTGGTGATCAGAATGCCTCTACAACCACACAGCGCGTATATCGCCTATATCCTCCCAGCTGAAGACCAGGCGATCGAGAACGAAAGTTCAAAGCGGCAGACTACGATTTCACGCGAGCGACGGAACATTCGCATTCTTGGGGGCTTCCTCCTCGAACCTGTCAACGAGCTGGCGTGTCATCGTCTCTCAGCTGAGATCAAGACCTGCCAAGGTTCGCATGAGAAACTCGTCAGCCTTGGGCAGTTCTACTACGACAACTATATTCGTCATTGTGAGCTTCCCCTATTACTGCCTCAATATTCGGCGGCCCATCGATTACGCTCCAGTCAAATCTGCTGCGGAACCCACGCCTAGGACGTCAGCTCACCCCTCTAGGCCGTCCTTCGATAGGGTTGCGGATGAGATCGAGCCCCAGCTCGTCCCTACCCCGCAAAATCACTCGAAAGCAAAGAAGCGTGTGCGTGCCTTGCATCTATCGGCGTGTATGAGTCGCATCACTCACCATGCACAAAAGGCACTCTTCCGTGATGGATGTCAGTGTATGCTGACCGGGAAATATGACACCGATATGTGGAAACAGCATCGGGACAAATTTCCGTCCAATGCTCCTATCGAATCCACCCGCTGTGCGCATATCATACCCGAGTCTGTCAACAACTTCACCAGTGACGATTTCAAGAAGGCGGGTCATCATTTCCCTCTCTGAGACAAGAACTAATGTTGGTAGCAGATCGATGTGGCGAAAGGCTTGTGGGCGGTCTTGACACGCTTTGGTTATCCCACAGCGTGGATCGAGTTGAACGGGAACAACTGCCACCGCTTGTGCAACCTCTTGACCCTCTCGACACTCGCTCATGAGCAGATGGACAAATTAGATCTTTGGTTTGAGAGCACTAGCACGGTTTGTCGATATTCTAACGCTCACAGCACCGTTCCAAGTTGATCGCACGTATAGCCGAACACCTACTACGTGAAAACACATCCACCAGACCTTCTAGAACAGTATAAGTGGCCCGCTCAAGTCACATTCACAGTTCGCAATGATCTCGACATCCCCGGGCTCGGGCCTCCTAAGGAGGGGCTTGGATTTGCCCAATCCCGACTACCTTGCGCTTCACGCGGCTGTTGCAAAGTTGCGCACATGGCGGGTGCGGCCGAGCCTCTCGAGGACTCGATATTCCATGACCCCGAGTCGCACCGTGTGCTTGCACAGGACGGTGGTTCGGCGGATCTCCTCTTTGATGAACTGTCCTGTCTTGCCGATCCTGTGTAATGCATACGGTGGACTGCTCCTCCTCACATCGCGCTGGTGTCCAGGCGCGGGGTCGCGCGTATTCTCGGCGCCGGCATCGGACGCGGTATCCAAAGGAGATGAAGAGATAGCGATGTAGCCCATAGCTATAGCAGAGCGATAGCACAATATACAGCATAGAAAACATGGAAAC
Organism: Epithele typhae; assembly: GCF_022376455.1. Lineage (NCBI taxonomy): Eukaryota > Fungi > Basidiomycota > Agaricomycetes > Polyporales > Epitheliaceae > Epithele > Epithele typhae. The sequence goes on along the minus strand of NW_025954196.1, from coordinate 759,523 downwards.
AGACGAACATACGACCAGCACAAGAGGCCCATACTCGCTCGAGCTCATGCCTCCACCTCCGACTTGTCCTTCTTGGACCTTTTCTCCTTCTTCTCCTTGCTCTTCTTCTCCTTGGCCGCCTTTGGCATAGGTTCAGCAATCGAGGCGGGGATATCGACGTCCACCTTGTCCGCCTCCTCTGCCCCACCTTTCTTCGACTTTTTCTTATCCTTCTTCGACTTCTTGTCCCCCGCTGGAGCCTCTACATCCACCTCCACTTCGTCGCGTTTGCGCTTTTTCGATGTGGTATCCGTCGCGGGGGGTGGCACTTCCGCGGTTGGTGCCGGATCCTCCGCCGCCGCCGTCGACTTGCTCTTTTTCTCCTTCTTGGCCTTCTTCGCTTTCATTGGTACCTCCGCGGGTGCGGCGGGCTCAGCGGGCTCGTCCTCCTTCTTGCTCTTCTTCGACTTCTTGTCCTTCTTGGCTTTCTTCTCCGCCGTCTCCGGCAACTCGACCGTCTCAGTACCTTCAGCAGCCGAAGGCACAGCGGCGGCGGCGTCAGCGTGCTTCGTCTTTTTCTTCTTCGGCTGCTCAGCCTCCTGGCCTCATCGTCAACCTCCAGCGCGATGGTACGAAAAGGTGTTCTCGACGCACCTCAGCCGCAGCCGCAGCCACGTCCTCAACCTCCCCGTCGACCGACTTCCTCTTCTTGTCCTTTTTCTCCTTCTTGTCCTTCTTCTTGCCCTCCCCCGGCGCGTCCCCCTCCACCTCCTCCACCGCCTTCTCCGGGGCCTTCGCCTTCGCTTTCCCCTTCCCCGCGGGCGACACGACCTCGGGGGCGACGGCTGTGACGGGCGACATCCGCACGGGGGTGCCCAAGGGGGTGCCGTTAGCGCCAGATGCCTCACAGCGGGTCCCCCAGCCTCGGCCGCCGTGCGGATACTTACCGCCTCCGTGGCCCGCCGCGTTCGGTCGCCCGTCGCGGTTGTAGTGCCCGCTGCCGCCGGCCGCGCTCTGGCCCTGGCCCTGGTCCCCGGCGTTGTGCTGGGGGCCAAGGGAGGACGAAAGGGAGGGTGAGTCTGGGCGGTACGGCGGCGGACGGATGGGACGGACCTTGGGACCCTTGTACAGCCCCTTCTGGTACTTCTCGGCCTCGCTGATGCAGGCGGTGTGCACCTTGAACTGCGCGGGTCCGGCGAAGGTGGTGCTGCAGTCGATGCAGCTCACGGAGCTGTGGCACTGTTGGTAGTGCTTCTCGAGCTTGGGCTTCTTCACGGTGTCGCCGCAGCCTGCGAGTGCCGACGGTGTAGAGGAGGGTACGTGTGCGGGATGACATCAATGCGAAGGGGGAGGTGGGTAAGGGGGTCAGAGGGCGTCCTGCGCGGATTATCGCATTGCAGAGAGCTAGCGAAGGCAGGGAGCTCACCATCGCACCTGAGCCAAGGTTAGCAGAGCCAAAAATACAGTGCAACAAGTCACCCACTGGAAAGACACCATTTTGGATGGCGAGGAGAGAGTGCAAAGAGTGAAGCACTTCGCAGAGACGGACGGGCAAGGCTTGAGGCCGCCTCGTCCAATCAGAAATCTAGCCGGGCAAATTTTGGGCACGTGACACACAAAAGTCGACTGCAACTTGTTTAGCAATTACAACACGAGCCAGTATGTAGTACGAGATATTATAGCAGTCTCAGAGATACAGAAACCACGAGGGTCAAGCCTTGCCACCACTCTGACTCTTGAGCTTATCCTGAACGAGCTGCTGGAACTCCTCGCGGAGAATGGCCTCGCGACGCTCGCGCTCCTCCTGCTGGAGCTTCAAGATGCCGCGTTTCTCCTCCGCGCTGATGACCTGGTTCTCCTTCCGCATCCGCACTGCGTTCATCCGCCTGTGCCTGCTCCCGCTCATCACGTACCCCACGGACTCGTACGCCGCAATCTCGTCGCTCTCCAACCCGATCTCACCACGCCGTGGGATGCGCACGTCCGTGCCGTCCTTGAGGAACGCGGCCATCGCGGAGCCTTCTCCCCGGAGCAACGCCCCGCCATACTGCCGCTCGTCCACCTTGGCCCGCCCGGACGCAGCCTTGACGTTCAACGGCTGCGGGCCCACATCGTCGTCTGACGAGTCTCCCTCGTCCTGCTTCTCCTTGCCCTTGCCAGATGGGACGGGGGGCGGGGCCATCGAGCCTGTGGGGGCGAACGAGGGAACCAAGCCTGTCGCCGGCTTCTCCACCCACGCGTCGTCGTCCGGCGGTGTCAAGGGTGGCTGTTGGTCTGGACTCCTGGTCCGCGTCGTGCTCCGTCGGCCCTCGCTCCGCCTTTGGCTGCGCGAGCGAGATGCATGGCTCCGGCGGCGGTGGCGTTCGCGAGACCCGTCGCGGTCTCGTTCCTTGTCCTTCCGGTCCTTGCGTGACTTCTTGCGGTCCTTGCGCTCGCGGCGGCGGCGGTCTGCCTCGGAGTCGTCTGAGTCCGTGTCAGAGTCCGAGTCGTCGCGACGCCGTTTGCGTGACTTTTTGTGCTTCTTCGAGCCCCGGGTGGGCGAGCTGTAGAAGTGGACTCAGCCATGGCTGGTATTGCTGAGAACTGAAGGAAGACGTACTCTACCCGGGTCGGTGCCTTCGGTGAGGGCGGCCAGACCATGATCGTGCTGGCGTCGCGCTGCTGCCTGCGACTGCAACACCCCCCACGCGTCAGCCTCCTCATCTCGTCAGCCTTTGTTGAACGAGAGACGCACCTGTCCAAGAAGTCGGACCCACCACTGCCTCCGTACCCTCCTCCTCCGTACCCGCCGCCACCATACCCAGGGCCGCCTCGCCCTCCGCGACTGGGGTACATGTTCTCCTGCTGCCGCCACGGCGCCTTCTCCGCCCCGTCCCCGTCCCCACCGTCCCTCCCCCGCTTGGGCGACGTCGGTCGGCGGTAGTCCCCATACTCCGGACTCCCCCGCCTCCCCCGTCCATCGTCCTCGCCACCCCAGTGTGGGGGCCTGTCCCGCTCTCGACGGGCCTCGCGCTCTCTGTCCCTCCCGCGATCTGCGCTGCGGCTGCGGCTCCTCCGCTTCCTGTCCATGTCCACGTCCCGGTCCCTCTCCTTGTCCTTGTCCTTGTCCTTGTCCTTGTCCTTGTCCTTTTCCCTCTCCTTTTCCTCAGCGAAGTAGTCGTCCGCCCGCGCCCGGCCCCGGTCGTGCCGCCGCGAGCGGTCGCCGTGGCCGCTCTCCCTGTCGCCGTCCTGGTTCCTGTCCCTGTTTCGCTCGCCGTCCCTCCTCCGGTCGCGGTCGCCGTCCCTGTCACGTTCGCGCCCGTCGCGCTTGTCGCGCCCATGGTCGTCCTTGTCCAGGTCCGCGCGTGCGGGCGGAGGGGAGGAGCGCCGTTTCGAGGGGGGATCTTGCGGCACGAGGCCCATCCGGGAGGGGTGGACCATCGCCATCGTGGATTAATACCTTCGAGGTGTGGATGGAAACTTGTGAAGAGGGGAGCAGGGACGAGGGAGAAGAAGAGGGTGGAAGTTGGAGCTCGCTGGCCTGGCCGCTGGATGAGTGGCTGTCGCAAAGACGCGTGGGAGGTCCGGGTGAGTCTGCGTCGCTTTCGGAGGCGACACAAGCGCCGATAGAACTGGGGCTTATAGTGGATCTCTCCATGGCTGTAGGATCGGCAACACACGGACAAGGAGAGAGAATCCATTTGAGCTTATACAACGCCAGGTGGTACTAATTGTCCTGTCACAAAATGGTCCAACGGCGGAGAGGACTAAGGAACACTTGAAATGCGAGAGATCTATTAGACTTTTCGAATGTCAAACAGACCACAACCTTTCCGGAGCGTCCGTATGCGTGACAGTGCGCCTGATGTTGCACCAGTGCATCATACACAGGTACCGTTGACCGTCTCAAACCTAGCACGGTTTCACTCAGCGGCGAGGATTACAGCATATGGATTCGTGCGAGTACTACAGTAGAAGGCGGAGCGGAGACGGCATGGGCACGCAGACTCCCGAGTACTCTACCTCCACCGTATAGGCTATCACCATCTCTAGAGCGCGCTGGCACCTGTAACATCGATGTTAAATCGCAATCCTGTTTTGACCAACGTCGGTACCTACCGGTGATAATGTCGACAAGCTCGTTCGTGATAGCAGCTTGGCGACCACGGTTGTACTGCATCGTCAAACGGCTGATCATGTCCGACGCGTTCTTCGACGCGTTGTCCATGGCGTTGCGACTTGAGACATGGGCGCGTAAACCAGTGTATGATTTCGGAGGTTACAGGCAAGACTCACCGTGCACTCTGCTCGCAAGCGTGCGCCTCGACAAGGGCGGCGTAGATGGCGTTGGCGAGGGTGAACTCGGAGAGATCCCGGGTCACGTCATCCTCTTGCTCGTACGCACGGAAGCCAGCTGTGGAAAAACTCAGGGGAGAGTACGGCGAGGAAAGCAACGTAGAACGTACGCGCTTCCTGGAGGATCTTCTCCGGCTCTACCTCCATGATGGCCGGCTCGTACGAGATGGCCGACACGAACTTGTTGTAGACAATCGCGAGGGTGTCGTACTCGACGCCGGAAGTGGTGATGAGGTCGGCGACACCAGCCGCGTCGGCGAATGTAGGGATGTCACGGCCGATCTGGTTGAAGCTCATGACGAGGTTCTTGGGCAGCATACGGGAGAGCTGGGCCTTCGACTTGTCGCCAATGACCATGATGGGCGAGTCCGTCTCAACCTTGCCCGCCTCAGCGAACTCGCGGCGGGTGGCCTTGGACACTGAGGAGTGGATACCACCGCAAAGGCCCTTGTCGGAGGAGATGACGAGGAACAGCTTGCGCTTGCCGGTCTCCTCCGGGGCCGCATGCGAGAAAATCTCTGGCCGTCGACGCGCGCGAGTGAGGTCGCGTCACGGCATGCGGAGCTAAGGGACACACCTGAGTTGGCGAGACCGTACTCCTTCCCCGCAACCATGGCGCGCTGCGCCTTGGCGAGTTTTGTCGACGCAATCATTTTCATGGACTGGAAACGCGTTCAGCATGCGCCCGGGGCCATGGCACGCGGGCGGAGACGTGCCTTCGTAATCTTCTCAATGTTGCGGACGGACTTGAGACGCAACTCGATTTCACGAAGGGTGGCCATGTTGCGGGCCTGGGAGGGTGCGGCCCCCAGCGCGGACGGCTGGGCAGCAATACGGCCGAAGGTGCTGCGAGCGAGCATAGCGGGAGGGGAGGGTAAAAGAGCGGTGGGCGTCGTGGTGCGTGCTGTCGACGTCGACCTCGGGAAATGGCGGGTGCAGGTTCGGTCGGCGCTTCGAGCGTGGGCGGGATAGATCAGGCGGAGCTTGAAATAGAGTCATCGCAAGTCGCTGATCAAGAGCAGCAGGCGATAAGTAGGCAGCCGTGCTTGCCTGCACTCTTGCTGCTCGCACTCGTCGCCCCCCATACCGCTCTTACCAACTCTCGTACACTACAGTCATGTCTGAGGAGCCTCTTTTCGATCCCTCGCTCAAGAAGCGCAAGAAGAAGACCGTCGCCTTCTCGGAGGACCCTCTCGGTGCTGACGCCGACCCTACGACTCCCGCCCCTACCGAGATCGACAACACAACAACAAATGGAGAGGCGGTAGACATGGGCACTACCACCCTGCATGAGCGGATGAAGCAGAATGGCACGGCTGATGGTGATGAGGAGGAGAAGAAGGAGGATGACGAGTTCAAGGCAATGTTTGGTGACTTGAAGAAGAAAAAGAAGAAGAAGGATATCCCTCTCGACCTCGTACGTGTTTTTGATACTGCCTGTGTCTGCTTGAATGCTCACCGACTCGGTTCAGGAGGCCGACGGGTCGGGTACCGCTACTCCGGTTGTACCAGCGGCCGGTGAGGACTTGGACTTCTCTGATCTCAAGAAGAAAAAGAAGAAGTCTTCCAAGAAGGCCGCCCTGGATCTCGAGGCATTTGAGAAGGAGCTGAACGAGGCGAAAGTGAAGGATGCGGATGAAGACGAGGGTGGAGAGGACACCCAGATACCGGAGATAGACGAAGTGGAACTCGGCGATGACCCCTTCGCGCGGGGTGGTGTGGAGAGCGTCAGTCTGGACTCAGGCAACGAGCCTTGGCTGAAGAGCGACCGTGACTACACGTACGAAGAGGTCAGTCTGTCATGTGCCTCCACGATTCGACTAAGTTAATCACATTGGACCGTTCCAGCTCCTCCATCGCTTCTATGGCCAACTGCACGCATCCAACCCTGCTCTCCTCACTTCCGCTGGCAAGCGATACACCATCGCCCCTCCCCAGATTCTCCGCGAAGGCAACAAGAAGTCCATCTTCGCCAACGTCTCGGACATATGCAAGCGTATGCATCGGCAGCCCGAGCACGTCATCCAGTACATGTTCGCGGAAATGGGTACCACTGGTTCCGTCGACGGCTCCGGTCGACTGGTCATCAAGGGTCGCTTCCAGCAGAAGCAAATCGAGCATGTCCTTCGTCGCTACATCGGTACGCTTCCATCTTCGCATACGCAACGTTGTGTAACTAGTTGTACGCAGTCGAGTATGTCACTTGCAAGACGTGCAAGTCCCCCGACACGCTTCTCACGAAGGAGAACCGTATCTTCTTCATGGCGTGCGAGTCGTGCGGGTCGCGGCGCTCCGTCAACACCATCAAGACCGGTTTCCAGGCGCAGGTCGGAAGGAGAAGCAAAAACAAGACGGGCTGAGAAGGCGGCGCTCGCCGTGCCGTGTAGAGTACGTTCCTGGCATCGCATTGTATCATCGCAGGTTGTGTATAACATCCCGGCATGTATCCTCACTGTGCTACTACCATGTCCCCACCCCCCGAAATCCAGGCGAACTACTTCTTCCCAACGATGTCCGCGAGCTGCGTCTGCGGGATCGCTGCCGGGAACGCCAGCTGCTTGAGGCGGTTGTGTGTCGCCTGTTCGTACGCGAACGCGAACGAGATGAGGTTGAATTCGCTGAACGCCGTCCCGACGAACGCGATCCCGAAGGGCATGTTCGGCCCGCTTGAGCGAGTCGGCAGCGCGGGCGAGAGCGGCGTGCCCGGTGGCATGAAGCCGAGCGGGACAGTGACGATGGGGTAGCCCGCGATGGCCGCGGGCCCGGAGGCGACGATGCTCGGCATGAGTAACGCGGCGACGTCGAAGGCCTGCAGCGCGCCGTCGATCCCGCGCGTGCCGCCGAGGTCGTGGTCGAAGGCGATGGCGTCGAAGTACGCTTGGTTCACGGTTGTGTTTTCGGACACGACGAATCTGTGGGGAGTGGGGGCAATATTGAGGGCGCATACACACCGTGGGCTCTACGGGTGCAAGGCTTACTCTGACTGATCTGTCCAGAATGGAGCGACGAGCTCGAGGTCCGCGTTGTCGGTGTTGAACTGGATGAGGTCGGCCAGGGTGCGCACGTCCGACGGGACCTCAAGGAGCTCTTGCATGTACTGAGCTACTTGCACCTGGGACGGCTCTCGGCGCGAGCTCGCGAAACGGGACGGGCGGACGCACCTTGAAGTCGGTCCGCGTGACTATCGACTCGTTCCTCGACGCCCAGAGCTCCGCGATGTCGGGAAAGTCCGCGGGGTCGACGATCGTCGCGCCCAAGCCGCGGATCACGTCGAGCGTCGCGTTGAACGCCGCGACGACGACGGAGTTCGAGTGCGCGAAGAGCATGCGCGGGACGCCGAGGCGCACGCCCTTGAGCGCGTCCGCGTTGAGCGCCTTCGTGAAGTCCGGGACGACCGCGGGCTGCGCGAGCGTGAAGTTGTCGCGCGGGTCGCGGCCGGCGATGGCGCCCAGCACGACCGCCGCGTCCGCGACAGAGCGCGCCATGGGCCCAATGGTGTCCTGATGCGACGAGATCGGGACCACTGCGTGATTCCGGAAGCGAGCCCGATGAGAAACTGCGCGCGTACGCCCGAGCGCGACTCAACTACTCACCGCCTGCCCGCGAGGTGAGCCCGACGGTGGGTTTGATCCCGACCAGGTTCTGGTTGTTGCTCGGCTGGATGATCGACCCGTCCGTCTCCGTTCCGAGTGCGACGGCGCAGAGCCCGATGGCACTCGCGATGCCGCTGCCCGAGCTCGAGCCGGACGGGTCCCCGAGCGGGACATACGGACTCGAGGCCTGCCCGCCGCGCCCGGACCAGCCCGAGGGCACGCTCCCGCGGAAATGCGCCCACTCGGACAGGTTCGCTTTGCCGAGGATGATCGCGCCCGCACCACGGAGCTGGTGCGCGACGTGCGCGTCGCGCGGGGGTACGGAGCCGAGGAGCGCGAAGGAGCCCGCGGTAGTGTTCATGCCTGGAGATGTGAGGGGAGGGTGAGTATGAGGGTAATCAGAGCGCGGGGAGGGGAGCACACACCTTCTTTCGCGACGGTTGCGATGTTGTCTTTTAAGAGGATGGGGATCCCGTGGAGGGGTCCGCGCGCGCCCAGCAGTTTCCGCTCCTGGTCCAATGCTTCTGCGTCTGCGATGGCACTGGGGTTCATCTCGAGGACGGCCCGTAATGCAGGCCCCTGGAGGTTGACCTCTTCGATCCGCGCAAAGTACGCCTGCGGAAAAGTGTCAGCGGACAGAGGAGACCCGAGGGGAAGATCGTGCACCTTCACGAGGTCGACACTGGTGAAGTGTCCTTTTTCCAACCCATCTTGCAGCTCGGAAATCGACGCCTCGTAGAGGTCGGGGAATGTCACAGCACTCGCGGCAACCGATTGCTGGTCCCCACTTGCAGAACAGGTCAGCGCAGCGAGAAGTCCGAAGACAGAGACGAGACTTAGCCAGGCAGAGACGACACGAGGGAATGATCGCATGTTGGCTGTTCGAGGGACACCTCAGCAAAAGGTGCGTGTCCGTGGTGCCATCTTGGACTATAAAGTGGCGCCTTATCTCTGAGAGCAGGGTGACGTTAGGCAGTGAGAACTTTGACCGGCATACCTACTGTTCGGGCAGCATATGGGAAGACTTCTGGAGGAATTGAAGTGGGTATCGCATACGGAAAGACCCCCCCATACTTGTCACTTGCCTCACACACCAGAGACGGCAATGGGCATCTCGCGGACACCCCATCCAATGGGCAAGACATCTATACTTGGTGTGCACCGTGGCTCCCGCGTGTTTGCCGTGTGACTGAAAACATTCCCATCCCTCAAGGTCTGGTTGCAGTGAGAAATTCACGGCAACCAGTGAAAGGCAATGCTGACCGACGTGAATTGGCGTGTAGAGACAACGGTATCCTTCCCGACTCATGCTTAACGCATGCTTATTTTGTGGGTGGCGAGGCGCAGCTCTAGATCGAGGCCACTGTCGTTGGCCAACTTGAGCGACGTTGGCCACACGCTTCAACATGGACAGTGCGCCGCACTGAGGTAGAGAGCAATGTAACAGTTAAACGTTGACGTTGAACCTCCACGACTTTGCTGACACCACTCTACTCTGGCGCTAATATCACGTAAGCATCAAATGCGTCACCTTACGGCGCCTGCGTACATCGTCCACTTGATTCCCTCGACCACTGCTTGTGGACCACAATCAACCTGGAACAGCCTGAACAGAGGCCATGCCCCTCAGGCGACGGTTTAGCGGCTTCGGGCCACAGTCTCCGGCATCCGAGCATGCCACTCGCCACTACTGGTAGGCTCGTGGTCGCTTTGTCTTTAAACATGGCGCTGCAAGCGGGCAATGATAGAGCATGCGTGCCACTTATTCATCTCGGCGACATGCAGCACTAACAGGAGGTGAAATGCAGTGTTTTTATGCTCCGTGCGGTCGTCGATCCACCGCGATGAGGCTTCCACTCGCTTTGTCCCGTTCGAAACCCGCTTTGTCTGTGGCTGACATGCGGAACCAGACGACATATAAAGCCGCTTAGATGCTACTCTCCATATCGTCTCAACGTCCAACCTCATAGCACTCTGTCAAGTCTCCCTTGACACCTCTCATTACTCTCAACGGCAAATTGAACCTCATGGTGCGTAATCACCACTGACCCTTGTCACTGCACCGTGCTGAACCTGACTCCCAGTCTCGTCTCGCCGTCATCTCTCTCGACCCGTACCTTGGTCATTACAGTGTCGTTTGGGACTCTGTTTCCGCCAAGGACCCTCGAACTCCCGGGGCCGACTTTCATGACGCCGTGATCTCTTTGACGCGTCCTGAAGTCCCGCCCGCGTGGCCCAAGGAGTCTTCGCCTTCTCCCTCCGTGGCCCCATGCTTGAGCGCGAACTTCTCCCTCACCAGCCCCCGCACCCCGTCTACCTCAGAGCCCGTCGTGCTCCGTGTCCGGGACACCCAGCTCGGCCTATACCGCGCCGCCTCGCGCATCGAACGCACCACCTCCAGCACCCGCGGCAGCCCCTCGCCCCCGCCTGCGAGCCCCAGCTCGTCGGGATCACCGCGCCCCGGGCCGCGCAGCTCGCGCTCGTCCTCCTCCGCCTCCAACTCGTCCAGTGCTTCTGGGTCTTCGGCCCGGTCGTACGTCACCGCCTCCTCCTCCTCCCGCATGTCCTCGTCCTCGTCCGCGAGCACCAAGCGCGCGCCGCGGTCGTTCTTCTTCCGCTTCGACTGGGACGCGTCCTTCCCGCGCCTCGGATTCCGCCACGAGGGCATGGACGTCTCCGCGCCCGGGGGGCATGTCCTTGCGTTCTCGCCGCCCGACCAGGCGGACGACGCCGGGCGCCCGTTCCTCGTCCTGGAGCTCCGCCCTGCGGACCCGGCTGCGGACGGCGAGCCTGTTGTCGTCGTGGCCAAGAAGCAGGTCGACGAGTACACACAGGCGGTGCTCTCGGATGCCGAGCGCGAACGCGTCGGAATGGTCGCTGAGGATGATGGTGTGGGACGGTGCGCGACGCCGTGAAGACGCAATGTGATGATTGCGTGCACGACAGCTGTGTGTGGGCTCTATTTGTATGTTTTGTATCCTCCAAGTGTATCGTTAGATCGACCGGTCCATGTGACTTTGTACTGCATTTGCTAGTGTACTGTGTTTAGAATCGAAATCTATATCGCACCTCATTCCCATCAGCGCCTCTCCTCCGCAACATACAGCGCGTGCAGTTCATCCAGGTATAGATCCGCGTCCTGGCGCGTTGTGACACCGTAGTGCACAAAGCGCCCGTTGTGTTGCGCCCAAACCTCCCTTTCCGTCGCGTCCCTGTCCAGAGCCCCAAGCCCGGGGAAAAGCCCTCGCATGACGCGGGCCAACTGCCGCGCATCCGCGACGCGCGGCGAAGACTCCTCCCGGCTCGACTCGACTGACGAGTCGGCCCGAACGACGAACGCCCGCAGCCGTGACGCGGTCTCCCTCCCCCGCGCGGCCACGAGCCTCTCGAGCTCCTCGAGCTGCTCCGCGTCGACGTCCGCGACCTGCACGGCGAGCGCCTCGAGCGCCGGGCACGCGTCCGCGAGGTCGACGAGCGCGCGCACCCGGGGGACCACCGGGGCGGCGCGGGCGTCGGGGAACGCGACGGAGGAGGAGAGCGCGAGATGGCGCACGCGCGGACCGAGCGCGCGGGCCAGCGTGTTGCAGTCTGCGTCGGAGAGCGCGCAGGCGACTTGACCGCCCGGAGTGAACAAGTTGGCGGCATCGGGCGAGCGGAGGTCGAGGTGCAGGGCGAGCGCTTCGAGCGCGGGCGCGTTCTCGATTATGGGAAGGGCGAGGCGGAGGAGGGAGGAGGAGGGGCGACGGTCCCAATCGAACACGGACAGGTCACAGTCGAGGTGGCGGAGAGTGAGGGGAGGAGGCGTCCTCGGGGGGCTCAGTGGGTTTTCGGAAGACAGAAGTACAATGGACTTCAAAAGGTCTTGGCCGGCGGAGTATGACCGCAGGGCGGTGTTAATAAAAAGATCCTCCAGAGGAGCGTACATGGTGTTGAGAAGGTGGACGATTGCTTTCGAAGACCCATACAGTGCGAGCCGTCGGAGCAAGGGCCACGACTTGCGTGGCAGTGGAGGGGGGTCGGGCGTATCCTCCTTATAGCGGAACTTGAGCCTGAGGGAATGGAGATGTGAGAGACCGGAGATCGCACGCAGTGCATCAGTGCTGCTGTCGACCGTTTCGAGTTCTAAGGAATTGACATTATGGAAGTCGCCTAGGTGGAGGTGGGGAGACACGGATTGCCAAGGTTCCGAACCCACGGAGAGATGAAATAGGTGCTTGCTCATGGATGCGACGATATCAAGATCTTGTGCAAGTTGTGTGCTCTGTGTCGGAGTGGTCCAGTAAGCTTCTAAATGGGGGGTCACAAGCATCCTGAGGAAGGCATTCTCGACTGGGTATTTTCTCGATACTGGGAAAAACAGGGCCCGCAGGTTTGGAAACAACGGAGTACTTCCCGCAGTTGCTTGAGAGATAATGGTGGAGAAGGGAGGGTGTATCCATCGATCTACGCCGTTGTAGACAAAAAACCGGACACGCTGGGCACAATGCCTGAACCGCTCCCACTCCCTGTCATTTGGAGGGAGTGAGCGATCCCAAACCTGTGATGTTGCGGGACATCAATGTCAGTCAAAATCCCGACGTCTGAGATCGGGACAGGCCTACATATTTCACCCGAAGTCTGGTGAGTCATCTCTCTCGAACGGCGTCGGTTGGGCTGGGACCATGGTGATCCTGAGCGCGGAAAACACGCGAAAGAGGGGATGGAAGCCATTCGGAAGGATTCTCCACAATGCGTTGCAAGCGGGCTCTGCGGATGTTTTGCAGACGAGGGCCAGAGAGCTCAAATCTCTCCCTCTGTTGGAGTAGTCTGCTGGAGTAAAGGAAAGCTTTCTCCACGAACTGTCTTCTGCTTGAATGAAGGAATAGCGGGGATCTTCGACGAGAGAGAAGTATTCGAGTACAGCATGAAAGATATCATCCTGTAGAAGCGGATGTGACGAGGACATGATCAAGACGAGACCACGACAGAGCAACTCGAGAGCAACGTAACAGTGATGGTCGCAACTTGCGACAGGGCTGCCAAAATATCCTGAATTTGAAGCTCCGCTCAGACCCGACTACTGTAAACCATTTAGCCCGCGGGAAAAGAATTCGGCATTATCGTTCCTGAAGAGTGCTCGTGGTCGTTATACATTGCGTGATTTACATAGCAGTACAGAACTGGAAGCAAGATCTGCATACAATCCCAGGTATCCTTCAATCTATGATGTCGCGGCATCTCCGCATCTCACTGCGCAACGAGCTGCTCCTGCGCTCACATGGCAGCAGTCGAGTCGACCTCGATCGTGGGCACGATTGAGGCGATGAACTTGAGGAAGACGACGAGGTAGAAGTCGACGCGCATGCCCTCGATCTCATCTTCCCCAGGCGTCGGCGGAGTCTTGTCGTCCTTCCCGTTGCCGGTCCCGCGGCGGAACCACTTCTTCTTGTCCGCCCCGGCCTTGCGAGCGGCCTGCTGCTCCTCGATCACGCCCTGGTTCATGCGCTCGATGACTTTCTTCATCACGCTCGCGTGCTTGCATGGGTGCACCGACGCGGCTTGGAACGACTTGTGCGGGAAGGCTTCGATCGTGACCGTCTTGAACGCGTGGTCGGCTGAGACATCTTGGAAGATTTGCGGAGGCGTGAGGAGCGTGCCGTTCTAGAACCGCGCTCAGCGACAGAGGAAACCGTTGGACAGGCCAGGAAAGCGCACCTCGTCGTAGCCGACCAGCCAAATGCGGGGCGTCTGGTAGTACTTGTCGTACGTGATCATGACATCGTACGTCCGCACCTGCAGCAGGTTGCCCTTCGCCACCTCGATCTCTCTGCCGCCACCCGTCGGTGAGAACCAGACGCGCGCGTAGTCCCAACGCAAAGATGGCACACTCACCCCTCAGCAGATGCAACCACGGGCGCCGCCGTCGCCTCGTCCTCGCCCTCCTCTAGGTCCTCCTCCATGTCTGGGATCTCGTCCATGTCCGGGATCTCCGCCGGCTCGCCCTTCGCGCCGCTCCCGAGGCTGAGTCCGCCCATCGCATGTGACGCGTCCGCGTCGTCGACGTCGGGGATGTCGTCGATCGTGCCCACGTTCTGTGGGGTGTCGTGCGAGGCGGAGCGTCCGGCGTGCGTCTCGACCCACTCCTCCTCCTTGCCCGCGCCCGGGTCCGCGAAGTTGAGCAGCCGCTCCGCGTCCTCGTCCGCGTCTGTGTACGCGAGCGTGCTCGCGCGCCGGAGGCACGCCACCCCACTCGTCTGCAGATACTGCCTATTGGCGGGGAGGTAGTCGCGCGCTTTCGACGACTCGCCGGACTCCCTGTCGGTGGCGGGACGTGTCGGTGAGATCGGCGTGGGCGGCGCGCGAGTTGGTGGGCAGTAAGGAGCACGCACCATTTCCAGACGGGGAACTTGTAGGCCAGGAAGTCGCCTGCGGCTACGAACTCCTCTGATAAACGGCGTAAGCGCACAGGAAGGAGCGGATGGAGAGATCGGGGGCGCACCGGGGGTGATGCGGCCGTGCTCTTTGAACTTGCTCTCTTTGAGGACCTGGAACGCGCGTGCGTACGGTCAAACTCCACGAGTGCAGTCGACAAGTCGGTAGGAATGGCGCACCGGACTGAGATACTCGCGGACGGACCAGAGGGAACGCTGAGTTGGCGGTAAGCGGGCGCGAGACGTCACGAAAGGAGCAAAGGCGGACCTGTAGTGAATGCATGGCGAGGACAGTCGTGTGAGGACCGGGGCGGTGGATGGCGGAGGGAGAACAAGGGAGTTTATATGGCGGGCGCACGGCGGCTGTTTCTATTGCAAGCTAACTCCCAGTAATCGATCTCCGCACGTGGCTCTCTGGCACACAACCCACACAATACCAAAGCGCGACTCACGGTGACTCCCCGCCAGGGGGTAAAATGGATGGCACCCTGAGAGACTCGCATGAGGCAACATTCCATGTTTGTCTGGGTCGGACGCCGAGGGAACAAAAGTTACTAGCCCACCGCGAGGGTCGAACTCGCAGCCTTCAGATCACCCGCAGCTAAGAGTCTGACGCTCTATCCGATTGAGCTAGGCGGGCGATATAAAGGAATGGCCAGTAACATATATAAGCATGTAATCTTAGTCTTGTTCACCCTCCATCGCGAGCAAGATCATTAATTGCTTTCTGAACCTCGACCCTCTCCAACACAGCTCGGTGCAGGCTGGACTTAGTCTTTCTCATCTTATTCTTCCCCCTCGTTGAGCTACCACCGCCATACTCATCATGAGGTACCTCGTCTGTGCCCGAAGTAGATTGAGGCTTCAAGGCGTTGGTGTCCGTGAGATGTGAGGGCACGATAATCGGTGTTGCACGTGGGGGAGGTGGCCACTACCGATGATTGTCAGTTTGTAACGATCCCACAATAAATGTTCTCACTGACCCCGCGATGAGGTTGACTGAAGTGAAGAGCAGCCCAAGGCGGATACTCTTTCTCTAGATGGACGATATGATCTTCCAAGAACCGTAAACGATCTAGAAGTGAGCGAGGAGGAGAGGGAACTTCCAGGAGCGTTAGCGAGAATAGGCTGTACACTACTGAGTCCGTACCATAGCGGATCGCAAGATGCTGCTCAATGTTACTTAACCGCTCGGCCAGCGCGGATGTTTTGCGGCGCTAGGATAATCTGCCGCTTCTTGCTTGACATCCGCGCTCCTCCCAACATCGACCCCGAGTGAATCAGATTGAGCGTCAGACCTCATCGTGCGTCGGAGGGGTCCATCTTCATTCTTTGCGATGTCATATTTCATCTGTAGGTCCCGGTTTTGGGTCTTCGCATCAGTTCGCGCACATGATGGTATGGGCGCTGTCATTTCGGAGTCACCCTCTTCATTCAAGCGTCTTCGTTTCTCCGCCAGAGACAGGAGAAATTCGCTTCGGTTTGAAGCATCGTTCCTCGCACGACTCTGAGCGAGGAACAGCGAAATGTCTTTCGTAATCTGAGAGGAGGGGTAAATGGAGCACTAACGACTGGCTAAGTGTGATTTCTCTTACAGAAGAATGGGAACGAGGCTTGGTACCGTCGCTTAAATGGAAATGGTCTAACTTGCGCTCCTCCAGTGGAGGCTCAGGCAATTCGCCTTTGGTGGGTTCCAAGGGTCGCTCTTGAAGATCCTATGCAGCACTCAGTCAAGGGCAGACGAGTAATAAGTCCAACGGGCACGCACCTTAAGACGACGCAACAGTCGTTCCAACGCCTCAGGAATTTTCTTCCGTTCCCATTCTTCACTCACGACAAGCATGTCTGCGTCGAAGCCTCTCATTGCCTGTGAGAATCCAACCTCAGAGAGGAATGATTTGACGATATGATCCCAACCCTTGCGGAATTCTGGGGGCGGGGGCGGTGTCGGCTCCTGAACTTTGGTAGGTCGGGTTGCGGCTCCCGAGAAGTTGGGCACAGAAGACTGCATCGGGGCACTTTGGAGAGGTGCCGCAGAATATGGGCGCGAGCCTCCGGAAGGATAGGAGTACGGGCTTGATTGCCACGCGTTTGACCATGCATTCTGAGGGTATTGATAATACGAGTAGCCGGGCGCAGATGGCTGGGCAGGCCCTGCAGGATGGAAGGTGGTGGATAGTACGAGGGAGCTGGCGCATACCCTGAAGGATACGACTGTCCTCCCTGCTGTGCAAAAGAGTTGGAAGGCGTGGCGCCGGGGTTTGCATTGGTTGTCGTGACATGCTGGTATTGTGCCGTGGAGTATGAGGAGGAAGCGGGTGGACCGAGGTAGGGGTTTGAGGGCGAAGAAGCAGGAGCATTGGCAGGGAACGAGTGTGTATACGACGACCAAGGCTGGGATGTTGTGGTAGGCGGGGCCGGGGAAACAGAGTTAGATGGCCCCGCCGCAGACGGCGGTGGCCCGGCGGTCATGGCGAGGGAGAAGGAAGGAAAACAACAAGAAAATGGTGCTGGTTGTACAGCGCTCACTAGCGCTCACTGCTCAGCGTTTTCAGGCGTGTACCTGTCCGTTCATGAATCGGCCCGCCTGCCGGCGCGCTGTGGCAGGCCAGTCATTTCCATTGCGAAGCTCCAACGCTCTTGAGACTCACCGAACTTTCACCAAGCCCCAGCGCAGGCTAATCCACAGCTTCGCCGATCAGCTCAAGGCTTGGGACTTCTCTTGTCACTTGTCTTCTGCCCCGGATCATACATTGTCCATGACCATGAACGCTACTCGCGCGCCTCTCTCTGCTCTAAGACTACGAGAAGACGAATTACCCCCCGACCTTATTCTCTCCATTGAACGTATCCTCAATATTCACGCGCATGAAGATGCAGACGCCCTTGACAAACTCACGAATGACTTCAATCCCGTCCCTGTCTTGAACGAGTACTTCCCAGATGGTGAGGTCCACTTGAGAACGTATGGAGTCCCGGAGCTGACGGCTTGACCTTTCTTGCGCGTAGAGGCTGCACTCGGTCAGATGGAGGCCGTACAAGCGCGTCTTGCGCAGAACGAGCGTGAACTGCAAGCGGAGATAGATGCACTTCGGGAAGAGCTGAGGAAGGACCAAGACCCTAGCCGGATGCAGCTCATCCAGGAAATGATCTCGGTGCGTCATTGTGTGTTTATGCGTTCTCCTTGATTTCAAACGTCATTCTTGGCATACTTCAGGACCTCTTGGGACAAATGTCTCGGATACGGGAGAAGGCTACCGAGTCCGAAGCTGTTGTGCGCAATATCACGCGCGAGATTCAAGTGCTGGACCTCGCGAAAAAGAACCTCATTTTGAGCATGACGACACTCAAGAGGTTGCAGATGCTTGGTGTGTACCCTTTACATCCGTTTCCACGCATTTACCTGAGCTGTTTGTACAGTGAACGTGTTGAGCCAACTGGAGGACCAAATCAAGGAGCGCAAGTACCGCGATATCGTGCAGTCGCTGGCAGTGAGTCCCGTTCTATCCGCTTGCCGCATTTCAATCGTGCCGACGCCGTATGCTAGGCCGTCAAGCAAATTGGCGCGTCATTCAAGCCGTACCTGTCAGTTCAGCGAATATCGCAGTTATGGCGGCGCATACAAGAGATTCAAACCGAGTTACGCGCCATGGTGGACCAAGACTGGGATAAGTTGTGAGTGCGTTACCGTGCCCGTCTATTCATTGCCCAACGGTGTCTAGCTATATGCAAGACCCCGCGAAGCCTATCAAGCCCTCCGTGGTTGCGGATGCATGCTTGGTCCTCGACGTTCTGGGCCCGAAGTGCGCGCGCAGTTTGTGGAGAAGTACGTCGCATTGGAGCTCAAGGAGTACCGCCGCATATTCCGTGCGACAGACGAGGCTGGGCAGCTAGACAATCTGTCGCGCCGGTTCGCTTGGTTCCGTCGACTCCTACAAACACACGAGACAGAACAAGGGAGGGTGTTCCTGCAGAGTGGAAAGTGGGCTGGTTCCTGACTGCGAAGTTCATCGAGATTACGAGGTAGGCTCCACCTTCACTTGGCCCTGTCGCATTAAACAGAGTTCGATCGTTCTTAGGGACGACATGACTGTGCTGCTCTCCAAAGCTGGTTCGAGCTTTCCGTCAAGCAGCTCTTGGATACGTTGGCGGAGACAATGGAGTTCGAAGCGTACATCTCGAAACGAGATGGAACGCCGGTGAGTAGCGTTTTCCCCGGACCCTTGCAATTGGATCCTCAATGCAAGGTAGCTACGAGAAATCCTGAAATTCGCCACCCCATCGAATGCAAGTCGACCATCGAAGCCCATCACATCCGCGTTTGAAACACACATGGGTGTTTACATCGACGCTCAAGACAAGTATATATCTCTTCTCTGTCACGTCACTATAGCTCGCTGAACATGGCTACAGGATACTGTCGGACATGCTGGCCCAGTACAGAGGAGCGAAATCACGATCGTCACTCGAGGCAACAACCACAACGACCCAAGATGAGGATGGCGAACCTCCGATCCTTGTCCTCCCTCGTCCACCGAACTGTTCTACTTCTATGCGTCCACTCTGGATCAGTGCGCAAGTCTCTTCACCGGACAGCCTTTGTTTGACCTATGTGCTCTGTTCAAGAAGTGGCTGCGCATATATGCAGGTGCGTTGACCCATCCTGACCTCCAGGGCTGCGCTTATCATCGATTTTACAGAGGAGGTCCTAGTCGCGAGTTTACGGAAACCCCAGACAGCTATGCTTGCGCCTCGACGATCAGTGGATAGCCGCTTTGAGATGTCAGAACTCAAGAATGCATGCACACTCATCAACACCGCCGATTACTGCCAAACTACGGCCCTCGAGCTGGAAGAGAATATTCGGGAGAAGTGCGACGAGGCGTTCAAGGAGAAGATCACTCTGCAGGAGGAACGTGACTTGTTTGTCAGGTAAATCTGCAGCCGTCCTTATGTTCGGATTGAGTGCGCTGATCGTTCTTCCTAGCGCTATATCCGCTGCCATCGGAGTGATGCTACGCGAGCTTGAGAACTCCTGTGATGCCCCATTCTCGATATTATCTCGCACCCCATGGCAGAACCTCAAGCATGTCAGCGGGCAGTCCGCATACGTGCCAGAACTCACGAACGCAGTTGAGCAAGTGTTGGATGCAGTCAAGCCACTTGTGGAACAGAAGAGGTATCTCCGCAATTTCTTTGATAAGGCGGCGAGGTATGTGTGAAGCAATCATAAAGGGATCGCAGCCCTTACTATCTGGCTTGTTTAGCACAATATCTGCCAAATTCACAAACGCGTTGGTTCGGAGTCGACCTCTAATGGAGATCGGTGCCGAACAGGTTGGTTGTCCCAGATTTCCTTCGCGCGTCGGGTATTGACACTTACACCCTGTAGCTCTTGATTGATCTTCAGGCCATCAAGGCGTGCTTGCTGAAGGCACCTGGGGAAGAGCTTTCCACATCGAAGTGGGCCTCTCTCTCGCCTGTCATGGTGCTTGACCTAACAGTGTTTAAAAGTTATACGAAGAGCGTCGCCAAACAGACGACGCGCTTGGAAGCTCTGCTGAAGGTCATTGTCACCCCGGTAGTAAGTGCATCTTCCTCCTGTCCTTCTAGCTCTTTTTCACCATCTTGCAGGACCCACCCGAAGGCTTCATTCTCAACTACACCTTGGTCATTGGCGACGCCTCATTCTCCAACTTCCAGAAGATCCTCGACCTCAAAGGAACGCCAAAAGCCACGCAGAACGACCTTCTTGACTCTTTCCTTACTATCACGAGCGTCAAACCGGAGCTAGAAAGCACCTCCTTCCTCTCTTCGCTCGATATGGACCCCGGCCTGATCGCCAACCTGACCAGCCCCGGCTCGAGCCGCGTATCGCTCATTCCCGGATCGGCGACCGGAGAGAGCATTCTCGCCGCGCTATCCCCTCCACCGCTCATGAACACACCTTCGGGAGGATCGGAGGGTGCAAGAGCGGATCAAGGGCGGCGGGAGGTATTTTCAGACTTCAAGCGCTTCGTGAGCTTCGGGCTCAGGAGAGAGACGCTACCACCTTCATGATGTCGCTGTGGTTCTGTTGGATATGGCGTCTGGCGCTTTTTATTGCTGTCAATGGAACGGGTTTGGAACGACTATTCTAGTGACGCGCGGGGCTGCTGAGCAGGCTGTACACTGACGCTGGGCGTTCCTCTGATTTGATACAGCAGCACTGCTCTGCGAACACTATGGCATCGATGGTGAGCATGTTTCCCTCCTATCACAATTGCTAGAAGCTGAAGATGCCCATCGAGAACACAGGGTCGCAGACCAATGGCGCATGCTGTGACAAACCGAGACCGGGGCGTGGGCGAATGTGTGCCCCGGCGCCGTAATGTCCGGAGATAACGCCACGCGAGAGTGCCTTTTATGGCGCGCCCTTACGTTACTGCCGGCACACGCGACTCGGTCTCCCCGCCGAGGACTCGGTGTCTCCAGTTTTCTCCCTCTTGAACTCCGTGCCAAGCTCACAGCGCTCACGGTTGACCTCGTTCACAGATCGAATCCAGTCCAACTCCGGCCCCCGCGACGCACCGGAGCCGCTGTACATGCGTCCGGTGCGGAGGTCAGGTGAGATCGAGCGCAGGCTTGGTGGTGTCGAGGCGCGTAGCGCGGGGTGAGTGCGGCGCAGAAACCGATGCACCCGGATCACACATCGCCTTCGAGGCCGTCCGTCGAATGCATAACTCGGGGAGGCCCTCGTCTGGGGAAGCTGCGCCGCCCCTGCGCTTTGCGACCTACCACCATCACTCTCGTCTCGGCCCGCTCCCTTCCTCACGTCCTTTCACGAACTCTCTTGACACAAATCAACAAGGTGCGCGCGGTCCTGCTTCCCACCGGTGACACACGTAGTGACTAGATTCGTGTCTACGCAGGCGCTAGGGTGCTTTCCGGCCAAAAAACCGCGGAGATTCGCTTGTAATAAGCGCCGAAACGCGGCCCGGACCCGCTTGTGAGTCCCTTGCCAGCAAATTATAACTTGACAGTGGCCACACGGGCAGTACATAACTTGCCCTTTGCAGGTGACTGCGCGGCGTCTCCCCCAGACCATTACGCTCTCCACCACGACCCCTCATGTCGAGTCGTCCACGCCCGTCTCTCTTTCGTCTCCGCCGGATCTGAACGACTCGCTGGGCCCGGTTCTCATTGGCACTTTCATTGGTCTGTTGTGAGCATCTACGGTCATGCTTTCCTCCAGGAGAGCTGCGCTTACGTGGTGTCTGCGTAGGCTATATGGGCTTACATGAACCAAGCATATCGCTATTTCAGCACCTACTCTGGAGATCCATGGCTGCTTAAAGGAGTGGTACGTTGCCGTGCATGTCTGTGATGTGTTTCAAACTCACCAGGAGGATCGTTTAACCTCAGGTGATCATTGTAATGTATGCTTTTGCGCCCCGATAAAGCAAGGTAGTGCACTCAATCTATCGCCTATAGGACCCTCGATACACTTCTCTGCGTGTTCAGCATGCACGTATCGTGAGTGTCTTGAATTCTCGCCTCAAGTTAAACTACCCCCGTGCTCATGGCCTCCAGATATACGTCTCTTGTAACAAATTACTTCAACCCCGCAAGTTTAGAATACAACCTATGGTATGTCGTTCACACGCGTGCCCTCTAGTATTCGGCATGACTGACAGATAATTTAAAAGGTCCATCAACGTGAGCATTTATCAGATGGTTCTTAGAGGAGCGCTCACCCCAGAGATAATGTCCCATCAGGTAATCCCTGCTATTTCCGTGAGTCTAAAGATAGCCTCTTCCGTGCGTCGGTCTTTTGACCATGCGCTCAGGGCCTCCTTATAATCGCATCGCAAAGGTGAGGATATCTGTGGATGTGCCGTGTGTGCGCGCACAGCCGCTGATCAGGGGCTGGTGCTGTGTAGCTTCTTCGCTAGACGGGTGTACATATGTACGTTGTTCCACTGAACCACCTTCTCATGTCTCACTCAACCCTCCGCATTTTACAGTTGGCCCTCGTTATCGATATGTGGTGGCGGTGGCGGTACGTGTCACCTCAGCCTTATACAATCGCACACGCTTATCTGCGTCTAGACCCTGCTATGCTTGCTTGAAGTTGGTGCGTAGGCGAACTACACGTCGTGATGGTACGTGTGCATTAACAGTGCGTTCGTAAAACTCACAGCTTTCTTCATCGGTGAGCACTCTTTTGCTCATGCTTTGCATCCACTCATGACTCCGTACAGTATCGTCTATGAAGGCGTAGGTCCAACGACAGTCAGCGTGCATGCATACCAACTGATGTCTCATTCAGCTTCACCTCTGTTACATATGAGGAGTTCCAACCATATACCGTTCGTAATGTGTTTTGTACTTCTGACCGTGCATTCGCTGAGGGACATACACAGTACCTAATTTCTGTTGGCGTCACTTTTGCCGTGGCGGCTGATTTCCTCCTCACCGCCGTCCTGATTTACATGCTGCGTAGGAGTCGCACCGGCATCAAGAGGTGTGTACGGGGCGCCTCTTCGGCGATCTGCATACTCACCGCCCTGCCAGCACTGACACGATGATTGACGTCATGATCATGTACTCCGTCAACACCGGTACGTCCGCACCGACTCGAATCCAGACGAGCTACACTGACGTGTGTAATCCCAGGTCTTATCACTGGGTGCGTATCCTTGGTAGGCTGAGGGCTCTCGCTTGCGGACGTTGACATGAACTCCTCGAGCACAGCATCGTCAACTTCTTCTCACTGCTCTTCGTACGTCCTCGATCTCCGACCTGACATCGAGATGCTTATCGGCGTGCTTTAAGGGCTTCATCTGTCCTAACAAGCTCATCTACGCCGCTTTGGCATCGCCGCGCCCAAATGTACGTCCACCCCAACCTCGATCTCTTGGCGCCCGTGCCGAGTCCCCAGGGCCGCTGCTAACCGAGCACTCACATTGCCATCCCACGCAGTGTACGCAAACACACTCCTCGCTGCGTGAGTCATACGTCCACCCGCGTGTAACGGCTCGGCGGTATTGACGGGAACGCTGGGGGGGACCTGTGCAGCCTGAACTCGCGCAAATCCCTCGCCGAGCGCGCGCGCGGAGACGACACCTTCACCCCGCCGTTCGGGTACAGCGTCGAGCGCGAGCCCCGGGCGCTGACCTCGACCGTGCTCCGCTTCGGCTCGACGAGGCCACGCGGGCGTCTTCGGACTCGGGCGCGAAGGTGAGCGTCGCATGCACCCGCGGTTTGTTTGTTTTGGCTCGGCGCTGACCGCGGCCCTTTCTGCGCAGACGGAGTCGACGGTCGCGACGGAGTCGAAACGTGACGCGGGAGAGTCTGCGAGCGGGTTCGAGCTTTCCCCGTTGGAGTCCGTGGTTGCGCGCGAGGACGTCGGGGCGCGGGGCGTGGCGCAGAAGCGCGGACCGCTGCTGCCAATCTGAGAGCGACTCTACTCGAAGCTGTGATTGAATGAGATAGAGTTACCTTGTATCATTACTCGGCCGTCGTGTTGTATCTGATCACACATTGCTTATAATAGCACACGAGGTCCCAGAGCTTATAGAGCACAATCCGGTGACATATTTCCTTCCCATGTAACGAGTGTGGGTGTGGACTGTACATATTGTATAAGTAATTAACAGAGACTAAAAAGACAAGAGACGACCCGAGACTAGCGTGACGGAGCGAGCGAGAACAAATGATCAAAGAAAGCAATAGAACGGCTGTATACAGTACTATCCAACAGAAAAAGCAGCGGAGAAAAGAAAGTTGCAAACCCCCTTTTTTGCCATATACAACGCTGCAGTTGAGTGATCCATCTACGACGACACGTACTTAGCATTGTAGGTGGGGCAGAGATCGTCCCACGCGCTCGGGATGGGGTTGGCGAGCGCGACGTGGGCGGGGTCCTCAGCCATGACAACGGCGAAGCCGGCCTCGAGGTGGAAGTCGATGTGGCAGTGGAGGAACCACGGGCCGGGGTTGTTGGTCCTGAAGCGGATGGTGACGTTGTCGCCAGCCGTGCCGGTGGAGACGGCGTCGCGCTGGGGCGGGTTGACGTAGTTGTAGTCAGTCTGGCCGGCGGAGCGGACGACGTGGAAGGTGTGGCCGTGCAAGTGGAAGGGGTGAGGGGCGCCCGGTGCGTTCGTGGAGGTGACCGGGAACGAGAGCTCGATGGTCGCGTTGCTCGGGAGGGTGTAGACGGAGCCGGTGGGCATGAGCGCGGACGCGTCAAGCGCGCCGCTCATGATCTGGAGCAGGACAGGCACGGTGGGAGGGGTGAAGGACGCGCCGTTGATCGCGAAGTTGGTGCCGTTGAAGCTGAAGGCCATGTTGATCGCGAGGTCGACGCCGCCGGGGGTGGGCTCGCCGGGCGCAGCGAGGTCAGTGAGGGGGACGAGGTCGACCTGGTTGAGCAACATGGTGGTCGACGACTCAGTGGTAGGCTCGATCTCCGGGGCCCCATCATAGCGGAGGATGGCCGAGTTGATGCCGCCATCGAAGGAGGTCGTGCCGATGTTGGGACGGGCACGGATCCAGTAGTTATCAATGTCCTTATCGGCGGTCAGGACGAAAGAGTAACGTTGGCTGGCAAATATCTGGATCTGATCAACGGTAAGAGGCTGGTGGTTGACCGAGTCCGCCTCGATGATGGTCATCGTATGGTTGTCGATCGAGAACATGTAGTTCGGGTCGCAGGACAGCGAGACGAGACGGAAGCGGTAGCGTTTGCCCTGGGTGACATGGATGACCGCGAGGTCGGCGACCGCACCCGCAGAAGAGGTCGAACGACCGAGGCCGTTGATGAGTGTGGCATCCGCACCGAAGCTGATGGGCGGTTGGTTGTTCAAGAGGAACACACTCCAGATGAGGGTGATGCTTACGGGAAACGGGGGCCGAGTCGAGCTTGAGTGTGGTACCAGTCCACTAAAGTGATGACAGTGGACTCGTCGTCAACGTCGTATAGCGAGGCGTGGGGGTCGTTGGGGTCGTAGACGACGAACGGGCCACGGAGACCGTCGCAGTACTGGGTCGACAAATGGCTGTGGTACCAGAAGGTGCCGGCCTGGCCCTTGGACGAGAAGTCATACAAGAACGAGTTCTCGGCGGAGATCGGGCACTGGTTGACGAAAGCCGGACCATCGGCCCAGTTGGTGCCTGACTGAAAGAAGCCGTGCCAATGCTATGAACCGAAGTGAGTATGATATTAAACCATGCGAAAATACCATAGAACGTACGATAGTAGTGGCGGTCAGCATCGTGTCGTCAGTGAGGTTGTCGATGACGTTGATCTGGAAGTTGTCGCCCTGGAGAAGATTTGAGCTAATGCTGACTTCAATGTGCACAAACAACCTACAGTGTTGCCCTTGATGAGGGGACCGGGCATCTGGCCATTGGAGAGGACGGCAGGGCGAGTGAAACCATCGGGGGTGACGTCGCCGTCAGTGATGGTGAGGTCAGCGACGGGGCCAATTGCGGCAGCAGCCAGGTGGGCGTAGGAGAGCCCCAGGAGAACAGTGGAAACGAGGGACTTGAAGTTAGTCATGGTGGGCAGAAAAGAGAAAGGAGGAGCAGAGGACGGTGGAAGGGGAAGCGACCGAAGGCTGCTGGTGAGGAGAGCGGCATCATCGGGTGGAGTTTATATGCAGGCATGCACACTCCGTGTACGTGCTTCGTGAGCTGCTGATGCTTGCGGGAGCGGGGATGCCGGTCATGCCGCAGGCAGGAATCTGGCATCTGCACAGCGCTGTGAGCGGGCCCAGGATCTGGGATCTTTGCCGTCGCAAAAGTCGCGCGGGGATCGGCTCATCCAGGGGTGTGCAGATCGTCTGCTAACCACTCGTTACTGGTTCAGGCACGACGCACATCATCGCGCCGGGCTGAGAATGACAAAGGTGGCCGCAACGGTCCGTTGCTGCCTGTTGTGGGAACACAGTGAGAGTCGCATCCGATTGGGAAGGAAGGCTGTTTGAAGAAGGATCAACTCGGAAGGCACGAGGGTAATACGGCACGGCGCGGCGTGCAAACGGTTCTCACTTTAGTTTACGTTCGAGATAGGACTGGCCGTCCGTCTGGCTCATCACCTGGATCGCTCCGTAGAAAGCGCACGGCTGACTGCGATCACTGGCAGCAAGATTGGAGAGACATCATCTGTCAAAGGTGAGAGCGTACGAAAAGGCTAGTAGAGACGCGAGAAGGCTGCCGTTGTGCGTGGAGACCGCTTCGCTGGCTGGCATTTCGAGTGGGACGACGGGCAGAAAGGGCCGGGTGGGCAGAGTAACGAGGATGGAGGGAGGAGGCAACCCGGAAAACGGTGAGGTGGAGAGCCGGCCATCCACCCACTGCCACCTCCGGCCCGATGGCAGTCCTTCCCCTTTCGCCAACACCGAAAAAACGCAGGTACGCGCAGTTGTAACGGCAGACCGACTTCCGACCTTCGTGGGTCTCGCTGCTGGGCCCTGGCGCTATTGCGTTCTCACTGTCAGGCGTACACGGCGGTGCGGCTGTAGCATCATAAGTGTCTGGTCTGAGGTGGCGCTGGATAATAGTAAATACTACTTCAATCCCAAACAGGTGAGTCCGACAGTTGGAATGTCTCGATTTCCCAAAGGTTGTATCGTCGCGGCAACATTTTATCATTCTCTGAGTCACGCTCTCCGCCGTGACCCACAATCGGGCCGCGGAATTCCCACAGTTCCGGCCGCCGCCGTGGATCCAGCTGCGCGGATCAGCTTGGTCTCCTCCACCACCGCCAGGGCCACGAGTGCTGCGGACGGCTCAAGAGTCGCTTTGCATCAGCACTGAACCAGGGAAGCCGGCGGCGGCACATTCTCGCAGTGGGACGCTGAGGCATATGTGCGGCGATGATCCAATTAGATGTAATATAAGGCCCGTCTCTCGCGTTGGGGGTCCCACAGGCTCTGCACCGAGTACTTGCTTTTCCGTCCGCTCATCTCACCTCCCTCGTTTTTCCCTTCTCTGACTTCTCCGGCGCACGCTTGCATTTTCGCACCATGCAGTTCAAAGTCTTCCTCACTCTCGCTGCTACCGCCGCCGTCGCCTCCGCTCTTGTCGTATGCCCTCTCTCGCAGCTCACGACGCAACAGTACAACTGACGCGCACACATGCAGCCCGCCGACCGCCGCGACGACGCGGTCACCGGTACCCCCTCTTTCACCACCTTCTTCACCACCCAGACGTTTACCGCGTCTCAAGTCTTCCCGGTCTTCCAAGAGGGTGCGCTATTCGTTTACTCTGGATCGTTGTCGAGCCTGCTGACTGGCGTTTTCTGTATTATACAGTGGCCCCCTTCGTCACCACTCAGACGACCATCACCACCTGGACTGTCTCCCGCACGGTCACGATGGCCGCCACCGGCACCTCCGCGTAAACATCGCCGTTGATAAGGTGTGCGTCGACATTGCGCCGCTCGTTTGTGTGCCGTGTAAGTACATCCATGCTCTCTACTAGGTAGGGGGCTCGTGTGCACCTGGCGACGGTTCGCTGACCTTTCTTGACGCTTTGCAGTCGCCAGTAGTGTGAACCTGCACTGGCTCACACGCGTCCCACTTTTTCTCATCTTCTTTCTCTCCGTTCTTCGGCCGTGCTTAGTGTCTGTCTCCGGATAATGATTGTAGTCGCTTGAATATAAATGAAGTCCGCTTATCACCCGTTTAAGTCATGAAACACACCCGTTGAACGGGGCACTATTGCCTCACTCCTGGCTTCCAATACTCATAATCCGAGGCCGCTCTTAGTACAACTCGCCGCAAACAGCCCAGGCACGGACGCGTCACGGCCGATGCGCTCCGGCGGCGGCAGTACGTTTGTCATTCAGTCCGACTGCGACGCCTGTGCTGATCTTGACAGATTGATTGGGACCTGGCCACCCCGGAGCTCTAGAGTCTAAACCCATCCAAGTATGCGAAGCCCTACTTCCGCGAACAGTGATCAACTAGACTGCGCCGGCCGGCATCCAGATAGGCCACGTTGATAGATAACGATCCTTCCGAGCTGCGCGGTGCGGAAGGCTAGCGACAGGCTGGCGAGGCACGGCGGCATGATGTTTCAATTTTGGGAAGGCACAGCGGCGGACCAGCTGGCAGCAACTCAGCAAAGTCGGATGTCGGTGCTGCGTCTGCGGGACGTTCCTGGGATCATCATTGCAACGATCGCAATGTGGCAGATGGAGAGGGGGTTGTTTGCGGGGCTTGCTGACCGGCATAGAGCCTGGAAATCGGCTCTGGCACGCGTCGGAGTCCCAGCCCACAGGACTGATATCACTACTGCTTCCGTTAGTACACACCTCTGTCAGAGAACACAACGATCGCGATACTCACAGCATGCACAAGGAGGACGAGTAAGACGAGATGGGTCAAGTGCCGCATCCGAGAGCACCTATTGAGGTCAGTTGATGCCCTCACCATGAATCTGTATCAGTTCTGACCATACGTCCTGACAGAGCATGGGATCGTGAGATGTACAACAACTCAGATGTTACATACACGTGGTACAGCAGTTGGTACAAATCCTAGCACACCGCCTACTTCGACAACTCAGCGAGTCACTCCTCCATGGCGTCCTCGTCGCGAGCAGGGACTGCAGCGGTGTTCTCGCTCTCTTGCCAGAGCTCGCACCACTTCGGGAACACTCGCTTGTACAACGCCATGCAGACGGTGTCCATCTGGCTGATCGGGCCGTCGAAGTGGGCCTTGAAGTACCCATGCGTGCCGAGCGACTCCTTGATGTGACCGGAGCGGCCGTACTTCGTGTGCAGCTGGATGGGCTTGAAGTACGCGATATCATCTGAGATCAAACATGAGTGAGAGACACAAGCGAGAGGAAGCATGGAAGGCGTGTACGCACCCGCATTGAAGAACATGTAGCGGATCGTCGCGGTCTTCTTGTGAATCTTGAAAGGGTGACCGGTCAACACGATGCGTTTTGCGACGATGCGCGTGGTGTCCGGATGAACGAAGCTGCCCATGGCGACCAGCTCGGGAGCTGGTCTTAACATTAGGCATGTGTCCGGAATTATATGTGGACACATTCATACCTTGGGCGTCGCCAGTCTCGCGCAGGAAAAAACTTGGGAGGTTGCCATACACAACAGGGCCATAGATAGTAGCAATGCTGGTGACGCCATGGCGGAGGTAACGCTCGAACTTGTGCACGTTGTTAGGTCCCTTGCCTCCCCCGCGCGTATGTTGACTGTAGACAGGGTTCACGCGCATACGACGCGGCCCCACGCAGAGAATAAGAGGATCCTGTATGGTTTGATATTAGGACATGCGTTGCAACAATCAAATTCAGGGCACGTACCTTTGAACGTACAGAGTCGTCGTACTCTGTATTCCGCTGGACTGTGAAGTTGAGGACCGTCTTTTTGTGCTCATGTTGCAGCAAAGTGAAGACGGCAAATGGCTTCCTAGAGACAACGCGGGCTGCTTCCTTTGGCGCGTCCTTCAAATAGATCGTAACACGCGTTCCGGGCTACGCAGACACATGAGCACACACATACATTCGGTTAGAGCGGGAAGTATGGCGACCTACCTCTACGCCACCCTCCTCCTCCGCTCTCCTCTTCACCGCTCGTTCAGTACGCTTGAAGTCCTCGAACTGGAAGATCCGGGCGTAGTCGCGGGGGAGGTTCTCATACGGATCCCATGGACTTGTCCGGAATGATCGCAATCCGCGATACCTCTGGAACCGTGTCCGTGCGGATACGTCTAGAGGAGTGTCGATCTCATCAGGGAACTGCGCGTCGTCCTCTTCCTCACGTTTCCTGGCTCTCCATTTCTGCAGTCTAAGTGGCTGTTTAGCACAACATCCGGAACGCTTTGGTGGAGAACATACTGTCGCGCCTCTTCATCCTCGTCCAGGTCCTGGAACATGACACTCTTTAAATCTTCGGTCTCCATCTCAGTATCTTCCGCGACAGGCAGGTCCTCCATTTCTTCTGCCTCCTCCATGTCGTGGTGACCACCCTCGCCCCCGTCTTCGTCGTCCCCACCTTCGTCGTCACTCTCGTCAACGATCCATGCTGCTTGATATTCGCTAGTGCCTTTAGGAACCCTGCGAATGACTTTCGGTGTAGTCCCGGCCTTCGCGTTGGGGACGGCATCACCGTTTTGACCATTCGCGCCTTTCATCTCCTCTTCCGTAGGCCAAGTCTGCTCGTTCGCCATGTCGTCAGGGTCGTTGCTGGACACGAGCGAATCCGCTGAGGATTCATCAGGCTCCGCGAGCAGTTCCGGCTCGACATCCATCCCGGTGGTATGACCAGCTTTTGGTGCACGAGGAAGCGGCGCGGAGATAATCTGCGAAATGACAGGTGAGCGGAGCTGCCTTCCAGCTCGACTGATGTCAGGACTCACGCGTGATATCTGGAAGTCTCCGTGGTTCGAGATGTGGATGAGTCGGTTTGCGTTGAGGTGCGCGCCGCGGACGACGCCCGTGACGCTAAGCACTTCGTCTGCCCACTCGACCTTCTCCGCGAGGATCCACGAGCGGCCGTCTCTCCACTTGACGTCCGATGGCTTGCCCTCGGAGACTGCCCGCAGCGCGTTGAGCGCATCCGACGCGTGGTGCATGTCGTATACCCGCGTCTGGCTCGGGACGAAGTACTGGACGAAGGACAGCAGGGACTTCATGACACCAGGCTTCTCCTTGGGTTCCATCGGCGTGTCGGCGGCGACGACGGTGACGACCTCGGGGATGCCTTGCGCTTGGAGGGTACGCAGCAGAGTGTCGCCCCACTGTTCCACCTCGACGTTGGGAGAGAGCACGAATATGACATAGTCGGCGACCTTGCAAGCGTCGAGCGAGGCATACATCTGCCGGTACTGGAGGGGGATGAACTGCAGCGAAGTCTTGAATCGCTCTGCTCTGCTCGTTCCCTTCTGTCACAGACCGCACCACAGAACAGTAAAGAAAGACGTACCTGAGCCTTTGCAGTCCCGTCTCGGTGTCCTCCTCCAGCGACCCATCGATGGCCTCTGCGAGTTTTGCAGTGATATCCCGTGTATTCACGTCCTCCGTGAGCGGGATAACCGCGACGATCCTTGGAGCGCCGTCGATCCCGCTGAATATCCGGGTCGCGGAGACAATCGTCTGCCGCTTCTTGAGCTGGACTTGTTTCGCGCTGTTACGGCGATTGGTGCGAAGCTGAGCGGCGGCGTGCGAGGCAATGTTCGCTTTTGGGGAGTCGCGGCGTATGCGACCTGCGGGAGAGTCGACGACTGCAGAGATCTTGATGAGAAGAGTGGAACGTACCTTTGGCAGCCTCTTTCAACGATCCCTTCGAAGCATGCTTTGATTTGAATGCCTTGTTTTTCTGAGAGACTGCGAGCGTAAATCGCGGCTGCGCACGGAGTGACGAGCCAATGAGGGGCACTGACTTGCTTGAGGGTGGGACGATGGTGGTGAACACCTTCTGTCATGTTGAGAAAGGGCGGGATGGAGGAGAAGGGAAACCCAGTAGCACGATCTCCGACGCACCCAAGGATCGGCGAAATTTCCTCCATCTTATCTTATCAACAGGAATAAGCGCCGCCCATGATCTTGAACTGGGACTCCTTGTTCGCCTTCAACGACAGACTCTGCTCTCAAGAAAACGAGAGCAAGGAAGACAGGGAATATGTACGAGGCTCGCCACTGCTCTGAGCTTCCGAAACGTAACATACGATAACTTGGCAATCATCGTCGGCAACGTGCTCGACTTTCCGACCGCCGTGAAGCCATGGGTCGCGTTTTATCCGCAAATGGCGCATCGACGAGAGAATCTTCTACCTAAAGCAAGTGGCATTCGGGTTTGGGAGAAGGCATGTCGGCTTTTGCTCGTAATCCTGACTCGCTAATGGGCTCTATGGCTATATATACATACCTACTTAGAATCTGCCGGCCTCTGTCTTGCATGTTTTTGACATCTAAATGGCTAGATATCACGTCTTCTCATTGAGCACGGACACCCCTTCAAAGCTTCGCGATTCAGCCAAAACTCAGAGTGTACTCAGCCTTTGTTTCCTGAAGACTTTCGCTGCACCATCAAACCCCGTTCGCCGGAGCATGAGAAGTTGATTGGTGACCATGCTAATGCATACAGAGCGACCGGAGGACAGTGACATTCGCGTTTCTCCACTTTTCGACGGCGCGCCAGTTCACTTCGTGCCTCCTGCAACTGTCACTGCGTGGAAACCCTATCGAGGCTTGTCCAATGCCCCTCGTTGAAATACTGCCATTGTATTATATCGTAGTGTATAAGACATAACGCTGGCGGAGAGACATCAGCCTCAAACATCCGCGAGGATGCGAACGAGGATCTCCTTCACGCTCTTCCTCTCCCACCCCAGCCTCACGCCCTCCCCACCGACCTCCGAGCCAGCAGCCGTCGCGCCCCCGGTCCCGCTATCGGGCGGCACAGCGGGCCACACGACGCTCCCCAACACCTCGTCGTCGGGCCCATCGCGCGTCCGCAGACGGTGCGACACCACCCGCGGAAACACCCTCGCCACGTCCTCCTCCGAGACATCCCACACCTCCGGCGTCCCCCGCGCGAGCGCCGCCTGCAGCTCCTCCGCCGGGCCCAAGTCCACCGCGCCCGAGTCCTTCTCCGCGCCGAACCCCACGCGGGGCAGGAGCAGGTCGTACGCGGCGGGGACGCTCGCGCCGTCCTCGCCCTGCACGCGCACCTCCGGCGAGTTCGCCCCCTCCATCCCGAGGCCCCCATCCTTCCGGTTCAAACCACCGGCGACGCTCTCCGCGCCGACCCACGCGCCCTCGTTCGCCTCCGCCCAGCTTTCCCCGTCCCCGTTCGTGCTCCCGCCTGCGGCCGCCGCCATGCGCGCCTCGTGCACGACGAGCTCCGCGCCGAGCGTGTCCCCGTGGAGGACGCGGAACGCGCGCGCGAGCGCGTCCGCGGCCGCGTGCGCGTGCAGCGTGAGCAGCGTGCCGTCGAGCGCGGGGTGGTGCCGCGCGGCGGCGAAGAGGTCGAGCAGGTACGCGTCGAGCGAGCGGTGCACGGCCGCGTGCGCGGCGGGCGGCGGGCTGCGCGGGTCGAGCGCGGACGCGGGCACCGTCGCGTGCACGGACGGGTAGAAGATCGGGGAGGCGGGCGGGTGCGCGCGGGCGTGGGTGCGGAGCTGGGCGAGCTCGGAGGGCGGGAGGACCGGCGGGGCTTGCGGTGGGGGTGGGGGTAGGGGTGCTGACCTGCGCTTCGGGGAGTGTTGAGGGGGAGCGGGGGCGGTGAAGAAGGGATTTGAGGCGTGCGGGAGAGAGAGAGGAGAGGTCAACGGAGTTCCGCGCGGAGTCGGCGAGGACGATGCGCGGTATGCGACATAGCTCTGGCGGATGGAGGGGTGGAGTGCGATGTCCGCACTCATGGAGAACTTATCAAGCTTTGAAAGAGATCAGCTGGCCAGTTCGAAACGACATGTTATTGACGTACCAGGCCACGCAAGAGTCCAGGACGTTCATGAGGGTCTGCCTTGCATACATAGACCATCACAAACCCATCGGGCAGATTCCACGTCCCATCCTCAACATCAGGATCCCGCCCCGACGCATCCGAATCGTCATCCTCAAGACCATCCAAAACGACTCTCCGCTCCGCCAACACTCTCGTCAGAGCACGCTGAGATGCCGCTACGGTGTGCTCGAGCCCTGACACCACCACCGCCTTCGGGATCGAATACACCGAGGGTACCCCCGCCTCGCATCCCCGCTCGCCGCCCGCCGCGCTCTTCTGCGCGCGCCCGCTGTCCAGCCCCGCAGCCGTCCCCACGTCCTCGTCCTCCGCGACGTCCTCCATGCCCGGCGGCGCGAACAGCGCCGGCAGCGGCAGCGGGTCCGTGCGCAGCCTGCCGTTCCCCGGCCGGCGCGGCCGGCGCGAGCGCAGCGTGGACGTCGGCGTGTGGCCGCCCGCGAGGAGCGGCCGGCGGGAGGACGCGAGGGACGCGGCGTCGAAGTACCCGTCCTCCTCCCCGTCCGTGCTCGGGGCCGGGAACGACGCGGACCGCCGCGGGGCGTGGTGCGCGGTGGCCCGGGGAGGTGGCTGCGCGGCGAGGGGGACGGGGGCCGCGCGCGGGGTGGTGTCGGCGCGGGAGCGGGGGGTTGGGCTGCGGTGGGAGGGCACGGAGCAGGGAGGGGCGCGGCGGAAGAAGAGGGCGCGGAGGAAGGCTTCGGGGCGCTCGAAGGGGGCGTGGATCGAGGAGGAGGAGCTTTGTTGCCGAGTGCGCGGACGGCGGGCACGGACGGTGGAGGGAGGGGAGGAGGATTTGGAGGAGATTTTCTGCTTGTGCGCGGGGATGCCGAGCACTTGTTGCAGGATCTGGCGTAGACATAATCAACGAGGTGGATACGACACGAACGCAGTACTCACAAGCGCGACTATATTGACTAGTAGGCTCACATCCTCCTCCTTCGTTCTCAGGATGAGGTGGACCCCGACATGAGTGTTCTTGTCCGGCCTGTTGGTCCCGACCGGGGTGCGGGGTTGCGCAATCAAGCAGAGAAGCAGAGACTGAAGCACTACCGGATCCATAGGGATGTCTGGGTGGGCAGCCCGTGCGCGCGAAAGAAGTCCTTGGAGGTAACCCGCTGTCCCGGGCGGCGCAGCAGTCTGAGAGGTACCAGTACTGGGGGGTGGGACGTTGGACTGCATGGGGGTCGTGAGGG
This sequence comes from Epithele typhae, assembly GCF_022376455.1. Classification (NCBI taxonomy): domain Eukaryota; kingdom Fungi; phylum Basidiomycota; class Agaricomycetes; order Polyporales; family Epitheliaceae; genus Epithele; species Epithele typhae. The sequence goes on along the minus strand of NW_025954196.1, from coordinate 724,533 downwards.
GCGATGATGTTGAATGTGACACGAAGTTGGGACTAACGGGCCTGGGGAGCTGATGGGAAGCTATCACGTTAAGCAAGACGTGTATGGGGCGCCATGAGGCCCAAGGAAACACAATATGAGAACGTCTCGCGAAGCAGTCGTGGAGGATGGTAACAAGCAGAGCTCCCGGTGCGGTGGCGGCGGTCGCCCTACGGAGGGCCGTTGCGGACCGGACGGGCCGATCTCTTACTGAACACTCAGGACTGACATCATCGATCCATCTTGTCATCTTCCTCGACAACCCTGCCATTGCGACATCAAGCAGCGTCGGTGCTGTTTGGCTTGGTGGTATTTCTATGATCACAGGCTGATTTATGAGTGTCTAGCTCAGGCACGCAACCTCTCAAAGGACTCCTGGATCCAAGACATCGAGTCGGCTCGATCGAGCTGAGTCACGTTATACAACTCAGTGTGACGATAGCAATAACGTCTTCCCACAGCAGGGCGACCAATCATGGGAACGCACTGAGGATCGAAGTCGGAGGCCGACCGTTTGAGAGAGGTCGATGACATTTGAATCTTGGAGCGGCTCAGCCCGGGGAGAACCCTGCACGGGGCAACCATTGTCATGCGGCGGAGTCGACTATTCTGACATACGACATAGGAGGGGAGGAGGATGCAACGAAGCGGTGTCGTGCACAGCACGTCACGAGGACATACCGATTGTTTCCGGTGCCGCGATCTCGAGACTGTGGCTTCAGTGGGGAACAACTGGCTGCCGAGCCGCGGCTCAGCCACGATCGAGGTCGGCGAAGTCGGGGGGGGCGCTACTGGTCCCAGTTCGGTGCCTGGACGTTCAGGCCTCAGGAGCCTCCGTTGCCGTGTAACCACCCATTCGCGTCCTATAGATAAATCGTCTTCCAGCGCGATCAGTGCTCAAAACAAATCGCGGGCTGTGTCTCGTGCGCTGCCAGAAAGGTTTGATCGGCCCCGCAGACAAGCGTCACGAGACGTTTTCTGCATTCACCGTGCTTCTTCATCATGATCATCTAGCCCCGATCCTCAAAGCTGCCGCCAGTCCACAGACGCCACCTTCAAGACCGTGACGCCGTCGACGACCGCCTCGAACCTAGCATGGCGACAACTACATCCGCGTGATCGATATCATCAGCGCACGCTCCCCCAGTCACACGCAGATCGCCAAAATGAGACGCACGGCTAACAGCCACTCCCGGTCGTGACGGCGGACAAGAGAAGCCGCCACCACTGCGGCGATTGGGCTGGGGTAGCGACGTTCGCGAGATTTATTGCGTGGTGCGAACGCGCGTTCTGGTTGTCGGCCACGAGAACGGAACCGAGAACGTCGCGCCACCGCGCGCGCACATCTCGAGGCAGGTGGGGTGGGTTCGAGCTAGGCGCAAGGAACAAGAGGAGCGTCCGCGAGAAGCCCGGGTACGGCGTCTGCACCTGGCAGCCACGGCGGGCCCTACTGCCGCCGGTCTGTCGAGGAGATGAGCATGTGGGAACATTTGACCAAGGAGGTGTACGTGCGAGCGGGAACGGACCGGACGCCACCGGCTCTGCGACGCGATATCAAACCTACCTTCATAGGGCGGGCGCCCGCTCAGTGCTGGCTTGTCTGGGACGCAGTGGCTCCGTCAACGGCGCGGTCCCGCCCGGGTAGCAGGGCCGCACGCCCGCATTTGCTCCTGTGCGGAAAGTGGACGGCGCGGTGGCACGCGTACTATCCGAGAGGGCTTTGATCAGCTCCTTGTGGCACTGTGCAGAGAATAGAGTCCACATTTCCTGGCCATTTCAGCGCCTCGCGCATCATGCACGCTGAGCTCCTGTCGACTGCTGAAAAGGAAAACCTGTCAGCTCAGCCGCCGTGCATGGGAGCAAGGTGCGTCCAGCTGCCGCACCTGACGTGAACACGACATCGGTCCTGACGCCGAGCGCCACAGCGCCGCTAGCTGCAGCGGCAGCGTTTGAGCGACATGAATCACAGTCGCTCATCTGAGCCCGAGCTAACCTTTCGGACACCTGCGTGCGCTGGGGTGGCGGCCGCAGGCGTGGCAGGCGCACTGCACAGTGACACAGTAGCACTGGGCACAGGAAAGCAGCAGCACTGCGCGCCACTAGACCTGCTGCGCGGGTGGCGCGAGGTCACTCGGGGAGAACAACGGTGGTGGTGCGTAGCGCGTCTTGGCTCCGAGGGCGTTATCAAAACGCCACATCTGCGGTAATACCTACAGGGCGCGCAGCAGCAGCAAAACAAGCCGCTGTTTTTGTTTCAACTTGTGCGAGAATCGGAGCACAAACCTGGCGGCCAAACCAACGGCGTCCATCAGGGAGACGTGGGCATTCCGAGTGCTGGGCGGGCCGCGAGGCTGTGTTCGCAGCGTCCTGGCTGATCAGCGTCGAGCCGCGCTCGACGAGCCCCGGCCACCGATAATTAAATTTGGACGCGACGGCTCCTCGAACACCGGAGGAAGTGCGTGCTCTGGGCGTGCCGTGGTCCAAGCGAGACAGCGGGATCAGTGCAGGCCGGGGATTCTTGTCATCTTGTGCAGCCGCCGCGGTTGGGGTTGATGCATGAGGCGTTCGGGGCGCGTCGGTGTCGTCAGCGTGCGAAGCCGGCGGTTCCACAGGGTACATGAGGCCGCCTGACGACGTCGGCGGGCATACGAGTCGGAGCGGTTGGAGAGTGGAGGACGCACGGCTTGAGGTGATCGTGTCCAAATACGTAAGACGACCCGGAAGGAGGTTTGAGGCCATTGTGGGGGAGAGCCTCTTTAAGGGTGACGGGACCGTCGATTCGAATATGCAGAGGGCGAGGCCGCGGTAGAAGCCCAAGGGAAGACGCTAAGAGGTGAACGTTTGAAGTTGATTGCAAGCTCTGGAGGGAGGTGGCAGGAGACCGGCCCGAAGGCGAAGAGACAAAGATCCGACTGGGCGGAGGCTGGGGAAGACCGCCCGGGGTATCTCGGGCGAAATCACACCGCCTTGGGCGCCAGTCGATAATCGGATGGAGTGGGAGGACAGAGGATAGGCTCCTGGAGGTTGATGCGCCATGTCAGACCGTCGTCTTGCGTTCGCGCACCTGAAGAAAGAGCGCAGCTGCACGGGCTCGATGGTCCAGGCGGCGACGATCGGCTGGCGTTCAGGCTGCCCCCCGAGAACGCCCGATGGTGCCATCTCGATCTCAGATCGATCAGCCTCACCGATCGAGGATGCTGATTGGCAAAGCCTTATGTCACTCGTTGCGTCACAGAGCCTGGATGTGTCGACAGTGATTTTGGTGAGCACCCTAAAAAGATCTATGCGGGACATACGCAGGAATAGTGACTCCTATCCCGATTGTTTCCGATGCGTGCGACGAGCAAGACGACATATGCAGGGCGAACGCGCTGATGACAGGCGTGATTGTCACCTGTCACATCCACCCACACCTCCACCGGGCGGATGCATATGCGCTCCAAGTGCTAGGCCAGATGTGCATCAAGATTGCCACGGCACGTCGAACTCTCCCATGGTTGTCTTCTCTTCTCTGCCGCATTCGTCGCGCAATCGCAGCGTTATTTCCGAGTGCCTTCTGTCGAGAGGGAAAGGACCTGGAAAGCAGAGAACATTCCTACCCTGCTCTCCATCCAGTGGGCCTGGTCGACCGCGACTACCGATTCCTGCCAAACCCTCGACGCCGGTTACCGTCGACTGACAGGCGGACTTTGAACACGGACAGTCAGTCGCAGACGCTCGCAGACACGCCTGGTGGATTCAGAGACTCGCGCGCGATCAAGATGGCCCCTCGCGCCCCAGTGCGCCCCTGGCGCCTCCGGCCCCAGCAGCTGACGCGCTCCCTTGGCCTATATCCCACCTCCCTTCCCTCCGTCCCGTTCTTCCCTTCCGTCGACGCTGCGTACGGCCACCGCTCGTCCACCACCTCCGTCTCCTTTCCTTCGCCTTCCACAGGCCGGCCCTCCTTTCTCCTCCTTTCCTCTCACGACTTCCCGGCCACCTCTCCACCGCCCTCCGACCCTCGGGCTGTCGCGCTATATCTCCTCTGCTACTAACGACCCCTCCCATTCCTCTTCGCGGCCCGCGCGACCTGTCCTACATGCATGGCCGTAAATCCTCTCTTCCCCCTCACCATCGACGACACCTCGCCTCTCGTCGTCTACCAGCCCTTTGCCGATACCTTCACCATCCCCAACGTTGCGACCGGCTGGAACCCCTTCTACACGCTCACAGGATTCGCCACAGTGGCCACCGGCGCGGACTCGGAGGTTGCCTCCGCCCTCGGGAACGGCACCAGCCTGCACCTCACCGCCTGCGACGGCGCGAGCCTTCAGGTCAGCTGGAACGGTACGTCACCCTCATTCACCCATATCAGCACGCGTTTTCCCCTCTTGCCCCGACGTTCCATATATGCGCGCGCGTCGGCACGCCTGTGCTCGCTGCGGGGGCGCACCTCCCAGCGAGCACGGGATCGCGCACGGACGACGGCGCCGCGTGTGCCCGGGCACCCCGGGCACGTCGCGATGTCGTGCCAGCCGAGGACGAGGGCCTCATCCCAGATCTGCCTCTTCGCGCGTTCGGGGCTCCGCCGGGCATGTGCACCGGGCGCCTAGAAGAAGGACGCGTTTGTCCGTGCGGCCGTGCGTGATGGGAAGGAGCGCGCCACGCGCCCCGCGTCACTGCGGTCGGCGCGAGCAGATCCTGTTGCTCGGGGAGCAGCGATTCGTCGGTGGTCGCCGCCCCGAGAGTTCTGAAACATACGCGGCCCAGTGTTTTTCGTCCGCGGATCGACCGTCTGATGTTCGATTTGCGGATCCGTCGTGCGCGGTTGTGGGCGTGCCTCGCAAGAAGCTCGCGCGCGCGGCATGTCCACGCTGCTTGTCCACTTCTTGCGCTGGCTTCTGTGTTCGGGCTGTTTCAGGACGATGGGCCTCGTCCACATCCCACGGATCTATGGGACCATGCAGAGCTTGTTGTTGTGCACTTGCCGCTGCGTCGAGTAGGCGCAATCAGCACTCAAAGCTCCAAGTCGTATCTAACAGACGCCCATCGTCCTGAAAATGCTGTCACCGTGTTGCGGCCTGTTGTCGATCGAGTACAGTGCACCGAGGCTCACGCAAGTCCCCAGGCACAGACATCACGCTTTTTGGCACACTGGTGCTCCCTCCCAGTGGAAGCAATCTCGTCGCGTCATACTCGGTCAACCTCGATGGCACCGACACGACGAATTTTCTATCGAACATCAGCCATTCTTCCACCGTCGACGACGCCGTCACCGACGTCCTCGTTCAATTCAAGAATCTGTCCGATGGCGCCCATGTCCTGCAACTCACGATGCACAATTCGGACGACAGTGCGACGGCTGGGAACTCGACGACCGGCCCCATTATCGCCTTCGACCGTGCCGTTGTGATATCCGATTCCGGGAAGCCAGGGTGAGTGAACGTCTCAATGTTCCGGGTTCAATCTAGCCTCGTTCGCGCAGCAATAGGACTCCTTTCAGTATTTCTCTCCCATCGTTATGTTCTCCGCATCTGTTGTTGCTCACGCCCAGACCGTTTTGCCCCCACTCATCTCCGCCACCTGCTTCCCACCCATGTTGCGTACATGTTCTTTATAGAATTGTTCATTCTACGCCCGACGATGATCTTTACCCACTCTTTCGCCCTTGCGCCCGCTGTCGCCACGCTTCTCGCGGTCATCTTCTCATTTCGCATAATTGCCCTCGTTGACACCCTAGCTAACTCCGCTTCCGTGCTTCCCCAGACCCGCGCCGCCCGCGTCTTCTGCGACGAGCCCGTCCGCCGCCACGCCGTCTTCCACCGCGACAGCCGTGACGTCTCCCGTGCCGGACGACGACATCGCGTTCCGTGGCCGCTGGAGTTTTCAGTCTGGGCTGCTCCCCGACTCGGATGCCATATTTCATAGCAGCTCAAACGTCGGCGACCGGGCCTCGCTCACATTCAACGGTGCGTGTGCCTTCTTGTGCGAATGGCCTGCTGCGATTCGTGGAGTGGCTAGCCTTGATTTTGCTCGCGAGACCTGGGCGGGCAGTGCCCGGACTAAGGTGCAGGCCCAGCGCTTCGCACGATGGCGACGGGCGGGTGATGGGGGCGTGTCCGTGCAAGCGCGCGCTTCTGAGGCGGGGTTCTCACACCCGATTCCTCCGTCATCGTGCGAGAAGCAGCGGTGGACGAAATGCGCAAGTCGTCCGCGCCTGATCTGAGACCGACGACGGCTTCCATATAGCCTTCCTCCTCTGTGCCCCGCCCCCGTGCCTCTTGCCCGTTCCCCTCCACTGTCTTTCCTCGGAATTCGCTCTGCTGTGTGCTCATCTGCGTCGCTCTTTTCTTCCGCCTAGGCTCCGCTGTCAGCATCATCGGTCTCACCACACCCGCGTCGGGCGCGTACAACGTAACGCTCGACAAGGAGGAGCCCATCTCAATTTCTGGACGTGCTTCGTTCACTTCCAACGCCCCCACCCTCCTCTTCTTCCGCACTGGGCTCGACCCCTCGGTCATGCACGCGATCGACGTCGTTAACGCAGGCCCGGCGGGCGCGGGTGATGGCGCAGGCTCCCTCCTCTTCCTCAGTGCGGTCAACGTCACGCGCGTTGAGAGTGGGTACGTGCTCCAATTTTTTGTTCGCGCAGCGCGGATTCTGACCATTTGATCCGCTCGCCCTCACCCCGCACCGCTCGCCATATCCACTGTGCCGTACTCCTGCCAAACTTGTGGTCCTCTTCACTCCGACGTCGGACGCGACATCGACGCATTATAACATCCTTTCGCCGCCGATGCCGTACGTTCCCTCGCCCTCGTTCAGCGCAATCCCCATTGGGGCCTCCGAGTCCCCCTCGGGTCTCCCTCAAGGCGTGATCGCGGCTATCGCCATCGGCGTCACGCTCTTCGTCGCTTTGATCCTCGCGCTCGTCGTGCTTTGCCTACGCCGCCGCCGGCGACGCGAGCACCACAAGCGCTCGATGCTCGTCAGCCCGCAGATGCGCCTCGCGCGCCGGCTGTCCTTCCTCCTACCGCACCGTCGCCACGAGTCCCCCACGCCCGTCGTCGCGGGCAAGGCGCGCGAAATGTTCGACCCGGGCTACCTGCCCGGGGCCGTGATCGCGCCCGCGGGCGTGCTCGACATCTGCAGCCCGAGCACCGAGTACGGCTCGTACGGACAGGAGAAGGACGGGGACTCGGCGGACGAGTCGGACTTTGGCGAGGGCGAGGGCGCGGACGGGCGGCGGTTCTCGGCGGTGGAGAAGGGCAAGGCGCGCGCGCTGCGGCAGAGCGGCGCGTCGAAGAACTCGGACGGCAGCTACTCGATCGAGCTCCCCGACCTCACCATCGTCCAGAACCCGCACGGGTACCTGCCCCCCTCCGCGGTGCCGTCGACGCCCTCGCCGCCCGGGCACACGCTCGTGATCTCGTCCCCGACCTCGCCGAGCGGCACGAAGCCGAAGGGCCCGCGGGAGTTCCCGGGGCGGTGCGCGCCACGCGAGTCGACGCGCGGGATACTGCTCGCAGCCCTGCCTTCGAGGTCGAGCCCAGGGCCGTACGGATCGCTGCAAGACGTCGACTTGAGCGACAGCCAGATGCTGGGCGTCCCGGCGCCGTCCTATCTCCCCGAGGCGGTCATCTCCCCGTTGCGAGTGGAGTTTGCGAGCGACGTGGAGGAGCACCAACGCGACCGCCACCTGAGCGCGGGCGCGGTCTCGCTGCCACCGTCGCTGAAGCAGGCGCTCGCTGAGTACGCCCCTCCCGTGGAAGCGGCGGCGGCGACGCCCCCGTCCCCTACGCGCACCACGGGGGGCCGGATGTACTCGTTTTTGGACCTATCGTCGTCGGCGTCAACGTCGCTGCGGTCGCAGCGCCAGAGCTCATCCAACTCCACGAGCAAGACCAAGTCGCGTAGCTCGTCGCGCTCGACGCGCTCGAACTCGCACTCGAACTCGCGCTCGATGGGCACCACCGACCGCACCGATCGCAGTCAGCACGTTCAATCGCCGCCCGCGCAGACGTTGACGTGGGCGTCGCTGCCCCCGGATCGACGCATCTCGCTCGGGCTGTCGATGACGTTCGGCGGCGGTTCGTCCGTCTCGCGTCCGTCGATCTCGACGGCGAACCTCTCGATGCACCCGATCTCGCCCTCGTACGCGGAGCCGTCCCCGCCGCTCCCGACGTCCTCCGCCGCCGCCTTCCGGATCGACTCGCCGACATCCGGCGACCGCACCGACGCAGATGACGACGAGGCCGACGACGATGCGGACGACTTCCCGTACACCGTCAACCAGTTGCCCTCTCCGACGGACTCTATCCCGTACACCGTCTCCGACATCCACTTCCGCCACTCCACGCACTCCTCCATCCTCTCCGGCCGCACCGAGTCCCGCCGGGAGTCCCGCAGGCTCAGCGCGTCCCATCGCCCGCCGCACCCCCCACTACCGTCGTCCCCGGGGCTCCCTCCGAACTCGCCGTCGTCCGCGCGGCCGACGCACCACCGCGGTATGTCCCAGACCAGCGGCTCGCAGCAGGTCCCGCCGATGATCGTGCAGCGCATCCTCGGACGCGCGCCGGCGTCGAACCCGCCGACGCCCATGGGCCCGCAGTTCGCGACCGCGGCGAGCTTCGCGGCGGCACGCGCCGCAGCGAGCAGCCCCGTTGCGACCGTGCACCCTGCGACGCCTATGCCTGTGCCACGGCCGACGCCATCGCCGCACCCCACGGTGTCGCAGGGTGGGTCGACGGGCCCGGCACAGACGCAGGCGACCCCGGGATCGTCGACGAGCGTGTTCGGCTTCCAGATAGGGCGGCACCTGCGTGAACGATCGTGACCGGGTTCTTGACATTTCCCGCATACATAGCGTGTACATACCACCACTCCTTTGACGGCCATACGACACGGCTCGCATTCGCACGTCCCCCAACCACGTACCACCTCCCCTCCCCCGCCCTGGCGCGGGTTGTCATCTTAACTCTTGCGTGCGCCGTGCGGACCGGTCTTGCTTGGTGCTAACTTATCGTGACGTCCTAATCGGCTCGCGTTCCTCTTCCGCCCCTCCTCCACCCCGCCCACACATCCCCGTCCCATATCCCTCTCCGATGCTGGAACGCACGCTGCTGCCGCTGTTGCGGCGGCCGGGCGTTCGCCCGTGTACACTACTCCCCTCCTCACATGCCCGTCCCGCCCCGTGCCCGTACCATTACCGTACTGCCCCCACATTTAGTGACCGCCCTCTACGCTATGTCCTGGCCCGCACCCACAGCCTCGCCGCACCGTCCGTCACCCGGCATCGGAGACCCCTGCCCCATTCCCCATCTCACCTTGCACTTTGCATCTTCTTCAACATCTGCCTCACGCATCTCTCGCATGTTTACATTTTCACTTTTTACTCGTTCCGCCGTCGATACAGCTGCTACCACCACACTGTACTTGCCCTACCCGCTCGCTGTCACCAGGTCCCCCCGGTTCTGTTGTTGTCCGCCGCTGTTGTGTTGTTCGATTAGCGCCACGACCGGTCGCAACACGCTGCCCTCCTGCCCGTCCCCCGAGTGCGTGTGCGATGTGTCCACTGGCCACGGGTATGTCGATCGGCTCACTAACGTAAGCACTCCCATGCTGCATCCTCGACACGCCGGGCCACCATTTTTCTGGAGCTTTTCTGGAGCTGTTTATAAGGTTTAAAATCCATGCGCAGCCAGAAAAAGTATTTCTATGGTTTCTATGGCGAGAGAAAACCTTACTTGTCTTTCTTTCGGCTTTAATGTGGCACTAGAAAGATGGTCGCCCCGGCGTGCGAGTCGGGCCTAGCAAGTTTTCGCCCTGGGCCTGATGCCGGCCACTTCGGTCCTCCGCGTCATCGGATCCACGGTCTGAGAGTTCTAACCAAAACATCAGGCTTCTCGCGAGTCGCGAGCGAGACAAACCCGGACGGACACGCGCACGCGTCCGTCGTTCTGTCCCTGGGTGGCAACCTGTCCGTGACCGGCCAGCACGTACTACATACGGTACTTCACGCACATGGCCACCTGCGCGGGCGGGCATCCAGGCACATTGCGCCGACTTCTCAGTTCTGCTCGGGACGGCTATACCTAAGATCCCGTCGCCGGCGGCCGGTTGCCTGCCGCGGACCGGTCCGAGGAAGCGTGTGCGTCGAGAGGAGCGGCGACGAGACGCAGTGGGAGATCCCAACCTCTGGAGCCTGCACGCCGGAATCGCAGATGGCATCACTCCGGGGGTCGTGTTCTCGAAAACGTGAGCAGAGCGGACGCGGGCATGACGACGTCTCAGGCCGGCGCGGTAGATCATCTTTGGAGAGGAACACATGAAGAGCATGCTCTCATGTGAGCGTTGAGCGTTGCACATAGCTTCAAGTCGACGAGCTTGGATTTCGCAGCAGACGCGGCCCCGGTAGAGCTCGGGCCGGATGACAGTTACCCGCCATCGCCGCGATGAGAGAACTGAGAGCGGGCACCTGCACTGAACCGACGCCCACCGCTGCCAACATGTCCTTGTCTTCGTCCCGCAATGACCGGCTACCTCTATGAGCTTCCTACGACCGGCGCATTCTCGTTCGCCGACTCTTGCGTGGATTCCACCGCTACCTATACCACGCACATCGCGGAGACGACGGAATCTCGTGCGAATCTCCGGGCTGCTTTGAAGGAGAGCAAGCGCGCCGATATTGGCGAGAAGGACTTCCTCAAGCTCGTCAAGGTAAGTCATTCTACGTGAGATGCAGTGCGTTGGACGGCTAGGAGCAGGTGGGATGTTCATACAGATGTTGTCAGGTTCTCGACGAGTACATCCCCAAACTGTATGGCATCCTGAGCTGCGTGGAGACTGCTGAGATCGTGTTGAAAGCCGAGCCAGGTGCGTTTGCTTCAACATCACCAGATCTACACACCCTCACGTTCTCGCCAGTGTTCAGCTGGCGGACGACCCTGTCCGCGACACTCTTCCACAACTCCCCACGACTGTCCCTCCCTGCCTTCTCCACCGAAGTCATCTTCGTCCTCCTCACCTACGCATTCTCCATCTCCAACCTCTCCCGCGCCGTCGTCCACTCCCTCGGTTCCTACGAGACCGACCGCTCCACCTCCGACGCGGACCGCAAAGCCAAAGATGACCGGCTCACCTTCGCGATCACCCTCCTCTGCAAGGCCGCCGGCCTGTACGAGTACGTCGGGAAGCACGCCGTCGCCGCCTGGGAGGCCAACCGCGCCCGCCTCCTCTCGCTCGGCACCGTCCCCTGCCCGCGGCCGCCGCCCGACGTGAGCCGCGAGGTCGCGATCGGGCTGGGCAAGATGGCGCTCGCGGACGCGCAGAGCCTCGCGATCCGCAAGCTGCTCTCCCGCGCCGCGGCGGAGAGCGCGCTCACGCCGGGCCCGCCGCTGCCGCGGTCGCACCCCGCGCCCGCGCTCGTCGCGAAGCTGCACCTCGAGTGCGCGGCGCTGTATGGGACCGCGAGGTCGCTCGTCAAGACGCCTGGGGCGGCGCGCCCCGCGGGGAAGAGCAAGCTCCGGCTCGGCCTCGGACGGGACAGGGAGAAGGGCGCGGGGGCGGGGGAGGAGGCGGGCGACGAGGTCACGCCGGAGCTGCGGCGGTACCTTGCGGACGAGGCGGCGCTGCACGGGGCGTTGGCGCGGAAGTGGCTCGGGGTCGACGCTGGGGAGAACGGGGGCACGCCGAAGGGCGGCGTCGCGGTCGGCTTCCTGGCGTGGGCGAAGCGTGAGCTGGAAGAGCTCAAGAGCGGCCATGGCTCGGAGGAATGATCGGCAGCGAGCGCGAAAAGGACATGCGGGAGAGGCGGAAGGCGCGGGTGCAGGAGGAGCTGGGGAGCACGAACACGTTCTTGGTGGGGTACAAAAGGATCAACGATACGGTGAGCCGGCATCCTGTTGCCAGCGGCGGTCATTGACGCATGGATGCGTAGCTTGCCTTCCACCCGTACCCCCGCAATCGGAACTCCAAGCGATGATTCCCGCAGGTGTCGCTGCAGTGGCAGTAAAGGCATACTCGAAGCCGGTTCCAGCGTTTGGACCAGGGTCTGTGGAGTATGCCAGGAAGCAAGCCGAGGACCTTGAGCTGCTGGACGCATCCCCCGATACCAATGACGTTCACTTGTCATCGCCCCCCGGCTCGAGCAAGTCTTACGCAGGGGCGGATGCTTACTATTGAAACGTTGTATAACTGCATGATGGATGGACGATTTGCTTTTGAAAGAGTGTATGTACAGGTGAGCTTTGATTACACTTCCTATGAATTGTCGGTTGATGGTCCCATTCGGCAGTGCCAAATCATTGCAATGTATAGTTTTCTTACTCAACTGGCTGCTACACCTTCCCAGTGGTTGTATGAACGTGTGCTGCTCATCCCTTGAACACCAATATGCTTTGGTGCGAGATATCACATCACAGAAACCGGGTCGGACAGTGTCCAGACGCAGATCGAACTGCATTTGATGGAGGAAAACGAGGACGAGGACGAGGACGAGGGGGCCAGCGCGACGTCGGTGAGGAGATATCGTTTGTCCGCCGACAGCGCCGAAGTGCTCGCACGCCGATCGTGGTCCCGACGTCCGGGAACCTGCTCGCCCAAAGTTTTGTAGATGGGCGGGGGAGTGGGTGTGTGAATGCCAGATGTGGACATTCGCTTTGGAATCTTGAGCGAATATACGGCTGCTGTCCCGAAATCATGAGAGTCTCATAAGTAGGCCATCGAGATGAAGGTCGATGCGCCGGACGGGTTGAGGGTGATCTGTAGGACTGTTCGAGGCAGTCTCGATCGGAAGAGGCAAGAAGGTTATGTCGTGGCGCGATGCGAGGGCCCACTGCCTTTCACTCGGAAAAGAGCGCGAAAGAAGGCGGTAGACTTGGGTAGGAGGACGGATCTGCGAGACCCCTGCAACTACACTAGGTGAGTGTAAAATAATGGATACACGTGCGACTACTACGATACAAATGGCAGTCATTTCACTGCGATTTCTGCACAGTACTTGCAGGGCACCTAGAACCATTCCTGAGATTGGGTCGAACCGCCTGTATGCGGACTAGGTCAGCACAAGCGTTCATCCCTGTCCGTCGGCAACGCGTGCACACCTATCGATCACAGTCTATGTTGAACAAGTGACGAGTCATCTCGTAAATCGTTCCCGCGGAACACGATGTGTCCAGGTCTAGCGAATAGAGGCGGTAGTCGAGGATAAAGTTGTCGTCGGTGCCCACGTTTGAACACAGTGCTACTTGGATTTGAAGATGGTTGGGGCTCATCGTTGCTCTCTTGTAGACTGCTCACCGCGGGTGATGCCTGAGATGCAGACACAGCAGCGGGAGCAGCGTTGTCCGCTGTCGATGGCTCAGCAGTGGGATCAAAAACCGGTGGCGCCGGAATGCGGCGGGACGCCCTGCATGCAAGGCATGTATACGTGACTGAGTGTCCATGGGTGCCCTGAGCTTGAGACCAGAAACGAGATCGCGTCAGTTGGCGACAATGTTGGCGAGAAAGCACTCACGCTTTACTCGGACAGATGCAGTGGTACCTGGCAGGAGCACCGAGTCGCAGCGCCTGCACAGCGTGCGTTTGATGGAAGGATCCCTGGAGAGCGGTTTATATTCGTACGAGGCGCAGCGTGCGAGCGGCTCACATTCTAACCATGGACTTCTGGCCAACAAGGCGCATGCAGCCTGCATAGCATCTGGCCAGCTCAGCGGCGTTTTGGGGATGTTTTATCGCATTTTTCTTCTTTCCCCTGCCCTTCTTGTGGGGCCGGTCGCTCGATGAAGAGGCAGGAGAGATGGAGGAGAGATAGGAACTGGCTTGGTAGAGGAAGTTTATGCGCTGGGTGATGTCTCTGTTCGCGACGCTGCCTAGACTGGGGGCGGCGCCCTGGTCCTTGCCTTTCTTGCCCATCCGATTTGTTTGGTGGCGGGCGGAGAATGTCCGGACGGGGCAGCGCAGCGCAGTGCAAACGTGGAGGGCAGTGCACGTGAAGGCCATATAGGGACAGGGCAAATAGCCGACAACAAGGAGACATACGTGGTCCTACGTGTCCACACCGCTTTCCCAACGACCACCACGTACTCCCGCACTCCTTCAAGCAGTCTGAACGCCTACAAGACCAGTCTCGTTATTCTCTGTTCGCACCACGTACCCCTCGCCACGACCACGACCACGACCACGACCACGTCCACCCCCACCTTTACACTCATGAAGCGCCCTGCCGACATGGATTCCATCCCCTCCCCAGTCGACGCTCCCTCCCCCGATTCGCACGAGTCCGATTCGCCTGCGGGTCCCCCTCGCAAGCGCGCCCGCTCTGAAGTCACCTCCGAAGAGCGCAGAGAGGCTCGTGCTCACCGCAACCGCATCGCCGCCCAGAACTCCCGCGATCGCCGCAAGGCGCAATTCGGGTATCTTGAGCGTCGCGTCGCGGAGCTCGAGGAGGAAAACAGGCAGTTGCGCGCAGGTCAAGGTCTTCCCCACCCTTCACGTCAATACGAACAGCAGAACAGCGAGCGCGAGAAGGACAGGGCTAAGGAGAAGGAGAATGAGGAGCTCCGCCAACGGGTCAAGACCCTCGAGACCGGCTGGGAGGCCGTCATGAAGGCGCTAGCCGCCTCTGGCCTTCCCCTTGCCGTCCCCGGAGCTCCTTTGTCGGCACCCTCATCCTCGCCGATGTCTCTTTCCTCCAACCCCTCAGCGCTAGATACGTCAAGTCAACCCCTCACGACCACATTCCCCGTGCTCGTGTCCCCCTCCCCCGTCTTCCCCATCTCGCCCGCACCATCAAACTCCTCTTCCGGTTCCAGTACTCTCTTTGATTCTGACGACTTCGATTCCACTCGCCACCTAGCACGGGTGGCGATCGCCGATGCCCCTCGTTTATCATCGGCGTCCCTGCAGCGGGTGGATCTGAATGCTCGTCGAATCGCCTCCAGCTGGTCCTCAACATCCCCCCTTCCTCATATCCGCCGGTCATCAACCTCAGCGAAGGCGCGGTCGACGAGGTCGCGATGGACGACCTCTTCCGTGAAATTCTCGCGCCTTCCCCCGTATCGCCTCAGGCTCCTCTGCCTGATGGCGCCGCGCCGTCCCAACCCCAACTCCAGTCAACCTCCGAGATCAAGCTTGCGCCGCCCCCCGCGGCGTCAGTGACACAAGCCCCCGCGCTGCCGGAGATCAACTGGGAGAATGAGGTGGAGATGCAGAGACTGTTGGCCATGCTCCCCATGGTTCAGCAAGACGCAGGATCCCTGGATGCGAGCGCAGGCGCTTCGCACGACGACTTTCCGTCGGCTCTGGACTTGGAGCTGGCCGGGTGGGACTTCTCGGCTGCCTCGGCAGTCGTTGGCCCCACGTCGTCTGTGAGTGTGTTCTGATCGTTCCGCGGACAGTGTGATACCCTCTCCTTTATGGTATGCGTCTATGTCTTGTCATATGCATCTCTCCTCTATTTATCTCTACTCCACCGTCTCCTCTCGTTCCAGGGTCTCTTTTCCCTTATATCCCAGAGACAAAATCCTCTTCATCGTTCGTCAGCGATTTGTCGTCCACTCCCTACCTCCGGTTGCCGTAGTACTTGGTCTCTTACGATAGTGCTCGACCCCTCGCCTTCCGATTCCGGTCTCGATGCTGATCTCCTTGCCTCAGACGGCCGTTCTCCCTTCGGGTTGATGAACTGCTTTGTCTTTGGCTAGTGAGCGCTCGAGCTCGGTTGACGATTGTGAGCGCGGTCGCGCTACGACTCGCCTAGGTCCTCGTTCGACGTCCCCTTTATACCTACGTACCCCAACTGTGATGTACGTAGCTCAGACGTGGAGAATTGGCAGCGATACGTGTTGAGGAAAACTTGTGTGTGCTGAGGTGTGCCTGTTGAGAATTTCTGAGCTTGGCAAGAAGGTTCGCAGTTTGTTCCGCCCGAGGAGTAGATGGTACACGTTGAATATTCAAGTACTTCGAACTCTACACGAATGCACGAACCCACGTCGGCTACAGCAAGTCAGGTACAAAGTTGCTGAGCTCTTGCAGTGCAACTTCAGCCTGCTCGTCGGTCGTAGCATCAAGCGGGACAACGACAACGCCCTGCTCGCCCTCGGGGCTCTCGAGCGTGCGCAGCTGGCTGTCGAGCATGTTCGGCTTCATATAGTGTCCCTCGCGGCCGGCGATGCGCTGCTCGAGCAGCGGACGCTCGCCCTTGATGTACACGAAGTACGTCGGGAGCGGCGTCCTCGCCATCTCCCCGCCCGCTTCCTCCTCCCCCTCCTCCCCCGCCCCCTCGACCGCGCGCGTGCCGCGGAGGATGTCGCGGTAGTACGCCCTGAGCGCGGAGCACGTCACGAGCACGCCCCGCGCCCCGTGCGGGGGCGCGACGGCGCGCGCGGCCGCGGCGCGGAGGCGGGCGAGCCACGGCTCGCGGTCGGCGTCGGTGAGCGGCGTCCCGGCGGACATCTTCGCGACGTTCGCGGGCGGGTGGAGCGCGTCGCCCTCGATGGAGGCGAACCGGAGGCGGGTCGCGAGCGCGGTCGCGAGGGTGGTCTTGCCCGTGCCGGCGACGCCCTGCGGGGCGGGGGTGAGCGCGCGGGGGCGGAAGGCGGGGAGAGGTGGGCAGTGTCGGACGGATATTGGACGGACGTACCATGACGACGATGACGATAGGCTGCTTGCTCGGGTGCTCGCCGACGGGCTGCTGCTCGTGAGACTCTGATGCAGACATGTCGTTTGGCGTGCGGGGAGGGTGTACGAGGCGAGCGGGAATGCGAGATGGTCCCTCGCGATGCTGGGGGTGTAGAAAAGAAGTGCAACAAGGGTTGTCACCGACCTCGAAGCAGAGAAAGTCGGGGAGAGAGGGTTTATCAATGGACGCAGCTCGGAGCGGGACGCACAAATGTCGGGCTCAGGCTCGCCAGTCTCGATGTGGGGAACGGCATTGCGGGGCGGCACCGGCCCGCTCTGACCCGCCGGCTCTCGCGCCCGAACGGCTGAAGTGCTCTGCCTTCGAACAAGTCCCTGCCCAGATCGCGGTGGTGGGCTGCGGAAAGACTAGAGCGTATTGTGACCGCGGGCCTTGCAGGCAGCGGGAGCAGATGCCAGAGAAGGAGCACTGCGCTCGACGTGCGCTCAATCATACTGCTTCAACCTCGAAGCATATACTTGCGAGGCACCTACAGCGCTGCGTCTTCCTAGAGTTTTTGACTGTCAACAGACCGCGAGAGCAGCACGCGGCTACCCACCGCCCAGGAGGTCCGAATCGAAACTTGCAAGGCGGAGTCTCGTGCGCGCGCGATCTCGGAACTCCGGCACGCCGCCCGGACCAATTGCCCCCTTCGAGCCGCGCGCTGAACGTTGACGGTACCTCGTCCACCGCCTGGTCCACACCGAACACATCGGAGCGACGGCGGAGGAGCTCTGGCCGGCCGGTAGCAAGCAGTGCGGAGAAGTCGGGGTCGGGGAGCCCGGCTTCGGAAATCGCGATCGAACACGACGCGCGGGCGGAAGCGCTGCGGACGACGCGCATGGCTCTGGCCCTTGTACTAGTATCCCCGCACGGTGAGCTAGTGCGACAACTGGAACGGCGCCGGCAACAGCTGCGCGCACCCACAGCTGTGCGGGATTTACGGGGAAACAGTGGCCCGCGCAGGCGTCGTCCAGGCCTCAGGATTGTCGCCCATCCACAGCATGTCAAACAGGGATCATTAATCCCGGTGACTCCGCCTTTCCAACCGCGATGCTCGTCGCGGTCGCCTTTGCTCATTGAAGCGATCAAAACCAATCCGAGTATAATACAGTACTACACATGCAAAGCAGACGGGGAACGCAAGAACGGCGAGCCCACGTGAATGAGGTTGATCTGCAAGGAGAGTTCAGTCGGGTTTGAGCATGCCTTCGAGTCGCTCGACACTTCCTCTGGACTGGAATCGCCAACCCGGCAAGGACGATCACGCTGTGTACGGGAGGCCGGTGCCGACGAAGACGGCCGGGAGGGTCACACAGGCGGGTGGGGAGATGACTGCTTCATGGCAGCTCGATGAGTATTGGGGGACGACGGCCCAGACGAGAACCGTGAGGATTCAGAGATCGTATCCTATGAACACTGTCTCATCTATTCATACAGTGGGGCCCGATGATCATGTTCTGAGTCTCTTCGCGCGCTGTCCTTCCCGATGACACGGGGGCACATAGTGCTGCTGCACACGCACGGTCCCGTGGTCGTCGTCCACGCACGTACACACACCCTACAGACCACGGTCCTTGTTCTGGAATCAGCGCGCGGACGCCGAGGGCTCGGTCGCGAGGACGAGGCTCCGCGCGCCCACACCTGCGACTGAATGCGCAGCGCGCACCTCACGACGAGGCCGAACGCGGCGCCTGTTGCGGGATTTCGAGAGTGCCGGGAGACCGCGTGCGGCGGAGAAGCCGTCGACGCAGCCTGCACGCACATGCGCGGACGCGGACGCGAGCGCGAGCGTCCCTGATTGGCCGTCAACGGCGCGGGCGCACTGGCAGACCGAGGGAAACCGCGGACGGCGAGAAGATCTGGGATTGACGGTGATGGACAGTGTGTGTGACGGCCGCGTGCGCGGGGGGGGGGGGGTTCGTTAGGTAGGTAGCGGGGAGAATACGGTAGAAGTACACAGCGCGTGGGACCTGTACAATTTAAAACGGCCAGCACGCGGCGCCGCGCGACGGGAGCTAGCTAGTGGATGGGACGTCGAGGGAGGGGGCGGCGGGCGCGCGCAGTAAGATACGGTGTCTGGCGTAGAAGTAGCAGCGGACATGACCGCAGGAATAGGGACCGGATACTGTAAGGAGACGGGGGATTCGATCGAACGACAGGGAAGCAGTGCATGTAAGGGGGTAGACGGAACACGGGGAGGTGGGCGGGAGGGGCGCAGTGAGACTAGGGATATACGATAGATCCCAGGAGATCGTGAGTCCAGACGGCGCAGAACTCGTTGCGCGGCCGTGCCATATGCAATATGTACGATTGATGCGGTGCGAGGAGAGCAAGTGAACAGACGGCGGCTTCTTACGAAGGCCGCTTTACATGGTGGGGGAGGACGCGAGCCTGGTCAGACGGACTAGGGACGACTGTGGAGGGGAGGAAGTGGATATATCGGTGCGGCGGGTATGGACTGGCATTACGACGTGGCACGGGTACGATATGGGGAGCCCGAATCTTGGAGCGACCAACCGATGGTGGTCCAGGGCCAGCGAAAAAGACTACAGGGATTGAATGTAGAGGGGTGGGAGTGAGGGCAACAACGCGGGGGAAGCGGCAATCGGTAGTATGATACACTGAACAACAGCAAGATCGTCAAGATCCAATAGCTGGCGTAGGTCGGCAGAGGAATGAAGGAAATACGTGTAGATGGATGCACTAGATCGTGATTGCAGTAAAGGACGGAACATGTTATGGTCAGAGAATAGACAAGGAAATGAGTGTGGATGCAGAAAGAAGGTAGACGTAGAGAGACAACATGGCACGCGGTCGAGAACTTCTAAGGAGCGTGGAGCGAAGACGCAACGAGACCACGCGCAAGGCGCGCCCTCTGCGAGCCGACGGACGAGACCGCATGAGCCTTCTCCCAAACCCAGGCGAGAGAAATGCAACCAGTGCCCGCAACACCGGTGTCGACGGGATCATGACGCGCGTTGTCCCTCCCCTCCTGGATCCGTTGGCGGCACAGGTAGTGGGGTGATCGCCCCCGGGGCTGGATGCGACATCGGCTGCGCAACGGAAAGATGCGGGTGCGACGCCATGCGGGACAACGAGTGCATATGGGGCACTGAAGGGACTGGAGGGACCGAGAAGTCGATGGCGTCATATGCTGGGGGCGGGGCTTCGTACACGCTCTCGGCGTACGATATTCTGCCTCGCACTCGCATGTTGCGCTCGGGCAAACCTTCTTGAGACTGCACGTCGATGTTGACCACGGCGAGCACGCGCCGGCCTGTAGAGGGCGAGCGCAGCCCACCGCTGGCACCAGGGCTGGCACCGGTAGGCGCCGGAACAGGTGGTACTGATGGGGGCGCCATGTTGACGAACGAGTGCGTGTCGTAGTCGGGCGCCGGCTGGCTCGGGGCTCGTGTATGCCCGACGTGTGCACTGCGTGAGGGGGTGGTGAGCGGTGGCGGCAAAGTCGACAAGCGCATCCCGTGCATTCGCTCCGAGAGCTCTTGCGAGGTCTGTCCGGCGGCGGCGTACGGATGTAGACCGGAAGGGCCCGCCTGGGAGTACTCCCCGAACTCGCCACAGAGTGTCTTCGCCGGCCCATCCCATCAATCTCCGAAGCTGTGTGGGGTCTCGCCGGCATACGCGAACCGTGCCCCTGTTGTTCCTGAGCAAGCTTCGGGGGCAAAGGCAGCGTGTGTTGTGGAGGGGGTGGTGCTGGTGGTGGGATGTGGTTGCGCAGGGCACCTCGCATAGACGCTCTCGCAGCACGCGCGTTTGGGTTAGAAGATCCAGGACTCGACGTTGATGCAGATGGCGCTGGCGGAAGGGCAGACGATGATGATGAAGATGCAGTAGGAGTGGAGGGGTTTAGCCATGGCTGGGCAAAGGAATGCTCGGGCGCGGGCCCTGGTGGAGTAGGCAATCGACGAGCTGGCCGAGACGAGGTGGAGGAGTTGGACGACGTCGACTGAGCAGTGGGGGGTGGAGGAAGGGGTGTGGGCGGAGCTGACGTAGATAGCGAGGCGGCTATCGTAGAGCCAGGCGGCAGAGACAGCGTCTGAGAGGGTCGTGGTCGTGGTGAGGGTGTTGAGTCTTCCCCATCCTCAGTGACTCCGTATGGATGTCGCGCAGTATGCCGCTTGGACGTCGACGAACTAGGCGCGTGCGACGAGGTTTGTGGCCCTGACTTGGGACGCTCGCGAGCCTGCGAAGACGACTGCGCGTTGTAGGCGAAAGGGGACGCGCCTGACGAAGAGCCCGGTACCGGCGGAACAGGGGGAGGTTCTTCGATCCCACGGGAGAAGAAGGCGGACGAATGTGTTGACGTCGCGGGCGTGGCGGGTGTACCGGGGGTGGTCGGGGAGAAAGGGTCCTGGATGTACGACGCACCTGAACCCGAACCATTCGACCCAGACAGCGATGTAACTCCACTCTGGGTCTCCCAAAGTCCTCCGGGCGACGGGAATGTCGCAGAGTGAGGCGGGGTCGAGGGTACCGTCAGGCTCAGATCGACGGTTGGGTGTTCGGGTTCAGGGGGTGGTGGCCGATTGTGAATGAGCGCCAACCAACGCTGGACAGTGTATGAGCTGCCGCCGGGGATACGAGAGTCTCGAGGCCGGTCCAGCCACTCTTGGACGTCTGTGACCAGGATGAAGGCGGTGACGATGAGGTAGTCGAGGAGTAAGGTGGGGATGCCCTTGTAGTTGTCCTGAGAGCGCGCTACATCCTTGTCAATGAGTGTGTCGAAGATCTTTATTCGGGGCGGGGCGCTGAGGGTGGCCGCATCGAGAACCGCGACAGGACCTTTTACTGGGTTGGTGACACACTGGGATCGAGGGGAGTGAGTGAGCATGACGGTCGAAAGACGGCGGTGGACGCGTCAGAGGGGAACATACACAGAAGCAGTTGCCAGGAATGAGCTTCCACTTGAGGCTGTTGGGATAGTGGGGGAGGCTGAACTTGCGCACACTGCGGACAGAGAGGTGAGAAGAATGACAGACGGGATCGTAGACAGAGGACGGACGCAGTGTTGCCGAGGGGGCCTGACTTGAGGAACTCCTCGGCCTCTCTCCAGCTGCCGCCTCCGATCTGAACAGTCCTGCCCGACTTGCCCTTGACACGGACGGGGTGGAGGGGCCATTGGACGGTGGCGGCTTTGATGGGCTCGTCTCGAGGGTGGTCGAGGCGGTAGATGGTGGTGAGGTCGTTGGAGGTCTCGAGGATGTAGAGAGGGTCTTTGGTGCGGTCGTCGCGAATGACGGTGTCGAGGAAGGAGGAGCCGGAGAGCTTGAGGGTGAGGAGGGCTTTTGATCTGGTGGGGGCGTCGCGCGAGCGGGAGGAGCGCATCGTCTCGCGGGCGCAGTCAGGATCAGGAGCAAGCCCGGCGAGGCGGAGGGCAGAGGAGAGACGAGACGAGGAGAGCCTGGCGCTTCGTGCGGATGAAGAGCGTGACAGATTGGGCGACGGCTCAGAAGGCGGGCGGGATTCCTGTGTCTGGCGCACACTATTCCCGCGCGCCCGCCCCGCCTGCGGCTGATGGCTCCCGCTCCTGGTCGGGGTGGGGGGCGCGTCCGGGGCGCTGAGTGGGAAAGGGGTGATGGCGTTTGGGCCCGCGCGAGAGCACATCGGGAGGGGGTTCGAGACAGCCAGGGGCAAGCCGCGCATGCGCTGGCGCAGTGGACGTAACCGGCAGAAACGTGTGGCTGGGCAACCTCCACCAGCTGAGCCCGCGAGTCGTTGGCCTCCGCGGCCGCCCTCGTTACATCAGCAGCCCGTCCCTTGTCCTCCCTCCGCCGCGCCGATCCTCCGGCCCTTCAGCAGGCGGGCAGGCAGCGCGCGCGGGCGACGCACCACACCGCACGCCGCGCCCAGCTAGGCTCCTTTGGGTGTGCGCGCAGAGAGGCGATAGCGCAATCGAACCAATCCTCCTCAGGCCTGGTCGCACGCTGTTGTCCAAGTCAGTCTTCGACCTTACATTTCGCGTGCGGCACCCAATATTCCCCGCATCGCCGCCGAGCCCGGCCGACCCGTCCCCGGCACAATCCCGGACTCTGGGCGCCCCGCCGTCCCAAACACAGGCAAACAGTTTGCTGGTCAGCAGACGCGTTCGGTACGCGTCGCGTCCTCCAAGCTCTGTCACCATCCACCACAACGCCCGCTACGGTCGTCTAAGTACCTGGCTCCTCTTTTGACGCGTGCAAACATGGCCACCGACGCAACGGTCCCCACGTATGTCTCTTGTTACCCGCCACAACCTCTCTTTGACATAGGAGCCCGCACAGTTCCGCCTCCGCCAACGGCGCCGAGCCCACGTCCGCTTCGCCGCTCACCAGCAAGGGTAAGGGCAAGATGGTCGAGGACACATCCATGGACGATGATGACGATGAGGAAGAGGAAGAGGAGGAAGAGGACGAGGACGAGGAGATGGCCGAGGTCGGTGGCTTCCCTTCCCGCGTCGACGCGTCTTTGTGTCGGGGAACGCCTCTCCCATCTCTGGACATGCCCCGTACTGACCAGCACGCCCATTCGACGCGTCTAACGCGTGCAGGAGGAAGAGTTCGAAGAAATCGACACGTCTGCCATCATCACTGGGGGCCGCCGCACACGCGGCGTTCGCGTCGACTACTCCTCGGCTGAAGCACACGCGAAAGCGGGCCTTCAGGCAGGCGAGGCCGCCGAGGATGACGAGAACGAGGACTCGTTCGTCGCCCGGGACGACGACATGCACGACTAGACCACATCAAGCCCGAAGCCCCGAGCCATCAAGCGCTCGTTGGATCCCTACCTCAACCTGAAGAGCAAGTTGTTTGCCGGAAAAGCAGATCGTAACCTGCAAGGCCTGTATGCACTCGTCGTGTTGTCTGTTTGTCTGTCAGTGTTGTGTCTGTTATCCGCAGCGCTCCAGCCCCGCGCTGCTGTATAAATACGCGTATTTGCTCTTTACCCTAATGCCTGCATTGATCTCATTGGAGAATGGCGTCTCTGTCGGCGCACGCGGTCGGCTGCGCACTGTCTCGGCCTTGACCACATTCCGGCGAACATGTCTCCGGTGTCGCACCCGTGGGTTCAAGCGAGGGTCACCGGTCACCTTGGGTCATCGCGACGTACGTCTGAGTCCTACTTACCCTGCGACAGGTGCCTCCATTTCATACAGTCGGGCGGCGCGCGAGCGCATGTCGAGACCACAGCGTGGTCGACTGCTGTTTCGGAACTGAGAATTTGCTGCGGTCAGGAGCTCACGACACAAGCCGACGCCGCGTGCCTAGTGCTGCCAGCCCGGACGTGGCCATGCGTCCATTCGCGGCGGGAGCTCAGGACCTCGCGTCGCGCCCGAGTATTGACATGAGCACGTCCGCGGACGTGCGGGATCGGGACATCCACGGCAGACGCGGACGCATGGAGTTCGAAGTCCCGGAGTGCGACCCGACGCTAGCCTTCTGCGCGTCGCAGGGCCATCACTATGGTCGGGGTCTGCGGTTCTGTTCACATGCTTCCAGATAGTCGGAGGAGTTTTCGGAGCGATGTGTGCTTTGACAGCATGAGGACATATATCAGCACCTTGGCGTCGCCACACAGAAAGGTTGTCGGTAATTTCCTTTGCAATGGATCAACCCCGAAGGCTTGAAGGACTGAAAGACTGACTATCCGATCCTGCTCAACCCATGGGTATGCTCGAATCTATACCTGGAATACGACATTTCCCTATCTGTAAGCCCACTTCGGCAAACGCCGAACGCGACCGACGCGTACGCCTCGCGAGTGGGACGCGTCAACTCCCAGCTTGAGATCGCTGCCGCCACCTCATCTTCATCCATTACCTCTTGATCCTCCATCATGGTATGCCGTCGCCTATGTTCCACAATATTCATTCTGCTGACTGTTATTCTGCAGGCCAGACGCTACGACAGTGCGTACATGGCTCCGATTCGTCGAATGGCACTGACGTTATGCATGCGCGTTAGGTCGCACTACCATCTTCTCGCCTGAGGGTAAGTGCATCGCGCCCTTCTTTACCATGCTGTTCTGACATGCACTCGATGCTTTAGGCCGTCTCTACCAAAGTGAGATCGTCGTCCACCTCGTCTCGCACCGTGCTTACCCGAAATCGCAGTCGAATACGCCATGGAGGCCATCTCGCATGCTGGAACGGTTCTGGGTGTGCTCTCCAAGGATGGCGTCGTGCTTGCCGCGGAGAAGAAGGTGACAGGGAAGCTCCTCGACATGTCTGGGGCGAAGGACGGCGGGTACGGCGGCAGTGGCGAGAAGATCTTCCTTCTGAACTCGTGCGTACTCGTTTTCAATCATTGCGCTTCCCCGTCTTCATGCGCGCGGGGTGCAGAAACGTCGTGGCCGGGGTCGCGGGTATCACTGCTGACGCCAACTCCCTCGTCAACTACGCGCGGCAAGCGGCACAAAGACACCTGTTCATGTACAACGAAGACATCCCCGTCGAGTCGCTCGCGCAGCGGCTATGCGATCTCAAACAGGGCTACACGCAGTACGGAGGTGCGTCCTTGTGTGCCAGTTCTCCATCGCTTCCGTGTCTCATGTTCGCCTCGCGTCGGCAGGTCTCCGGCCATTCGGTGTCTCGCTCCTGTACGCGGGGTACGACCACATTACGAGTTCCAGCTGTACCACTCGGACCCGTCTGGGAATTACTCTGGCTGGAAGGCGACGTGCATCGGGGCGAACAACGGGACGGCGACGTCGCTGCTCAAGCAGGATTACAAGGAGGACATCTCGGTCGAGGACGCGATCGAGCTCGTGCTCAAGGTGATGAGCAAGACGATGGACAGCACGACGCTGGGGAGCGAGAAGCGTGCGTGTCTCTACCCCTCTTCTCCCCCGCGCTTTGTGCGTCTGCTCGCCGATTGCTGACATGGGGCCCCCGACGCAGTCGAGTTCGCGACACTGACGCTCGACGCGAACAAGAAGCCCAAGGCGAAGATCTACAAGCCCTCGGAGATCGACGCGCTCCTCCAGAAACACGGGCTCGGGAAGAAGGACGACGACGCAGAGATGACGGGCGCATGACCGACGCGAGGTGTAAGATTCACTTTGTAGGATGTACTATTGGCAATCGACGTCTCCCTTGCTTTCGCATCGCTGAACGTACCGCGGCCGTAGTCTTGTCATCTCTAGACATAACGGCGAGCACAGTCAACTCAGGCCCTCGCGTGAAGATCAATAGAATCAACAAGAAGGTCACGTTGAATTCGGTCAAATATGCGCTCGTCGTAGATGTAAGATTGCACCTTCGAAGTGAGGAAAGTTGGACTGGGAATTCCGTGTATGCATGCATAGCACAGAACACGCCGCTAAGGCATTTCATGGGCTGCGTCTTTAATTATGTTCAGCGTTGCCATTAATCTATCATACTACCGCCCGCAGACTGCGCAAGGAAGCTTTGCTGCGTGCGACTCTGGGGCTGGACTGATATATACCAATGCGCTCCATGTACCTGGGCGTCTGTTCAGTCTCGCTCAGACTCGTTCGCCTCGACCGTCTCACCACATCAGCCTCGATACCACCATCATTCTCCGTTCTTTCCGACCTCTTCCTTACCTCCACCACTTTCTCCCCCTCACCTCACCCATCCTAAACTCACGATGAACCACGGCGACCACGGCGGACACGGCGGCCACGACATGCCGATGCCGATGCCGGGCGAGCCCACGCCGCCGACGTGCTCGATGAACATGCTCTGGAACACGCAGATCGAGGACACCTGCATCGTCTTCCGGCAGTGGCACGTCTCCTCGACGGGCGCGTTCGTGCTCTCGTGCGCGGCGGTCGTCGCGCTCGGGGTGCTGTACGAGTACATGCGCGTCGCGGTGCGGGCGCTGGACGTGCGTGTCGCGGCGACGCTCAGCGCGCAGGGCAAGGGCAAGGCGGCGGTGAGTGCGATCCGTGCGGGGGAGGAGGACTCGGAAGAGGCGGGGTTGTTGACCGGTTCTGTGGTCGTCAAGGCGCGCGACGGGTGAGTGTCCCTTGGGCTGCTGCTGCTGCTCGCTGTCGCTGTTGCTGTGTGGCATGTCGTGCGGGTGTCGGGTGTGTGTTGGTGTCGGGACGGAATGCGCTGACCTGGTGTCGTTGTGTAGGGTGCTGCTGCCTTTGTCTGCGAGGGTCACCCGCGCGTCGCTGTACGGCGCGCAGGTCTTCCTCTCGTTCTTCCTCATGCTGGTCTTCATGACCTACAACGTACGTCCCCCATTCCTCGGGCCCTTCCGCTGGAGAGGCACTGACCAGGAGGCCGCAGGCGTACCTCATCGCGGCGACGGTGCTCGGGGCGGCCCTCGGCCACTTCATCTTCTCGCCCCGCATGGACATCGACGCCGTCCTCTCCGGCGGCGCGGACGCCAAGGGCATGGCCTGCCACTGACAGGCTCGCCTCGTGGACAGACTTGTGTGTACGATACCTGCGGTCTGGAATGCTGTCGTGCTGGATTGGGTAGATTTTATGCGATCCTTCTGTTGTCCTTCTTGCCAAATGGCCCCACAAGCACATTCCGCCGCGTCATGAGATACAGGACAAGCAAGAGCTAATAACAGTACAACTATGCGAAGACTTTTGGAGAGACAGAGACGCGCACAACATCTGAGCCTGGGCAGTTGTTCGACGCTCACCGACGAATGCCTCTTGCGGCAGGGACGCCACGACCGCGACGAGCTAGAAAAGCAGTGAGCATAAATGGAGGGGCCTGGTACATGTCGGAGTAACATACCATTCGCTGCGAAGGAATTTGAGTATCAGCCGAGGAGAGCAGTGGAACAGACGGGGCGCACGTACCGCGCATGATTGTAGCCCTTCCACGAGCCGTACCAATACCCCTTCCCTTCATCGCGTTCGGTCCCACGCGCTTGAACCTATCGACGAGTGCGCTCAGCAAGGATGCGGATGCAGGGCAAGGCAGTGAGGACTCACATGGGCGCGTTCTGCAGCATGTCCGGGACAATGAAAAATCTGACCATACTTCCCCTGATGTACACCTGATCAAGCTGGGAAATACGGCCATCGCGCTGGGTCACAGTGATCTCCTTGAGAGAGATGTTGAGGTTATCCTCGGCTAGAGAGGGCAAGGAGGGAAAGGTCAGCACGCACGCACAAGTACGCGAGGCGGAGCGCACCTTCTGCAAGCTTGCCGCGGTAGAGCTGGCCGGTCTTGAGCTCGACGGTGATGATGTGTCCGAGAGACTCATGGAGAAGCTTGACGGGAACGCCGAGTCCTGAGGTGGTCATTTTGCGTGGAGGGGGTCGTGAACGGCTTGGAAGTGGCTGATGCCCTCGATCTCGTCGGACGCGGACGCGCGTTGGGCGGGCGTCTAGTTGCACGTGCCCAGAAGAGCGCGGCAGGATCGGATGCGGTCGGCTTGGCCAGGCTCACGAGACAAGCCGTCTTTGGAGGGCGCGCCCCGCCATCCTCTCCTTGTCTGCTGCACCTCCGACGCTCGACGACTAAGGACGAAGTTGTCGACCGCTCGTTCAGGTCGCTCGACACTCCTCTAGGTCGTCGGCCTACCCACAACCTCCGTTGGACGCTGTGAGTTGCGTACCTTTTCGGTAAGTGGCGGCACCTTTTGCACGCGTTCTGGTACAGTCCTTCTGACCTCGTACTGCTTCTCTTGCCAGGTGTAGGCTTTCCGTCGCTTCTTGAGGACGCGCAACAATACCCCCTGCCCGACATAGCTCCAACACAGATGCCGCTGTCAAAGAGCCCCAGTAACGCGGCGCTCAGAGGCGACGACGGTCCATCGGGTCCTTTGAGTGGGCCCTCAACAGCCGAATGGAGGCGGCAGCGGTTGCTCCAGATTGGGACCTCGTCTTCTCAGTCTCAAGGCGCCGTCGATGGTGAGCAGACCTCTGAGACCTCCGCCCTCCGCCCCGAGCTTGGTCCCCGCCCCGCCTCCTACGGTACCCTCCCTACCGCCCACGGCGCCAATGGCAACGGCAAGCAGAAGGCATCTTTCCGCGCCCGCCATGCGTTCTCCAACCTGTCCGACATACTCGTCCCCAAAGGTCGCTGGACGAACCCACCGACGCCGAGCATGAACTCCCCGCACTCGCTCCGCAACAGCAGCTACTTCACCTCTCAGCGGCCGATCTCCGCGTACGACAAGCCCGTCGTCGAGGGCGAGGGCGAGGTTGAAGCGGCGGGGATGAAGACGAACGGCGTCCGGGTCTGGTACTCGTCCTTCACCTCCGTCGACTGGCTGCACGACGCCATCAAGGACACCGCCCGCCAAGCCGCTCTCCTCAGGCGCAAGAGCAAGCGCGGCCGCGTCCACCGACAGCTCGACCGCTCCATCGGATGGATCACGGTGACGGTCATCGGCTTCCTGACCGCCATCGTCGCGTTCTTCATCGTCCGCGCGGAGCAGTGGCTGTTCGACGTCAAGGAGGGCTACTGCACGACGAGCATCTGGCGTGCGAAGCGGTTCTGCTGTCCGACCCAGGCAGATGAGTCCGTCTTCGTCCCGTCTTTCGTCACGGTCGCTGTGGAGGAGGACTGCCCGGCGTGGCGCACTTGGGATCAACACTTCCAGCCGCTGGCGGACAGCTCGAGCTGGTTGGAGGCAGAGGCGATTGACTACGTCATGTACATTGCTATCGCGGTACGCACACGACCTCACGGCATATGGAACTCTATTAAACTCAAATGTTGTGCTAGATTTTGCTTGCCGTCATCTCGTCACTGCTGACGATCTATCTCACTGCCTCGACCTCGTTTGTCACAAGGAAGGACTCGGGTGTGCTCTCGCCAACGTTCGCATCAGGCGATGATGCGAAGAGCATGGCCAATCCTCCAAGCGGGACGCCGCGCAAAGTGCTTTACTACGTACGTACCGCAGCATCAAAGCTTGTCATGCGTATTCATTAGGGATCGCTTGCATAGGCTGCAGGCAGTGGGATTCCGGAGATCAAAACCATCCTGTCAGGTCAGTTCGTTCGAGATACGATACGAACAGTTGAATCTCATGACATTTGCAGGCTTCGTGATTCACGGATATCTTGGTGGCCGAACCCTGTTCACCAAGTCGGTTGGCCTGGCACTCTCCGTCGCCTCGGGTTTGTCTCTAGGTGAGCAGGTTCAACCTTGATGAGGTTTTCAATGCTCATCCCTCTGCCGTGCAACAGGTAAGGAGGGCCCCTTCGTCCACATCGCATCCTGCATCGGCAACATCGTCAGTCGTATCTTCAGCAAGTATGAGACCAATGAAGGCAAGCGTCGCGGAGTTCTCAGTGCCGCGTGCGCCGCTGGTGTCGCTGTTGCTTTCGGTGCCCCCGTTGGCGGTGTACTCTTCAGTCTGGAGGAGGTGTCGTACTTCTTCCCGGCGAAGGTCATGTGGAGAAGGTGAGTGTATGCGTGTCTATGAGGTTGTACGCGTACCCACAGCCAATCTCCCAGTTTCTTCTGCGCTATGGTCGCCGCCGTGACCCTTCGTTTCCTGGATCCCTTCGGAAGCGGCAAGCTTGTACTATTCCAAGTGACCTATGACAAGGTTGGTTCCTGACCCTCTTGAGCAATTCCGTGAAATAACATATCTCTCACCACAGGATTGGCACGCATATGAGCTGTTCCCTTTCTTGCTCCTCGGCGTCTTTGGTGTAGGTGTTTCACAAGCCTGTCACTCGGTCATTTGCTGATAGCGGTTCAGGGTGTCTACGGAGCATACTTCTCGAAGTTGAATTACCGTTGGAGTCGTCATGTTCGTAACGGCACCTGGATGAAGACTTATCCTGTTATGGAGGTTGTCCTCGTACGTCTTCTGCTTATCATCCCTCTGCAACCTTACTAAATACTGCATAGATAACCGGTATTACCGCCATTCTCAGCTTCTTGAACCCTTACACCAAGATGGGCGGAACTGAGTTGGTCTACAACTTGTTCGCAGAATGTCGCGAAGGCAGCAGCAACAGCCACTCCGGATTATGCGTCTTGAACCCTCCTACACAAGCAGTGCCCATCATCAGTGCTCTTTTGATCGCAATGTTCGTCAAGGGCGTCCTCACGATTGTAACATTCGGCATCAAGGTTCCCGCGGGTATCTTCATCCCTACTCTGGGAGGTCAGTCAAGATCCCTTCGTTTTCGTTGAACTATCTAATCTTCGCGTGTAGTCGGTGCCTGTGCTGGACGTGTTGTAGGAATTCTCATTCAATGGGCTCAGTTTTCTTATCCGAACAGCCCTGCGTTCAAGCCGTGCGGTGGCGATCTGAACTGCATAATTCCTGGTCTTTATGCCATGGTTGGCGCCGCTGCCACACTCGCGGGAGCTACTGTAGGTCAATCCTCACAGCACCGTATGGTTATGATGCTAATCAAATTGATCAGCGCACCACTGTCTCCCTGGCTGTCATCATGTTTGAGCTTACGGATACCCTGACCTACGCAGTTCCGGTCATGCTCTCTGTCCTTGTCGCAAAGACCGTTGCGGACGCCATTGAACCGAAGGGCATATATGACCTCGTGATCGAACTCTCTCAGTTACCTTACCTCGATGCAAAGCACGAATACATCTGGGGCGCGCATACCCTGACCGAAGTGGTGCGTTTCTTCAGCCTCCGATCGGTACCCATTTCTGACATCTTCTCGACGCGGACAGGCCGATCGAGACGTTGAAGTCATCCGCGTGGACAGGACGAACACGGTGAAGACGCTCTGCGATCGGCTTCAAAGCCTCGTCGATGCCGGCCACTCGGACAGTGGCTTCCCAATTTTGCGACCCGATGAAGAGGACAACATGCGGATGGTTGGCTACATAGGCGCCAACGAGCTTGAGCACGCTCTCAGTACGTCTTCCCTATCTCACCCCTCACGAGGACCCCACTTATTGTTATGGTACGCTCAATAGGCATAGTGGCTGACGACGCGGACGAGGTGATTTCCTTCCACCCAACGGACCCCCACGGGCACGGTCACCTCACCGCATCCGTGTCCTCGCTCGCAGAGACGGGCTCGTACATCTTCGACCCTTACGACTTCAGCCCGTACATGGACCAGGCGCCGCTCACCGTGCAGGACAACTCGCCGCTCGAGCTCGTGCAGCAATTCTTCACCAAGCTCGGTGCGCGGTACGTCGTCGTCACCGACACGGACGGGCATTGTAAGTGCTTTCTTGCTCGCGAGAAAGATGTTCATGCGCTGACACCGGTATCCAGACCAGGGCGTCATCGACAAGAAGACGTGGCTCGGATTCCTCGACGAGCTCGAACACCAACACGACTGATCATCTCGCATGTCGATCTTAACACGGACTCGCATCTCGCATCTACCTATCGATTTACCCACGTTATAACATTTTTCGCATCTTTATCCGCTCTGGCCCTTCTCGTTTACGATAGCTTACGACCACTACTTCTGGAACCCGCTCGCGGCCGTACTTGCCTGCTCAGGCACGGATGTGATACCCGTTCTTGGTCACACGTATATGCAGTTCATACCCACAAGCTGGTGTATTTGGTGGACACAGGATGGAAGGACGCCAGAGTATACAGACAGTTACGGACACTGTAAACCCTATATCGGCCGTGCCCGCTTGCCGGTCAGATTGGAAGGCGGACGCACTAGCGTGGATCTTCCATTGCGGGGCATTCGTGTGGATCTTGGAGGCTGAGCGGGTGATTGATTTCGAGTCGTTTATCGTCCTCCCGAGTCGGCTCGTTAAGCGGGCTCTCACGTACGGCCGTGTATGACGAAACACCACGCCCAAGCCGGCAGGCGGATGCTGGGTCAAATCGATAGACCCCGACTGTTATGGTTTCCGGTGCGAGTTGAGCTTCCCGCTCGAGATTTACGGTGACGAAGACTCGGACGAGGGAGAGGTGGTGATGTCGGCGTCTATGGAGCGCCCGTCTAATTTAGGGCAGCGTCGAGTTCATGCGGTCGCTCGTCGCGCCTTGTCGTCGCTCCAGGTGAGGAATAAGCGATCTTGCATGCGGCGAGTTTGATCCCAACATTCCAGCCTCAACTCTCCCAGGGCACGTCGGTTTGTCCTCCCCCTCCGTGCACATCGAGCCACCAGCAAGGACGTGTCTCCGAAGCCACTGTGCCTGGCTGTCTTCTACACGGCGTGTGTACCGTAAGGAGGACAGCATGTCAACAGCCCCGGACGGACGGCAGCGCGCAGATTCGCGCGGCTCCGATCGGTTGTTACGAGCAAGATCCCGCGCTATTCTGCATTCGTGGCTCCCTCAGCTGCGGCCATCGGAGGCCTGCGTCCTATATATCCGTCGCGCCAGTCGCGCCTCGCGCAGTTTCCTTCGCCCCACCGAACGCTCGCGGAAACCAACAAGGACGGACGACGTTGCCCACCCGCCTTGCTGGAATTCCTCGCGCGCACACGCCTTTCATACTACTTTCTGTCACCCGCCGCCGTCCCTGGTTGCCTCCGCATCGCCCCTGCCACGGGTCTTTTTGGGCTGCCTCCGGCCGCGCCTTCTGCAGCCCCCTTCCGCTCCTTCAACAAGTTCCTCCTCAGTCCCTGCTGACCGTGCAGGACCCCCTCCTGCTCGATTGCGCTGCGCTTCCGTTCACGATGAGCGGATACGCGCCCCTGGGCAGTCCCCAGGCGTCCCAGGCTCCCTGGGTGGCCCCGGCAGGCCGTTTTCGGTCCAGCCTCACAAACAGCATGTCGTCCATGGTATGCTCGCGTACAATGCCATCCGACAGGCGCCCTGACTGATACAACTTTGCCGACAGGGAGGCAGCGATGCCGCTCGTTCAGTTTCCGAGAAAGTAGAAGCCTGTTCTTATCCTAAAACGACCCCTGTTGTGACTCACTCTTGCCTTCACCTGCAGTTCACCGTTCCTTTCGACGCTTCCACCGCCATGTTCAACGGCCCCGAGGCCGACGACAAGCTCCACAACCCAGACCCGCGGCGGGATTACAAGACCGACAAAGGCGGGATCATCATCACCGCCCGCGGTTGCACGAACCTCGGCTGCATCTTCATCCTTGCCACCGGGATCGTCGGCCTGTTGTAAGCCGAGCCGCGCACGGCGAGAGACGTCGATGCTCACGGACGACCTTCTCCCCACCACAGCGCGGGGTTCCCGCTCGCGTCATACTTCCTCGCTGCGAAGCCCTCGAATCAGGGCGGCTTTAACTACGGCGGGATCAACGCCACGGGCAGGTCCCGCTCATGCCCGGCAATTGGGCGCTCGTCGACACGGACACACCACTCGAGGTGCAGACGAAGACAGACTACGTGAGCGGGCAGACGTGGGAGCTCGTGTTCAGCGACGAGTTCAACACGGACGGGCGCACGTTCTACCCGGGCGACGACCCGTACTGGGAGGCGGTCGACCTCCACTACTGGCAGACCGGGAACCTGGAGTGGTACGACCCCTCGGCGATCATGACGAAGGACGGCGCGCTCGAGATCACGCTCTCCGCGCAGGAGAACCACGACCTGAACTACACCGGCGGGCTCATGTCCTCGTGGAACAAGTTCTGCTTCACCGGCGGGCTCGTCGAGGCCTCCGTCACGCTCCCCGGCGCGAACAACGTCAAGGGGCTCTGGCCCGCGATCTGGGCGATGGGCAACCTCGGGCGCGCCGGGTACGGCGCCTCGCTCGACGGCATGGTGCGTGCGCGGGGCACTCTCCGCTCTCCTCGCGGTCTCGAGCTGACCGACGGCCTGACAGTGGCCGTACTCGTACGACTCGTGCGACGTCGGCACGGTCGCGAACCAGACGAACGGCGGCCTCCCGCTCGCCGCGGCGCAGAACGGCGACAGCGGCGCGCTCTCGTTCCTCCCCGGCCAGCGCCTCTCGCGCTGCACCTGCCCCGGCGAGTCGCACCCCGGCCCGGTGCACTCGAACGGCGAGTACGTCGGGCGGTCGTCGCCCGAGATCGACATGTTCGAGGCCCAGGTGCGTCTTCCCGCCCCGGTGTCGATCGGACGGGACGTGCCTGACATGTGTTCGTGCAGATTGGGGGGACGCCCGTGGGTACGTCGGCGGGCGGAGTGTCGCAGTCCGGGCAGTGGGCGGTGAGTGTTCTGGGCCGCGCGCACGAAGGGACGGGGACGGGCGGTCGAGCTGACGGGGCGCGCGCGCAGCCGTTCAACGCGGGGTACAACGCGACCCAGACCGGCTTCATCGTCGCGGACGACACCAAGAGCACGATCAACTCCTACCAGGGCGGCGTGTACCAGCAGGCGACCTCCGTGGTCACCGCGACCGGTGCGTCTCCCCTCCGCGTCCTCGGATCCGACCGGCGCTCGCGCGTGTGCTCACGTCGCGCCCGCGCCCGCAGACCAGACCGCGTACGAGTTGAACGGCGCGGCGTTCTCGACGTACGGCTTCCAGTACAAGCCTGGGGTCGACGGCGCCGTGAGTCCTCCTCCCCCTTCGTGAGGCTGCCGACGGCTCCGTGACGTGACTGAGGGCCTCGCGGCAGTACATCGCCTGGATCGCCGACGGCTCGCTCGCGTGGACGATGGAGGCCGCCGCCGTCGGGCCCGACGCGGCCACGGAGATCAGCCAGCGCGTCGTCCCGCAAGAGCCCATGGTGAGTCTCCTTACTTTTCTTTGTTTCGCGGCCAGGACCGTCGCTGACGCCGTCGCCCCAGTACCTGATCATGAACCTCGGGATCTCCCCGTCCTTCGGCGCCGTCGACTTCGCCGACCTCGTCTTCCCCACCAAGATGCGGGTGGACTGGATACGCGTGTACCAGGACCCGAGCGCGAAGAACGTCGGCTGCGACCCGGACGACTTCCCCACCGCCGCGTACATCGCCCAGTCAGTTCCGCCCCTCCTTCCCCTTTGATCCCGATCTTGGGCAGCGCGCTGACGACACTGTGATAGGTACCAAGAGGCGTACACGAACCCGCTGCTGACGACGTGGGTGGACGACTTCCAGCAGGTAATCCCGAAGAACAGTTTCCTTGGGCAGTGCTCATAGTGAGGAGTGCGCGGGCGGCGCGCGGGCGCTATCGTTATTTTCCCTGGGGGTGTCCGATCGTCTGTTTTCACCCGGACCTTGTACGCGTAATATGTCTTTTAGTGGATAATACACTCACTCGCTTGTGCGTCGCGGAAGACCTCGCGGGGCCGACCGAGAAAGATATCGTGCATACATAAGGACACATATGCGCACATGTCACCCGCGCGAAGGCGGGCTTCCGTCGCCGTAGAACGATGTCCATTATTGTCTACCGCCTTCGCCTTTGATCTTGGGGATCGCTCGGAATCTGGTTGGGGTGTCTAACCATGCGTAGGTGACTTACGCCTCGGTCTTTGTAGCATCACAACCAGCGTCCGGCTATACTCGCAGTTGTGACCCCAGAAGTTGGAAGAACATCGCAGGGAGACTCGCACGCTGCGCATCTGCATCAGACCGCAGCACCGTGGTCTCGGCCGTTGCCGGAAGCACCCAGCCGGCGCTGGACGTCGTTGCTGCGATCGATCCCCCCCGGTCGTCGACCACGATCGCGACCCGCTCGGCGATGCCTCCTCCGCCCTCCGTCCTGTCTCAGTCCGAGTCTCCCCTCGCCGCCCCACGTGCGGTCCCACTCCGCACCGCAGCCGCCGCGACGCAGCTCCCGTTCGACATCATCCACGCCCTGCTCGACTTCGCCTCCATCCCGGACCTCGTCCACCTCTGCAGCACCTGCCGCACCCTGCACGCCCACCTCGCCGTCGACTCCGTCTGGAAGCGCGCGTGCGCCGCGTACGGCGTCCGCGACCTCTCGCGCTTCGGCGCCCGCTCGCCCGCAGACGTCTACGCCCACCTCCTGCACCCGTACGGCCCTCTGCTCGGCCTCTGGGCGAACGACCACCCGTTCCGCGGGAACATGCTCGAGTTCCGCCTCGTCCCGGCGACGAGCACGAGCAGGCCGGCATCGTCGGCGAGGTCTGGCGCTTCCCGGCCCCCACCCGCCCCGGGCCCGGGTTCGGCGCGCCGCCGCCCCCGCTCGACCTCCTCGGCTCGCTGCGCTACGTCCGCGCCCTCAAGATCTCCTTCGATCCCCTCCGCGCCGACGGCGACCCACCCGCCGGCGTGACGAGTCCCCGCGCCCGCGTCTTCTGCACGCCCGGGGCCGCGTCCACACACACCTCGCCTCCCTTCTCCGCCTCCACGGCCGCAAGCTCCGGCACCAGCTCCGGATCCACCGCCGCCAGCCCGTCAACCTCCCCGAGTTCCCGCCCTACACCGCCGCCTGGCTCGACCTCGACCCCACCTCCTCCCACCTCGTTCCTGCCACCGCCGGCGCCGGCGGCCGACGCGCGCCATGCATCCTGGTGACGAACGAGCCCGCGCCTGACCAGCGGAAACTGGCCGACATCTTTCCCGCCGCGCGTCTGCCCGCCGTGTGCGCGTACCCAGCCCCAGACTTCCCCGCCGTCGCCCTCCCTTCGATCGTTATCCGCTGCGATTCCGCCGACCGGTGCGCGTGCGCCGCTCTCCACACCCCGTCGATCCCGTACCCCGCCCTGGACCCGCCCCCGCCACGCTACTATGCGCTCAGGTCCACCGCCCGCAAGCTTGTCGACCCTTCCTTGCTCGATCCAGCCAACCCTGCGTGGTCGCCAGACGCGCTCGAAGGCATATGGATTGGAGACTATGGACCGCACGGATTCGAAGTACTCTATCTCTGGCGACAGACAGAGTCCGCGACCCGCCGCGTCGTCGCCACCAAGATCACAGGCGACGCCCACGTCCCCCGCGGCGAGGCCAGCTGGTATCTCGAGAACCCCGAGAGACAGGACCCGCTCAGGAAATCCGAACTGAGGGGCATGTGGGCCGCCGCTCGAGGCGGAGATGAAGTTCCCGTTGTCGTCCTAGACGGACATGGGACCATGTCCCAGCCGGGATACACGTAAGTCAGCGCGATTGGTTCGTGATACCCTCGAGAACTGACACTACGCACAGGGAGCCGCGACTCGAACCGGTTATCGCCGCGATAGTGAGCGCCGACGAGATACAGCTCTGGTGGCAGGTCCTGCATGGCTTCTGCCGTATGTACCGACGGTACAAAGGCCGCGTGTTGCCAGAGTCGCTGCGACCCCTAGACACATCAGTATCCGTCGTCGAGAGCGTGGTATGAAAAACACCGACCTTTCTTCGGGCAGAGCGCCGCAGCTTCGTCGCATCCCATGGAACTTGCCATCGCGTCCTACTTGAACCCCATCTAGCACCGTATCAGTCAACGCCCCCTAGCACGGTCCAAGCGCACGAAAGACGACGAAAGCCCCTCATACCCAGCTCACAGCCGCTCCCATCTTCGTCCGCACGTGCAGCCTCCCACGCACGCCCATCCAGAGTCCCCCACCTCGGCGGCACGGACCACCGCACGTCAATCTCGCAACATCAACTCCCGGGCGGCGCCGCGGAGCCCCGCAGCCTGCACGATCTCGCTCGACTCGACGGGCGACCGTCTTTCGGACGGCCGGACACAAACACAGCTCTCGGTGCGTCGTCTCTCGAAGGGCGCGCTCCTGCCCCCGTGGCCGGCCGGAGGCGTCCGGGGGACGCGTGGAACGGGCTTGGTGTGCGCGCTCGAGCGGGCGCGCGGTGCCTCTGAGGAGGATTTGCGCGGCTGTCCGGGGCTCGCCGCATGGACGCTCCCCGGCGCTGGGCGATAGGGCTCATGGAGGAAAGGAGGACAGAGGAACTCACGACGACGCGGGTCATACTTGCGTGCACGGGGTGGTGTGCGGGGGTCGTTGTGGGATTGGGGATGGTGTATGCAGGGAGAGGGGATGTCGTCGATGGGGAGTGGGGCTCGGGCTTTATGGTGCTGGCCATGGGCCCGATTACTCGCTGCGCCTGCGTCACAGATCTCCAGATATAGATCGGCCAAGTGGTAGCATAGAAAAACTCCGGAAATCGTAAGCGAACAACGGATAGATTGACAGACGGCGAATGGATCGAGCAGCAGACGAACGGGGCTCGCGGCCTCGAAGTTCTGGATGTTGTGACAGACGATAAATGGGCCTGGAAGCGATCTTCAGGCGAACCGTGAAGCACAGTGAATGTCCTCTCTGCGATTTATTCAGGAACAGTACAGCATAGATCAAGCGTCACCAAGGCGCTGATCTACGGTCGCGTCAGACAAGCATCCAGGTCATGTTATAAGATCACGTACGTTGATAATTGGCCTCTAAGACGATCTACTCGAGTATCCGCGGTACATACGATGCTACTTCGAAGAACGTCCACCATGGTGCATCTATCTCTTTGTCAGCATCTGCGATAGTAGCCCGTGCTCCGAAGGCGACCTCGAGCCCCTCATACCCTGCCTACGGAATCCCCCGCGCAATTTAGAGACCAACTCAAGGGAGAGAGAATTTGTGGGAATAGCACGGTTCGTACAGCTGAGACGCCATGCAACGCGTGTCGACAACACGTTGCAAGCACAGCAGGCACTTCGTACTACCCAAGACCCACAAAGGCTAGATCCCCCCGGACTCCATGCGCAAGGATGTACGACTCCGCCCTAGTCACAGAAGTGTCCAGGCGTAGGGCGATAGGGCGTGTTACAGAGCACCGAACAAATGAATGCAGCGTACCTTGGTCGGACAGCGATCTTCATCGGAACACTCGCCGTGTTTGTTCCAAAGGGGGACTCCCCAACGGGACAGAACGCAACTAGATCAACATAAGTCCATCAGTCCATTTACTCGACAGGCCGAGTGACAGTAGATGGGTGGAAAGTGGAAGCGACGGACGAAAGTAAACACCCCTCATACTCGAGAGCAGGAGCTCTCCGCAGAGCAAACTCAATGGTACGACATATCGCCATCGTACTGTCTACGACCGGGTATAAATCCCCATCCCCAGAGGTACCAGTTACGGGGCCGATCGGGTCTTGGGTCCGGACGCAAGGCCCGAGAGATACCCGCAGCTGACGCAGTACCTCTTGAGATGTGGACTCGTCGTAGACGGATCGCTTTATCTTGCGCCGCACCCGTGAGTTTGTTCCGTCTAGCCTAGCTAGGGGCCGAAGATTTCCGCTCCTGCCCGAAATTCGCGTGACACGTTTCGGAATCGAGCGATAGGGCCAAGGACAATATGAGAAGCGGAGTAAAAATGTGACGTACCCGTTTCTTGCTGAGCATGTAACGCCCTTGACATCCTTGACACCCCTGGAAGACAGACACCGTCAGCTACAAGAACGTCACAAAGCACGACGAATGGGATCCCCGATCGTGAAATGAACGCATGAGGTAGATGGCCTCATACTCGGGACTGCACACGCGCACCCTCTGAAGTTGGCGAAACAACGTCGTACGACCCATCCAGCAATCGCTACGTCGGTCAGCCGATCTCTCCAGCTCGTAGCCCATACGAATATGCACAGGCGCGACACTACGCGGCGATGAGCCAAAGCACCACACTGTCCGTGGGCATCGCTGGTCAGAGTGGTCGCCGGAGGACGGACGTAGCGACATAATCCGGACTTATGGCGAAGTCGACGAAATGGTGCGCACGGCAGCATTGCAAAGGGTAGCCACCTCCCAATACATCCGAGGGGCATGACAAGCCGCACTCGAAACCCAAGCGATAGCCGACGTGCAGAAGGCAGAGGAAGACCAACGCACTGGATAAGTATAAGTTTGCGCCTCTCCGACGACCTTCATCTTCAAGCAAGTTGCATGTTGTGCATCTGAAACATCGACGCACTGTAGTCAGTCAAAAAGCACCGGGCGTGACGTCCCAAGTCAATATGCCCCTCATACTCGATAAGCGGAGTCCCTCTAAGCACCCGACGGCCGGCGCAAGTGTCGCACAGGGTTTCATTAGGCCACCGACCGCGCCCTCCTCGCGCGCCGGAGTGCCGGCTGGCCGACGCGAGACGAAGACACGATAGTGACCGAACGCGCACCCATGCTTTCACTTGCGGAAGCCAGATACGTATAATAAGAAGTCACGACTCCGTCCCCAACAGAAACGTCTGGGACTCGGGCGATAGGGCAGATAGAGAGAAAGACGCACAGAGTTGGTACTGC
This sequence comes from Epithele typhae, assembly GCF_022376455.1. Classification (NCBI taxonomy): domain Eukaryota; kingdom Fungi; phylum Basidiomycota; class Agaricomycetes; order Polyporales; family Epitheliaceae; genus Epithele; species Epithele typhae. The sequence goes on along the minus strand of NW_025954196.1, from coordinate 683,898 downwards.
TCGCATCGTGACGCAATGTCGAGGTAAAAACCTGCGTAGAGATGATGTCAGCTTGCGCACGGAATGCAGGAATGGGTCTGGGGGCGACATGAACACGTCACACAAAAAAGTAACCAAGGTCGCCCCTCGTACTCGAGAACAGAAACCTCAAGGAGATTGCAATGCACCCAACATTCGCCCAGAGCTGGATCTTTAAGTGCCGTCGTCGCAACACATGGTTGACATAACGCGAAGGTGATTGGCGAAGCAGTCCATGGTAGCCTTCCGTCAAAAGCACCAGGTTGGGACAGGAGCTAGAGCCCAGTTAGGTCCGTCAGGGCCGCGCTCGATGAGTACAAGCCTCTGACCGGGATACGCCAGCAGCGCATCACGATCAAGCGATAGGGCGACGGAGGAAGAGACACCAAACAAAAACTGTCGTACTTTAACACGCACCTCATTGTGTACACCCAGATCTCCTCTGGAGATCGCCTCATCATCGCTAGCAGTGTTGTAGACCACAGGCGCCACCCAATCGAACTTGTCCCAAGCTTCAACTTGCGCAAATGGTACGATGAAGGGCCGAATGTTCAAGCTTTCAGGGTTCAAGAACCAAGAGGGCGAGTTCGATCTCGAAAGAGTCGTAGGCGGCGGGTGTAGGACATCGATCGTGGCATATCGATGGATGTAGGCAACGCTCTGAGGACACGGATCGACGACAGGGGTCCGGTTTGTGGGGCTGTGAGTTAAAGCAGGTAACATTAGAACGTGCAAAGTGGCCAGTAGATGTCGAAGCAAAGAGACAAAAACATGGCGGGAGTCTGGAACGCCCGCGCAACGCGATCCCGGGGAACGACTCGTGCCAAGCATACACCGCAGGATACCCCTGTGGACAACATCCGATCTTCTGCCACGAAACTCGAAGGCATGTGAACGAAAACAGGGGGGAAATGGCCTCATACTCGAACTGGCGGCCGCATCGTCCGAGGTGGGCTCGACCACATCGCGTAACAGGTCCTCCTCGCACAACTGCCGCAAGATTTGACCTCGCAGAAACCCTTCATTCGAGCCGACCGGCCGATGGCTCCCCGACGGTAATCCCGCACCTCCTCTCCCAAGTAGAAATACCTGGGCAGAAGCGCGAGAACCACAAACATCCGGTACAACCCAAGACCTTTTCATCCTGGAGGGTCAAACCACACAGCAAGATGTTTCAACGACCTGAAGCCACGACGCGACGATGTGGGCGACAGAACAGCAGAGGGAGCCACCCATCTGCCCCCGAAGGATAGCACGAAGCCACCTCCAGAGATCGAGCGACAGCCGGGGGGTGAAATGGGTTCGATGAACGGCGAACTCACCCTTTTGACTACGGGAATGAATTATCAAGCCCAAAGACATCGAGCTTGTGCGTCCATTGGGGCTGGAAAGGCGGGAGCAAAGTGGGTTTGCGATGGTAGCTTGGAGGAGGTCGTTGCGAGGAGGTGAAGAGATCGGATGTTGGCGACCTTTGGCGACACGCGGCGAACGGCACGAACGGCCTGCTACGGTAAGCGCGGAAAGCGCCCGTCGCTTGGAGGAACCTTCTTGCTGTTTCTGGAAAGTTTGACATTCAAATCAATCCTTGGCCACCGACACCGCGGATAACGTAAACCCGAGCTGAATGGCTTCGAGTGCAAGCGCGTTCACTAGAAGGGGTTCCAGTGTTGTGTACGTCAATCGGACTGGCGCCATTGCAATCAGTAGGGTACGGTGGGTCGGCATATTGCAGGTGCAACGAGATTAGGAACCAGGAGGCTCTGACGAGATCATCAGACACCTGTGCGGCTTTGAGAAACAGAAGGTACTGTCACTATCGGTGCAGTGTCGCGTGGTTCCTGCGAAGCTGGTGCAGCGCAGCACTGGACAGAAGAATGACTCGCACGTTGATAGGGGACATCCCAATCATGAGACGCAGACTCGGCATGCTGAGGCCCTGTCTTGCTTCACGCAACCGTGCCACACGGACCCATACCCGGTTGCATGGAGGCGAGTGGTTGGCCGAAACGTACACGAGGAACCGTAGCACCAGCGAGCTCCACGCCCATCGGTAACACAGGCCTGCACGGGTGAATCCCGCCGGCTACGCAACTGTGCCGCTGCGCCGATACCCTAACCACACGACGCCACTGCAAGATGGGCGGGTGGAGGAACAGTCACCCAATCTCCGGAGTCCGTACCTGCGGGCCAGTTCGGAGCGACCTGAAACATCAAAACCAATCGTTGTGACTTCCCTGCCACTGGATGATATCAAACCATTTACGAGTTTGATGGTCTTTGTGGCGCCGCAGCGTAGGTTGGAATAGAGGAGCGCCCTGCCACAGCTCGTGAGCGTAGATGGAATACCAACCGCGGACAGACACGCCGGTATGCCGTTCTAATTGAATAGACGCCGAGAGATGGTTTCAGCCCACACATATCCGCGGCGTGCGCATATACCTACTGACAGAGCGTGGCGGTCGGCGTCGTCCTTCTCACATTCGCTGGGCCGGGTGGCAGCTATCTGCGACTAGACTGGGCTTCCGGAGAGACACCTCAGACTTTGTGGGAAAACGGGGGAAGATCGTCGGGAAACAGCCGACCAGTACTTCGAGTGAGAAAAGCAGCTGCCTTATCTGCCACCGCGCTCGGGATCATCACCCAATGGCCGCTCGGGAGCCATTGTGGCGCGCATTCTGCGGACGGTAAGAGACATGAACCCGATACGGAAGACTGACGTGACGTGGGTAAGGAGACAAGCAAACCGGATGCGGATGGCATGACGTGCATGGGACGTACCTGCTCTCCCCGGTAATGATTCGAAGACTCTGCCCGTATGGGTCGCAAGCTTGGGTCACTGAGGGCCGTCCTGGCCGACCGGGCTTGTGCGATGGGCGACAACAATACATTAATGGCGATGGCGACCTGTCGGATGGCAGTTCTGGGGTTGGGCTGCGAGATCTCGCAGCTATCATCGTGGGTGCTGAGAGATGCGGCGTTTTTAAGAAGGCGGGGACTCATCTGTGTCGTTGATTAATTGGAGCATCCATTCGACGATCTGCGCTTCGAGGCATCGATACCACCCCCGCCACCGACGAGCAGCCGGCCAGTTTTTTCTCTGTCACAGACAACGGAACCCATCTTGTTTCCGAAAAGACCGATCGGCCCTTGGAAGACCGTCGATGACGTCTTTGTGGGCCTTCCGTCCGAATACACAGCTCGCATAAAGGCCATATTGCACCGGTGGCGTAGAAGTTCTGGATACCTTCACAAGGCTGGCCGGGAGATGCCGCCCATAGAAGCTGCGGGGTGCAACGCAGTAAAGCGGGAGATGGTCGAACAACGACGCCGGAAGGATAGCCACATGGTTGAAATGCGTGGGCGTTTACTTGGTTCGGCGTGGTTTCCATCACGACTGCTCGCCCCTCGGCTGCCTTTCACGACATACAGAGCGCGAGAGATTCGTGGAGGATGTGCAGAGGCGCGTGGTGCTGTAGGTGCTACGTGGGGCCCAGCGGGGAGGGACTGGCAGTCAACGCCGATGTACTGTGGCGTGAGAACGTGGGAGCGAGTTCTCGTATACGGCACGGAGAATGCCTGCGTGCGATAAATTCCTCTTGCCATCTGGACCTGACGCCGACTGTCGAAATCGAGTGGCTCAGGATGAATGTACAGCTGGCCTCTCTCTGGCCCGGCGCTGGATTCTCCACGGCCTGGGTTCCCTCTGCGACGCCTTCCACGTGGCCGGTCTCCTATCTCAGTTCCGAGCACTGCTGCGACTGGCCAACCGGCCAAGCCTGCGCCCGAGCCCGCTGAGGTGTCCGGGCGGCGGGCGGACGTACGGCGGATGTGGCCGCACCGAAGACGCGCGAGATCGTCCGCCACGATCGGTGTGCAGGCGGGGCGGGCGCGGGGTCGCGAGTGGCAGCGTCGGGCGTGCAACAGGCATTCTCAGGGCAGCTGAGCCCACGTCCGATCTGGGACGCATACATGGCAGGGGCGGGCCTGCGTGGCGCGGCGTCGGCTGCCTCGACACGCACGGCTCGTGTCGGGATCCGCGGGGAATGCAACACACCGCCGGGCCCCCAAGTCCGCCCGCCCGTGCCCTCTTCGCGCCTGCTCGGTCGTCTCCAGTCGCCGCCTTCTTCCATCCTTCTTCTGCTGTCTTTGGCCACTCCACGCCGTCGCCCGCCCTCCCCGCCCGCTCATTTATACCCCCGACGCTCATTCCTCTTCTCCTCCCGTCTTGTTCGCCGTCGCCCGCCTCTTGCCCTCCGCGCTCTTGCTTGCCTGCTCAGACGCGCCCACAGTGCTTGTTCGGCTCCTCGTGCCATCTTCGCACGCGCCTCTCAGAACCTTGTCCCCGCCCCGCCTTGTCTAATACCCGCCCCCAGTCCCCCCTCACCGCCATGCCCATGGACATCCACGCCATACCCTTCCCCACCACCCATCACGTCGAAGATGTTTGTACCGCTTTCCTGTCATCTTCGCACGTCCGCTAACCGCCCGCTCCCCACAGTCCCAGCTCGCCGACAAAAGGCCCTCCGTCCCGCCCCGCCTCCATTCCACCCCTTCCCTTCCTAACCTCTGGTACGCGTCCACTCTCAATGCGCGCATACATGCACTCCTCGCGCCCGTCTGACGTCTAATCTAGGCTTCCCCATCACTACGGCTCTCTCGTGCCTCCCGTCCTCTCGCCCGGCACCACTAGACGTCCTCATCTCAGGCCGCTCGATCTCGCGTCATCTCCGTCGACGTCGCCCACCACTACAGAGAGCTCTGACTCTAGCCGTAGGCCGCCGGCGCTGCTCACGCCCCCTCTAACGCCCTCCTCATTCACCTCCCACATTCAAGACACGCCGTCGACTCTTTGCGACCCGCTCACGCCCCCGCGCTGGGCCCCTGCCGAACACGGCCTCAAGAAGTCTCCATCCACCCTAGCATATCCCTCTGGCCTTGCAACTGTCATGAGCGCAGCCAAGCTCGAGAACGCTCACCAGATGGGTTATCTCACGCCCACTAGCGCCCGTTCACACTCGCATTCCTCGTCCGACGAAGACGCCGTGGCTGCTGGCGACGGGCAGGCCTACGACATCACCTCTCTGGCTTCTGGCCTCGCTGGCGTGGATATAACTCCGCGGGACGAGCGCCCACTTCAGGCCGATGGCTATGATGCTATGTCAGAGTTGGATTTTGGAGAGACGTCCAGCGAGCATCCCACGAGGCTACTTCTGGTGAGTTCCTATTGTGCCTTGCGTATGAATGGAGCTGATCAATGCCACAGGTGCGCAACGTCCCTGCATCCGCTCCCACGAGCGCTTTGCTGGAAGTATTTCATGGCTTTGGGGACGTCAAGGGTATCCAAGTCCGCTTTCAGCAGTCTCACGGAGTTGCGATCCTCGCCTTCTATGACACCAGGCATGCGGGGCGCGCCATGCGGCAAATATCCGGGAAACGAATCTCAACCTTGTCTGACGTCTGTCTGACGCTAGCTTTCATGGACCCTGCCCAGGTCCAAAAGGTACGATACTCAGCACCCCAAAGTCATTGCATGCTCACCGTCTCGCGAACCTAGTTCTTTGGAAAGTCGGACTTCGTGAGCGAGTTGGACGGCGCCTTCCGCATAACGGTAGAAGGTCGTTCGGTTGTCCCGCACGATGTGCGAACGCTGTTCGCATCCTTTGGAGAGCTTGCGTCCTTCAGTGGGGTCGGGGCGCATCCTCACGACCAGGTCAGGATCTCTATCGCTTTGCGTATTAGATACCCGTCTCATGCCTTGTCATGTTAGACTTTCCACGTCGAGTATCACGATTGCAGGGATGCAGCCAACGCTCGCAAAGCGCTGAACAATCGCATGATTTTCGGTGCTCGCTTGGCATTTGCCCCGAATACTCTTCACGGCGGTCTCCCATCATCCCCTCAGCAGATGGGTTACCCATCCTCATTGGTACGTCCAGTTTGCGTATGGAGTTGAATATTGTCGTGATGTATCTCATTTTAGGACGTCAACGACCAAACCGGTGCGACCGGTACGAAATTTATGAAGCGCCGCCGCCGTCACGAAATACTGACCCCCGTAACTCTTGTTCTAGATCGCACACGACCTCGAAGCGTCAGTGCAAGCGACGGCTCGGGCGGTAATGATATAGCGAGGAGAACGCATGGCATCGACGACGGCTGTCAAGATCATGGCCGCCGCTCATCGAACCATCTTTTCTTCGACGCCGTCGGAAAGGTACTTTACTTTGTTTTGAATATCATATCGTCGCTAAATCGTCATCGATGCAGGCGTTCGAAGTCTCTCACGTTGTACCTCCGCGACCACGCAGCATCAGCGCCAGTGCCGACGACCTCGCGGGACTACCCAAAATGCAGGCGCCCCCGGGATACTTCAACGGGCCTCCCATCCCGTACGGATACCCCGATAGCCCTTACGTGTACGGATCACCTGGTCCGGTCCCATTCCACCCCCATCCGTTCCAGTATCCTGTCTACGGCCATGACTCTACTGGGTATCGGTCTCGTGACGGCGAAACTGCCAGCAACGCTTACTGGACGTACACGGCTCCTCACCTATCCCAAGTCGACTACTTGATCCCTCCTGGTCCCCGTGGTCCAGCGTATACGTCTCCCTGTGCTCCACCTACCCGACCTTCCCCGAGCGTCGACACTATCTTCGCTAGCCCTTCGTCCTCTCCCCCTCGTCCCGTCTATGGTGGCCGCCAACCGTCGACCCCTCAAGGAAACAGGACAGCCGATCTCTCTCAAGCTGGTGGGCGCTCGCCCGGAGCGAAGAATGTCTTGGACATTGGGGCAATAGAGAACGGAACGGACACACGCACAACGGTCATGATCAAGAACATCCCGAACAAGATGACCGACAAGGATCTGAAGGCCTTCATTGACAAGGTCTGCCCTCGTCGCATCGATTTCATGTACCTTCGTATGGACTTCCAAAACGGTCGGTCATATATGTCGTGCTTCCCTGAATCACGCTAACTTGGATGGATATAGGGTGCAACGTAGGCTACGCTTTTGTCAACTTCATCACGGTCCAAGACCTTCTCCACTTCGCCAAAACCCAGATTGGTGTCAAATGGTACTCGTTCACGTCTCATGTATTGATGCATTCAGACTTACGGCCGCTTCGAAGGAACATGTACTCGAGCGAGAAAACCTTGCACATGTGCTACGCTACATACCAGTACGTCTTTGCTGTCTCCCCTAATGCGTTGTCTTGACCATTCGCATTCCTGTGTAGAGGGAAGGAGTCTCTGGTGGAGAAGTTCAAGAACTCTTGTATCATGGACGAGAAGGAAGCGTGGCGCCCGAAGATTTACTACTCCGACGGTTCTAATCAGGGTCTGCACGAACCGTTCCCTGCCCCCACCCACCTTCGACGAAAGGAACGCAGTCAGCACAACCGCGGAGCGCTCTTCGTTCCTGGAACTCATCATCATCCCTCTGGCGGTGGGGGTCTGTACCATCATCGTCCCCATCCACCTCGCATGACCAGCCGCCCTTAAACACCCCCAATCGCCAGTGATTTCGGATACGCATAAAACCTAGATTCGCCGATCCCGAACGCTTTCAGGACTATGACCGATCTCGCAGGTGCCCGTTGAAGTATTTATGAATGTACTACTATTTCTGCTGATTCCTTCGTCGCTCTTCGTTGCATCGTTCGCATTCGCTTTGTCGTTGCCTCGTACACGAGTACCTCAGTGCTTCCATCGAATTCTCTCTCCCCCTATTTGCGATCCTCGCCGTCCATACCCGTCATCTCGCCGAATGTGCATCACCTCCTACGATATACCGTTTTATTTACCGACCCTCGCCTGTCTTTCTGCATACCGAGTTTCGTAATCCGGTCCCTGTGCGCATTACTTCTCCTCGATGCTTTCCTGCCCAGCACGTAATGATCAAATGATACCAGCGACGCGCTCCATCGTTCGAACCAAGGGTCCGCAACAGTCGACCGCATGCAGCGCGGACTAGAGAACTGACGGTGCTCAGATAGTGCTGCCACATTCAAGCGAGGTGCGTTGGGGGCGCAAGCGAGTCAGGGTCATCAGATGTAGGTCCCAGTGTAGCACGTTGTGCGCCAGACGCGTTGGGATGTCGGTCACAGAGCCCGTGTGTGAGACTGGGGACCCTTGCATGCGCGCGGTGTGTTCGCCACGCTCCGGGCTCCGCGCCGCTAGGCTGTGCGCGCCGCGACAAACTCAGCGACGTTCCGACGAAGCCCGGGAGCTGGGCAGAAGCGCGGCACGTTGTGATGGGATCCCTGAGCGACGGGGACGCGAGAGACCCGGGCGGAAGGGGGATGGGACTCGGCCGGTGCGTACGGGTGTGGGCGCGCGGCCGGCGGGGGCTTCCGAGAAGGGGATAGAAGCCGTTGAGAAGCCCGCGCGGGGTGTTCAGGTGCGCTGCGTTGTGTGGGTTCGTTTGACGGCTGCGTGGGAGGCGCCGTGCCACCAGCCGTGGTTGGGGCGCTTATCAGGCGCCGCAGTACTACGGGCCGGCCGGAGCCGGTCCACGAGTTCAAGGACGCTCTCGGCCAACTTCAAGTCCAATTCCAACTCTCGTATTCATCCTCTCCCGCTTTGCCATGTCTGATACCTCGGGCTCTCTAGGCGCAAAAATGGTCGACAGGCGTCTTGAATCCTCTTCAAGGTCCGCCACAATCCGTACTTCGCCCACTCGACGCCCCCGGAGGGCAAGAGGGCACTCTTACTCTACTAGCAGGCGATCCATCGCTTTGCGCTTCAACCTATGGCTCTCTGGACTTCTCCCTGGCTTTCTGCGGCCCTGTCTAGCCCCAATCTCTTTGATGTCTCTGCTTTGCCTCGTCTACTGCACTCTGAGTCTCGCTCTGTTTTCTGGGTTCCTGACCACAAGTCTATCTACAAGACTGTTGGGCACGTCTCTGCCGCCACAAGGTATGTCCACCTATATTCGCGGCTTCTTCTCGCTAAGTACGGCTCTTTGGAACGCAGAATCCACTTCTCTGGCGCACCTGTTGTCCAAGGCTTCTCCTCTCCTCTCCCCACCTACCTCGCTTGATCCCAACGTCCTCTCCACTAAATTTGACGAAAATCCGCCACTCTCTGCTTGCTTGTGGATCACTGAAGACGAAGTAGAGCTGGTACCACGTTGGGCAGAACGGTGGACAGGTGCGTCGCGCTCCCTTCGCTCTCGTTCCCCTCTCCATGCCTCCCACCAGGCCCCATAAGCCTCCTCATCGCCACCCCAAGCCCCCGCGGCTCCGCCCGACACAAGGCCCTCCTCTCCGCCCTCTTCCTCGCCCAGAAACGGCACCCCTCCCTCCGGCGGACCCTCGTCGCGCACGTCCTGCACGCGCCCCCGTCCGCCGAGCCGCACCCGAACGCGCTCCTCAACCTCGCGCGCCTCCTCGCGCCGAGCGCGACCGTCGCGCTCTTCCCCGCGAACCTCTCCGCCGCCGCGCCGCCCAAAACGCTCTTCCGCTCGCTCTCGGGCCCCCTCCCTCACACGGACGCGAACGCTCACCGAACGGGGGGCGATGCGACGGCGACGGTGCTCACGCGGCGCGGGCGCGCGTCGTTCCCGTTCGCGGCGGGCGCGCCGCTCGTCCTCCCGCGCGACGCGCCGACGTGGTGCACGGAGCGCTTCTTCGGCGGCGGCAGCGGCGGGGATGGAGGGGCGCGCGAGCGCGAGTGGGAGCAGTGTCTGTGGCAGGTCTGGCTTGCGGCGTTTGGGGAGGTCGGGGTGCGCCAGACGCAGGGGTGGACGGCGCTCGGTCGATCGGAGGAGACGCGAGCTGGGGAGCGGCAGGAAGGCGGGATGGCGGTGAGTGCTCCGTGCTTTTCTCATGCGTCGTCGCGAGCTCATGAGACGCGGTAGGAGAGGCTGCAGGAGAGGCTGGTGGGTAGATTCAGGAGCGAGACGTGCGCGCTGGCGATCCGGCGATTCTCGGCTTTGCGAGACCTGGAGAGCAGCGTGGATACCAAGAGGATGCGGTGGCTGAAGCGCACGTGTCGGTCGTGGATGTCATAATGTACGTCTCTGAGAGCCTCATGATTAGTGGTGCGGAATTTATGTGGGCATCGTGAACTCCGCCGTCTTTTGGCGGACTTCAGCCACGCAGGATATTTCCTACAGAGTTGTGATACATTTGCTGGGTACATAAGCCGCAAGGAGGGCATGGACTAGTATGGGAGAACACGGAGGGGAATGGGAGTTTATAGGCGTTGTTTCTACAACCTTCGGGCCTTCATCAAAAGTAAGTACCGCAGTATTCGCATCTGTAATTATCATCCGGACATCCTCGCGGGCACGTTCTCATCTCTGATGTAACGGTATGAACAACAGGAAGCGGAGGCTTTACATTGAGCTTCATGATGAGCTTCATGATGAGCGAAGATAGAATATCGTGGGCGCCCCGCGGGAGGTCGCCATCTTCCATGGACTTGATCAACACCGGAAGTCGCGTCTGAATGCCTTGATCCTTGATGTTCGCGTGCAAATACTCCAACTCAACGATTCTGATCTCGTCGTATCTGCCAATTCAGATTGTAAATGCGACGGGTTGCTGAGACACGGCGCGAAGCAACGTACAAGGATGTGAAGTGGGAGAACACTTCCTCAAGAATATTGCGCGGGGACAGTTTTGATTTGATTGCTTCCACAGTCTTCGTCTTCAACACCTCAATGTTGTACTATTAGGAGTTAGCCAACGGGATTGCGTGGAAAATAACCACGCACTTCGTGAGCCAAGCGGTACATTGACTTGGGAGAGCACAAGGGGATGCCCGACTTAGTCTCCAAGACCCGCAATCTTTGCTGGGACTTCAGAGGCGCAAAGTTGATGACATCCATGTACGCCCAAAATAAAAATGCCTTGAAACTGCGCACAATCTCGGTACCATCATTTTTTGACGGAAGGGTGAGAACTCACGTCGTATGGGCGATGTGCTCCACATAAACAACGCGACCCGGCTTGCTAAGGGAAAAGACACCGTTATCCCTGCCTGCGCTATCCGCCGCCTCGTCGCTTTTGATCTCAGCCTATGGGGTACAAACAAAATTAGTCGGACTCACCTACGCCCAGAGGACATGAACATACCGTTGGAGATTCAGGTCGCATTTCCTTACTTAATGGCAGCTTCGCGCGAACGCCATGCAAAAGATCCGTCTCAGCTGGGGAGGTCTTATTCTCCGCCGCTTCGGTTGAGAGCTTGTTTGCATCATGAGATTCGTCGTCTTCGAGATCGCTGTCCTCGCAATACTCGTATTGGTCCGTCGCAGAAGCGCGGGTGGAGGGGAAGGGCGCGTCCATGTCTGACAAGCCACTCTCCGAAAATCCGCTGGAGAACACTAATATCAGTCACATCAGCACTGATTATAGTATGGCAGGTAACAAGAACGAGAGAGGCACATACTGAGCTTGAAATGATCTGTCGTCCGATGTATGAACGGACTGCTTACGAACAGCGGCAGGGGCGTGTCGACTATTCCGCCCTCGCGCCGGCGCGAGAAAGCAAAGAACTTGAGGTCTTCAAACTGCTGGCCGGATAGACTCGCTAGAAGAGTCGCGCGCTGTACCTCGTCTCTTGTGGGTGATGGGGTGGGCCGTGCGAGCATCGACGCTTGAGCCAAAGGCTGCGACGAATGGCCTCGCTCGTCTTTTGCTTTGCGCGTGGAAGAGCTCATGGTGGTGTTGGGCCGGAGGGATTACGGAGTGAACGGAGAATATAACAGGCGCAGGAACGGTTGCTCCTCCTCCATTTCGAAACTTATAATCCTTTGCGCTACCGCAGCACGCTGGCGGTGGGAAGTTTCACTCAGACGAGCATCGACGCATTGGAAATTCATACGAATTCGCACGTACTGATGGATCCTCAAAGCACCTAGCGGCCCGGAGAAGCCTGTGCCTCCGTTGAGAATATGGGATCGTGGGCGTTCTAAAAATTATCAACGTACTCTCATGAACACCATATGCGAAGACAATGAACATACATTCATGTGTAAAACAGGTCGAAGAGAAACATGAGCGTTGCACGGACAACTACAGCAGACGCAACGGAATCGCGAAGCCTGCCTATGTACTTTCACCACTTCAAAAGTTGCAGTTGCAGTTGCAGCACCTGTACTGAGACCCGCTACATCCTCGAGGGCACTTTTTAAGGTTTGGGTCACTGGGCTGGGAACGAGGCCCATTGATGATCTTGAGGAGGAGTGACGACAGGATGTCACAAGCGCTTTCCGGCAGCTCGTCGTCCTGCATCGAACGGATCCACACTGGAAGACGTGCTTGGATACCGCTATCCTTGATGTTTGCATGCAAGTACTCGAGCTCCATGTCCTTGATGTCGTCGTATCTGCATGCAAGCATAGTCAGCACACCACTCACATCAAGCTAATCAAACATGGACGTACAGCGATGTGAAGTGAGAGAATACTTCTTCGAGGATGTTGTGCGGTGACAGCTTCGACTTAATGTCATCCAACGCCTTCGTCTTGAGCACATCCACATTGTACTGTGTTCGCGGTCAGATATGAGATCGCGTACGAGTCAAAATGTGAAGGGCGTACTTCATCCGCAAGACGATACATTGATTTTGGGGAACATGTTGGAATGTGTCCTTGCTTTGGCGACACTTGCTGAGATCTGAGTGGGGCGAATTCCACCTCGTCCATGTACGTCCAGATGACGAAAGCTTTAAGGCTGAACAGAGTCAGATCGTTTGCATCTCGATCGAGGCTGTCTTTGCGTGCGACTCACGTCTTGTACGCACTGTGAACAACGTAGACGACACGGCCGGGCTTGCTGATGGTCTTACTTTCGTCTGCAGTCGATCCACGTTCCTCGGCGCGATCGGCCGTTTCCAAGTCGTCGGCCTCAGCTGCAGTCTCCTGCCGAGTAACACATCTGTCAGAGATGGAAACTGCACAAGGCTACTACGACACATGCCTCGGACACCATTTTGCTTGCTCGTGGTAGTTTCACTCCGATGCCCTTCAGCAGGTCGGAGTTTTCGGACTCATCCTTCGGCAGCGTGTCGTCCTCACCATCCTCATCGTCCTCCAGATCGCTGTCTTCGTAGTAGCCATACCCGGTCGTGCTGGACGACCGCGAGGTCGGATACGGAGCGTCCATGTCGGAGATCTTGTTCTCCGCGTATCCGCCAGAGAACACTACTCAATGCGTCAGCGCATGCGCGCCATGCTCGAGGAGAGAGAGGACGCACTGAGCTCGAAGTAGTCCGTTGTACGATGGATCAGTGTGCTGTTAGCGAAAAGCGGGAGAGGAGCGTCGACGACGACGTGTTCGCCGTCGTTGTGGCGCCGCGAGAAGGCGAAGAACTTGAGGTCCTCGAACGGCTGGCCGGTGAGACTCGCGAGAAGCGCCGCGCGCTGCACGTCAACCCGAGGCGTGGAGGCCGACGACATGAGCGGGGCGGGTCTACAGGGAGGGGAGAAGCTTGGGCTTGCTGCGACTTGGACGGGCCCGGACTTGCCCTTTCTTCTTGCCTTCATCATATTGAAGCGTCGAGAGCGGGGGGCGTGGGCAGCGTTGGAAGAGAGGTAGACCATTTAGCGGGATCTACAAACATCCATAGATAAAGGTCGCCCCGGGCCGCCCCAGCACACACGTAGGACATGTGATGCATGCAGAGCTCCGGTTCTGAGCCAGTGTGCCGTAAAATGATGCTCGAGAAGGAAACGTGGAGTACGCACCTATGTTGGAAGGCATCCCACGCAGTAGTGATCGCCCGCATTACGGGCCGAACAGATACCGCAGCACAGGGATTCAAAAAGGATGGATCAGACATGCGGTGCTGGAAAACGGCAGAGCTACGTCGACTGAACAGCGTGTGACCAAGCTTTTCAAAACCGTGTGCGCTCATGCGCAGCCCAACAACGCTGACACAACTCCCGCTGCTCCTCTTGGTAGCTCTCCCTTCTCCATGGCTTCGATCCACGAGGGCAGGCGTCTCCGGATGGTCTCTTGGTTCATGCAGGTGCGAAGAAATTGTATCTCGATGTTGCGAACATCAGGATATCTGAGAAAATCGATCTCGTTAGTCAACTTTCTGTTGCGGGAGAAAGAATACACAGCGAATACACACAGCATCGTGAAATTGGATAAGAGTTCTTCGAGGATGTTCTCGTGCGTGAGCTTGGAGCGGATGTCGTTGAGAGCGAGCTCCTTCAGCCTCGGGACATCGTACTGCGCGACGGTTAACATCCTCGAAGGCATATCAAGCAAAGCAGATCACACATACTCTATGAGCGAGACGATACATGGATTTTGGGGAGCAGAACGGCGCGTTGTACGCGTTCTGTTCTGTGGGCAACATCTTCTGCTGTGACTTGAGCGGAGCGAAATTGATCTCCTCGTAGTAGGCCCAGAAGATGAACGCTTTGAGGCTAACGAGGAACAGACCAACGTTGGGGGGTGCTGAACGTTGACGGAGAAAAATGCTTCACTCACGTATGGTACGCAACGTCCTCCACATGGACCACGCGACCCGGTTTTCTGATAGCTGCGACATTCCGACCTATGCCAGAGCCCTCCTCTTTGTGCTCTTTGCCGTCGTCCGAGTTTTCATCCTGGGATACTTCATAAGCATTTGAGTACTGAGCATAGCGCCTGCAGACCCTACCTTAACGTTGCCTTTTCCGCCTGCCGATGGGTCGACCTTGACTCCTGCGCGTGCGAGAAGGGGATCGTGCTCCACGTGCTCACCCGAAGGCCCTCCCTCACCCCCCTCGAAATCGTCTTCGTCTTCGTCTTCGAGATCACTGTCGGAGGCATAGTCGTACATGTCCGAACTGGAGGAACGCGTCGACGGGAATGGGGATTCCATCTCCACAATACCACCCTCTGCGAAACCCGTAGAAAGGACTGCGTAGAGCCTGTCAGGAAACCCCCGGCCAATCGAAACAACGAAACTCACCAAATTTGAAGTGGTCCGTAACCTTGTGTAGCAGCCCACTGTTGGCTAGCAACGGAAGCGGCTTGTCGACGACGCCGGTGTAGGATCGGCGGGAGAAAGCCCAGAACTTGATGTCCTCAAACGAACGTCCGGAGACACTTGCGAGCATGGCTGCCCTCTGGACTTGGTCTCGGGTCGCGGACGCCATGGAGAGAGGTAGTACTTCGGGTCGCTGGCTCTTATTGGCCTTCGCGGGGTCACCGTCGCGGGGCCCAGGTGAGTTCATCGGAATGTGGTGGAAGCCAGCCAGAGTGGGAGAGGAGCTGGCAATCTTACGTCCTTTCTTGGTCCTCCCAGGTACGTTCATAGTATCCCCTTGTCCCTTCTTGCTTTTTTTCTTCTTCTTGGGCGGGAGAGAGGCAACATCAGGATCGGACATGCCGAGCGACAATGTGGGGCGCGGAAGGACGCTGATTGCGGGACGGCTTTATAGCACAGGAGTGGGGACTTCAGTGCGAGTCGTAGAAGCCCACTTACCGCAGCACCGGCCGGCGATAAACTGAATTGCAGACTTCCAGGAAATTCTTCGGAGATCCCGCCAGGTTTGTGCACTGGTCGGTAATAATACGGTTGCCTTGAGTCAGTGATTCCATGTTGACTTTGAACCTCGATGAGGTGAGCCGCAACAACTTCCACTTGTCTTGCAGGTTGACATAGCAAGCGATGAACATTTTAAAGGCAAGGGCAGGAAACAACCATGAGGCCGAAGCTTGCGTGTGCGGAGTAGCATGACTACTCGCATGGGGGATTTCATGGTGGAAGACGGTGGCTCGAGCGACGAACATCTTGAGTCTGGCCGGTGGTCGGCACGACCGCGCGGCGAGGCGCGGCGCCACGCATGACGATGAATCACGTGGTCGTCATTGACTGCCATGCCTTGGCAGGCCTCAGTTACCTCAGTACTCAGTCTCCACAGGGCAGCCCTTCTATCAGAGGAGTCACTCGTGCTTAAACGTATAGACCCTCGCCTTGCTCGCCGGTCTTTTCTGTCTACACAGTTGTATGCACTGCGTGTGCTGCATGGACATCGGCAAACTTTCATCATATGGATACTAGCTTTATAAGTTTATCTACTTCAAGCGCGTTGCCTACCAATTACCGGTTTCAGTCCTCACGTTTTGTCCTTAAAATCGTCCTTCGCCTTCCGGCTCAGATCCTCAGCTTTTCTCGACTTCTCTTCGAGCACTTTCATCACGTCGTCGTAAGTTTCTTGCGCCAACTTCTTCGCATCCTCCCCATGCTCACGTGACAGCTTCACCAAGACTTCCACGTCCGGAACGCGCTTCAACACATCCTCACCTCCTGGCATCGATCGCACCCAGGTCCGAAGACCCTCCCATCCCCGCTCCGGCGGCCGCCCACCCTGCTCCTCCGCCTCATGAGCCTTCGCGCGGACGTATTCAACGAGCTCCCTCATCTTCGCTTCGTCTTTCGTGATATCGCCGTCGGCCGCCTCCTTGATCTTCCCAAAAACCTCTTCCACGCCTCCGTGACCTTGCCCCAAAGCGATGAAGTTGTCGGCGTTGTCGGAAAGGATTTGCTTCACCTCGGGAAGCTCATCAAGGGATTGGCCGTACGTTTTCATCGCCTCATTCCACGCTTGCTCTGAGTGCGACTTGGTCATTTTGCGGATCTCCGTGGTCTTCGACTGCATCAAGTCTTGGGCCTGGCTCACGCTCTCCTGCGAGAAGCCCTTGAAGAAGATCTCGTGGATCTGCATATGTACATTCATGAAGGCTAGTACTACGGGCCGGCCCGCGGGTTCGGGGACGCTTGCAGGCAAGCTTCAAGTCCAATTCCAACTCTCACATTCATCCTCTCCCGCTTTGCCATGTCTGATACCCCGGGCTCTCTAGGCGCAAAAATGGTCGACAGGCGTCTTGAATCCTCTTCAATGTCCGCCACAATCCGTACTTCGCCCATTCGACGACCCCGGAGAGCGAGAGGACACTCTTACTCTAGTAGGCGATCCCTCGCTTTGCGCTTCAACCTGTGGCTCTCTGGACTTCTTCCTGGCTTTCTGCGGCCCTATCTAGCTCCAATCTCTTTGATGTCTCTGATTTCCCTCGTCTACTGCACTCTGAGTCTCGCTCTGTTTTCTGGGTTCCTGACCACAAGTCTATCTACAAGACTGTTGGGCACGTCTCTACCGCCACAAGGTATGTCCGCGTATATTCGCGGCTTCTTCTCGCTAAGCACGGCTCTTTGGAACGCAGAGTCCACTTCTCTGGCGCACCTGTTGTCCAAGGCTTCTCCTCTCCTCTCCCCACCCACCTCGCTTGATCCCAACGTCCTGTCCACTAAGCTGGACGAAAATCCGCCACTCTCTGCTTGCTTGTGGATCACTGAAGACGAAGTAGAGTTGGTACCACGTTGGGCAGAACGGTGGACAGGTGCGTCGCGCTCCCTTCGCTCTCGTTCCCCTCTCCATGCCTCCCACCAGGCCCCATAAGCCTCCTCATCACCACCCCAAGCCCCCGCGGCTCCGCCCGACACAAGGCCCTCCTCTCCGCCCTCTTCCTCGCCCAGAAACGGCACCCCTCCCTCCGGCGGACCCTCGTCGCGCACGTCCTGCACGCGCCCCCGAACGCCGAGCCGCACCCGAACGCGCTCCTCAACCTCGCGCGCCTCCTCGCGCCGAGCGCGACCGTCGCGCTCTTCCCCGCGAACCTCTCCGCCACCGCGCCGCCCAAAACGCTCTTCCGCTCGCTCTCGGGCCCGCTCCCTCACGCGGACGCGAACGCTCACCGAACGGGGGGCGAGGCGACGGCGACGGTGCTCACGCGGCGCGGGCGCGCGTCGTTCCCGTTCGCGGCGGGCGCGCCGCTCGTCCTCCCGCGCGACGCGCCGACGTGGTGCACGGAGCGCTTCTTCGGCGGCGGCGGCGGGGACGGGGGCGCGCGCGAGCGCGAGTGGGAGCAGTGTCTGTGGCAGGTCTGGCTCGCGGCGTTTGGGGAGGTCGGGGTGCGCCAGACGCAGGGGTGGACGGCGCTCGGTCGATCGGAGGAGACGCGGGCTGGGGAGCGGCAGGAAGGCGGGGTGGCGGTGAGTGCTTCGTGCTTTTCTCAGGCGTCGTCGCGAGCTCATGGGACGCGGTAGGAGAGGCTGCAGGAGAGGCTGGTGGGCAGATTCCGGAGCGAGACGTGCGCGCTGGCGATCCGGCGATTCTCGGCTTTGCGAGACCTGGAGAGCAGCGTGGATACCAAGAGGATGCGGTGGCTGAAGCGCACGTGTCGGTCGTGGATGTCATAATGTACGTCTCTGAGAGCTTCATGATCAGTGGTGCGGGAATCATGTGGGCATCGTGAACTCCGTCGTCCTCTTGTGATGCAGTTCTTCGAGCACACAAGCCGCATGGACTACCATGGGAGGACGTGGAAAGCAACGGACGTTTACATGCGCCATTTCTACAGCCTTCAGGAGTACATCAGAAGTAAGTACCGCAGTTTCTGCATGTGTAATTCGCAGCCGAGCATCCGTTCGGGCACTTCTTGAGTTTTGGGTCACTGGGCTGGGGAAGAGGCCCATTGATGATCTTGAGGACGAGCGAAGACAGGATGTCACAGGCGCTTTCCGGCAGCTCGTTGCCCTGCATCGAACGGATCCACGCTGGAAGACGTGCTTGGATGCCGCTGTCCTTGATGTTTGCATGCAAATACTCGAGCTCCATGTCCCTGATGTCGTCGTATCTGCATGTAAGCATAGTCAGCACGCGACTTAAAACAAGCTAGTCAAACATGGACGGACAGCGATGTGAAGTGAGAGAAGACTTCTTCGAGGATATTGTGGGGTGACAGCTTCGACTTGATGTCATCCAATGCTTTCTTCTTGAGAACATCCACATTGTACTGCGTTCGCGGTCAGATTTGAGATCGCATACGAGTCAAAATGGGAAGGGCATACTTCATCCGCAAGACGATACATTGATTTTGGCGAACATGTTAGAACGCGTCCCTGCTTTGGCGATACTTGCTGAGATCTGAGCGGGGCGAATTCTACCTCGTCCATATACGTCCAGATGACGAAAGCTTTGAGCCTGAACAAAGTCAGATCGCTTGCATGCTGCCGTTGCGTGCGACTCACGTCTTATACGCATTGTGAACAACGTAGACCACACGACCGGGCTTGCTGATGGCCTTGCTTTCCCCTGCAGTCGATCCACGTTCCTCAGCACGAACGGTCGTTTCCAAGTCGTCTACCTCAGCCACAGCCTCCTGCTACGTGACACACCTGTCAGAGATGAAAACTGCACAAGGCTGCTGCGACACATACCTCGGATACCATTTTGCTTGCTCGTGGCAGCTTCACTCCGATGCCCTTCAGCAGGTCGGAGTTTGCGGACTCATCCTTAGGCAGCGTGTCGTCCTCACCGTCCTCATCGTCCTCCAGATCGCTGTCTTCGTAGTAGCCATACCCGGTCGTGCCGGACGACCGCGAGGTCGGATACGGAGCGTCCATGTCAGAGATCTTGTTCTCCGCATATCCGCCAGAGAACACTACTTGATGCATCAGTGCATGCGCGCCATGCTCGAGGAGAAAGAAGACGCACTGAGCTCAAAGTAGTCCGTTGTACGATGAATCAGTGCGCTGTTAGCGAAAAGCGGGAGGGGAGTGTGAACGACGACGTGTTCGCCGTCGTTGTGGCGCCGCGAGAAGGCGAAGAACTTGAGGTCCTCGAACGGCTGGCCGGTGAGACTCGCGAGAAGCGCCGCGCGCTGCACGTCAACCCGAGGCGTGGAGGCCGACGACATGAGCGGGGTGGGTTTACTGGGAGGGGAGAAGCTTGAGCTTGCTGTGGCTTGGGCGGGCCCGCACTTGCCCTTCTTTTTTGCCTTCATCATATCGAAGCGTCGCGATGAGAGCGGGTGGCACAGACAACGTTGCAGGAGTGGAGTAGACCATCTAGCAAGAGTTGCAGACATCTATAGATAAAGCTCGCTCCACGGCTGCCGCAGCACACATAGAGGACATGTGATGGGTGCAGAACTTCGGTGTTCAACAGTTGTGCCGTAAGATGACGCTCGAGAACTTGGAAACGCGGAGTACGCACCTATGTCGGAAGGCGTCCCACGCAGTAGTGCTGAACACCTGCATTACGGGCCGAACGACTACCGCAGCAGAGATACAAGAAGAACGGATCGGACATGCGGCGTTAGAGTAGTACGGCGGAGCTACGTCGATCGACCGAGCTTTCCGAAATCACGTTCACTCACGCACAGCCCAACAACGCTGACACAACTCCCGCTGCTCCTCTTGGTAGCTCTCCCTTCTCCATGGCTTCGATCCACGAGGGCAGGCGTCTCCGGATGGTCTCTTGGTTCATGCAGGTGCGAATAAATTGTATCTCGATGTTGCGAACATCAGGATATCTGAGAAAGTCGATCTTGTTGATCAACTTGCTGTTGCGGAAGAAAGAATACATGGCGAATACGCACAGCATCGTGAAACCGGAGAAGAGCTCTTCGAGGATGTTCTCGTGCGTGAGCTTGGAGCGGATGTCGTTTAGAGCGAGTTCCTTCAGCCTCGGGATATCGTACTGCTTGACGGTTAACATCTTCAAAGGCATATCAAGCAAAGCAGATCACACATACTCTATGAGCGAGACGATACATGGATTTTGGGGAGCAGAACGGCGCGTTGTATGCGTTCTGTTCTGTGGGCAACATCTTCTGCTGTGACTTGAGCGGAGCGAAATTGAGCTCCTCGTAGTAGGCCCAGAAGATGAATGCCTTGAGGCTAATGAGAAACAGATCAACGTTAGAGGGTACCGAAAGTTGACTGAAGAAAATAGCTTGACTCACGTATGGTACGCAACGTCCTCCACATGGACCACGCGACCCGGCTTTCTGATAGTTACGACATCCCGACTGATGCCAGAGTCCATCTGTTTGTGTTCTGCGCTGTCGTCCGAGTTTTCGTCCTGGTATAGTACGTTATAAGCATTTGAGTACTGAGCATAGCGCCTGCAGACCCTACCTTGACGTTGCCTCTTCCGCTCACCGATGGGCCGAGCTTGACATCTACGCGTGCAAGAAGGGTATCATGCTTGGTGTGCTCACCCGAAGGCTCTCCCTCGAACTCGTCTTCGTCTTCGAGATCACTGTCGGCGCCATAGTCGTACATGTCCGACCTGGAGGACCGCGTCGACGGGAACGGGGCCTCCATCTCCACAACATCACCCTCTGCAAAGCCCGTAGAAAGAACTGCGGAGAGCCTGTCGGCGAAAGGCTAACCCAATCGAAAGGACGAGACTCACCAAACTTGAAGTGGTCCGTAACCTTGTGCAGCAGCCCACTGTTGGCGAGCAACGGGAGCGGCTCGTCGACGACGCCGGTGTGGGACCGCCGGGAGAAAGCCCAAAATTTGATATCCTCAAACGAACGTCCGGAGACACTTGCGAGCATTGCTGCCCTCTGGACTTGGTCTCGGGTCGCGGACGCCATGGAGAGAGGGAGTATTTCTGGTCGCGAGCTCTTCTTGGCCTTTGCTGGGCCACGGTCGTCGTATCCAGTGGAGTTCATCGGGAGAGTGAAGATGTGGATGGGTTGGGTTATGCAAAGACGACGGGAAGAAGGAAGCGACGTGAATTAATGCGGGATCGGAAGCATCGACACTGGGTACACGTTGTGAGGCTACCGCAGCACGCCTTCCATGGGTCGCGGGCGAGTTGTAAAAAAAAAATATTCACACCATTGTGAGCATATTTATTGCTACGATACCGCTTCATGTGAGCTGCAATGCCATGGGCTTGACGAGTCTGACGAGGCTTCAGTCAGGTTGGGCGCTTCGAGGGTATTCCGGAGGTGCAGTAACAGAGCGTGGAGGTCGTAGAGAGAGTCGGTAAAATCAGAATGCGTACGTGTATTGCTGGACGACAGCGAGAAGGATGAGTCGAAGGGAAATATTGGAGAATGTCCGAGGCGCCACTCAGGCGAGCGAAAGCCCTGGTGGGCTGCCCGGCCGCACGGACCGCCCAGCCGCTGGAATCGTCAAAGTTTAGAACTTCGTCTCGGATGTACTCTACTGTGTCACTATCGGTCTATGCTCCCATTCTCTGCATCCCTGGCATGTCCAAGCGACGCGACTGAAGTCGAAGACCCCAGGCCCCACTGCAACTGATTTACCACCCTTGAAGTGATGACGCTGTCCGGGTGTGGGCGTCGTTTTGTAGAAGAATTTGTTTGGAATCTGGGGACTTTTCGAGGGAATTTCGTGCGTTGTCATTCCAATCTTCCTCCAAGCATCACTTCGTCGTATCGCGGCCTATGTAAAGGGGCTCTGGACTGGGATCAATCCCTACGACATAAACGCGTTCACGAGATTTCTCTCCCTACTACAAGGTTCCTTCCCGTTTGCTCCTCCATGAACCAACCTCCGCGATTTTCATGCTCGTGCACTCGCGCTACGATATATCTCGTACGCTTGTGCCAGGGGAGATGTTCACGTGGGAGGTGCCGCGCCGAGTCAGGCTCGCGGTGTCTAAGTGCGCATACGAATGACGGTTGGAGGAAGGTTCTGCGCACTCGAGGCGCAAGGCAGTACTATATCGTAGATACAGTATTCGCTCGGATAACTTGAACGGAGCGACGAGGTTACGATAGCTAGAGCAACGTTTGTATACGTACATCAGGAGTGAAATCGGCCGCAATGCATCAACTGTAATTATGGCCTCGGGCACATCGATAAACAGCGGCGTTGTATAGGTTACCGCCGCCGCATCCATATGGACAATTCTTCGTAGCGCTGCCCTTCACAACAATCGATGATACGATTTCGTGCGCGTTTTCAAGGAGTTCGCCATCTTGCATAGACTTGATCCAAGCGGGGAGTTGAGCCTGCACTTTCGTGTTTTGAATGTTCGCGAGCAAGAACTCCTGCTCTATGGTCCTGATCTCGTCGTACCTGTGACCATATCGAGCTGTCAGGTGGCATCACTCGTTAGCAGGAGAGTTCATACAGCGATGTAAAGTGCGAGAATAGTCCTGAGAGAATGTTGTCCACCGAAAGCTTTGACTTGATGTCATCAGCAGCCTTCGTTTTGAGAGCGTCGATGTTATACTACATATGACGATTAGAATATCGGTCTGCATTAGAATGGAGAGACAACTTACCTCGTGCGCAAGACGGTACATCGACTTCGGTGAACAAGCGGGGCTGCCTTTCGCATTATCACGGAGTTGCTGTTGAGATTTCAGAGGTGCGAAGTTGATCTCGTCGAAGTATGCCCAATAAACGAAAGCCCTCATGCTTGGCGAAATATAAAATGAAAAATCCGCTACAGCAGGTACAAGAATCTCGTTACTCACGTCGCATAGGCAATGTGTTGAACGTGGATAAGCCGCCCAGGTTTGCTTGTCACTTGGGAGATGGAGCCGTGGTCGTTTGAGGAATCTGCCTGTGCCTGCGAGTCTTGCACCTTCTGGTCTGGGATATCTGATGCGGATGGCTAATATTTCCAATGAGCATCGGTTCGCAATATAACAAGGGTGAGCGTACCGCCCCTTCCGCCTCGACATCTGCAGACATTCCTTTTACAGCCCTTTGCAATGAAACGTGGAATCACTCACGCGAGATCATCTGTTTGTCCCGCACAAACAAAGCCGGAAAAGGCAGGCCGGCAACGTGCGGCGTGACGTCGCAGTCACGCGGCGGGCGTCGCCCACGCGGATGCAGACTAGCGCTGGCGAAGATCCAACGCAACAGAACACAACAGGACGACTCGAGGGCGATTGTGGGGGCAGGCGAAGCCGAGAGGAGACGGAGTGAGCCCACTGTGCACACGGATATGGCGAGGAAGTGAGCTGGATAGGCCAGACAAGTGGAGTAGTACCCACACAGCACGTGTACAAAAAGAGATTGTACTGGTGCCAAGATACGCGCACGTACTACTGCGAGACAGAATACTATGCAGCCATGACATGTGGAAATCAGCAGGAGGGGTTCGGGAGAGCGTGTATATGAGTGTGCACTAGGTAGCAAGTCTGCCGACCAAGACAGGGAGAACTAAGAATGGCGGCGAGGGCGGTGGCTACAGGAGCAGGAACGAAACAGAAAACGGACCAGATAATATCTGAAAACGCATGGGGACAGCTACGGGGGATGCTCACGAGAGGAGGAGGGCGTCACACCATGGGTGGTGGTGCTCGGGTGCACACGGTGTAAACCACGAAAGCCACGCCCGGAGGGCACCGCGGCGAGTTCGCGTGCGTCGCGCCTCGACAGGTAGGCCTCCGCAGTGATCCTGTTGCATTTACAAGCGGGTTGCGATAGGTTTGAGAGGCGGAACGGCTCACGGATGTCGGGGACGACTCTGCTGGCGCTAGCTTGATCACGGGCGCTGGTCTCATGCGTCTGCCCGACACGTGTGTATCACCACCTAAAGACATTCACCAAAAGAGTCAGAGGTGTGGTGAAGTATGGCATGAGAGCAAGTGGCAGATGCCAGAGAGCGTGCTGGCAGCCTCGGGCCCCATCGTCCAGTCTCTGCCTGTGACTGAGATGTCACGCCGCACGTTGCCGGCCTGCCTTTTCAGGCTTTGTTTGTGCGGGACAAACAAATGATCTCGCGTGAGTGATTCCACGTTTCATTGCAAAGGGCTGTAACATCACACCGACGCCCTTGAGAAATTGATCCGGTTCGTCAACGCCGTCTGCGACCGCCGGTTTCGTGGCCGAGATATGTTCGTCGAAGGGGTCGTTGTCCTCAAGATCGCTGTCTTCATAGTAATCATACTCATCCGTGGTCGACGGACGAGAAGAGGGGAAAGCGGCTTCCAAGTCAGAGACGCGGCCCTCCGCGAACCCGGCTGAGAGAACTGGAACGTTGGGTGAGTGGCGATACACCCTCCGCGAGACGCGTGGCACATCTCACTGATTCTGAAGTGATCTGTCGTCCGATTGATGAGATCACTGTTCACGAACAGCGGTAGAGGCGTCCCGACCGAGCCATCGCCCTGGCGCCGAGAGAAAGCAAAGAACTTGAGGTCTTCGAAGGCGTGGCCTGACATGCTCTCCAAAAGGGTAGCGCGATGGACCACGTCCCGGGTGAGTGACGTGGACGATACAAACGAGCGCGGAGGAGGTTGGGTCTTCGCAGCCCCTTTTGAGCGACCTTTCTTTATTTTGGTGCTCATGTTAAAGCGAGGATAGCTGAAGATTGGATCGAGCCTGGAAAAGTTGTTGGGGGATGTGGGACCGCCGAGTGGACCCGCCTGGTAAATAGGGCCTGAAGCTACCGCAGCACCACAAGAAGTTCAGATTCTGCCAGGGTGTGATATTATCAAAGAAGCCAATATGTACGTACCGATGGCGCGGAGATGCTGGATCTGGAAACGTCTGGTGATCTGCTGGTGTCATAATACAGCGTGAACTGCATCATGGCCGTTGAGGGATATCGCGCAAGGAATAAACAAGTTCTCGCCCCGTGTTCTTATCGAGGACCGATTGGGTTTTTCTGGTCCCAGAGGCAATGGGGGAAGTCTAGAGTTGGCATGGATGTAGTAGGATCATCTGTTCACGTCTGTGTCAATCGTTCAAAAGGTGGCATTGTGCTCCATGTGAGTCCATGGAGCAGATATCTAGTACCACAACACACCTGGTCGAAAGGCTGGTTCTACCCGCCATGCATCCGTATGCTAGCCCTGCACGGCTCGAGCAATCCATGTTCGAAGCCCCCCGTGAATAATAAACTTGTACTGCGAAGCTCGGACTAAGGGCCCAAGGGGTGTAAGTGCCGCGGCTTTATTATTATTATTATTTTCATTCTATCCCTATGCGTCACATATGTGAGTGCCGCGGCGCCACTGGTCTGAGTGCCCATGTCCATGGATCACGTGATCGTCAATTGCCTTATCGCATCTCGCCGTCGTGCTTAGATGGTATAGACCCTCGCCGAAGCCTCGCCTTGCTCGCCGGTCTTTTCTGTCTGCGCAGTTGTATGCACTGCGTGTGCTGCACCGACATCGGCAAACTTTCATCATATGGATACTAACTTCAACAGCTACTTCAAGCGTGTTGCCGGCTACCAACTACCATACTGAGTACTCAATGCTCCTTGACATCATCCTTCGCCTTCTGGCTCAAATCCTGAGCTTACCTCGACTTCTCTTCTGGCACTTTCGTCAGGTCGTCGTAAGTCTCCTTCGCCAACTTCTTCGCATCCTCCCCGTGCTCACACGATAGCTTCACCAAGACTTTCACGCCCGGAACATGCTTCAACGCATCCTCACCTCCTGGCATCGGTCGCACCCAGGTCCGAAGACCCTCGCTCCCTCGCTCCGGCGGCCATCCACCCTGCTCCTCCGCCTCATGAGCCTTCGCGCGGACGTATTCGACGATCTCCCTCATCTTCGCTTTGTCCTTGGTGATATCGCCGTTGGCCGCGTCTTTGATCTTCCCGAAAACTTCTTCCAGGCCTCCCCGACCTTGCCCCAAAGTCATGGCCGTGGAAGCGATGAAGTTGTCGGCGTTGTCGGAAAGGATTTGCTTGACCTCGGGAGCTTATCGAGGGATTACCCGTACGTCTTCGTCGCCTCATTCCACGCTTGCTCTGAATACGACTTGGCCATCTTGCGGATCTCCGTGGTCTTCGACTGGATCAAGTCTTGGGCCCGGCTCACGCTCTCCTGCGAGAAGCCCTCGGAGAAGATTTCGTGAATCTGCACGTGTCGTCTCCGTGCCTCACCAAGCGTTGACTTATTGATTGGACTCACCTCCTTCGTTGTCTCGCCGCAGAGCTTCTTCGCCTCTGGGTTGGACTTCGCCAACTTCTTCAGCTCCGCGTACCCGCTTCCAAGCTTTCCCATGAGTTGTGGATACTTCGAGCTCAATGAGCTTAGCGCGTCCGACCCCGCTTTCTTCCCCAACTCCTCGAGCTCGACGCTACGCTTGCAAAGCACATCAAGAATCTTCATGGCCGTGCCCATGTCCACGCTCGGTGAGTCCTTGACGATGACGTTAACCTCGTCGTAGACATCCCCAACGATACGATTCAACTCGTCCCTGTGAGAGTTATGGAGATCGTCGATGGTGTCTAACACGGCCTTGATATGAGGATGGGCCCCGGGGATGATGATGAGGTAGGACTGGGCTGCGGAACGGAGGAAGTTGAGAGCCTCGCCTCGTTCGGGTTCTTGGGCGCGTCGGCGGCGATGGTCTCTTTGGTTTTCTTGTAGTACTGCGCGGTCGTCTTGTGCGCGTCGACTACCTCCTTGACCTCGGGGAAATGGTAGAAGGCATAGACTGCACACAACCTGTGTGTGAGACCAACGGATGACAAGCAATGCGCATACACTCACCTCCAAGCAGAGCCAGTCCACCTCCTGCTGCATCCGCGGCCACGGAAGAGGAGAGAGAGGGCCTAGCCCCAGCACCTCCTGCTTCCGTTGATTGGAACCTCTGGAATGCCAGCCACGCGACGGGCAGCAAGATATTTAGGAGAGATGCCTCGAACGGTGGCCGAGTTTATGGTGGGCGACCAGCGATGGGTTGAAAGCATATGTGTAGTATGGTTTGCAGGAACAGAGACTTTATGGAACGCAGCCGATCGTCCACGCATACCGCTCGGTCGTCACGATGGTGCGGTGACGTCGTGCATGAGCGTCGACCGAAGCATCCCCGACGCCTCGTTTGGACACTACTCACAAGGTCTATGTGACATGATTCACATTGTTGGGTCCAGGATTCAGATATACACCGCCAGTATTAGGTGAGAACTATTCGCAACGAAAAGAATCCAGATTGTTTTCGTCCATCCACAGGTCAATGCATCAGGAAAAAATACCATGTCACGGGAGTGCACCCGAGGCTCGAGAGCAGTTCGAGCGCGGCGTGACAAGTCCCCCTCTCTCGAGACACGAGAGCTTGGCAGGGCGCCTCGCGGACGCTCGGGAGACCCAGCTGCCTGCTCGGCGAGCACTCCCGAGCTGCTTCGAGTATTGCCTCGAGAGTGCTCGAGAGGCTCCGTGAGCATCAGGAGCACCGCCGATCTTGCTTGTTATTCTGGATACCCATAATTCTCCACCGCGACGTGAATTAAGAACGAGATATATTGTTCATACTAGTACAGCTATCGGTTCTGGTATCGACAAATAATCACTCAGGCCGCTACATAATTGCACATGTGCAGTCCACACTAGCAATGAGTGCGCCAGCGACAACCCCAAACACGCCCGCTACACCGTGTTGCGCACACCGACAGCGTGGCGTCGTCGGTCGGCACAATTGCTGCGGGGAATGTGGCGCGCGCGACGGACAGCTGTGTCGTCGTCGACGGCGAATGCACCGACCCAGCGTGTGCGCCGGGGACCCGCACGCGGCGAGCTTGCAGTCCTTGCCGATGACGAGTGTTTGCTGCACGTCCATGGGCAATGAAAAGACATGGTCACCTTGTTCACAGGGAGCATCGCAGTGGTGGAGTAGACGCATATGGAGGCGTCTTCGACGATATTCACTGTGCGTGCGCGTGTGAGCGGGGTGTGGAAGGCGGGAAGAGAACGAGATGGGGCAGAGGCGGAAAGGGCAGACGAAGAGAGAGACGCACAGTGGTACGTGGCCCCGGCTGATGTCGAAAGTGCTGTTCACGGATGCGTTGAGGCCGATGGCCAACTCCCAGCCGAGTGGACGCCGAGCTTGCTCGCGGTGAGCGCGACGTTGGGGTGCACGGCGCACGCTCGCGCCTGCAATGACACCAAGAGGATGTCAGTATTTGCAAATAATATGTTGTGGATGTGAGCTCATGTGTGCGAGGGAGCGTGCACTCCCCTGAAAGGGTACTCACGCGACAGCAGTTGCCCAACACGGCACGCGTGGCAGAGGGTATGAGGAGACGACTCATGCGTGATGGGCGGTGGGCGGCAGCAGAAGGGAGCAAGTGGTGGGGCGCTGTGTCGACCAGTTTCATGGCTCTGTAGCCTACATGCAGTCGTCAGTAGGGTCAAGTCCTGAACAAACTGGTTGTGGTCGCAGTCACGTACTGTCATCCTGCCACGCACTCGTCCGACAAAAGCTCGGGCTGGAAATGTCGGGTGCAACTGCCGAACCAAGTTGCGATGGCGTGAGCGGCGCACACACCCAGAAGGCCGAGCGCGAGCGTAAATGTTGCCATGCAAGGAGTTACGCAGCCGACAGTGTGCGCAGGAGGTTGTCGATATTGAGGCTTGGTCAGCACGGTGCATGTTGCGGATGCGACTTGGAGCGCGTCTGAGGAAACTTTGAGCTGGTGGAAGCAGTCAAGCTAGTACGTCCGAGGTCCATCTGAGATGCGGGCACGGGGGAGTGAGCAAACGAGGAGCGAAATGATGGAATAGGTCTGTGCTGGCAAAGAGCGCGCTGGCCAGGCCTGGTCAGTGCGTGGGAATCAGCTTCCATAGCTGCTTGGCGGTCGCTCCTCTCGTACATCTATGATCTAATACCCGCCCAACGAGACTCGGGCCCTGTCGTGTACAACACCAGGTGCGCCATCTCGACCTCCCTCCTCTGCCTCCTCTTTTTCGGCCCCGTATACTGATTATTTATTCCCGTCTTGTCGAACACCTCCTGCGCGCCCACGAAGACCAGTGGCCGAGAAGTCGCGCGAAACGATCACTTCGCCTGTCCCGCGCCGGAACACAAACAAGAAGCGGACAAGAGTCTGGCCAAGCGCGTCCGCGTGCGCGCATTGGAACTCGAGGCGGACGGCGCCTGCGTTGTCCGCCACCTCGCACGCGCAAACATGTGCACGAACCTGGACGCATCCTTGCCGTTCTCCCCGTCCTCAGGCTCGCGCAGCCGGCGGAGGGGTGCCAGCGGCCCTGAGGCTCTGCAAGCGCATTTAGCGATGGGTGGGATTGGAGAGGAGACTAGAGTGCATGGAGACAAGGTGACGTACATACCATGCATTTTTACACTCGCATACACCTCCTTGAGCTGCTTCTCACCTGCGCAGCCCCACGTCGAGGACAGGCAGTGGGCATAGGCAGTCAGGACGTCCTGGAGTGTGGCTTTGACCAGCGCGTTGTTGCTGGACCGGAGCATCCATGACGCTCTGGCCCGGCCTTCACGCGGACGCCAGCCTCACGCAGGTGTGTTTCTTCCCCTCTCCCCCGCCCCACAGGGCTATGGAATGTGTCTGCAACGACAGTGTGGAGGCTGCGGGATTGAGATCTGTGACATGCGCACGACATTGCTGTCTGCGACGAAGAGCTGGGTGACGCAGGGCTCTGCAAAGTGCGTTTCAAGCAGTGCGACGGTTTGGCGGTGCGCCTCGGCCTGCACACCTCTGCACCTTCGCGCTGTGTCAAGCGGCTCGCAACGGTGCACCAGATATACATACAATGTACCGAGTACTTATGCATCTTCTGTCAATGTTATATTAGTGGTGCAACAAATGGGTGCGCACTGTAGACCTTTTTTTCCCGAACTCCCGGGGTATCCCGTGCGCCGTGGGCATCTCGATAGTCCTCTCGTGAGGTCACCCACGCACGCGAGAGCTCGGTTGGAGCTGGTCGTGGCTCTCAAGGCGTCGTGAGCAACCACTGCGACTCGGGAGAGCTCGCGAGCTCACTGTGGTGCTCGTTGCCGCTCGGACGACCTCGGTATCATCGGTCATTAAACGAGAGCGCTCGAGTGCTCTCCCGGCCATCACTGGCAACAAGCGTGTGATCCCGAGTCCGGGCCGGGGCTCTCGCGTAACGCACTTTTTCCTGATGTGTCCCAAAACCAGTAGCGTAACACGTTCGAAACACTCCTTGCATAGAGTCGAATGGTCCCACAAACATACACATGCAACCTATTACGTCGACGTCAGTGCTGCTAGTTCCATCAGCTGCGATCATGAGGAAACGCACCTGCCATTCAGCAGCCCAATAGCGATAAGAACACGGATGCCGCGGCTGTGGGAAGTTCACCCCTCTGCATGGCATCCATCCACGTAGGAAGGCGCCGTCGGATGGTCTCTTGTCCAAGCCATCCCCTGAGGAGCCGTACCTCAGCTTCAAGGACTTCCGGATATCTTTTAATGCTGTCAGTATTTGTTATCCTGCAAGCGAATAATGCAGCACGCTCGAGACGTACAGTGAGCTGAAGGATGAGAAGACTTCCTCGAGAATATTTTCGGCGGATAATTTGGCTGAGATGTCTCTGATGGCGGCCGTTTTCAGATCCGGGATGTCGTACTGGGCGATATTCAAGACATGTTGCATGTCCAAGCGAAGACTGCGAGACGCACCCTGTGCGCCAGGCGATACATAGACTTTGGGGAGCACAAAGGTGCATCGTATGCTTTGCTCGTCGCTGGTGGAATCTTCTGTTGAGACATCAGGCAAAAACACCTTGTCTCCAGAGTGCAACGGAGTCTCGAGAGTAGCCGGAGCAGCCTGAGACAAGTACCCTTTTATGGAGCATCTCAGAGCTCGGCGGGCGGCTCGCGCGTGCTCTGGAGTCTTGGCGCCAGCTCACCGAGTGCTCTGGAGTAGCTCCGAGCACCCTCTCCAGAGTACTCTGGAGCAGTCGCGAGTACGTTTGCACCAGTGCAAATCCTGGGGTCTGGTCATCCATATCGCACATTCATTGGACAGGCATAAAATATATTGATTTGACGGGCAAAACAGCGTGTACTACTGGTCGCCTACAACACTCCCGAGGTGACGAAACACCCTCCTACCCAGCTCCATTGCGCCCAGCGATCTCCGCACCCCCAGCCCACGACACCTCTCCCTGGCCCTGACAGCTACGACCCGCACGACGTTCAAGCGTAGCGCGGCTCCATGCACCGCATCGCCCGCACCCAAACAGAATCCCGCTCACCGGCAACGCGTTCCTCGCGCCCCAAGCTCCATCTCCACGTCGCGCCTGAGCACCCGATGGCCGTGGACCCGCACCTGCAGGCCATCTGTGACTGCTTCGGGCCCGGCGGTGCGCACGCGTTGTTGCGCGCGTAGTCGCGCTCCCCGGGCTTGTGCTCATGTTGGGTATGGCCTCCAACGCCGTATGGATATGACCATGATGATGAGAGACTGGGCGCACATCTTCACTGTTGCGGGCCTAACCAGGCGTAACGCGCAACGGTAGCTCACGGGAGGAGCGAGCAAGGCTACGAGTTCTCATCTATCAAAGACTGTCAGCGGGGGAGAGGGAGACGAGCGGGAGGAGACGTACCTTATGAGCGCCGTGATGTTGTCGTATGCGGACGCAAGCAGACACAGACTGGGACGGAGGGGATCGCGGGACTTGCCCATGAATATACAGGCGCAATACAAGAGCAAACAAGTAGAAATTGTACTTACGTACGAAAGGAACGCAGCTGCGTATCGTCGTCGAACAGGGAGGATGGTGTCGGGCGAGTGTGTAGTGCCACCCGCATGGACTTGGGCTGGGGCTTCAAGCAAATTGCGCGTCAGAC
Organism: Epithele typhae; assembly: GCF_022376455.1. Taxonomy (NCBI): domain Eukaryota; kingdom Fungi; phylum Basidiomycota; class Agaricomycetes; order Polyporales; family Epitheliaceae; genus Epithele; species Epithele typhae. The sequence goes on along the minus strand of NW_025954196.1, from coordinate 651,540 downwards.
GACAATGCGGGCTGGGAACGCGGCAGCAGAGCATCAGAAGGGGGAAAAGCTCACCGTGTCGGCCGCCGCAGCGCCAAAGCATGCACGTCGTGCCATGCATTTGTGTCGTCCCCCGAGTGGCGTGCGAGACGCTTTCAGTCTCCGTGATCGAATAGTGTGTGCGGAGCGCTATGGAAGTGGTGAGAATCGGGGTGAAGACAAAGCTCGAGAGTCGAAAGGAAATGGATTTTAAAGACAGGAACATCGAAGGGGGTGAATAGAAATGGCGGAGAGGTCGTGAATGAGAAGGTCGTGGGAGAGGCTGCCGAGAAAAGCGTGGCCGAGGGCGATAGCGACTGGGAAGTCAAGACAGCAGGGGCGCCGAGAGGAGTAGCGAAGTGGGGGAAAACAAGAAAAGACGCGTGCGCTGGCAACGCCGACGGCGCACACGCGGCCGGCGCTTGCCGTGGGAATCACCTTCTGTACACAGACCTCGTTGCCTGGCACCTTGCTGTCTACTTCGCCACGCTCAACGTGTCCGTCTCGCCGCGCCTGTCTCACTGCGCTCCACGCGCCCACCTCGCCACACTCGACGTGTCTACCTCGCCGCGCTCAACGCGTCTGTCTTGTCGTTCTTTGTGCGTCTACTTCGCTGCGCTCGACGCCGTCTCATTGTGCTCAACACGTCCATCTCACCGCGACCGACATGTTCACTTCGCCACACTCAACGCATCTACCTCGCACGCGTCCACTTTCCCGCGCCCGAGGTGCTTATTTAAACTTTACACACCCAGTATTTACTATGTAATAGTGCAATACTTGATGCAACTGCGGTTTCTCAGTCGAGCACATTTGGTCTCAAATAGCGCTGTGAACCGGAAAGGTAGCATCTCACAGCCGAAGCATCCTATTATGTCACCAAACTATACTACTACGTGCTCGCGTCCGTCAAAGGTCCCGATGCGAAACACCCCAACACCCGAGCACCCAGGTCCCGGTCCCCGGAAGCTCCTGACCCCTGGCCAACACTCTCGAAACATCCTGAGTGTCCAGCCAAAGTTTTGAGATCCACCGTGCACCCTGTGAAACACTCGAGGCCAACTGAGCGGTCTGCAAGACTCTCAAGAACGCCGGAGTCTCCCGCGCCGCTCAGGTGTCCTCGAGGCCATCGGTGGTTGCTCCAGAGTGCTCTGGAGATCTCCCACGCGTCGCTCGGGGCACGCGAGTCTCCGCGAGTTCGGGCCGGCGCTCCCGTGCAAATGGTTTTTTCCTGATGGACTTCAGCGATCTGAAGTTAAGCTCGCCGTAGTACGCCCAGAAGATGAAGGCTTTCAGTCTGTATTTGGCCATCAAAGTTGTTGAAAGGACTCAGCGGAGGTATAACATCGAAAGATCGACTCACGTCTGACACGCAACGTCATCCACGTAAATCACCCTGCCCGGCCTCTTAGTCACCTTCGCAACGTCGCTTTTGGGATTGAGTTGAGAGGGTTCTCCGTCCTTGTCACCATCCGGAGTCTCGTCCTGATCCATGCTCAGTAATTATCCATTACCCGGTTGATGACACGGGCGTACACTCTTATGCGCCTCAGTGGACGTTTCAGAGACCTTTACGCCCACGCGGGCGAGAATGGCATCGTGCGTGAACACGCCCCAATCAATAGCTTCGTCCAGATTCTCGTCTTCCTCGTCGTCTTCATCTTCGAGGTCGCTGTCAGACTCATAGTCGTACGCCTCCAAGCCTCCGAAGCGCGCAACTGGATAAGGAGCGTCCATATCGACAATGCGACTCTCTACAAATCCTTGCGAGAGCACTGTTCGTAATGAGTGTACTGACAAGGTTCGTGGTTTGGCATGTAAACACGCACCATACTTGAAGTGATCGGTGGCTTTGTGCATCATCGTAGTGTTCGCAAAAAGGGCGCACGGCTTGTCGACGATTCCGGTGTTTGCGCGTCGAGAGAACGCCCAGATCTTGAGGTCCTCGAACGGTTTGCCAGAGATACTCGCGATCATAATCGCACGCTGGATCTGCTCCTTTTTCTCGGACGTCATCGACATGGTTTGCACGGTTGTCCTCAGCCTGCGAGTACTTTTCTGTTGAGTGTCGCCCTTTGGGTCTTTCTTAGAGCCGCTGGGGCGGGAGTGAGAGTCAGACGACATGTCAAACGAGGGGAGAAGATTGCGGTGCCAGAGGAGGCTGGGTGGGGGCGCAATCCGACGTCAGTGATATACTCGACTGAAGCTGAAGACTCGTGGGTACCTTACGACTGTGCTGCGGCATACCAGTTAGGCGGACCATCCTGCGGAGCGGAAGACACCCATTCGCAGAGACATCGGCCGGCTGGTGAAAGAGGCTCCGAGCGGGAACAGCTTCGGCCGGCCGGTGACACGTCAAGTATGGTCGCCCGTCGCCTACCGCAGCACCTTCCAATAGTGTACGTACCTCGCATAACGGAGCGACAGCCTCAGCCCGTACTAGGGATGCACGTCGCCTGCAGGTAACTGCTTGAATGCGAACCATGTGCAAGTCATGGTTGAGGCCAAGATTCACAGCGCCTATGCTCCACCCGCTTGCGCCTAGTAACTTCCCCTGAGACGTCATAAAGACATGGGATTCTCTTACGCGGCTTGTCTTTCGAAACTGCGCTCGTTATTCTGCATCTCTACCCTACCTATGCCTATTAAGCGACTTTGCAAGTTGCCCACTCCCGGTGCCATTACTTAAACTCGAGGTCACCGGGGTCGCGGAAGAACTTCGCTGTTTCGACACCACCGCGGCCATCTTCGTGATCAACATAGACATTGCTTTCGGAGCTTCTGACGGCAACCTCCCTTCGGCCATGTATCCCATCCAAATGGGGAGCTCTTTCATAATTTGAGCGCGATCTAGATTCGCGAAGAGATAGTCGACCTCGAGCTGAAGGATCTCGGGAAAACTGCAGAACGATTCAGGATTTAGTGACTTCGCACTGGTACTGCGCCTCTGGACCAGTACACGGTCCAAGTGGATGGAACCGCACCTGGACGTGAACGACGAGAACAGCTCCTGAAAGATGTTATTAGGCGTCAACTTGGAATTGATGTCGGCCGCTGCTTGCTGTTTTACGACCTGGACTCCGTACTGCAACGAAGAATGTGCCTTCAACATGGTGAACTGTAGGCCTAAGTTGATACCTACTTTGTCCGCCAGCCGGTACATCGACTTCGGGGAGCATTGGGGCGCTTTGAACGGTCCGACATGACCGGCCTCCTCCTCAGTGACTGGGTCCGACCGCAGAGGTGCGAACGAGAGGATCCCGAAGTACGTGTAGAAAATGAAGGCTCGCCACCTACAAAGAACAAGAACCTGTAAGGTGTGTGCTGGGTGAAAATGAGACAAAGCACTCTCACGTCCGATGAGCGATGTCCTTCAGAAAGATAACGCGCCCAGTCCTGCCTGGAACCGCGTGTGGCGTGAACGTCATACTCGTGTTTTCGGCGACAACGGCTTCGGCAGTGTTCTCCGCCTGTACGTCTTCTTTCTGGGGGGGCTTCTGAACGAATGCGCCCTAAGCAAAACCGTCACAAGGGCGTTTGGATTCCACTTACGACTTCCGTGCCGGACACGTCTGGAACGTGTTGTACTTTGCAAGTGGCAGGTTCACCCTCGGTCATGTCTTCGACGTCTTCAAGGTCACTATCCTCTGCGTAGACATACTCAGTGGTAGTCGACTCCCAACGACCGTCAGGGAAGCCGGCCACCATATCCGCGACGGCACTTTCTGCCCACCCCTGTGTGGCAAGCACTGATGGATTATGAGCCGTTATTTCCTACCATGACGTCGATGTCTGCCGCAGCACCGCAGACTCACCTGCATCGAAATGGGGCGCAACCTTGCGAATGCATGTGCTATTCCCGAAGAGCCCACGCGGAGCATGCGCCCTGCCACCCTTGGGCATGCGCTGCGAGAAGGCGAAGAACTTGACGTCCTCGAAGCCTCCCTCATCGATGCTGATGTTCAGCGCGTACTGCGAGACTTGGCTCCTGCTCATCGATTCGAGGGCCGTGAGCGCTTAGTAGCATTGACGAAGTGAGTGTACCACGCTTTCAACAAGACGCAGAGAGCTCACGGAGCTTGCCGGCTGAATGAGTATCTCGACGGGACCCGCGTCCCTCGGAGGGAAGGGGGTTGTCGTCTGAGAGCGAGTCCTCGGATGTCGAAGAGTCCGGCATGCTGCACGCAGGAGTGTTGGGTTGGAGTAAGAGAGGAGGCGAGGAGACGCACCGAGATATTTATATGGCGATAGTTGCTTTATTGTCTACTTCCTGTTTCCCGCATGTTCTGGCACGTTCCTGCGGGCACCTGTATGCGTCCTTCGTCGAACGGAGCAGAGGGCGGACAGATTCACCTCTCAACGCAAAGAAACCATTCACAAACATACGCACCTGTTTCAGCATGCAACCTATGACGTTGATGTCAATGCTGCTATATGTACATTCAGTAAGTACTCTCGACGGTGAAGGCAGCCTCGATTCTAACACTCGCAAACAACGCGCTCCTTCAAGCGCCAATACTCGTTACTGGAACGCCGGTATAACGCTGCCTGAGCTTCACTTCTCTCTAGCTCTGGTCCCGTGCCTCGTGCACACCTTCTCCCTAATCGCTTAGTCGCTTTCAACATGTCCGGAAAGTCTGGTGCGTACGGCGCGCGAGCCGGGGACACCGACTTCCGCAAGAAATGGGACAAGGAGGAGTACGCCGACAAGGCGCGGAAACACGACCAGGAAGAGAAAGAGCGGATGCAGGAGAACGAAGAGCGGTTGAAGCAGGGTACGTCGCGAGCTTTCTGTGAGCTATGCCCGGCTAACTCGTTGCTCCTTCGTCCATCATTCTCGGTCTGTCTCGCACGCGTCCCAGGAAAGAAGCCGAGACGAGGTCGCAAAGATGACCTGCCAAAACCCACGGAACTCATGAAGCAGCGCGAGGGCCCTCTCGAACTCGAAAAGAACCTTGGGAAGACGATGGTCGTTCAGAACGCAGGCAACCGCGGCCCTGGAGTGCCCGGCTTCTACTGCGAGACGTGTAACCGGACGTACAAGGACAGCGCAGGGTACCTCGACCATATCAACGGACGCGCACGTACGTGTATTCTTAATTCCTCTTTTTTCCGAGCACCGCCCTTGTTGCCTCCGCACCACGGCTTACTGATGTCGTTGTTCAACTCACAGACCTTCGCGCACTGGGTCAGACGACGAAGATCGCGCGTTCAACCGTCGAGCAAGTTCGCGCGCGGATAGCATACTTGCGCGAGAAGACGCGAGAGGCATCGGACGCGAAGTCATTCGACTTTGAGCAACGACTCGCCGAAGTGCGCGCGCGCGAAGCGGCACTGCGAGACGAGAAGAAGGCGGCGAAGAAGGCGCAGCGAGACCGCGCACGCGTCGAGCTCGCGAAAGAGGCGGGCGCTGGTACGGACGGAGCGGGAGGCGGCGGCGACATGATGGCGATGATGGGCTTTGCGGGCTTTGGGACGACGAAGAAGTGAGCGGCGCCGGGTTCTGGTGCGTTTCCGTGCACCGAAATATCCCACTCTCTCCGCATTCGCTCTCCCATTACACTGTACCCTGCGCTGTTCAGAGGATTGGATTTGGCTACATTGTATTCGTATTCTAGATGCACACACTACTGTATTACACTGCATGGTTTCTTCTGCTGTCTGTCATGAACAAGGCGCCGCACACCGACCCCACCGCCCACCGACTCTACCGCCACGCAAGCGACAGCGTGAACTTGACCTCCGCGATCTCCTGCTCCTCCTCCGCAAGTAACTTCCTCCCCTCCCCGCGCTCGCTCACGTCTCGGGGCACGCTCCGGACGCTGCGCTCGACGAGCTCCTGGTACTCAACCACGGCAGCCTTGATGTCGTCCCCGGCGCCGTCTTCGAACGCGTGGTAGACGTCAACGTCGTCCGTCGCCTGGAGCCCCGCGCGTTTGCGAAGTTTCTGGGCGCGGTTGATGTACTCGCGCGCGAGGTACTCGACCTGGAGCGCGGGGTACACAGTCACGTCGAGGCGGACGACGACCTCATTGTCCGTATGTGTGGCGTGCTGCACCGCGTCGGCGCTCGCGCCAGGCTGCTGCTCGGGGAGCTCAATGTACCGCTGGACGGCGAGGTCGCCGGCGACCAGCTCAATGCCGTCGACGGTGAGCTTGCCGGAGGAGACGTAAGAGCGGACGGCGTCGGAGGAGACGTTGGGGAGCGCGTTCTTGACGCGGCCGAGGTCTTTGCGGAGCTTGCGACCGAGCACGGCCCAGTCGGCGACGGCGCGGTACTTGACACCGGCGGCGGCCTCGTCGGAGGTGAAGACGACATCGCGGACGTTGAGCTCGGACTGGACGTAGCGCTGGAGCTCCTTGACGTCCTCGAGCCACTGCGGGTCGGCGTGGAAGACGAGGAGTTCTTGGAGGGGAGTCTGGCAGGCAATATAAGCCAGCGACGACGGAAATGCAGAAGGGGACAAACCTTTAACGAGAGGTTGTGACGTTCGCGAATATTCCGGGTGAGATCGATAACGCTCTGCATGCGCTTGACCTTCCGTTCGATGTCCTCGTTGAAATACTCCTCCTTGACCTTGGGGAACGGTAAGAAGTGGATAGAACGAACGTCGCCAGCCTTGGGGTCCTCCGGGATAAACGACCTCAATCCCTGGTAGATGTTCTCCGTCAAGAACGGCGTGTATGAGGACTGCGGAGACAAAGTCAGCTATAGTAATGCGGTGAGAGCATTCTTCGACGCACCATCGTCTGACACAGTGTCAGCAATGTTTCGAAAAGTGTGTTGAGAGCAACGACGGCGTCCTCTTCTCCGTCCTCTCCCTTTAACCGTCTTCGGTTGAAGCGAATGTACCAGTTGGTCAGCTCGTCAACGAGGTCGAGCAATCGAGGGATGATAGTGTACAGTCGATACGCTGCCATCTCTTCGTGCACGAGACGGATGAGGGACTGACAACGAGCGAGAATCCATCGATCCATCACGTTCTGCGAAAGAGGTGCATGCGTGTTGTACATGAAATCGCGACCAGAAGTTTTCTTCAGGAGTGCGGCTTGTCCAAGGAAGAAGCGGAAGGAGTTGAGCCATGGAAGAAGGACCCGAGAAACGACTTCGCGGACGCCAGCTTCACGGAAACGAAGGTTGTCACCGCGCACGATAGGAGAGTTGACAAGGAACATTCTAAGAGTTGCGGAGTTAGAGTAGCAAGGAGCAGGAGATGGGCCTTCTTACCTAGTGGCGTCAGCACCATACTGATTGATCACCTCGTTGGGATCAGGGTAGTTCTTCAAACTCTTACTCATCTTCTTGCCGTCCCTGACAAAATATATCCACCATAAGGAAGGGTCATCCAAGAATATGATATGAAACTCACTCAGCCAAGACGAGACCGGTGACGATGAGGTTCTTCCACGCGGCCTTGCCGAATAGGTGCGTGCCAAGGACGAGCAGAGTGTAGAACCAACCACGGGTTTGGTCAATACCTTCCGAGACGAAATCGGCAGGGAAGCTTTTCTCAAAGAGCTCCTTGTTCTCGAAAGGATAGTGGAGCTGCGCGTAGGGCATGCTACACAAGGACAGGTCGTGAGCGCCAGGGATCGAGTCCTGCACCATTTCATACCTTCCGGACTCAAACCAACAGTCGAAGACCTCCTCAATGCGCTTCAGTTCACCTTTTCCCTCCTTCGAAGGAATGGTGACGTGGTCGATCTTGTCCCGGTGGAGGTCGCTGATGCCCTTGACCCCCGAGAGTGTCTCAAGCTCTTCGACAGAGCCTACACAGACGATCTGATCAAGAATGGGTTAAAGAATCCACCAAGGAGGACGCGAAAGATATGCACCTCCTGCATGTCTTCGCTGGCCCATAAAGGGATCGGTGTGCCCCAATACCGGTTACGAGAGATATTCCAGTCGCGTGCATTGGCAATCCAATTACCGAAGCGACCGTCGCCGACGTTCTGCGGCACCCATCGCGTTTCCTTGTTGTTGGCCACAAGCTGGTCGACGATGGGTTGGACCCGAACGAACCACGCAGGAATGGCCCGGTAAATGAGAGGTGTCCCTGACCTAAACGCTTGAGTTAATCAGTGAGTCCGGAGTGTATACATCCAATACGTGCCTCCAGCAGAAGGGGTATGAGTGGTTGAGGGTAGACTGGACGATCAGACGGCCTTTCGCCTTCAAAACCTTCTGGATCTCCTTGTCTGCTGTCTGCAAAGTCCTGAATAAATGCGTGCAATTGATATACTCAAGGTCATGCGCCACACCTTAATGTACATGCCAACGAAGTCAGGGACCTCGGAGGTGAAGCGTCCAGCATCGTCGAGTGGGCAAGGCGGCATGTCCTCGGGCGCAGGACTCCGTGCGCGATGGCGACACGGTGATCATCATCACCGAACGCAGGGGCTTGGTGGACGATACCAGTGCCGTCCTCAGCGGTAACGTAGGTATCGTTGAGCACGCGGAATGCGCGGTCCTCGAACTGCGTCGGGACACGATTAAAGGTGATGGCATGCACAATAATCTGTAGAGCACACACCTGCTCCGTGAAGTACTCGAACACCGGAACGTATCTCCAGCCCTTCATGTCGGAACCCTTGTAAGTGGCGAGTTTCTTGAACTTCGCTTTCTTCGGGTCTTTGTAGAGGGTCTTGAGCAGGCCCTCGTGGATGATGAAATTTTGGTCGCGCTCATCGTCGTGGATCTTGACATATGTGAAATCTGGGTGAACGCAAAGGCCGAGGTTGGAGGGGAGTGTCCATGGGGTCGTCGTCCACGCGAGAAGAGAGGTCGTGCGATCATCGACGAGGGGGAAGGAGATGGTGACGGCGGGATCGCTCACGTCCTTGTATGATAGACCGGCCTCGAAATTTGACAGCGGCGTCGTGCATCCAGTGGAGTACGGCATGACTCGAAGGCCCCGGTAGACCTGACCCTTCTGGAACAGTTCCGAAAACGCCCACCAGACGCTCTCCATGAACGTCGTGTTCAAAGTCTTGTAGTCGTTGTCGAAATCAATCCATCGACCCATGCGCTCGACGGTGCGTCGCCACTCGGAAGAGTACCGCATGACGATGGCGCGGCATTCTGCGTTGTATTTGTCGATACCCATCTTCATCACGTCCTCCTTGCTCGAGATTCCGAGCTTTTTGTCGATTTCGTGCTCGACTGGAAGGCCGTGGGTATCCCATCCGAACCTACGGATAACATGGTGTCCACTTGCATGGGCATGACGAGTCACAATGTCCTGGTATCCAGAGTTGGACTTGGGTCACTAAGCGAGTGGGATGAGGCGCACCTTGATAGTACCAGCAAGCAAATGTCCGTAATGCGGAAGACCCGTCGCAAATGGAGGTCCATCATAAAAAGTGTAGTTGGGCTTCCCTTCAGACAGCTTCAAGCTTGTCTGGAATGCGTCGATCTCCCTCCAGTATTCGATGACCTTTTCTTCCTCCTTCGCAAAGTTGAAGGAGGCGGACACTGAACAAGGGGAACGTTAGATCGCGTGTTTTTCATGAGCTCGTGGGCTCACAGTTATGGGGAGGGAATGGCATGCTGTACGGAGGGCGGGGTGCCCCCGGGTGCAGGGATGTGAGTGGGAGTGAAGCAACCTGTGAGTCGGGCAGACGAGTCAAGCTGTCTCCTGGACAGTAGATAGACGCCCGCTGCTAATGGCGATCGGATTATCTCAGATGCTCGACTCAAATGCTCGGCCCGGAGAACTCCGCGGCACCGGAAGTGTGGCAGACTGTGGCTGGAGGCAGACTCCGGCGAAGGGACAAGGAGAATGCACGACAAGCGCGACGACACGACCCGCAACGAGAAAGACCCCAACACGCACATACATATGCGTGGCAACAGTGCATACGAGGCATATCATACTCGTACATACACAACACACGGCTCCGCATGCGCGCCTTCCTTCCGGACATACACAAGTCAGGCGAGACGGAGAGCCAAAGAGTGGAATAGAAAACATGCAGTACAGATACATTGTCTACTCATCTGGAACCTCAAGCTCCCCCTCGTTGATCTGGTCAATGACGTCGTGTGGGGGCTGGCCCTCCACGGTGCAGCCGACGCTCTGCGCAGTGCCGAGGATCTCCTTGACGCAACCCGCAAGGTCCTTGGCGAGCGATTTTGACTTCATCGTGCGCGCAATGTCGACGATCTCGTCGAAGGGAATGTTGCCGGAGTGCTTGATGTTCTTCTCCTTCTTGCGGTCGCGTGGGGGCTCTGAGGAATGCAAGCACATTTTAGAGGCCGAAAGTACACGAGAGCACAAACCACGCACCCTTAAGAGCCTTAATGACAAGGGAGGAGGCAGAGGGAACAACGTCGACCTTGGCTTGACGGTTTTGGATGGTAAGCTGGACGGTTACACGGAGACCCTTCCATGCACCAGTGGCCTTAGCGATATCTTCACCGACCTTCTTCGGCGACTGCATCGGAGAGCTTCTTAATCTCTCGCATCAAAACACCACAGAAATAAAGCGCACGTACGAGACCAAGAGGACCAATTTTGGGAGCGAGTGCTGAGGAGGCACCCACTTCACCACCCGTAGCCCGCAGGTAGATGATCTTGATTTCGTTGGGGTCCTGGAGCGCGCAAAAGGGTGAGATAAGGGGGGCGAGGAGCACAGGGATGCAGACGCACGAGCTTGGGGGCCATGTCGGAGGTCGGGGAGGTGAGAAGGTGGGGCGGCGGCGGCGGTGGGCAGGACGGTCTGGCGGGTGTGTGTGGCCGGTTCGCACGGGGAGAGAATAAGGTTCAGAGAGCGGCTGAAGAGCTGTATAGTCGGACGGGAAATGCCGGGATGGGCGGCCGGGAGCGGCGGGGCGCTGGATTGGGGGGAGCCCGCCGCGGCCGCTGGCCACAGACCGCGATAGGGTGGTAGGGTTGGCACACTCGCTCGCCGTCCCGCCCTCGCCGCGCCCCGACACCCTTGCAGCCGCTCCGCTCACAGACTCGGGCACCGGCGGACGCGCGGCCCGCAATGGGTGGATGGAATCGCCAGAGCGGGTCGAACTGCCGGCGGCCTTCGAAGATGTCAACGTCGACGTCCTCGTCCAGCTCATCGGTCCGTCCTGCTCTGCCTGACCCCGCGCCCGCTCACGCCCGCCATGCAGCCGATATGATGGAACGCCTGATGACGCACAACGACCAAATCCCACTCCTACCGTGCGTACCCGCCCACGCCGCGTCCGCCCCCCGCCCACACCGCCTTCACAGCGAATCTCTCACTCGCTTCCACTCTCGTGTCGCCCCCACGATCTCCGTCGTCGACTATCTCCGACGCATTGTCCGATTCACCAAAGCCGAGGTGCGCATCTGCCGCACCCTGCGCCCGAGGGCCCGAGCTCACCCCACCGTCCAGCGCGTATGTCTGCTCATCACACTGCACTACATCGATCAAATCTCTGTCCGAATGCCCGCCTTCGTCCTCTCTTCCCTCACCTGTCACCGCTTCGTCATTTCTGCCATATGTGTGTCCAGCAAGTGTCTCTGCGATGTTTTCTGCAGCAACACTGTCTACGCCAAGGTCGGCGGCATTTCCGTTGCAGAATTAAACGTGCTCGAGCGCGAGTTCCTGCGGATCACCGAATGGAAACTCACAGTGAGCACTGTTCTTCTTGCCCTTTCCTGCTTCCCCCCGGCTGCAGGGCACGCCTCGCCTTCGCGTTGCTACGTGTCTCAAGTGCCGTACCACGAGCGCAGCCGACGAACGTGTGCATTCGCCTCCTTGCACCGCGGCTATATGTTCAAGCCTACGCCGCGTCGACCGTCACGCTTACCCTCTCCGCCCAGTGCACACGCGACGTCCTGCAAGAATACTACGTCAACCTCGTCCGCACCTTCAGCCACGGCACCTACGTTATCGCCGACGCGCATTCCTCCAGCAGCGGCCTCTCGGACAGCGACGCGGACATGGACGACGAGCCCTCGCTGCCCGGCTCCCCGGTCCCGGCCTCAGTCCCGGCCTCGCACGCGCCCCACCCGCGCGGGGGCACCATCCTCGTCGACACCGCGACGCTCGTGCCCCCGGACGCGCCGCAGCAGGCGACGGCGGAGCAGAACCTCGCCTTCGCCGCGCTCCAGCGGCAGCAAGCGCACGCACAAGCGCATGCTCAGGCCCAGGCCCAGGTGCAAGCGGAGGCACTGCGTGGTCGCCCGGACACGGACACGGACGCAGACATGTCTGCGTAGCACGGCCGCCGACGGATCCGATGGGGCAAAGGCTACAGCGCCTCTTCGCGATCTGCTTATCGCGTGCGTTCGGCGCGGAGGAAGAGGACACGGGTGATTATATCACTTCATGCCGCCCCCTAACCAGCGTAGTTACGCAGCAGTGCGGAGATCGCGGACGTGCTTGTTCCAGCGTTGCTCAGGGGGCGGCGTTCCTGCCCCCCATGTCCAAGCGGTGGCCTCCGCAGCGGCGAGGGACGGGGTGCAGGACGGTCCAGGACACCTGGACCAGGACCCCCGACATCTCCCTCAGAGGCCGTTGGCGGTTTCCGGACATTTTCGCCGGTCTGGGGGTGCCTATGCCGTGGGGCGCTTAGGCCCAAACGGACATTTTCCGGAAGGCGGGGGGTCGATCCCGTGGTCGATGGTCCGGACAGCCGGTCAGGCAGGCTGAGGAGGCCGTTGGCACCTGTATATAGGACGTAGCGCCGGTACACCAGAAACCAGTTACCTTTGTGACTGATGCCTTGTGACTGATTTCGCCAGCACGCTGGCCAGGTAAGTAAAGGTTTATAGCCATTTGAAAGCGGTCCTTGTGGTTGTAGCTTGGCACACAAATCAGACCATTATGGCATCAATCAATGCCTGCACAGTGACTACGAGTTGTCGGGCGTCTCTTAACGTTCCCGCGCCGCGCTAGTCGCCGAATCGCCCGCGCGACTCGAGGTCTGTCCAAGGGTCTTGACGAAAGCGAGGTAGAGGAGGTTCGCGCGCAAAACCGCAATACACGAGAATGAGAGCGAGAGGGGAAAAATAGCGCGGGAATCGGGTGCCCCGGAAATGCGAAGATAGGACCGATGGGGCCGACGGATGGCTACAATGCGTGGCTGGGTGCGGCGGTGGGAGACAAAACAAAAAAGGGTTCTGGGTGAGCATAGTGGAGGGTAACTCAGAAAAACTCGACTCAAATATGGCGCAGCACGGAAAGTTATCAGTAAGACGGGACGAGCGCGAGAGGCCTGCTCAACTGACAGCAGCACGGAAAGGCTAGGCTCTGCCCGATGAGAGGGGCTTATGCCGCGCATACTCATCGGGTGACCGTCAGAGGCCGCGGACCCGGGCTGTAGCGTTGGGCGGAGACGCGTCGGGACGCGGGGAGAACGTCACGGTGCGCGCACGCCTCGGAGGGCACACCGTGCTGCGCGCGCGCACTTCCCGGAGGGCGCGCGGTGGCTGGACGAGCGTAGTGAGCTCGTAGCGTCCGCTCCTTGGGATGAACCGTCGTCGCGACGCATGGTCCGTGTTGATCAAACGGTAATATATATCAGCGGCATCGTCGGCACGCTCGTCTGGCCATTGGGTACGGGCTGGTGCCGGGGCACTCCCCGGGCGAATCAACTCTCGTTTTAAACCACTAATTATCAAAGCTATAGTCGACCACTCCTAATCTCTTCCAAGAGCTCTCTTCTCCATGGGCGGTGAAGATGATGACGGAGAGGCGACGGGCTCCGAGGTCATTGGCGCTTAGATCCTGTTGTGCTCTCGCTTGATTATCGACGTTGGACATGGTGTAGGGTGCTCATATGTGCACATTCACAGCTGTTGTAGCTACGTAATGTCTTTCTGGTGTCTCATGAACGAAAATTCGCTCTCCATAGGCCGTTTCCAGCTGCATCCGGACATTTTGACCCCATCGGCAGGCCGTTTCCGAAAATCCGGACAGAATCACGCTCAGGGCGCTGAGGCCATGCTCAATCCGGACACAAAAGGGCCGGCCGGAGGCCGTTTCTGACGGACACTGCAGGCGATTTTTGAAAAATTTGGCAACGGCCTCTGAGGGAGATGTCGGGGGTCCTCCTGGACCTCACATCAATCAGGTCCCCTTAGCCTGGGGCACGGGGGGGGATGGCCCGGGCTAAGGAGACCTGAATCCGTGCTCCCGCGCATGTTTGAATAATGTCCTCAATAAACCCGAGGCAGTTTCCCTGAAGGGAAGTATTCGAACGCCCTCCCTTCCAAGTCCCCCAGCCCATCACGTGTCCCCATCCTTCAGATCTCCCATCAGTCCGCGTTATCTCTCCTGCCCCCGCACGCGTTATCTCCCGCGCCCACGCCCACGTTATCTCCCGCGTCGGCGCCGCGCGCCTCCCTGCCCCGCCACCCGTGCTCGCTGTGCCCGACAGTGAGCTCGCTGTACCTGCACCCTGCCTCCCCCTCCTCTCCGTTTCCCTCCGTTCTTTTTGTAATCTACTTGTATTCACAATGCGCACCTAATGGTACACAATTCAATGGCCACACCTTCCTGGGTGTGCCTGCACTGAGCCCTCAAACCTCCCAAAATGCGTGCAATACAGGAACATATACAAGCACTCAAATGATCGGCTAAGTGCTGCATCAGATAGTTGTAGATGAGAGCTACTCTATCATAAAATCGCAGGTGGATAGCTAGAGGGGTGCAGGTATGATGTCATATGTTATTTCAGAATGACATACCCCACAGTGATATGGTATATGCATATATCGTCTTATGTACACCCCGAATCGTACCTAGAGGTCATTCAGAGCGCGTTGCAAAAAGAAGCAAGTGAATAAACGATGTCGTGGTGAGGATATGACATATGCACAGAAGGGGGAGTTGGCTCGAAAATGCGGCCTTCATATGTTTTTGTGTGGACCTCTGATCACTTCGCATCTTGTTGCATTACGTTTATATGTATATGGAGAGCTCAGATCGTCAGTTGTATGCTTATCGGTGAAGGATTGAATACAGGCCATGATATGTCATTATTCTATGACATAGAGTATAGCGAGATAGCATGCGCTCCGATTGTTATTATGAAAAGCGGAACAGAACGGGGTGTTCTTCTGCTCAACGATGCAGAAAGAATATTGAAGAATGGTCGAGAAGTGGTTGAGATATGTCAGATGGGTCTAGAACGGCAGGTTGCACAAAGGACGCCCTTGAACCACCTACACTACTTTGCACACTTCAAGCTCATCTGACATATCTCAACCACTTCTCGACCATTCTTCAATATTCTTTCTGCATCGTTGAGCAGAAGAACACCCCGTTCTGTTCCGCTTTTCATAATAACAATCGGAGCGCATGCTATCTCGCTATACTCTATGTCATAGAATAATGACATATCATGGCCTGTATTCAATCCTTCACCGATAAGCATACAACTGACGATCTGAGCTCTCCATATACATATAAACGTAATGCAACAAGATGCGAAGTGATCAGAGGTCCACACAAAAACATATGAAGGCCGCATTTTCGAGCCAACTCCCCCTTCTGTGCATATGTCATATCCTCACCACGACATCGTTTATTCACTTGCTTCTTTTTGCAACGCGCTCTGAATGACCTCTAGGTACGATTCGGGGTGTACATAAGACGATATATGCATATACCATATCACTGTGGGGTATGTCATTCTGAAATAACATATGACATCATACCTGCACCCCTCTAGCTATCCACCTGCGATTTTATGATAGAGTAGCTCTCATCTACAACTATCTGATGCAGCACTTAGCCGATCATTTGAGTGCTTGTATATGTTCCTGTATTGCACGCATTTTGGGAGGTTTGAGGGCTCAGTGCAGGCACACCCAGGAAGGTGTGGCCATTGAATTGTGTACCATTAGGTGCGCATTGTGAATACAAGTAGATTACAAAAAGAACGGAGGGAAACGGAGAGGAGGGGGAGGCAGGGTGCAGGTACAGCGAGCTCACTGTCGGGCACAGCGAGCACGGGTGGCGGGGCAGGGAGGCGCGCGGCGCCGACGCGGGAGATAACGTGGGCGTGGGCGCGGGAGATAACGCGTGCGGGGGCAGGAGAGATAACGCGGACTGATGGGAGATCTGAAGGATGGGGACACGTGATGGGCTGGGGGACTTGGAAGGGAGGGCGTTCGAATACTTCCCTTCAGGGAAACTGCCTCGGGTTTATTGAGGACATTATTCAAACATGCGCGGGAGCACGGATTCAGGTCTCCTTAGCCCGGGCCATCCCCCCCCGTGCCCCAGGCTAAGGGGACCTGATTGATGTGAGGTCCAGGTGGTCCAGGAGGCGAGGTGGAGGACGCGAGACCCAAACAGGACAGGACGACAGACATTAAATTAAATTAGAGCCAATACTGATGTGTTGTTTCTATTAGTGGTACTGTAACAAGATAGCTGTATACATTGCGGGTAACCCGGAACCTAGGACCTGGAACGAGACGCATCTAGCAACTTAGCGAGCTCGATAGGAGGACCGAGGAAGGGAGGTGTTGACCCGACCCGACCCGGCTGGATGGAGCAACAAGGCAGACTGATCACACGAGGGTGGAGTGGGTTGTAAGGAAAGGTTGCAAGTAAATAAGAGAGACAGAACAAGGGGTTGCAAAGGAGCGTCCGTGGTCGCGATCCTACCTACCTACTACAGAACGACGACGTAATATACAGACCAGCCAGGGCAGAAACGAGCGAGTACCGTGGACCGTGGGTCGTGGGTCGGAACGCGGCCCGGGAAGGGCAGGGGGTAGGAACGAGGGAGTGTGGGTGCGTTGCGGATATCGATGTGCGAGAGTGAGAGCGGATCCAGTCAAAGGAAGGTGCGGGGGATGACGGGCCAGAACGAGGGGGCGGATGTATACGAACGGTGAAGCCAAAATGGCGGACGGCGGGGCTAGACGGGGCTGCAGCTATGACAACGAAGACGACGCAGCGGACGGGTTCGTGGGGTACTACGTCCAACCAATGTATTCTCGACGACAGGATTATCGTACAGGCAGTTGAGACATTGGTGGCTTGGAGAGTACGCTACGGTTGGAGCCCGACAGGCAAGTTGTCTAAGCGGGAGAGGTGAGGGGTGTGGTGGCAACGGCCCGGTGTCGTGTGATGAGCTAACGCGACAGATACGGGCGAAGAGGAGGGTACTTGGATTACGGGCAGCAGGGGGAACTATACATGGGAGCGATGGATGCGGGTTGCGACAGACAGTGCCAACAAAGGAAACCGGGGCAGAGAATGTGTGCAGTCAGAACGACAATGAAGGAACGAGTCTCGAGTGTCCTTTCGAATCACGGAACCGTACATCGACGTGCCCGTCGATGCAGTACCAATACAGCGCGCGAATTGGCGGATCGCCGCGCAGTCGTGCGCAAAGATTGTTGAGATCAACGTGTACGCCGAAGTGTTGACGCAGTGACGATGACGACGGAAGAACGAGACTGGGGCCTTCTGCAACCTCCGCATCCAAGGCCCGCTCAGCGACGAAGGGCAGAGAGCATCTTCGCGAGTGCGTTGATCTGGCCCTTCTGCACCTTACGCGGAGACCCATCAGGCTCCACAGCTTCCCGTTCCCTATTGCCGTCGCCACGGTCGAGGTCGGTCGTACTGGTCGCCGCATCCTGGCGCTGGCCGAGAGGAGATTTGGGATGCATGGGACGCTCGTTGATCGTGTCCAAAGTGAGGTCCTTTGGTTTGTTGGCCCGCCGCTTGCGGGCAGGCGGACCACCAAACTTCGCGTCGTCGGGGTTCAGGTACATCTGACGGGGCAGCTGGTCCAGCTCCCACGGAGTACCGGTAACGACTATAATAAACCGGTGAGTGAGAACGCCAAGAATGGTTATCTGGCCAAGCCACGTACACTTCACATTGGCCGGCATCTGTATCGGGTTGCCTTGGGAGTCGACCGTCATCCGGCTGCCTTGGCTGCGCCAGCTCTGACCAGAGACACTAGTGGCGGCGGTCGATACACTGCGAGTGCTGTTGTTGCTGTACCTCGTGAACGCCGACGTCGACGTGCCAGTGCTGGACATAGAGCTTCTCCAGTTGGTAGACGCCATTGAACTGGCGCTTGAAGCGAGGGGCCGCCCGCTACGGGTACTGGAAGGGGAGACACCGCGCTCGGATCGCTTGTCACCGCTAGCCACAAACGAGCCGTTGTAGCGACGCTCGGGACTTCCACGCGGGTGCGAGGAGCGGAAGGGCGAAGCTGATGAAGGACCCCACGTGGCACTGCCATTGGGACTGGTGGTGTACGGAGAGTTCTTGGCACGACGACCGCGACTGTAGCTCGCATCGTCGTGGAAGTCGCGCTCGCGATCGAGGGTCACGGTATTCGGCGTTCGGGCAGGCGGCGAGGAGGGAGCGTTCAAGCTCATAAGCAGGTTCGTGACATTGTTGACCGTCTCGGACTTGTGCTTGAGAGGCTCAGTGGGCAAAGGTGGAACATCCTCGACCACTGACTTCGCAGCAGAGGCACTGCTGTTCTTACCGAAGGACAGCTTCCACTTGGACGACTTCTTGGAGATCGAGGGAGTCGTGGGGCTGGCCGATGGGGCTGATGCGGCTGCAGCAACGGGAAGGAGCGACAAAGGCGGCATGGCCATACCGGGAGAGATGGGGTACTGTGGAAGACGAACATCCGGAGCGGGGGACATCTGCGAGATTGAGGGCTGACGCGACGTCCGAGAGATCTCGCGCGCGAGCGCCTGTGAGGCTTGCGCAAGAGTGTCGAGAGTCACGTCGTGAGCAGACGAAGGCGAGATAGGGGACACCATGTTCGACACGGAACCCTTGCCCTTGCGTGCACCCCGCTTCCGTCGCTTGTGGGTGGAGGCCGAGCGCGAGTTCGACTCACCCTCCACCTCCGCATCGTGGTCGTTATTGTCGTCATGGTCGTTAAACTGATCCCCATATGTGCCCTCCTCCTCAATCTTGGTGTCGGACATCGGAAGATGAGCACTTGTGGTCTCAAGTTGGTGCTCAAAGGCAGGTCCCAGAGAAGGTGCCCGAGACAGGTTGCGAGATGCGCGGTTGGACATCCGTTCGCCGGCAACGATAGAGTTGCGCAGGGAAGGACGGCGAGAGTGGGGAATGGAGTGAAGACGGTGGCCCTGAATGGATGACATCGAAATGGTGCGGCCGTGGCCTTGGTGCGAGGGGCCGCCAAGGAGAGTAGGGAGATCCTTGATCCAGTTCCCGAAGCCGTGCGCAGAGATCCGCTTGGAGTCGTCCTTCGGGTCATCCAAGATGCAGAAGACGTTGTTGGCCAAAAATTCGGCAACAGGGAGGGTCATTCCCGAAAAGCGCTGCATGAGGAAGCTGACGGGCTGGAGGCGGTAGCTCTGGAAGGACGAGCACACGCCTAGCGTAGTGTCTGTCCAAGGGTTATAATGGTACAACCTACAACAATATTTAGGTAGGTTCTCTGTTATATGCGCGGTTCACTCACATATTGATAAGCACGATACCAAGTGACCAGACGTCGGCAGCTCGCGGAGAATAAGTAGGGTGTAGGTTATTACGGCATTCTAAAATTTTACACGGTGAGAATGTCTTAACGGTAGTGTTCATGCAACGTACCGAAACTCATGTAGGGGGCGCTGCCACAATCCATATCCGCCGACTCGACATCGGTGGTGGAAAGGCCGAAGTCTGTGAGCTTGACGACGACCTTGCGCTCCGTCCGTCCGTCGGAGAGCGTTGTCCAACCATCCGTTACGATAAAGTTCTCGGGCTTGATGTCGCGATGGAACACAGAATGATCGTGGCAGGTGGCGACGGCATCGCACATCTGTGAGAACATGGATGCGACGAGGCGCAAGCGCTTGCGCGAGAGCAACTGTGAAGGGTTGAGGGAGGAGAGGAGGCTTGGCGTGGGCGGCGTGCGTGAGGCACAACTTGAGTCCGAAGTTGATGGCGAGGTCGACAGGTCGGTCGTGGCGGGGTCGGTGTCGTAGTGGTCGCGGGCTTGTTCGAGGAAATAGAAAAGATCTTCACCTGGCACGAACTCGAGCAAAAGAAGCAAAAAGGAAGGGGTCTCGAGCGTGCGATGAAGCGTGACGATGTTTGGGTGTGCCGGAAGCGACTGGTGGACAGTCGCCTTCAAAGAACAACAGTCAGCGATCGAGCCTCAAGGAAATGGTGCATATATGCGCTCTTACCTCGAATAGCTGAGCTGCGAGAGCCTCCTCGTCGAGGTTCGCTTTCGACAGCACTTTGACAGCGTATTCGCGGCCATATTCCGTAGACCGATTGCCGGGTTCCTCGTCGAAGTCCATACGTCCGAGGGCAGTGGGGTGTCCATCATCCGAGGGCTGGGGGCGCGACAGAACTTCGCGCACGAGGTACACAACAGCGTAACTGCCGGTGCCCAACTTCCGAACCACCTCAAACTCCGTCGCCGGTTCATCGTAGTCAGGTCGCGGCTCAGACGAGCTTATCGGGACTCGGTAGATGGCCTCGCCCTGGAGATACAACCCTTCTCCGACCAGGTCTCCTTGTGAGAGGACGTCGACGATGGTGGAGGACAACGAAGACTGGCCGCTTGAGCGGCTGTCGTACGACGGGAGGTTGGCACGGAGGGGGTGCGGTGAGCGAGGGACGGGGCTGGGGAGCTGGCCAGGGGAAGAAGTGAGAGGTGAGCGATGGATGAGCTTGCCAGGGGTGGTGGAGATGGGAGACGGGAGGGGGGAGGGGTACGTGGAAGCAGTGGCAGACGAGGAGGGGGAGAAGGCATGAGGAATCGAGATGGATGTTACGGGGACGTTGGGATGGGGGCGGGGGACGACGATCCGGTCATGAACGGCGAACTTTGCGAGTCTGAGAGAGCCATTTCGGTGGTCGTCTTGCTCTCTGTCTCTGCCGGAGGCGGGTGCGCGCTTGGAGGAAGACAGGGAGAGTGGGGGGAGCTGGACTGGATACTGCAACATTAGAAGGAGCTAGGAGTCGTAGGCCGGGGAAGACGGTTCTGCGCTCAGGTCTTTCTCAAGAGAGAGAGTCGGGCGAGAGGTCCAGGGGGAGGGGGCAGGCTACAGACGGGCGAGAGCTGGCTCGATATGCATGCAGAGAGGCGGGGGGTGGGCGGAACCTGACCAGTCGACGGGGGAGTGCTCTCCGACGAGCTCCTGAGGGACGCACGGGAACTCGGACGCCCCAGGACGTCTGCAGGGGAGACGGGAGCCTGGCTTGGGGAAGCGATAGGCGGGCAGACCTGTGGGAGATGGCAGCGGGAGGCAAAGCTGGGGCGGGGATTGAAATGGGCGCGGCAGGATAACGGGCGCGAGGGAGCACATGGCGTCAGACGCGAGTCGATCGAGGGGGGCGAGTGGCGGACACTCACCGCGGGACGCTGCTGCTCCGACAACCACAGAGCTTGGGGGCCGGGGGAGAAGGGGGAGGAGGGAAGAGAGAAGACGGCACGAGGAGATTAGGCTAGGTCTATGGGGGATGGGCACGGCTTGCGCAGCACATGGTCTTCCCCTTCCACGCAACCACGCGCCTTCTTCTACCATTCCTGAGTTCGCCCAATATTATTCCTGCTTATGCCCCGGCTTATTCTCAGTGCGGTGCACGCCGTTTCAATACCATCAGCCCCCATCAATCCATCCATCCACCCACCCGTCTCTATTCCCGTCCGCGTGCTCCCAAGCCCATGTGCCTCCCTATCACCCCCTCCGGCCATCCCTCCCCCGCGACCCACCCGCCCCCACCGCTGCCCGCCACGTACGCACCGTCCTGGTGCGCTCCCCGCCCATCGAGTGCGGCCGACGAGCCCCGTGCCGCCCACCCGCCCCCTCCGCCGCGCGTGCGCGCGCGCCGGGACCGCCTGAGAACCGCCCAGGACCGTCCTTGTGCTCGTCCTGATCACGCTCCCGCCCTCTCTCACCACACCACACGACCGTTCGTGACAGTCTCCGCTCGCCCGGACGGCCCTGTCAAAAGTCTCATCCGTTACATAAAGTCGCCGGTGCTCAGCCTCCCCAGCCCAACGCCCACGCCCGCCTCTGGGCGCGTTCTGGGGCTCATCTATACGAGACGCCGCTGCGCGTCCGGTGCGCCATATGCTCCCCGCGAGCGCGCCAGGCACCTCCGTGATCCACAGCACGATCTCATCTCTGCAGCGGTGTCGCCCTCGCGCCTGCAGGTCCTCGGGGCGGGTGCGGTGCGCCTGTCCCAGGCTGTCCGCCTGCTCCCATGCAGCTGCTTGGCGACAAGGTGCTTGACGGTGTCGCACGCGCGCACAAGACGTCGTCCCTCCAACGTCCGTCCGACTGACCGTTCGCAGGCAGCGATCCAGATTCAGATCCTCGCGAGCCTCAGGCCGCCGGCAGCGCTCCTTCTGGAACGCAGCCCGCGCGGGGCGTATCCCCGTGTCGAAGCGTGTGCATGCTGCGTTCCTGCTTCGAATTCTTCCACCCCCCTCCAGCCTTTCCCGACGTCCTCCCGCAGAGGACCCTCCAGCATGACGTGCGGGCGGTGCCCTCTCCAACCCAAATACTCTGAAAGCCGGTTTATCTGTCCGGACGGCGGCTCGGGAGGAGATCCTCTTCTCAACCCGAGACTTCCGTTAACTGAAGCGCCGGTAAGACGCCCAATACGGACGAGACCAAAGACACCGGCAGCTGAGGGCGCCCACACGTTCAACTCGCGTCTTCGGATGAGCCTACGCGTTACTTTGCCCTGCGCCCACCAGTTCAAGGACGAAGAAGCACGAGGCGAGACGCTTGCAAGCGAAATGAGCACGGCTTCCATCCATCACTTGCGTCAACGCATGAACTTAGGGCACGGAGACTCTAGTCCAGATAACGCCAGAACTGTCGCTCGCCGGTCGTTCTACACAGCATAAACTTACCGATCTCCGGAGGCTGGATTGGAACAGGTTGCAGCGAACTGCAAGGTGGTTACGTGATATGCCACTATCTTTTGTTCGCGCTGCGCGAGGCCACGACGTGTTGATTGCAACCGAACCGATGTATCCGGAATGAACGAAGGTGAGAAAGCCGCCTGGTGTCCGCGTCGACCCGCGACAGAACGCTCTCTTCAACTGCTTGGACTGATGTGCACGGCGGAAAGGGCTCCAGTGATAGTAGCCGAAGGGCTGTCATACACGCTGCAGAGCTCGACGGGTGATCCGATTCCGCAGGCATGTTCACGAGTCGTGCTTGCGCAGCGCGTTCTGTCACCAGGTCGGAGGTTAATCTGGCGAGACTTATCGAATGCTGTCAATTATGGTAAGGACTTATCGTACTTCGAAGTAGGTTTATCCAGACACTTACGACATGTGTAAATGCGGCCCCGTCGCGGCCACCCTACACCTCCTCGACATCCTCCTCTTCCGCGCCATCGTCCGCCGTGTCCCCATCGAGCACGCGCTTCCACCGCCGCTCCACCTCCAACCCGTCTTGTTCGCCCAACACTCCGCGCGCCCTAGCGACGACCGCAATCGCCTCCTTGCCGTCCCCACTCCGCAGTAGCCATGCGGCCCACGCGGACATCGCCGCCACCCCGTCGCAGCGCCGCCAGCGCTCATAAATGACCTCAAGCACACGCCGGTCGCCGCCAAAATAGTCGGCGCCAGAACCCCTCGGATCGTCACCGGCGGTATCTGCTGCACTTGGAGCACCACCTCCGCTGCGCGCGTGTGACGCGGGCGCGGGCGAGGTCTCCTGCGCGAAGAGCTCCGCCCACACCCGCGCTGTTGGCCGGTACGCGGTGCCGATTTTCTGTACGCGCGCGAGGCGCGCCTCGAGCTCCGCGTCCCTCTCCGCGTTCGACGCGCGAGTCCCCACACGGAGAGAAGGCGTGCGAGGGCTCGAGATCGCGCGATCGGGCGTCATCGCGGGGACGCGGGTCGATCGAGGCGCCATCGCCGACGTGGAGCTTGGCCGTGGCGGGGCGTGCGGGTGATGCGGCAGCGCGCGGTTCGACGCTGCCGCGTACCGTATCAGGAGCTCCTCGTGGATCGCGCCCGCCACGACCGGTTCCCGGATAAGCTGGCTCTCGTGCAGCAATTGCTGTGCAGAGGGAGACGCGAGCGAGGACCGCACCGGTACCGGTAAACGTTAGTGTATGCGCAGGGAGGCACGGAGCGAAGGACTGCGCACCTCGAGGAGCTCGACCTCTGCGGTCGCTTCTGGGTCGACGAGCAGATTTCCTTCCTTGGTTCCTGGGACCGCGGAAGAAAGGGACAGAAGACGTGATAGGCTGTGCGACTCGAGACCCCACAACCAAATTTTCTGACATCCTTCGCCCTGGACTTGTCGTCGCGCGTCGTCCCATGCACGTTTGACGGCTTCGGGCTCGGCAAACTGGCGTTCGGCGTCTAAACGTGCTTGCCATACGGTTGCGCTTGCGGGTGTCTTGGTAGTGTGCCTACGTGAAGCGCGAAGGATTCCGTCAGGCGTGTTCACCTTGGGGGGCAGTAAAGCAGATCCAAGGGACGCGTGATATGTCACGAGCAACCGTATGTGTGCCGCCACTAGTACAGGTGGAGCCGGGCTGGTGAGCTTGTGGATCGTAAGATGCAGGGACGTGATCAAGTAGGCTTTCTGCGATAGAACATGTGAGGCATTAGCATTTGTACATGGTAGGTGCACACATCGGAAGAATATGGAAGAACGCAATCGGCCTTAATGTGGCGCGGGTCCCATACGACAAAGTGGAACATGAAACGAGTGTGGGGATAAAGTGCGCAGAAGACTGCGCCAAGACGACTGAATGTTCAACTCGTGAAGGGATCAAGCATTGCAACAACGGCGTCATGGGAGACAGGGCTATCGGACCAAAAAAAGACAAGGACTCACCAGGCTGTTATCAACGTCCTTCTCGCACCACTCTAGTAGGAAATCCGAGTACACGTCGGCGAGGCCTGGAACGCCATCATCCACGGCCTTTCTCACGTTCGCCGAAAGTTGCTATTCGCAAACTTCAATGCTTCTACGAGCGGCTCGCCGGAAAGATCAGGGGTAAGTCGCCGTGTTGAGGATAATTTTATCGCGGCAGGGTGAGAAGGTAGAGTCTTGTGAAGGAGATCATGCAGGTGATCGAGGAGCGATTCTTTGAGGGGAGGAGGTGAAGGGTATGTCGATATTAGTTCATGAAGTGCGACGAACATTTCGACCTTGGTTATCGCTGTGACGAGGGTATCAGTATATGTAATACAGCAAAGAACTAGGTGCAGACCCTTGACCGCGCTCGAGATGACCGACCGCACAATCGCCCCGTTCATGATTTCCCTCCGTGCGGCTTCGTCTTCATCAGCTTCCTCTGGGTCGACGTCCATGGGCAACGTGTTGCCAACAGCCTCCGCATCTTCGTCTCCCAGCCCGGCCCAAGGGTCGTTCGCTCCACCATCCGTACCCGTGGCGTGGTCCGCTCCCACCTCCTTGCCCTTTCCCTTGACGTCGATCCCTAGGACTCCCCATCGCCGGCGCAAACTTTCCACGAACCCGAGCTCCATTCGCACGTATTCCCGCCACATCTCGACGCTGTTGGCGTTCAATCGGAGGCCCCGTTGCAGTAGTGCCCGCGCGGCCGAGGGAGAAAGGTGCTCCAACTCGTGGGACGCAGCGAACACGTAGAGAGACGGCACACCGGGGTGGAGTTGCAGGGCTCTGGATGCGTGAGACCGCGGGCGTTTGAGGCCGGGAGGTGGGCATATGAACGCAGGGACATGAAGAAGCTACTCACCTTGCAGTGATACGCCCCACTAAAGACCTCGCGCCCTCCTTTTTCGCGACTTGGATGTATTGGATCCACAAACCCACATCACCCTTGAACTTTTTCAAGGTGCGCTCAAAGATCTGGAACTGCCGTCGAACGAGGGCGTAGTCGGAGATAGTAGGCGAACCCTTTTCGAGGTCTGGGAGGAATGGCACCGCATGTCAGAATATCGAAAGATGCCAGGGAAGAAAAAATTGCATACTGAGACGTTTGGCACGCTGTCTTCGTAATGTCTCCAAGCTCATCTCGTAGGTTGCATAACGGAGGAAGTCGCTCTTCTTCGGAATCCGACGAACAAGTGCAGTTTCGAACGCAGTGCGTTTCTGCATGATCTGCTTTGCTTCTTTCTGCATGTAAGTTTCTGACAGTCAATTACAACATAGTTGTTGGAATACGAGTACAGGGTGTATGCGGTATACATACTTGAGTGAAGAGACCTTTCTGGACGAGGTCCTTCAGCTCTGCGAGCATCTGCTGGGAGTTAGCGACGCTTGTATTACTCAAGTACGCGACTCGTACCTGCTCTTGCTGGAACTGTACGCGCTCCATGACGGGCAATTACTTTTGGAGATCTCGGGAGGGCGAGTGAAGGAAGGACTGATGCAATTTGGGCGCCTCTCGCTCGAAGAAATTCTGGCGGAGGTCACGTGCGCTTAACGTCATCCCACTGCGTCTGACTTTGAGGCCGAGACAGATTCCGACAAGCGGATTCAAGACGGGCAGTTCGTCTCGTGCTGACGAGTGCTTGGTGCTCTACGAATCCGCAGACTCAAGAAGGAGCCAGTTAAATGATAGAGTCTGCATGCCATGTGTCCCACCAAAGGCGCGCAGGCGAAGGGAGCACGTGCAATGCGGAGTTTTCGGCACGCAACGATTTGAGTTCCGGCCTATCAACGGAGGGCTGAGGCGCTGCAGGCGCTGCTACTCCTCTGCTGCTGCTCCGCCCCTCTCTGTCCACATCCACCTGCGACATAACTCTGCTACAATGCCAGCCAAAGCCCATCGCCCCGGCATGGTCCGCACACACTCTCGTACTTCCTCTGGTGGTTCTTCTAAGGCCGGTCTCAACCTCCAATTCACTCAGAAGGACCCACCACCCCCGCGCACGGGCGATAAAGCGAAGAAGTCCTCTCACATGCATCACGAGGTACGTCGCCATATGTTCTACAGGACGATCAGCACGCCAACGATGGCCGTATGGCATTCTGTTCGCGTCTTTACTGCATTCAGCCCATCGCGCGCGTCGCCAGCGCGCACCTCATGCGCTCCAACAGCGGCGTCCGCGTGCACTCAAGAGAGAACATCGCCGCGGCCGTTCGTCGGGCCCCGACCCCTAATGCCGCCGCCAAACATAATGGGGCTACGGCCAAACAGAAGGTCGACTTTTCTATATCAAGTCCCGAGGAAGAGGGTGATGATGACGAATGGGTTTCGAGCGAGAGCGGCGCCGCGACCCCGAACAATGAGTCCGACCAGGAGCCCACACCTATCGAGCAAGCTCAAAAGCGACTCGTAGCCCTCGCTGCGCCTTCTAAATCGTCTCAGCAGCTGAACGCTTCGGTCGGTCACGATGTCGCGACTCCGAAGGCCGCCCCACCTTCGCTGCCTCGTGTTGATACGGCACGCCAGCTTCCTGTCACTCCGACGGTGCGTCCCGTATCGGCCCAGGAGCAGAATACGGGGTCCGAATCTGCAGCAAGGCCAACGCAGGAAGATCACCTGCGCCCCCAAGTTGAAATCCAGATTTCAAGTGCCACACCGCCGGTGAGCAAGGCCCGCTCAGAAACGCACTCTCCTCCACGTCGTTCTCCGGATATCGACAACGCCCGCAAGCGACAATCCATGACGCGTCCACCCTCCACGCATTCCATCACCTCCCCGGTGACTTTACGACCACACCCTCTCATCCGAGGAAACTCGTATGGTCAAGGCGCCCTTGCCCCTCCTGGACTTGCCCCACTGGCCACTGTACTGCCAGACTCTGCCTCCGGTCAGTTGACCACCGCTTCCAATTCTCCTACAAGTCTCCGTGCCGCTTCCCCCACGAGCATCCGCACCGTGTCGGGATCACCGAATCTATCTTCCCCCGCCTCCTCACAAGCCCATCGGCAGCTCCGACGCACCTCCACCTCCTCCGTTGCATCGAGCGCGACCATGCCCGTCGGTCCATCCGCCAGCGAGAAGGTTGGCCGATCAAACCACGATCGGAATCGGACGATGTCCACCATCTCGTCCAGCTCCTCTATCGCCGCTCTGACCAACTTCACTCTGCGATCCGCCCCATCCCCCACCCGCACACCCATCATGATCACATCCCACTTCCCCCCGCAAGATCAGAACGCCACTTTGGAGACGATTCACCCGCTATTGCCTCCACCCTACCTCAGCGCACATCTCACTGTCCTGGCGTATCGAAACCCCATCGCAGAGTCATATGACAGGGTCATCCGGGCGAAGCATCGCAGATGACGGGATTGGCGGCGAGAGTTGAAGATACGACCTTCTTTCCGGTATGTCGCTTCCCTGCAGCTGAGCTTCTGGTCGGGACGCTCATCATTTCTTCAGACGGACACTCGTATAATAGTGTACATCAGACATGCTTGCTGTCTGGCTTTCTAGCCACCCGTAATATTTATCTGCTACTGTAATTCGGATCTCCTTCTTTTGTTTCCGCTTTCGTTCGACTAACTATGATAGTCTGCCTCGAGTCTATGCGAGCCGGCCTTATCGCGTACGCGTGTCAGCTGCTTGTGGCAAGAAGCTAGAAGAACACGCCGCTCAACTGCGCCCACTCACCATGACGACGATGTCCGCAAGCTTTCGCACTATCTCAGCCAAGCCTGGATTCCTCGACCCGAAGGGAACCTCGTCCGCCGACAGTCTCGATTTCGGTGAATGTGTACGTTTTCGCGGAAAGCGCCAACACGTTCTTCCACCGCGTACTGCAGACGCCGATTCCCGTCCAGCGCACCTTATCCGGTACGAGTCCCGTTCCTCCGTCCCGGAAGCTGACGTTTCGGCCCTGCAGGACCTGGCGCAAAGTTTCCGCCGATAACCACGCGCGCCTCCGTCCACGTTGACAAAGTTCCATGTCCCCGGACGGTTCACAGGCCCACGCTCCACCGTCACCGGCCGACCCTCCCTGCGCACGGACCCAGCTCGCGACGGCCACGGCGGATGCACGGCCCAACACAGAACGCTAGACTTCCGCCTTCACGGCTTTGCCGTCTTCCCGTCGTGTCACGCTTCGCAAGCTTCGGCCGCGCTTCGCAATTGAGGCGTCGGGCCTCGTGCCGCTGCGACCGCGCCGTTCTTGACATCCGAGCGTCGGGCGTTGGCTGGGAGCCTCCGACTCTGTCCAGCTCTGTCCTTTACGCGCAGGGAGCACGTTGGACGTGACGTAGCGGATCACAATACACAATACAATGCGGCGCGTGGCATCGGGCGAAGGCGTGGGGCGAGGGCGAAGACGCCCTTCGCAGACGACGGGGCAGGCGCGAGTACGTGTGCGGACGAGGGGCCGCTGTGATGGTGGCATGCTCCGCGCTTCAAATATCGAGGCTAGACTCGGTCAGGAACACAAGACGGCCTGCCTGAATGCGCGGGATGTGAAGGCGGACGAAGACCGGATGTGAAGCTTTAGAGAACTGCCCCACGAGGTCGTGGGGCCCAGCGGGACGATTGCGCTAGAGCAAGTTCAAGCTTCACTTTGTTCTGACAATAGCCGTACCGTTGCGGCGCGTAACGATAGATAGTTCTTGGCTGCATTTTTACATCCTTCTCAGTATTAGTATTCTGTCTTGAAAGCATGAAAGACAGATATATCAGTTCGCTACTCAAGGAACTCGAGGATCCGTATTAATCTTATTGATTGGGAAATTCGCGCCAATGCCCTGTCCAGGAGGCTCTGTCCGGTTGGTTCCGTTATTTCCCAATGCCACAGATCTGCTTAAAACTGAACTGCATAAGCTGGCATGCAAAAACCTCAGGTTCCCGGATAATTGAAGATAGAGGATGGCATCTGATGTGTTTTATATCGCACAATAGTGTGATTGAAACCACGCTCGGTCTTTCAGGGAATTACTACGATATAGAATGTGGAAAAAATGTGAAAAATGAGCTTTTGGATCCCAATGACCACCGTAGGGCTCGAACCTGCAGTCTCCGATAGCAGCTCATCGTAGTCAGACGCGTTGCCATTACGCCAGGCGGCCATGTTTCATTGGATATTTAAATATATTATATATCTATCAAAATTTACTCCTTGTCATTGTACTCTGAGAAACCTTCCGAGTTCTCCACGCCCAGACTAATACAGAGAGGACATTCCCAAGTAGTTGAAACGTTGAGCGGCATGAACCTCCCTAAAGACCCAATCATGAATATCACGGAACGGTCGGTGATTGACAATGATCTCGACCTCCACCTTACTACAATGTAACATGCACACCCTCACACAGGCAATAGCAACAGCAAAAGCCGTGATATCTTCCCATTGTAACTAGGTACACGTACAAAAAACATTTTGCTTCGGCCTAACCGTGGCCATAGTCCGTATACGTCCCCGACATCTATGCAAAATTATACGAAAGCGAATGGAATCTGGTGGAGCGCGACAGCGTGAGCAACCTGATGCACGGCCAGTAGTATATGTGATTTGGCCGCGAAGGTCGTGGATGGGTGGAAGATGAGTGAGATGCAAGGGGAGGTGACGGAGAAATGGGCGCCGCGAACGTAAAGTAAGGTACGGGAAAGCCAACGGGATTGGTTGTACGCGTCCTCACAGATCAAAGTTCCTAGGAGTTGCGGCACTTTAGCCATAGACGCATGCGTCAAGGAGACTGCACTCACGGTCATGTTGAGGTTACCGGACAGGAGACGGTTCTCAAGCACACAGCCGTCCGGAATGTCGATACGCTGACCCTCATTCGCCACCACGATGACGGTGCCGCGGAGCGTAACGTTGCGACCGAAGTAGACATCGCCCGTGACAGTCAGGTGGTCGAGCTCGATGATCTTGGGGATTTTCTTGAAGCGCTTCTGGAACTGAGCAATCTTCTTGAAGTGATCGCCGAGCTTGATGACAGGGGTGGTCTCGAACATGCGCTGAGGGTTGATAATGAGCTGACCGTGCTCAAGCGAGTAGATGTCGGACTTGATGAGGAGCAGGTCCGAACAGCTCTTCACAGGCAGGAAGCGACTACGGGGGACGTTGACACCGTGCGCGTTGTTGAAGTGCTTGATGGCGTCACCGGCGGCGGTCTCGAGCTGAACAACGGCCTGGCCGTCGTCGGTCGTCTTAGGGTTGACGATGATGTCAAGCTCCATGCCCTCAGTCTCCATGACGCGCCTAAGGGCTGTTCGCAGACTGTTACTACACGCCCGTTAACTTGTCAGTGTGAAAGCGTACCCTTGAGGTTGATCCACAAGTTGTTGGTGTTGAAAATCTTGAACTTGCGTACTGTGGCGCCGTCAATGAACGAACACTTGACAACATGCATATTGACGTACCCGACTTGAAGTCTTCAATGTGCTCGTTGGGCACCTGAGCGACCTCGAGCAGACGAATGGTTCCCTCATAGTCGATGAGAGTACCACCCTACATGGTAGTCGTTTCAGCATACGTATGTCATGACGCCTATAACGATCTACGCACCTTGATATCCGCCTTCGTCTTATCCGTAACCTCCATGATGAACTCCGCCTGTGTGTCGATCATGTGTTGGAGAATCTGGTGGTCGACACTACGTACCAACAACTTAGACCGCTTTGATGGCGTAAAGATGGCAATTGTACTCACACTGCACCCAAGTTATCGGAGTTGGACACGAAGAGGTACTCCTTGCCCTCCGCGAGAAGTTGGTCAAGC
Organism: Epithele typhae; assembly: GCF_022376455.1. NCBI lineage: Eukaryota > Fungi > Basidiomycota > Agaricomycetes > Polyporales > Epitheliaceae > Epithele > Epithele typhae. The sequence continues at coordinate 619,968 of NW_025954196.1, read as the reverse complement.
ACGCCAGAGTGCAGGAGCGCGTTGTACAAGTCACCATGGCCAGGGGGGTACCAGTGCTTCTTGTCATCGTCTGCGGTGTGTGGGCAAGGGAGGAGAGTCTCCTTGAAGATACGCGGGTAGCGAGACTGGTTGAAGGTGGTGATGCGCAGTTGCTGGTTCGCGTACTTCTTGATGATGCGAAGCGTATCTTGGTGCGTGTTGAATGACGTCATGAGAATGAGAGGGACGTCGACGCGGTGGGTGGTGTTCAGGTGCTCAATCTGGCGCACGGTCAGGTCAAGGAAGGTCATGTCGTCCTTGACCTCAAGCGCGGACTTTGCGCCGGTCATGCCTGGGCAAGTCGGGTTGAGGACAAGCGAGAGTGTGTATGCGCGAATGACGTACCCATCGACGTTCCAAGACCACCGTTCACCTTCAGCACCGCGAGCTTGTTCAGGTTCTGGGGCGAACCCTGAGGAAGCTTGGTGTAGGGGACGATCTTGTCATCGGAGGGCGACTTGATGCGGTCCCAGTCGCTACATTGGGGAAAGGGACAAGTGAATACGCAGACGCGTGGTGATGAAGGAGACGCGTACAGATCCTGGCGACGAGCACGTTCCGAGAGATAACGGGTGAAGAGGTAGAAGAAAGATTGCATCTCGGTGTCGAAAGCCTTGATTGAACGCGATGCGCCGATCTCAATACAGCGGAGGAAGAGAATATGGAGAGCGAACGCACCTTCTTGGTCTCCGGGTCCTGCACGGTGTTGACGAGCGCGCTGAGCTCGTTGCGCATGGCCTTGGCGGCGACGCCGGTGGTGGAGGTCTTGAAGTCGATGTGAGACGCACCGCGGACGCGGGCGCTGGTGAAGGAGTCGCTCTTGGGCATGAGGGAGTCGGAGGCCATGGTTCTGGGAGGAATGAGCGGGGAACGCGTCGGGGAGGGAGGGGGCACGTACGGCTGGTTGAGACGGACAGGCTTTGTGGTGTTGGTCGAAATGAGAAGGGGGAGGTCCGGGGTGGAGGCGGAGCGGACTGGGGGGAGACGGGGCCGGTGGCGACGTTTATATACGTCGATGGAAATGTCCGAAGCGGGGTGGGGTTGGGGAGGGAATATCGATGTGGTGTCGAGGAACCTGAGCCTGGACGGACTGGAGGGCGCACTCCGCGAGTCCCTGCGGGGAGATTCGTCTCTGCCCGGCGAGGATTCTTCCCGGATAGGCTCGCAGATCGATCGCCGCTGGCCCTCCTGCCCGCCCATTCCGCCCGCCGCCCTTGGGGCTCCCCCGACGGCCCGCCCTCGCTGCTCGCCCGCCGCCTGCGCCCAGTCCTCGTCGCCCCCGAGCGAGAGCCGGCCGATGGCGGACGAGCTCGACTCCGCCTCTGGCCAGTGCACCCCCCGCCGCGCCTCCGCGCACGCCGACCAACGTGCGTGCATGTCTCTCCGTCTGTCGTCTGTCTTCTCTCGTCGAAGGTGCGGGATCAGCAGTCCGGTGGTCCGCGCGCGTTGCTCCTCCGAGATGCTCCCGAGGCAGGCAAGAGGTGGCCAAGAGTGTCGTGCAGCGCAGAGTCCAAGAGGGATGTCGCCTGTGCTTCGCCCACCTTATGTATTATGCATGCTCTGCCTGCGTCAGGTTCCGTGACGGTGGAATATATCGGGTCCTCTCTAACCTCGCTACGCGCGATCGGGCCTCTGGACCGCTGATGGCCTCCCGGTCCGTTTGAGGCTCCCTTCTCGCCGCATTCCTCCTCGACCTTATCGCTTCCTCCATTACCAGCCAGCCACCGCTCTTATTCCCCTCGCGCGCACCCTGCCCACCGCATCAACCAGCGAGCCGGTATTGCGGCTGCACCTAGCTGCACGCGTGCACACTGCACCTCGTCGTGTGCCCGGTTCCCACTCCAACGGCGGTTACCTACTACACGTCCTCCAGGCGGGCCCGCGAGGCCGCGCGGTGTGCAGGCCTTTCGGCCTTTCTGTTCGGACGCGCTCTGCCTGCGACGCGTCCGCCGTTCGCAAGTTTTCCAGGCGAATGCTGCGGCGTCTTGAACGTCATCTCTTCGCCCTCGTTCCTGTGCCTCACGTCCACGTTGGACGCGCGAGGCCACATCCTGGACGGCGCGCGCAGGATGTCGACGTCGGTGTCGGCGTCCACGACGCATCTGTCCTTGCGTCGCATCTCTTCGCGTTTCAGATGCGCGTGAGAGGTCTTCGCCCGCTCCTCGATGAAGTGGTGGCACAGCAGCCACAATCCCTTACATGGCCTTAACTCCACGCACGCCCACGTGTCTGCCACAGGTACGACCGTCCGGGTATTACGGACATTGACAGGCGGATAAGGTCCCTGTTGTCCCTGTTCTATACGGGCTCTGGAGCTTCGTGCGCTTCACATTCGCACCGAGGCATGTTGGTATGGCACTTTCGAACAGCCTTCCGGACTTGTCTCCAAAGCCCAATCCATTCGCCTTCACTGCCGATGTGCATATTGTCTGCATTCATTTTCATGCAATCCTTATAGCTCCGCCACCTGCACTTGAACATACTCCTCTTCGTTCTGCTTGCATCATGCGCACCGAATTCACAAGCTCTCCACGGCGCCATGCGGTCGGCGCGTCAGGGCCAGCTGCGCATGCTTCTAAGGACATGGCTCCCTCGATGCATGTTCTAGTTGAAACCGGGATGCTGAGTTTGGCGAACAAACGCAACGTGTGTAGCTTCTTTGCTCCATCCCAACTTTCACTCAGAACACGACTCGCGCTGTCCGAAGACTCGAACCATCCTCGCGTATTTGCACCGGGCAGCTTTACTCTGACGCTGCGGAAGTTCCGCCTTCGATATGAACATGCGCGGGGCACGCACGAGTGATCGCGCAGTGGGCGATCGCCTCTGTGACACCAGCCTTTGCGGAGGTCCCCGGCAATCTCAATAACCTGCGGCCGCCCCTAACATAATTGCCTGAACGGAAAGCCACCGCGGCGGCGAGTTACATATGATTACGATGGTGTCAGGTTCGGCGCGGCCGGTCCGAGAATCCGACTGCCGGACATGTTCGAGTTTTGGAGCTTGGCCCAGATCCATGTTGTCCGAAACCGACGCGCGATCCGTAACCACCCACAAGTCGACATAAATCTTCGAAGCTTTGCCTGTCGGTTGCTCTAGGGAGCTCTGTGAACCAACGTAGGGTCGATGCCGAACCAACAGATCGAATCCGCCACTCCGACGATGTTGTCGAGCATCTCTCTTCGTTTGGTCGAACGAAAGCTGCGGGTGGCGGGACGGTGAGGAGACCCGCTTTCGACTGAAAATTCTGTCTGACGATTATTCAACGCATTTACAGCCTTTTGGATTATGATCCTTCGTCTGCAACGGTCCTCATCCACGACGAAGCAGACGCTCTGTTCGTCGATGTATCTCTATGTTTGAACCCGGTCAAACCGACCCCCTGGCTGCGTGACCGGAGGACGGTAATCATGGCCCTGGGATACCTAGAACGCTCTCAGGTGTGCCTGCATGCTTATGTGTCCAGGATTACGAGCGTGTTGAGACTGCTGTTTACTTCAGCGTCCGCTCCCAACGCCCATCTTGAGCGCGACAGCGCCCCTGGTGCAAGTAGACCCGCGCCTCGTCCTCAGGGCTATCATCGCGCAAGAGGCGAGGGACCTCGACATGGATCTGTGGAACCGTGCCATCCAGGAACAGGAGGATGTGTCGCGGCGCGACACATCCAACGGACAAAACGGCGACCCGGCGACAGAACACGACGGCAAGAACTGAGTGTCATTCATGGTGTCGAGCGGTACATCCGTCCATCCAACCCCTACCCCCGTACAAAACGCGACACAGGAACATGACAGCACACAGCTCCCTCACGGACTGTCACCACGCCCACCACGCTATTCCCGCGAACAGGGCCAGCGGTGCCCACGCCGCTTCCCTGAAGTCCTTGAGGAACCCGACAAGCACCCCGCCGCCCCGGGTCGAGTCCGGCGCCCGGCTGCCGCCCGTCCAGAAAAAGGCGACGATGGACCGGCGAAAGCCGGCGGGAGAGAGGGTAAAGTTGCGTGGGCGGCCTCCGATAGCGATTGTCCACGTCTTTGACCAGGCTTGGCGAGGGAACCCCTTTGTCCGCCAGGCGCTGGGTGGTGGTAGATCGAAATTGACGGTGTCTTGCGTGGGGGAGGTGACGCTGCGCGGAGGGGAAGAGACGCGGCGGAAGTTGGAGACGAGTAGGGCCAATAAAGTTATTACTATGAAGGGCACATAGACGGATAGATAGATGCTGAGCTGGTTGGGGAGCAGGCATGGCTGGTGTGCGAACGAAGGCCCACTTTGGTACTGCTTCGGCGGTATAAGAGATAGTAGTTGGTAGCCGGGTTTGCGGATGCCCATGGCCATAGAGAACGATTTGACAGTTATTTCGGGGACGGCTGGTAATTTGCTGCCAGTGTAGGTGTGTTCGTATTCGCAGTAATCGTGGTCGTCGCCACTGGACGCATGTGAATACTACAAAGGGGCACAGAAGGAACGCGAAAGCACACCTGAACACGACGGAAGGCCGGATGCTTTGCAAAAGGAATTGCGAGGCCTCTGGCAGAAGTAGATTCTGGTATCCCAGCCCTCGGCCCTGGCGGAGGGTTCTCCCTTCACGGAGTGGACCACAGGGGGACATCTCAGGTCGTGAGAGAGGGACGTGCGTGAAGAGAATGGTACCGGTACGGTCAACCGCCGAGTCTGGTCTCGTTCCTGAAGGAAGAAGTATCCGGGTAGGAGCACGGTGAGCCGCGCTCAAAAGCCGACGATACCACGCCGGTCTTCCGAGCATGAAAGAATGAGACGGACGTACCTTGGACGTAAGACTGCACGAATGCGATGGTCCGGTCCGGACGTGCTTCAGCCCATTCCGTGAAGGATTTGCGGGCGATAAGACGTTCCCGGTCTTCGTCGACGAGCCCGGGCGCATCGATCATCCAAACGGTGTGGTTCGCGATGGAGACACGCTGGTTGAGGGGACCAAAGTGAGACTTATAGCGTTGTAGAGCGTTTTCATCAAACCGGTATTTCTCTGACGATACGCCTAAACTGGCAGAAGTACTTCAGTGAATATACTACGAAAACGGCAGAATGGTAGACATTTACCCGATATCGTGGTTCCCAGGAAGGTAATGCATTGGGACGGAGCTGTCGGCTGCGAAGATACTCCTGAATCTCCGAACGTAGGCTTCGTATCTGACAAACAGGGACTTGGCTTCGGTGCTGACGCAATGCATGAGGGCATGAAGTAACGACTCACTCCTGGTCAGACATGGCCAGCCGACCATTATCCATCATGTCTCCGAGGAATACAATCGCATCCGGACGACGACGAAGAACAGCACGCCAGCTCTTCCGGATGTATAGGTCGACCATGAGTTGAGTCAACGTTTGCAGCCATGGGGGACGGTCGGGGTAGGAACGCATGTCGAGTATCTGCGGGTCTGCGACGACGAGAACGTGTGTAGGAGAGTCCTCCTATACTTAGCTCAGCTGTTTCCATGAATCCGTGCTCATTGGTAACCTGCACAGAAACGTACCGGCTTTATGAACAATTGGTCCGGCCATGGACACACAGCTGTGTGATGATAGAATGTGCCGAGCTCATACCACGCGACAAGCAGCAGCCAGAATAAGCGAAAGAAATTTACTAGGCGCGGATACATGGCATATTGCGGAGATGTGGGGAGTCTCGGCGAGGGATGAGGTGGAGAAGCAGCGACCTTTGCGCTATCCGGTGACTGCGGCCACAGGATGGCAATAATGAGAGCCGGGACGATTCGATCACGTGACAAGATGCCACACGGTATCTGCGTCGCGTCGTCGAGGCCGCCAGACAGGGATGGTCGCGCTTCTCCTTCCACCCGTCCATCACACTGTCAGCACACATGTCTAAATTACACCTACTTGAAGTGAATACACGTCATTTGACGCGTCCGTACCATACTCATTCCCTTTACAGTATAGCAAAAGCAGCCGCGCCACCTGCAATGGCTCACCACCTTGCAAAGGTTCCCCAATAGAGCTGGGCTCTTTGAGGTACGGGGAGATCCACGCGGGGAAGTACGGAGAAACGGTCGAGTGGCGGCACTGGTGAGCGCACTGATGCGTCCCATGAAAAGTTGTGATTGACTTTTGCCATCAGGGGATGTGTGACGCCTGACATTCTCGCGAGACTGGCGATGGTGAAAGTAGACACCGTTCCTGGGTTCCGCGATCTCCAGTATGGGTCATTTATGCGCATATACGCGAACAATGCTGAATGCCGCGTCGTAGGGCTCAAGATCAGAGCAAGGTCCGCCTCGCCGTGGGACTCCGACGCGTTGCTCTCGAGGACGTCCCACCGTCTGCCAAGGGCGCCGAAGCCGTGCTCTCCACCCCTGGTCCTAGCCAGAAGAAACGCAAGCTGCAGTATGAAGCTTCTTTCGGGTCTTCTCAAGCTCCACCGCCCGGTTCTTCCCAGCCAAGCCTGTCTCAGCCAAGCTCTTCCCAACCACCCGCATCGCAACCCCTCCGCCGGATTTCGGGTCCCCCTGTGCCGCAACGTGTGGAAGAGTCGAAGATGAACCGCCACAAGAGGAGGCAGCGGATGAGTTGTATGTGATGACGAAGACCGGTATTGTCGGTGTACAGTACTACAAAGGTGTGTCCTTTTCCCTTAGTAAATCATTATTCTACCATATGCCCTGGCAGGTCTTGTTGGTGTCGGAGAAGAAGTCACGCTTGTCAGGGAACCTCACAACAAATACGATCGGTGTGTATTCCTGTTTACGTCCATAGCACTGACACCAAAGCCGTGCCATCACTTCTCTAGTAATGCTATCCAGGTCAAGAATATCGGGGGAGTACAGGTCCGTCGTTTGAACTCATTACTTGAACCGAACGCCGAGTGTATTCCAGGTGGGACACGTCCCTCGGAACGTTGCCTCGAAGCTCGCGCCGTTAATGGACAGCGGTCTTGTCACCGTCGAAGGTGTCATGCGCCAAGGGAATTGTATGTATAGCTCAATGCCCTATCCATGCTGTTTAGCTGACAAACCCGATGATAGTGACAAGCTTTTGTTATTCCCTTGAAATGTGGGCAACCTTTTGAAACATCTCTCGTGCTTTCCCTCACCCCCGCACACAGGATGTTGAAAATCTACGGACCGTCAGACAAGAGGCACATCTTGGAGGCGAAGCTTCTCTGGGCTACCCCCAGCCAGCGTGGTTTCCCTAAAGTCCCTCCCGGTGGCGTCCGCACCGTCCCGGGTGCCCCTGCACCGCGCTCTGCTCCGGTGTCTGCTCCTATTCCTGCCCCTGCCTCTTCGTCCTCCCAACGCGCGGCTCCAATGGCCGAGGGAGCGGTCAAGCAGCATCAGCAGCAGCTCAGCAAGCGGCTTTACGGAAGCAGCAAGAAGCGTATCAGAAACAACAGGAAGCCATGAGAAAGCAACAAGAAGCATTCCAGAAGGCGGAAGACCTTAGGAAAATGCTCGATGGCCTTGGGAAAATCGATGACGAGGGCCGTCGTGCATCACTCTTGGACACTTTATGCTCAGTTGATGACGTGCTAGCTCTACCTGTACATCCGAACCCCCCAGGAATCGCGAGCGGACATCTCAAGGTCAACTTGTTGAAACATCAGGTACGCCGTGTTCAATCTATATGCATCATATGAACCGACGCGTCGCGAGACTAGAGTCAAGCTCTTCAATGGTGTGTCGAACACGAATACCCCGTCCTTCCGAAGTCCGACTCGGACCCACCGGTTCAATTCTGGCAATTCAGGAATGGTCCAAAGGTCAACACTTTATACGTATTGTGTCACTACTCCGTTGCTGACCCGCTTCTCTTCAAAAGCCCTACTACTACAACAGTCAGTGTGGCATTGACACGAGAAAAGATTTTAGCTGATTATCTGTCTAGTCGCGACCAAGACTCCGCAGCAGACTGCCCCCGAGCTCGGACGAGGAGCGTTGTGCGCCGACAGCATGGGTCTGGGTAAGACTCTCACAATGCTCGCGCTCATACTCGCAACGAAGCAAGATGTTCCGAGCGACCACTCCAACGCGACACTTATCGGTGCGTCCGCGACCTATTTCCCTCCACTTATATCTTTCTAAGCTACAAACAGTTGTCCCGCTCTCTGTGATGTCCAATTGGGAGAAGCAGATCGAGGATCATTGTCAACCAGGCGTCCTCACATCCTGCGTGTATTATGGCAAGACGCGCGACATGGCTCCCGAAGAGCTGAACAGGTATGAGGTGGTCATCACCACGTATCAGACGGTGGTACAAGACCATGAAATGGCGCTTGCAAGTGCGACGTCGCATGCAAAGAAGAAGATGAAGGCTAACAAGGGGTTGTTCGACCTTGCCTGGAAGGCAAGCGGCTGAGTCTAAGGCGCGTCTGTCAGATATTGACGCCTCCTCATCCACAGAGAATCATCTTGGATGAAGGTCACAACATTCGCAATCCGAAGACGAAGATGGCGAAGGCGGTGTGCGCTCTTACGGCTCAACGTCGCTGGATCCTCACTGGAACTCCCATCGTATGCTTCCTTCTTCTCGGTCTCCACACTCGCTTACTGACGGGCATTGGGATAGATCAATGCTCCGAAGGTACTTGCTAACAGACACGTTGGACGGATGATGATTGACCTATTTGAAGGACTTGGGCTCTATCATCACTTTCCTGAGAATCTGTAAGCCACTTGACAACGAAGATTTTTACAAGCGGATGGTTCTTCGTCCACTGAAGAACGCCGACCCAGCGGGTGCCGAGTTGTTGAGGGTACGTCCACATCTGACGATACCGAAGACGTTTCTCTGACTGCTGGCAGGCACTTATGAGCCACGCTTGCATACGACGGACGAAAGAAGTGCGTCATTACCCATCTTCCATAGTGAATATTATCCTCATCACCTCCCAGATGCAAGACAAGAATGGGAACCCTCTTGTACCCCTTCCACCCGTATGTCCTTCCTGTGGCAAGCTTCGTAATCCGCATTCATCCGCTTCCATAGGTGGACGTCGTCGTCATCCCTGTCACTTTGCACCCCAAGGCCCGAGTATGTGGAGTTCAACTTCCCGGTTGCCCTGCATTCATGTCTTTCGTCGTAGGAACTCTACGACACTGTGGAATTGTTGACCAAAGAGCGGGTTGGAAACCTCTTGAACGCCCACGGTTCGATGCAAGCGACTGCTGTGAGTTTCTCATCTTTTCTCAATCTTCTATCCTTAATGTATATTTTCAGGTCCAATCCAACGTGTTGAGTCTACTCACTCGGATGCGCCAGCTGGCGTTGCATCCTGGGCTGCTTCCTCCCAACTACCTCGAACAATTGAGCGCGAGCCCTCAAGACCATGATGAGAATAAGCCTGCACCGACTCTAGTCACTCCTCAAGAGAAACTGCGCTTGCAAGCTCTCCTTGCTCAAGCGATCGAGGATTGCGAAGAATGTCCAATTTGTTTCGGGTCCCTCACCGAACCTCGCATCACCTACTGCGGGCATCGCTTCTGTTTCGCATGGTAAGTCTTTTATCCGCTGATCCACACAAACTAGGATTGCTCACGGGTGCTCCAGCATTACGGAGGTTGTCACACGTGACCCCAAATGTCCGATGGTAAGTGTCCCTGGCTGCTATTCGGTGCTCTTGCTCACTTTTATTACTAGGACCGTCGTCCCCTTGAAACCATGCAGCTCATAGAACCTCCGGAGCCAACCGATATGACACAAGCTCCCGTAGGATTCGACGATGACGATGACGATGACGATGACCTCAGGACCGGCTCTTCTGCAAAGATCGACCAGCTCGTTACTCTCCTGCGCCTTACCCCAGACACGGACAAGTCCCTCGTGTTTTCTCAGTTCACGTCTTTCCTGGACAAGGTAATCATCTTGCGGATCACGCTTCGGGATGTCACTCACCTCTCTCGCAGATGCGGAGGCACTGGAGAAGGCCGGGTTAGTTATTCGTCAGCCTTGCGGCTACGAGTACTGATGATTCTTTTAGTATCCCCTACGTGCGTTTCGACGGTCAGATGTCCGCCCGCCGTCGCCAGGAAACCATCGCTCGCTTCTCTGTGCCGATTGAACAAAGGGATGGTCTCCCAACTTCGATCCAAGGAGTGACGCAAACGTACGACGCACCGCGTTCTTCGCGCCGAGGCCGTGCCACCCAGGCAATCATAGACGATACTATGGACAACGACGGCGACCAGAACTTCGTTATGGGAGAAGATGAAGATGACGATGATGACTTCATTGACGACGACGACGACGACGTCCCAGCACGCGGCAAGTCGAGGAAGGGCAAGGGCAAGGCTAAAAGTAAAGGCAAAGGCAAGGCGAGGAAGGTTTCAGCGACCTCTGCGACTATGGCTTCTAGCCTTGTCGAGTCGGACGGTGTCAATCCTCGCGTCATGCTCATCTCACTGAAGGCTGGCGCGCTCGGGCTGAACCTGACGGTTGCGAACAATGTCTACCTGTAAGTCATTCTCTCGCTCGCCGTTCACATCGCTCACGCCCTCGGAACAGGATGGACCCGTAAGCATTCGCAATTCGCGATGATCCTTCCATATTCACATCGCGACATAGGTGGTGGCAGGAAGGTATTGAGTCCCAAGCTATTGACCGCTGCAACCGGTAAGCCTCGAGTGTGTATTACTGGGAGGATCCGCATTGAATTTGTGTATAGTATTGGTCAAAAGAAGCCCGTCCATGTTACCAGCTCATCGCTGAGAACACGTTGAGTCCAAGGTAATGACAATGGTCTCTAAGTGCTTCGTGCTATCTTAACTTCTTACCAGGTCATCGAGATCCAAGAAAAGAAGAAGAAACTCATCAAGGAGGTAAGCAGCGCGACGTGATGCTTTTGTTGTCATACTCATGTTGGCCGCTCTCTCAGGCCTTTTCCGGCATCAAGGGCAAAGAGACTCAACGCCAGAAGAAGGAAGCTCGCCTGCAAGGTCAGCTCTGATGTCGACTAGACTATTCGCCGATCGCTTACAGCTTTCCTTGTCCGCCTAGAACTCGTCGAGTTGTTTGGCCTTCAGCGACAAGGCAACGCACAAGACGCTGCTGGGGCACAGTCTCAGACCACGCTCGATGAATGGCGTGCTTGAGCCTGCGCTGCAGAGACCCCTATCGTAATACTATATGCTTCCTATCACTTCAGGCGATGGTCCAATAATTAGCTTAGATTAATACGTATAGACCACCAACATGTTCAAAATTCGCTTCTCAACGTCTCCCGAAAGTCGTCAGAAATCCTGTTCCCTCAAGCGTGCAACGAGAAGGAGTGGCGGTGAATTTAGCTGTCAGGACTGCAGAGAGCGAGTCGTGATTAGCTGTCTGTTGCATCGGAGACGGCCGAAGAGACCTACACAGGGGCAACGGAACCGATTGGGCCGGGGGTGGTGGCGAGCGAAGGGAAGGGAGTGGACGAGCAGGAAGTCTCGATGTCATCAAGCGTGAAGCCAGCGGGGAGGACCGCGACGTTGGACTCGGCCTTCGAAGGCACGGGATGACCTCGGAGCAGTCGACGAGCGTCGAGGGGTCGAAGCCGAGGACGGCCATCTTAGCCATGGCGGCGGTAAACTTGGTCAGCATGAGCTGCTGGTCGTCTGTAGGGAAGCCGGGTGTCTTTAGAATCCAGAAACCCCCGAAGAAGAGGGACGAGCACTCACTGACGAACGACTGCCACTCGCAGGCAGTGCGGGAGTCGCGAGCGAGGAGGCCGTCCGACGCGAGGCGGAACTCGCCAGGAATCGGAGACTGGGCCTCGCCGGTGTTCGAGCCGTCGCCGGGGAAGAGCGTGCCCTTGAGGAGGGTCTCGACGAAGAACTGGGCGTCGAACGTCGAGGGCGTCGAGTCGAAGGGCTACCGTGAATCGAGGGGTCGACCTTGTCCTGGGCGGCGACGGTGTGCGACGCGAGGAGGTCGACGACCTCCTCAGGGCTGAAGCCAGCGTCGCCCATGCGGGCGAGAATCTTGTCGACCGAGTCCTCGGGGAGGGGGACGAGGTCTGGCGGCGAGACCTGGGAGTCGTTCGAACGACCTGCAAGGAACTGCAGGCGCGGACCACCACCGCAGTTGGTCGCGGCGACGGCACCAGCGAACTGGATGCTGTAGGAATGTGAGTATCGTAGATCACCAGGATTGGGCGTAAGTAACGTACAAATCACCGAAAGACACGTTGTGCCTCAAAGCAATCGGCTTCTGCTCGCCGACAATCTCATCCATTCCGATGGAGGCAGGGAAGGTAGTCTCGTCGGTGTCAGTGCCGAGGAACTTCATGATGGAACCATCTAGGGAAGAGTAAGAATAGCGTCGAATTTTGTGGAATGGAGTGCGTACCAGCTCCACCGCCACCAAATTTCCCCTGGGAAGTAAGGGCAGGGGAGAAGCCGATGGCATCGTGGAAAGTCAGCTACATAACAATGTCAGCAATGCTCTAGCTCACGTCTACCGGAATAATACATACACGAATTGACTCGTGCGCCTCCTCACCACACTGGGCCCCGTCGAAGAGACCGTCAGGACCGTTGATGTCGTCGAGGACGTCAAACCACACGCAGCACTATATTGTATCATCTACGTCAATGGAAAGCGAAAGCGTATAAACGTCAAAACAGCACTCACCCGCTGGTCCGCAGCGGCGTGTCCGTTGCCACAGTCGGCGCGACGGCGCGGGGCGGCGTTCACAACGGAAACAACGGCGAGAAGTGAAACAAAAGCCTTGGAGAACATCGGGAAGTTGAAGGAAGAATAAGAAGGCTTCTGTGACAGAGAAAACAAAAACAGTGCGAATGCTTGGAGGCGAAGGAAAGAATGCCCGAAGAGATGATGGTGAGTCCAGCTGGAGACTGAGTGACCTTTATACCCCGCGATATGCTGTTGGCGCTATAAAACTTGGAAGCCGCGTGGGGTACGGGCTGAGGATGCGACTCGGTCGGCGCCCACTGTACGAGCCAATCCGAGAGGCGGTGATGCCGCATCGCGCCGCCGCTGGACGTGGATCCGTGCGACGGTTCACAGAGCTGTCGAGGCTGTTGCTCGCACCGATGGACGGGATGCGAGGCAAGCGTAGGCGAAAGCGCTGTGCACTGTGCAGGTTGATGATTAGGGTTGGCTGCGCGGGGATTACGGCCGCAGCGTTGGGATGGCCGCTCGAGTTCGTCAAACAGCAGCCGCGCATCGGAGCGTGCGTATTGTTTCGGCCTGGGCATTCGGATTCGGTGCGTTTCCAAGTACCTATCACTTTCGGCGCCTAGGACAGCACGTCAGTTGTCTGCTACGGACATGGGATGGAAGGTTGAGATACATACTCGGGTCGCCGCCATCGAGGCCACCGTCCAAAGGTTGCACAAGAAATCAGCGATGATCGGAGGAGGCTGGTGTCCTAGCGAGCCTCCGTGGTGGAATGGAAGAATAGCTTATTCAGCGCCAAAACATACTCCGTGACTGATCTTGGGCGGTGAGCGCAGTGATCTTTATTTCCACAGGATGCCATTACCTACTGGCAAATCTCACGGGCCACAGGAAGGAAGCTCCGACCGTTGAATTGGCACGAAGTATGCAGGGAATGGCAGCAACACAGTGGACCGCGCACAGAAATATTTCCCAGCTTTTTTCGTCGCAGTGGGATCGCACCCGGTTACGCCAACGCCCCGCAGTACGTGACTCGTGAAGCCACAGCCACCGCTACCGCACTCGTCTTTCGTACCGCTTCCTCCGTGTCCGCCCCGGCATGTCGCAGGTTCGGGATCGGAAGAACGCCTTTCGCTGGCAGTGCGCCTGGCCACTAAAAGGTCTCGGACACCATCGTATCCGCCGTAATGGCGACGTCTCTATTTTCTTCCGTCGCGACAAAATCCGAATTGCAGAAGCGTCCCAGTGCTCCGCCCGCAGAGCGGTGAGAACCGGACAAACATCAAACGGAATTGCGCGTGGAGCACGGCGCGGGTTCCCAGGACACGCGCCGTGCCCCATCCGATGTAGCGCGAAACGGTGCCGAGCCCGGTGAAGCGGTGGGCACGGATGCCCGCTTCCCACTGCGCACGGCGAGCGGGCCCGTTTACGCCGCAGACGGACCCAACTTGGGGCGGAGATATCACCGCGCCCCGCTCACAGACGGGGACACGCCGGTGGGCTGCCCGCGCCTCGTAGTATGTGCACGCCCAGGTGGGCGTGCACACCCTACGTTAAGTCTGCTCGAGGTCGTTTCTTTCGTGCATCGGCGCAGACCGACCTGGTCACTTGGGGCTAGGAACGTAGGGAAGACCCACGGTGCACTCCGCTGCGCGTGCTGTTCACCTCACGCGCTCCAAACCCGGGTCCATTCCTGAGAGAGAGGGGGCGCTTGATCATCCTGTCGGGCTAGGCAACGAGAACCGGTAGGAGAGAGGGGACTCTCGCAACATCAACGTGATGTCTCTTCGGAGGGACTCGTGGAGGCAATGCAATGCCGGCGGCAGCTACTCTGGTCGTCCTAGGCGACACTGCAATCAAAGTTTACATGGGAGTAGCGGCAGTAGACAGGGGTGCGTCCATATCCGGTTGGGAGGAGGGAGGGGAGGTATCCGGAGAATCTGAGCCCAGCGCTGTTCGCATGAGAATGTCCCGGTGGCCTCGGAGAGCTCGAGTAGCGATCGTATGCCCATTGGAGGCGCTGCGAGTTCCGCGTCCGGCGTCCACTTCCGTCCGTGGACTCCGATTGTTGATACAGAGCGACACGTGCGTCGTCGGCGCGAACCATGAACCGTATCCAAGACTCGTAGTCCGTGAATATGGACTGTGGGTCACGGAGGAGTTGTTCGCGGGGGATGCGGAGAACGTCAAATACATCGAGGAGAGCGTCGAAGTGAACAGTATGTGTCGCCGGCGGGTCTGAGGAGTGGTCCCATAGGTCATTCGGTGCGGGTAATGGGGTCGTGCAGCATCCAAGAGAAAGTCGTAGATGGTCTCGTCCATATCATAGTTTGAGAATGTCACTGGCAGAGAGCGTCCAATATCGCTAGGCTCATATGCAAAATGCCTGAGGCCCATGACCTCGTCACCGTTGGTCAAAGGGATGTTTGAGAGCATATCCTAGAGAAGTAGAGGTAATGAGTCGATAACTTGCAGCAAAGCTGTGAAATGATGGGTCACTCACACACAAAAGCTCGTGCCTGGGTCGCCGCAGGCCACTGTCTGTGAAAGAACAGACTTCCATCGCCCAGGCCACGCGTCTGAACTTCTCTAGGGAGCTTCGCGCAGCATCGGGATCGCAACGGGCCGAAGCATATTCCCCTGTACTAGAAGGCGTATGGATGCCTAGTTGTAGTTGACTGATAGCGCGTCGAAGATCCATTTGGGGCCGCGGAGCACCATTGGGATGTAGAGTGTGGTCTCCAGAGCGACTTAGATATTGGAAGGGACCTGTGGCGCCCACAAACAGCTCCTCTGCCATTGCTGCGTCCAGAAGACAGTTCCCTGAGAGACATATGGCGCGGAGATACGAGCCCGCAAGTGAAACTGCGCAGGGCGAGAAGTGCAGGGTCGTCTGCAGCGGAAGATCGAGCACTGGTACGAGCGCGACGTCTGCCAGAGAGCTCAGCAACGGGAGCCACCAAGTTCGTAAGGGTAATGGTCTAACCTGTGCACGTCAACACAACGGGGCGCTTGCACTCTTTGATGATCCTGATGAGGGCCGGCCAAAAACTTGCATCCTCACGGAACAGCACGTCGACTTCTTCCACGAGCACAATGGACTGCGATACTTCAGATGCCGCTGCAGGCAGCCCCTGTACCGTGGAGTCGGATTCCGGGTGAGGGTCAATCCCGCAGTCGAGCGGGGTCTCACCCTCGTTGTCCGAGTGGACCACACCGCGCTTGCGGAAGAAGTTGCGCGTCGGCCCCTTTTGGTTCGGCGCGGTCTGTGTCTGGCGTACGAGGTGACTCTTTCCCACTTCGCCGATGAGCTTCAGCAGTGCCGCTCCACTGCGCTCGCCGATGCCGGGATACACCTCAAAAACGTCCCAGCCTAGCTCTTCTGCGCATGCGTATACAGACGCGGTCTTGCCGCATCCAGGAGGACCAGTTAGGAGGATCGTATTGCAAACTGTGGGCCCAAAACGAGGTGATCTGTAGGTGAAGGGTAGAACTGCATCATCAGGGGAGGGTGTGGTAGGGTGACCAGGAGGATCAACGTCCGGGACATGCTCTTGTTGGGCAGCTGTGGAGAAAAGCCAATCGTCGTCCGGCATGTTGATGATATCTAAGGGGTCCTCGTCCTCGTCAGAGTAGTCGTGCACAATCCACTCCAGCTCCGCGTCAAGTCGCCGTCGTTTTCGTTCAACGTCACGAACAATACGAGGACGTTTGATGCCGCGGGGAGCCTTCCCCTTCTTCTTCGCCTTCGTCGCCTTGCCGTTGATGTTCGCCGAAACTGGCTGAGGAACATTCCCAGAGCCAGCGATGTGCAACTTGAGAGTGACAAGCCAATCTCGCAAGTACATGGCAGATTGTTCGTTTCCCAGTACCTCATCAGCACGTCGTGGACGCCATCTGTCGCTCCAGAGAACATTGGGACTCGATGAGGCCTCCAAGCTGGATGGGAGGGAGTCGTCCAGTACTCGCCGAATAGCAGGATATCCACGATGGGTCGTTAAAATCCTTGCTGCGTGGTCCTCTTTCTCGGATAAACTCAAGGAGTTGACGTGCTGGAGTGGGATTGGGAAGGAAGGAGGGACATCGGCGGGGTGAGTTGACGATGAGGACGCAAGCTTCGAATAGATCGTAGTATCCTCCGGGAGTGTATTCAAAGGACGGTGGCGTTCGCGGCGCGAGTATTTCCATAACGTTGTGTCAGGTACAATCTGCGGTCCGCGCACATGCTGGGTGGTTTGGTCTGGGAAAGGAACGGAGGGCTTGACAGACGGTTTGCCGTAGACCGCCGTGACTGGAGAAGCTTTCTCGCCTGCTTGCTTGCGAGGAGCAAAGATCGAATAGGCGGCTTTCGGAGGTGGTCGAAGAGACTTTGCCTCGCAGACTGGGGAGGTATTGGGACTGCTGTCCGCGACAACAATTGGGACATCCCGACTGCTGCCTCTTTGAAGAGTACCGCCTGGAGGTTTCGTTGCTCTAGCGAGGGATGGTGGGTGGCAACATGTTACTCACCGGGTTGAAGCTTCAAAACCAGATTTCCCGTGTCCTCCACGCCATCATTGCTACTGTGTGTCATCGGACTGGATGGCGCTACCTCTGCGACGCTGAGAGGGGGTTCGGAATCTGATGAGGGGAGGTCGATGACATCGTCGCCAGTGACGGAGCCGTCGAGGGAAGGTGCGGTGGATGGGGCCGCAGAGGCTGCAGAACCGGCTTGGCTGGCGGCGGAGCGGAGGCCAAAGGCGTCGAGAAGGGAGGTCTGGCGAGACTACACCAAATGAACAGTACGGAGATCAGACCAACAGCAGGCGTCGAGAACGTGAACACGCACGAAGCTGTCCTTGTCCTTGGCTTGCTTTTTGCGCCTCGACTTCCTCGCTACAGGCGGCATCAGGCGAAGTAGGAAAAGACGGAGAGAGGATGGAAAGTCGTGGCGCGAGTGTCCAGCTGGGAGGGCGCGTCGCACAACACGCTCGCGTCCACAACACGTGACGGCCACGACCGGCCCTGAAGACAGGTCCTTATCAACCGCTGTGCGCCTCGTATCCGGCCCTCCAATGGACTCCTCACTTGTACACACGCGTGCCTTGTGAGAGGTGACCCAGATGCCACCAGTAAGCCTCTATTGTCCTCATCCCGTATCCCTCCCTTATGCATGCCTCTCAGCTGCGTCAGGAGCTCAGGGGTCGCGTCCAGGGCCGTGGTCGAGCGCCAAGGAGGCGCATCGAGACGAGCGAGAGACGGACCGAGAGCAACTCCGAGGACGAGTGGTAGAGAGCGCCGAGTACGTCGTCCTTGCGTCTTGTCGGTTTCTACTCACGCTGACCCTATTCACAGTGCGGTCGGTTGGCCGAGAGCGCTGGAGAAGGAGACGGGTCAGCTGAGATGGACTCAGACAGGCACCACGTCCAATCCCAGCAGCCAAGAGCAACGACTGTGCATACCATGTACGGTTCTCCGTTCCCTCCCCGTCGTTGTTGTTGCTCAGTGTCCCCTTCGCAGCGAGCGTGCGTTTAGCAGACCCCCGCAACGGGTCTGCACCTGTGGACTGGTTGAGTCCACCGTCCGCGATGGAGATATCTCCTTCGTGTGGGCCTGAGTTGAGGAGTTCCTCGAAGAAGGCCACCAAACAAATCAATTACCCCAGGACCTCCGCGAACGCGCCTTGCGAACTGTACTACATCTGAGTTCTTCTGGATGCCTCCCAGGTCTGTACGTGCCTGTGCTCGGAAGCACTCTAGTCGGTAGTAGGGTTGAGTTTGCATGTACGAATCAGTCAGGTCAATCACACTGTCTTCGTGCCCTTGGTCTCAGTCATCGTGAAGTAGCACTCTGAACTGCTGATGGGCAATGTTGAAGCTTTGAAGCCTGTTGGTTCATAGAGACAATAAGATTACCACGCTGGAGACGAGCGTACATGCATACAGATGGTATGTAGAGTGTCCAAGGATACATCCAAACTTGCACGAAGCTGGAGTCTATAATATCTATTGGTGATTGTCCATCCCGGCATTCCAGCCGGCGTCCTATCCTATACATATGCGCCCCAACATCACCCATGCATGCTCGACCCCCTGGTCATCCCATAGGGCACTCACCGGAACACGAACGCCAGCACCGCCCACAGCAGCACCGCTGGCGCGAGAACGTACAGCACATCCAGCCCGATCCTGCGCGCAAATGACTGCACTGTCGGCTTCCGCGGCCCCGCCCTCGCCCTCGCGCCCGCCATCCGCCCCGTCCTTGCTCTCGTCACCCATGCCCACAAGCGGCGCGCCCACCGCGGGACGAGCGCGATCCGCCTTCTCCGTCCTCCGAACGAGTACGTCATTCCCAGGCCTCCGTGGACCGCGAAGCCGTTCCCCTCGCCACCGCCGTGCTCCCCATCCTCGCCACGTCGGGGTCGTGGTGCGGAAACGGATAGTCGTCCGCGTGCGAGTCTCCGCCCGGGCCGCGCTCCCACTCCTTCGGGCGGAACGGGACGCGTTGGTCGTAGCGGCCGTACGCGAACTCGTCCTCGAGCTCATCCGCGTCAAGGTGCGCGGGCCCAGTAGGGAGCGCTCCCGAGAGACTGCCGTCGCGGGCGTGCGTCTGGTGGCAGTCGCGCGGAACGTGGGCGTTGCAGGGACGCTACCACTTCCGTTTCCGGTCCCACCGTTCACGGAGGTGCCGGAGACGGAGCGGGAGATAGTGGGGGCGCGAAGCGAGTCCTTGGGGAAAGCGTCGGTGGGACTGCCTGGGGTGCGGGAGCGGAAGAACCCGGGGGTGGAGGGAGCCCAGTCCTGGGTGAAGGGTGTCGGAGGGTGGGAGGTTTGTGTCCACGAGGGGATGGGAAGGGAGGAGATGGAAAAAGATTGGGCGAGTGTGGAGCGGCGGTGATGTGTAGGGAGATGATGCGGGGTCTTAAGTTTGCGTTGACGGAGAACAACAAGAGTGATCGCTGTGAGGAGGAAGAGAGGCAAGTAACGCCATGCGTAGATTGAGGGGTAGTCAGGGAAGAAGCAGGCGTTCGTCGAGACGAATGGTCTATCGACGGATGTGGGGGTGGCGAGAGAGAGGAGCTGGAATCCAGGATAGTGAATGCCTGTTGATGGAGAAAACGCCTTAAGGGTGACCTCGCGGACTTTCTGCGCTCTTGAAGATTCAGATTGGTCTTCTGAGGTAGTGGAGGCGTTAGAACCGATGTTGCGAGGAGGGACGTGGATATAGTCGCAGTAATCCTTGTCATCCGCACTGCTAGATATTAGAAGTTGCTTTCCACGCAAAGTAGAGCCACCTACCTAAATACCATCTGCGGATTGAGGGTCTGGAGCATGTAGGTGGATGTCTTCTTGCCCAATGTGTTTTGGTAGCTGGACCCGGCTCCGCGGCGAATCGTCCCTTTCTCCCGAAGAGGTCCACATGACGCTGTATCGGGTCGATACAACGGTATATGCGAGAAGAGTACGGTATGGCTCGACTCATTGGCTGGTCGTTCAAGCTCAATCAGATCCGCGACATGTTTACCCCGCCCGGTACGTAACGTACCTTGTCGTAGCGACTGGATGAACTCAACAGGCCCGTGGGGCTTCGGCGTCCAGTCCTTATACTCTGTGGACTTTGCAGCCCGTATGTAATCTTCCTCAACGAGCCCGGGTGCGTCAACCATAACGAGTGTGTGGTTGCGAATGGAAATCATTTGGTTCAACGGCCCAAAGTGCTTGGTGAATCGCAGCCTTGCTTGGCGGGCGGCAGTGGGGTCGATGTTGAGTCTGTGGGAGCTTAATATTGCGCCGGAGTTTACGGCCACGCGATACGCACCCCACGTCATTGTTCCCTGGGACGAAGTATGACGGCACGCGTCGGTTGCGCCCGAAGAGGTCCATAAACTTGCGGTAGTGTATTTCGTATCTGGACGAGAGCCAGGTCGGCTTGCGATCCACGCGGGGGCACGAACTCGGTATTCGTATGGAAGAGCACTTACTCTTCGTCCGTTCTTATCGTCCGCCATGAGGCAAGGATGTCTCCCAGAAAGACAACCACATCTGGGTTCTTGCCCGAAGCGAAGAACCAGTGGCGGCGGAGGGTAAGATCGGAAATCCACCGCGAAAGCGAACCCACAAAATTCGAGGGTAGCGGGACCTTCACCTGCGGGTCTGCGACAAGGAGGACGTGCGCAGGTCTCTCATGGGACTAGGGATCGCGGTGCGAGAGTAAGTGTAAGGGTTGTTCCAAGGGCTCGCGGGGCGCAGAGGAACGTGACACATACCAGAGAAAGCGCACTGTCAGGCCAAGAACATGTGCGGAGGGCCCAGAGGAAGGAAGCAAGTTCAAACCAGAGCACGGCGGCGCACCAGAGGAGGCGAAGCCAGTCGAGGAGACCCCAACGAGCGAGCCAGGCGTCGAGTGTGGACGGCCTACGTGATGCCGTTAGCATGGCCGCGGGCGCGGTCAGCGAGTCGACGACGACGAGAGGCGTGTGCGTGGCACCACTGGGGCGGCGAAGACAGAGCGGGCGTATGAAGCGGAGGAAAGAAGGTAGTATGGCGCGCACGACGTTGGCCGACGGTGTACCGAGTCCCAACCCCGGCCGGCCAGGGGACACCAGACGCTCGTTAAATTAGCGACGGCATTCCGAAGTTGCACCATCTATGTACCAGCCTCGCAGCCACCGAGTACGTCTCGTGAACAAGCGTGAAGGATACAGGAAAACGGTACATCACTTGAAGAGACTGCGACCATGTGGAATCAGTCTCAGTCTGTAAGGCAAGTCGAATGTGAGTCGCTGCAGTCCAATGTATGACCGAAACGACGTATAATAGAAAGATTGTAACACTCATCGTGGCAAGATGGCCGAGCGGTCCAAGGCGTGTGAGTCAAGCGAAAGCTTGCCTGCGTGTGCAGGTTTTATTCTCATCTAGGTATCTGGGCGCGGGTTCGAATCCCGCTCTTGTCATCTTTTTCGCGTTAAACATTATATGCTGCGTCCGGATCTGATTCCCATCCTTGAAGGCGAGGTTTCCAACGATAGTGGGTCAAGTCCAGCCCACCCTACACCGGTGGCATGCATGCTGTCTTTGCACCCGACTCGTAGGCTCAAAGTGCATGAGAAGCAATCGAAGACGAATGGGCGTCCGATTGCCGCAGGGCACAATATGGCAGCACTCACGCTTTATTCTATGGAAGACATGGATGAATCAATCCTGGCAGCAGAACGTTCGCAGGCGCCGCCATGTTAGGTTTGGGAAAAACGATAGTGTCGAACACTCGCCGCCAGCTCCTCGGATCGTCTGCAACTCTCTTCTCCTCGGGCCCGCCGGGCACAATATCTCGCCTTACACCTCAGGGTTTGTCTCTTCTCTTCGGCCCACGGGATCTGTTTCACGCCAACACCTCGAGCGTAAGGCTAGGGGTCCCACTGGCTGACCGGGGCCGTCTCCCATCGGTCACCCATAGCCGTCCGGCGACATGTGGTCTCCACTGAACCTGGTGGCACCGGTCTCACCCTCTAGCCATTGAAAAGGAGCTACGAGGTTGATACAAAAGCTGCATTCGCCCTGTCTAAAGATCACAGAATGTTAATCGTGACATACGATGAACCTCGGGCAGTGATCACGAAGGGGCAGCAAGATGGCAGATATGCCTTGTTCACACTCGCCCACGCCCGAGATACAGTCCAGGAAACATGGCATTTCGAAGAAAGACAGCGATATACATTTTCTCCACACACATCATGCAGCGACAGCCACAGGCTTGAGAGTCTCGACAGCTGGCTCAGGCATGACCTCCGCAGCGGCCATGGGTTGCGACGTTGACAGGTTGAGCTGGAGCTTGTGGGCGCGGCACTCCGCCAAGAAGTCGGTGAACATCTGGAAACACCCGCACACAATCAGCACCCGCGCGCGCAACCAGACTCGTCGCGCGACACGCACCTCAATCGTATCCAACGGCCCGCCGGCGCTCTCGGGGTGGAACTGGACACCCCAGACCTTCCTGCCCGAGTCGGAAGTGGACTTGATGCCCTCGACAGACGAGTCGTTGCAGTTGATGAAGAACGGCTCCCACCCGGCCGGGAACGGGTCCTCCAGCTTCAGCGCGTACTGGTGGTTCTGGCTCGTCACGTACACGCGCCCGGCGCGGATCGAGCCCGCGGACGCGAGCGCGAGCACGGGCTGGTTGTGCCCGCGGTTCCCGAACCGCATCCGATACGCCTCCAGACCGGCCGCCATCCCGATGACTTGGTGGCCCATGCAGATCCCGAACACCGGCCGTCCCACTCGTGCAGCGTGCGGCGAAGGTGAAGTGCGGCCTCCATGCAGTGATTCGGGTCGCCAGGGCCGTTGGTGAGGAAGAGGCCGTCGAAGCGATCTCGGATTTTGTTGAAGTCGTAGTTCCAGGGCAGGACGGTGACCGCGGCGCCACGGCGGATGAGGGAGCGGAGGATATTGGCCTTGGCACCAAAGTCGAGGACGGCGATCTTGACGTCGCCAGTGGGGTTGAGCTCGTAAGGGGTTTTGGTAGAGACTTGGCTGACAAGGTTCTCGGTCGTAGGATCCCAGTACTCCTCGGCGGAGGGAGGGGCGAGAGACGCGTCAGCGCCGATGGCGAGGCGGCCGAGGGTTGTGCCTTGGTCACGGAGGAGGGTGGTGATCGCGCGAGTGTCGACGCCAGTGATACCGGGAACGTTGTTGCGCTTGCACCACGATGCGATGGACTCAACTGCAGCATGGTGCGAAAACTTCTCGGCTACGTCGGCAACGACAACGCCGTGCATTGGATGTTGGCTGATTCAAGTAGAACACCGACGTCTTGGCTGTCGATGGAGTAACGTTTTTGGGAACGCCATAATTGCCGATGAGAGGAGTGGTAAATACGAGGATTTGACCGCGGTAGGAGGGGTCGGTCATAGACTCGGTGTCTAGTACGATGACGCGTCGGTGAGTCATTCGCTGCCACCTCGAGAAACACAAGACGTACAGGAGGTGATCGACGTCGAAAAGACAGTCTCTCCAAAGATGCTCTTCGGGGCGCCGAATGAACGGCCAGTGAACGACTGCCCGGTCTTGAGGTGCAGCACGGCGGGTAGCATAGTAGATGACGAGGGGGCATGGGTTGCAAGCCCGCGCGAAGACGCGCGAGCGATATGGAGAAATTTACGGGCGAACATGGTCGTGGAGGAGCTGCTTTAGTGGCTGAGGAGAGAGAAAACGAGGTCGCTCAGGTAACTGCAAGAAAAGAGACGGGTCAACACATGTGCCCGTGGTGGATTGACGAGACAGCGAGCGAAGAGGAAGGACTGACTCGTCGCGTGTGTTCTGAGTGAAAACCATGAACGAGCGAGGACGCTCAGGATGGACGGGGCTTTGGGGCGAGGTCGTGGAGCGTGTGCAAGAAATTTCCTGACTCGCGGCCGAAGACGTCAGATTTTGTCCTTCCCCGTGGGACCAATATTAAGCGTCGCATACATCCTCATCTAATCTCCCTTACAGCACAGATAATCTCTGACAATAAGCATCTATAATAAGCACCATCGGCATAAGCCGCGCAGTAATAACCCGAGGACCGAGATAAGCCGTTGCTATACTCGCCATGGCCGGCGATCTCAGCACTTTCTCGTACCCATCCATGACCTCTATTACCTCACCTCACTCATCGCAATGAACTTCTTTGACACCTATGAGCTACCGGGGACGACGACGCCCCCCGCCAATCCCCAACCGTCGCAGAGCCTGAACGAGGAGGTTGAGCAGGTCGTCGGGCAGCTGTCCCGGTTCTGGGGTGGGTTCAGGAAACAGGTACGTGCTCTTCTCCATCGCTGCTTGTGTGGTCCCCGACCGTTCATCGCGTCTCATGGATGCTGTGTTCGCTCCCACCGTAGAGCCAGACTGCACTCGAGACCGCGCGCAAAGACCTCGGATCCGTCGTGCAGCAGGCACAGAAGGAGCTCACCAAGCTCACCGCCGATGGCCTTGCCACCCCCACCGCCTCCGCCGTTCCAGACTCCGGAGCATCCGCGACCGAGCAGGCCGCCTCTCTCCCCTCCGAAGCCAGAGAAGCAGCAGCCTCCGCCAGCCCCTCTACACCCACCGCATCGCCCGAGAAGGAGAAGGAGAAGGAGACGGAGACGGCCACGGCAGACCGAAGCCCCGAGGGCGCTGCCTCCCCCTCAGCGCCGTCCGCAGCACAGACACAGAGCCTGCTCTCGCGCCTACAGGCGTCGCTCCCACCCGCGCTGCAGCAGCAGCAGGCGCAGCTCGCGGAGACGTTCCGTGAGACGCTGCACACGGCGCAGGCGCGCGCGGAGGCGGCGGGCGCGCAGCTCGACCTCCAGCAGCTCCGGGGCACGGTCCTCGCGGAGCTGCAGCGCGTGCAGGGGGCCGCGCCCGGGGCGCTGCAGGAGGCGCAGCAGCGCGCGGAGGGGCTCCTCAAGGGCGCGGGCGAGTTCCTCAAGGACGCGGTGAAGGTTGTCCCTCCGGAGGAGGGAGATTCGTATGCAGGCCTCATCTGGGACGGCACAGACGTGTGGATGTTGCCAGGGACGGTCGCGGCGGCGAGCGTGGAGACAGCTGGGAAGGACAAGGGGAAGGGGAAGGAGAGGGAGAAAGAAGTTGGCGGGTCGGGCCGGCCGTCGGTGGACACGCTGCGCGCGGTGGCGACCCGGGCGGAGTCGATGCTGAAGCAGCTGAGGCACGACCCGGAGGTGATCAAGGCGGACCCGACGGAGGACGGGAACGTGCGGGAGATGCATGCGACCTGGCTCGCAACTGAAGCCGCCTCCGAGGATCGCGGGCTCGGGACGTCCGCCTGGGAGAACAAGGTTGCGCGCGCATTCGCGGATCCCGTGGACGGAGACGCTCTCAAGGCGACGATGGATGCTTTGGGTGCGTGTTGTGCTCGTCGTGCGCGAATGAGATACTGAATCATTTGACATCTGCGGACAGTCCCTGAGCATCTCACTGCCGATGAGTTCTGGACCCGGTACTTCTTCCGGGTGTATCAAGTGGAGAGGGAGGAGGCGCAGAGGAGGGCTCTCATTCAAGGTATGTACGGCACATTTGATATCCTGTTAATTGCATACGAACTCCGCCCGTCCACCTTAGGTACGAACGACAAGGAAGAAGAGTTCAGCTGGGAGGATGACGATGATGAGACGTTATCTCCGCCGACGAAGCCCGAGACTGCTCGCGCCGCTCCGAAAGAAGTGGCGAAATCATCAGCGCCGTCAGCAGGGCTACTCACGGCCGACGGGAAAGCAAAGGGACCTGCGTCTGGAACGACGAGCCCAGCAAAGCAGCGAAGACAGCTACGATGTGGTTTCATCGCAAGTCAGTCAAAGCGGGACTGCTGATGCTGCTGGTGCAAAGCAGGACGCGGGGAATCTCCAGACGACGAAGAGAGCGACGAAGATGACGAAGAGAGGAGGATGAAGAGGGGAGGGATGACGACGAAGATGATGACGAAGAAGAGACGAAGAGAGGAGGATGAAGAGGATCTTCAGAGGAGGCGGAAGCGGCCGGTTCGAGCACGGCCAAGGCTGCGAAAGGTGGCAAGGACACAAGGGCCGGGAAATCGGGGGAGTCTGATGGAGACAGTGATTGGGAGTAGGTACCTGGCGGTTGCGTGGACTGTGCGGGCACGTGTGAATGTACGAGAGAGCGAAGTGTGTGGAGGGGTGCTCTCGCAGCGTTGTTCTGTGGCACGCCTGTGGACGGCGTTGGGGAGCGTAACCACCAGCTGCGTTCCCAGGGCGAGGCTGGGAGTCGGGACGGGAGGGGTATGTTTCACGCTGTCGTGCGTGGCTGTACGATCGGACGGAGGCAAATTGGCGTGTCCGGCCGTGGGCGGCAGAGGTTGCCGGGAGCGCCGGAAGGATGCAGGGTCACGAAGTGCGCTGCCTGGTTTCAAGTGCCCGCAGCCCTGCTCTCTTCCTGGTCCCCGCCACTTCCGCCGCGGGTCTCGCTCACCTTTTGCGATGGCTGCGAGCGACCACCTGTCCTTCTACTGCGACGGCGACCCCAGCTTCATCGTCGACCCCGCCATCTTTGATCCCACCGCTGCCCTCGGTCTGCTCTCCGCCCCGACCGGCCCCAGTACATTCCCGGCCCCGACTGCCTCCCCGCACTCCCAGTCCGGCCTCTCCTCCGACCTCACCTGGTCCGAGCCCTCAGAGTCAGAGGCAACACACCCGGGCCCAAGCCGCCCACGCACCGCTCTCGGCCCCACGGAGCCCGCCCGGAAGCGTGTTAGGTCCAAGGTCGAGCTTGCCCCAGGTCAACCACCAACGGCCCGCGGCAACCCCCGCATCCGCGTGTTCGTCGCATGCTACCAATGGTCCGCCTTCTTTCATGTTCTTTCACACTCGTGTTTACCCCCACTTCTTCTCTTCAGCCGTGCTCGCAAGGTCCGCTGTGACGGCGCCAAGCCTGTCTGCTGCAACTGCGAAAAGAGGCCCAACGGCGCTGACCCCTGCTCTTACGACAAGGGCCCCAACCGCAAAGGCCCTGACAAGGGCCGCCGATCCCGTGGCGCTACTGCTACTGCTCCCGCCCCAGCCCCAGACCGCGCAGAGAAACAACCTGCCCGACCGAAACCGCCTGCACGCCCCGCAAGCCCTCAACCTGAGAGCGTCAGCTCACCATCCGAATCCGATGCCCAGTCCCGTATCAACGAAGAGGACCCGTTCGTCGAGGGATTGCCGCTTGACGACGATGTCGCCATGCTCGACTTGGGCGAGGTGAGTGCCACATATGCTCGTTGTATGCGCCGCTAACAGATTCCATTTGCTTAGGAAATGGTCTGGGAACATCGCGACCCTATGCTCTTCGACGCCAACATGTACAACAACATGTTGATCACCGACCCCCAGCTCTCTATGACTCTTCCCTGGGAATCCGGCCAAAATGTAGACCAGTCCGGCGCCAACGAAACCGAGGACGAACCGACGGACGAGTTCGCCAGACCGCCGAGCAGCAGATACGCTCGAGATTCATGGTGGGACGCTCTTCTTGGCTTTTACAACCAGGAGTTCGGGTCCCCAGAAGATCGTCTGGCCATTGTACTCTCTCAGCAACAGCGCAGCTCAGCAATGAGGCTTATCGTCAGAGACCTCCGGGTTATGTTCCACTCGTCTCCCTGTTGGATCTCATTCATACACATCCCTCGCTTCTTCGATACTCTTTTCAGCCCTATCCGCAGGCACTCCATGCAACCTAGTTTCTTGCTCGGTGCTCTCGCTCTGGGGACATTGGCATTGGGGTCTGAAGCAGAGTCGGGGCCGAGGCACGGGACCGAGCACTGAAGCTGCTTGATATGGCCCATGCCGCTCTCGAAGGTTCGCTAGTCTCGGGCTGGGTCGACATTGGCCTCGCCCAAGCTGCCCTCGTGAGCTCTTCACTGCATTCCCTCGTCTGAAGTCCGCTGATTTCCAGCCTTGCCTAGCTGATCGCGAATTTCGAGATGCAGTCGCATCCGCGACAGACCATCGAGCGCTCCAACTCGTCGCTACTCCTCCTCGATTCCCTCGTCAGACTCTTCGGGCTTTCTCAACTCGACGCATCCGTGAAAACCAAAGGCTCCTCGCCCTTCGTCGTCACCAGTGGCGGCGGGCGCACTGCGAATCCGGCCGCGACCCTCGGGCTCATCACCCCTGGGCCCCGCTACGACTCCTACATCAACGCACCCGCGACGAGCCACGGCCACTTCCCCCGCTCCCCGACGTCCGCAGAGGACCCTTACCACTTCCTTCGGAGCCTCGCCCATCCGTCGTACACCGCGGGCAGCACGCCTGCCACGGGGCTGCCGCGCGGGTGCACCTGCCGGAGCTACTCGCTCGGCAGACGTGGCCGCGGTCCAGCGCATCGCGCCGAACTGGACAGTGACCACGATGTGGCCCGAGGGCATGCCCGAGGCCGAGTTCCTCCGCGAGGAGGCCCGCCGGCTCGTCTGGGCGAGCGTGATGGTCGTCTCCAACCGGACCGCGTACACCTGCTCCACACCCGCGAGCCTGCGGCTCGGGCACAGCAAGCTGTTCGTCACCGAGCCGGAAACGGTGCGTCCCTCCGTTCTCTCCCCTCGTCCTCGCTCTCGTCGCCGTGGGCCCGTGCTGACCGACGCCCGGCGACCCGCACCCGCAGTTCGCGCTCCTGCTGCCGGGGAGGCGCTCGCGCGGGCGGGCGCGCAGGTGGACCCGGACGACATGTGGTCGCTCGCGCTCCGGACGATGCTCCTGCTCGAGGTGTGCCAGCGCGTGCGCGAGGACCCGACGCTGGGCGCGGCCGAGCGCGCGCACCACGGCGTGCAGGCGTGGCTCGAGATCGACGACATCGAGGCCCGCCTGGCCCGGCACACGTGCGACATGGACAGCAGCTTCGGCTTCCAGGGCCGCGAGATGCTGTTCCTGCTCCGGCTGCTGACCTCGTACGACTTCCAGCGGTTCATACCGCAGATCACCACGTGAGTTTCAATATCCTTGTTCGGATCGAGTGCGGGGAGGTGCTGACGGCGCACACAGGACTGGGAGGCTCTTCTACCGTGACAAGGCAATGTCCTGGTGTGAGTGGCAGAGGCTCCGGCGGCCCGTGCTATAGCTGACCGCGCCCGGGACAGTGCGATACATCACGGCGGTCGCAAAGTACATCAACCGCGCGATAAACGACCCACGGCCGAAGATGGCGAAGGACCACCGCAAGTCGATGCTCCTCTTCTGGTACATCGCCAACGTCAAAAGGTGCGCGCCCGCCTCTCCGTCCTCCAGTCGCAGTGCCCGCCGCTGACGGCAGACCACGCCGATCCCGCTCTCCCCACGCGTAGAGCGATGAGCCTGTGGGAGGCCGACCCCGAGCTCACCGCGGCGCTCACCGTAGCATGCCAGTTCTCGGAGTTCGTCGAGCACTGGATGCTGCTCTGGCCCCCCGGACGTGCGTATCTTCTTCCCCCCTCCCGTCTGCCCCCCTTCTCTGTGCCGCCGCGCTCACGCCGCCTGCCCCGCCGCAGGCGTCCGCTTCGCCTGGCAGGACCTCCGCTACAAGCTCATCGACGCCTGCCGCACCGCCGAGCTGCCCCCGCCGGCGACCACGCTCCCGCGGCGCCCGCGGCGGCGGGACGTGTCGCCGCCTCCTGGCCCGGGCCAGCTGAGAGGGGGAGGTGAGATGCTGTCCGGGCCCCCCGCGTCGTCGTCGTCGTCGTCGACGCCGGCGTCGTACGCCGGCGGGGCGGCGCAGCCGGAATGGCACGCAGGGATGTACAGGGGCAGCTTTTGAATTTGAGTGTTGTGGACTGATCGGACTCAGTGTGGACTATCGATCTCGATCGGAATGTACTGTACTCATATTGATTATGGGATTTTCGTTCTACAAAGGCTCTGAGCGGGCAGGTGAGCCGTCGTGTGATGGGCCCAAAGGGTAAGGTAGCACTATGGGTGGTGGAATGGGGACGACGGAAAGTACAAGAGGACAGCTGCTGCCGTCATGATTAGGAATGCAAACGCAAACGAGAAAGAGGGATATGGTGGGATATCATGCAAGATGTACGCATGTTGGGAAACGCGATGCGGTATGCAGGGAGGCAGGATGACGGAGTGATAAGACATACGTGCACGAAAACCAAGAGAAGAACAACACATGCAAAGAGGAGACACCGCAACACCACTACTTGTACGCAGACAGGAGCCCTTTCTTCTTTTTTTCTGCACCGTGGCACCGGCGCGCCTGCTCCGTGGGATGTGTGATGCCTTCTTCCCTGCGTCGACGTCCGAGTCCGACTCGCTGCTCGAGGACGAGTCGTCGTCGTCGTCGTCCTCTTCCTCCTTCTCATCGGCGATGGGCTTGGCGGCGCTCTGGCTCTGCCGTGGGGTCTGGGGGAAGTGGATGGGAGAGGAGAACTGCGACATGGGCGTGTTCGCGAACAGCTGCTGGGAGAGGTTCGAAAGCGACGGGTATGACGATTTGGAGTACCAGCCCTGCCGGGCGGGTTGACTGGGCAGCTTGAGCCCTGCGTGGGCTCGGGTCCGTCGCCACCGTTGCTGTCGTCGTCGCTGTGACCGGCCTCGCGCGAGCCCATCGTTGGGAACGGCGTGCTGGCGTCCGCAGGTGCGAAGCGGCCGAACGGCGTCTCCTGCTGCTGGCTGCTGGAGGGAATGAACAGCGGCTCCTTCCTGCCCGACTTTGGTTTAGGCGTGACCATGGTCAAAGGGTCGTCCTCGTCGTTCTGCGCGTCTCTCGCATTCTCTTTGAGGGCTTCCAGGGTAGATATGTGCTCGGGCACGGGCACGGGTCGCGCTTTGGGGGGACGTCCTCGCCGCTTCGGCTGGCTCGGGACGACGGGCTCGGGACTGCTGGGCTGCAGCTCGTCGATCATAGACATCTCGCCGACAGACTCCGTCTGCGCCCGCGGTTCCGTCGACGGCAGCGCTGTCCACGAGATTTTTGCGGTGGCTGGGCCGTCCTGTGAAGGCTCGTTATCTTCGCTCTTCTTATCGTCTTCGGCATCCTCTTCCTCCACCGTACGCTGAGACTTAGTGGACACTGGCCTCGCCGAGGCTCCTCGCCCTCTACCCCTGCCTCTGCCCCTCCCGCGCGTGGACGCTTTGGCCTCCTTCGCCGCCTCCTTCTCCAGGCGCCTCGCCTCCCGCTCCGCAGCCTTGCGAGCCCGCTCTGCCTGCTTCTCCGCCTCGCGCTGTGCCTTTTCCTCCGGCTTGAGGCGGACGTACTTGCGCTTCGCGAGTGGGCGTGACAGCGGCTCCTGGGAGGGGTCGAGCGAGACGCGCGAGACGGCACGTGTAGAGCGGCGAGGGCGGGTCTCAGGGACCCGCTCGGGAGCGTCCACTTCGCTTTCGCTCTGGTTCTCGTTGGGAGCGGTTTCGGCTGCTGGCTGAGTGGCATTGGTGTCGGGCACGACAGGCCCCTCGTGCTCCTCCTGGTCTTCACGCTGCTCCTGTCCCTGTTCCCATTCCCGTTCCCGCCCCTGCTCTTGGTCCTGGTCCTTCTCTTGTTCTTGTTCCCGCTCCTTCTCTTGCTCGTGCCCGTTCTCCAATTCTTTCTTATGCTCCGGTTCCTGCTCGTCTTGAGCTTCTTCAAAGTCCTTGATCGGCTCCTCAGGAGATATGGGTCGGCCTTCTACCGAAGCGTGAGCCAGGTCCCCATCGTCGATGATCTCGTGGGCAGTCCCGTCGCTTCCGCTGAGAGTGACGTCCTCTTTGGCAAGCTTTAGTTCACCGAGGACCCGCTGCGAAAGGCGCGAGGCATAATTCCGGCGACTAGGAGTGAGTTGCCCATGCCTATCCCGCATGCGGTGGACCGTGCCGGGAGTGCTAGGAAGAGGTGGCGTGACCTGCCCGGAAGCGGGAGCGGGGTCTTCTTCGTCGTCCTCGAACTCCTCAATGGAGTCGCCCGTGTCCTTCTCATCCACGGAGCTGAAGGACTCGATGGGGTCGTTGGGATCTTCAGTGTGGTGTCCGGTGACGATGATCCCTGCGTCCATAGTGGCGTCCTCTTCGACTGGTTGATCAGGTAGACCGATATCAGGAGACATTTCGTGAGGTTCCAAGGCAACTTCTGCACCGCCGTGCGCCCCTTCGTCCTCTTCTGCTTGCTCGAGGCTTTCGTCTTGTACGGGTGCAACGACTGCAGGCTCTTCTATCTCATCCAGCTCTCTTGGTTCTCCGTCCTTGGTATGATCGAGGGCCGCTAACACTGCGTCGGGCTGCAGCGAGTGAGGATCAACCTCTGCTGGATTCTCCGTGGAATTGGGTTCACCTGCAACTGCAGACGGTCCTGAGGGCCTACTCTGGGGGGACTCTGGGACCTCGGCCCGGGAGTCGTCACCTTCGTCCTCATCGCTCTGGTGCGCATGGTCCTTCGGCTGCTCTCCATCTGAGTCGTCACCATCAGAACGCCGTGTGACTTTGGTGTTGGCAGAGATATTCTTGAGCAGCATGTCGTTCTCAACCTCACGGGCGTCCTGCTACACATTAGCGGGGATTTACGAGTGTGTTGATAACAGTACACTTACTGCGTTGTCGAGGCTCTCATTGGGATCTGGGACAACAAGAGAAGAACTGGCGGACTCCTCGTCGTTGGAGTTGTCGCTGTAGGCATTCTCCTGGCCAGGTTCAGCGTCGGGCTGTGGCTCGTCCTCCGAGGACGCTTCGCGGTTGAACTTGCGCGACATCCGTCGGAAGGCCTTGTCGTTCTTCTCCTCTTCATCCGTGTCGGCGTCCTCGTCGTGTGGTAATTCCTCGTCTGAGTCACTGTCGGAGCTCGACTCGGAGGACAAAGGGATCTGATCAAGGATGCTCTTGCGCGCCTTTGGGGGTGCGTAGAGGAGAGACTCGAGGTTGCCGGGTCTGCGGTAAGCGTGCTGGGCAAGATAGAGGAGGCGGTCGCTGCGAACGGTGAGTCTTGGCCGTCCATGTCGCTGTCGCTGTCAGAGCTCTCATTGCTGCTGCCTTCGTCTCTGCTTTCAACAGCGACTTCGGATATCTCAGAACCCGCAGGGAGACGAGGGGATGAGACAGAGCGATATGAGAAGGAATGGCGTCGTAGTGAAGACGGCGCAGGAGTTTCTTTCGAGCGGTCGAGAGAACGCGGCGGGGTGAGCATGGTTGTCGAGAGTTCGAGCTGTGGGACAGTGGCGGCAATGTTGACAATGGTTTCCTCCTGTTCCTCTAGTGGTGAGTTATTGCAGATATGGGAACACAGCTGAACGCACCCCTACTGGCTCCGTGACGTCCTGCAATACAGCTGCTTTACTACGGCGTCTAGGCTGCCCCCGTTAACAGGCTTTGGGTCGGGAGATGCAGGAAGGTGAAGCGAAGATTCATAGGCCCGATTTATCGCGTCAGCTAGTGCACTGGCACTGTCCGGCAAGTTTTCATCTATTGAAAGGTCGTTAGGACCCCACGTCTGACTCAGTTTCGACCTGGTCGTCTTTCGTTTCCCGGTAGGTAGAACTTCGGGCGTGGACGGCGAGAGTGATGAAGCGGAAGGTAAAGCAGATGAAGACCCAGGTGATAAAACTGAAATATGGTAAATCAAAGGCGATATGGTACTAGAAAAATGAGCTCACTCAGGGCCTCTGTACTTGTGCCTTTCTTCTTCCGTGTGGATTCCCCACTTGGAGCAGGAGGCGCTTCAAGATAATCCTCGCCGGTTGCTGGTAAATATAAGCCACCGTTGATAATATAGACGAGGTGTGAGACATACTCGTAGAACTGTCCACAGCCGGAGGATCGGAAGAAGCTTCGCCAGTGCCTACAGACCGCATATGCTTCGTGGTTTTCTTGCCTGCGAGTAGTCGTTGGTGTCACAAGAGTTAAAGACGCGTAAGAGTAAAGTCTACCTTTCTTGGCAGAGGTTGGATCACCACCATAGCCTGCGACATCTACTTGAGTGACATCTATGGCTGGGATGGCATCAAAGTTGACACATGGGATTTGTTGTTATCCTGACATACCAGAGGTCTCTTCAGGAATCTGAGCCGACGGGACGTGCAAGTCCATTTTCTTCCCGCGCTTGGAAGCCAGTTTCTCAACTGCATGAGCATCTTCAGGAGATTCCTGGGAGGGAAAGGTATATGATATAGGAGGAATCGTTTCATTGTCAGCGAACTTGGACTTCTTCTTTTTCTCCTTATCGACTAGACAAGTTGTTCAGTAATCAGAGTGTACGCTATGGCAGGTACCGGCATACCAGAATGAGATGACGGCGCAGCTTTCATAGTTCGTCAGCAGGTATCTTTTGGACCTCGCGAAGATCTGCTCACCTGGCACTTGGATGGCAGGGATTGGCGCAGGGTCTGCACTAACCCGCTTCCGTTTCTTGGAGGACCGCGCATCAACTCTTGAAGCTTCGAGGGATTCCTCGACTGAGGCATTTTCTGCAAGCTCGAGGTCCTTTCTCGTGAGTGGCTTGCGGATTTCTTCGTCATCTTGAGATGTTGAACGTGAGCTCCCGGCTACGGCGTGCTCTTCCAGAGACACGTGTCCTACTTTCCGCTTTCCCTTCTTGCCTGCTTCAGCAGAAGGTTCCGCGGAAGCTCCAATAGTCGCATGGAACACGTCGAAAATATCTCTGTCCTTCTTATGTTTCTTCTTGGGAGGGGAAGACGATGTGTTCAGTTGCACCGCCGAGGACGAAGCAATTGGGGGAAAGGGCATCGAAGAGTTTCCGCCACACGATATCTGCTGACTTTGCTCGCGAGTACGCTTATCTGCAGTGACGACATGCAGGGGATATGCAAGTATAACAGGGTGCGAGTACACGGTAATAGCACTTAGAGCATTTACGAGAACTCGGGTTGGGAAAACATACCTGGTGGATCGAGAACAGTGGACGCTTTCCGCTCGCGCTTCTTCTTTGGTAGGCCGTTTGCGTCGATGGTAGGGTTTGGGGCGGGAGATTGGGAGGAAGTAGGATCAGGCTCGGACTGTTCGGCTGGTGGCGTTCCAGTTGTACCGCGGGAGGGAGTGACAACATCCGACACGTTCTTGCGTTTGATACTGCGTTTGCGAGATGAATTCTGATCGATGTTAGTTCGAAAGCATACACCTCGCGTTGTTATTTGAAAACACACCGGGACGAGAGGACCCGGAGCAGGAGACGAAGCGAAAATGGGGGAAGGTTGGGACCCCACAAAAACGGAAACATCAATGGAGTCGCAATTCCGTGCAACATAGCGGAAGGCTTCAAAGTCATCCTCTTGAAGGGGTATGAGACGAAACGGCGCGCAGAACAAATTGTGGCCGGGACTCACCATCGTCCAGCACGATCACGTTTCCCTCATGCATCCTCGCAAATCGCATGGACGCGTCATTCGGAAGATCCAGCTTTTTGCGCACTTGCTCTCGTGTCTCGCTCAGAGATTCGCCTATATTGAAGTGAAAATATGGGCAAAATGCAACACGAGGGACGGTGGCTAAACGCACCCTTGTACACCCTGGAGAACACCTTGTCCGGAGCATGAAAAGTGACAAGCGTGCCTTCCTCATAGCCATCCCGCTTCCGTTTCTTCTGCCCCATCACAGCAGTACCGAAGAGGGGAGAGTAACAAGAGGACAGCGGAGAGTGCGGGAGAGCCAAGCGGCGCCTGCAGGATTTCTTGCGCACAGGAAGCGCTCCGTTGAACGCCGGCGACGAGGGATGAGCCTGAGTGCGCGTCAATACCACCAAACACCTTTTCCCCGCTCTCCTCCATCATGGCCGGCGGTCCTTCGAGTATGCTGCTCTACATGTGCACGACGTGACTTTCGCTCACCGCGATGCATCTCCTCGCAGGCACCGGGTTCCACCCGCACCTTCCGGGCTTCACGCACAGGTTCCTCGCCACCACGCTGGGTGCAACGATGTGGTTCTTCATCTTCTACCGCGCGAGGTACGTGCTCCTCATCCGCTTATGCATTCTATGTCACTCATTATCTTGCAGGAAAGATGGTGCGAAGCTTCTGGTATGTCTTTATCACCCATCCAGTTCCGAGCATATGCTCATTCGCTGCACAGGGCTTGAGACATCCATGGGAGGGTCATCACGATGGTCATCACGGTGGCCACGAAGAGGGTCACGGGCATTCAGAGCACCACTAGACGGAATACATGTGACGGGTTGCAAATGCCTCACTCTTGTGTGGTCCGACGTTTCTGTCGAAAGCTGAAGCTGTGACAACCTCAAGTGTGTACTGTTTGTTCGACTTTCTTCTGCCTCCCCGTTCTCCCCATAAAGACATCAAGGCATACATGGATGCACCTCTATCTTTCGGAGGTAGCCATGCGGACTAAATGTCCATGGCAAGGCTCGCCTCAAGCGTGTCCTCATATAGACCCTCTGCACTCCAAGCTTCGTACTATTCAAAATGTGTATTCGTAATCAGTGTAAGTGGATTAGATGCGTCAATGTGGATATCCAGTGTAGAGGAGTATACGTGGGTATTCAATACCGTGCTAGTGCAAACGAGACGGAGAGATGAGTGTGCGTAGGAATACATGTCTGTGTGGAGAGGCCTAATTGTATAACGACACTTCCGAGCGGAAAGTCGGCGGAACGGGGGACACTACTACTAGAGACTAACCGTACAACAGCAAATTATGGTCGAGTTCCGTGGCGGCGATATGAATCGAAGGGAAGGAGCGATAAGTAGAGGATAAATTTGGATCGATCACAGTGCTGGGCGAAGGAGTGTGTGGACCGCTGTCCGTGCGGCCTTCAGGGTGTCGTTGTGTACAACTTCACCTGCGAAGCCGGCGGGGTACCTGTCGCCGCGGACTTCACAACAATGATGTCTCTTGGAGGACGTTGACGAGAACCGTGTCT
Source organism: Epithele typhae (assembly GCF_022376455.1). Lineage (NCBI taxonomy): Eukaryota > Fungi > Basidiomycota > Agaricomycetes > Polyporales > Epitheliaceae > Epithele > Epithele typhae. Next base: position 583,044 of record NW_025954196.1, on the reverse strand, counting down.
CGGACTGCGAGAAGTGAGAATTGGTAGGCCGGTTCGAGCATATGCAGAATGATCACTCACTGCTGATTAATACGGTGGCCATGATCTTGGGCTCCTACTCGAGAAATAAGGGTTTGCCGAAGAAGAGAGAGGAGAGGATACGCACAACTGCACATGTAATGTGAGCGTGTAGATGGCGTTTCTTCGGAGAGTGTATGCGATGTGTTCGGATCATCTGATCGCGAAGGTCTATCAAAAGTCAGCACGCTGCTCACCCCATTACACTAAGAATCTTGTCTTACATTCTGCAACATTTTCGGCTTTGTTGGGGCGACCGCGGTAGCTCGACACGTAGTCTTCAAACTGAATGCCAGATTTCAACTTCGCAAATAGTACGTCGGCCTTGTTGAGGAGAAGAATGAAGGTCGCATTCGTCAAGAGCCTACTCTTGCATACTTGCTCCCATAAGGCTAGCGAATCTGCCTACATGGAACCCTCAGCGGATGAACGACTTGGTACAGACAACAACATACCAGTCGATTGACCTTCCTGTCTTCTTCTAGCCGCTGGTTGAAGCCGCTCATTGGACACAAGAAGACGACAGCGTTCACTGAGACTATTATCAGTGGATATTTCTTCTGAAGACTCAGACACCCTAACCATCGTCGAAGTATGATGCCCACGCAGTACGTTGACTGCGCGAACCACCAACGTCGTAGAAGAGCCAGTCGTTGCCTTTCTCTGCTGCGGTCTCCATCGTTAGCCGGTACTCTTCGACGCCGACTGTGCGCAGCCGGGCCCGAAGAATATCGTCTGTTGTAGGGAAATACTCAATGTCCGCGACCCGCTGCACGTCGTCCAGGAAACTGCCCAAACATAGAAAACGCGCAATCAGCCAGTCAACTTGCTCTCACATAAGAGCGCTTCGCACGTACTATCTCGCATGGTGGTGGGTGTCGATCCCTATTTCCCCAATGATCTCCGCGCCCGCCGTCTTCCACAGCGCAGCGATGTCCTCCTTGCACGCGTCGATGACCTTCCGCGTATCGTCGAGTTCGTCGAGCTGGATCATCACTGGCCTCTGTGTCTGCGACCCGCGCCGCCGGCGCATCATGTTCTTCCACCCGGACCCGCTCCTGATCGAAATTTCGGTCGCGGGCACCTCCCCGGTCCACGGCGCGTTCACGCGACTGTCCGTGGGAGATAGCGTGGGGGATGACACGGGCGAGGTCGCGACTCCAGTGCCGTCGGGGGAGAGCGCGCGCGAGAGGATAATTTCAACCTGCTTGAGCGGGGAGAGGCGCATCTGCAGGATGCGCACGTCGCGCGCGACCTCTGCCGTGGTCGTCGAGGTCCTTGGGCGTCTGCTCGACGAGGACCGGGGGTTGGTGAGGATGTGGAGGAGGAAGTTGACGAAGCGCGCGAGGTTGAGGTGGATGACTGTGCGCCAGGCCTCGGCTTCGGCGAAGAAGGCGGCCGGGCAGAAGTAGAGTTGGAAGTTCTTGATCATAGTGGACTTGCCCGACTCCGCTTGACCTGCGCCCCGAGAGGAAAGGGAACGTGAGCGGATGCACGCGCTCTCGAACTGGGGTGGCTGTACAAACCAAGGAGGAGGACCTTCGTTTGAGGTTTGTTTCTCCGCAACTCCTGCCGCTCCGCCTCGATGGCTTTGTCAATGTCATCGCTGGTGCGCAGTCAGTGCTCTGCTCTGCGAGAAGGGAAACCACGCACCTGATCTCCTTTGCTGCGCGCTCAGCCTCGAGTCGGGTGGCCTTCTGCGCCTCTGTCTCGTTCGAGGGTGGCTCTGGGGGCCACGCATTGCTGACTGTGGCGCGCATGCGTAGCGGGAGTTGGGATGGACAGCGGCGCTGCGTCCTGGTGAGAGAAATTGGACGGCGCTCGGGGGGAAGGAGGCCAAACCGCGGGGAGGAGGATGATTATGAGAGAGCGGAGGAGGTCAAACGATCGGGGAGCATCGCGTGGCTGTTGTTGGCAGGGGCGCAAGAACGGTATAAGTTAATGGTAGCGTTGGGTGGCGCAGCACGCGTTTCATGGAAAAGGTGCTAAAATACTGATCGCGCCGTCGTCGCGCAGTTCCCTTTGACGATTTGCCTTTCCAGGTATCGCCCTGATGCGCCTCCTCTTCGGCGTGGGGTGCGTCAGAGTGGCCGCGCGGCTAGTGCCTGGAGTCGACGATGAACGTGACGGATTGGTCCCAAGAGATCCGTGCCGGTGTTAGGTGGAGGAGAAGGCTTCGGCAGATTAGTCGTTGGAACGTCGTTGGCCCCTCCTCGGAGGGCGGCGGCGACATGACGTCCCCCCCACCTTCCGTGCGTACTGTCTACCATAGCCCCTCCCCCTCACAAATTGGATAAAAAGGAAGGGAGCAAACAAACATCGCTGGCAGGGGGCGTTGTGATGGCGTTTGTCGTCTCTGTAGTGGGTTGTCCTTGGCGCAATAGACGCGCATGACGTTGGCGGCCGTGGTGCAAAGGGCGTGGTCAGCTCATGACGGAAGCATTCAATATTGTCTCCGCGTGCCTGCGCAAGTGGATGCCTAACGCGAGGGCCGGTCCCGCTGGTGATCGATCAGAGTTTGGGTCTTACTAGGTCGGAGTTCACTGCATCCCTTCTCATTCAGCGTATTGAGCGAGCACCCTGGCGTTATGTACGGAGAGATGTCCAATGACGGGGCTGAGCCGAGCGTTGAAACTCAAAACTTGACAGAGAGGTTGTGAAAGGGGTCGGGCGTCCCGGGGTGACCTTGTGGGCAGATCTAGCCATCAATACCTGGTGTTCGGACAAACGGGAATCGTGCTCCCGTCTCTCCACTGATAAAAATACATACCTAGCTAGAGTATCTTCTCGGACACCTAACGTGGGTGAAGTTTCGCGTCCCCTCAGCGCAAGTTGCGTCCGATCTCGAGGATACACTCATCTCGGTGGGGGAAGAGATCTCACCCTTGATGTGTCTCGGCTGAAACATCTTTCCCGGCGCTTCAATTGGAATTTTGGGAGTGTGGTCCTCACGCGTTTGGCGAATTCCCCGAGCGAATGCGCGCGCCTTTGTGGGCGTGGACAGTACTTACAGAATTGGGCTCTAAAGGTTGTCTAAAGGCGTGACAGTGGGCAAGCGCCTGCAAGCGCGCGCCGGGGCGGGACCCTATCGAGACCCTCCAATCTGATAGACACATTGTAAATGTTTCTATGTCGGCACTTATGCAAACTATAGGGGGAGTGGAGGACATATGTGTGTATGGTCGTTAAAAGAGTGAACTGACCCTAGTGTTCAAACACAAGGCCCGGTCGTGACGCCGACGTCAGAACTGATCATAAGCGTGCCCTTGCCAAGCCGTGGCACGGCCCAAGCGAGCCCAAGCGTCGGCCCGCACTAGGAGCTCATCCCAGCTCATCCCGCGGCCGGTGTTCTGGAAGATCGCGTCGCCTGACCGCGGAGTGGACGTCCGAGGTGCGCAATGCCACGGCGCACGCACACGAGTTGCAGGGACGATCTTGCGACCACTGGACCAGGCCGTTTGTGGTCACTTCCGCACGGCGATTCGGGCAAGACTCTGATGGATAAAACGATCGTTGTTCGGCGAATGCTGGGGAATGTCTCCGTATGCTGAAACGATGACTCATGTTGTAACAAGGAACGTCATAGTACAACACGCAGGCCGGCGGCCAGGCTCCCCCGACCACGGATTCAGATTGTCCGCCCGTCGGTACGAGCTTGGTTTCCTTCTCGTTTTCCGCGGCACAGCGCTTGTGTCTACTGTAAACCCGGTTAGCCCGGCAAAGCTTTCCTGCCAGTCGCTCGGCTTGGCTCGGCGATCTGACTTACGGTCGTACCGCATCTACCCTTCATGGGGTGCTCTTCCAAGATGCGGATTGTTTCTTGTTCTTCGTCCTCGTTAGGGGCGATACTATCGCTCGCCGCGGTCAAGTTATCTCTGTCTCGTGCCTTCGACCTGTAAACGCACGCCGCACAAACGGAGCTTGCGTCAACTTCGAACTCCCCTTGAAGCGATCATGGCACTAGAGCGAGTGCACTCGTAATGATATCGGCAACGGAAAGACCTTGTCTCCGGGCCTGAGGTCGCCGACCCATACGATGCGGCACGGCAGAGTCAAAACGGTCACGGTGTCTTGGATGGCGAGGAAAGACCTAAAGAGTACTTTGACGGTAAGGAAAACTCCTGTCGGCGAGCGGCGAAGCCAGGGTACTTGCCGAAGATCCGTGCAATAAGCTCCAGGTTGCAGGGCAGAGTCCTTCATGGCACATAGAAAGCAGCTTGTTTGTCAGGTTAGATAAATGGTGGTTTGATATGACGAGCAACACACCGCGATTGACGACCATCTTGACATCCTCGTAAACGGCATCGATTCCAGCCTTGATGGTCTCGAACGCTTGCTCATCTGAAATGAGAACTTATCCCTAGCCATTGAGATACAGTGGTTGAGTGCATGGTATGGACGAGTGAGAGAGACCCGTACGTCATCATCGTGAAACCGTGCTTAGTAGATCGTCTTAGAACGGGATGCACTAAAACACCTGTATACTCGAGTCTGCAACTTTGACGACGCGAAGTCGGAAGCCGTTCGTCTTAATTTCGTGACAGCAACCAGGCTGGAAACAGGGAGGTGGGTTTAGTCGACGCAGCCGCTGTTGCGCATGGATCTACGACCATCCCGAGTTTTCATATATATACCTGGGTGAAGCTTAGATCCCGTCTTATACGACAGCGGCGACGTAATCATACTGTGGATTTGCGAGAAGAGTCCGACTCAGGGAATATGTGGGGTTTGGGGGGTTATTAAGACGCTCCAGTGAAGCTGTGAGCGAGTCAATGGTCTACGTGAGAAGCCCCTACCTCCCTCTATCAACGTACCCGAAGGACAGTGAGCACCAATCCTTCTAGGCATAGGAGGTATCTTACCTCGTAAAGGGCTTGATATAAGCCGCGGCAAGAAGCCATTACTTGTACTTGGGAAGCCGAGACCCGCCCATATAAGTCCTCGAAGTTATCCTTCAATTATCCTTACCGCAGTGGCATGAGATCAGAGACGGGCTGTCTCGTACAGGAATCCATTCCCAAATGTACGAAGCCTTACAGTCAACGACCCAACCACCTAAGAATGGCAGACATAGGGAGCATGTGTAAAGGGATGGCCCTGTTGGAGCCTCAGGCTTGTTAAAGCCGACAAGTACGACAAGTGGCAGTTCGGATCAAGCGCCCAGTCTCAATTTGGCGCATTAAACGCCCACGGCGTTTGCCAGACGCCCATCTCTGTGAGGTGCGTCGTCTCTCGCCACATTCGTACCCAACACAGGCCGTCAAGACTCTCGGTGAGTAGATGCTGCCCTCACGCCCCCTACATCGATGTATGGGCCGTATGGTGTGCCGTCAGAGAGCTTCTGAACGGAGGATTGGCGGGATGGCTGGGTCTTGAGGGTGGATGGGATCCCGGAACTCTGGATGAAGTTATGTGAGTACGGACTTCACTGACTCTCTTGCTATATCACAGGTCCCTTGCCGTTGCCCATCATGTCTCTCCATGTCCCCGAGGCCCACCAGCAGTTCCAGGTCCGTCATACTGCGCCGAATTCCCCCAATCCTCAGAAATTCATTCATTCACTGTAGCACATTCTGCGTCTCCTCAACACCAACGTCGATGGCAAGCGCAAGATTATGTACGCCTTGACTGAGATCAAGGGTGTCGGTCGCCGTTACGCCAACCTTGTCTGCAAAAAGGCCGATGTCGACCTCAACAAGCGGTGCGTTCGCTTCTTGTCTAGACCTTGAATCGCCATTCATATCAGGGCATTTGCAGTGCGGGAGAGCTCAACTCCGATGAACTTGAGCGGCTTGTCACCATCATCCAAAACCCCACGCAGTTCAAGATCCCAACGTGGTTCCTGAACAGGCAGCGGGACATCGTTGACGGAAAGAACTCGCAGATTCTTTCCAACGGTGTTGACTCGAAGCTCCGTGATGACCTCGAGAGGCTGAAGAAGATCCGGGCGCACCGTGGTCTCCGTCACTACTGGGGTCTCCGTGTCAGGGGTCAGCACACCAAGACGACCGGTATGTCTTTCAGCCAACCCGCGCATAGGTCTTCTGGCTCATCTACTGGTCAGGTCGTCGGGGTAAGACTGTTGGTGTATCGAAGAAGCGTGGCTAGACGCTTTTTCTGGAGCTACATATGCATTATCTCATCGACGGTGGTATTATGATCGCTATGCATTGTATTTGTCCCATGCAGTAACGCACGCCACCTTGACATGCAGTCTTTTTTGCTACTCTATTTTCTGTGCGATTGTAGGCCGTTCGACTCGAAGCACTTCTGGTACGTATAGTGGAGAACGTTCCTGTGAGAGCCAGATTCCCACACTTCCAAAGTGGGCACGGGCGACTAGAACGTTCTGGGACTGTTCGCCGGGCAGCCACCGCATAAATCTCCTTCCTCGCAGCCTGAACGCATACATAGACCAACACTCCCGTCTGTTGTACTCTTCACCATGACCGCCACCACTGCTTGGGCTGACCCACACGCCTTCCACCCGTGGTTCCGTATGCCTTCCCTCAAACGACAACTCAGCGATGATGACGAGCAGTCACCTTCCCCGCCATCCGCCTACACCAACCCATCCCTTGTCGACTCGCGCCGGTCGCTTTCTCCGGCCCCGAGCCCCAAGAGGCGAAGATGCGACGTACTCGAGACAGGGCTGTCGAAGCTCACGCTCGCGCCAGCCGCCACCGTTTCGCCCGTGGTACTTGCACTCTGGCCCGGAACGAACACGAACGGGCCGGTGGACGGCATGCCGGTCTCCGCGTACGCACCAATCACGACGAACATGAACACAGCGTTCCCCGGGTCAGTCGAAGAGCCTGTCGAGGTGTTGAATGGCATCGTCGAAGAGGTGCCAGAGCTGCCGGAGGTGTCGATGAAGGGCCCGTCGTGGTATGAGGTCGAGAAAGACCGTAAGTCCGCGTTCCTCCATCCTGCACGCGCATTCTTCACGCGCGACGCGGTGGTCTTCACTGTCGATCGCGCCGTATCTGCCCTCGCGCCCTTCACCTCGCCTAAGTCACTCAAGCTGGAGGCTGCTGTCTCCCGCCACGTCGTCAGAACGCCCGCTCTTCCCCCGCCTTCCCCGTTTTTCCCGCCCCCGCCGAGCACGACGGTAGCTAACGCGTTCTACGCTCTAGGCATCGTGATCACCGACCTCGAAGACTCGGACGCCGAAGACGCGCCCGACAGCGAGCGCGAGAACGTCCCGCCCCGCGGCGCAGCCGCCGCGGACGCGCCGGCGTACGCGATTTCGAGCGCGCTCCTCGGCCGCCTCGCGCGCCCGCCGCTCGCGCCCGTTCCAGTCCCCGCGGGCAGCGGCGCCCTTGTGCTCTACCGCCCGCTCCCCCCCTTGGCGGTGGTGACCCCCGGCGCGGTGGAGGAAGCGGAGGCGGAGGATGAGGCGGGGGTGGTCACGCGCCCGCGTTTGCAGACCGGGACCGGGACCGGGACGCGCGACGGCGGAGTGGGGGAGCCAATGGGCGGGGGCGACGGCGACGACGACGCGATGGCGCTTGAAGACGTGGGCACGCCAATGGCGTTGGAGGACGCGTCGGCAGCGGAGGGGGACGTAGAGTACGAGCCAATGGACGTCGAGATGCTCTGAGTCGGGCCAATCGCTGCGTGTGCCGCGCGGGCCGCGCGAGACGAGTGACTGGGAGAAGATGCGGTGCGAGATCTCGAGGCCTACGTACTGCCTGCACGCGACTCGAGGCATCGACGTCTGCGTCCATTCGTCGGTCGACGCGATTGGCCCCACGTGCGGCGGCGAATTCTGGCGTGCCGCGATAGGGCCCCGCTGCCGCACACTAGCCCAGACACAGCGCGCGACGGAATTGGGCGAGTGATGGCGCCGGGTAGATTACTTCGTTATTGGCGATGTGGGCGAATGAAGGCAGTCAGCGTTAACAAGGGACGATTGAATTTGATCGGATAACGAAACCTACTCCCAACACCGTGGCTAAACACGACAGGCCAACGTGCGCGTACAAGTACGATTCGACTGCACAAGTTACGGCTTATATTTGTTTGTGCAGGAGGTTGGTAAGCATTTGTGGGGTTTGTGTGGGCAAAGGGGACCGAGAACTCTAAGGTACGGGGCCGGAAAGCATGGACACGAGCGAAGTGAGCAACAAATATCGAGGTTAGCGCAATAAGTACGGATGAGCATCGACACAACTGCAACGACTGTAAGTTGCGAGCGGAGACAACAGGGAGAAGTAACAGATTCGAATACACCGCGAGCATAGATACGAACGAGGACTCGAGACAAGATTAACACATTGCCAAGGAAGAAGCGCGAGACAACAGAACGACGGACAGACTCGTTAACTTCTGGTTGGGCACTGCCCACGAGACCTGCGACTGCAGGCCTGTGGCCGCCCTTGCTTTGCTTTACTTCGCCGCGGTGCCTCTCATTTCGAGTTCGCCGCATTCCCGAAGCGCATGAGGGAGTCGCTCCCCCGGCGCTGGATGTCGCCTTTGATGCCCTCGGCGGAGATGTTCATGACATTGTGGTCGCCCTGCGCGCGATAGAGCCGGTTGATCGACGACGCGTGGTGGCGCGCGTGCGCGTGCGGATGGGGGATGTGGTGCATCTGCATCGCGGCGTGGTACTGCTGGCGCATCGGCATCTGCGACCCCTGCGGCGGTGGGGCCTGTCCGACTACGGAGCTGGAAACCTGTCCCGGCTGTCCAGGGTGTCTGTGCGCCGCTTGCCCCGGCTGGCCTGGATGTGAGTGCGCGTGAGAGTGGCCACGGCCGTGACCGGGGTGCATCGGGTGCGGATGAGGGTGTGGGTGCGACGGCTGCGGGTGCGTGTGGTAGGGATCCTGCGGTTGCACTTGCAGGTGGTCAAGGGGGTCGGACGGGGAAAGCGGCGTGGGGGTCGTAGGGTGCGACATGGACGGGGAAAAGGCCATGCTCATCAGATTTACGGGGGCAGCGGTGTGCCCAAGCTGGAGGTTGAACGGAGAAGCGGTCTGCGGCGGCTGGGGCTGGCTGTGGGACTGCACAGGGAGTGGGGATTGTTGCATGCCCCGCGAGGGAATAGGAGTCGGCGACGGCTGGGGTTTTGGCTGAGGAGTCTGTACCTGCAGCGTCATCGCCTGCGCCGTAGAAGGTGCCTGGAGCTGGGGCTGGAGCGTCGGCTGCATGGCAGACGAGGTCGAGATGGCAGACGAGGTCGAGATGGCAGACTGAGGGCGGGGCTGCAACAGAGGCTGGCCTGGTGCGCCTGCGGGCACACGGATCTCGCGCTGTGTGTCTGGCAACTGGCCTTGTTGAGGCTGAGGCAATTGAGATATGTCCGGCTTGGGGGGCTCGCCGGGGCTATCGATGGTCATTTCGATGTCTTTGAGTGGGTCGTCGGCCGCATCGTCTTCCTCGCCCTCGCCGTCGACAGAGGCCGAGGCTGAGGGCCCAGCCTCTGCCTCTTGCTGCGCCTTTTGGGCCGCGATCTCTTCAGCGGTCAGGAAACGGCCCCCTGGGCCTCGGGGCCGGCGCATCGCATGCTTGTGGCGAGATTCATGCAGGTAGGGCTAGGAGAGGCGGGGATGGGTGTCTATCGCCGCAGGAGACGACAATGCAACACAGGGGACGCACCTTTCTTTGTTTGGAGAGCCTGTGAACCTCTTCGAGTCGGGCACGAGCGACACGACGCTTGAGGATGCGATAGTATTGCTTTGCGTTCACGTAGAGAGGCTCTTCGTCCATAGGCGCATCATCCTGGATCTGATCTACGGAGGATCCGGCTCGCGTGGAGGCTGTTGGAGCTGCTGCTCCTGCGGAGAGGGCCCTTGGGGGAGGTGGTGAGGCAGGAAGAGGTGGGGGGAGTGCGGGATGGGGTGGAGGGGGGGAAGGGCCGGGTGAAGGGTGACGGGAAGCATGCGGGTGTGGGTGAGGCAGGGGGTGCTGGAGGTGCTGTGGGCATGTGGGTGCGGGTGCGGAAGGGGATGCTGCTGCTGATGGTGGTGGAACGGGTGTGGGGTGCTGTGGGTGCTGGGGTGCTGTGGGTGCTGGGGATGTTGGGGGTGCTGGGGTGGTTGTTGGGCGTAGAGGCCGTAGAGCGCACTGTTCGCTGGCGGGGGGTGAGCGGGGGTTGGGGGCAGGAGGGAGCACGTACAGTAGTCGTATGCGTTTGAATTGAAGAGATGATTGACGGAGTCCATGATTCTTGGAATGAGTATGTGATTGGTCGGGCTGAGCGTTGGCCAACCAGCTGCTGCTGCCGTCGCCCAGTAAGAACCGCCGCCCTCCGTCCCGATTGGTCAACCGGTCACCCCTCGTCACGCCCCTCCACTTCCCAATCCGGAAACCCCTTCTCGCCACCTACCACCACCATGGAAGCAAAGCTGCACGTCTGTCCTTCCCCTCCCCCGCGCTCCCGCTCACGCCCGCGATAGGAAAGCCCTCAAGGTCGTTGACCTCAAGGACATATGCGCCAAGGCCAACCTCGCGCTCCCCGCCCGCGCGAACAAGGCTGATCTCATTGCCAAAATCCTTGCTTCCCCCGACGCCGTCGCCGTCTACAATGAGAACCATGGCGGCACCCCGGCCCAAGCCGCTCCGGCCGCGCCCTCAGCCGCAGCGACCTCTCTTCCCAAAGCTACTCCAGTATGTCCTCCGACGTGTTCTTCTCGCGCCATCCACTCACTCGTCGCGTCGCGTCGCGTTTCAGCCACAACCACCTAAAACGTGAGTACTCTTGCCATCTGCCTCCTTGCGCGTTTTAAACCCCCTGTAGTGTCGCTGCACCCTCGAGCTCGTCCGCGCCCAAGTCTGCGCCCTCCTCCCCACCCAAACCTGCGTCACAGGTCTCACCGAAAGCGGTAGGTGTCACGCCTTGTGCAGCAACACATGCCGTAATGTCGTACACTTTGCAGCCCGACGCGTCCAAAACGTCTACAAAGCCTGCGGAGGATGCTGCGGCGCCAGCAGCCGACAAAGTGGACGGGGTAGTGGACGACGAGGCCGAGAAACGAAAGGCACGCGCTGCGCGCTTCGGCATTGCGTTGGTAGAACCGAAGGTCGCACCCGCGAAGAAGGGTGGCAAGGGTGCGGCGAACGGCAAAGCCTCCAAGCCTGCTCTGTCCGAGGTGCGTGGCGTCTTGCCCTTTGCGTGTTTCTTTGTTCACCGTCCCGCACACAGGACGAAGCCAAGATTGCTGCCCGTGCGGCACGATTTGGTGAGCAGGCACCCACGACGCAGGTGGCGAAGGAGACCGGCAACAAGAAGCGTTCCGCAGAGCCGGTGAATGAGGATGAAATAGAACGGCGGAAGAAGCGTGCTGCACGCTTTGGCATACCTCTAGTGGTGAGTGCTGCACTGTGTCTATGCTCTTTGCAGGTTATTGACTGTCTCTGTAGTAGAGTGCATCACCATCCTGTAACTGGTGCATATATGTCCCTCGTTTGTGCCACTGTCTTTGCTATCGCCCACTGTTTTGTATTGTACCTCTGTCATCTCTGGATTTCCTCACACTAGAGAATGTTCATGTCTCTTGGGAATCATGTCTATATCTGTGGCCAGAAGACTATACACTCAGGCCTCAGCGGACTGAATCTCGGCAACAACAATAATATGCCATAGTGCATGGGCTTTAGTCCCGGGTCCATCAACCTAGGCCTCGCCGAGACGGGTTTTTCACTTGCATGCTTCCTGCATCCGCGGTTGCTGCCCAGAGAGTCAAAAGTGCGTTAGCAGTCACCGCTGTGCCCAGAGCGGACTGCTATACGCCCACGCCCAGCACTCGCTGACTCTGTCTGTTCTCTCGTTTCATCGTGAATCATGCGGAGCCGGTTGAAGCAGTACTTGCGAAGACCGAAGTGGGTCAACCGAAGAAGCGCGGAAGAGAGACATCACGTGGATGACGTTTTCTGCGGTGTTTTGTAATCGGCGTCCGTAATCGGCGCGGGGCCGTAAAAGACTCCCCAGCCACTGTATATAAGCTCTCTCTCCCATTGTCCACTGGCATTCACCACACTCATCTCATCCACCGCAAACCCAGCGACAACACACTTCATATCCGTAGCATACCCCTAGTCCACCCCCTGCCATGATGGACGTTCTACCGGCTCAGCCAGAGGTCCACCAAAATCTCTACACCTGCATATCATGCACAATCGCTTTCCTCACCGCGCAGGATCAGAGTGAGCCGCATCTACCTCTTGTGATCTATACAGACTAATCTGTGAACCAGGGGAGCACTACCGTTCCGATCACCACAGATACAACATGAAGCGTCGAGTCGCGAGCCTCCCCCCTGTCAGCGCTGCGTTGTTCAACCAGAAGGTCCTCGAGAGGAGGGCGGAGACCGCGGTTATGGCCTCACCTAAAGGATCGTCGTGCGAGGTCTGTGGGTGAGCAGAAATAAAATTTCTTTATGTCGCCCAGCGGCTCATTGTGAGCGCAGGAAGAGCTACACAACCGAGAACGCCTACCGGTCGCATCTAGCCTCGAAGAAGCACAAGGAAAACGAGCTTCGCGCCGCGACCAAGGCACAGGCCCCCCAGGCCACCCCCGAAGACACCCGCGCCGAGCCCGTGGCCGGTCCCTCGACGCCCGCCCCGCCCCTCCCACCGACGCCGCAGTCACCGAGGTCGCCTCCCAAATCCAAGGCGTCTCGCTCTCCGTCGACGCCGACGCGACCGAGGACGAAGTGAACGCGACGATCGACTCCAAGATCGCCGCCGCGCGCGCGGCGCTCCTCCCGACGCAGTGCCTCTTCTGCGCCGCGCCGGCGAGCGAGAGCCTGGACGCGAACCTGGAGCACATGTCGCGCGCGCACGGCTTCTTCGTGCCCGACGCGGACTTCCTCGTCGACCTCGTCGGCCTCGTCGGCTACCTGGGCGAGAAGACCGCGGTCGGGAACGCGTGCGTGTTCTGCGACGCCGCGTTCCGCACGCACGACGCCGTGCGCCGGCACATGCGCGACAAGGGCCACTGCAAGATCGCGTACGACACGGACGAGGAGCGGCTCGAGGTCTCGGACTTTTACGACTTCGAGGCGTCGTACCCCGACATGGAGGAGCGCAAGGCGCGGAGAGAGGCTCGCGAGACGAGGCGCGCGGAGCGCCAGCGACGCAAGGATGAGAAGGCGGCGGCGAAGGCGGAAGGCGCTGGCGACGATGCCACGGAGGAGTGGGAGGACGACGACGGTGAAGGTGACGTCGACGAGGTCGTCGAGGAGGAGGCGTCGTCGACCGAAGACGAGGACGATAGCGATGAAGACGAAGAGGACGTGCCCGACAACCAGGTCACATACGGCGACTCGTCCTACGAGCTCGTCCTGCCCTCGGGCGCGCGCATTGGCCATCGCGCGATGCGCCGCTACTACGCGCAGTCGTTCCCCGGGGCACCGCGTGGGGGACGGGTGGAGGACCCGAACTCGGGCGCCGCGCTCGTCCGCCGACTCATCGCGGACAAGAACTCGGCGCTCGTCCCCGTCCGAGGCGGGTTCGGCGCGTACGGGCAGGGCACGCAGGTGGTCAAGGCGCGGAACGCGGGCGAGGCGCGGCACGCAGGGCGGCACATCCGCGAATTCCGCGACCAGCGTCGGAGGGAGGAGTTCAGGACCAAGGTCGGGTTCATCCACAACAACCAGAAGCACTTCCGGGACCCCAATATGCCCTAGGAGTCACCCCCGTCGACCGTGTATCTTCTCTCACGCATGTTCTTCTATGTTCACTGCATCTCTTTGTATTATGGCTCGTACGTAGTGTAGCCTGTACGCGACGAAGAACATCATGAATATCGAATCTGTAGTAGGAACAGCTAGAAGTGTCATATGCGCCGAGATTGACTCGAGTGTCTGGATACGAAGCACAAGGGGAGGAAGGGGACCTAGCGCCAGGGAAGGTGTTGGGACGGGGAGCCAACATAAGCGAACGACCTGAAGGTCGATCTTGTCATGGGGTATGGGGGGTTGTGTAGACGAGACGGACCGAGTTGGGAGTGGAGGAGAGGGCAGGACATGAAATGACGACGATGCGACGAAAGCATTCTCAATTGCGAACCAAGCCAAAAACACTGGAAAAATAAACTAGTACACATACGCGGCGGGAACGACGCCCTCCTGGCCTGTGCGCGTGTCTCTCGCGTACCACCAACTGAGCGAACGTAAAACACATTAGCATTGAGCGCGGGAGCGTAGAATATAGAAAAAGAGGGACGTACGCAGCGTCTCTATCATCGAGAATCTCGAGCTCCTGACCTGTCCGCAGGGGCAGCTCACCCTCACCCTTCCCGTCGAACGAGTAGCGGGCGTGGGCTGGCCGACTGTGGTCCTCACCATCAAGTGCACCGCCGAGGGCGTCCGACGGTGTGTCCGCGCGGACGTAGTTACTCGCGTCGGGGCCACCGAACGGATCGTCCTGCGTCGCTGCGGGCCCGTACCCGGCCCCTTTCTCATGGTGCGCGGTGGCCGCGGCCGCGGCCGCGGCTCCACCGAACGCTGTTGAGCCAAGGATCGTCGTGCGCGTCGCGGCGTTGATGTGCTCGAGGAGGGACGACGGACGGTGAGTCGAGTCGTCGTCCGCACCGGTGTCGGCTGGGTCGTAGTTGTTGATACCCTTGTCGTCGCGGCGGGCGAAGAGCGTCCAGAGGATCTCGACGAGCGCTAGGAGGAAGACGATACCGGCGGCGATGGCAATGGAAATGAGGATGACGACGCCAGTGGCGAGGAAGTGGCGCTGGTTGAAGTTGAACGAGGAAAGCGAGGCGAAAAGGCCAGCGACGACACCGGGGGAGCCGGACTGCGAAGTCGAGACGATGTACGGAAGGAAGGAGCTGCCGTCGAAAAGTGCGGTGGAAGCGTTGCCGAAGGACGAGTCGGAGATCGTGCCAGAGACCATAAGAACACGGTCTGTCTCGATCACACTGTTCGCGTTGTGGTTGTTCTGAAGGGGCACCATCCTGAGCTGGGTTACCTCCGTGGTGCTCTGGAGCGTGGAGCCTATATACAACAATCAGCGCGTGCCGGTAGCAAGCGATTGGATTACTCACCAACTGAGGTCCAGGACACGCCATTCCAGAAGGACAGGAACGACGTTGTGTTGTCCGTAGAACTATGAAGTGCATTAGGCTATGAATGGCGCCTGTGGATGCGCCCAACTCACCGGCCGGCAGCGAAGATGCTGCTCGCGTTGTTGTTGTTGATCTCCACAGCAGTAACAGGACCAGGCAGGTCACTACCATCACCGACGGCTGACCAAGTCGAGTTGGCGAAGGCGTAGGTAGCCACGTTGGCGCTGGTACCGTCCGCCAAGGCGATGGAACCACCAACGATGAGCGCCTCAGACTGCGAGTAAAAACGTCAGCGATCGCTCAACGAACTCCAAGACACAACTTACGCCAGAGTACACGACGTTAGAGACATCTCCCTGAATACCGTTCCCAAGCGCCGCCCAAACCCGCGTTGTGCTGTCGAGTGAGCAGACGGCGCGGCACGCGGCGGAGCCCGCCTGCGCGAACGAGCCAGCGACAATGATCTGGTTGCCGTCTGCGGTGGACTTGCTGATCGAGCGGACGACGACGGCGGCGCCGTCGCTGCCCTGGAGCGAGTCGACGCCGGACATGTCCCAGACCTGGGTTGCAAGGTTGTAGAGCGCGAAGCCCGAGGTCGAAAGCCCGTCGATCGAGAACTCGCCGCCGACGAAGAGCGAGTCGCCAGAGACGAGGAGGGAGCGGACGACGCCCTTCGGTTGCGAGCCCTTGAGTGCGGTGACCGTCTTCGCGGCGTCGTCGTACACGGCAATGTTCTGCGCGTTCACGCCGTTGGCGATGTAGCTGAAGTTGCCGCCGATGATGATGACATCCTTGGACGATGAGCTGTTCGTCCAGAACGCGCCTGCGAGCACCGCCGGAGCGGAAGCGCTGGGAGCGCTGGGCAGCGGCGCGAGGTTGGTTGAAGTCGTGGCGCGCTTGAAAACGTTGACGATGTTGGAAATCCAGCCAGTGGGAGTGCGACGATGGTGCGAGCGGCGCGCATTGGAGGACGAGTTGGAGGAGGAGGAAGCGCCATTAAAGGAAACCGCGAGGGGCGTGATCTCCGGCTCGCCGTTCTTGCCGTTCTGGATTGTGACGAATCCGGACGCCCCGAACCCGAGCGAGGCGGACACACTACCAGCGACAAACTCGGTGTCGCTCGACGTGCCGTTCCCAACGAACGTCATGGAACCGATGAGGAAGCCACCGCTGTTCGTCCACTCCTTGTTGGCGATGTCCCACGCGGCAAGGCCGGAGGCGTCCTGACCGGAACCACTATCTGTCGACGTGAAGACTTGCGTGAAGTTGCCCGTCATCAGGAGCTGGTTGTTCGCGATGTCAAGGGAGGTGACGCCGCCGTTGAGGCCACCGTCGAGGGCTTGCCAACTGTTACTGGACACGGAGTAGGCAGCGATGCCGCGGAGCGCGCTGTTGGACGGTTGCGCAGTGTCGGAGAAAGAGCCGCCCACGAAGACGAGGTCTCCGTCAACCACCAATGACGTTACGGCGCCGTTGAGACCACCGTTGGGAAGCGCAGCGAGAGCACCGTTCTTGAACACCATGATGTTGTTCGCGCCTGAAGCGGTGCCGTTGGACAGACTGAACTTGCCGCCAAGGAAAACCATCCCTGATGGGTGCTGACCAACAGCCGCGATGGACGCCGCTGCACCAGTCAAAGAGGTCGAACCCCCGAGATCGTTGAAAAGGTCGAAGCCAGCATTATCGAGGCTGGTGATCGCGGCGGTCGGGATCGCGCTGTTGTTTGTGGTCGTTGCACTGCTACCCAGAGGCCACTCGATGAAGCCAAACCCACGGTTGGAGATGCTCGCGGTCGAGTTGGAGCTCGAAGAGCTGGTCGAGGTCGTGTTCGCACTAGTAAGGATGAACTGGATACGGTCCGCGACCATCTCGACCTGCTTGGTAGTGTCATCGTTGAGCGCCATTGAGACGGTAGTGACAAAGTCTGGCGTGGTGGGGAAGATAGGACCGCTGTAGATGAGAGTGGTCTTGTCCTCCTTGTTGGTCTGATCGACATCGGTCACCCAAGGGTCCATGTTTTCTCCGGGGAAGACGTGCACAGACACGGTGGTACGGAGGTCGCAATCCTGGAAGTTTGTGCAGCCGGGAACGAGCATGTTGACCTGGTACTCGCCGGACGCGGAGACGTAGGGCTGCCAGGTGAAACTCGGCGCCTTCTCGACGGAAGTGTTGGCGTCCACATCAGCGACAAGCACAGTTTGGGTCGTGCCGGAGATGCTCGTGGAAGATCTCTTCTGGGTCCACGTTCCTGTCATCGTCGTGTTCGACGCGACAGGCGCAAAGCACGACGGGAGGTTGTCATCGGGAACAGCAGAGGCGAAGGCACCCGACGACAGCAGCTGCAGAATGTGCAAACCCGGGCCCGCACCCTGGAAGCCCGAGAGCGTGAGTTGGAAGCCAGTGATGTCCAGGTCCGCATCGAACAAGAAGTCTTGGTAAAGAACGCTGGAATCGGTGGAGAGAGGGCAGCTGTTTGTGCACGTTTTGTTCTTGTTGTCGGCCGGGTCGACATAGGTGAGGGTTTGGACGGCATTGTCAGGAATGGTGGCGACGCTGCGGAGACGCGCTAAATACCTCGGCTGCAATCCGAGGGAATATTAAAAACGCACCTGAACGCCGTTGTCCCGCGACCGTTGAGGAAAGTGTTGCCAAGGCGGATACCAACCGCGCTCAGGAAAGAAAACTTGCGTACGGTGATCACCGCGGTGCCTCCGTCCGATCCGAACCACGTACTGCCCGCACCATCGACACCTGCGGGGCAGAGGATGTTGGAGATGTTGGAGAAGCCGGTCTGGGTGGTAGAAGGGCCAGCGTCGACCTCCGCATCCTGGAGGGGAATAGGAACGAGAGAGGATGTGAAGGGCGTCGCGCCGGTGGAAAAGGGGACGGCGGGGTTGTTGGTGTTGTTGGCGCGACGGATCCGCTACCGAAGGAGGCAACGAAGCTACCGGAAATGAAAAGACTGGACTGGGACGAGTTGGACGTTATAGACAAGACTTGGGAGGACGCGCCAGGAAGGCCGCCGAAGGGGGCAGCAGACCAGGCCTTGGAAGCCACATCCCAAACGGCGACGGCGGAGCCGGGAGACGTGAACTGGCCGCCGCCCAGAGCTGCTTGCGGCCGGTGTCGCAAAAGAGTGCGCGCACGACGCCGTTGGGGGCGTTGACGCCAAGAGCGGCGACGGATCCGCCCGCGAAGGACGCGACGTTGCTCGCAGTGGTCTCGCCTACGGAGGAGAAGGAGCCGGCGAAGTAGAAGACGTCGTCGATGGCGCACCCTGCGAAGATGCTCCCTCCCGTGTTCGTCGAGGCGATCTTGGAAAGGGAACCATCGGCGGTCCGAGACAGAAGGGATGCGGTCTCTGGGTCGAAGGAGACAGAGGAGGCGTTGGTGACGACATCGAGACCTGCGAAGGCTCCGGCGACACCGACGGTACCCATGCGGTTGAAATCGACGAGAGGAGTGCTGGAGGCGGCGAGAGCGGCATTAGTGAGGAGGGCGAGGACAGCGAGGGGAGCGAGGGAAGGGGGACGGCCGTCGGGCGTGATCTGCGGCGGGAATCGCGCGCCATGGTAGGAGCACAGCGTGTGCTAGGGAAGGGGTATCGAGCACCGAATGGTGGAAGAGAGAGAGCCGTCGGCACCGTCGGTCAACGATTTGGCCTTGTTGTCGTGTTCGGATGCGTGGAGAGCGCGTTGGCGACCCGTCCTGCTGACTCAGCGCCCATTTTGGCCACCGCGACCCACACAGGCACGCTTGTTGCGATGAACATGCAGCCCGCCGCGAATGCTGCCTCAGCCACAAACGCGCACCCGCCTCGACGAGCCTCGATTCCCCGCCACGGGCAACGCAGCAGCCAGCAACCGCCCACACTCGCGCGCGAGGGTCGCAATTAATGCCCGCGATGCGTGGCTAACACGGGTTCATTTGCTTCCGCATTCGCTCACGGCCCGCCGAGCGCCCCATACCACGAACGTCGCCCCGCTTCTGTCTGCCCGCCGTGGCCAGGTCTGTTCTGGCTGCCTTGCCCGGTCACAGGACGCGTGGGCGTGAGAGCTCGGGCGCCGGCTAGGCTCTCTTCTTCACCCACAGTGACCACGCCGGGCGCACCGCAGCCCCACGACACGGCGCGCGAGATAGACAGTCACCTGCGCGTCGCCCCTCCAGCCACCATCGGATAATAGTATTGCGGCCGCCGTCGTCCCTGGGCTGCACGCTGGGGATACTTAAGCTCAATGTTGGGCCCCGGCCGAGCTCAGTAAACTCTTGATCTCTCTTGCATCCACCACACATGGCTTCCGAGCAGCAGATGAAGAACCCGCTCCTCGTCGGGCGCGCCATTCGGGCGCAGCTCGAGAAGGAGATCCCCACCGACCTCCCGCTCGAGCGCGACTTCCGGGAGGAGACGGACTACACCATCACCGACCAGTGCGTCTCTCGTGTCCCCGCCGACCTCATAATGCTCATATATGCGTCCCGGTGTGCTCGCGCAGCGTCCAAGGGCTGCATCAGAGCCTCTGCAAAGACCCCCGCTCGCTCGAGCTCATCACGTCGCTCGTGTCCCACCTGCACGCATTCGCGCGCGAGACGCAACTAACGCACGACGAGTGGCTGCGAGCGGTCACCTTCCTCACGCGCGCGGGGAAGGAGAGCACGGAATACAAGAACGAGTTCGTCCTCCTCAGCGACTGTCTTGGTTTCAGCGCGCTCGTCGACGAGGTCAACCATCCGAAACCTCCGGTGCGTCTTCATTTGATCTCGCGCGAGACAAGGGAGGTTCACGATTGGGGATGTGGGCCTCAAGGGTTGCACGGATGGATGCGAGGAGGGGCCGTTCTGGACGAAAGACGCCCCTACTGTGCCCTCAGGCTCGTCACTTGCCAAGAAGGGGACCACAGGAGAGTCCATGTACTTCGCCGGTACGATCAAGAACTTGCAGGGAGAAGTCGTCAAAGGCGCAACTGCAACATCGTGAGTGCTTGTGCGTCGCGAGAACATTTCGTCTGTTTACCTGCGAGACAGTGGCAAGCGGACGGAGACGGCTTGTATGACGTCCAGTACCCAAACCGCGAGGAGGCCAACGACCGCGGCACCATCGTCGCAAACCCCGATGGGACCTTCAATTACCGCGGTATCCTGCCTACTGCGTATCCCATCGTAAGTCCACAGATGCATCTCCATCGAGTATTGAGGCTGACAGCCTTGATGCACCAGCCCGGTGATGGACCCATCGGAGATCTGTTACACGCTCTGGGTAAGCCTTCAGTCCAGAGAGTACTGAGTTGGAAATGTCCTCACAGCCAGCGTGCCTACATAGGACGTCACCCTCACCGTGCATCGCACATTCACTTCAACGTCAAAGCTCCCGGATACGACGAGTGCGTTTGCGACTACCCTCTTCCATTGCTCCCCGCTGATACGCCAGTGCTCATCAGGCTGACTTCGGCGCTGTACCCATCACACTCGCCCTTCCTCGGCACGGACCCTGTCTTCGCCACCAAGAAGTCGCTCATCTGTCAGCTCGTCGAGGAGCAAGATCCGCGACGCTGGGCGGCAATGGGTTTCGCGGACGGCGAGGTGCAGTCCGGGCGCGTGTGGGTGTGGAAGTACGACTTCGTGCTCCCGACGCTCGGTCAGGTCGAGGAGCTCAAGAAGACTCGGGCGCAGAAGTACAGAGCCGCGGCGAAAAACTGAGGGAGTACGTCTTGGTCTGTACACACTAGAGTGATAGAAAGGCGTCTATGCTCAACCAAGCGCCTGTTGGATGTTCTTCAGCATGTACATTATTGACGCCACGGATGGATTGAACACGCACGAGCCACGGGTTTCATGTCGGTTGTTAGATGAACGGTTGTTGGAGTG
The DNA here is from genome assembly GCF_022376455.1 of Epithele typhae. NCBI lineage: Eukaryota > Fungi > Basidiomycota > Agaricomycetes > Polyporales > Epitheliaceae > Epithele > Epithele typhae. The sequence goes on along the minus strand of NW_025954196.1, from coordinate 562,103 downwards.
ATTACCGGTATCATGGTTGCTTCTTGAATCAGCGCAGCTCGGAAAGAGAGCACATATCATACAGACGGCAGATACTCGATATACTCTTGATGACGGGCGCGCCGTGGTCCGAGCCATTCCCAGAACGTGCCGCCTTCAAAGGGGCCGCATTTGTGCCGAAATAGAGTGATTTGAAGCGGAGAACACACTGAAGAATGGGACGCTCGAGCAGCAATGTATTTCGGAATCAACCCTGTCCTCTACAGCTTGATACCTACAGGGTGCGAACTCGGAGCATACATTTCAATCCGCCTATGCCGAGATGGAACCGTAAGCGGGCGAGCGTTACGAACGACGCCGAAGCACTCACTGAGGGAAACGGAGGCGGTGGACAGGCGGGGGCTTCGCATCAGCAGTCAAGAGGTTCACCACCGCACGCTCGGCCGACTTGTAGAGGTGGTCGAGAGAGTTGTGTTCCCAGACGTCGGAGGAGATCATGTTGGCGGCGATGGACTTGGTGATCGCGTTCTCGTCGTTGGGGGAGGGGGCGTACTTGTAAAACGCGACGACTCCAAAACTGGCGAGGACAGCCCTGCGCCAGAACGGAGTGTTCCACGCTGCATATCCGCCACTCGTTCAAGACGCAACCCGCGCGCGCAGGGGTGAAGATACGCACATTGCGGCTCGTACGTGTCCGAGTCCTGGTGCTCCTCGTGGTGGTGCTCGTCGTGCGAATGGGACGACGCGGCACGGCGCTGGAAAAGAGAGGTGGTGGCCCTCTGGGAGGGCCGAATGACGGCGCCAGCCGCCCGGGCGAGAGACATTGGGAGGAGAGAGATGCGGAGGAGGGCGTTGGGGACGTTGAGCACGGGTGCCGCCGCGAGCGAGGAGGGTGCTTACATAACCCGAAGCATCCGAGACGCCTTTGCGAAGTTCCCAGCGCTGCGATCGGCCACATGCTCGACGCGTCTTCTAGCTGCGTTCGCGTCTGCCACCGGTTGCCTTTGGCGGCGCGAGCAACGATGGAGCGATATCTGGAGCTGGTGCCCGACGCTGGTGCCAACGCAGGTGAGCCCGCCGCACCATCTGAAGCGACATCGCCCGCGTGCGGCGCGTGGACACGTCCCATCGCTCGCGATGGGCCAGGGCTATATAACGGCCACCGACCCTCCTCGCCCCATCAGCACTTCTAGCATACCACCGCCCTCTATTGCTGCCCACCTCGGGCCTCCACGGCCGCGCGCCCCCCTCCACCCCCCACAGCACTACCACGCTCCTTACCAAGACGCACCCGCGAGCCATGTCCACTCGCGCCCGCACCCGCACCCAAACCGCGCCCAACCACCCGGGCCCGACCCGCACCTCCCCGCGCTCGCCCTCCGCCCCTCCTCTCGGGCGACCTCGCGCTCCCGAGCGACCTCTTCGCGACCCTCGCCGGCCCGCTGCCCACCATCACCATCGGCACCGCGCCGTGCTCGCCCTCCCCGCCCCGCCTCCGGGGCGCACCCCGCACTCCGCGCCGGCGTCGACGAACGCGGGGAGCGCTCTCACAACCACCAGCCACCTCCAGCACCCCGGCTTCGCGTTCGCGCAGCGGCCCGCGCGCTCCCTGTCGCCTCGCCGTCCCCGCGCTCCCCGTGCTTCACGCCGGGGTCGGGGTACGCGCCGCCGAGGGGCGTGCTGGACCTGTTCGAGCTGCTCGAGAGCATGGACAGCGACGTCGAGTCCGAGGTCCGGCGCGTGCGCCGCGGCATCCAGGAGACGCGGATGCTCGTGCGCGCGTGCCGCGAGGACTCGGCCGCGCGCCGGCTCAAGACGATTGAGCCTGTCCGGGGACGCCAGCAGTAGACGGCAGGTCGAGAGGTCGATGGGGTTCAGGCATCTGCTGTTCGTACGTACATACTATCGTGCATGACATGGATTCGGGACGAGACTTTGGCTAACCAGGCTTGGACTCTGGCGATACTGTACTTCGTTATGGTTCTGTGTAATCTGAACGGTGTATGGATCCAGATTGTCCTCTTCCTGAGCGCTTTTGGTGAGTTCTGTTCGACGTTCATAGTTGCGACAAAGCAGCAGACAAGTCGGTGATTATTGGGTCCACGGTGTGTCCTCTTTGAACGTTCTAACCATGGGTTGTTGTACATGTCGTTACGACACTGACATGAGCTGAATTGACGTCAGGCTCCATGTCGATGAATGTTCTGGTCGTCGAGAACTTCTCTATATCCATGACATCCATACCTGACGATTGCGATGGTTTCAGAGTGGGCAATCGCTCTAGGTTTCACTACTTACCAGGAAGTGAAGCGTTGCACACCACGGAATTCGGGGTCTGCAATCTTGACATTACCTCGAAATTCGTCCATCACCATGGCACCTCCCAGACCGAGGTGCGGGTTACGGTGGCCCCGCCGCGGTGCCCTCGAGACAGGCGGTCGTGGCCCCAGTCGACCTCCATTTCGCCGTATCACTGCACTCTCCCTTCGACCCCCTTGGTGCTGTGATCTTGCAGCGAGGGTGGCTGAGATTGAGCCACCGCCTATATACTCGGGGTACTTGTTACGACAGTGGCGGCGCGCACCACCCACCTACCACCAGTCCACATGCTGCGGTACCAGAGTCTGCGAATCGAGTGCGCGCGGTGCGAGGGCCGAGCCATCCATGCAAGTCACGGGACGGAGGGCGCCCCCCGATCTGGGCCCCTTTCAGCAGCCCTATAGAAACCGAAGGCGTTCGCCTCCCGGCGCGCCTCGCTCCTTGACCTCCCTGCCCCAAGCCAACGCACCGCACCATACCCCCTCCGATCAGCATACATATAGCCGCAACGATGGGTGCGTACCGCATCTGCCCCGCGCACCCGCCGCCTCACTGACCTTTGCGGCGGATGATATCATCGCCTACAGCAAGCATTGAGACGCCCGTGAAGCTGGCCGCAGAGCGCAAGCAGTCCATCGACATCGCGACGGTCCAGGTGCTGGAGAAGAACCTTGCGCACCGCCCGGAAAAGAAGGATCTCATCGACCGCAACATTCTCAAGGTACGTGTGTGGCTACTTGATCCCCGGGGCGTATGCGTCGAGCGGCGAGGGTACCCGGGGGGAGCTAAGTTTGTCTATGTTCTAGATGACACCGTCGCCCCGGCGCTGCAGGCAGCGAAGGAAAAGCTGCAACGGTCGCAACTTGAGGTGAGTAGGGATAGGATCGGGCACGCACAAGTTATGCTGAATGGACTTGCACCCGCAGGACAAGCTCGAGCATGCACTCCAGGCCCGCCCGAAACCTGAAGAGCTTGTGAAAGAGGGGATTCTTAAGGGTACGTGCATCTAGACACTCGCCGCCATCCGTACCAGTAACCAACAAAACCATGCAGAATCCGAAGCTCCTCCTGCTTAAGCGACAAGCGCAACGGTTTGCCGTGTCATCGAGTCGTGATTATTAGCTGTGGGCGTCTTGCCGTAGTGTATGAATGTGTATGAGTAGTGCGCGAAACCCCTGTGCCCCCATTCAACTCATGAGCAAGGAAATTCAGGGATGAGCTTGGCGCACACGCACCTCAAGGCGTCGGCGATGTCTCCGCCGACATCAGACCCGTCTGAACAGGAACATGATGCGCCGCACACGGCGCTCAATCCCTGTCTCTCCTCTCTCGGATTTTCTCCCGGACTTCCTGCGCCGCCCGCCTTGCACCGGAGCTCCCCGCCCAGCCGCGCGCGCGGAGCCAGTGGACGAGGCGCGGGGTGACGGCCGCGGTGAGACCTATCCGCACGGGGAGGAAGAGGGTCTTGTGGATCGTGTACGCGATGACGATCATCGCCATGAGGCCCTCGTGGCCGGTCCCGCCCGCGGACACGGGCTCCATCTCCTGGCGGCCAGGCTCGGGAGGGGTGGTGTGGATGAGGGAGGTGAAGTAGCCCTTGACGTCGGCAGCGACGCGGGAGACGTGCTCGGCGCCGAGCACGTTCACCGCGGCGAAGGCGACGGTGAAGTCGACGGCGGACAGGATGATGTAGACCCCGAGCGCGTACCAGCCGTAGGACTTGATGAGGTGCTTGAGCCGCTGGGAGAGCGATGCATTGGGGGCAGGCCTGGGTCAGAGCCCGCTCCCGAGCCAGCAGAGGATGTCGAGGATGAGGAGCCGTGCGAGTCGGTGAGGCGGGCGGAGAAGTGGGAAAATGGACGCGAGCCTGCAAGCGAGGACCCAGGGGAGTTCCGGGGTGCGGTAGCGGCGATGCGGGAGAGCGGGAGGAGGGGTTGGGAAACGCGTGCAGTGAGGGCTCGGACGGCGGGGATGCGGAGGAGGTAGCTGCGGACCATGCTCGCGGGTGAAGATACCGTGCAAAGAGCGGGAGTGTGAAGGCGTAAAGGAGGAGCTGCAGTGGACGTCGGGGACAGAGGCGAGAGACCGACGTCGGGTGCTGGCGGCTCGAGAGGCAAGAGAACCGGAAGCGCTCGTTCGGTGGGCAGCGTCATGGCTCGGCTCGGGGCGCCCGGGGCAATGCTTGAAAGGGAAAAGGGCACAGCCACTCGCGCGCCGAGTGGCCATCGATCGGCCGGGTTTTCGACCTGCGCACTCAGCTGAGCACGTCCTGCTCGCCACCGCTCCAGTTCATGCATTCCTCGTCTCCCGTTCCCGACGACGCCTGCTGCCCCGCGCTGCGCTAGCGTTCCCCTCCACTCCCTGCCACAACTCTCAAATTACCCTCATCCCGTCCATGGCCGACAGCGAGCCCCAAGGCCCGTTTGAGGGGCCGGAGAAACTGCTTGAAATTTGGTTTGCGCCCTCCCCCGCAGACTGCCCTCAACCGCGCGACAGCGCGGATGGCAAGACTGGGCTTCGCACCGTTCCCCGCGCCGTTTGGGAAGAGATGCTTGACATCGTCAAGTGCAAAATACTATCCGTAGTCGAGGGCACGGAGCTTGACGCGTATTTGCTCAGGTCAGTCCACGCATCGCTTCTTGAGCATGCCATTCCCCGCATGCAGATGCTCATCTACGAGCCGTTTTGATGCATCGTATTTCAGTGAATCTTCGTTCTTCGTCTCCCCTCACCGACTTATCCTCAAGACGTGCGGCACGACGCTCAACCTTCTCGGTCTTCCCCGAATCCTCGAGATCGCTCGTGAGCACGCCGGCTTTCCGTCCGTGTACCGCCTTTTCTACTCGCGCAAGGCGTTCATGTTCCCTGAGCGCCAAATCGGGCCCCATCGCGAGTGGACGACGGAGATCGAGTTCCTCGACAACCTCTTCCCGAACGGCTCCGCGTACACCGTCGGAAAAGTCAACGGCGACCACTGGTTACTCTATCTCACTTCCCCCACCGAACTATGCGCGACATCTGCCCAAAGCTCTCCCTTGCTCGCATCAGCGCCTCCGCCCGAGGAGGCGACCACATCCACACCCGCACCGGAAAACGCAAACGCGGACGACGCGCTCGCCTCGGACTACACCATCGAGATCCTGATGACGAACCTATCCCGGAAGGCAGCGCGCCGTTCTTCTTCAGCGAGCCCGCGGAGGGCTCCGCCGGCGCGCGCGCGGACGGCCTCGCGCTCTCCGCCGCGCTCGGAATCAGCGACATCTTCCCGGCGCACATGACGACTCTCGACGCGTACGCGTTCGCGCCGTGCGGCTACTCCTGCAACGCGCTCCTCAAGTGGCGGCCGGACGCTCCCGCGGCGGGCGCGTCCGCGGAGGGTCCTGGGGAAGGCTACTACACGATCCATGTCACGCCCGAGGCGGGCTGGTCGTACGCGAGCTTCGAGTGCAACGTGCCGCTGCCCGCGGCGCCGACGGACCGGCCGACGCGCGTCCCGGACCTGCGCACGCTCGTCCGCCGCGTCGTCGACATCTTCCGCCCCGGCCGGCTCACCCTCACGCTCTTCATCTCGAGCGACGCCGCCGAGGGCGAGGACGGGCGCGCGGTGGAGGCGGCGCAGCGCGCGTTCCGGAGCGCGCTCACCCTCCCCGCGGCGAGTGGCGCGGGCGCGGGCGCGGGGGAGGGGCGCGGGTCCGCGGGCCTCTACAAGCGGACGGACAAGATCAACTACGAGTTCGGCGGGTACGACCTCGCGTTCGCGAGCTTCGAGCTGCGCGATGCCCCGCCCCCGCCCGCGACCGCGCCGCCGGTCTGAGGCTTCCCGCTCCCCTTTCGAGAACCCCGCCAAAACCTTCGCCCTCGCCCTCTCCTTCGCCTTCGCTGTCGTCGTGGCCGCCTTCGCCTTCTTCCCCGCTCTATCGCCCGGTTTGACGGCACTGGTGCCGATCACCGTGCGCACAGCCCGGCGGGCGCGGGGGGCACGCGGGAGCGGGCGCAGAAGCAGAAGCCGCGGATAACCACGCGCGTACGCGGGCGTAGGCTCGTCGATGCCCTTCCCGGCGGGCGCGGGCGCGAGGGGGGCCGACACGCTCAAGCTCAAGAGCTCAAGGTTTGCGTTCCGTCACGCCAGGCCTATGATGGACACGGGTGCAGGCGGGGACGAGGCGGGAGGGGAAGACGGGAAGGAGGGCAGATCTGGACGTGCGGCTCGCGGGTCGTCCAGGGCGTGCCGTGATGTATCGATAGATGTATGTGCGCTGCACATGTACATGCAGGACCTTGTACGACGCTCGGAGGGCGCGCGCGCGGGGCAACCTCGGTGCAGAGGTGTATCGATGCCGTCGCCCGCTGTGGCACTGGGTGCGATCACGGTCGGGCCACGATGGGGAAGAAGTTGTTGCGATTGTACGGCGCTGGCGCGAGGACCGGACGGTGCTGTCGTCCCTTGGCGTCACTCCCGTGCAGAGGCTGCGTGGATGACATTGATTGCGTTCGACCGCATTGAACTGTCGCCGTCTTCGTCGCATCAGTGTTGTGAAGGGTGTTGTCAGGAATGGGATAACGAGGCATATGTACAGCAGATCGAAGTTTGTACGGATGGTACCGTAGCGCCAGATAGAAGAAGGATACATACCTCGCGCCCGGTGGAAGAGGGTTCATTTTGACAGAGCGGCGTCCTGAAGGCAAGAATTAGAGCCCCAGAAGTCGGGATAAAATGTGGCTTGTTATTGGTTAGCGCACGCCAAGTTTTGAACGTTTAGGTTTGAACACCGGAAGCTTCAGTAGGCGAGTGAAGAACCGCGATCGGGGCCGTAATGAAGGCGACGGAGACGGAACAAAACATCATCTGTCCGCGTCAGCATGCGATAAGCTCTATGGGTCGGCTTGACAGTCGTTTTCAGCGGTGGTGATCCGGAGCCCTAGGGGGCGCTGTTGAAGACACAAGTAGTGGAAGGGTAGGCGATTGGCCTTGGAAACGGCGGCCGCACGAGCTTCAGCGGGGACGGTGCCGCAATCGATCCTGGCCGCAGGGGGTACGGTCGGCGAACAGGAAGCTTGGATCAGCGGGCGCCAAATCCTCGACACAGTCCGCGAAGCCTCAACCACCTAGCGTACGTGACGTACCGCGTACGTACGCGTATGAGTGCGCGTACCAGGCATCACGTCGCCCTAACGTACGTCCCGTCCATCGAAAGGCGGCTTGCCCTCACGAAGCAGCCACGTCTTGGGGAGGACTGGCCTGGCCGTCTGACGAAGAGCGGACGGACGCGGGGAGGCCTGCGGATGGGGCGGACCGTGCCGCGGAGTTGGGGACGAGGATGTGCCGTGAACATTGGCATGGATCGTTGCGTTGTCCTCATGGTGCTGCCGTCACCGTCTTCCCTAGTGGCGCCGGTCTGCCGTGAGTGCGGGTGGGCTGGAATCGGCGGAGTGCTGTAAGGAGGACGGAAGGAAAGGAAAAGGGAATGAGCGTACCTGTAGAGTGCCGAAGTACGCGTGCCAACGTGATCTGAAGGGCGACGCGGGGCGATGATGCACCGGGCTCACGTACGTGAGCCTGGATCTCGCTGGAATCCGTCGGAGGACGCTGCGGCGGCTTGGGCGGGCCAGTCTTCTACGCCGTGAGTCAACCCTGAACGCGTGGATGAGCGCAGAAGCGCTGACGTCGAATGATGGAACAAATAATTTACAGAGAAGGGGGACGCAAGGGCACGAGGCTTGCGCTTGAATCGTTGGTACACAGGTCGCGGTGGCGGCGGTTGCCGCACGAGGGCAGGAGTGGTCCGTGTTAGTGCTTGCGTTCGGCCGGTCTGGGCTGGGGAGGCAGATGCACGGCCGTGCTTCGAGCTTCGTTTGTAAAGCCCCCGAGGGAGGGTGGGGTCTATGATCGAGGAGAGATGCTGCGAGTGTTTTGAGTAGTTGAGTAGGAGTTCTCCCGAGGAACGGGCGGGCGGCGGTTCCCGTGGGCTTCGGCACACCGCAAATGTAAGTGCTAAATACATGAGGATCAGAGTCTGTGGGCTGGGGCGAGCCGTTTCCGAATGGTGGGGGGATTACGTACCAAGAAAGCGGCACGGTAAGGCTCACGAAGTTCGCAGCCAGGAGTGCTTCGTCAAGTATTTGTTTTGGCGCCCTGCGGAGTAAGTGTATTATCGCTCCAGGATGGCCTCGAGGCGCATGAGACGAGGTGCGGACGTCGCTGAACGCGGCCGCGTGGTGAGATGGAAGGCGTTGTTGAGCAACGTCGATGATGAACGCGCGCGCGAAGAGCGGCGAGCCTGCGTCGATGGATCAGCTGTCTAGCGAAGGGGAATCGGTGATGTTGACAGTGCATACAGCCATCTTCTTGCATCTGCGTACGTCTTCCCTCTGCTCTCTCGCCCGCGCTTGGCCAGCGACGTCTCGGACAGGGAAGCTGCCAGAGTTGATCATAGAATGCCGGCGGCATGTGGACGAAAGGACGTGACGCGCTTTGCGCTGTCTCTCTGGCGCGCTGGGAGGGAGAGGATGAGAGTCGGGAGAGAGATGTGGGTGGGCGCGCGCTGCCGGCTTTGGGCAGGGGGAGCAAGCGTGGCTGAACGAGCTGCTTAAGCGAGGGGAACGCCCACGACGCGCAGCGGGCTCGCGCGCCTTGCTCTCACCCTCCTCTCGCCACAGACACGGACGCTCCCCAGGCTTCCCCAGGGCTCGCCGGCAACCTACTGGGCTCTCCCCGCCGGCGTTCTCCCGCGCATGGCTCCTCGCGCCCCGCTGTCCATCTTGTGCGCCGCGTTCCCAGCCCTCGAGGCGACACGCGTCGGGCGTGCACGCGCTCCGTCTTCGCGTCCTTTGCTCGCTCGCGCGGTGCTGGTCGTCATGTTGCACGAGCGCCGTAGGACAATCGACAGGCTCTGACTCGAGCTCACGCCGGGGAGCCCAGGCCCAAGCTCATTGTGCAGCACACGGCCGCAGCGGGGCGGGCGCTCCGATGGCGCTGGCGGGGGCGTCGAGGCCGTTGGAGACGCTTCGCCCGCGACGGCTTCGCGCGCACGCATTCGGTCGCCCAATTCCTCTCTTCGCCCGCGCCCGGTGCCGCTCGTGCGGCCTCCTCCTGCCCCCACATGCATCCCCAGCATCACCCCCATAAATCAGCGGCATACCCCAGGGCCCGCGACCCCGCTGCCCCGCCCGCACCTCCCCCTCGCCTTCCTCCCCGCCCTGCCCCGACGCCTCCGCCGCTCTCGGCTGAAAACCACCCCTAGTCCAGGCCATCGTCCCCCATCCCATCCCCGCCCAGCTCCCGCCCGCCCCCGTCCCCCGCCTCCCCCCAGCACGGCTACAAATGGGCATGCGCGTCATTACCCTCACACCAGCCACGAGCCAGGAGCAGCAGCGCGCCCTCGAAGAGGTCAAAGACTTCGCGCTCACCGACATGGACCGCGGCGGCCAAGAGCGCTGGACGTACCGCATGCTCCAGGAGCCTGCCCTCACCGAACACCTCGAGAGGATTGCCGAGCCGCGCACCTTCCCCTCCACCTCGAACCCACGTCCCAGCTCTTCTGCCCTCGCCGTCGACGCTGTCTCCTTCCAGCCCTGTCGCTCGTGGCACCATCGCTCCCAGGACCGCTATGTCGTCGAGGAGTGGCCGCTCCCCGGCGGGAGCTGGACGTACACCGCCGTGTTCGACGGTGCGTCTCGTCGTGATCTCCCGGATTGCCGCCTCCCATGTCGCCTCTGTCTCTCGTGCCCTTGCCCCCTCACCCTCGAGGCTGGTGTTTCTGCCTCGCTGTGGCAATCCATGCTTTTGGGACACGGAGCGCGAGCGAAGCTGATATCGCTTCTCCCGCCGCAGGTCACATGAATCACGACGCAGTCGACCACGTTTCCGCCGTGGTCGGCCCCCTGCTCAGACGTGAGCTCGATGCCGCTCTGCGCGCCGCCCCATCGCCGTCCTGCCCACCCAACGCCGTCGCAGACCTCCTGCGCCGGACGCTCGAGCGCGTTGACGCCGACCTCATTTCCGCCTTCACGTCCCTGTTCCCCGCCGACCCTACACACGCAGATCCAAGTCATGCACACGCTCTCCTCAATGACAAGGGCAAAGGCCCTGGGGATGGAGCGGCGGGACACTGGAGGGCTGCCCGCGCGTTCGGAGGCTCGACAGCGCTCGTTGCGCTCGTTGACCCCACACAGGCGAACCTGTGGGTGGCCAACATAGGAGACTGTGTCGCGGGTGAGTGTGAGCCACTTGCAAAGGAGTTTCAGGACGCTTACTACTGGTTGTGACGCCGTTGCTTGGCTTGTCCCTCAGTTTTAGCCGAGAAGGACGGACGAGAAGGGTGGCGAGGCACGGTGCTCAATGTCATCCACAACGGTGGTAACCCACAGGAACTGGCACGCATCCGCTCCGAACATCCAGACGAGCCTGAGTGCACATGGAACGACCGGGTACTGGGCTTCCTTGCCCCAACGCGTGGTGAGTGGCTCTGCTTGCGCTTGCGCCCAGCGTCGGCTCACCAGTGCTCCACCACTATCATGATTCGGATGTTCTTGGCTACTCCCCTCGCCGCTCGTTGCATTATGGGTCACCCGCTCTGCCGCCCTCAATCGACTACCGACCCTTTTGTTCCCTGGCTCGCATCCCCCGGCGGTACATGGCCCGATGGTGCGTCATCTTGACCCCACGCACCATGTGGCCGTCCTCGTTGCGTCCGTCACTCTTCTCGACTGCCGATATCGAACGGCGTGCTTCCGCCGGCCTCAATCTTCGACCGCATACACGGACCTTGCGGCTTTCCTCGGTCGTCCTCATGTCGTCAACGCGACCTTCCCCGTCCCGCACGCCGTCCCGGTATGCCGCGCCGGATCATCGTCCTTTTTCCACCGGCCCGCCTCCCGCCTCCTCATCTTCACTTGGCAATGACCTTCGGAATTAACTTGAACCGCACGAACTGGAACGACGACTCCGCCCCACTGTACAACTTTCGCGACTTCCTCCATGCACCTTGGCAGCGCTCGGCGACGCATGGCTCAAGCTCCCCGCGCCGTACGCCGCGCTCGTCTTCGGCCATCTCGACGCCGACTGGCTCGCCGCAGAGGCCATGGCGCAGCACGTCCCGCGCATCCGCTCCCCTCCGTACCTCTCCGCCGCCCCGGACGTGTACCACCGCGCGCTCGATCACGGGGCGCGGGTAGAGCGCGTGCTCGTCCTCGCGAGCGACGGGCTCTCGGACCTGTACGACGGGTGCGCGTTCGGGGAGATGGCGCGCGAGTGGGCGGGCGCGGTCGGGGGCGCGGCGGACGCCGGCCCGAGTCCGGGAGGGAGACGGGCCAACCTCGCGCTCGCGCTCCTCCGGGAGGCGATCGGCGGCGCGGACGCGCAGCTCGTGTCGCGGACGTTGACGGTGGAGATGGAGGAGCGGTGGATGGACGACACGACGATCGTCGCGCTCCGGCTCTCGTAGTACACCAAGCCTGCCGTCGACGCCGGCGCACGTCGCCTCGCCATGATTGCGCAGGTGGCTGTTGTTGCATCGTCATCTCGTGGGCAGGCGTCATCGCGTTCTTATCCTTGAGCCCATTGACCGTCCTGATCGCCTGTCCGCCCTACGTTCGCGTCGTCGACGCCTAGACCTTATCATCCTTCACTGTAGCGATAGTTCAAGCCACGTTCAATACATAGAGTTCAAACCACTGTCTCTGTGTAGCGCCTGATAACACGCGGAACCACATGGAATGAGAAGTGGATGCCCCGGGAGGACATGGTAGGAAATGGAGAATAGTTGCGAAGGTGGCGATCACGCAGCATGTTGAGACATGCTCGTTTTCTCTGCGGGGTGACGAGCGCGAGCACGGACCCGACGCCCCGCCGGACGGAGAGCGGTGCGCCTGTGCCTGCCATGGTCATCGTCGTTGCGGCCACGGATACGGTGCCAGGCTCCAGCCGTCGTGACTCCACGGATGGCAGCACTTGAAGTGCAAGTATATGGAAGCAGGACACCGCGAAGTTGCGCGGGTGAGGCCACGAGCAGCCGCGCCGAGCACGACGTCCGCCCAGAAGTGAGTTCGAATGTGTAGATAGCTGTGAATTATCATTGAAGGCACATCGTCCACAAGTACAGCCTTCACACGCGGAGGATCGGCCGGCGACGACAGCCCCATGAAAACGTCTACGATGGTCTGGAGGTATCGGATAAGAAGGTCCTGGTCTTGTTGGGAAGACTCGAATTCCAAGGCAGGAACATCGTCGCCTGAGATGGTCATGAGAAATACGTCGCGCAAATTCATGGGAAGACAACACACCTTGTTTAGATGTCTGACCGGCCTTCGCCGAATCCTGGTCATTCCCTTGGATGACGGCTGAATGAAGAGATCAGCACGGCTGTAGAACAAACCGAGACAGCCAGTTGGAAAAATACTATTTTGCGGGCGTTATCCAACTCCTTGATGGTGCCCACGCCGCTCGGGCCCACCGTCGTCAAACCGCCGTGATATACAAGAAAGGACGCACTTCTGACTTGATGGCCGTGGATAGAAAGGCCCACAAAGGGAGGAGAGAGATGGGTGGCGTCTGCCCGCTGGGAGACGTTGCGAGAGAGAAGCACACCGATCTCTTCACGAGTTGTGCGGCCCGTCACAGCGACAACTTTGGCTCCCACACGATCGGTCTCCTCATCTCCAGGGACCATAATGAGGGAGGTGGCATGCCATACGCCGGCTTTCCTGTTATATGCGTTCTTGTCGCATGACCTCAGGGTGTTGGGGCGAGCCAAGTTGAGGAGGGAGGTGATGAAGACGATCTGAGATCGCAGGTTGTGAGGGGAGGTGGACTCAGAAGAGGGATCGGCTACCATCACGACGGGCAACGGCCCAGCTTCGGAGCCCGAAAACGCGTAGAAAAAGCCTGTCAAAGGAGGTCAAAGGTGTCTTTTCTGCCGCCTTTTGTGCGCGTGCGAAAAAGGCACTAAAATGGGCAATTTCTCCGGATGCTTTACGGGGTGCCGAAAAGGATCGATAAAGAGACCTTTGGTGCCCATTTCAATACAGCTGTTTTCATAACGATAGGCCCTTCGGCTAATCGTCCTCGAATAGGCTGTTTAAAAGTTAAAACCCCGCCCGCTACGCGCGCACGGCCCGATGGCCCCATCACGCTGCCGGCTGCTGCCGGGCTGGCGCTAGAGCCTTGCGCAAGCGTTCTGCGCATGATGCTGATGGGTCGCATGTTTTGTTAAGACTCCGACTCAATTCGCTTATGCGTCTAATTCCCATCAAGGGCCCATCGTTATGAAAACAGCTGTAACACGCGTTACTTATCACTCGTACTAACTTGTCTGTTACTCACATACTATACACGTTCTATTGCCCTTTAATATGATTTCTAATGTCTTTGTTCTGAGCACAGTATTCTGTCGGGCCGAAGAATTCACCCAAAACGTCACCTTTCAGGATACTCTACGACTCACACAAACTTGACATAAAAGTTCGCCTTTCCCACCCTTTTTCTCCCCTGGAAAAATACCTGCCGAAAATGACACCTTTGACGGGCTTTTTCTACGCATTTTCGGGCTCCGAAGCTGGGCCGTTGCCCGTCGTGCATGGGCCGCGGTAGGTATCAAGTGAGACAGGAAGGATCTGGTCGCGGAACAAAGTCTGTCGGTCTTCGAAGTCCATCTTCGCGCAAGGTATGAAAGCGCCAGATAAGATAGGAGCTACAGGTCACGATGCCGCTGCAATGGACGGTGGCACGTCCGTGATTTTGTGGATGTTCGAAGCTGCCGGGCGGGTGTATCCATGCCCTATACTACGGGCGACATACATGATGACGGCTCCATTAGACGAGGCCAGATCTTCCTGGACACAACAGATGGCGGAGAAGGAGGCGGCGGAGGTCTGTTTCGCAAGTACTGTCGGCGTTTCGTTGTATACTGTCCTTCCGTGAGATGTAGACAATCGAATACTTGGAATATGACTGACTTGGTAGTGATCCAATGGCGACGGCCCAACGTTGGAGAGTTGGCTCGGAGACTCAATACCACATATTGACTTCGACTCCGATCGACCCGTGTTAGTACTGTTGGGTATCCTGGTCTCTGAAAATACACAATACATAGCACTTAAGGAGCACCAAGACTTGCTAGAAGTACAAGTTCGAGTGACGAGCAGCCAATATGGGCGAGGCCCACCATGCCACAGAAACAAAAGCGTATGTGAGGAGGAATGCGAGCACCGTCAAGGGAACAGAATATACTTGTTATCGTACCGTATCCATAAAAGAGCTAACGAGCAGGAACCCGAGAGACCGAGAGACCGAGAGCCCGTGCACCCTGGACAGCGAACAAGACGAGGCGAATGGCGGGGAGGGACACTACCGCTTGAGGATAGCCACCGACGCGGACGTCGGAATCAACACCGGGGGCGCCGATGGACGGTAGATGGCGACGGGCGCCGAAACGGAAGGCGGCTGCGGCTGCGGCTGCTGCACTTGAGCTTGCGGCAGCGGCTGCTCCTCCGCTGGCGGGGTGCGCCCACCTCGGGCACGGAGCTTGCAGAGCGGGCAGAGACGGATGAACATCTCCACCATCGGCCACGTGATGGTCGCCTGTGGGTCCAAGTCAGCCGCTGGTCCAGAGGAAGATAGAAAAGGACTGACCACGCCGATGCGGCGCGACTCGAAGAGCATCGTGTTGGACGCGCCATGGTTGCGGTGGGTGTAGACGAGCACGTCGAAGATCTGGTTCTGGACCGGCACGCGCTCGAACACGGCGGTGGCCTGCGCGGGGCTGAGCCCGGCCTCAGCGGCGTGGCGGAGCGCGGTCTCGGAGCGGTCCTCGCCGTCGGCCTGGGCGACGTAGTTCCGGCGGAGCTTCTCCTCGTCCGCACGGGCCATGTGGTAGAACGCGTCGCGCGGGAGGAGGAGCAGGTGGCGCTTCGCGGACCCGGCGCGCGCGTGGTGGCACGCCGTCCAGAGCTGCAGGCGTGGCGGGAGCTCGTTCGCGCGACCGCTCGCGACCGCGGTCGCCATGTCCGCGTAGATTTCGAGCGGGAATGTCGCCGTGTCGCGGAGCTCGGGGGTCAGGCCCTGGAGGAACTTCTGGAGCGCGTCCTCGAAGTGGTGCCGGGAAGGCATCTCGATGGCGTTTACGTTGCGGAGGCCGCGGAGCACAACGTCGGGGAGCGGCACGAAATGCGGGTGCATCCAGGGATCGACGTGAGGGGTCGTGACTATCATCCCTTGTTCGGGCTGAAGGGAAACAATCAGAGGATACACAGTTGGCGTGACATCACACGACGCACCCATGAGAAGGTACCGTCAGGCGCGCGGTGTTGATATGGTCGGTCTTGGTCAATATCCATTGAGTCATCTTCCGCAGGCGTCCCGCCGGAAGTCGAGCGATCCGGAGGCATGTACTGCCTGATGCGCGGCTCCGCCAGATTCTTGAGATCATACGAAGGCCCTGCAGAAGGCCCTGGTACGGCGTTATCCAGAGGCATTTCTTCATCTTGGTGGTCATTGACCAGGAAGGCAGCCGTTTTAGACGCGTAAGGCATTACAGGGCGGGCTCCTATCGCACCATTGTCGTTCGGGACTTTGTGGCGTTTCTTGGGGGTGTAATTACAGTCCGGTTGGCCATTCTCTGTACAGTGGTTACATATGGGAAGATTTCGGTCGCACTGAGGCGACGATATGTGAATATGGGGTGGATGGCGCACAGCATTGATCCGAAATGAAACGCACCTTCAGGTTGTTCAGACGACAACGGTCGCAACGCGGGATGCCACGGTGGGCAGGAGTAGGAAGCGGGGTGTATTTGCACTCACGACCTGCCGCCCAAGAGCAGTGGTTGCAGGTAGGCAAGACCCGATCGCACTGAGCAGGATTGAGACAGACTAAGATGAGTGTGCGGGATGAGGCGCACCTTGAGGTTATTCAACCGGCAATGGTCACAGCGCGGCTTCCCCCTCCTTCCCTTCCACTGCGACTGCCTCGCCATAAAAACCTTGGGGTTCGGTATTCGGATGGTCAACTGGCCATCGTCACCGGATTCGTTCGCCGATTCGCTTTGGGCTGGTGAGTCGGCCATGATGGAGCCTCCTGGGGCAAATGGTTGAGCCATTTGGGATGAAAAAAAATTGGGAATGAAGGGGGAAGCAGGGGGAGACGTACAGGAGCCAGATCACCGGGGGAGAGCTCAGGACTGGAAACCCGGGAGAAACGGCAATGATATTTGTCTTGCACGTGAAAGGAGTTTCGCCGTGGTTAGCCGTTCAAAGGAAGAAAGCTTGCGAGTCGAGAGATATATAGCGAGGCAGTTTATGCCTGTAAACCCGAGAGCCACGGAAGCGGCCAGGGAGAGAGGGAGAGGTGAAGGGGAAACGGGAGGTTGTACAGACAAGAAACCAAATTGGGCGAAACGAACCTAGTCAGCGCTGTGACCGTGATGGAGAAATGTCACACATGGATCCGCAAGCTTAAGCTGGCTTGAGTGCCGCCAAGGTCTCGAGCCCCTCTTCTCTCCGGCCACCGTGATTTCATACGCCAGATCCGGCAACATCCAAACAGTCCCCAGCCACGCTGCTCGCGGGTTTGCGCGGTTACTGGCGACGAACTCTATATGAAAATTGGGCTCCATTGGGTCGCAATCAATGCTGAACCGGTAAATCCACCCGGTCTTCCGAACTGACCAGCCTGACTTCTTTGGGTATTAGCACGCCACGCTGTATGGTCTACAGTCTACGTAGAGTCCAGTCGCCCCTGGGCAGCTGGGCGATTGCACACGCGGTGGGAGTGGGTTCAAAGGCCGAAACCGCAGTGCTAACGAAGCGAGAAGGTCTCGAAAGCGGGCACACGCGAACGTTGCTGCAAGCGAGATGGCATCTGTGCTAGTACGGACTGGGGAATAACAGGTACGGAAAGGGTGGCGAGAGACTGACGGACTGGAGAAGACAGCAGCATGCACACAAATATTGCAGCGGGCGAGGATTTAATGAACGTGTGCCCCTGCGAACCTGTCGGGCACGAACGTGGCGAAGCCCGCTCATGTGCATTGCAGGAAGAAGCAGAGCTGAACAGGCGTCTATCAGTCTCACCTCCACCAATGCCGGCGCCTGCCGAGGTGGATCTCAGGTCTGCAGCTACACCTTCCCTACACCCGCTTCGCAGCGAGGCCTTCTGCCCATATCAAGCGACCCGCCCCCTCCGAACCCGTCATGTGGATGCCGACAGGCCCGCCCATGCACGCGTGCATGCCACACTCGCCCTCTTCCAGTCATTGCTCCCCCTCCAGCCCACATGCTTTCCCCGCTTCAACCGAGCTCTCGATTCCCAGCCCTGGCCTGCGCTTTAGTTAGCAACGCCATTCAACCTCGCCCTCTTCTCTCCTCGTATAAATACGCATCACCCGCCGTCCCCGCCTCCTCGTGAGGTTCTCTCCCTCCATCCTCCCCCACCCGCGCCCGTCCCGAGTCCGAGATGCCGATGCTCACTACCATCTCCTTCCTCGCCATCGCCGGCATCGTCGCCGTGGGCGCACCCACCGTCTACTCCCGTGTCGTTCCCCTGGCCCACAAGCCCATGAGGCGCGAGCCGGCGGGCACCGTCGCCTTCTTCAACCCCGCAGACGGTGGAGGTTCCATGTTCATCGACGCTGGTAACGGGCTCGGCGAACCCCTTAACGTGAGTCGCGTTCGCGCCTGTTGTATGCGCTTTCTTTGCTCATCCAGCTCACACACACTGCTAGGTCATCGTCTCGGGACTCAGCTCAGCTGACGTCCTGACCACCGATGGCATGACCAACTTCGCCAGGGCGATCGGCCTGTGAGTCGTCTTCTGCACTTCGGCCTTCAATATTTCAAGCCAGCGCACACGGCTACGCTTCGGGCTCTTCGGGCTCTGCGGTCCCACGCCGCTTCTCTGCGCCCAGCTGTCCCACAAAGAGCACAGCGCTGAACGCCCTTTTACAGGTCGACGGAGTGTCTGGGCATTCACCTCGGCAACCCCTTCGCCGCCAACCTCGGCGACGGCCACGGGGCTGTCAATCAGACCTCCGAGCTCCGCGAGGACTTTGGCAACGCCGAGCTCGGCACCTGCCTTGAGTCTCTCTTCGGCGGCAACCACTTCCGCCTCTACTTCCAGAACGGACCCTCCGCAAACAGCGGTGCCGCGTTCCTCGCGTAAGCCGCTCCCTCCCCCTCTGTGCGCGCGAGCACGCAAATGCTGATCAACGCACGCGCGGACGCCCCAGCGTCTCAAAGGAAGAAGACGCGTCCCAGAACCACAACATCGTCCCGGACGGCTACAACGTCGGCCGCGACCTTCTTGTGTCCTCTGCGGTCGGAACCACGTCCTTCGGCGGTGTCACGTACTCGACGACCGCGCAGAACGTCACCGGGCTCATGCCCGCCGGCTCTGCGGGCGTCAACCACGGTGCGTGCAATTGGATCTCCGTGCGCTCTTCGATCGAGTCTGACCTGTCGCGTCACAGGTATCGCCGTCGACGGCATCGTCACCGTCCTCACTGTGACGATCCAGTGAACGACGGCCTGTGGTACTGCTCTTCGTCACGTGCGTGCGTACATGCGCGCACACGCAGACGTCGATACTCTCCGCGCCTGTCTCACTACTTCACGACTAGCCCTTGTGGCTTAACGATTCCAGTCACTCATCGTGTACCACGTAGCTCTGTAGCATTAGTTCTCTGGGGATTTACAGCGATGTAGCGCCGCATATTGCGGTGGCCGACGAAACGCACTGAACGATCATAAACACGAGCGTGACATAGTATCTTCACCCTGCACACACGCCACATGTGCTGCGGGCCCATCGCGCCGTCAAGCCCTGTCGCCGCAGCCCCTTCGCGGTCTTCCGGGACCGGGTGCCCTTCAGCGCCAAAATTCGCCTTCTCGATCGTCACCCTCGTTTGGATCCCCACATGGGAATAGTCGCCCGCGGCAGAATGGGCTCGGTGGCATTCTCGCGGGCAGCGCGATGTTGACACGGCACATATCCTTAATATTGGAAAGCGGTTCGCGGCTGCGATTACGGGGCTGGGGCTGGTGGTCCTACAGGTATGCACGGGGAAGGGAGGTATATACGGGCCAGGAAGAAAGCGACGGGACGCCGGAGAGCGGGACGTGCGAGATGCGATGTGACTGCAGTGCGGAGGGGCGTGCGGGCGTGCGGACGAGGTGGTGGTGTTGTACAGTGCGCGGTGCAAGAAAGCGGGGGACGGGGATCCAACCGGCGAAATGGAGGTACGAGGGCGGCATGGGGGGCATGGATAAGATCTTGAGAGCGAGGGCATGGGGGGTCATACGCGTGCGGATCGGTTCGTGGCAGAAGGACGGGGAAAGGGGTAGCAAGAGAGACGAAGACGGACCGTGGTTAGACCCTCAAGCTTCCATCTCGGTCTTGCCTGCATGCAACCACTCGTCCCACTGCACATCCTCGTCGGTGCCAGCGAGCTGCGGGAGGACGGAATCCGAATCGCCCTCTACGTCCTCGCCCTCCGCATCGGTGTCGTACGCCTCCCGCAGGAAGTGCTCGTTTGCGATGCGCACCTCGTGCACGGTGCGTCGACGAACGCGCGCGAGGCACTGGTCGAGCCGGCGGAAGTTGTTATCGTCCGCGGCGAACTTGCGGTGTTTCTTCGTGAGGACGTGCTGTTCGGAGCAAGTATAAGTATCCGAAGGACGGACGGCGAGTGGGGACGGAGACGGGGACGAACCTCACGGAAATCCTCGAACTTGAGGCGGCAGCACTCGCAGTAGCCGGGCTTCGTCGCCTCGTCGCGCTGCGGCAGCTTGAGCGTCGTTGTACTCTTGCTCTTCCGGAGCGGCTTGGCCTGCGCCGGAATCGTCGTTGGGGGGCCCATGGAGTTCTCCTTGTTTGCCCGGTCTACGGACGGGCCCACACCAGACCCGAGGCGCTTCATTGGTACTTGGTTCTGCATCTTCTCCTTGAAGCCCGGGGGGAGTTGCAGCGAGCGGAGGAGAGTGCCCCCGGTGGACGTGGTCCCGGTTGTGGACGTGAGGCTTACGCTGTTCCCAGAGGCGGCCATGTACGCCCCCGAAGCGAGGTAGCCCGAGGCGATGACGGACTCGTCGCGGGCCTGGGCTCCCTCCCGCTCGTCGTCTGGGAACTCGTCGTCGAGGTCGATGTCGGGGTGCTTGGAGGCTGCAGAGGCGTCGGGCGCGGTTGCGCGGCGGCGAAGGTTGTTGAGGGACGCGCTCCGGCGGAGATCGTGCTGGTGCTGCGCATGGGCTTGTGCCTGCGCATGGAGCTGGTGCGTCTGAAGCGCCCGGGCGCGGACGAGCTGCTGCTGCGCCTTGCGCTTGTGCAGTTGCAGACGGAGCTTGCGCCGCGCGCGGTCCTCGATGCGCTCCTTCTCGGACCGCTCGGCTTTGACCCGGCGACGCTCTTCACGTTCATCGTAGAGGAGGAACGGGCCGCGGGCGAGCGGGTGACAGTGCAGGACGGGCCAGCCGCCAATCTCGCGGCCGTCCTTGGTGCGAGTGATCGGGTACTCTGTTGCGTTGATCGTGGCGAGCTCTTGACGTAGGTCCTCAATAAGAACGAAGTATGTGTTCTTGCTAAAGTAGGTCCAGTCGGGTCGGCGCTGCGTCGGGTCACGTTCCATCGTGCCATGCAACTGCTCGGACTTGAGTAGCGTTGCGAGGGGATCATGGCGACTAGGGAGAGAGCCGGTCGTCCCAGACGGACCACGAGGCGCATCACAGCGATCGAGGATGTTGTGCAGTTTGTTTGCAGACCAGATCTTCATGTTGAACGATCTTGCTTTGTCCAGCAAGGAGTCGCCCCCAGCTCCAGCAGGAGCGCTTCGACCGGAAATGAGCCGGAGTTAGTACGAAGTAGGAGAAACTTACCGTCCACGCAGTTTGATGGGACTCCCAAGCAAACCACCAGGGGCTGCTGAGGTCGATGCCGACGCCGACGCACCTCGTTTCGTGGTGCTCTTCTCCTTGTTCTCTTTGTCGTCAATGTCGTGCAGGGTGATGAAGTGAGTGATGTCTTTGGAGAAGAAATCCTCGGATTTCTGTACGTCACATCACAAATGTTCACATGAGCAACCGCGCTGGACCATGGCATGAGCACTCACGCTTGCATGTATGAGACCCTTTTCTCCAACTGGCTCCTTATCGCAGCAGTCTCCGGAGTGTTCGAGTCGAAATCGAAGTAGAAGGTCCACGAAGGGAAAGCCCGACTGTACTTGGCCTTAAAAGTCTCTTCTCGAACCATGCGTTCCTTGTCCTTCTGCCGTTCACGTTCCCTCTTCACCTCCGCACGAGCCGCCGCGGCCGGGAGAGGCGATTCATCGACGACAACGAAGCGTGATGTTGAAGTCTTGGCGCGCTTCAGGCTCTGGTCGTAGTCCTCTGCCGCAGGCTCAGGAGACAGAGGGCGTTTGAGGGCCGAGGAGGATTTCTTGTATGATGTGCGGCATGGGGAAATGGACATGACTGCGTCGTGGGGCTGGGAACGAGTGGCCAGGGGTTGCGGGGGAGGGGACCGGACGTGGCCATGCGTGTTTGGGGAATAGCCACGCGGGAAAGCGTAGCGAGAGGGAGGAGTGTGTATGCAAGAAGGCCAAGGGGCGGATGCAAGAAGGCGGGAAAGGTTGAAAGGTCGTGGTTGGAGAGAGGAGAGGGCCGAGGTGAGGCAGCGCTGGGTGAAGGCGCGTGACGAAATGGGCAGCTGGTTCATCAATCCAAACAAATAACGCGTGCCTTCGAGTCTCGACGCGTCGCATCCACCACTCCGCACCTCCCACACTTTGACACCGACCAAGTTACAACTCATATTTTCTGGTTCTGTGGTAGAATACGAAGTCCGGATAGTCTGCCGTCGTATCTACATATTATTTTGCATGATGAACCGTATTCCAGTAGGCTGTTACGCATCGACTAAGGGGGTTGAGCTGAGAGGTGTTCTTGTGCATCCCTGGCAGTCCACAATGCACACTCCATCTTCTTCCCGTCTTAGGTGCAGACGCATGGTCACCGGTTGGAGCCCACGGTGCTCGTTTGGGGCGGGCGGAGGACGGGAAACACGTTCCGATATAATCGGATTGAAAGGCGTCTAAACCAGGCACCTCAACTTCCCACGCAAGCACCTGACCGCGTCGCGTTGCGTGATTTAGAGACACGTCCTGTCACAGCCCGTCACGCTTGCGCACGTCCTGCATGTCGACTGAGTATCTGGGCTGCCTTGGTCGTAGGTACTAGGAACACTCCCAACCCACTCGATACCTGCTCGCTATGGATGGCACCATGCACTTCTCTCAGATGATCCATTCAGAGGAGGCCATCTTGGTCCCTGGTCTTCAAGCCCTCCCTGAGCTTCCTCCGCGTTTCTTCATCCCTCGCCTAGATGACAAGCCACAGAACCCTATCATGGATACCCTTCGTCTCCTCGAGGAAGACACTCTGCTCCACCGCCCCTGGTGCGCATCTCGTTACCTCCGGAGCTTCAAGCACTTTCCGCGGACACCTTGAGATTGGTCGAAGTCAGGAGGCAGGAGTCAGCGGATTCCTTGTGGCGACAAGCAGTCTCTCGTGAGCATGGGCATATGGTGAGATTTTGATTGCTCATTCCATATATGCGGTCACGAACGAGCGAGCAGAATCAAGTCCTCTCATGGGATGCGCTTCGCTCGTCCTATGACCGTCACGCTGCTCCGTCCCCTTTCCTGTCTGAACAGAACACCTCAGCGTTCGCGTCAGCTCGATATCAGTGGGTGCGATGACGCTTGGATCTACGTTCCAATGTTGACTGCTCTCTAGCCTTCGACCGCCAGTCCAACGCCCAGATGTGCGGCTTGTCTACGTTCATGTGCCTGAATTATTTCAGTCCTTAATCCTGACAGTATGCGGCACGTCGTCGTCTCTACACATCTGGGACCATGTCTCAGAGAATTTCAATGTCAGAAACCTGCAAAATAGGCCTCGAGGAGAGATTGTAATCGTAGGGAAAGATGAGATCGTGAGCTCAAGGTAAGAGACGACCTGGACTGCCGCAAGCTTTGTGCCGATGCATGAACAAGTCTTTTGAAGCGCTTCCTTACCATTGGAAACCTCATGCGTCGACTCGAGCTGCTCACGGAGCAAGCAAGGCAAGACAATCTGAAATTCGCATTGCTTCTTCGTCTCATTATCCACATGCAGCCGTCCAAAAGCGCACTCAACTCCGGTTATCCATGCATTTGTGCATACGCTTTCGACTATCCTCGCAAGCTTAAGGAGGAGTGCCGAATGTATACCTGCGGATGTAAGGGCCATACCTGGCGCAGACGCCAGGCTAACGGCACTTTGGACACAATATGAAGAAATGGAGAGGATCCTTGAAGCTCTAGCACGGCTGTGTCGACGGGTATGTCATGACGCACAGGTTGATCTCGTATCTGACGCTGATCTTCAGGAAGAAAATATACAACCCTCTGACTACGCCGATTTACCACAATCACCGGCCCCCCTTCTTTCGCTCATCTACAGCCATCTTTCGGACCATATAGAAAGTGCCTCCCCACGCATCGTCATCGCAACACTTGCATACACGCTTACAGTCACCTCCCGTGGCTATTTCCAACACCTTTGTACCTCAGTCGGATACAACACAGAAAACTCGCGCAGACATATTTCACATCCGTCAAAACGACGACAACCCGGTAATCGGAACCAGCTATTGCCCGACGACGACGATCATGAGAGGAACGCACTGGAGATGACGATGAAGATAGCGAGCTGGAGTTCCCGGATTTCATCGTCCCAACCTCGTTGAGGTTCTCACGCGAGCACGCAAATCTCTTGCCTTGTTGCATGCGGCAGACTCCCAACACGCGCTGCTCACCGACCACCAAGTTCGTGCGGACATCAATTGGCTTTGGACGGAAGAACAACTAGAGAACATGGAAGACGATCTCGCGATCAGCCCATTCATCCCCGCACTCGAAAAAACACCCTGCAAGACACTCCACATGAGGCCGCAGCAGATGATGTGATAAATGTCATGCAAAGCTTCAAGATCTTCGATCTCCGCCCTGGTGACCCTGCTCCAGCTCACAATCCCACCCAGGGGAACACGCCGGCTTACTTTCGGGATTGAGTCCGAACAGCTCTCTCCGAGTTCCTCAACGACTTCCCACATACTCTTCCTCGTCCACACCGTCCCTCGCCCATTGACCGTCCGCGTACTAGCCCCGCTGGTCACTCATGCGCAGGCGCTCTCAGGCGCTCTCGTGCGAGGTTCCTCTCGCCCTCCACACCTCTTCACCTCCACACCCATCTCGTTCTCCTCCGCGGATACATCCTCATCACCTCACATTCGTTCAAGGCGCGCCTTCAAGATGCCCTCTTTTCGGACGCCGAAGATGTCAGCGCTCCAGCGTGGGCTCTCGCACATACGCCGCAAGCGAGGCGAGGGAGCGCTCAAGGCGCCAGAGCGGCAAAAGCACCAGTCGAAGCAGGGCGGCGAGTGAGGCTGGAAAAGCGGAGGCCAAGAAGGCAAGACGGGCAATTGCGCTCTCCCCGGCATTGACCATTGGCGACAAATGGCCACCCCTAGGATCCGATCTCAACTTTTTGCTCAGGACGGTCGTTGTCGATGCGTTAGAGGAGGGCCGGGTCGTCGGCGGTAGCGAGGAGAGAGACCATGTTGATGCGGCTACACAGGCGCATGCGGAGATTGTCGAGGAGGCGGAATGGAGGCTCGGGTTTGCAATCCGTGATCTGCCTATCGGGACGGGCAAGGAAAAGTGGCTGAACCCACTGTGTGAGTTTCTACCTGGCACTCGTGTCCGATCACTAATATTTTCTTCGCAGCTATAGAGTGCGTATACGGCTGCAGAAGTCACCACTATTCTGACAGTATTACAGGGCTCTGGACTTCCTCTACATGCACTACCAACCCCCATACCCCCTCGACGTCCTCATCACGCCCGCCGTCCTGTCCAAATACCACCGCATGTTCGCGTTCAACCTCCGCCTCATGCGCCTCGAGAACGTTGCCCGCACCCTCTTCCGGCTCACCCGCGCCCAAGCCACCCCGCTCTTCCCAACGCTTGCGCCCGCCAACAAGCTCCTGCTCCACTTCCGCTTCGTCGCGCAGGCGTTCACCATGGCGCTCGCCTCGTACGTGTACGACGTCGCGATCGGGAGCAACATCGATGGCCTCCTCGCCCGCCTCAACGCCGCCGCTGCCGCGACCGACCGTCCGCACGCCGGTGTAGCCGGGTCGCTCTCCGCCAGTGGTCTCGGGGACGCTGCGCCCGAGCGGGCTGAGGCAAAGGCGTCGTTCGCGGACGTCTTCGCGCTCGCGGAGCACCACTCGCGGGTGCTCGACGACGTGCTGAGCGCGTGCCTGCTCCGCTCGGGCCAGAAGGTCGTCGGGGACATCCTCCGGGGGTGCATGGAGCTCGTGCTCGAGCTCGGCGTCCTCGCGGGCGGATTGCGGGACGGGGCGGTGGAGGAGTACGAGGCCGCGCCGGCGCTGGAGGATCTGTGGGGCAGGTTCCGGGGCAGAATGGCGACGTTCGTGAGTATTTGTCATGCTGCTCAATGCGCGGGAAAAGCTAACGTGTCCGGGTTACCTTAGGTGAAGGTGTTGACGGCGTTGGTGGAGAAGGAGGCGGACAGCGCGGGGCTCGTGTTGGGCGACATTCCGCTCCACTTGATGCAGGGGCGTCAGCGGGTCTCGGGGACCACTGCCAATCTCCATCAGCTCTCGCTCAGGCTGAACATGACGGAATGGTGGACCAAGAAGGGTATTTCGCAGGAGATCCGAGGTAGGCCACTTGTTGCAGTCCGCTCAGGAGCATGCGTGTACATATTGTTGGAGACGAGATGTATTGGTACGACTGCAGTCGATCGCGATTCTACCGCGTACAAAACGATGCCTAGAACAAAGCAAAATATGGGATGGAGGTATACTACAGTGATTGATGAGGATACTACTAACACTACTTGATGAGTTCCGGAGACGGAGCACCGACTGATCACTGCATGAGAGTCCCGGCACAACATATGGCGAGGCAGCGGATGCGATAATAAAGCGATGGGGGATGTGTGATGGGGAGGCATACGAGGAAGAGCACGTAGCGAGCATGTATAGTGTGACAAGCATAAACACGAGAGAGGGGGAAATAGGAGACTGGGGCTGGGGCTGGGAAAATAATGAGAGATCATAAAGATGTGGGGAGATACCGAAGGAAACCATCCATTCCATGATATCATGATTTGGGCCCTTTACGATTCCATGGCGTCCTCGAAGCCAACAACCTCGACGGCACGGGCCGGCCGCGGGCTTTCGCCTCCCGGGCGATGCGGGCCTGCTCGCGCTGGAAGATGGCCCGGAGTTCCTCTTCACGTGCGTCAGTCGGTGTGTCATCTGCACCGAGGCCCAGGCCACGAGTAACCTCATCCAGGCGGACGTCCTCGACGAAGCGAACATCTTGAGTACTGGGACTGCCAGTAAACGACATTGTGCGGCTGAACGACTTCTTGCCGGCCTTGCGGGGAGTGGAAGGCAGGCTGCTGCTCGACGAAAGGGCAAGGAGACCGATGACCTCCAACACGCCAGCGAGATCACCGAACTCGCTACGAGAGACGGGTGCGAAGACGCTGCTCTCTGCACGAGCTAGGATTGCGGTATAGAAGGCGTGGAGGTGGCCCATGTCGAAGGCTGCAATCTTGCCGGTCGAGGGCTGCGCAGCCGCGGTCGACTGCGTCCGTTTGACCGGGGAGCGCGATGGCGATGATGCATTCAGAGAGACACCTGCATCCGAGGACTTGGTGGCAAGCAGCGCAGCCAGAAGGACGAGGCGTTGCTGAAGGCCAAGTTCACGGACCTTCGTCACCGTCTCGCTATCGCTGGCCTTGCGTACAGTCGAAGGCGCAGATGAGGGGGTGGGAAGGGGGCCGTCTTTCCAGCTGGCGAGTATGACTTGAGAGCAGCGAGGATATGAGCAGGTGCGACAGAGGGAAGCGGAGCGCCGAGGGGTTTTCCGAAGAAACGTTATTCATGACGATGTTGATTGCACTGCGCAGCACTTCGAACACCGCACGAACATCGCCGGTCTGGGCCGCGATCTTCTTCGAGAGCAAAGTGAGAGCCGGAAGAGGAAGAAACTTCTGTGCTCGAGCCGCGAGGTCTTCATCATCGGCAGAAAGAGGTGCCAACCTGGCTCGGAGAATGCCCAACAGCTGCTCTCCACTATACGGTGCGAAGTGAAGCGTATCAACCCCGGCAAGGGACTGGACCGAGAGTGTCGTGGAAGACGCCGCTGTGAGAGTGTGCGTGTTGGCGATACCGACAAGGCGTATGTTTGCGGAAGACGCGTGCGCAATGCAAACAACGGAGAGAGCGCTTGAGATGAGGAAGCAATATGATCCAACTCGTCAAGTACAACAATGCTGTGACACTGAGTTAGCACCGGCAAGGATTCCACTAGACACTCTCCACTTACCACTTCCTCTCGCTGGTTGTGAGAGCCTTCTGCACGACTTGCTGAGGGCTGTCCTTGCTTTTCTTGCCACGACCCTTCGGCTTCGCGCTCGCAGAGGTCATGTCCGCAAGCTGCTGCCAGACCGCGTCGACGCCGTTCAAAGCCATGCAGTTGACAACCATAAGCTCTATGTTCGCCTTCATGACGTCATCTTTGAGAGCCTCAAGCACAGTATTGACGAGCGCCGTCTTGCCTGTCCCCGGGGAGCCCGAGATGTAAAGGGCACTTGAGCTTCTGTTGGAAACGCCGTGGATGAAGTCCTGGAAGAAGGCTTCGATCTGAGACCGCTCTTGTTCGCGACCAGCCATCTCAAGCCCGTCGTTGCACGTTGGGCGGAGAAGTGCCTTGACGCGAACATGCAACGGTTGGAGGATGATAGGGGGACTCGGGGGAGGCGTGGCTAGAGAGAGCTGGGAAAGCGAAGTGGCGGGGGTCGCCACTGCGTGGCGCAGGTTGGATGTTGATGAATAGCGGCGAGGCGCTGACGACCACGTCAGTAACGATCAAGCACGACCCAATGTTTCTTACTGTTGGTCCGCGACGGAGACTCATGCACCATAGTGTTCATACGGCGAAGTGAACGAGTTCGACGGATGGACGTGGGAGAGGATGAATTGATGACCTCGGTGACGAAGGGGGGGATGTTCTCCTTGTTGCCATCGCCTTCAACGAGCGCACCTGTCGTTTTTGCACGTTTCGGGTTCGGACTCGGGTCGGGGGTGGGGAGGGAGGCGAGGTTCTCGCCATCGCAGACGGAGGGAAAGTCGCGACCTTCGACGTGGGCGGTTTGGTGGGACCGCTTTCCGAGGACGGTGCCGGTGCTGTCCGACTTGGGGCCATTGTCAGAGACAAACAACAAGGAGAAGAGCCAGAGAAAGGAAAAGAGCGCGTCGCAACCCGGGCGAGGACACGAGCGAGTCGGGGATGGTGAGCAAGAGGCGACAGGCGCGGACCTGGCGCTTATGGCGAGAAAGACGCGCTTTCGAACTCCGCCCAGTCAACGCGACGCGTCTCCCATTAGCGCACGTGACCGACGCGTCGCGCGCGTGCGTCTCGATCCCCAGCGCCACCCGCGGAGTTTGTGCGGTCGTGCGAGTTTGCAAAGCTCCTTCTCTTCCTCCCGCCGAAACAGATGCCGGAAAGCGGCCCCCTCGTGGTGCCGGCCCGCGACGCTTCCCACCAGAATGTCGCACAGAGACCTCGAGTCTCCTGGGTTCTACTACGGCCCCAGCGCAGAGACCCATTCTTGAAGAACTTCATTGGTCGATTGGTATCAGGATTGCGGTATACACGGGATACTGCGCGAGGAATTCTATCAACTCCACCTCTGATCGGCCCTTGCATTCACAAATCCGCTCGTAAGCCGAGTTCGAAGTCTCTAGGCGGCGCCGGTGCGCCGGGCCCATGCCCCAAATACCGTGGGCCGAATGCGAGCACTCAAAATACCTCCCCCTCGCGGCTTGCCTCAGGCCTCCATGCTGCTCCCCCTTCCCACCTCGTACCTGCTCGCGCTGTTCATCGCCCTTCTCACCGGCAGGAGCAGGGCAGCTTCTATCGCACTTCTCTTTCTGCGGTGAGTCGTGTTTGCATGCCGACACCTTCGTGAGAGCTGAACAAAAGGCAGGGGAGACGATGGGATTCGGACTCCGACTCGGATTCGGACAGTGATAGCGACAGCGACAGCGATTCAAGTTCGAGCTCGGGCTCTCACCAACATCACGGCGTAACCCCTGCTAGTGGATTGAAAAGCGGGCAGGTCGCTGGAATAGTGATCGGTTGTTGTGAGTGTCAGTGGGTCTCTGATTTAGACATTCTACTCACCCGGCGGCCAGTGATCCTGATCCTGCTCCTGCTATTACTCGCGTGGTGCTGCTACAGGAGGAGGAGAACTAGGGTATTGGCGATCACGGCGTCAAAGGAGAGAGAAGCCGCGATGGGGCAGTCACCGATGAGGGAGGTGTCCTCGCCGCTCCTCTCGCAGCCCGGCCACTCGAGGAGTCCCACATTGCTCAGCTCGTCCGGCGGCCTCCCGCCCCCCGTGTACTTGGAAGCCAAGACCGGCAACGGGATGCCCATTTCCCAGACCCAAGCCCAGCCTCATGAGATGCGCAACGTTGCCGCGAATCGGCAGGAGCAAGACAACGCAAGCACCGAAACCCACGAGCTGGCCCCGCTTCCGAACCCGTACGACAGCGACACCCCGCCACGGCCCCCGCCGCGCGACTCGTCTCGCTCTCGCCGGTGTCGCCGGTCTCGCGCCACGCGTCTGCGTCGTACTACAGCGGGACCTCGCTCTACAGTGGCGGGAGCAGCTCGAACAGACGCTCGTCGACCGCGCCATCTGCGTGGACCCACGACGAAAGCGGCGTGGCGCTGCTCGCGCGCGGGTCAACACAAACGTCCCACCGGACGACGGACTCGACGCTCACTGAGGAGCTGGCGGTATACCAGAAGGAGTTGGAGGCGCATCATAGGAAGGACTCGGAGGACGCGGTGATGCGCGAGGGGCGGATCGGAGAGGGCTCCAGCGTCCCAGCCGACCCCCCACCGCGGTACACGCCTTCGGAAGGAGCATGAGGTATGCATGTGATATGTGCATGGTGAGAAGGACATGGACAGATAGCGCACGCCCTTTTGTAGTCTGCGTCGGTCATGTTACGATTCTGTACGGATGTGGAATACCATGATGCTCCGTTGCGATTATATCAGAGTACGAGCAGTGAAGTACGTTTTCCCAGGGTCAGAAGGCGATGACCGTGCCCGACTTTAGTGGATGCTGAGCGGGCTTCGGCGCACGCCGATCGTATTTTCCTGGCGATATATCGCACGAGGGGATTCTCAGAACCGCCCTCTTCGCGGGAGTGGTCCCCGGCTGAGCTGCCAAGATCCGAGGCCCTGGTAGTCCCAAGACCTCGATCTCCGCCTTACGCCGACAGAAGAGCATGTGCTGGATTTCCCTCCTGGCAAGGTCACAGGAACGATAAGACGGATTTCCGTTTCAGTGAACGTGGGCGGAAGAGACGACTGGATCGCTCACCTCCAAGCCGCTGGCACGCCGTCGCGCTGGAGCAGCTTGCGCGCCTGGGAAGAAACGTTCAGTAGGTGCTTGCACGAATGCTAGTGGAAGAAGCTGCACCTTCTTCTCGTCGTACTTCGTGATTGGAAGCAGCGCGTCCTTCGGGATGCCGAGCCTGTGAATGGGACCGAGACGATCGGTGTCAATAGGCGGAAGCGGAATGCTGCGGGTACGCACGTCGTGAGTTCGCTAGACCAAAGCCCGAGCCATTCAACACGGTTCGCTGCGAGACGGTCGTTCTCATGACGTAGGGCCGTGCTTCCATGCTTGTAGACGGACAGGATGTCGATGCCGTAGGCGTCGCCATCAACGAGTGCGAGAATAGGAACACTGAGGGCATGTCAACATCAGTCATCGGTAGGTAACAGATACAGACGGACTTCATGGGAAGGTTGTCAGATAACGCTTTGACCAGCTGCCTTGTCGCCATGTCCGGGTATCCTTTGCCCTGCAGAGTGAGGTCTATATGAAATCGCGTACGAGTGAAAAGATGCCTTGCCGTCACAATCACTCCAGGACCTGGAGCACTCTCGTGAATTGCGAATCGAGTCGTGCAAAGAGTCTGGAAGACAGCCTGCGAGGACACGATGAGACAACGAGGACCGAGATCGGGCGAACTACACCGACTTCTTTCTCCACAACGAGCACCCAGGAGAGGTTTTCGCCGACTTCGAATCGCGCAACGTCTTCTAGTTGAGGAATGAGTGTGCCCTGTGCAAGGATGAGGATGGATCCGAGACGCCTGACCGTGAAGGAAGGAGACTGGCCTTGCCTGGGCTGATCTCAACGCACTCTCCGCTTCTCATGTGGACTGCGAAACCGTATCCACAGACCAAGCCTTTCGAAGAAGCTCGCTTTGGAGGGAGAATCAGCTGGAGGAGGTGTGCATACGGGATGCATACGTACAACATTCAAATCTGATCGGCTCAGGTGCAAAGTTGCTGCGAGATCGTCGACGAGCTGCGAAGCAGGGCTCGGCTAGAATGCGTCGAGTGAACGGCATGGAGACGTACTCGGTCGACCTTGACCTGACTTCCGAACAATTGTACATCATTGTAGTAGATGTCGCTGCTCCACAATGTCATCACAAAGCAGCCAGTGCGATTGGGAGGGGAACTCTACCGTTTGGTAATTGATACGCCGGATACCAGGGCTTCATGAATGTGGTCGATCACCTTGAATAGTTGAGCTGAGTAGATGGTCAGATGGGGTGTACGCCTGCGGTGTGTGAAGCAGACCTAAAGAGTTTGCATTCCCTGGGAAGATCAGTCGACGCATAGCCGTTTCGCCGCTGCGAGGTTTATGACCACCTTAGCTGAGATCGGATGTTCGGCAGTGAAAAAAATTCAGTACTTCTTAAATGTCCCTTTGGATCGGTTGACCAGAAGGATTTTCACTTTTTGTTCATTTGAATCCTTTGACTTGTTCTGACTATATGCGCTCTCAAGCGCACTGGACAGTTGCTCGAGGAAAGACAATACGAAGTCTTCCAGGATCTCGAGGACTTCATCTCTGTGGAGCTAGTTAGTTTGACACGCATCATCGGGGGAGGAAAACTTGAGTACCTGGACGAATTACATTCGGCGGGCTCATCGAACTCATCCAAGATGATATCATCTCCAAAGTCAACGTCAACAGCATCCATTCCATCGTCAAGTTCGAGCAGATCCGACTCATGTGGCACCAATTGTTGCGCCGGTACATATTCTTCGTCTTCTAGCATCATGTCTGACTCGTAGCCTTCGGTTTCCCAGTCCCAGCCGAGCTCCGTAAAGTCGGTATCATGGAGGGTAATATCGGTCACTTCAGGCGAGAACATGTTCAGCGGCATCTGAAAAACGTTCAGAACCAGTTCATAAAAAGTTTGGCAACTTACGTAGTGGTGCAACAGGGCAGCC
Organism: Epithele typhae; assembly: GCF_022376455.1. Lineage (NCBI taxonomy): Eukaryota > Fungi > Basidiomycota > Agaricomycetes > Polyporales > Epitheliaceae > Epithele > Epithele typhae. The sequence goes on along the minus strand of NW_025954196.1, from coordinate 529,338 downwards.
GAGAGAACAACGTCGCGCATTCTGACTGCTTGATTCAAGAACGACTTCGGATGCGTCCAGTCACACTGTGACCAGACGTGTTCTGTCACGCATGAAAGTGCAGAAACAACAGATGCATGTCATCGCGAACTTGTTGTGCATACAAAGGACCAGCTGTAATAAACAAAAGAGATCCCATACAAGACAACATACCAAAGAAGGGAACCTCAAGCCCACGTCTTCAGATCCAGCTCAAACCAGCTCGGCAAGTTCCTCCAGAACTCCTCCCGTCCCGCATCCACCACAGCGCGAAACTCCAGACGGCACGCCTCGCAGGCCCGATATGCCACCCTGTTCTCCACGCCCGGCTGGTCGTCGCGTGTTTGCATCGCGACCGATTCCAGGATAGAGAAGAGGGGGTCGCTGTTCCGGTTGCAGACCATGCCGTTCACGTCGCGGATGAGCTCGAACGTGACCGCCTCGAACGCCATCTGGCAGGAGCGCTTGACGGAGGGGTGGATCTCGTTGCGGTGGACGCATAGGGAGGAGTACGGCCGGCCCTCGAGTTCGGTCACGATGAAGGTGGAGAAGTAGCGCGCCGCTTGCTCCTTCCCGCGCAGGGCGCGACAGAGGTCGTCGTGGCTGAGAGTGTAGTGTGTGCCGTCCGAAGCCATATGTCCTTCCATCATCTGGCTGGGGAGGTATCGAGAGAGATCGTAGAATGCGGATGGGAGAAGTTGCGGGGCGCCGATCTCGCGTGCAAGCTCGATAAGGGGGCTGATTGAAGTGTCAAGAGAATGATACTGTTCGGTAAACACGGATGTACTCACATGGGATGGGGTAAGATGGGGCGAGGCGCGTAGACTCCGTCGACAGTGGTGGCGGCCTTTTCGCGGCACTCCCAGAGTTGCAAAGTCGTGGGCCAAGAGAGAGACAAGCAGCGCATGGCGTTTTCGCGTAAAACTTCGACTTCGTACTTGGTTGCCAGACGGAGGATGGCCGCAGTCACGGTAAACTCATCAGCGATGTTGTTGTGAGGTAAGCTGCAAAAGGCATGAGAAAGAGGTTTGGACACATTCGAGGAGGCGCGCACCCGTACAGAGCCTGGAGAAAATGCGCGAAGTCCTCGGGAGAGTCATCCAGATAGAGCACCGCCAGTCCTTCCAGCAAACGGTCATCCCCCGACTTGATGGCTTTGATACGCTTGTGGAAGACCTGCGAATGCAGGCACAAGACACCACGGTGGACGATGAAGTACTGCTTCCCAATGATGATGGAGAGGTTCCCGTCTTCAAAGCATAGCTCCGAGTGACGGGTAGGCACTTCGTATTCCTCAAGAGGAGTGGCGCACCGATTCGAGCTGAAGTCTGCATCCATGGTGAGGCGACTTGACGAGTGAACCTTCAGGTGGAAAGATTAAGCAGCTCGGCCAAGGACCTGGTGTGTCGTCCGCTTTGGCTGACATGTTCGTATGGCAGACAGTGCGACTGAGGCTGACACGGCGGCATTGGGGTGACTGATTGCGTATTGGACGAGCAGAGTGAAGGCAAATACATCGGTATCATCTGAGGTCGCCGCGCACTCGAATGAGTATCTATGGACAGGTGGAATCGTGCACCATGAAGCTCGTTGAAAGCATTGTCCGTAGAATGGGATGGCAGGCCGAGGTGAGTCGCGTGTCCGCCTTGTTCCCTTCAGAATACACACGCCTTCGCGCGGATGAGGCAGGAGCCAAGGCGTGAGGACGGAACAGAGAAGACATTGGCGGCGAAGGTCAAAGGGCAGCTTGGAACCGCGTCAAGATGGGTGCGTCCGACGGGGATCCCGACGCAGAGGAGCATCCGTGGGAATAGGACCGCCGACGCTTTCCTGGTCTCGCCACTGACCCAAACCCAAATTTCCCGTCCCGCTGTCCGCTCGACGGTTTTGCTCCCTCGTCTTGTCGTCGCCCGCACCACCGACACCTCGCTCGAGACCCGCGCCCAAATCCATGCCCGACTCACCCGCCCCATCTCCCCGCATCGTGCCAGGTGCCCCGCCTCCTGTGGCCCCTCCAAAATCGCAGAAGAAGAAGCGCAAGGGCGGCAAGGCCAAGGAGGACGGCGAAGGGACCCCTCAACTCGTCGTTCCTGACTCTACGTCTGCCGCACTGCTTGAGAAAGCTCCAGAGGCCTCAGATGTTCAGGAGGGGGCTGTTGCGCCTCAACTCGTGTCTCAAATGTCCGAGGGCGGGCTCACGCCCACGCCGGACATCAAGCTTAGCCCCATCGTGGACATGCTGAACAAGAGGCTAAAGGCGAACAACAAGAAAATTGTGAGTAATGATTCGACTCGCTGTCCGCTCCTGTGCCTCCAACTTGCATACGTCATGCCTCCTGCCTGTCCTCATGCACGCAATGCCTGCTCACATGGTGTAACGAAAAGACCCGCATACAAGGATACAGGAATGAAGATCCCGAGAAGTTGAACGATGACCAGAAACGTCTCTTGACAACGCTTCCCGTCCTGGAAGCCGTAAGCAAGGAACTTGATGAAGTCAAGAAGGTGATCGAGGTATGTTGAGACCCACATGCACTTGGCCTGCGGCGTTTACACATTATTGCAGGCTCACGAAGCCGATCTTGTGCACGAGATCGCTTTCCAGCGTGCCAGCGCTGCGAGGGCTGAGGCCGAGCGGATCCAGGAAGCAGTTGCTGCTGCAGAAGTACGTATACATACATCGCTCTATACGCATCTTACTGATGAACATGCCTGCTTCAGGCCGAAAACCTCCAACGGACCGCCGAGCTTGTCACATTTTTGAGGTTGCAGGGTATGCTTGCTCAGAGGCATCCTATGGCGCTGGCGTTGAACCTAAGCGATTCGGATGGAACGGCGATCCATTCAATATCGGAGGTCCTTTTCCTCGAGAAGCCGGAAAGCAAGACTGAAACGATCCGGAGAATGTTTTCTGGAGAAGGAGAACATGCTGGTGTTCCATGTAAGTGTTTCTGTGACAGAACATCGATATCGTCTGACATGAAATCCAGATTCGCGCATCAGGGAGATTCAGGAGCAATTCTTGAACCCGCCTCCTCAGCTCCATTCGGAAGCACCGGAGGAGAGCGTCCCCTCTGTCTCTGTTGGCGGCGTCCCACCTTCTGTGACTGCCGCGGGAGGCATTCGCTTTATGATGACGGATGAGCTCGCTGATGCCACCGAGCCTGAGGCGGAAAGTCGTGATGAAAGCTGGGTGGATGTCCGAGCCGAAGGGCCGAGGCCTTCCGAGGTGGAAGTCACCGACGCAATTATCGAGGCCGATGTCAACGGGCACCACGTTGGTGAAGAGACGATCACCGTTACGTCTACAACCGAGGTATGTGTTTTCCTGCTTGCCATTAGTAACGGGGTGATTCTTACGTATATATTTTCGTAGCTCAACTGGGCGGACGAAGATCAGGGCGATCTTCCTCCACTGGAGAACCTCCAGGCTCACTACGGGACGTCGGGGGAAGCGTCTCCGGTCCCCGAAGCCGCCGCCTCTGCTCCTTCCGAGGCGCCTGTCACTCCGCAAGTGAATGGGCGAGAGGTGGTGGACGAGGATGGCTTCACTCATCATCGGGGCCGGGGACGCGGTCGCAGTGGCTTCCGAGGAGATCGGGGTGAAGGTCGAGGCTTCCGAGGAGGCTACCGCGGCGAGCGTGGTGCGTACCGTGGTGGTGACCGGGGTGAACGCGGTGGATTCCGAGGTGACCGTGACGGTGACCGTGGTGGATTCCGAGGTGACCGTGGCGGTGAGCGCGGTGGACGCGGTGGATTCCGTGGTGGTGAACGTGGAGGTGCGTTTATCTGAATGATGGAATGCTGAGATCTCCGCTTACACTGCTCTTATTAGGATACCGTGGCAGAGGTCCCTCCGATGGCGATTGGCGAGGTCGTGGAGGCCGGGGTCGAGGGCGTGGTGAGCCTTCTTATGTCCATCTCCGGGCACGGGTACTAACCTCTGTGACGCCACAGGCTCTGGGTTCCACGAGCCTCGCGGAGAAGCTCCTCCTGCTGCCGCATAAGGGAAACCTGACGCTGGAGATAGGGAAATGATTGTCGTGTTGACGGTGATATGTAGTCGAAAAAGGCCAGCAGCCCGTGCTCTCCGGACTTGTTACTTTATCGCGCCAACTGCTGTCCTGTTGCTCGCATCTCTTGAGCCTGTGTATTTAGTGCTTCTCCCATCCGATGCTGATGGTTCAGCTCCCCGATGCGTGGACGACGATCCGCTTGTCATTGAGCTGTTTGTGGAAGGGCATTCGCCGACGGTTGCCGACAACGTTCCGTGAGAGGTCTGCGCGGGGTAGCAGGGGTAGCCCTAGGTCTGTGGCACGTGGCAAAATTGCGCGGACCGAAGGCGCGCTGGAGTCCTGTCCGAGATCCGTTTCGTTTCCTGCAGCCCTCCGGCGCCGCCTCCCCCGTTCCCGCTCCGCCACGCCTCACTTGTTTGACACCGACCACACTCTCTGCCCACCCTGGTCGACCCCCGCCCTCTCGTCCCCCTTGGATCCCTCCGCCGCGGCCTGGGCGACCCGAAGCAGAAGCCCGACGCAATTTGTATTCAGTTTTAAGCACACCTAGGTATGACATCACCGCACCGTTCGCCTGTGCTGCCACCGACGCTGCCCCTCAGACGCACAGAGACTATCATTTATAATATCCCTTGAACTACAGTCACTATGACGGAGCAGGAGAAGAGGAAGCAGGCTGTGGCGTGGCTGAGCCCACAGCTCTCATCTTATTTCATCGCGGGGGGCGTCGCCGGAGCGACCTCACGAACGGTTGTGAGCCCGCTAGAGAGGTTGAAGATCATTCAGTGAGTGTGCCCTCAGTTCCGCGTCCTTCCAAGTCTTGAATCTAGCGGTGTTCGCTCGGAACTGTGCAGACAAGTGCAACCCCAGGGAGGCAACCAGTACAAGGGGGTGTGGCGAGTCTTGTTCGGATGTGGAGAGAAGAGGGATTTAAAGGCTTTATGCGAGGGAATGGCATCAACTGTCTACGGATAATACCCTATAGGTGCGTTTGTATGCTTTGTGTTCGAGCTTTACTCTGGAGGCTGGCTAACCGTCAGTACAGCGCGGTTCAGTTCACAACATACGAGCAGCTTAAGAAGGTACGCCGAGATTCTTTTGACACCAGCCCCTTGACCAACCGAGAGGCTTCAGTGGTTCACTGGATACGGAGCCAAACCATTGGATACCCCTATACGTCTATGTGCAGGTGCACTAGCAGGCATCACCTCAGTCTGTAAGCACGTTCACTCGCGCGGCCCGACAGCTATGTTGAGACTGATGTGTCCATGTGGTGCTGGTCCCTCAGGCACAACATATCCCCTAGATCTTATACGGTCTCGACTGTCCATTGTCACGGCGTCCATACCTATGCAGTCGGCGGGCACATCGACATCAGCGGCAGCCCCCACGGGCACAATGAAACCTGCGCTCGCATCCGGATACCACACCGCATCTGCCGCAGCGAAGAACTCGTCGGTCTTCACTCCCAGGGATCTCACCGTGCTGGGCATGACTTTGAAGGTGATGCGGGAAGAAGGCGGGCTCAGGGCGCTGTACCGCGGGTTGATACCCACCGCGATGGGCGTGGCTCCCTATGTTGGTGCGTAGATGCCGCAACCCGCGTCCGATCCTTCTCACGGTGCGAGCTCATCCAGGGATCAACTTCGCGACATACGAGGCCCTGAGGGGCATCATCACACCTCCGGGCAAGACAGGTGCCCATCGCAAGCTAGCATGCGGCGCGCTGGCTGGGTCGATATCGCAGACGCTCACATACCCATTCGACGTGCTGCGTCGGAAGATGCAGGTGACCGGCCTGGATGCGCTCGGGTACAAGTACACAGGCGCGTTCGATGCATTGAAGCATATCGTCAGGAACGAGGGCATTCAGGGCCTGTACCGGGGCTTGTGGCCCAACCTTCGTGAGTGCTTAGAACGGTCTGAATTGCGTCATGGGCAAACGGGCGTGCTGATGGGAGATCACAGTGAAAGTTGCGCCGAGCATTGCCACGTCGTTCTTCACGTACGAGCTCGTGAAGGAGCTTCTGGGTGCATCATGACGGGGGTGTGTGCGGCGGCGGGGAAGGCGCGTAGAGCACGCGTAGAGGGGGCGGCGAGCGTGCGTAGTGGCGCGGGGCAGGCAGATGGAGTATTCGCATTGTACTACGTAGATTTACAAAGGCAACTGAGGACATAGCAACAGGCTCAGTGCGAGCGACTGGATGGGCGCCGATGCGAAACTGGCCACGGGCAGTCGACCAGGGGCGAGATCGTGCGCACGAGTCGGGAAGTTCCGCCAGTGATTGGCCTGCAGCCGAGTCTGGTAGCCGCGTAGTTGGCTTTCCCTTGCACCCCGACGGTCGACGCCCCCGTTGCACCACCCCCTCTCGCCCATCTACGCTCGCAACGTGCACGCCCGCAGCGTGCTCGCAGGCCTTGTCACGCCCGCACAGCCAGTGGCGGTGGTTTCAGTCATCGTGAGTGTCCCGTGCGCGCATGTGAGCATGCCTCACCGCGTCCTCGTTGCGCTGGCCTTGCTTCGGTCTGTTATCTGACTCTCGGCCCCAGCTCCAGGCGTTGGTGGCTTCGATGCGCACTTGATCCTTCAAACCACGTATCTTTATAGTTTCTTCGCCCTATTCTCGGCCTAGGTCCAAGCAAAATGCCTTCCTCGCAGCACCGAACTACGGATACACATGTCCTGTCCAGCAGCGTCCCCACGTCCATTTCGTCCTCTTCCTCTCTCTCTTCCTCCCTCTCCTCATCAAGGGCGTCTTCCGATCTCCTCCCCGCAGCCTCGCTCTCGAATTCCAGTCAGTCCGATATCATAGCCTCCGATCGCTCCGTCTCCTCGCTTTCCTCCTCCTCCAAGCCCCGTTTCTTCCCTCTCACCCTCTCGCCCTCCCATCTCTCTCCCGCCCCCCGCACGGCTTCCCCTCGAAGCATGGGTCAAGCGCCAGCTCGTCCCGTCGGTCCCGCCAGTCCCCCACCAGTCTCTCCCTGTCCCAGCTCAAGCTCCAACGGCGCGGGCAACCGGATCAAGCGCGCCTGGGTGGGGCGCAGGAAGAAGTCGGAGGACCTGTCCGCCATGCTCGGGGGTATGTACCGGTCGGTGAGCAGAGAACGCGGTGCGGGAGGGGCAAGCACCAGCAACCCGCCGTCTACGATGTCCGACGTCGAGCGCGGAGACCTCAGGCTGGAGCGGCAAACATCGCGAGGGCTCGCGGGCCCGAAGCTGCTCAAGCTGCCGATAAACGTCTTTGGTACACGCAAGGCAAGTCCTGCGGCTCTCGAAGGCCCCGCCATCGTCGCGCCATGGAATACGCCACATGTGTCCCCCACGTCCCCTCCGCCTCCCACCCCGCCCCCCAAGACCGCGTCGGCTGCGAAGTTCAGTGCGGCAGCGCTGCCCCCGCAAACCCCACCCAAGGCCGCTCAGGTCCCTACGGTTGGGCCAATCCCGAGGCAGACACCTCCCCTCAGTCACGTCCAATACATGAGGCGGCCATCGGAAACCGGTGATGCGGCTTCACAGCCGCCGGTCGAGCAACCGACGACCTCGCCGGAACGGCAGGAGAGGCCGGACAAAGAGAAGATGAAGGACGACTGGAGGAAGAGTGATGCGACCATGACAAGTCACTCAACAGCTCGGCCGGGTTCCTTGTCTGGCAGCCGCTCGCCGCGTCCCGTCTCGCTCGCAGAATCATCGCATTCAGGCAATACCATCGTCCCGCCCGTCAACAAGCGGCTGAGCGTGCTCATCACGGATGCAGAGTTCACCATGTTTGAAGAGGCAGATGGTTCGGTGTCTGAGCAAGATTCCATCTCCCGTCCACCTGCATCGGGCCGTCCCTCCCCGACGCCTTCATTGAAAGCCAGGAATCGACGGTCCGCGTCCCTCAGTTTAGTCTCAGCTCGTCGACCCGACACGGCAGCTTCGCATCCGCCCTTCCAGACCCCCGCCCGGACTACCCCCGAGAAGCCCCTTGCGTCTTCTCGCGACACGCCTACATTAACGCGGACTGCGGCTGCTGGATTCATCGCCCCAGTGGGTTCCGCTGGTACGACGCAGTCGGCTAGCAACAACATTCGCGGCAAACTCGCGGCTTGGACAGCGGCGTCAGCCCCGTCACCACAAGCGCTAGCCGAACGACCCCTTCCCCCTCCCCCCGCTCCGCAGCCAAGACGACAACCTGGTCAGCCCCATCCCCCTCCCGTGAACCCCACCTTCCGCCAAACCGCTGTCAGTATGACCGGCTCCCTGGCCCCAGCCGCTGGATTCGCGATGGGCTTCGGCAAGCGGGCCGTCGAGAAGGTCGGCCGAGCATTCACGGGGCTTGCTTCTACGGCGTCGAACCACTCGGGCTATTCATCCTCCTCCTCTGTCGGCGTATCCGACGGTGCTTCCGGCTACGCTTCGTCGCACAACTCCGGTGCACACGGCCGCAAAGCCAGGCGAAAGGTCCCGCAAGTCTCGAACACGTCAAGCATCTCGTCTCTGGCGTCATCGTCGTCCGAAGACCATTATTCTCCGTCCGGGCCCGTCCTCGGCCGGCGTATACGGAGTGCGAAGGCAAGAGGGCTGGTATTCCAGCGAGATCTGAGGAACTGCGTGAGGGACACGGCTATCGACGACGTGCAGGATCGCTTGGGCTCTGAGAGCGAGGAGACGTTTGGTTTCAAGCCCCTGGAGACGAGGTTGCTTCCCGCGCTAGTGGTGCGTTGTGCGCAGCACATTCAGCGTTGGGGTATCCAGGAAGAGGGCCTATTTCGGTCAGTCTCATTCTGGTCATGCGATGATGCGGGCATTCACGTTGGTCGCCATGAACAGTATCAGTGGACGGTCATCCCACGTCAACCAATTGCGGTCCGAGTTCGATGCAGGTGAGACCACGCATGTGTTCGGACGTTCGCTGGTTTCTAATCATAGCGTTGCATGTTAGGTGCGGACTACAACCTCGCCGAATGTGATCCCGGCGATCTGGATCCGCATGCCGTCTCCTCCATTCTCAAGACCTTCCTCCGCGAGCGTGAGTGGCCATGTCGAGTCAAAGTGGACTGCGTTGCTGATGTCATCCTAGTCCCGGAGCCTGTGTTGACAAGAGCATTGCTCCCCTACTTTGAGTCCGCGCTCGTGGACGACGCTGGCAGACGGAGCGAAGATGTCACCAAGCAGACGCCGACTCGGAACGGCTCCAACCTCCCCCTGCGCAAGCCACCATCATTGTCGACCCTCGCTATGCCCACTTTCGCTGGACAACGCGCCATCTCGGAGTCCCAGCTCACTGCGTTCTCGTGGCTGATCTCACGTTTACCTCAAGAGAACCGCGACCTCCTTTTCACCGTTGTCGAACTCATCAAGCAGACCGCTGCCCATTCGAAGGAGACCAAGATGCCCCTCGGTAACTTGTTGCTCGTGTTCTGTCCTAGTCTGAACATGTCCCCGACGCTCCTTCGAGCTCTCTGCGAGTCCGACTCCATTTGGAACGGACCTCCAGCGCAAATAGATGTCGCCGCCGTTTTGCGAGGAAGCGCAGCCGCGCAAGGCGGCACGGCCAAACGTTCCGAGCCTCCGCCCCCTGACCAGGTGATCGACATGCGCCTACCTGTGATCGAGTTGGACGATGCGCCGGATACTCCCCGCGACAGCCCGGACGATTCAGCCTCATTCGTATCCGCCCTCGAGCCCACCTCTAATGTCCCCACCCGCACTCCTAGTCCCCTAATTTACGATACCACTGTTCCACCTCTGTCCTCATCCGACTCCCTAGATTCCTCGTCGGTTTCCGAGGAACTAGTATCTCCTGAACCCCCTTCATTCCGGCCTGAGGACGCTAAATTCCTTGGTTCCGCGCATTCCTTGGCTATCCCAGAAGTCGCCGCGCTCTCCCTCCCGTCACTCGCCCCACAACCCAGAGACATCACCGTCCCCTTCCCAACACAAGGCGGCAGCGTTCCTCACTCACCAGTAACCCACGCGCCTCTCTCACACCGCAAATCCTACACCCTTCTCTCTTTCCCCCATCTCCGCTCCGAATCCTCCCCGACCGAGACTACTTGCGACGAGATGGGCGTCATGAAGCGTCCCAAGCGCCCTTCGCTCAACCTCCTCTTTACGAAGAAGTCAACCTCGTCGCTTCCTTCCGGACAGTGTCGAGCAGTTCGTCAGCTGCTGGGTTATACATCAGCGCACCCATCTCCGTCGACCAGCCAATCCTCGGGAATGCCCCTCCACGACTGGAGACTACCATCACCTCGTCACCCATACGCCTCGGCTTCGACGGCGGTCTGAATCAGTTGCGCGACATCCATAACATGCCTGCTGCGCGGTCCACCGGCTCCTTGGCTTCACGCTGCAGGCTCGAGGTCCCTGGCATGAATTCGCGGTCGGATTCCGGCGGCTCCTCCGTTTTCTCAACCCCACAGTCAACGCCCATCGCCGATTTCTACCGCGGCAGGACGGCGTCGTTGTACGTCCCCGAGGTATCCACCGCACCCGCAGCAGCGGGGCGAGCACGGTCCGCCTCGCAGGTCTCGGTGACGCCCTCGATCGACATCAAGGTTGAGGAGACTCCGCAGGACGACTGGACGCAGAGCGTACTGCTGGCCGCTTCCGTGGGCGAGAGCTCTCGGCCCTGAAGCGAGGTCGCTTCCCCCATATCCACGTTCATTGGGCTTCTTGTGGCTGGTTCTACATTCAGTTGTATAGCCGCGCCGCCGTATGTCGCGGCGTGCGCATCGGCAGGGCAGGGAAACCCGCCGCACCATTGGGTCTAGCTATGGACTGCCGTTTGTTTGGTGACGTAGTCGGAGGTCTCGCTTTGTTGTCTCGCCCGCGCTCTTGTATACACCCATCTGACCGCACTTCTGCCTACCTACACGCCGTCTCCCCATTCACGTATGCCCTGTCTCCCGTTACCATTCACGTTTGCATTCTCTAGCGTACCGTCTGTGTCGTCGCATCCCAGGTGCAGCATTTTATGACATTAACTAGTATTACATCCTACAACGCCCGACAGTCTGATCGGACAAACCGTGTGAGCACCATGCCCCCAACTAGGTGCAGAGCGACGAGCATGACGTACAGCAGAACCAGGCGGAGCCTCGTTTGTCTGATGAGCGGAGAGAACGGCGTTCGTGGATCAGAGGCAGAGATATCGCGCGCATGACGTCAGAACGAACCCGGACTTCGCGGGCACCCAGGCCTGACAGGCGATTTATTAGATTCGAAGCGCGATCTCTTCTTAAGCCGCGTCCGCCCTCCCTCAGCGTCTTCGCGTCTCTCCCTCCCCCCACCCCACGCCGTCGCTGCCATGGCGCAGCAAAGCGCACACATCAAGAAGCTCCAGGCGAAGATCTTTGGCGGCCAAGGCGAGGCCCCGCCCGTCCCCCTCGCGGACAACAAGGACAAGGACGCGAAGGAAGATGGCAGCAAACCCACGCGGTCCAACACCGAGCCGCTCACAATCAATATCCCCAACCCCGTGCTCACAGACTCGTCGCAGGCGGGCCCTGCCCCGCCGAAACTCAACAAGCCCGAGGGCGCGCCGAAGGAGGACGAGAAGACGTTCCGCGAGCGGCTCATGGAGCAGCTCGGCGACCAGTATCGCGGCGTCGAGAGGTTCCGCCTAGATCAGGATGGCAAGAAGGAGGCGCACTGGAAGCGGTGGGGGCCCTATCTAAGCGACAGGCAGTGGGTGCGTCGGCTGTCCTGCTGCTCGCGATAATGCGTGGATGTGCTGACACGAGGCTGTGACGCGATCGCGCGCGTTTTTGCTTGTGCGTCCCTTCTCTTCCTTTGCTTTAGGCGACGGTCCGCGAAGACTACTCGAGCAATGGCGATGCGTGGAGCCACTTCCCCCACGAGCATGCGCGGTCGCGAGTGTACCGCTGGGGTGAGGACGGCCTGGGGGGGATCTCGGACAATCACCAGCGACTGTGCTTTGGGCTCTCGCTATGGAATGGACAAGACCGCATCCTCAAGGAGCGGCTCTTTGGCGTTACAGGGCATCAAGGGAACCATGGAGAAGACGTCAAGGAGCTATACTACTACCTGGACTCGACGCCGACGCACTCGTACATGAAGTTCCTATACAAGTACCCGCAGAAGGCCTTCCCATACGAGGAGCTCGTTCGCGAGAACGTCAACCGCGACAGGGAAGTGGCGGAGTTCGAGATCTTGGACACGGACGCATTTGCGGAGGACAGGTACTGGGATGTCTTCATGGAGGTGAGTCTTGATCTTTTGTAGATAGTCGGAAGAGCTAACGAGACGGCATACAGTACGCGAAGGACGAGCAAGATCCCGACGGCGTCTACGTTCGCATTACCGCGTACAATCGCGGCCCCGATCCTGCTACGCTGCACATCATCCCTCAACTGTGGTTCCCCAATACCTGGTCGTGGTCCGAGAACCCTCCTCCCAAACCTCACATGTCCGCGGTCGGCGAGAATGTGATCAAGACCGTTCATCCTACGCTCGGCAAGTATAATCTATACTGTCTTCCTTCTCCCCCATCGGTCGACAACCAAGGCCAGATTGAGATGGGTCCCAACGGCGAGGTGGAGGCTGTGGAACCAGAGCTGTTGTTTACGGAGAACAACACTAACTACAACCGTCTGTACGGAGGTCAGAACGAAACGCCATACGTCAAGGATAGCTTCCACGATCACATCATTCCCTCCATCGCCCTCACACTGAAGGCGACGAACCTGGGTTCTTCAAGACTCGGATCCGCTCCACTTACGCCAGTCAGTGCCTCCCGGAAGATAGTCCGGATGTGGATGAAGAACTCGGTCCTCGTACTCCCTTCCCTACTGGTCCGTCCTTCGTTAACCCGGAGAAGAAGGGCACCAAAGCGGCAGCCCACTACGTTTTCAAAAACGTTCCGCCTGAAGGTGGATGTGTCGTCGTCAGACTCAAGCTTACTCCTCACTCGCCCGCTGAGGACCCCAGTATCGTGGATGAATGCATCTTTGACGACAACGTGGAAGAGCGTCGCGAGGAGGGCAACGAGTTCTACTCCGGACTTATCACGGGTCCTACTAGCGACGATCTCAGGCAGATCATGCGGCAGGCCATGGGTGGTATGCTCTGGACGAAGCAGTATTACCAGTTCATTCAAAAGGACTGGTTGAAGGGCGATTCCGCTCAACCGCCTCCTCCGCCAGAACGGAAATGGGTTAGGAACAAGGTAAGTAGCGTGATCGTCGCATGGAACATTGGCTCATGCTCCGTCTGCAGGACTGGAAACATCTGCACATCGCCGACATCCTCTCGATGCCCGACAAGTAGGTTCTCGTTTTCTGTAGCGACCACCCTGGGACTCACTCTGTGACAAGGTGGGAGTACCCCTTCTTCGCCGCGTGGGACACCGCGTTCCACTGCATCCCTCTTGCCATCGTCGATCCTGCCTTCGCCAAGAAGCAGTTGGACTTGTTGACGCGCGAGTGGTACATGAAGCCCGATGGACAGATCCCGGCTTACGAATGGAACTTCGGCGATGTTAACCCTCCGGTACACGCATGGTGAGCATTCATGCTCTCGCTCATGGTTGCAAGGTTTTCATCGCTCGCAGGGCGACTTTCCGTATTTTCAAGATTGAGCGCAAGGTGTACGGTCGCGAAGACTTGTCGTTCTTGGAGCGAGTCTTCCAAAAGCTTCTGTTGAACTTCACTTGGTACGCACTCGAGGACCTTTTCCTCCTCGCTTATCTGATCTATCTCGATAGGTGGGTCAACCGTAAGGATACAGATGGTAACAACGTCTTCGAGGGCGGCTTCCTGGGTCTCGACAACATCGGAGTGTTCAACCGTTCCGAAGCTCTGCCCACGGGAGGAACGCTTCGTCAAGCAGACGGAACATCGTGGATGGCGTTCTACTGTCTGAACATGTGAGCTTTTTTGTCTTCTCTCGTCGTGGGCCATACTCAGCTTTTGTAGGCTGAGCATCGCTCTGGAGTTGGCCAAGCACAACCCAACCTACGAGGACATTGCGTCCAAGTTCTTCGAGGTACGAGTGCAGCTCATCGACGAGTTTACTGCTTCTGATTGTGCTGTAGCATTTCATCTTCATCGCCGATGCCATGACGTATCGCGGACAAGGCGAAGACGAGTTCAGTCTATGGAGTGAAGAGGATGGCATGTACTACGATGCTATCCAGTTTGCCAGCGGTCACACTATGCCGCTTCCCGTTCGCAGTCTCGTCGGCCTCATTCCTCTTTATGCCACGCTCGTTCTGGAGCCCGCCGTCGTCAACCGCTTCCCTGGCTTCAAGAAGCGCATGGAATGGTTCATCGACAACAGGCCCGAGATGTCTGATCGCAACATGGCCAACATGAAGGGTCGGTGTCTCCCACCGCATTTTTTTTCCATTACCTGATGGCTTGACCCAGCGAGAGGTCGTGGGGAGCGCCGTTTGCTCGCGCTGGCCAGCAAGGAGCGTCTCATCCGGATCCTGGAAAAGATGCTCGACGAGGACGAGTTCTTCAGCGAGCATGGCATTCGATCGTGAGTCCTGCCACTAGTTTTCTTCGACGGTAATTGATCATTCTGCAGGCTGTCGAAGAAGCACAAGGATCAGCCGTGGGGGATGGATGTCAACGGCGAACGCTACGAAATCAATTACTGGCCGGGCGATTCCAAGTCTGGCATGTTCGGTGGTAACTCAAACTGGCGTGGGCCCATTTGTATGCACATCTCCTCGTGCATCAATGTTCTCCGTGCTGAAGATCTTTCAGGGCTTGCTGTCAACTTCCTCCTTATTGAAAGCCTTCAGCGCTTCCATCAGTTCTATGGCGACGAGTTGCAGGTTTGTTTTTCTAGTGCCAGTCCGCTTCATCATTAACCCGGGCGTCCAGGTGGAGTGCCCGACTGGAAGCGGCGATTACATGAATCTGGTGCAAGTAGCCGAAGAGATTCAACACCGCATCATCCATATTTTCGGCCGCGACATGGAAGGGAAGCGTTCTACGAATGGCGGTAATCCGAAACTCGATCACGATCCCCACTTCCGGGATTACGTGTGGTTCTACGAAGTATGCACGCCCTACGGTCCGCTTTTGAAACAAGTTGGCTCACCCTGCAACAGTTCTTCCATGCTGACGACGGACGAGGATTGGGTGCATCTCATCAGACAGGATGGTAAAGATCCGGTTGTGACATCGGTCTCGGCCGCAACTCACAAATTTTGTAGGTCCGGTCTCGTGGCGTATCACATCCTGCAGAGCGGTGCGACGTGCAGGCTAGCTAGGACTCCGAAGAGTGAGTGTCATTATTCACCATCATATGTTTCCGTTGCTGATGTGGGATCTCGTAGCTCCTCGTAGTCTGGCTCGGCACTACTTCGATGTGAGTCATTCGTCCATCCCAATATGTGTAGTCGAACTGATCGTCGCGGTTTGCAGGACACAATCGACTTGCAGTCCGAGTACGACGAGTCGAAGTCGCTGTTAAGCGCACATAGCGTTGCGGACCGGAACACCCTGGGCGACATCTCTCCTGATGCCTTGTAGTCCTCAGCCCTCGTTTCATTGCTCGTCTTCATATCTACACCATACGGTCCTCGCAACATCACACGCCAAGGCCATACACGGACAACACGGCCATTAGAGTCTTCTGTACAGTATGATACATAGATGCCCCTATCTTGCAGCATACATCGAATGGATGGAAGATGGCGGGATATTTGTCGGAAAGTGGGTCAGATGTATTACTAGCATGGTCTCCTAGCACGCAATACACAGTCAGTCTCGCAGCAGGCCTAAGGCTGGCGATGAATCGATGACGTACAGTACATGCACCCGACTTGCTCGGCTAAACAAAGACGAGGCTTCGCGTGTCGGCAGCCTCTTTCTTCCTGACGACGACGACAGCATGGCAGAGCAGGCTGCGGTCGTCCTTCACCATCCGGACACTCACACTCCGCCTATCGACTTGGATCTGCACAAGTTCATGGGGACATGGTGCGCTTCGCTCGCTTGGCGATTGTCCTCGGAGCTCACTCATGTATGTCGGCAGGTATGTGACCCACTCGACATTGCCTCTGTGGAAGGTGAGCGCATATTGCCGGAAACCCGGCAACCTTCCAGTCACACACGGTCCCTCGCAGAATAAGAAAGACGTGACGATCACCTACGCGCTCAAGCCGCAGAAGGCGGCCGACTCGCCCGTCAAATTCGACGACGTCGTCGAGTACCGCGCCAAGGCCGCCCCGCCCTCCGCCCCGCGCAGCCGCGTCGTCGGCGTCGACACCCTCGTCGTCCCGCCGCACGTCGCGAGCCCGCGCAGCGCCTCCCCGCCGACCGGTGACGGGCCCGCCGCTTCGGAGCGGGAGGGCGCGCTCGGCAGTGCCGGCGCGCCCCCGACGCGGTACAAGTGGCGCGGCAGGGGCCTGCTCGTCATCGCGTCCTCGCGCTGGCAGGTGCTCGGGTGCAGCGCGGACCCGTCGCCGCCCGAGGGCCCAGCGGACGGCGAGGACGGGGGCGGGGGCGAGCCGGCGTGGGCGGTGACATTCTTCGAGAAGACGCTGTTCACGCCCGCCGGGCTGGACGTGTACGCGCGCACGGCGGCGGGGCTGCCGCGCGCGATCGTCGCGCGCGCGCGGGGCCTCGGCGGGGACGTCGGCCGACTCGCGGAGGGCTTGTTCGAGGTCGAGCGCAGCGGGGTGCCGCTCGTGGGGCCGAGTATTCTTGCGCCGGAGTAGCGTACGTATGCCAATTTCCGAGGCGGGCGGTTCGGGCGGCTGCGGACTGCGCGGGGTTAGCTGTAGAAAGCGCTCCGAAGACCCTGGTTTCTTACCCCAGTGTGTACGAGCCTGAAGCGACCCTGCAGCGCCGCCGTGTGTACTTTCTTGTGATCTCCACTTCCCCATGAACACCCATGAAGCGCGTCGCTAGCGCGACCTGCTAGTGCCATCTAATTACGTAGGCTCCATATGTGCCCTTCGCGTACCTGGGCCGATGAGTTATTCGCCGGTTTTTGGTCACCGACCATTCAGTCCTCCCAAGTAATCAACGCGGCAACTTATGTTTTACAGCAAGCGCTCCACCCCGAAGTCCGGGCGCGTCGATACCATCAGAGAGCGTCGGGCACCATCGTGGAGTGTGCGCGATTCAATAAGATAATATATTCCATGAAGGCCAGCCTAAGCAACCGTTCGACTCTAGTAGATGATACACATAGTAGTAGTAAAGGAGACCTGCACAACACGGGCGCGGGCGCGGACGAGGACGGGGACGGGGCATCCCACGTCCCTGCCGCCTGTTCGCAGTGCACGCTCCGGCAATTCGTGGTTCGGATGAGAGTGGGGACCAACCGCGCGCGGGACTGGGACGGGGGGCAGGGAGAGGTGGTACGAGGGTGTGGAGGAGCGTGAGGACGGCGCGGGGGAAGGGTTGGTCGTCGACGTGAGGGGGGACGTGGCCTGGCCTGGGGGCCGAGGGGAAGAGAAGGACGAAATGAGAGTGTGCTCCATAGGTGGAGGACGCGCGAGTAAGGACGCGCGAATAACAATGTACGCGAGCGACGACATCGAGAGGCGATAATGTACCGAGAGCGAAGGGAATGCTAATAACGATCGTACATGCCGTGGGAGAGAGGGAAGAGCGGAAACAGAGAGAACGAGTGTGTGCATATGTGACGGAGGCCCCCAGTTGATAAAGATATTGCCGGACGTCGGAATGGGTGTGTTGAATTGACGGAGGCGGCTATGCATACGAGGCGTATGACGGATAGCCGGAGTGTGGGTGCATATGAGTGAGCAGGGCGGGCAGGGATGAGTGCGGCGGGCGATGCGAGAGAGACGAGGATGATGTAACGCAGGCGGAGGGATGCGGGAAAAGGTAAGTGTACAAAACGCGACTCAGAGCACGATGCTCATTGCACGTAGAGGGTGACCTGGTTGCCAGGTCGGAACGACTCGAATGCCATTTGGACATCCTCCGTCGACCCCAAGGAGACCAGGTCACCGTCCTCGTCCTTGTACTTGACGCGGAGCGGGCCGTCGTCTCGCCGGGGACCGCACAAGCGGATCTTCTTTCCGACCTTGTCGACGAGCTCGGCGTATTCGGTCGCACGAGGAACTTGGATGACGAAGATGTCTTCGTGGAAGTGCACCTTGATCTTGACCGGCGGCGACAGGCGGAGCTCTTCCTTGAGCGGAGGTGGCGCAATGCCCGAGTGCATCCCGCGGCTATTGGACATGCCCGCGAGCGATGACTCGCTCGAGCCGTATGGTGTGATCGGCGAGCTGCTTGTGTGTGGCGAGTAGTCTGCTGAGTCCGTCGACTGACTGGAGCCGCTCCCGCGCTTGCTGGTTGACATCGAGCCCTGGGCCCATTCGCCGCGGTTCGATGTCGGGAGCGGCGGCGGGATCGATTGTGGTGGGGGGTTGTAGGCTTGGGGTTGGCTGACGCTCCGCGAGCGCATCGGCTGATGCATCGGTGGGGGCATCGGACTCGCGCCACGCGAGTCCGGCTGGTCGTAGGCGGCGCGCAACCGCGTTGAGCTGAACTGGCTCCGGAGTCCCGGCCGAGAGGACTGGTTCAAGCTGGCCTCGGATGCATAGCTTTGCGTGTTCCGCGACATCACCGGACGAGCTGACGCAGGTCCTTGGAGGCCACTAATGCCATTTGGCATGACCGGTGACATTGCGTGTCCACTGTGACGTGCGCTCTGGGGATACGGGTAGTCTGGACGCCTTGGATTGCCCATGGGCGTGCCGCGACCTGATGGGGAGCTGGCGCTGGCCGGAGGGTAGTCCTCGTAGTCGTCGTCTGGGTCGACATCGAAGCCCTCGTGCGGTGGATAGCCTTGTGGGCCGTGCGCGTAGCCGTTGCCGTATGGATGCGAAGCGGACGACGAAGGCACAGCCTCCTCGCTGGCATAGGGATGGCGCATGCGACCGTTGAGAGAGGCAGTCTGTGGCATTGCTGCGTAACTCGAGGCATTCGAGAACATCGAAGCGCGCTCCTGTGTGAACGAAGAGTGTGCGGACCGGATCTGAGGGGAGGGAGCGTTCATGGCCTGTGCGAGACGGGCGAGGTTGCGGTCTGATGTCCGGCGGTTCGCAGTCTCCTGAATGAGGCGGTTCAACTGAGATTCCCACTTCTTCAGTTGCTCCTCGTTGCGGCAACGGAGAGTGAAGAACTCGAGGTCGTCGTCCCCACGCCAGTAGACAGCGAGAGAGTATTGACCTGATCGAACGAGCGGGACAGTGTGAGCATCGACAGATTATCAGCGGAAAGAAGCAAGCGTGGAAACGCACCAGCGTTGGTCTTGGGGACGGCTTGCGTGACATTGTTCAAGAAGATGCGGCCCTTGAGGAGAAGAGGCGTGCTTTTCTTCTTAGATGAGCCCGCGCCCGGAAGGCCAATGGGGGTAGACGGGGAGGACGGCTTCTTTAGGATGGAATTGCTCTTTCCGACCTTCTTGCCGTTCCCTGGCTGCGGGACATACTCCTTGCAGCAGAGAATGATCTTCTCGAAGAGGAAGACGTGGTACTCGCGGTCGACCTCTGATTTAGTGACACTGAAGATGTCGTCGAGGAGAAGAGCACCGAAGTTGGAGATGTGGTGGCCCTTCCAGTCCTCGACACGGCTTTCAAGGTTCTTGACTGTTGCGTCGTTTTCTGCGCGACGCTGGGCCTCGTTGATCTTATCGGTGATGCGTTTGGCGGCGGCAACACCCTCCCCGAGCTCCTGAATGTGCGGGTAATCGGACTTGCCGACGGCTTTGAGGAGAGACTATCATTGGAATATGAGTACGACGGCCATCGGAGACATCGGCAAACGCACCTCGAGCAGGAGCGGGTACTTGCAGACTCGCTGAATGGGCTTGATCAGGAACGCAGGCAGCTCCCCTCTCACGTTGATGATGTGATTAAGCGCCTGGCAAATCAGCGTGAGCGCCCTCCGCAACCAAGGAGACCGCCAAGTCCACACGACAGTCGCGGCGAAGAGAGGTGCGCACCATCAGATTATGCTCCTCCTGCTGCATGATCTCCGACGCCATTGTGTAGTTCGCGCAGTACGGCTCGTAGACGGCAAAGTCATCCTCCTATTGTTCCCCAATCGGCCAGTCGATTGTCGGAGCGGAGACAACACGCGTATGCGCACAAGGGCAATTCCACAATCAGCACCCTCCCCGCGCAAGAGCAAGCGCGGATACACTTACGTTGTCCGAGAAGAGGAAACCCCACCGCTGGTCGTTCCACGCCAGCTCGGCGATGCTCTCGACTTTGATGAGGAACTTGCGTTGGAAGTTGAGAAGTTTGTTCAGACCTGGGAACAGCAGATGCAGCGTGTCCCTATCGAGAACCTGGACGGCTTCGTCGCAGTATTTCTAGAGCGGCAGGCCGGTAAATCCCGGCGTGCGCGACCGACACCAAAAACAACGCACCTGCATGACTTCCAGGTCCTGCACATACTTCCGCTCCGTGTCGACAAGCTCCTTGATGATGTTCGCCCTTGCGCCTCCGGGCTCAACGACGGTCGCCATCGCTGAGCTGTCCGAGGGCAGAGACTCGGTCGAGGCTAGTGCGGACGCGAGCGTGGGTGACGAAGGCGGTGTTTCAAGGAACAGATCCTCAGGAAGTTGCTGGACAAGGTTGATCACGTTGTTGACGACCTACGGAAGTGCGGGTGAGCACGACGAGGGGAGCAATGCGGTGGGGGGCTCACCTTGACGAAACCGTCGGTGGAGTTCCTGTCATAGATGTCCCTCACAGTGAAACCCTCGCAACTCTGGACCTGCTTGAGGTTGATGGAAAAGAGCGCGATGGCATGCTTCTTGGCACGCTCGTTCGCGGGGTCAAAGGAGTGGACGTCGGTTTCAACGGCAATGGGAGGGACGGAGGGGAGGAGATTGAAGAGGAAGCAGAGCGGGACGCCGAGGGCGAAGACGTCCCAGAGTTGGGTGACGGGGTCAGTGGAGCGACGGGAGGCCTCTGGGAGGGCAGCGATGGAGAACCAGTCCGAGAAGCCCTGGAGGTGCATTAGACGAGTGCGTAGGGAGGAGCATTGCTGATAGAGGGAGGTGGATTGGGAGGCAGCCTTGTTGAGGAGGGTATTGTTGGCGACGGGAGAGTCGATGCTGGGGGGGAGGGAGGTGACCAAGGACTTTTTGCGGCCTGCGACAGTGGCCATGGTGGGCGGGGGGAAGGAGCCTCTGGAGGGCGTGGGGAGGAGGAGGAGGCGGGCAGAGCACAGTTGCTTGAGAGATGGAAGGGGGATGGAGACGGGATCCTGGCCTGGCCGGTGGGAAGACGCCCGTTCCCGTTCTCACAAACAATCAACTCCGCGTCCTGTGTGGCCCTGTTTGGCCCCCATCACAGACGCCAATGCCCAGGCGCTCGTCCGCGGCGCCCGAGCCCCGCCTCCCGCCTCTCCCCGCGTCGTCGCCCTGCCCTCCGCCTTCTCCGTCGTCAGCCCCCGCCCCCGCCACCGGCTCTGTCGAACGCGCTCTGCACACCCGCGCGCCGTCCCACGCAACATCTCCTCCGCCCCCGCCTCCCAAGTGCTCCCCCAGCCCTCGACCGCCCAGACCCCGCCCCGATGCTGATAGATGGACGGTGCCCGCGCGAGATGCTCGGCGGCCCGCGCGGCCGCACAAACTCTGCGAATCTGCTCCCCCCGGATGGACGCACGCGAGCATCATCGAACCTTCCTGATCCCAGGCGCCCCCCTGCGCTCGCGCCGCACCATGTCGTTCCCACTGCAACGTCAGGTTCGTCATGCACCGCAACCATCTTCGCATCTCGACAGCACGCCCAGGTCGCGCACGCCTCCCGTCTCGGCGCAATGTCGCGAGGGCTCGCAGGCGGTGGGGCGGACGCATCGCGCACCGCACCCGCATCGCATCGCATTCATTGAGCTGCCACCGCGCCTTTGCTTCCGGGGGTTCTCCTTAAGGCCTTAAGGCGGGGCGCACCCTGCCGGCGACTTGGGGGCAATAGAGTCGCTGGTAGGAGATCGCACCCACTTACGCTTTCGGTGGACGCGCACACATGCATGATGGCTCCCTCATCCCACACCGCGCCCGCTCTGACAAGTATCACGAGAAGCGTCCGTGGGTCTCGCGACCGAGGAGCTTACGGCACGCACCAGTTGTCCCGGCTTTCTTCCCATCGTCGTTCCGTCAACATTGACCAAGGTGGGAAGCGCGTCTTACCGTTTGTGGAGCTTACCCTCTGTCGGTCTTCACTCGCTGGTTCGAGCGGCAAGATGCTGGGGCTCGCAAGTCGCCGAGGCCGAGTATTCAATATTCAATATCCAGCACTCTTGCTACGCAACTTGGGAAGCTGCGGCACTTCCTTGCTCTCAGCACGCACGCGGTGATAGCGCACACGTCCCTCCCGGTGCGGTGTATGAGCGGTGCACACAAACTCCACCCCGGTCCTTCGTTGTGGCTGCCCCACAAAGTTCAAACCTCAGTGTTCCACCGACCGGACAGACAGACGGCGGAGGACGGCGTGCATGGAACATGATCGAGGTCCCCTCAGAAGACAACGAGGCTGCGCGCGTAGCGTGGAGGAGCATTCTCCGCCAGTGGAGCCTGTGCAGCACAAGCATGCACGGATTTCCGACAGCCCCCGCTTATCCCTTCCTCCACCCCCGTCGAGGAGCGAGCATCGATCGACATCGAGCGAGGATGCGTTTCCGTGCAGCTCAGCACTGGGAAAGCGGACAAGACGGACCCGCCCTCCTGGAGCGACGGTGCGGGAAGCAACGCGGGAACGTTCCCCGCGGAAGCAGGCGACGGCAGCTTCCACCTCCCACCTCCCACTTATCGCACTTCCGCGCTCCCGCGCGCACGGCGGGCGGCCTCCTTGGTCCCCTTAGCTACGGCGCGGGTGTTGGACAGCTGCGCGCGGGATCCCAGAGCTTAACGCTAAACCGCGGGCCGCGACGAGAAGCTGGGACGAGAGGGTGGGCGGACACCAAAGACGCCTTCGGAGTTCCCCGCGCGCTGCAACTGGGTGCAATCGGCGCTGGCCCCGCGCGATATCTGCGGCCGTCGCAGGTCTTGCGCCGCTCCCGTTCCGTGATCCTCCGGGGCGAGTGCGGTGGGTGCCCTGCGCGCTCGAGCCGGACTCCACCGAGCCGGGCGGGCAGCCTCCGGCATGCGCTGTGCTTAGCCAAGAGCGAACTGTAAAAATTGCGTGGCGACGGTGGACGACCAAGGAAATCTGCCCAGAAGGGCGACGTTTTGGACGCCTGGACCCTCGGGCTTCTTCGGGCCCAGAACGGGCAACAAGAAAGACAGAAGAGGCTGGGCGCGCGCACTCCATTCTTCGAGGGATGTGGGTCGAACGGGGAAGAGACAAGGGTGAGAGGAGACGCGTCTAGGCCGAGGGGATTGGTATTGGCCGCTAGGCATTCACACGAGCTTCATCTTCCCCAAGCCCCCGCGAGCGTGTCAGAGCAGGAACTTGGAAGAGGGCGACCAAGAGTGCGCTACTTGTTGGGCACCAACGGATTTCAGTGCCGGGGCAGGAGTGGGTGGTGTGCGCATGCATGATAAACGACCAACTTGTTGGGGAAAGTCGGCTGATGAATAGTTCCGTGATACATAGTACTATCCTGAGTATGTTAACGATCCGGATGGCGTCACCGTGTACTGGCCCTGCGAAATATTCCGCGCGGACGGGCGTACGGGACAATAAGGCCCGAGGAAACGGGCCCGCTACGCTGTCTGCCCCTTCTCGAGGCTCGGCAGAGGGATCCAGGAACGGGTAGGGAAGAGAAGCATGTGCTGCCGCAGATCACCTGTGCGAAAGAACCCCTGCATCAAGACGGATTGCATGGCATCTGCTCCGACCTTGGTGGTGATGTCGGGTGTATGGCCGATACCAGCTGTCTTGTGTGATCGTGTAGAGATCAAACATAAGCCCACAGGGCTTCTGTACCCGTGCGAGAAGCACGCACGAAAGATGAATCGATGGCGCTCGGCGTGCCTGCTACACCGTGACGGGGCCATACGGGGTGCTGATGAGCGCACAAACCGCCGCGTCCGTGATGAACACCTATTCTCGAGTATGTCCGAGGTTGAACGAACGGACGCTCATCCGCCAACACGGCGGAGAGTGCCCATGGCTATTGGGCGGACGTCATCGAGATCATCGGGCGCAGGTGGGGTGAAACAGCGAGAGCGTGATGGATGGAGTTCGTCCAAACTCTCAACATGTAGAGGGCAGACATACTGATGCGTACCCGTCGGGAGGACCGCCCTGTGCACACAACCCTCGGCACGGAGCTCAAGAGGCCAGCAGTATTTGGCACGCCGTTAATGGCGTCGAATCGACGAACCCCTCCGCCCCGTTGTGAGGGCCGAGGCGGTCAGACCCTACGCCACCGCCGACCAGCTTGCGCTGCTTTGCGCCGTGTGCATCCTGTGGATCAGGTCCGGCGGGCCATGTAAGGCAGTTGCGAATGCACGGGTCTGTGGGTCGCGTTTCATGATCAAGGTAAGGCCTAAGGCTCAACGTCTGGGGCTGGCCAGCTGTCGCGCCCAAGGCTCGCCATTTTGGGACACTTGCGGTGGTCTCGTGAGCAGTGCGAGCCCACTATTTGTGACACAGTGTGCTCGCTATTCGGCGCCGGGGGCCAGTGCCAGGCTTTTGTCCACGACGTTTGCAATGAATCGCTTGTGGGCGGAGGACGATGAGGCTCACTGGTCAAGCGCGCGTCATGTTCGCTTGCGTGCATGAAGGTTGACTAGAAGTTGTGGAGAACCTTGAACAAAAGACCATCCACCTTGGCGTAAGGACCAACACAAGCACGTCGGAAATTGGCCTGTCATCGATACGTATCGAGGGTCGCATGAATGGTCATATGTTCGCCTTGCGCGTCAACTCTTTTGTGTTCGTCAACCATCGCGGTGCAGTTGCTCGATCTAGGCGACATCGAGCTGTGGAAGATTGGAAGAAAGAAAGACGCTTCTGGTAATCGCCTGATCAGTCCGGGTTTGTTTGTCAGTGCCGTTGAACAAGTTCGAAACTGACTGGCTCACACCGTTCGTCGCATGCAAGTCCTGATCTTGTTGCTTCGCATGAAGTGTAAATTCCCTCACAACACTGGTAATTTGCACGTGCCAGGCTGACAGACCTCATGGTAGGGGCTGGGGAGTGGCATTCAAGACGACTTCAATCCCATGTATGATGACGAGTTGGTGAGAGCTGCGTGGGAACCAAAAGCAATCGTTTGATGGGAAATTCATCAAAGAGCAGGCGCCCATTAAGTACAGGCCTTCAATTCCGCTTCGGCCATTCCAAAAATAAGATGAGCACAGAATTCCTCGAGCCTCCTCGATGCATGCTTTTAGGGTCAGAAAGAGCTTTTGGACACCATCCGAATTGACTTCCTCCACCACCCTGCACTTTGAACATGCAGCAGGCACCATCTATTCAAGAAAATAAATTAGTCATTCGTTCCCTCCGTCCCCCACTCTCCTTCGTCGCTCTCTGAACTCCCCCAAACGATGTCTGCGATCCCTATGATGTTCGGTTTCACGGTGCTCGATATCTTCACCGCTACTGGCCAACTCTGCCTACGACGCTGCCGGAGGGGCCGTCAAGCGAATGTCAGGGTTGTCTCATTGTATCGCAGCCGGGATGAACGACAAGATTAGGAACGACTAAGATGGTTTCTGAGAGAGTGATGCTCATGGACCTGGGGATCTATTACTCAATGTGAGTGAAAATAAGGATGCAGTCAGATTCGATTCCCTTTACGACGGATTGGTCTTGTTTACAGCCCCCGAGAGTACGTATTTCCACCTGAAAGCTGCCCCAGACCTGCTAGAGGCGCAGATTTCGCGTGAATGGAGCGCAAAGCAAGTTTCACGATAAGCGCTCAAGCGTTGGCTGCGGACGTTGAGTTGCAGTGCCTAGGCCGTTGAAACTCCGCCAGGGAGGCCAAAGGGGCAAGCGCCCGGTCCCCCTTGGACTCGCTCAGCGCGACGACTCGGACCCCGGGCGAAGACCCATGGCACCCACACGCACTTCCAACCGCGCTCGCCGCGACCATGCACACGCCCAGCACCCGCCCCAAACACACGGCGCAACATCCCCGCCCGACGACGAGCACGGGGCACAGAATGAGCTCTTCCTCGACCCGCTTATGGGCACCCCCCTCGCGATCTACGTGGAGAAGGACGTCGACAACCGGGACCAGCTCGTGGACCTCATTCAGGTATGTCGTCCGTGCGGCGTGCGGCGACGCGTCTTTGGCATGTCTTTGGGTTCGTCTCGTATTGCGGAGGCGCAAGGACGGCAGGCTTGAGACTGGGAGACCGTGGACGCACGCCGTGCCGCTCCTGCTCATGTGAGAGGGTCTGATATACTTGGTTAACAGAAACATGGCGGAATCGTATCCCCTGGGTATAGTGGAGTAGCATATATCCTAGGTGGGTGACTCTCCAAAGGCGCATGTTGCATATAGAGCGGCAAGAGCTCATTCCGACGACTTCTGATACGCCGCCCCGTTAACAGTGGACCCGCACAAGGAGTCAGGACAGAGCCTCTACCGACAATATGCGGGTAAGAAGGGGAAAATCGTCCTCAGCGCCCAGTGGGTTGTGCACTGCGTCGAGCAGGGTGCCCTGCAAACCTACCAGACCAACTTCGGGGGATGCAAAGTGACTGGCACCGAGGAGTGGGTTGTCCCATTGTCACCATCTACCAATGAGCTATATCTGAACTGACTCTACCTGACCCTCTGCCTGCCTGCAGGGTACGTCCCGTTGTTCACCACCCGCCGCCGCCGCTGCAGGAGCCGGGTCCGTCGATGCAACACGTGCCCCCGCCTCCCCACGAAGAGATGGTGCACCAAGTTCATCCGGATCAAGTCCTACAGCAGCAGGCTCAAGCTCAGCAGCAGCAGCCCCCACCGCCTCCGCATCATGCACACCCGCAACCTACGCATATACACCCCTCGGCGGTCCCGACGCCCTCATCAATCTCAATGGCCCACCCCGCGCCCATTGTCGCGCACGCGGGCTCGTTCCCGTTCGCGGTGTACACAAACCCGATGGATGTCGCACCGCGGGCCTTGCAACCCCCAACCTCCGGCCCACCACAGACATGGCAGGCCCCGAACGGCATTGCGCCGTCGCAGACGCACTTGGCCCCGCCTCCGCCTCCACCCCCGCCACAACCGGCGGCCCCTCCGCCTCAGCCCCAACCTGAACATCACATTATTGAGCGACACCCTGGGTATCCGGAGGAGCAACCAGCATGGAATGGCTCGTACCATCCAATCCAACAGCAACCTCCAAGCATGGTTCCCCCGCCCCCACCACCTCCGCAAGAGTACAGCGCGTACAGGTACCGCGAAGACCAGGGGGCGGCAGGGTGGATACCACCGGAGCCTAACTACTACGGCCAGCATGTAAGTTATCCTGGACGGCCGGTTATCGCCCGCTTCTGATCATGTGCTTCTAGTACGACCAAGCGTATGCTGAGGCACCAGATCAGTACATGGATGATGCTGGTCCCTCGACCTCCGAAGCTAACGCCGAGCTGAACGCGGAGGGGTCGGAAGAGAGGATTACCAGGGGCCGGAAGCGTACCAAGACTCACGTACGTCTCCTGTGTTTGTGTTTTGGTTGCATACCGACCCCGATGCAGCCCCAGCCGGCGCCTCCTGCTTCCACCTTGGTTGCCAATCGACGCAATACGCATGTGCGCTCGCCAACGCCTCCCACTCGCGTTATCAAGAGCACGTACGGCGGCAACTTGTTCACCGCCGATGATATCGAGTATCTCAAGCGCTACATTGACTATTGTCAAGAGCAAGGCTTGGTCCTCAGTTTGCGTGAGATCTGCGAGCGGATAGCGATCAAGGTTAGCACCTTTCTGTACTTGCCGTTCCTGCTTGTGTGCTGAGCACGGGACTAGGCACCTCATCACACGTGAGTTGACGACCGATGGTGGGGGACGCCTATCTAATCGCGAGTGCAGATTCTATTCGTGGCGTCGATATTGCAACAAGCACAAGATTCGACTGGGAGGATATGCCATGGATTTCGGCGACGACGGCGACGACCACGCCGGTGCGGTACCAGATCACGAACCCGGCCCGAGCGAGGTCCCGCACGACCATGAAAGTGCTGGTAGCATCCCCGCAGGCCACGGACCCCAGTCCATCGCAGCCGCGTACCGAGCCGTCTCGAACGACGTCAGCACCGGTCGCGCGCGGTCCCCCACGCCGCCTCGGGCGCTGTACCGGAGCACGACGGGCAAGGGTGTCGCGTTCACGGACGAGGACGTTGTGTTCCTCGTCCGCTTCTACGAGTACCGCAGCCGGACACAGAGCGGCAAGCTGGACATGGTCACGTTTTGGAAGGACGTCGCGATGAAGGTGCGCCGGCCCCAGATCGGGGCTGCTGGGACTGTTAGCTGAGCGGTCTGCCTCTGACCAGGCTCCGCACCACTCGAGGGCGTCTTGGATGAAGTTCTACAGGCGGCACAAGCACGAGCTGCACCACACGACAGGGGACGAGCCCCTGCCAACGCCTCCGGATAAGAAGATGCGGTACAGCCGGCAGGACGATGTGCTCCTCGCGAAGTTCTTCTCCTCCAAACCGGACGGGACCTCGGACAAGATCTTCCAGGAGTTCGGTCGACGGGTGAGCACGCGTTCGTGGGGTCGCAGTGACTGGGCGGTGCGCTGACCGTCTTGCGCACCGGCCAGCATCCGCACCATCCGTGGAAGGGGTGGCAGGAGCACCATCGGATCCACAAGGTCAAGATCGACCACCTTATGGGCCGCCTCGCGCGTGGCGAGAACATCGATGACGACCAGGACTAGTAGCAGTTCGAACTTTGTAGCATAGCTTCTTGCCTTCTGTTATCCGCGCGTTAGTGCGCGAGCCTTGGACCGACGGTAATCCTGCACCTGGACGGACCGGACCGACCAAACCCTCTATTTCCCGCCACGCGCAACAACAAGATTTTGTCAAGCTTTGCAGAGCAATGCCACAAGGAGGGCCACCACTTATTGGCCCACTCGGCTGACCCCGCGCCCCGTCGTTTCCGTGGTGGGTGGATTACAGATTACGTTCGCCCAGACAAGGGCCTCCCTGAATTAGTGCAGACATCAGGTAGGCTCGTACCGGTCAAGATGCATGTGGCATAAGAGAGAGCAGCGGGCACTCATTAGATCATGTCATCCAGAGCACCGTGATGGGCCACGACGAGCGCAGGCTGGTGGTTTGCCGCGGTGTTGATTTAAGCTCGTCCTTGGCGCGCTGGTTGCCCTCCGTTGGCTTCTTCTTCAGCCTGTGTGGCTCCTTTGGCCACTACAGCCGCCGCAGGGCAGTTGCGTACTGGGCAGACGTGGAATCGCGTATACGCTTTCTCTGAACCCCGTCTGTTCGTCGCCTGCAAAACTGTTTGGATCGCCTTACGAAGGGCTGAACGTCTGAGCAGCTGAGATGGGCTATGGAGGTGATGGAGTTGCAGCGCAATCATATTCCACAAGATGTTCCCAGATGGTCTAAACTTTGATCAATGAACTCCGTGTGCATGCGTGGGTGGACATCCGAAGAGCGAGTTTCCCAGTGTTCAAGAAACGTTGACGTATGCTCGTGTGAATCACGTCTCGTGCGTTCCCTGACCTGGCTTGATCAGGGTCAGCTGGGCACTGCCGCTGCCGGCTTATCGGAGCGCTACTCACGAGCGCGCTTGAACTACAACCGCCAACTGCAAGACTCTGGGCAGGTGCAACCATTATGAGCGAAACACTCGAGTATCTTACTCCTGAACAAGTTGCGCAGGTACTTCTCTGCTCGCTTAATCATCATCGCCGAATGACATCATTGCGTTCATAGTTCAGGACAAACGGGTCCGTGTGAGCTCCTGCGTGCGACGTATTCACCAATAACAGCTCTGAACAGCTACCTCAAAATTCCTGGTTTCTTGGAACCCGCCGAAGTCGAGACGCTGCTCACGCGTACTCAAGAGCTTTTGGAGGAGTTCAATGTCGAGAGCCATCCTCTCGTACGTTCCTGCCTCGGTGGAACGATACAGGGCTGACACGTGGCTGCACAGACAAAGTTCACCACCGGCGACGACAACCACATCGGGGATGACTACTTCCTGACGTCGGGGGACAAGATCAGGTACTTCCTCGAGGAAGACGCGGTGGACAAAGACGGCAAGCTCAACAGAGATAAGACGAGAGCCGTAAACAAGATCGGTCACGGTGAGGATGTTCTCTGAACACAGAGTAAGCTCGGTCGTGATCTTAACAGAGGCGGGCAGGGCTGCACGAACACGACCCCAGCTTCCGGAAGATCACGCTGGAAAACGAGAAGATGAGAGCCGTGGTGCGGGACCTCAAATTCCATCATGATCCAGTTGGTGCGCCGTGCCGTGCCCTCGTTTCTGCTCGTTGGCTTTGACATTGGAGTGCTGGAAGCGCTCCAATCGATGGTCATCTGCAAGCAGCCACAGATTGGAGGCGAAGGTAAAGTTCTTCAAGTCCGGTTGGTTGGCATTTGGGCTGATCCAACTCCTGCCTATAGTCCCGGAACACAACGACTCGTAAGCATTTCTTCTGACACGAGGCTCATGTACAGATCGTTCAACTGCGGTGCACCACGCTTTCAGGACGTTCCTGGTGAGTGTCAGCGTCTGTGTACCATCTGGGAGATGTAAAGCCGATCGATCTCTTGCGCAGTACACCAACCCACCCACCGCCCTTGGGTTCTGGATGCCGCTGGAGAGATGCACACCCCAGAACGGCGCGCTGTCCTTCCTGCCGGGATCCCATCTGTCGGCACCCATTACGAAACGCTTCGTCCGGCTGCCCGGGGGCGGGACTGGGTTCGAGCAGCTCGTCGCCCCCGAAGAGGCCCCGAAGAGCCCGGAGGGCACCTACGTCCTCGAGGAATGCATGCCCGGTGCGCTCCCCGTCTGGCGGCTGCGCAGCCGGCGCCGTCGAGACTGACGTGTGTCTACAGGCGACCTGGTCCTCATCCACGGGAGCGTGCTCCACAAGTCGGAGCGCAACACGAGCGCGCACACCCGGTACGCGTACACGTTCCACATGGTTGAGTCGGCGCCATACGCGGAGTACGACGGGAAGAACTGGCTGCAGCCGACGCCCGGGACGCCGTTTCCCCACATCCTCGATGTCCCAAACGCCGCGGTTGTCCCAGTGGGGGCGTGAGGAGCGGAGGTCACGGTGACGAACGAGGAAACGAGCAAGGGAAATTGGAATAGAAGATGTTATTGAACGTTTGTAGCAATTGAGATACAATACAAGCTAGGCTTAGTCTGGCTTTCGTGCTTCTCGTGGTCTTCACATCACCTCCACCTTGGCATGAATAACAATCTTCTCGGGGGTAAGCGCACCTAGCTCGTCTATGAGAGCCGGGAGGAACGTCCCGCTTCCTCGGACGATGTCGGATTTAGCCGCAGCAAGCTCAGATGCTATGGTGATGGCAAGCACCCTAGGAACAACGTGAGCCATCACCTCCTCCTCGCGAAGAGCACATGCACGAGAAGAAGAAACTGCCACACCATGTGAACCCAGAAAAGGGTGCGCACAGATGAGTGGGGAGACGGAAAAAGGAGGTGCAGGAATAGACTGGTGATGGACGCCACGCACCCCCCAACGGCGGCGGTGAACATGTCGCCGCGCGCAATTTGAGCATCCTCAGGAGCATCGGGCGCACGGCTGTTCATCGCGGCGATGCTGGCGGCCGCGCAGAACGTGGCGACGGCGGTACCGACCATGCACCCGGAGCCTGTGATCTCCCCTAAGAGGGGGTGCCCGTTGGACAGCCGCACAACACGGTCGCCGTCGGAGATGTAGTCGTCCTTGCCGGTGAGCACTGCGATCGCGCCTGGTAGGTGTTCTCGGGGTGAGGGCAGAGCGATGCGGAGGAATGCGGGACCGAAGACGCACGCTGCTTCTTCGCGAGATGGCGCACGAAGCCCGCCGGGTCCGCGAAGCCTTTGCCCACACTGTCGACCCCCTTCGCCTCAACCTGCGGGAGCAAATCCGGCGCAGCGTTAGCATATAAAATGGGGGGCGGATGCGCGGTGAGGCCGTACCTCAGCCCAGTTCGCGAGCGCAGCGAGCTCGCCGGCGTTGCCTTTGATGACCGTTGCCTGCCATGCGTCGAGGAGGGCGGCGGCCGAGGACTTGCGGAACGCAGTCGCGCCCACGCCGACAGGATCGAACACGACGGGCTTGCGGCGCAAGTTGTAGTTGCGGCCTGCGGTCCGGGCGTGCGCGTCAGTTGAGGCTCTATGACAGATCGATACCGCGCGGGGACGCACCTGCGGAGAGCATGCCGTCGAGGTTCTGTATCGTGCCGAAGTTGACGAGCAGCGCGCCGGCGGCGGCGCTGAGGTCTGCCATCTCCTCCGGGGCGGTGGCCATTATGGGCGACGCGCCGAGGGCGATAGTGGCATTGGCAGATTGCGTGGTGACGACGTTGTTGGTTATCTGCCGCCGCGTTACAGTTAAGAATGAATTGGGAAAGGATTCGAGATGATGCACTCGGACCGCACCTGATGAATGAGGGGCGAGTGCTGCCTTACGACAGAGAGCAACTCGCCCACGGCGTGCTTGATGGAGGCTGGCTGGTAGGCCGAAGGTGCATAGGAAAAGGTAGTGATTGGGTTCGTCTTGAATGCCTGGACAACGGATGCAATCCTGTTCGCAGCTGCACGTGGGTCATTGGAAGCCACGATGTCGCTGACAACGGCAAGTCCGTCCAATATGCGGCCCGATGGCGATACGGACCCGTGGAGACAGTGCAACGCGTTGGTTGATTTGATGCCTCCTGGTCAAGGAATGAGAGCGATTGAGGATGGAAAAGCAGCAGAGCGCACCGATCGAAACGGCTCTGATTCCCCGACCCTCCGGGACGGTCTCAAGGATCTCCAACATAGCTCCTATGCCTCGCACACCTACAGCTCCCTGGGCGTCCTTCTTCGTAGTCGTGGGCCAAACAGGACCTAGACCGATGTAGTCGACACCATCCTTGATGGCTTGCTGGACATGTTCAGACGTGTTGCAGGTCATCCCAATGATCGCATTGGGGGGCAGGAGCTTTCGGGCGATGCTCACGGGCATGTCGGACTGGCCTATGTGAACGCCATCTGCTCCGATCGCAAGGGCAACATCTATGCGATCGTTGATGAGGACAGGGACTTGGTGTCTTCGACAGACTTCCTTTGTGGCTTGTGCGATTCGGATGAACTTTGCAGGGCGTTGGGATATGGAGATTCATGAAAGGAGAAAGTGGAAACATACCTCGCCCGTGTCAACCTGTTTCTCCCGAACCTGCACCAACGTAACGCCTCCTATAAGAGACTGGAAAGGATTGAGAATGCGTGACTGGAGTATGCATACAACGCCAGTACCTCTTCCAACGATTCAAGATAGGTCTAACGTAGCATATATCAGTAGCGCATTTGTTGAAAAGCGACCGGATGCGCACCTTTCCTGTTGGCAGCAGTTCTCTTCCCGTAACCAGATAGACCGAATAGTCCAACACCGGTTTATCCTCACTCATGACTCGTACGTATGAAGTCGGTACGGAGCAGTGTGCAGAAGGGCGATGTGGCTGGCGCCGAGAGCCTTGAGGGATTGGGTCGGAGTCATCTCCGGACGAAATGCAAGCAAAGCAACCCTTGGAAAGGACCGCACTTCAAGGCATATTACATGTGCAAGTGCATGAAGTGGGGACGATTATGATGTCGGCGGAGAACGAGGTCGGACACGAGTGGCAGAGCTCGCTTGTGCCAGATATCGAGCGCTTGACGGGCTCCAACTTTTCAGCGTCCAACGTCCACGTCCTTTGATAGAAGGGCTGCCTAGGGGAGACTAGTCCACACTCAACAAGACCTCGCATACCACAGTGC
This sequence comes from Epithele typhae, assembly GCF_022376455.1. Taxonomy (NCBI): domain Eukaryota; kingdom Fungi; phylum Basidiomycota; class Agaricomycetes; order Polyporales; family Epitheliaceae; genus Epithele; species Epithele typhae. Next base: position 495,437 of record NW_025954196.1, on the reverse strand, counting down.
ACAGTATCCGGACACCACCTTTTCCCGCTCGTATCCTACTCTCAACTAAGCCAATCCCGCTGTCTGTTCACCCTCGCAACGCTGTCCTCTGGTGGCGTTCCCGTCGCAGTCCCTATTCTTAGCAATGAAGCTCAAGTTGCTTGCGTCCCGAGCTCGCGCGCACAGAGTTTCCCCAGGAACGAAGCATCATCATTGTTGGCGGCCCCGAGCCCTAGTGGCTCCCGGATTGTAGGTCCGAATTCTGAGTGCGAAGATGGATGGTCGGTCACCAGAAATATATTGGCTACCCGCGCTGATGTCGCATTCGTCTGCCACAGGCTATGTGTCTCGCAACCTGCGACACGAACGGCAGGGTGGCATGCGGAGCCCTCTGGGGTCGTTGCCCTGTGGAGGCGTTGGTGGCGGCTATAAAACCCACCTGGGCCTCCTCTACGGCCCCTCGTTCGCCCCACCCTTCTCTTCTGAACGTACACGATCTGTGATCGTTTATCGGTCCTTTTTATTCCTTCTTCTGAACAGCTTAGCGTCCGCTTTCGGGCCTTCCTTCCTTTCTAGACGTTGACCGCCTTCCTCGTTTTCACGACCTCAGCCATGAAGTTGTCCGTCTGCGCCGTCGCTCTCTCTCTCGTTCTCTCCGTCTCCGCCCGGCCGCGGTACTACGCTCGTGCCGACTTCACGCTCCAGAACGGCCAGGATGCCATTGCCCAAAAGTACGCCTTCTTGACAGTCTGCTGCGAATGTTTTATTGACAATTTCTCTAAACTTTGACAGCGCGCAGTTCGCTACCCTGACCGCGTCCTCTCCCTGTACCTCGGGTCAGAATGCCTGTGTGAACAACGAGTTTGCCCAGTGCGTGAACGGGCGGTTCGTTCTTCAGCCCTGCGCCGCCAGCGAGGTGTAAGTTGATATCTTTCCGGCAGGCCGAACTTGATGGACTAAACAAACCTCTCTATCAGCTGCGCTGCTCTTCCCCTGGTCAACTCTGCTGGAACAAGCGTTACTTGCACTACTGCTGCTGACCGTGACGCTCGCATTGCTGCCACTGGCGCCACCAGTGCGGCTTCCTCTGCGGCGGCTGCTCCTCCGGCGTCTTCGGCCGCAGCGTCTTCCGCGGCGGCTGCTCCCCCTGCATCCTCGGCTGCTGTCCCTCCCCCGGCGTCCTCGGCTGCCTCCTCTAGTGCTGCTGCGGTAATTATTCAATGCCATGCTTTTATCACGATGTCTGACGACACGACTTTCAGGCTTCCAGCACTGCTGCCGCTGGTAACAACGCAGCCAACGGCACGGCGGCAACTGGCGGCACCGAAGACGCTCAAGCGGCTCAGACCTCGACCACTCTGCTCAGCTCTGTTATCGCCACCGGCTTCGCGCAAGACGGCCAGTCAACGTACGATATTCTCGCCTCTTCCGCGGGCTACCACTCACTTGTTCACCACAGTCCCTCCCCCGGCCAGGTCGCCTCGAAGACCTCGACCAACAACTTCATCAACTTCTGTGCTCTCAGCCCCCAGCTCGCGATCACAAACGGTCTCCAGGTCGCCGCCGGGTCGTGCAACCCGGCGCCGATGGGCATCATCGCCTCCTCGGACAACATGCCGTCGTCCAAGTTCCTGAGCCCGAAGAACGGAGCGACGGTCGCGGCGAACACGAACTTCACCATCCAGATGAACGTCCTCCACCTCGACACCGGCAGCTTCGTCAACCCGGACACGAACTACTTTGCCGCGCCCCAGTTCACCAACGCCGCGGGGGACATCACCGGCCACTCGCACGTCGTGATCGAGGCGCTCCCCGCGCTCGACTCGACGACGCCGACGAACCCGAAGACGGGCTTCAAATTCTTCAAGGGCCTCAACGCGCCCGCCTCTGGGGGTGTGCTCAACGTCGAGGTCGGCGGCGGGCTCCCGGCCGGGTTCTACCGCCTCGCGTCGATCAACACCGCGGCGAACCACCAGCCGGCGCTCGTCGCAGTCGCCCAGCACGGTGCTCTAGATGACATGATCTAGTGAGTGCCCGTTGCTCTCTCTTTTGCGGAACGAATCCTGACCGGGTTGCTTCAGCTTTACTGTCGCTTAAGTTTTTACGAGCCTACCTGCTGTCTACTCTAGTGGAGGGCGGGCTCCCTTGATGCCTGTATTTATACGGATGCGCTGAGCTACGGGGTATCGGTACTTGTATCCTATGTACATGTATCATCACTAGCATGTCCTACTACCACTCCTTTTCTGTCAGGAGAACGGCCTTCCGGACCGTTCATCCCGACTAGGGCACGGTTTGGGCGCCTTTCGCGCTCTGCGGGCTGCCGGGATTGAAAGGTACGACCCAGGTTGTCTCTCATCTCCCCCCATCGTTCAGAACGCTATCCGTCTCGACGCTCAGACATGCTGTGATCACATTCAAAAGTATCGAAATCCAGACAATCAAGGTTGATGTGATGTGCACTTCTACCTATCCCCCGAACTTATAACTCTAGATTCCCCACGACGGATTCCGACTATCTCGCAGGGAGATGGTGTATGTACAGCTTCAGTACCTCCTCTTCTTTCAAGGGCCTCCACAACGCCTACCAACGAATACATTCTCTGGCGCCAAGGTGGGGCTGTATGTGCACGTCAACGTGGATGTAATAAAGCGGGACCGACTGTTTCAACACATCATAGAGTCAGAACACCCATTGCGCCAACATACGTGGCTGACCGTGTATAGGGAGAGATGCTACCAAGTGGCAACGCCACCAGCCCGGTGTCTTCGTGGCGAACTGGGACCTGACGTGTCGAGAGCAGCCGAGACGGTGCTATATATCATCGCCAAGCTCGCTCCGCCCCCCTCCATCAGCTCAACGTTCTCCCAGCCCGCCCACGGACCACCACCAATGGCTCGACCCACTCGGAAACAATCGCGACGAGTGGCCTCGACTGTCGCCCTCGTCTTCCTTGCTTTCCTCGCCATTCTCTTGTTATGTCCCGTAGCCGTGAAAGGGCACGACACTACAACTGAAGATGAGCGCCCCGTCATCGTCGGCATCGGTAAAGCCCACGCATACCACTCACACACGCGGCCCAACTGATTTCGAGCGACAGACTTTGGAACCACGTACTCGCGCGTCGCCGTCAAACGTGCTGATGGGCAGGTGGAGGTGATTCCTAACGAGCGCGGTCAGCGTAGCACGCCATCGGTGGTTGGTATTCATAAAAACGGTCAATTGTAAGTGACGTCAATGTCTGACGCGGATGAAATCCTCATACGATATGGTCGAACACAGATTAGCCGGCGACGCTGCGATTGACCAGTGGATCTCGGGTCCGGACACACTCAAGAGTTATATTCCTGATGTCAAGCAACTGCTTGGGCGAGAGACTCAAGCACGCCCCGAAAGGTGGTGGGAGGTCGCTTTGTCGGCACTTGGGCTATGGCCCACCCAAAGACCGTCCAAGGTCCTCCAGCAGGACGGCCAGGTAGTGATGCAAGCTCCTCGCGGGAGCGACTTCGTGAGCCACGCTCCTGCATTCTGCAACGCTCGATCTAAAAGCAGAGCTTCAGACCCCCGAGGAAATGGTGGCCGCGATTCTCTCGAAGCTGAAAGCAGACGCAGAAGCATTCCTCGGCCAACCGGTCGCCCAAGCCGTCGTGACGGTCCCCTTCCGTGCGCGCCTCCCGCTCCCTCCATCTCTCTTCGTCCTCACGTCCTCCCGACAGACTTCAACGACGCGCAGCGCGAAGCGCTCAGGACCGCAGGCTCGCTCGCCGGGCTAGAGGTCCTGCGCCTCATCAACGAGCCCACCGCCGCGGCGCTCGCGCACGGCCTCGAGCTGATGCAGCCCGCGCGCGACCGCCTCGAGGCGCGCGTGCTCGTGCTCGACGCCGGCGGCGGCGGGCTCTCCGCGACGCTGCTCGCGATCGACGACGGTGTGTTCGAAGTCCTCGCGGACGTGCGCGACGCGGGGCTCAGCGGGCGGGCGCTCGATGCGCGCGTCGCGGCCCAGCTCTGGGGAGGGAACACGCGGGAGATGGCGCGGGTGCAGCGCGAGGCGGAGCGCGTGAAGATGGCGCTGTCGGACGCGCTCGAGGCGGTCGTCGGGCTCGAGGAGCCTTGGGTCGACGGCAGGCCGAACTCGGTCTGGAGGACGTCGAGGGCCGAGTTCGAGGATGCCAACGCGGACTGGTTCGAGGGCGTGGTGAAGACGATCGAGCGGGCGATGGCAGAGGACTCTCCGACGGACGGCGTCGACGAGGTGGGTTCGTGTCTGGATCGTCGACGCGCAGGCTCTGACGCCGGAATTCCTCTCCAGATTCTCCTGGTGGGTGGCGGGGCGCACATCCCTCGGGTGCAAGAACTGGTGAGAGACTGGTTCGGCAAAGACCCTCTCAACCTCAACGCAACCTCGGCCGGTGTCCCCCCACTGGAGGAAGCGGCCGTGTACGGCGCCGCGCTCCAGGCCGCGATTCTCGCCGGCTACACCGACGTCGACCTCTGCACGGGAGACTTCGACATCAACATATTCACTCTCGGCATCGAGGTCGCAGGGGGCATCTTCGTGCCGCTCATCGCGCGCAACTCCGTCCTGCCGCGCGAGGTGAGGGCGAATTTCTCCACCTCGATTGACGGCCAGGACGCGGTCGTGGTGCGCGTCTTCGAGGGCGAGCGGCCGCTCACGACGGACAACAGGGAGATGGGCCGCGTAGAGCTGAAGGGAATAGGACACGCTCCCCGAGGGGTGCCACAGATCGAGGTGGCGATGGATGTCGACGCGACCCGTGTAATCACGGTCAGGGTGACGGACTTGGGGAGGTAAGTGAGCGCCTTCCTATACGCGGGGATAACACTCACGACTTGGTTTGCTGTGGTGTCCAGCGGCAAGTCGGAATCCATTACTATTGTCGACCCGCCACATGACCGGCTCACGTACGAGGAAATCGAGGAGATATTCAAGGAGATGTACGACAGCGACGAAAAGTACGTGAACCAGCGGCGACAACACGCCATCAGCGACTTGCGGGGCGTTGCCTCCACGCTCATGACACAGATTCAAACGATGAGCGCAAACACGGACGTGGTCAGCGTCCGTGAAGCCATCGGGAGCGCACTCGCTTGGTTGGAGGAGCACCAAGACAGAGCAAGCGGCGACGAGCTTCATTGGAGGGTACAAGACCTGCGACAGATCGGGCGGCCGATTGCTTCGTTGCCTCCGCTCGCAGAAAGCACCGGGGACGGACCGAGCGTTCCCCACAAGGAGCTTTGATGACCGCGCAGATTTCTTTTTCATGTACACCAAGTTCATGTACACTAAGCCTGTGGTGATGTCTACGAAAGCGAGACGAAAGCATTTGCCCCACACATCATGCAGATCCGCCACAGCTGAGCAGCCACACGGCGCCGAACCGCTCCCGCGCGTTCGCACACAGCAGAACAGCGATCGCCATCCACTCCGCTGCGGCGTGGAAGACGTAGAACGCCATCTTCGAGCCGACGCCGTTCAGGCTTCCGGCGTCCGTCGAGAGTATGTCGTCCGTGAGGAGGCCGACGACGACGAGCCTGTATATCCCTACCACGGACTGCGCGTCATCATCTGTGAGCGGATCGCGGACGCCACGTAGACGAGCGAGCTCACCAGCAGGGTGCACACGGCGGAGATGAGCAGGACCGAGGACAGCGCGACCGCGGCCGGATTCCGCACCCACGCCCAGTACGCCAGGACGTGCACGACGGAGACGAGCGCGAGCGCGAGGCCGGCGCTCGCGTACCTATCGCCGGAGCGCGTCAGTCCAGGATATCCGCGGTAAGCGTGGGGCGTACGCACCGGAGAGAGACCGTCTGCGCCGCAGCGGACTCGAAGAAGAGCGCCCTGGCGTACGTGGCGCCCGAGGAGAGCGCGAGGGCGAGGGCGACGAGGAACGCGAGCGAGAGCGCGACGCTGGCGGTCTCGTACGCCACGCGCTCGCGCTCGCGCGTCATCCAGGGACCCGCGAGTGAGGCCGAGGCCGACTGCCGCCGGGACCATATCCACGACACCGGTAGCAGACGCGGGAGGCCGGCATGCGCTGAGGGGAGCGGCGCAGGGACGAGTGTGACGCGCGGGGGCTTGACGGGCTCGTCTGCGAAGCTCGCCGTTCGCGGTGTGGGCCGGGCGAGCGGAGGCACGGGCGCCGGCACGCACGAGGAGAGCGCGCACGGCACCGACGAGATCCTTGGCGACGGAGACGAAGCCAGCGGCGAGGGTGCTCTGCGCGTAGGCGAGGTAGGCCGGGGACGCGCGCGTCGACGTGGAGAACGAGCGCGAGATCGCGGCGCGGGTGGAGAAGAAGGCGACTCTGCGGCGCACCGTAATTAGCTCAGACAGGAAGATCGTCGTGGACGGAACGGAGACGTACCTTTCCACAATGACCACGAGCGAGAAGATCACGATCAGGTTCCGCGACTTGCGCGCGCACGAGCGGTAGAGCGCGAGTGGGACGAGGAGTCCATAGAGCACGGCGAACAAGCAGGATGGCGCGAAGTCGGGCGGGGCGGGGACGCCCCCGATCGGAGCTGGAATGCGCGCCAGCACGGGTGGGTATGCTTGGTCGTCGAAAGCTGAGCTCGGGAAGCTCGAGGAGGGAACGTCAATCGGCAGAGCTGCGGCGGGGCTCATAGAGAGGAAGAGGCGCTTTTTCGACGAGACGTGGGACTGGACGAGTACGAGGGCGGAGTGGGTTCGCCGAAGGTCTCCGAGGGACTGTCGGGCCTCCGACGCGGAAGGAGGGTGTGTGGACCCGGCTGAGTATTGCTGCAGCGATGGCGGCGGGGTTTTGTCCACAGGTCTGTAGTACTGCGTGGGTCAGATGGAAGTCTGTGTGAAAGATGGAAAAATCGACGTACTCAGTCCCAGTCGAGATGGCCACGCCCATTATACGAAAGAGTAAGGTCAGCGTGCACGCCGTTGTATGCGCGCGGTTGCGAATGTGTACGCCATTCCCGTTGCCGAGGCGTTCCGGAGTGAACGTGGATCAGTCACAGACGCTGACTGGAGAGAGCACTACGGGAAAGTGGTGCTAGCGGTCTAGCACATGAGGCTGCCAGACCTTCGAAAATCGTCGGAGGTGAGGTGGTGATGAAATAAACGCAACGACAGCAACATGCGCACACTTATCTTGAGACGCGATCACGTGTCCATGATGGTAATACAGCGTTGGATTAGCAAAAGATCTAGTGGTACATGGTACTGATGGTAGCATATGAGGGGAAGCAAGTCACAGATAATACAGTAAATAAACAGCGTCAACGCAGGGAAGAACAAGCGTGACTATCGGAATCGTCAAAGTATGTCGAAAAGTCGTGAAAGCGTTCGTCTCAGAAGGCAATCCAAACAGTTTTGGAGGCGACGGGGATCAGAGAAAGCGCATATGCGCGATTCTACGTCTGCTCAGTACGCGGCTGCCCTGCGGCGGCTGTAGTGGCCAAAGGATCCACACAGGCTGAAGAAGAAGCCAACGAAGAGGGCAACAAGCGCACCGAGGACGAGCCAGTTGGCGTTCCCCCACTGTGCGTTGATGCCGCGACTCCGCATGTCGTGGCGCGCGGTGCCAAAGAGAGCCATCTCGATGACCCAGGCGACAAGAACGTCGAGGAAGGCGAGGGCGGAGACGAGAGTCATGAAGACGGTGCCAACGCGGTGGTAAGCTGCGCCGCACAGGCCGCAGAGGACAGCGATTCCAGCCAAGCCGGCGCCTGGACGTGGACGTGTGAAGAAGATGAGAATGCAGACGAGTGGCGCAACAGAACTGTGCACATACCGACAGGGATGAGGACGAGGACGAAGGTGAGGCTGTGGAAGACGTCATCGTTGAGACGCTGGCTACTGTGGATGGGGTGAGAAAGTCGGAATGGGGAGGCGGTAGGCAAGACGTACGCCAAGGCATTAGGGAAGAACCATCCAACACTTGTTTGGGAGCCCGTGAACCCGAAGCAGCCAAAGTGAAGGCGTCCAACATTGAGGAACGATACGCTGTTCCATGTCGGAGCTGATACTGAAGCCTGAAAACCACCTCATCAGGATTGCACGACAATCATGGAGAGGGCGGGCGGCGCACAAAGATAAGGAGGACCATGGCGGCGAAGGTGAAGAAGAGGCCTGGGACAGCAGCGCCGGCAGCCATTGTGACGAGGTCGTTAGGTCGTGAGGGTGGGTGTGCGTGCTGGAGAGAGGACGGGTGAGTCGAGATTCGGAGGAGGCACGGGGTACTCACGAGGGGCGGAGTGCGGGAGGAGAGGATGGGGACGAGGGATGGCGTGAAGGGGCATATAAGGCGAAGGAGAGTGACGTCAGGAGGGCACGCGTCTAGATGGAACTGGTGCGGGGTACGTCACTGCGCAGAGGCAGGCGCTGACCTCACAGGAACACCTGCCGCTCACCGTCATCCTCCTGTTTTCCAGCCCCTCCCTCTTGCTTCCGACCATCCCGCCGCCGCTCAAAGCCCGCCCGGGAACATCTGGAACGCGCCTCCCTCGCGCCGAGGTCCGCCACGCGCAGCCCACGGCCCTCATTGCTTCGCATGCGCAAAGCGGTGCGTCAAGGGCTGTGGTCTTGCTCGTGCCGGCCACATCTGAAGATCGCGCGAGTGGCGCACTGCCCCGTGGTCAACATATCTGCCTGAAGCAGCACCGTGTTTGGCGCAGCAATCCAGGAACAAGGTCCAGTTTCTGCCTCCAGAGTCCATGCACCGCACGTAAGCCGACATTGGTACGTAGCCTCTCGGGGACTTCAGTAAATACATCGCACCACTCTACGTATGTCGGATATGCTGGCACACGCTCAAGCCTTGTTACCTGTGAAAATAGCAGCAGCCGCTCCGTCCGTCCTACATAGTCCGGGTTCTGTTGAGATCTCATCGGCCTCCGCTCCGGTCGATGACGATGACCTGATGAACTCCTTTCCTTTTGCGGCTAATTTCAGCCGCGATGACGTTCCGCGAGTTCGCATTCAATAGAGATAGGCTCGATCATCCATCCGTTTTCGTCGTACCTCCTCAAACGGCTGGTCGAACTGGTGGGGGGTTTTGGCAGGTGCACCATAAAAGGAGAGCACGTGACATGAGTGCCCTCCCCTCGCTCCACTCCCCCGCCCAAACGGGCTCGTTGGGGCACGCCGCTCCCCCGTGCGCGACGGCTTGTGATGGCGGTCGCGTCGGGAGGCGTCACGGAGGGCGCGCGACTGGTCTCTCGCGCGACCAGTCTCGCGCGCGACAGACCTCCGCGCACGCGTGCGCGCCACTGCGCCCGCGCCCCCCTCGACGCGGACATGCAGCTCCTAGGCCAAAGTCTCTGATATGTGTTGCGCACGCATGCTTGCAGGAGTCTACGGAGACGCTGACTCAATCCTGCATCTCGAACTCCTCGCTCACTGCCCGGCTGCGTCTGCCTCGGAGGCAGCAGTACAGGTTTGTGTTCCCACCTTCCTCGTGCGCCACACATCCAATTACGACCTCGAGGACATTGGAGACGGCCTAATGGAAGAGCGTGAAGCCGAGGGACTCGGTACGCATACTAGCGCGGCCCCCTTTGTGCAGGAAGAAGTCCCGGATTCATTATTCATTACTAATTAGAGGGCGCTATCGACTACGACTAGTGGCTAGTTATATGTGATGTTCCTTTTTCGTCCGTCTGTGAGGACTCTGTGCCTTCGTGGGCGTCGAGGGGGGCGCGGGCGCAGTGGCGCGCACGCGTGCGCGGAGGTCTGTCGCGCGCGAGACTGGTCGCGCGAGAGACCAGTCGCGCGCCCTCCGTGACGCCTCCCGACGCGACCGCCATCACAAGCCGTCGCGCACGGGGGAGCGGCGTGCCCCAACGAGCCCGTTTGGGCGGGGGAGTGGAGCGAGGGGAGGGCACTCATGTCACGTGCTCTCCTTTTATGGTGCACCTGCCAAAACCCCCCACCAGTTCGACCAGCCGTTTGAGGAGGTACGACGAAAACGGATGGATGATCGAGCCTACAATAGAGAACGACGTCTGCTTGCAATAAATAAAGCCGCTCGAGTCCCGCCACGAGATCCGGAACGGGAGAGAAGAGTGGCCACCGTGGAGGCGCCCTCATAGGCGCCGGATGATGCCGGCCCGGTGGCAACCTACGTCATCATCATCAGCAAAACGGGGGATTTGAAGATAATGCGTTGCAGTGCGTGATCAACGGCCGTATTGCATGGTAAGTAATCACAAGACATATCACGTATTACAGGGTGGTAGCCGTAGACGGCCATCGGTCGTCTGGCATGGCAATCTACCGCCTGCTAGACGCCGGTTGGTCGGACAATTGTCTTCTCCCGCCGCGCATTGTAATACACGAGGGGGCCGATGGCAATACACGAGGGAGACGATGGCAATACCTGGCTGCACGCATGGTAGTTGTCCGATCATACACAAGGCGGGACATGGTAATCTGACGCAATGATTTTAGACCGTTGTCATAGGTTGGCATGTAAGATCGCATCTTGTAGCACACACAGGCTGGATAGTGGTCGATTAAAACACACAGTAATCATTCAGAAGAAGCTATCAGATAATGACAGATATAGTACGAGACTACTGGAGGTATGGAGACGCAAGAACAAAATTCAATCGCGAGCTTTCCGCACTTTGAACGCCCATCGGAGTCTGTAAGACGAGACGATGAGTGAGTGCTGCCGGAGATAAGCGCATGCAATAAATACCGTTCAATCCTTGCCGCCCGACGCGTCGCCGAAAGGCTCATCGATGTCGCAGGTCTCCGCTTCGTTGTCGCTCTCTTCAAGCATCTGATCGCCTGCAGTGGTCGGGGGACGGACTGCACACTTTTCGTGGCCGTTCCCAAAAAGCTCTCTGAGGTAGTATAAGTCAGTCGACGTCTCGATGAGCAGTGAGACTGCACGGAAAAGCGATACTCACTTGACTCACCAAGACCTCAGCTTCATAGCCCAGTTGGGCTTCTGCCGCATTGACTTGAGTAAACCGTTGACGAAATCGTTGACGTCCCAGCGCCCATCGGTGTCGCTCCAGGTTGGCTCACTTGTTACGTAGAAGCGAACCTGACGCAATACACATCAGCAAACGCCACACGAAGTCGCCGAGGAGCTCACCAGCGCTGCTGTAGCGACGACGGAGTACAGCGTGAAGCTGTCGGCATCCACGTTGGTCTTCTCGGCGACGGACTTCTGGCCCGGCTGCTTCCGAGTGAGAAACCCGCCGGCATCGCCGCGGATCGCAGCCGTCGGGTTGCCGTACAAGGCCTTGCCAGTAAGCCTGGTAACAATATGTAACTGTTAATTGAGTCGTATGGTACAAACCTGACGCTTACCTTGAGTATCAACTCGCCCTTGAGGAGCCCTTTTCGAGCCCGTGGCCTGGTCGGGTCGACCTCACAGAGGTTCTACATTGCAGTAAAGTAATTTTTGGCCTCGAAAGTCTCGATTTTCGCATCAAGGACTTTCTGGCAGTAACTGAGCGACTAGTCATTCATCAACACAAAGAGATATAGAATAAGACGTACTTATCCGGGTGCAAGAAGAGGGGGCGACGAGGACCATCGGCGCGACGAAGCGGCTGCATTGGAGCGGCAGGGGCGGGACATGAGCCGGAACGGGGCGCTTGCTGTGAGTCCGACTGGAGGCACCAAGGGTAGCCTGATCGCGTGATTGGACCTCAGATAGACACATTCGCATGACTGGGCTACGTACCGGTGTGCGCCTGATCCCATTCTCTGAGCCACCTGCCACCCGGGGTGTGGTGGGACCTGTGGCCGTGTCCGACTCACCCCGGGCGTTGCATAAGGCTGGGGAAGATCGTGATCAAATGAGAGGAGGAAATGGGGATGGAGATGTCGCACCAGGTATGTGCTCTTCATATACCTGACTGTGAGGCGAGTGGCACCAGGAGTGATGATGGCGGTTGCGGGAGGCGTTCAGTAGACGCGCAGCCCGCGCCGACGCGTCTTATTGTCTGCACAGGCGCTGAACGCGCGCAATGGCCCCCACCTCCATCTATCATGGGCCTCCGCTTTTACCACCACCCTAACAAAGTATTTAAAACTATGCATGCCTATCGCGATGCGGCGCTTCTGGGTGCGTTGTCCGGAATCAGCAGAGCGCGCAGCCAACAGCGCCCTCCAGGCAGCTCAAGCCGTGCTCAGCCTTCGATTCCGGACGACGCGCTCCACGTCCTCGCCCACTTCGCCCACTTCCGCACGCTCGCGAACAACGTCGACCACCCCACCGGCCGCGAGCCCTTCTCCCTGCCCGAGCTCGTCGAGCTCGACCTCTCAAAGGCGTACGATGTCGACCGCCTCGACCGCCCCCGCCCCGACTCGCCCCATGCGGCACGCCTCGACCGCCGCCTCCACGCACACCGACGGCACGCCCGACACGCCGCCACGGCGCTCGTCCTCCCGCTCGTCACGCGCGTCCAGGCGGGCGTGCTCCGCGCTCACCTCTTCCCCCGCCTCCGCCACCTCGTCTTCGAGGGCCGCGAGAACGACGTCTCGGACGCGGACCGCCTCCCGCCCCACCCGACCCTCACCTTCGTCGACGTCTGGGCCAGCGCGCCGACGGCCACGGCCCCATTGCCCGCCCGTGCGCATGCTCGACCGCGCGCTCGCGAGCCATGCGGAATGCACGATAGGAGTGTGCAATATATATAATGTGCCAACCAGTATTCCCATCTCACCATACGTTATCATACATGTCAAACTATCGTCTTGCGGGCGTTGGTCCATCTTCCGTATGCCATGCTCTGCAAGCAATAGTAGAGCAGACAATTGATTGCCATGTATTACCATCAGCTGTCTAGCAGACAAAAGACGGTATGCCCTTATCAGGAAGCGCCGAGCGCGGTCAGACCCCGCGATGCGTGACAAGAAGATACGCCCTTTGCTGATGATGCACCTCCGAGCGTGCACTCCAGTAGTACCGCAGTGAGATCTAGCTGAGATCTTGAAAAATCGATTCGAGGCCGCTGACGCGGTAGGTACCGTTGGCGAGAGCTTCCCTCTCGCGTGACCCTGCCTCTGTTCACCACGTGCAGACGAGTTGAGCCACCAAACCCAAGCCGAACTAGTAGTATGTGTACTATGGCACGACAGAATCCACGCAGCACCGGAAACAAAAAAGGCCAGAAATTGTCCTTCGTGAGAGCGCTACATCATGTCCGTCACTTCCACCGCAGGTGACCGTCCACAGAAGCCTCCGCGTAACTCTCTACCACCGGTCACCACGGTTGATCTCTCGCCGCACTCCCTGGCAGCAAGTGGCAAGCCAGCCGAGGGTTACAGAAAAGCCGAGAATGAGCCCCGCCGAAAGCACAATCCAGTTGGCGTTCCCCAGCGTGGCGTCCACGCCGCGCTCGCGCAAGTGGCTTCGCGCAAGGCCAAAAAGGACCATCTCGAGGATGAAGGCAATCTCGAGGATGGCAAAGGCGATCGTGGACAAGATCGACGCGAACGCGGTGGCCACCCAACCGGCGCATGTCGCGCCTAACAGGTTGATGAGGAAGGCGGCGCCGGCCAGACTCGCACCTGGAAAGGGGAGGAGCACTTGGTGAGGGGGGGAGCATGCGGTGCCAGGGAATTGCACGTACAGACGGGTACGAGAACGAGGGCGTGAGTGAGGTCATGGAAGACGTCTTGGTTGAGGTAGTCGTCTCTGCTCAAGGTGTGAGGGCGTGAGGGTACGCGCGAGAATGCAGGATGCTTACGCCACTGCGGCGGGAAAGTGCCACCCGACGGTCTTGGGGGAGCCGGTGTACCCAAACACTCCGAAGTGGAGGTCTCCGCCCACGTCGAGGAACGAGGAGACGTTCGACGTCGGGGGCGTCGCCGAAGCCTTCAGAAGGGAACGGTGAGCACGTCGCGGTGTAATGTATGAACGCTACCGGGGCATTCGACTCACGATGACGAGTAAAATGAACGCCACAAGTGTAAAAACGAGACCGGGGACAGCCATATAGAAGCTCGTACGATCCATAGTGTGGCACGGGCACGGGAGGCGGAGAGCGGAGGGAGTAGGAGACGGTAGGGCTGACACCGTGGGCAGGGTGGAGAGACTTGGGTGTATATATGTTTCGATGACAATTGCAAATGGCAGTGGCCTGTCGCATACCGAGTGGTTGAAGGAACAGGTCAGTGCCGATGCCAGATAATAGGAAACCGGAAACACAATGACAGCGCCCGAGAAGGCAGGGTTTGTGGGCGCCGACAGCTGTGTCCTTCATACGGATCTGGACGCGCGCAGTTGACGATGTCTTATCCGAAAAAGGAAGCTGCCTCCCTACGCATCCGGAGCCTGGGTACTATTCGCTGTGTTGAGGCTTTCAGTTGACATTCGCATCGGGTCTCCAGTGGCGCCAATAAGTTGTCTTATTAGGTTCAGTGAGTGGCGCAGTCGGTCTTGATAGTCGCAGAATGGAGAACTCTGATGTTAGGCGGTCGGTCGACGGGGGAGATGGAATGAGCAGTATGTCCAGAGCGACAGCACACCGGGTGGCAAGCGATCCAGGACGTTATGTGAAGCTTTGAAGTTTGAGGTGTCGACGGCAGAAGACACGGCAGATAGATATTCCACATAGTGGTGGCGTTCGAGACGGCCGTCCTGCGATCTTCAAACGCTGGCACCGTCTCGTGAGCAGAAGTGACCGCTGATGGAGACACAGAGCTTGAGACCGAATGTAGACGCCTAGACGTAGCGGCAGTGGCGGAGGTGGGCAGAAGGCGTTAACGCAGCCTCGGGAAAACTAGCCGCCCACTCAGCCGGCCCGGCCTGGCGATGCTTTCATGGCCCTGGCAGTTCTGCATTCCAAGTACGTTCACGTCTTGGCATAACCGAGGGCGTGTGTACCAGGATGAATTATCCGTACAGCCTAGTCGTGCCAACTACTGGCAGTACTTGTGGACGACCGTCGGTGATGAGCGCTTGAGCCTGCCCGCTGTCCTACAAGTTGACCACTCGGTGACGTCCGGGCCCTATGCTACCGTACGCCCGTCCCACTATCCTTTTGTGTAACCACAGTCAACGACCGTAGAGTCGCTGCTGTCCGTAGACTTGCGATCGCCCTTCGAGGACCCATCATCCTGCGCCTTCGGATCGTCGCCTCCGTCCACCGGCCCGTTCCGCCGAGTCGTCACAATTTGTCCGTTATCCTCGAGACGAACGGTGAACACGTCCGGCGGACCATTCACGGCGTTGTCGATGATCGTCACACCAGGCTCCAAGTCCCGGTCGCTTCCGCAGCACCCGTCGCAGACCATCGACAGAGCGACAGCGAACGCGAAGGTCGCCAGCCCGACGAGGAGGGTGAAGAGCGCCCCGAGCACCATCCAGTTCGCGTTCCCCCACGCGGCGTCGACGCCGTGGCTGCGGAGGCGCTGGCGCGCGACGCCGAAGAGGATCATCTCGAGGATCCAGGCGACGAGGGCGATGGGGAAGGCGAGGAGGGAGAAGGCGGCCATGAGGATGATTCCCGTGGCGGCGAAGCTGCCCAGCGGGCTCCGCTGGTGCAGTATCTCCCACATCGGGAGGAAGACCATGCCGATGGTACCGGAGAGGGCAGCGGCGCCTGCCAATGCAGCACCTGGGCGGCGGTGAGAACAACCGAAGGGACGGTAGGAGGCGTGCGTACTCAGGGGGATGAGGACCAGGGCAGGGGTGAGGCGACGGAAAAAGTGCCCGTTGAGAGCACCATCTCTGTAGTAGGGTGCGCGATGAGGACGGCCTCTGCGGGGAGACGCGGCGGAACACTTACGCCAATTCGGTAGGGAAAGACCATCCGATGCGCTTTGACGAACCGGTGTACCCGAACACTCCGAAACGAAGGCTCCCAACGTTGAGGAATGACGGGGTTTCCGCTGATATAGATGCCTAACAAGTCCCTGGTGAGTTTCGTGGCATGCTATGAGAGAAAGACGGCACATACCGCGATGAGAAGATACGCGGTCAGCAAGAAAATGCAATAGCACGGGAGGAAGTAGAATGTGTACTTCATGATGGTCGAAGTTAGGCCAGTCTCGCGAGAAAGGGGACTGGAGATATACGAGGCACCCAAATATGCAGAGAAGGCGTCTTGCCACCGGAAAGGGGCTACTTTGGCATCGACCCCTCAAGCATCAACGAAGAGGTGAAAATGTAAACTCTGTATCCATGGATGAAGCAGAAGGGAGATATGAGTTGTGTAGCACTAGATCACAATTGATTCAGACTCACGTAGCATCAAAGTGGCGCGGCAGTATCTACGTAAGGAGGTGCACAGAGCTTGCAGCTGAAAACAGGAGTTGGCAGGCGATCTCGGGGGAGCATGCACTTGTCGAGCATGGTGAACTCAGTCGGTTTAATAGAAACCAAATAGTATAGGAAGTGTCCAACAGCAAAGGTTAATAATTTACGATCGCGATATATCATCATCGCATTAAACTCGGCCCATAGCCCGAGATTGCCAGATACCATCAGGCGACAGTGAAGCTAGGGAGGTCCGCGCCGTCAGAATGGGAAAGTACATGGAAGTGACGGGCCGGGTACTCACTAAACCATATCGTCGAGAGCACCGTGCTGAGCGGGTGCGACGAGCACCGGCTGGTGGTTCGTCGCCACGTTGACAGACGCCATGCGGTACGTCCCCATCGGCAGGCCGCCCCCCACGGTGACGGAAAGGATGCCGTCCTTGGCGGGCTCGCCGAGCGCGGCGAAGAACACAAAGTCATTCTTCGGGTCCGTCGGCGCCGTCGAGTCGAGGGCCGGGAGGCGGTCAATGACGACGTGCGAGTGGCCCTGAATGTCGTTCGTGGCGGCGTCAAGCGTCTGCGGCGCGGCGTAGAAGTTCGTGAGCGCATTCGAGGCCCAGCCGGTGGTGAGGTGGCGGACCGCCATTTGGACGGTGAAGTTGGTGTTGGGGGCGACCGTGCCGCCGTTCTTTGGGTAGACGAACTTGACGGACGGCATGTTGTCGATCGAGGCGAGGAGGCCCATCGGGGTCTGGTTGCAGGAGCCCTCGTTGATGAGCCTGCCGTTGGTGATGTTCATCTTGGGGTAGAGGGCGCAAAAGTTGATGAAGTTGTTGTTGGACGTGAGTGAAGGAGTGAAGCCGGGTGTGCTGAGGCCGGAACGGCGTCGAGTGAGCGAGGGTAAAAGCAGCGAGAACGAAATGGGTACTTACCCGTCCTGTTCGAAACCCTTCGCAATTACCGACGACAGAAGGAGGCGGGAGGACTGTGCCGCCTCTGGGGAGGGGGAGTGACGACCTGGAGCATTGAAGATATCGATCTCGATGATGGCAGCGTCGGTAAAAGCAGCTAGGATGAGGTTTGAGAGGGCCGAAGCGAAGACGGTGACAGAAGACTTCATGTCGAACGGGTCTGAAAAAGGGGCAGTCGACGGAGAAGGTGAAGATGAAAGAGAGCGGAGAGCAGTCGACCACTGCAGAAGGGGAGTGGGATGAGGATAAAAGGGCCCGGACCAGGCAGGTTTTATACCGCAAGGAGGAGGTTACGGCAAAGTTCGCGGGCGAGGGATCGTTGTCGCGTATGCCATCCAACTAGGACCGCGGTACAACAAGCGGCTATTCGAGATGATGTTTCGGCGTCAGCACGGTGATCGTGAGCATGATGGGCAACCTAATACAGCGCGCAAATCGGACGTTTAGCTTACACGCAACCGGAGAACGGGACTCACGGGCCGTCTTGGCAAGGAACGGGGTACAGCATTGGTTAGACAGCACAAGTACGGGGCTTGCGGAGACCCGAAACAGAGAGAAGCGAAGAAATGGCGTACAGAGAATCAGGCATGGAGCAACTGATGACGAACATGAGAGAGGTGGATCTTGTGAATGTCTGGATTGTTATGCATTATGAAGAGCTTGGACCGGATGTTCGATGTCTCTGCGTCAGGGTGCGAGCGATGAGGGCGTGAACGACGGGCAACGTTCGTGAGCAAGCGAGAATCTCACCTGTCGACACGTCAATCTTGACTGCGCCCGCTGCCACTTTGGGGCCCGGTAGAGGACGAGAGTGGTCAGCACGCGCAGCCTCGGGGGCAAGAGTGCGCACAAATCGGACATGTTCGTCACCGCGCCGGCCAGCTCCCACGCTCTGCGCGTCTAGACCCGGATGCGGAAAGTTCCGTAAACTCAAACTTGAAGCTTGAAGCTTGAAGCTTGAAGTTCTTGAACGTCCAACGTCCAACTTCCAAGCAGCACAGTTGCTCTCGACCACCATTAGCCCAAGCCATGACACACATGCAAGAAAATCTGACCATGATCTCAATCCGAGATCCGAACTGTACCGGTGCCGGTGCTTGCCCTCGCTTGTCACGGCTTGTGGTCAGTCTACAGAGTACAGACTTGTCCCCGGTCCGTTTACTTGACGGGTTTACGGGATGCATATAGGTATGTCTGCTGATCACCGAGAACACACTATGACGGTCTGATCAGATTGCAGCGTGTCATTATGATTTGCCCGACATACGTCTTTGTGAGCGCATGTTTCGCGGCGACTGGGCCCATTCGATCTCAAGATCAACAAAGCACCCCTGAGCGCATTCCACAATGACCCTTTTGATGGTCCTCTCTACTCTGCTTTGGTCAGAATGGTTAGCGCTCTCCTTAGTGCTCTTTCCAGCTGAGCCACTCCTTCCAGGATGAACCAAGCGACATAGGCGCAAGCGACCACATATAAGGTCAGACCACTGCTTTGACGGCTTGCCGCCACATCGCTTAAGTCTCTGCGATAGCTACCGCTGGCAGACGTGCGCAAAGCCCAAGCCACTCGACCACAGTGGCAGGGCTGAGTGTCGAAGAGAGTCTCGGCCTCCTGTCCAGAAGCACCAGCGACACCCTCCTCGCCACTCGACCTGTTTCCCTCAAGCATAAATATACCCACAAACCCGACCCGGGCCCACTCTCGATCTTCCCTCGCAAGCCATCCCTTCGGGGATCGCACCGCAATGCAGCGAATTCGCAAACTTTCCGGCTCCCTTCGGTTAGTGCCCGCATCGGCCGTTGACTGGATGCCATATTGATATACGTCTCCACTAGGGATGCGTTCACTTCACGTCCCACGAAGCAGGATGGTGAATCTTTCTTTGACGACGACAAGAAGAACAAGAGGCATAAACCCAATATTCTGCCCTCCCTGAGCCGGCAGACATCGCGTCAGAAAGTCTCCAAAGAGGACATCCATTTCCCGCACGTTAAACCATTCGACGAACTCAACGTGTGGAATGGACGCGGGGCGCAAGGATCAGCCCTCCCATCCGTCGTCCTAGCATGGACGGCCGATCACCTGTCGTACGCGATCACACAAGCAGGGAAGTCGAGGAGCGGGTAACCCGGAGCATGAATACCTCTCGGAGGCCCGAGCGTCCTCGTGCACTCGCTCTGGACGATGGTCGCCGCACAAGCACCGTGCCGTTCCCAGACCACTCCAGCGGCACAAGAAAAGGTAGCGGACAAGATGACCTGCCGCCCGATCCCCCGTGTAAGGACGTGCGGTACGACCCTTTCGCCCCATACACCCGTCCCGCACACTGGCGCAGCCCGTCCCAAGACAGCACCTTCGAGTGCGCAGCAACCCTCCAGCCCCTCAACCCGCGCAAGACCAACCTTCCCCCACCGGCAACAGCCCGCCCCGCCCGCAAGCACAGAGAGCGTCCCAAGGCCCCGTCGCACCAGGCGCACGCGCAGTACCGCGCCCCCGCCGCCGAGCCACCGCTTGAGACACAGGTGACGGTGCGACGAAGCGGCGCTATCCGCCGCTCGTCTTCCGCAAGCGAGGCCGAACTGCCCCCCATGCACCGTCGCGCGCATTCACGCGACCCATCCGCGGACTCGACCCTCAACGCGGAGCCCGCGCAGACGCGTGGGCGGGAGCGGGAGCGGGAGCTGGAGCGGGAGAGGGAGAGGGGGAGGGAGAAGGAGAAAGAGAAGGAGAAGGAGAGGGCGCACGATCCCGACCCGAAGCTGCGGACAGTCAAGTCCTCCCCGATGTCCTCCAGCGGGCCCTCGCCCGCGGACGGGCACGTCCCCGCGCTGCCTGCGCACCCCACGATGCACCGTCAGCGCCAGCCGAGCGAGCGGTCCGTTGAACACTTCGACAACCCGCAGCGGCTCCCGACCCCGCGCCGCTCCGAGGAACACGAGCGGCGCGGGCACGCACACGCACGCGAGCGGGTGCTCCCGCCGCAGCGCCCGCTGCCCGCGGCGGCGTGCGTGCTCATCAAGGACAGCGCGCGCCCGCATGCGGTGCGCGTCGAAGAGCCGGCGCTGCTCCTCGCGCGCGGCGCGTCGTGCCGCGCGCAGGTCATTTACCCCAGCTACGGCCCGAGCGTGCCCATGCCCGCCCCGCCAGGCCTGCGCCCACGACACTCGGCCGTCGCGCGACGGCCGTGCGCACGCCGGTGCGGCCCAGGGACACTATCGCACCCCGTCGTCGTCCGCGGACCACGCGCACGGATCCCACCCGGTTCAGCCCGCCGGCTCCATGCAGGCGGCGCGGCGCGGCTTCGAGGCAGCGCGCGACAAGCGGCAGCGGGAGGTCTCGAACCAGACGCAGCGGCTGCGCATTCGAAGAAACAGAACTAGACGAGCACTTCCGGCTTCTCCATTTTTCTCTGCGCATTCGGCATTCGACTTCCCGGTTCGTCTTCACCGTTACGTTCTCAGCAAGGGCCTGGAGTCCTCTGAGTCCACCGCACACTCCTTCACCCCGTTACGTCTTCTAGTTGTTGATCCTAGATCATCCTCCCCACCGTTAGAGCTTCGCATATTTGCCCTCATGATTCTCCGTTGTTATAATGTTGTAGCATAGGTTCCATCTGCGCCATCGCGCCACACACACTCCTTGTACTATTTCCCCTGTATCTCTTGTATCGCTAGCAGCCCACTCTTGTGTGGATTGTGTACGATGTAGTTGCGCCCTTATCAATGGCGTTATTCTATCCGAGCGTTGTATGTGTGCACAAGGGTACGGAAGGTCATCATTATACGTCGTGACGGGCATGCGCATCGCAACTGCAGTACATGAGCGGCGGAGCGAGATCACCAGATGCGCTTGACCATCGTGAAGCGCGTAATCTCGTCGAGCTGCAGCCGCTTCTTCTTTCCCCCGGGGTCGCCCGGCTTGCGCTCGCCAATGTCGGGTACGGGGCTCGCGTCGTCGCGTGTGCTGTCGAGGAGCCCCTTGAGCTCCTTGTTGTACCTCTGGCGCAGTCGAGCCGTAAGCGACCGATGAACAAAGGCCAAGCCCACCGAAGACGCACCTTCTCTTCCTTGCCCTCCCCAATCGGATCGCGCCCAAAGTCGTTGATCTTGTCTACGTCCTCGCGCGCCTCCATGCCGGCGCGCCGGCGAGTGGCGTACGTGACGAGCTGGACGCCGAGCATGATCTTGAGGACGAGGAAGCTGGCGTCCGTGGGGTTAGCAGAAACGTGAGGAGAGAAGCGGGCAGACGCACCAGCCCCAACAGAGGACGGCGAGGGCGGCCCATTTGGCGAAGTTCGTCCAGTCGTTCGGCGTGTACTCATTCCACGGGCGCGTCCAGAGCGGGGACTCGTCGGCGTGCATGGAAATAAGGAGCGCCACGGACTGGTAGCCGATGAGGATCGCATGCACGGCGAGGGGCAGGGACGCGAAGCCCAAACGCCGAGCGACCAGAGGGGACTGGTCAACGTAGGTGTGCTGCGAGCAGATAATGAGCTTGGGAACGAGCGGGTCACTGAGAGGGGAGAACTGCCTTGCGAGCCCCACGGCGACCGACCGCGCTCCCGCTTGCGAGGTCACGACAGAGCACGTCGGTGTAGCGTTCGTACACTGAGGGCCGGATGTGGTTGAACTTGGTGATAAAGGCATGCTTAAGCCAGTCCACCAGAGTTTCTGAGACCATGACCGTAAGTACAGGCTGGAAAGGTTCGGTGAGTGTCCAGGGTGCGGAGACAAGAGCAAGAGATATGTACGTATGAGATGGTCCACACAACGTTGTTTCCGCGGAACCAGCCAAAGCTCGTGGGCAAGGCGAAACCTTCACCGAAAGTAAAGGTAGACCCCGAGAGTTCTATGAGGTTGCGGAAGGCGACAACAATCAACATGAGAACGAGGGTGAAACGTTCCACGATATCTGAACACTGTTGTGAGCTATCTTCTCTTTGTGGGGAGAATGAGTACGGACCTGCACATGTGATCTGGAAGAGGTTATCTTTTTCAAACTTCTTGAATACGCTGCCCTTGATCTCGACGAATTGATTGGACACCAAAAGAGTGAGGAGTGCATGGTCGTAGGAGTTTACTGCTACGTTCAGTGAAATCATCTGATACATGAGGACAAGGGCGTGTGACACTTTGGATGGCATGGTTCAAACAACGAATACTGAACAGGCTGAATGCCACTCACCTGTGTAGACCAAGGCGAGCATGAAGTAGACGAAGGTCCAGAGCAATTGCGACGTGGGGCGCTTTCTATGGGAAATAGCTTCAAGGTTCGATCGGGAGAAGAGACAGTCTATCACGTCCTGGCCTATTGAGGCGCAAAGACGATCGGCGATCTTGTCAGAGGCGACATTTAGCATCCTTGGGCGCTAGTCGGACTACTGCGGCTCACCTCGAGCGCATTGAAGATGACATAGAGCTTGATGGTCTCCTGGCCCCGAATAAAGTGGTAGAGCTTGCTGGCATCCGTCAACGGAGCAAGGACAACGACAGAGAGGACAAGCAGCAGAGCACGCAACAGGTCTGCCTTTTGGGACGGAGGAAGGGCTGGTGCACTGCAGGAGAAGGTATTGAGGGAGAGTCGCCAGGCGGCAAGGACGAAGCGAATGGGGAGGATGGTGAAGGTGTACATGAAAGAGTCGAGGCAAACGATGAAGCCGAAGAAGAAGATCTAAGGAAGAAGATATATTGAGTTTGTCTGCTAAGTTACAGGACCAGGTATGGCTACAACCTTCTCGAGCGCAATGGGCATTCGGAGGAAGTTTCCCACTCGTTCCCATTTGAGCTCCTGGTGAGAGTCGAAGTCGGTAGCCAGAATCTCTTCCCGTAGATAGTCCCATATTGAAAAAGGAGGCTCGTGGATGGAGTCAAGACTCGGGAACGAAGGAAGAGGGGCTGTAAGGGTGGGCTGAAGGGGCGGAGAAGGCGAGATCGGAGTGGGAGGCAGAGACGCATAGGTCAACGGTTGGCGTTGTGGGGTGGGCTCGGGATGGATATTGCGCGAGGAGAAGGCGTGGGCAGCTTCATTATACACGTACTCATCGGGCTGGAAGTTATCTTGAGTGTGGTCGGGCGGAAAGTCGAAGGTCTCGTCACTGGAGACAGATGCGCTCCGTTTGCGCGGCTGGGACGAAGAAGAGCCCCCGGGAACAGCAAGGAGCTTGGGGTTCCAGCGTGCGCCAGTAGCGGCAGAGGCGGAGAAGTATCGTCGGAGGCGTTTCCGCTTGGGAGAACCTCGAGTGGTGTGAGGCATTGAAGCGAGCAGGGCCGCGGTAGGAGGCTAGGAGAAGAGACGACGGGCTGCGCAGCAAGTACACAGAAAGGATGGTGCTCGATGGACGAGCAGTCTCGAGATGAGGATGAGGCGGTCGGGGACAGAGAGCCGAGACGCGTCCACTGCGACGCGCTTGACGCATGCGCACCGCGGCGCAGTCCGCCACTGGTCCGCCCTCGTCACTTGTGTCAAGGGCAAATGCAAGATATTTAAGTCGTTTGGTCGTACTGCCATCCTGGTAAATGCGCCACATTATGATGGTTCTAATCATAGTGATACAATCCTGGTGGTACAATGATACAACGATAGCGAACAGAGCAGATGACAATCGACGTGGACTGGGAGTCAACAACAGGTCTATACAGGGTATCACTGAGCTTGCGCTTCCTGCTCGACGAACTCCATCGCCTCCTCGCGCTTGATGGCTCGAATGGTACTAATCTTTTGGGCGTTAAACATGACACCATAGAACTTGTCTGCAGTCGCCAACATCTCGGGACGGAAAGTGGTGGTGATGAACTGAGCCGTGGCAGAGAGCTCGTGGATCATGGCTACGGGGGATCTCGTTAGTCTACGAGTAAGAAGCGCCGGGAAGTGACCTTACCTGTGACTGCCGTTCGGTATTGGGCGTCGAGGTTGGCGTCGATCTGACAATAGTTGTGAGCCTGAGGCACAAGCCTACGGCGCGGGGCCAACTTACTTCGTCGAATAGATAAAATGGCGCAGGGTCGCATTTCTGAATAGCGAAGACTGTTGCAAGGGCAACGAGAGACTTTTGTCCACCAGACAGCTGTTGAATCCGCAAACCTTCGTCGACTTTGGAGTTGAACGAGACCTGATAGCCAGTTAGTGTCGCTCAGCCAGGACGAGGACATCAGCGCATACTCGTATCGAGACGCCAGTGTAGTTGTCGATCGTGCTCTGCTGCGTCTCATCAACTTCGTCGGCATCTTCCTCGTCCTAGGTCGAACGATGAGCAGAGAACGATATGGATTATCATAGTCACATACCTGGTCTATCCGCCTCTGAATGACGAGTCGCCCACGACCTGCTGGAACCAGCTTCTCAAAGACCTCTTCGAAGTTGCTGGCCACCTGCTTGAAGGTGCGTTCAATGGCTTCGTCCTTGCGCTGGTCAAGCACATTGACGAGGTCTTGGATAGATTCCGCCGACTTGTCAAGGTCCTCTCGGCGCTGGATAAGCTGGTCGCGTTGCTTGGTGAAGTTGTTGTACTGCTCAAAGGCCTTCTTGTTCACGTGGGCGAACTTCTTCAAGCCTTCGTTGATTGCATGAAGCTTCTTCACAAGCTGTTGGAGTGAAGCCATGAGCCAGAGTCGTGCGCGGTGTTGAAGAGGAACGTACCCTATCCAACTTTTCGCTGGTGTACTTCTCGAATGCTTCTTCCGGCAACACTCCAAGGTCTCGGATACTCCGGTTGCACTCGTCCTTGCGATTGAGGAGCATCTGACGCTTGGCGAGGTACCGCTCCGTGTTCTTCTGTTGCCTCGAGATACCACGGACGTCTTCGGCTTGCTGCGTTTGCACCTTCTCAAGTTCTTGACGTTGAGCCTGCAGCTGGCTATTGGTCTTCTCAATGTCCTTGTCCGTGTCCGCGATCTTCTTCTCCAGCGAGTCGATGGAGTTGTTGAGAGCTTTCAGTTCTCGGGTTTTTGCGGTGAGTGTGTCCTCCGAGCTCGCATCTCCAGCTTCAGAAGCTCCGAGGCCTTCGATCTTTAACCGTAGCTCCTCTCTCCGACGCATCAGCCCCTCGTTAAGCTCGATCTCCAGCAAGTTCTTCCGGCCCCCAATCTCGTTCTTCTCCTTGCCGAGCTCCACCACGGTCTTCTGAAGGTGCTCCAGCTCGAGACCGAGGCTTTCGATGAGGTCCTCTTCCTCGCTGGTAAGATTCTGCGTCATCGGGCTTCGCAGCTCAGTCTTGAAGCCCTCGATCTTCGCGTCGAGCCCGCCCAGCTCCGAGCGCAAGTCCTCGATCTCGCCTTCGAGCCGGGCGATACGCGACGTCTGGCGCTCCTTCTCCCGCAAGAGCGCCGCGACCTCCTCCCCAACGCTCTCGCGCACCGCCCGCGCCTGGTTCTGGCGCGCGGTCTGCACCTGGATGTCACCTGCGAGCTTGGTGATCTGCTGTTCGAGCGTCGCGATCGTCTGCTTGACCTCCTTCAGGCGGGCGTCGTTCTCTGCGAACTTGGCGCGCCAGACGGTGACGTTGCGGATCGCCTCGATACGGGACCGGCGGACGTCGTGGTAGCCGCCAGTGAGGGCACCCTTGCGATCGACCTTGTCGCCGTCGAGGGTGATTGTGTTGATGTTGTGCGACTTGACATAGGCGGAGGCGATAGTGAGGTCGCGGCAGACGCAGGTCTTACCGAACACTTGTTGGAACGCCTTAAGGTGATTAGGGTCGAAACGGAGCTTCTCCATGAGAGGGATGGCGTCCTGTGCATTCGGGACGTTGGGAATCTTGGGCTTCAGACGGTTCAAGGGCATGAAAGTCACCCGGCCGTTCTTCTCGCGCATCATGATGTCGAGTACGCGTGAAGCTGTTTCATCTGTGTCGACGACCACATGGAAAAGACTGGAGGAGTGTAAGCACCGTGCTGACGCGAGAACACGGTCCAACAGCACATACCTGTTTCCCGCGGTAAGTTCGACAGCGGTGTTGAACTTGTCGTCCGTGATTTCGAACAGTCGGTACAGTGGACCGTAAACACCGTCGAAGTTCGGCGAGTTGGCCACGATACGATCGATCGCCCGAAGACCGTTCCCAGTATCCTGTTGCTGGTTCAGGATCGCAGCGAGTGCTCTAAGATGGAGAACATACCTTGTCCATCATACCAGCCAGAGACCGATCCGCACCTCGCAGCTCGTCTGCGGCTTGTGTCACCAAAGACTCGAGCTTCGCGTCCTCTCGCCATAGCTCCTTTCTCCGCTCCGTTTTCTCCGCTTGCTCATCCTTTAGGGCAGCGATCCTCTCACCAATTTCCCGGACTTGCGTTCGACCATCTTCCGACTTGGCCTGGGTCGCTTGGATGCCTTCATTGACCTCTGCTAGCGACTGGTGTGCTCTAGCGAGGTCCTGCTCGAGGTTCACAAGAGCCGCCGCCTGCGTCTTCCGGAACTGCTCCATTCCCGCAATCTCTGCCTTCAGGTAACGATCTCGCTCGGCTTTCGTGCGAAACTTGTCAAGTCGTCTTCGTTTGGCGTAGAGAGCATCCAGTTGCGCACGGGCACGATCGAGCTGCTGCTTCTCGTTGGCCTCGGAGGCACGGATACGATCCCAGTCGGGTATAAGGGCGGCCAGCTCGTGCTGCTTCTGAGTGATAGTCGTCTCTATGCTGGCCAACTCAGCTTCGAGGCCCTCCCGCCTTCCGCCAGCACGCTCCGCTGCAAGTCTAAGATCATCGAGTGTGCATTCGAGCTCAGTACGTGCACGAATGAGATCTGTAAGTTCCGACTGGGCACCCTGACGAGTGAGATTGAGTGTCGTCGAAGTCGTTCGCAGCTGAGTAATGGACCTTTCGAAGTTCTGATCGAGCCTAGTGAGTTCAAGATCTCGCAGAGGGGGTGTGGAAAGCACTCACCTGCAGCTGCTTCTCACGGTCGTTGAACTGCTCTCGCCTGACATTGGCACTGTGCACCTCTCCTCTCCTCTCCTCTTCAATCTCTTCTAGCGTCGCCCCGACTTCCTCAAGTTCCCGTTGGTGCAGAGCATACTCGAGACACCGCCGCTCTTTGTCCTTCTCTTGGAATTCCTTTAGCTCTTCCTTCTCCTCTTCAAGTTCTGTGAGTCTCGTGTCGATATACTCGAGGAGTTCGCCAATCTTCGCGCGTTTCGCGTCGGTCTCGGCCATGATCCTCAGAGACTCCGCTCGTCGCTGCTCGTAAACCTTGGTTCCTGCGACCTCCTTCAGGAGCGCAAGCCGTTCATGATCTTTGGCGTTTGTGAGGGCCGTGATCTATGAAGCTGTCAGTCGGACGAGCATGGGGCCTCAAAAGATCTAAACGCACTCGTCCTTGCGGCACAATGTAATAGGGGTTGCTCTTACTAAACCCTGCGCTTTCCAAGAGGTTCATGACGTCGGCTTTGCTGGCGCTCTTCTTGTCCAGACTGTATTCATCCTTCTTCAGACCGATGGTACGACGAAGTATTACATCCTCTCGGCCTGTAGGGAAGCGATTGTCGGAGTTATCGAAGATAATCTCCACTGCATTGGTCGGTGACAATGTGAACGGACGGCATGAAGGTGACACCGGTATGACATACCAAAGGCCGACAGTGTCTGGGTGGTGGAGACGCCTTCATGCAGGAGGGCTTGCCTTTCCTCTCGAGACATGGATGTGTACGCATCCGACAAGACAAACCGAATGGCTGAACCGAAATTTTCAGCCCTTGAGCGCAACGTTTACTGGAAGCCTGCTCACCGGCGAAGAAATTACTCTTTCCTGACCCATTCCGCCCTACCACGACATTGTGCCTAGGAGAGAATGGCTCGATCTGGGTTTGGTCGCGGTCTGACACAAATATCAGAAATGAAGCCGTCGTGCATACCTGAGTCTACTTACAGGACTTGAACCCCTGGATGGTGAGGGTCTTGATGTACATGCTGAGCACCTCGGTGGTATCACGGCAATGATGCTCAAACGGAGGGAGCGCGAGGATAGTACAAAAGAGACCACCCTCTAAGTGGTGAGCGGCGGAGAGGGAAGACCGGAAACCGGTCGAAGGACCTGGTGGTCGTTGAAGTGCACACAAGCTTCGCGCGGAGCATCAACACTGCAAGACGCGGTCCGTTACGGACGCGTCCGTCACATTCGGTCACAACTTTGGGTGCGCGCCAACGTGACGAGACTGGGGCGGTCGCGTCGTTCTTCCGCCCCGAAAGCCTCGCCTTGACGGTCACCCACCCTCTCGGTGTCCAAACTTCCTGCTTTGCACACTACCCTGAGGATATGCTGCGCATCCTTGCTCAGCGTGTCGTGGTCCGCCCATGTTCTCCCTGTCGGAAGTTTGCGACCGCGCCGGACAACCTCGAGCTTCCTCCGCTCGCGCAATGGCGGACACAATTCCCTTTCAACACTGTTGTTACCCGAGATGCGGTGACTATCAAGAATGCCGACATGGCTGACGAAATTGCAACTGCATTTCTCAAGGCGACACCAGGCCACAGTGGCGAGGGCAAAGTGGTCATAGAGGCTTTCCCAGGTGCGTCGAACCTCCGTTCGACACTGCGCTTAAAAACCTAATGATGGTAGGGCCGGGTGTT
Source organism: Epithele typhae (assembly GCF_022376455.1). Lineage (NCBI taxonomy): Eukaryota > Fungi > Basidiomycota > Agaricomycetes > Polyporales > Epitheliaceae > Epithele > Epithele typhae. The sequence continues at coordinate 466,702 of NW_025954196.1, read as the reverse complement.
CTCTCCCGCGCTCTGCTAAAGCATCCCCCGTCAACGCTACGAAAGCTCATTATAGTAGAACCACTCCCTCACTTCCTCAAGTATTTGAAAGTAAGTTGTCTGCTTAGCATACGGTCTTGGCTCACTTAACATCCTAGCCTCTTGAAGAATTAGACTCGCGTGTAACTGTTCTTCCTCTAAGCGGACACGTCTGGGACACCTACTCTAATATCGAGGAACGGGGTTTATTGCAAGACGTCCAATCAGTGCCATGGGAATCTGGAAGTGAGTCTTCTTATCCTAGTCTGACCTTGTCGCAGTGTTGAATACGTGGCCGCAGCATCCGACTTGCAGTTCATCGCCCAATTACCACACACTGTATCCGGGGAACAGCTGATTTCCCAGTTGTGCCGTACAGTGCCGGAGCGTTCGTGGCTGTTCCAATACGGCCGTGTCCCCATGAGCTTCATTACAAGTCAACAAATCTGGAACGTATGTGATAACCACGCTGATGCTCTATTCAATTAACCACGGAACATGCGTTTCAGCGTCTGACTTCACCAATGGGTTCCCGCTTGCGTTGCAAGTTGGGCGTCATCGCAGAACTCTCCTGTGAAATAACTGCGGCCGTTGACAGCAGGCGACTGGGGCCCTGGGATGATTGTTTCTATCCTCCAGCACGGAAATCCTCGAAAACTATGGGAAAGCCTATGCACGCTTTTACATCGATTCCATACGTAGATCAGGTCAGTCTTTGAGATTCATCACGCTCAGCTTTGCTCCCGCTCACCTGGTGGGCCCAGATTATTACACCGGGCGCCATGGAAGAATGGGACTACGTCCTCCGAAGACTTTTCGTTACGAGGAATACTCTACTCAAGGATGCCTTGAAGTACGCGATACCTTTCTTGACTTGACGCTCCTTTAATCGTTGTCTGCAGCTCCCTTGCCCCTGGCGCCTCCAGTCTGGTCAGCACTCTGACAGATACCATGTTGCCACGCCACGAGCGAGTCAATGTCACCAAGAACATCTCAGAGTTGAACGCATCCGATTGGGCTTTGATCTTGCGAGCATTCCATAACTGGCCGTTCAAGCCCCAGGTATGATCTCTTCCATGTCCATGCGGGCAGTTGCACTTACAGTACACTCATCCAGAGCTTATCCATTATTATGGATGGGTGATATGATTCTATATTGTGATCGTCGTTTTTCTTGCTTTTCGGCAAACAACACTGATTCGCTATGCAACCTCGGTTTACGTCGACTCCACCGCCCGACCGGATCGACCGTATGTAATCAAGCGGGCTTGTTCTGCAATACAATAGCCCAGAGGGTATTGTGTTTATAGCGAATGCGCATAACAAGATTTCCAGGGCAACCAATTCAACATAATACATATGGACAATACGATAGATAGATCCGCTTGCTGAGCTGAATGCATGATCAATCTGCCTCTACCTCGAGCTGTTTCCCATTAGGCTCAGGGGAGTCAGGCCATTCAATGACCTCGTCATTCTCAGCCTGCCCATTCACCAGCCGAGTGGGCTCTTCCAGTTGCGTGTCGCCCCCAGACAAGGTGTCTGCCTGAGAGTCCTCCATCGCGACGTCTGTTTGTGGCTCATCAGTTGCCTGGGTCTTCAACTCTGACTCTTGCGAGTCCTCTGCAGGAGTGCCGGCCTTCTTCTTCCGCCCGGCCGCCTTCTTCTCTACAGTCTGACCGGGCGGAAGACCGAAGAGCGTTGTCTGACGGCCGATCTCTTTCTTCTCCTTCCCTTTGCCTTTCGCTGGCGCGGAGCCTATACATCAAGTTCGTTAGACGTGAACGTCCCATAGATTCGGGAGACCATCACGTACGTTTGCCTTTGTCGGCTTCCGCAGCGTCGACTTTCGTGAAAAAGCTCTCGCTCTTGTGCAGCGACTTGTTCGCATCCGCGCTCCGAGAGAACGGGTTCCGACCGTTGTCTGCGCCCGGCTTACGGGCGAAGGGGTTACTCCCTGCGGGACAAAAGTAACAGCGACACGTCAGCACGACACAACCCGCACCACCGGGCACCAAAACCCGAGCACTCACTGGCGGCGGGTTTCAACGTGGTCGAGGCGGACTCCGGGGCGAACGCGCGACGCTTCGCGCCGGCATCAACCTCAGTGGCAGCGCCCTCGTCGTCCGCGGCGCGCTTCCGCTTGCCGTCGGGTGACGACCAATCACTATCCTGCGTCTGGGTGTTGTCCGCGAACGACGGCCCGAAGACGGTGCTGTCCTCAGACATCTGCGACGGCACCTCCGCCGCGCGCGCACGCTCCAGCCCGGGACGGTGCAGCGCGGGCGGCGGGCGAAAGTCCTGGAACGGTTTCGGCTTGCTCGACCCTTGCCCCGAGGCTCCGGCCCCAGGGAGGCGGAGCGCGGGGACGGGCGCGAAGTCGCCGGCGAGCTGGCGGCGGCGCTCGCGGAGGCCCTCGAGGCGGTCGTCATCCTGGCGGTCCTCCTTGAGGATCTCCATCTTCTCCTGGAGGCCGATGAGGTGGTAGAAGCCGGCGATCTTGATCGCGGAGTCGAAGGAGGGGAGGAGGTGGAGCATGCGCGTGAGGTCGAGGGCGCGGGCAAGGCGGTCGGTCTTGCAGGCGTGCTGGATGAGCTGGATGAGGACCTTGTCGAGTGCGAGCTCGCGGGAGGTGAGAGAGTCGGAGGTGAGCTCTTCACCGAGGCCGTCGCGAATAATGTCGAGAAGCATGCTTTCGCGCGCGAACCTGCGGTCCTCGTCAGATACCCCTGCCAAGTCTAGGACAAAGCCAACTCACTGTTCCTCTAGCGGTGCCTCCTTGGGCTCTGTTCGCTTGAAGGGCAACCGGATTGGCAGGTCTTGGATGAGAGGCCGAGGGAAAGATGGATGTACTTGCCGACCCTTCAGGATTAAACACATGAAGTTCTCACCCACGACGCCTACAGGCCAGTAAGACTCGTCCTTGCCCTCGCGCCGTTCCAGTCGGTTTGTATCCAGTACTCGCATCCACGTCGCAGAGAGTGGTATGCGGAAGCGGGGCATAGTATTGAGTATGCCAGCGGAATCGTAAATGGCTGGAGCCTGCAAGCGAATTATTTCATTACTATCGCGACCAAGTTCGATTGTAGGCCACTCACCCCTTCCTCCGTTACACCAACCCATTTCAGTGTATGCCGCTTGGGGATTGGGAGAATACCTTGTTGCAGTATGCAGAAATCGTCGAACTTGATCAGTCTACTCATCAAGTTCTGTGATCCTGAGGAAAGCAGAGTCAGTCTTGAACAGAAAGATTGACAAAGAGTGCGTTACATACCGTCCATCGTAGTGCTGCCATCACGCGTGACGACAAAAACCCATTCGCTGCCAGCCACCATCGTGACGAAGTCACCGGGTATGCTGAGACAGGTGCGCTCGATGCCGCTCCCGCTCAAGAAGATGAGCTCGCCGTCACTGGTAGAAATTACGACGTTGCCCTGGCCTCCGATGTCGACGTCATTCCTGTCTCGCAATGACTTGGACGGTGGAGTTCCACCGGCAGCAACTCCCAGTACTCGCACGCCCTTCGGTAGCTCGTAGGTCCATTCCGACTGGGAGGCCCATGAACCATAAGGCTTGTAGATGACATGGGCGGGGTGCCCGGTCTCAGGTTGACAGGCGTAGAGTGCGCCACGTTCACCTAGCGCCTGTCAGCACACGAGTTCGAAGCGATGAAATGTTGCGCTCACCGAGGGAGGCAATGTCGTAGCGGAAATGATCGGTAAAGTGATAGCTTTTCCGTGCAGACCGATCGTGGAATTCGACGTTGACGATGTGGTGAGTATCTTGGTCGGTCACTTCGATGACACCAACCATGTTGTAGGCTATCGGAGGCAAGAACTGAGAGGTAACTTAATCGCTGAATTCAACTATCCCTACCAAGATAGCGCTTCTTGTTGTCCATTGGCGTTGAGCCGGTTTGGAAAGCAGTCTGAGCTTTGGTCACGCTGACTGCGCAAGACTTCAGCAGGAGTCACGGATGACTGACCGATGGATATTCATACCCATTTCTCTGACACCTCCTTCGGAGGCCAGACGTCTTGCTTCCCCGTCATCATCATTTAGCCCTCCGTCAGTGTCGTCCAATACCCAATCGTCGTTGTCCAGGTCGATGCCTAAGTCGTCGTCAAACTCCACATGTTTCTCATTTGCTGAGCCCGCGGCTGCTACATCGGCGTCATCGTCGAACAACGTTGGGGTGCCCCTCCGTTTCACGACAATTCCCATAGTAGTGGTACCCGCGCTCAACTTGACCGGGTCAGGGCGCGATGAAGGGATAGGGTCTCGCCAGCGGGTCAAGTCACCGGAAGAATCTACCCAGACGAGAAGATTCTTGGTGGGGGAGAAGAGCATTTGGTTGATTGGCGAGGTCAGCGAGCCCTGGTATCTATCGAATTTCTGAGTCCTCGATGCAGACGTGTGTGGGTAGGGGATACGTACCGAATGAGCATCTGCTTGGTCTGTGTTGCCCAAATGAAAATGCCAGACTTGGACGCGGCTGCCAGGTACACCCCGTTCTTCGACAGTGTAAGTGCGGTAATCGCACCGGTGCAAGCATCATCCGACAATGTGGAGGACTTGGACCAATTGCTTCGTAAGACCGTGGCAATCTCTGCGGAAGTATGAGATGCCATACGGCAGAAATCCACCATTCGTACTCACCATGCGTGCGAGTTGCGGTGAAGAAATATTGTCCTGATGTATGCCATACCGCGGAGCAGTCGTGTCCAAACTCTTCCGACCTAGAAGACGCGCATAAATATGGAAGACTTGCACAATGGCTGCGAAACTTACTCTGTGTCTGAGACCGAGGGGGCCAAGCCCTCGATCACCTTCTCTTCTTTCGCGTCGTTCCCTGAGACATCCCACACAATGATCTTGCCATCTGCACCAGTAGTAGTCTTATGGGGATTGAGAGACGGGAACGCTAGAGAACGTGATAGAACATACGAGGAGAGCTCCAGATGGATGCCAGGTTGCCCTTCGAACTGCTTTGGTGTGGCCTTCGAGTATGACGACTTTCGTGATATCGTCGAGGTCCACGAGTTTTATATTGGGTTCACTGAAGAAACCGGGACTCTATCAGAACGACAGCAAAGCTTGCCGTGACGCCATAACTCACTCTGAGGTGACTGCGACCCTCTGTCCCTTAGGATCCACCGCAACACATCGGATCGCAACTCCTTTTGCGCTTGCAACAAGACCGGTAAAAATGGGTGTCGACTCGGAGCCAGGTGCCAGATTCTTGTATCGTCTGACGTCGCCATCCTTGCTGCCAGAGAGCCAGCAGCCAGTCTACTCGTACGAAGTGAGCGAGTGAAGAGAGCACGGCGGATGCTACACACGTACCGCAGGTGCCAGTGTACTGATCTCATCGGCCGCCTCGGCAGCGCTTGGTGGTTCCTGGTCCTCTCCTTTCTCCGCGTCCCATAACCGGACCAAACTGTCAGCACCGCCGGTGTAGACGCGTCTGGGACAGGAGGGTAAGTATTCGGAGAAGTTGCAAGAGAAGTGGCTTACAATCCGTCAAGGGAGAAGGCAAGAGAAGTAGTTCCTGGGCCGTGAGCAGAGTTTACATGGACAACTGCCATGTCGGAACGCGAGAGGGAGGGAGGAGGAGAAGGTAAAAGTCAGGGCCGTTGACGCGTCTTAGCTACTGGCACCGGCAGTGGACGTGCTGGAGCGTGACGAGCGAGAAGACGCGTGTCGTAACGCGTCAGTCACGCGTCATATCACGCATTTTGCGCTTGTGAGGGCGCTTGTGAGGGCGGGATCTGGAGTGCGTCTTTGCTCACGCGTCCTTCGAGCGAGATAACAAACATAGGCGGGATGCCGGCATCTGGGCTTTTCCCCCTCCCTATTACAAGAGTGGCCCCACGATGAAGTCTCTCGCAGCTTTTCTTCGGCTCACTGCCTTGTCTCGAATATTGTCTCGGCCACCGCGATGTCGCCTCAGCGCACTGGTACTGCCAAAGAAGCTTAAGCCTTCAGAGAAATCCCCAACAATGACTCTCACTTGGTATCTTGGTTTGATCTTGCATCACCATGACCACGCTATACTCACTCTACTTCAGCCTTGGTACAGAAACCGAGGCAAGTGTTAAATCTCCATGGTATCGCTGATTCTGTACGATAGTTCACGCTTTCGTTGGTCTCTGGCTCACCCAAATCATCAACCGCCGCCCCCGGCTCCTCGGGACGTGGATCGCTGTCTTCTGTACAAATGTCGGCCTCATCCTATCCACCGCCGTTTATGAACAGACGGGCAGCAAAAGCGCTGGGGTCGCCGCCGTCGCGATGGTGTGGGTCTACAACGGGGCCTTCTTCTTATCCTGCTCCTCTATCTTCTTCACGTACCCGGCCGAAGTATGCGCGGAAAGGGGATGATGGTCTAGTCGCTGACTGTCAACGCGCTGTCTGTGTTCAGTGCATACGCGAATCCGGTCGCAAGTGAGTCTGCATTTCATCCGACCTCATTCCACCTGCACTACTTTACTGATCCACTGAGCAGTGCGGTCGATCGGGTGGAAGTTGTACCGGTTCTAGTGAGTCGCTCCGACCTGTCTTTGTATGGCTTGTACTGAAGCACCGCAGCACCGCAATTCTCGTCGTAACCGGCATCCTGATATACTTCGTGATCGTCGAAACGCGAGGCTACACCCTACAGAAGTGAGCGCGGCGCCTCTGGTATACTGCTTGAGTGCTGACAGTGCGTTTACATAGAATTGGAGAACTATTCGACGGGAAGCGGGTCCACTTGTGGGTGAAGTCTCCTGTGGACGACAAGGAGAGCGACGGTCCTGATGATGGGGAAATAAGGGCTTGAATGTCTGTGAAGGTTCCATCGTTCATACACCGTGATTCTTCACATGAAGATCCATTAAGTACTACCATGCACGACTGAACAAAGTGACTGGTGGAGTGGAGGGGGGCGCATCGGCACACGATTCGGCTTCTGAAATTGAAGCAAGAGAATGAAGCAAGCGCTCAAAGCGCTGTACGCGGGTGCGGAAGCCAGCCAGTTAGCTCGTGAAGAGATAGATAGCTCCGAAATGGAGACCTACGCAAATGCTATACCCCCATACCGGTGTGGCTGCAATTCATGTCCGAACACCAATCGGAATCGTGCACGGTGTATAACGGTTGACCACAACACATCAAGCGAAGTTGCGCTTGACTGCATAGCTGCACGGGTACTTGGTTCAGGATACGAATAAGAGGGTGTTACGTGGTCGCATACCTGAATGCACCCGAGGGCCGAGGGCCGCGGTGCGAGGCCGCTGTAATGATGCGCACGTATCATCGAGCTGCGCCAAACGAGATAAGCTCGAGTCATGTGTTTAGAATTCGACAAGACGAACGGATAGAACGGTCATGTTCAAAGGCCTCGCAAGCCCGCTGCTAAATCGTGAACGGCAACTTCAGGTAGAGGAACCGGAGCTTTCAGCTGTTGTTGCGGCGGTTGCTGAGCGGATGTAGGTCAAAAAATCTGGGGAATAGATATGAGGAGATGCGCACTTTGGTCTTCAGAGACCGGATCTCTGAGGACATGCTGTTGATGTCTGCAGCGACATCGGCAGCCTGGCCGCTGGACAAACTTTTCCGGTGCTTTGACTTTTTCTTCAAGGCGGCGACCTTGGTAGAGGCGCGCGCATGGTCCTTAGCCTTGACGCTGAGCAAACTTGATCCCTGCTTCCGCTGCTTGGACACCATCGTCGATGATATGCGAGAGACCAGCTGCAAAAGCAGGCGTAAGAGCAGAACAAGAGCGGAGGAAAAAGAGACGACGCAGGAGGGCGTCTGGCCCCAGACGCCGACTGACGCACCAGAGTGGCACGCGTCCTCGCCTGTCTTCGCGCATCCATTGAAGTTGACCCCATCTTCCACCACATCCCTTCACTGGACCCCCCTTTCTGCGTCACTCCTGCAGGCTTGAATATCTGAGCCGACATGTCGGACGTGCCCAAGCTCAGTATTACACCCCTTGGAGCTGGACAGGAAGTCGGTCGGTCATGTTGCGTGCTGCAATATCGCGGGCGAACAATCGTCTGCGACGCGGGTGTTCATCCCGCATACAGCGGCATTGCCTCCCTGCCGTTCGTGGATGACCTGGACTGGAGTACGGTGGACGTTTTACTCGTAACACAGTGAGTGTATACTACTCGCTGGCCCGAGTCGAAGCTCACGTTCGCGCGTTAGCTTCCACCTTGACCATGCAGCCGCATTAACATACATCATGGAGAAGGTGCGTCATCTGTTACCTGACTGGTGGTCTGTGGACTGAGATGCTGGGCAGACGAACTTTCGGGACGGGAAAGGCAAAGTGTACATGACCCACCCGACGAAGGCCCTCCACAAGTTCATGATGCAAGACTTCGTTCGTATGAGGTGAGCGCCCTTCGTTCCGCTTCCCAACTACCCTCACCGCTTGTGAATCATTAGTTCGTCTTCGGCCGACACATTGTTCACGCCACTGGAAATGTCCATGTCTCTTGCCTCCATTATCCCCGTCTCCGCGCACCAAGTCATCACCCCCTGTCCTGGTGTCTCCTTCACGCCTTACCACGCTGGGCACGTCCTCGGAGCTTGCATGTTCCTCATCGACATTGCTGGCCTCAAAATCCTCTACACTGGTGACTACTCTCGAGAAGAAGACCGTCACCTTGTCAAAGCGGAGATTCCGCCTGTGCATCCAGACGTGCTCATCGTCGAAAGCACGTACGGAGTCCAAAGTCACGAGCCTAGAGAGGACAAGGAAGTGCGTTTCACTAACCTCGTCCACTCGATCATTCGGAGGCAGGGTCATGTGCTCCTCCCCACCTTTGCTCTGGGGCGAGCACAAGAGTTGCTTCTTATTCTGGACGAATACTGGGCGAAGCATCCGGACTTGCACAATGTACCAATATACTATGCCTCAAGTCTGGCCAGGAAGTGTATGGCCGTGTATCAAACATATATCCACACCATGAATGCGAATGTGCGAACCCGATTTGCCAAGCGCGACAACCCCTTTGTATTCAAGTGCGTCTGCTCATATCCTCGCGTTCAATGCTAATCAGGCTTTCAGACATATTACGAACGTCTCGGGCCAACGAGGATGGGAACGCAAAATCGCGGAGGGGCCACCCTGTGTCGTGCTAGCCTCACCAGGTTTCATGAACTCGGGCGCGAGCCGAGAGCTTTTCGAGCTCTGGGCCCCTGATTCGCGGAACGGCCTCATCGTCACAGGGTACTCCGTCGAAGGGACGTTGGCGAGGGTGAGTGACAACCATCAGGGCCGGCCAGTGTCGGGATCTTTGAGTACCTCTTCGACCGCGTTGTATGTACACTGCGAAGCAATGGACATGTTTTCTCGCCCCCCCTGTGATGCGCCCCCTCTGTGAGAGAACGTGAGTTGATGTTTATTCTTCCTTCGTCGCCTCCTAGGATATCCTCAACGAGCCGGAAGAGGTTCAAACTATGAAGGGAGGGACTCTACCGAGGAAGCTTTCTGTCGACTACATTTCCTTCAGCGCCCACGTCGACTACTCGCAAAATTCCGAGTTCATGGAACTGGTCAAGCCACAACACATCGTGAGCATCCATCTCTGGAGAGCCTACAGATATCTAACAGACCTCCAGGTACTGGTGCACGGAGAAGCCACAGGTATGGGTCGTCTCAAGGCTGCCATGCAAGACAGGTATCGGAGTCGAGACGAGGAAGTCAAGATCCACATGCCACGGAACCTGGAGACGCTTGAACTGACGTTCCGTAGCGAGCGTGTTGCGAAGGCAAGTGCACATCTCGTGCAGGACTCTTATCTTCTAACGGATATGTATTGTACAGGCAATCGGTACCCTCGCCGCGAAGCCCCCCCAACCCGGAGCGACGGTGTCGGGTCTGCTTGTTGCGAAGGACTACTCGTACACTCTCCTCGACCCCCGCGACCTGCGCGACTTCGCCGGCCTCACGACGTGCGCCGTCACGCAGCGCCAGACGGTCGCCCTTGGTGTCGGCTGGGAGCTTGTTCGGTGGCACCTGGAGGGCATGTACGGGACCGTCGAGGTCGGCTTGGACAAGGACGGCGTCCCCACGATGCGGGTGCGTTGCACTCGCCACACTTCTCCCCGGGAACCCATCTACTGACACCTTCTCCCCTCGTGATACAGGTTATGGGTGCGGTGGACGTGAAGATGACGAAGGAACAGGAGCTTACGCTCGAGTGGGACTCGAGCGCGAGCAACGACATGATCGCGGACTCGACCCTCGCGCTCATCAACGGCATCGACTCGAGCCCCGCCTCCGTGAAACGTGCGCGCTCTCGCCTCGCTCTCGCCGCTTCCCCTCGCTGACCGTACGATGGCGATGCGGTCGCAGTGACTACCCACCCGCACAAGCACGCGCACGCGCCTGAGGGCCCGCACCCACACGCGGACACGGACCCGGACGAGGAGCGCACGGCGCAGCAGCGTATCTCGCGCCTCGCGTGGTTCCTCGAGGCGCACTTCGGCGACGTCGAGCTGCACATGCCCGAGGCGGGGGACGACGTGGAGCAGGGCGAGGACGCGCACGAGCCCGCGCTGCTCGTCACGCTCGACGACGTCGACGCCGTCATCAACCTGCTCTCGATGGTGAGCCGCCGCGTGCTTTCTCCTTGTGTGCTGCTGGAGCACGGCTGCTGACGGACCGGCGCAGACTGTCACGAGCTCGAGCGACGCGCTCAAGCGGCGCGTAGAGGCGGTCCTGGACATGGCGGTTTCAACGGTCGGCTCGCTCAGCGAGGTGTTCACCGCGGGCGTGCCACTGCAGATGGATGATCCTGCCATGGCGGTGGACGGAAAGTCTAGCTCCCCGGACGGCTTGGAGGCGATCCCTGAAGATACAGAAGACAGCAAGGCGGACGGCGTCGATGCAGATATTGAGGCCGATGCTATCGAGGATGGGACTGTCAAAAATGGCACAGGCGAAGAGGAGAGCCCTTTGCAGGCCTGAGACCACTCTACTAGACTAGGAGTGTAGCATCGATCGCTTTCTTGTTGTTCGTTCTTCGCAATCATAATCGGTCGGCTTAATTGCAAACAACACGGTGAGATACACTAGTACAATTATGTTTGGTCTCGGCAGCGTCCCGACCTCTACTCCATAAGGGCCGCGATCTCCCGCGGGATAGCAGGCCGCTTCTCCCACTCCGCCTCCCAACCTGGCGCGGCACCCTCCGCGCCCGCCTTGCTCGGCAGCCCAAACACGCCCGTAACGAGCCAGGTGTCCCCGCCGCCCGCCTCATGCGAGTCCATGAGCGTCGGCATCACCGCGCGCGGCACCATCAGGTTCGTGTTCGCGTCCGTGCGCATCGCGCGCCCCACCCGGCTCGGCCTCGCCCGCGGCCGCAGCTCCGCGACGCCCACGACGCCCGCCGCGCTCGCGGCGCGCGCCTCCCCGCCGCCCTCGTGCGTGCCGAACGCCTCCCCGGCCGCGGGCTCGAGCGCGCGGCCGTCGCGCGCCTGCCCGTGCACCTGCCAGCCGCCCTCGGCGGATAGCAGCGCGCGCGCGGTGCGCACTCGGTGCACGCGGAGGTGCCAGAGCGGCGCCGCGGGCGTCGGCGGGACGAGGAAGGTCTCGACGACGACGTCCGGCCAGGGCCGCCAGTTCGAGCGGAGCCACGTCGTGCTCCCGTCCGCGGAGGACTCGAACCGCGCGTCCTCGGTCGCGCGGCGGACCTTCCAGCCCTCGGCGGCGTCGTCGGAGAGTGCGAGCGTGTTGTCGGCGCCGTACTCCTCGAGCGTGAGGGAGCCGACGGGAACGGAGTACCCGAAGGCGGCGGAGTACGCGAACTTGCCGTACTTGGCCGCGCTCTGCTTGACGGGGTAGGAGCATTGCTGGCCGGAGGAGAGGATGTAGGTGTGCCCGCCGAGGTTGGTCGCGATGTGCAGGGGCTTGTACAGGGACGCGACCGAGTTTTTGAGCGAGTCGGGGTAGGGCTCCTCGGCGGAAGCCCAGAAAGGGTGCGACTCTGGGAGGGAGAGCGTGACGAACGCCTTGCAAAACCAGTACGGGCTTCCGGGCGAATTGTAGTTCTCGGTCATGTTGAGGTTCGGGTAGCAGTAGCCAATCGTGAAGGTACCGTCGCTGTAGTACGCGCCGGGCTGACGGGCCCAGAAGCGCAGGTTGCGAAGCTGCAAGCCCTTGATGACGCCCCATGTGAGCGGCGCCGGGGGTTCTACGTCTGCGAAGGCGAGAGCCCCCCAGAACGAAGACATGGCCGCACGGTATGTGAGACTCCTGCCGAAGGGGACCGCCCGGCCTTGAGACGGAATGTCAGAGTTCGTCGACGGTAAAGGGTATAAAAGGTCCGCTCACCTTCGTCATCGAAATAACGCACAAAGTCAAGGGCGAACTTGCGTGCGCGGTTCCTAAATTCTTCGCAACGTACCGGGTCCTCTTTTTGCGCGAGCTTGGAGTAGACGAGCTGGGCGAACTGAATGGCAAAGGAGGAGGAATAATAGTCCAGTTGCACGACGCCCTCTGGGCCATCCCGTGACCAGCCTTCGCCGATGTAGAAGGTATCCAAGTGATCGATGTCTGCCTTCAGACGGCTCGCATCATAACGAGGGGAGCCAACTTTGGACAGCCCAAGGTTGGAGAAGACCTGGGGCCATGGTTCAGACAAAGTATGCAAAAGATGCGGGGTTGGTTACGCACTCGGAACCAGAGCCAATTCGTGTTCGGCATCTCTTTGTCGTTCATCCCTCCCAACCATTCTTCGAGATGGCGTTTCCCCTCGTCTGGCAATGGATCCCATATATGCTCCCTCGCGACAGCAAGCGAAAAGCCGATGGCGGAGCACTCGACCATCCGCTGGTCCTTGTTGCGCATGGGGCCCCAGAACTCTTCGTGGTCGGGATTTGTGCCGCTGGCGAAGCCTCTGACCCAGCGCTCTACTCCAGCGTAAGGCGTTCCGCCGGCAAGGAGAGATGCCAGACCCCAGATGGGCCGAGAGAAGCCCTCGAGCTGGGCAGCGGTTTCATCGTAGTGGGTGCCAGTGAACCCGAGATGAATACGGGAGCCACCAGGAGATGTGTGGGGGCCAAAGGATCTAGCAGACCGATGAGGTACTCAGCGAGCTGTGTCTTTGTTTCAATCGGGTTGGACTGGAAAGGAGTCGTGTCGGCGAAGGAAGACATGGCGGAACGAAGGTGGAGGAGGACGGCATTCCGCCGAGTTTAAGAGGAGAGATAAAAACGGACCCCGGTCCGCAAGATGATGCTTGAACGGACCGATGGTGCGCTGTGCATCGATCGAGATGCGTCCAGGTGAGCGAGGTTGAGGAGTAGTGCAGAGGTCGACACAGCGACAGGTCCCCATGCAGGCGGCAAGGTAGCACGAGCGGAAGTCGACAGTCTGGACACGACGCTGTTGACGCGAGCAAGCTGGGGTGCAAGGCGTAGTATGGGAGGGAGAGGGTGGAACTCGCACTTACCGTCGCAGTCCACTGCACGAGGACCTGTGACCGAATGGCGGCTCACGGAGGGCCGGGGCCGGGCCGGGGGATCCGTTCGGGCAAATTGGCGCGCGGCGGGTGAGAGGTCACCGAGCTCCGCCGCGGCAACTCCAGTCGTGCAACCCAGCTCATGACTTCCTACAACTATCTCGAGTCACCCAACCCGAATCTTGTAAGTAGCACCATAGCTGTGTGTCTGTGCAGCTCATTCAGGCAATACAGTGCTGTTGCATTTGCAGGTGCGCCCATCCCGGTAGTCACCAACTACTCACCGTCTGAGTGGTCTGCCGCCATTCAGATCACCATTCATTGGTCCTTACACCACCCGCACATGTTTCCACACTTTTTGTTACGAGTGCATTGCCAGTGCCATCACCGTCAATCAACAGTGTCCCATCGACCGCACCCCTCTCGCCCTCGCCGATCTTCAGCCCGCCGATCCTCTCATCCGCAACGTACGTCTTCTCAAAATTTTCAAAATGACGGTATCTAAAACCCGCACAGCTTGTAGATGAGCTGGTCGTGAACTGTCCTCGACAGTCTCTGGGGTGTCGAGCAGTCTGCCAACGACATTTACTCCCTGTCCACCTCAAGGACGCTTGCCAGTATCTTGAAATCACATGTCCAGAGGAATCATGCTCTTGTCGCGTCTTAAAGAAGGACTTGCAAGACCATAAATGCGCCCTCTCGTCTGCTCAGAAAGACCATACCGAAGGAGTAGAGGATGTTGCGAGGGACGAGCACGAGAGTCCGGAGGTGCGTAGTCTTTTGTTTCACGCTTTCGTATGCCAAGCATCCACCCCTGGACAGGACGTTGGCTCGTCGGACTCTTCTTGCCCACCCCCCACCAGTACTTCTCGTGCTTCAACGGATCTAGTTGCAGAGAATGCTATGCTGCGAGTCCGCCTTTCCGCATTGGAGAACATCGTCCACACCCTCCGGAGCGAGATGTTCGCCGTCAAGCACGCCCTTGGCCCATGGTATCCCCAAGATCTCCAGGCTCGCATCATGGCCCATTCTCAATTTGAAGATGCAGATGCTTCCATGCACCTGTCTGCAGGAACGGTCGTTCGAGATCCTATGCAAACTCCTCCCGCTGTCCCAGAGCACACTGCTTCACCAGACCCCACAGACATCGCTTCGTATTTTCCGCCAGCTGAGGATGTTCTGGAACAACCGTCTGCCACCGATGACCGCCGTCGAAGTATGTCGAACCCTGCGCGACATTCCACCCAGCCATCGTCCTCGTTACAACCCCCAGGTCCGGCCAGTCCTCCTACTGGGACCTTCCCGGCTATCTTTCCGGGCGGCCCGCCCACGGGGATGTATGGTACACATGCGTTTGCGACTTCCGGCCAGGCGCATGGCTCCTATCCACATGGGGCATCGTCATATCCGGGTAGTGCCTACGCCATCTCTTTGCCACCACTCGATCCGACCATGCCCCTTCCTGACACACTCGCTTCTCTTCATTCGTCCCTCGGAACTTTGGCAGGCGCGCTTGGGGCCAATGCATCTGCCAGAGCGGCGGAATCTCTACGAACAACGGAGGAGCTGAGGGGTGTGCGAGCTGCCATGCATGGACTACGCATGCAGGTATGCTCTTCTTTGTTCGTTCAGGCGGAACTGGTGGAAGTATTGATTGGTGTGGTTATTTAGATGCACGACATCCTCACGAACCAGGCACAAGTCTCTGGAACTGGTGGGAGCAATTTAGCTGGCGAAGGACGAGAAGGAACGCCTCTCGGCGGTCTCATGACGCCCTCTTGGTTGGCGTATGGTCCTAGGTTCCCTGGTATTCATTCGCATTCACATGGTCCCCCACCGTTCGGTCCTCCGCCAATTCCACCGCCCACCAATATCACTAAATTGTAATTCGAAGCAGCGTCGATTGTATACTACCAACTATGACAGTTGGGAGCAAGCGTTGCCGTCTGCCAATCATTGACCGTATCAAGCCTCGGGCGCCCGACCAGGTTCCCCGGGCCATCTGTAGCCCACCAGCTTGCAATCACCCAGCATCGCACGCACAAACTCCATATCCTCCCACATCTCCAAGTCCACAGCAGCGTTTCAAGTGTTTTAAGCTCATCAACACTACTCCCGACGATCGCCTTCGCATTGCGCAGGGCTCGCGCCGTCCCCGCGGTGCGCCGACCTCCCGGGCTCTGCGCGGACCCTCCCGCCGTGGGTGAGCGCGCGGGCTCGGTCCCGCCGCACGGCGCGGCCACGACGACGGTCGCGACGGGCTAGCGCGCGCTCTGCGGGCGCGCCTCCGTCTGAGGGCCGCGCGCATGGGTGTCGTCGGTGCGTGTGCGCTCACTTGCCGTGTACGTACTCGGCCCTGTCGGGTGCTCGTGCGCGACGCGACCCCGGGCTGGCGTCTTTCAACGCGCGGGCGGGGCGGTCGTCGTCGCCGCGCGGCCGAATCGCGAACGAACCCCTCGAACCTCGTTCATGATCATCGAGACGTCGACGCTTCTGTGACGGCCGTGCTGGGGCCTCGGACTCCGCGTTCGGGGGCCTTCCCGCCCAGAACGCGGGGCGCGCCGGTCGATCCATCCACAGACGTCGCCCCCGGGGGTCGTTCTGCGGCCCAGAGGTCATCGACATCATCTTGCGACGCGCACCGCGCCTCGAGGCCCGCGCCCGAACGCAGCGCGCTCACAGCCACAGCCACTCCGCGACGTCGTCTCCCCCCTTCCGATCCTGCAGTCGTCCGCGTCACCCGTGACGGTGGCCGGGTCGACCCTCTCCGTCGACGTCCGACCGTCTGGTTTCACCGACAAGTCCACGGCCCTGGCGCAGGGCGACTGGCGGCTGGCGTCGGCCGACGGCGACGGCGACGAACCCCGTCCTTCGCGGAGCTCGCGTGCGCGCGCGTCCGGTGCCCTCGGTCTCGGTCTCGCCTGTGGCCTCCAGCGGGGACCGCGAGCGCTGTCCCTGCGCGGTCACGCGCCCGCCCGGAGTCGCGTAGCCAGCTCGAGGGTCCGCACGACAGGGAAGCGGGCCGCGGTCGCTCGTTCCGCGAACGCTCGCGCTCGATCGGATGCAGGAAGGGCTTCCGCGTCGAAGGAGTGAAGCTTGAAGCTTTGAAGGGTGGGGGCGCTCGCCTGCCGCAGGGTTCGAGCGCGCGACGTTGCTGCACCGTGTGCAGGCCCGTGCAGGGTCGCGTCGCACGTACGGCGTCGGGACTCGGCGGCGGTCGCGTGATCGCGCTGCAATCTGCCCCGTTCCGCGCGCCTTGGGTCCAGAGCGGAGGGGTCAGCTGGGGTCTGGTGCATGTATTGCGTGGGACGGCTCTTGGCGTCGGGCTCCTTACGAAAGGTATGTACATACGCAGCGCTTCAAGCAGCTCTGGGAGCGAAGATTCGGGCCCTCGGGTCTCGGGTATGCACGCCATGGAGCCCTTCAGTCCTGCCAGATACGCACTTACGTACGAGTGACCGCCGCCCCCGCATGCGCAGTGCGCCAGAAGCCCTCTCTCTCTCTCTCTCTCTCGGTCTCCTTCTCATCAGTGCATATGTACATAGTCAGATGCTCCCCCCGAACCAGTGTCCAGACGTCCACATCTCGCATAGCCTCGGTGCGGCGAACCAGGCGGCACGTACGGGCACCGCCGCGCGCGCGCGATCTCAGATTTCGGGCAGTGGCTGTTGCGCGCGAGCACACGCACCTGATCGGCACCAACGCATACGGGGGGTTCGGAGCCGAACGTAGCGGAGTGCATTTCAAGGCACAAAACAGGAGCTAGTGACTTTCTCCACTTGTTCGACAATAACACAGGTTTCACTTGTATTCTTTGTTACTCGCATACTATACACGTTTATTGTCTTTTTCTTAGTTACATCAAGGAAGGTCACTATTCGTTTTTGTCCCTTGGATGTGATCTCTCACAGTCTTTTTCTACGCGTTTTCGAGCTCCGAAGCTAGGCCGTTGCCCGTGTGTAGCGGGTGTCTGGTTCGAGGTTCGATATAAGGTCGGTTGTACAGTATGTACAAGAAGCCCGGGCCGCCCGCCGGTCGGCGGGTACGGAGGGACGACTCGACGAGTCATTACCGGAGCGGCGGGCGAACGCGGCTCGCGGGAGGGGGTACGGTAGGAGCGATAACTAGCTATGCACAGGGCAGCGAGCGGAGATGAAACCGGGGAATGGCGCGGGCGAGAGTGAGAGGGAGTGAGAGCTGGAGAGTCGCAGCGAGAGTGAGAGTGAGTTAGGAAACACAGACGAGAGGAAACAGTGCGAGGCCGGGCGCGACGTAAAGATAAGAGTAATAAGGGAAGACGAAGACGAGAACGACCGGGCGGGCAGACGAATGAGCGTGGACGGGGTCGTGAGGGCGGCGCCGACGCGGCGGAGCGTCGGTAAGGGAGCCTAAATGAAGGGTGGGTGTGGGTTGGGGGCCAGCCAGCGCGGCTGGGGAGAGGGCGGGCACTATACAGAGGTGTAGGGTACGGACGCGGTCACCTGAGCGCGCACCAGGCAGGGTGGGCAATCGAAGCTCGGAGATCGGGGGTCGTCGGAAATCAGGAGGACGGGGAACGGGATGCATGCAACAGGCTGGTGATTGCGCGAGAAGGAAGCGAGGGTGTGAGTGTGAGCGTGAGTGTGGGACCGGACGAGCGAGCAGGGATGGTAGGGTGGTGGTGTACATGGGCCGCAAGGGCTGTATTGTAAAGAGATACCTTACGGATGTAAATAAGAGACAAACGGCCCGAGGACGACGCAAGTCCGTGATAAGTCGTTGGGTGCCAGGGGCACGCGCGCAGAAGGACGAACGAACGGCGGGCGGCGCGGGGAAAACGGTTGCGAGGAGCGGATGAGGCGAAAGCATGCGCGTAAGAGGAGCATTAAGACAGGGTTAACAGCAGGGGACGGGCAGGTGCAGCAAAGGTGGCACAACGGCCAGGTACAGCCGGCGGGGGTGACGGCGGCAGAGCAGCAGAGCAGGAGAGAGCACAACAACAGGACATAGTACACGGCGGCCCGCGGCGGGCGCGTTTTGATCCAGGAGCGGGCGGCGGGCGTGTCACGACGCGTACTGCAGGTACCCGCCCATGAAGTGCACGCCCTCGGACGCGGGCACGCACATGTGCCCGAGCTCGATCGCGCCGGTCGGGTATCCACCGCCCATGCCGTCCGTGCCCTCGCCCGAGATGTGGCCCTCCGCGGGCGGCGGGTACACGCACTCCTCGTACACGGTCGGGAAGTGCGCGACGTGCTGCTTCATGTACTCCGGGTGTGCTTGCTCGACTGGGTAGTAGTTGTGCATCTCGCCCTGGGTCTGCGGCACCGGGTTCGGGTCATATGGCGGGTACCGGAAGTGCGACGCGCTCTCTTGCTTCACGTTCGCCGAGGTCGCCGACGGGTACTCCGGCGCAGCCTGCAGCGCGTACGCGAGCTCGCTGGAGGTGCTTGAACGAGAGTGGGTCATGTGGCTCTGACCCATCCCATGCTGGAGCTGCTGGCTGTTGTGATCTGCCATCATGGTGTGCTGGTGGCTGTGTCCACTGCCCGCAGAGATCGTCGAAGATGGCGACGGATAGCCCCCGTCGGCGTCTGGGGACGAGTGCATTTGAGGGGACTGGGAACCAAGAGCATCGGGAGAGTGCCCTTGCGCGAGGTGCTGAGGATAGGGGATCGGAGACAAGTGCGACGACGACGAAGACGACGACGCGTGCTGGAGGTGGTGTGATTCGTGGCCCACCGGCGGCGCGGGCGTACTCCGGCTGTTGACGTCGAGGTCGGAGAACATCTCGAGGAAGGGCCCCGACGTGCTAAAAACGGACAGCAGGTCAGCGGGAGATGCTCGCAGTGCAGCGGCCGCCGCGCCCGTCGGAGGCAGAAGCGACGGCGCTTAGGGGAAATGGGAACGCAGAGACGAAACGCGACAACGAACAGGACACTCACCAGCTTTGCCGCCTGCTCGCGGAGATGTTCGCGTCCTCCGCGCCCTCGACGTGCCCTCCGTCCGAAGTGAACGCGCTCGTCCAGCTGACCTCGCTGCCCGCACCCACGCTCGCCACGCTCCCAAACCGCGACAACGGCCCGCGCTGCTCTCCTCCGTGTCCGCGTCGGAGAAACCGCCTTCGCTGTGACGCCTGGGCAACGACAAGAGCGGGGGCGACGACCCGTGTGGGGGCGTCGTGCTGGCCGAGTTGCTCGACGACGTGGACGCTGAGTTGGCCGGGGGCGCGAACGGGTTCCCGAACGAGTAGTTGGGCGACGGAAGCGGGCCGGGCGGCGGCGGCGCAATCGACCGCTGGGAGATCGCGTACGCTGGCTGGTGCTGCTCGTGGGGCGCCACACTGCCCATGCTCATGTTGAACCCTGCGCCGTTGTCGAGCGGTCCAGGCCCGAGGTGGCCCAGGTGGGCGTGGGCCTGCATGAGACCGCGGGGAGAGCCATCGATCGAGTGCCGCGAGACAGAGAGATCGTAGTTGTGCGGGTGGTGGACAGCCATCGCGATGGGCGACATGTCGTACTGCGCCTGGGTCGGGAGCGTCGGGGGCTGCTGTGCCTGCGAGGACATGAAGGTGAACGAGTGCGCGTGATGGAGGTTGTGCACGCCCGAACGGATGCCCTGGCCGGTGTACGAGGACGGCCGACGGGTGAGCTGAGGGGGCGGGCACGCGTCCTCGTTCTCCGGGATCCCACCATGACCGCTCGCTGTCACGGCATGGCGCGCGTACGGATGGCTAGAGTAGCGGCTCATGTCCGAGGAGCCTCTCCGCGCCGAGGGACTAAAGCCGCGATTCTGGAGGGCGCCGCTGATGTGCCCGGTGCCAGCAAGGATCGTGCCCGGAAGCGAGGGACGACGGTGGAAGACGTCGGCCGGAGCGATGTGGGAGTGCGAGTACGCGTTCGGAGGGGGCGGGGCGGACGGATTGCGTACATGAACGGGCGCATGCGCGTGCGCGGGCAGGCTCGGGCTGCTGAGAGAGGAAGGCGTCGTTGCAGGCTGAGGGAGGGCGGGGGCCGAGGTAGAGGGGGACGGCGCCCATGTCGGAGGCGGGAGGGGTGGTGCGATAGACCCTCTGCGACTGTCGGTAGCTGGCTTGATGAGCTCTTCCTCGCTCGAGACGGGCGGGACGTCTGAATGGGCAGCTTGCGCTGCGTCCTGGCCCCTGCTGTCCTCGGCTGCGTGGGGTGGGAGGGGAGTCGCGGGAAGCGCCGGAGAGGGCGCGTCCTCGTCCTTGAGTTCATCATCGCAATCGTCAAGAGCAGCGGTTACAGGCTGTTCAGGGAGCGTGTCAGTCGAGGCGGATGCGCCCTTGGCGGCCGCGGCGGTCTGAGCCTCCTTCTTCTTGAGCTGCTGCTTCGTCTTGGCTCGTCTGTTCTGGAACCAAACCTGGGAGAAGGTAGACGATAAGAGCGTGCACAGGGGCGGGAGAACAACAGAGGGAGAATGTCGGGGAGGGGGATGGAGGGGCGGACAGCGCGTGAAAGGTTGAGGAAACACGAACCTGGACACCGCGAGGGGTCATCTCGAGCTCCTGGGCGAGGCTCTTGCGAAGGGACGCGTTGGGCTTGGTGTCGTAGGTGTAGACATCCTCGAGGACCTTGAGCTGGGAGCGGGTGGTGCGCTTGCGGTGCTTGACCTCGTTGGGGGTGTAGGGGAAGAAGGAACGGACGTCGACCTGCTGGGCAGGGTCCATGCCGGAAGGAGGAGGGCGGGGACGCAGGTGTGGGTGTGGAGGGGCGGGAGTCTTGTGGGTGGTCGAGGGGGTAGTGGGGGGCGGGGTCGAGGGACGGCGTGGGGATGGGGAAGGGGTGGTGGTGGATGGAGTTGTGCGGGAGAGAGACGGAGTGGGGGTAGTGGTATAGCGCGGGCTGGGGATGTCGGGGGTTCTGATGGGGCGCACGATCGTGGGCAGGGCTGTCGAGCATCGGAGGACGGCCGGGTGGTCGCCTGCGCGGGGGGGAGGGGGACGGGAGGAGGAGGGGGGCGGAGGGAAGAAGAAGACGAAAAGTTGGCGGCGCTGGCGAGGCGGGAGTGGTGGCAGGAGGGACTTGGAGGGCTCTTGTCCGGGGCGGTTGCCGTAGCCAGCGGTCTGATCAGGAACCCTCGGGCGCCTCTCGCACGGAAGCCTCGCCCACGGGCCATCCACGCGCGCTCCCTGCCGTGGCCCTGCCCCCGCGATCTGCACGATCTCCCGCCCCGCGCCGACATCGCCCCCGCGCCCTCCTTTCCTCCATCCCACGCGCCGCCCCCCATGACCGCCCCTCCCCCCGCGCGCTCCCTCCTCCTCCCATCCCCCGACCCACACTCGACGCAGGACGGCCATGTTCACGCCCTGACCCAGCCACCCAGCGCGCCGTTCGCACGGCGGGGGTTTGAGCGGGCGATCGCGGGCATGCACGCTCCTCGCCGGGAATGGCTACATGCCCCCGTCCCTGTCCGCCGCTGAGCTCGCGCGCGAGGCCTGCCTGCGGCCTCAACGCGTCAACGCGTCCCTCCTCCAGCACGAGCGCGCGCCCGCGCACGACGCCCGACGCGTGCGCAGACAGCCTCCGCAAAGTCTATTCCTCGCCCGCCCGACGTCCCCGCGACCCTGCGCGTGCTGCGACTTCGCGAGTGCGCCCACATGGTCGTCCGCCCCAGCGCACTCGATCCGCCGCCGCCGCCGCCGTCGTCGTCCCCGACTCGCCTCCGAAATTCATAATATTCATTATCGGCCGGCGGGGTGCACGAAACACTTGGCCCGCGCGCGCGCAGCGCAGACGGCGGGTGGTCGACATCGACGTCGACTCGTGCGGGGCCGCTGCCGCTGCCGCCCCGCGCGGGCCCGCGGCCTTCCTGCGGCCGAGCACTCGACGAGTGCTGTCAGCGCGAGGCCTCGAGCGCGATGGTTCGTGTCACGGTGTCATGCGTCTGCGCTGCTTCCCCCACCAATTCAGCTCGGGGCTCCAGCGAGTGCCGCCGTCGCTCGCGACTGCGAGACGGTGATGGCGACGGGCGACGTGCCGCGCGAACGCGCGCGACGCCTGGGCTCGCGCGCAACTCAGTCCTGCGAGTCCTTTCGCGATGCGGTCGAGCACCAACGCCGGCGGGTGGGCGGTGATTGGCTGGGCCGCCCGCCCGGGCGTCTCCGGGCGTGCGCCCAGGGTCGCGTTGCAAGATCATCGCCATCGGGAACATATCTACGGCGATAACCCTCGTCCTGTCACGTCGGCTCTCCCCCTTTCACTCCCGCGTCGTCTCCGTCCCAGCGCCCTGCGTTCTAGCAGCCCTCGGTCGCTCGAGAGAGGCCACAGGCCGGAAGGTTGTCCATCACCGCCAGTCCCGACGTGCGTGTGTTCCGGCAACCCAAACCAAGGCGGACCTGTGGCGCACCTAAGGACGAGCCTAACGTCGACCGCAGGCACCGCACCGCACACCGGACGGTCAGAAAGGCTGCCTGGGGCAGCCTACACCGGACGACCGCCCCGTCTCGTGAGCCGCCACCACCACTAGACTATCGCGGCACCGCAGGCTTCCGGCCGCTGAGCTCGCCGCGCCCGTTGTGCGAGCGCTGACAAGCTCACGTCGGAAAGCGACTGGGAGGCGCCGCACCCGGACCTGTCGCGGCCCACGCGTCCGATCAAAAAACAAGCAGCGTTTGCTTGGGCAGCGACAGTGCGGGCGACACGCACAGCGTGTGTCCGCTCGCGCTCCGAGAGCGCATGCACGGACGGGAGGACGTGCGTGCACCGCCCCGGGGCGGGGCGAACGCGCGGAAGACGTCATCCAGCCTGGCGCACGCTTCAAAGCTTCACGTATGTGTGTACACGCCTTCGCACCTTCGAGCTTCGCGGGCTTCGGAGCTTCGCCGCATGTGCCACACGTAAGTGCTCCAAGTACGCTCGACCGCACCGTATGCGCACAGCTCCCAAGCGCACACCGCCGTCCCCAGACGTCTCCGGCTGGCAGCTCGCAGGCAGGCGCGTGAAGCGTCCCAGGCCAGCGTCCGGCGTTCGCGCTTGAACGTTTATGTACAGTGCTCGTCATTCGAGGTTAGTGGCCGCGCGCGGGAGCTAACGTGCCCTCGTGCACGGCGACCGGCCGGCGGTGCGGACATTAGTTAGCACTTGGAGTGCTCGTTCGGCGCGGAACCGAGGCCCGAATGAACGCCAGCTGAGGGCGAGCGGTCGACTCGAGAGCGGCGTCGACGTTCTGCGTGCGATCGCGAGCATAGTCCAGGATGCGGACGTGGGGCGTCTGCTCCGCCGGGGTGTTATCGGAACGCTCGGCGCTCGTGGAACTAGTCACTACCAGTGCTAAGGTGGCGAGACACACGCTAACCACGGCGCGACGACGTGACACGCCGGAGCCGTGAACCGCGCGGCCAGGGCGGTGCCAGTGCCCGGTGCCCAGCACTTACATACTGGCAGCTCCCAGACCCCAGAGCTCACGGACGCGGGTTCCGCTAAGAGCGAGCTCGCGCGCGCGAGCCGCCGACGTAGCAACGCACGTCCTCTGTGGTAAACTGTGTGATTTGTATTGCTTGATAGCGTAGACGGCTTATTCATCTCTCTCTCTACCCGACGCGACCTTGACGTGCGGGCGCGGAGGGAGAGAGGGCTAGAGACGGGGCAGGGCAGGCGGGGCGCCCGACGTCGATCGCGACGTGTGTCTGTCGTGCGAGATTGAGATTCGGTTTTGCGCTCGCACGGGCGCACGGCCGCTAGGCCCGCGCGAGCTCGAGCCGCGGCGGCGTGCCTTTCCGTGCACGGTCGTCGCTGGACAGAGGGGCGCAGTCTGCAGAGGGGGGCAAAACCACCCGGCCGGTCGCAGAGCCCGCCGCCGATCCCTCGATCTCCGTCACTTCTTACATACGCAGTCTGCCCCCCCCCGGGCCGACGTTGGCGCAGCGATCCCGCGCGCGCGAGGGGTTCCGGACTGGAGCCTGGCGCGATCCTCCTCGAGCGTGCGCTCCTGTTCGCGCAATACGGGGCGCGGCCCCCCCTATGAACACGACGACGTACGATCGCCCGGCGGCTGAGCGCCAACTCTAAAGGTAAACCGACTGCTACAATTCGCGACCGAGCGCCCCGCCAGTCAACGCGCTCCGGAGCGCGCCGCGAGCCGCCTCCAATCCGTGCGCACGTCGACCCCACCGGACGCCCCGTGCGGCCGGCCGCGCGCTGACTGAGACCCGCTCGATCGCAGTTCTCATGCTTGTAACGGAGGACGAGTGGGGGCGGGTCAGGCCGGCGGCGGTCCGCGAGCGCCACGTGGGATTGTCTTGAGTGACCGACACGACACGCCTCTCGTCCGGCGGTGGCGCGGTGAGACACCAACGTACGGACCCGCGCGCGTGCGCCGGCAGGCACGCACGCTCGGTCCTACTTACCGCCCCGCCACCCGCGAGCGCGGGCGGCGTCCGACGGCAGCGGTCGTTCGGGGCTCCGGATGGGCGAGAGATCCGAGGCCTGAAGCGGTTCGTCTGGGATATGTCTTGGATCAGCTGCACGCGGTGGCGGCTGGTGGAGGGGTGAACTCACTCGTGACGAAGACGCAGCGGATACGCGCGCGAAGTCGCAGAGGGATCCGCAGAAGCCTCCCCCGGCACGCACCGGGGCGTCTGTCTGCACGTCGTGACAGTGCGCAAGGCGACAGACGGGCGGGCGGAAGACGCGTCGTCGGAATGGCGATGTCCCACACGCTGTGTCTTCTCTCGTGCAGATCTACGTCGACCACAGAGACGCATGTACATGCATCGCGTCGGGCGCAGGGTGGGAGCGAGGAAGCAGGACCGTGACGATCCCACTGCCTGTCGAGGGCTCGCGACGTTTTGCACAGTCTCGACGGCGAACTTCGCGGAGGGGGTGGGGCCGCCCCCACATCGCTGTGCGCCCCGTGGCACTCGGCCGGGCAGAGAAGCCGCGCGGGTCCAGTCGCGCTCTCCCCGGCTCCCAGGCGCGCGTCGAGCGACCCACCCTGCAGCAGCACCTGGCGGAGCTCGCGCGGAGGGCTCGCCGTCGGGGGTTCGTGCGCCGGAGTGCCTGGGGCCGCTAGTGCTCCGCCTGTGCTGAGTGCGTGCGTGCCCGACGGTCGACCCTTGCACTGCTGACCCGCACGTGCCGGCAGGCACCCCCCTGCCCGCCGTTAGATCTGAATTTGAGTTCGCGCGGTTGCGGTTCGTGCCTGCTCTCGATGGGCGGGGGGCAGCGCAGCACAGAACGGCGGGGGGGCCTGACGGTGTTCGGAGATCGACCATCTTCGTTCTGGGTGCGCGGCGAGAGGGACGGGCCGGGGCAGGGCAGGGCAGGGAACGGGATCTGCAGGCGGCTTCCCTGCGTGCTCGATCGCACTTGCAGTCCTGCCTCGGCGGGTGCAGGGCGCGGGCGGGCGGGCTGGCGTCGAGCGCGGCGCACCATACCTCGACGACCCTGCGTCGGTGTCCTCGCGCGTCGCGCGTCGTCCGGCGCGTTCGACTCCGTCGTGCGCGTACACAGTGCGCGCGACGCAGGGCCCGGGATGCAGTGGGAGAGCACATGGTCCCCCCGCGCGCGCACCCCGGACGGTGGACGGTACGTGCGATCGTGCAGTGGGTGATCCTCCGGGGTCGTCGCACGTCCTCGTCGGACGTTTGATCCCGCAGCGCGTGCTTGCCGCGGTCGGTCGGGCGTGGTCCCGAGTGCGGTGCGGCGTGTACGACGAGCGCATACACGGCGCGCACACACCACAGCGACGGGTCCAATTAAGGAGAGCGGGATGAAGTTAAGAAGCCGGGGGTCCTGCGCACACCACATGCGCTCATCACATTAACATTAAGAATCGCCAGCTGCGCCAGGTGCGATGCCGTACTCGTCGGCGGCGCGCTCGCTCGCGCGCCGGATCGCCCACGTCTGAGAGCGTTTGTAGTTAGATTCGCACTCGATGAGGGGGAGTGGGCGCACGTACCAGCTCGTACGTCCCGATGGCATCTGCGTAGCTGCTCTGGATGGCGTCGCGGGGGCGCCGGCCGTCGACGACGTCGATGAACGTTGCGAGTTCGGTCTCGAAGGGGTCGTCCTATGGCGGCCATCACGCGCAACAAGCTCGTAAGCGGGAGGCACGGGCGCACGAGTGGGAAAAGAGAGGCTCACGTCCCCGAATCTGATCATCTCTGACGGCATAGATCGCAATGGTAAGCGGCGGGGAGCATGTGCACAGGAAGCAGCAGTCTCTCACCGAGCTCGACTGCTCCGGGCATGCGGATGGAGAGCGTGGGGGCGGAATAGAGGTCGACGAGCTTGAAGTGGTAACCGTCCGCGTAGACGTCGAGCTCGGTGTCGTACGTAGTCCCTGGTCCACCGCGGGTGAGGCAATCGATCCTGCTGCTTCAAGAGGGGATGCGCACGAACCGTGGAGCGCGATCACGTGGGTGAGGGTACCCACGGCGCCGTGCGTGTATTTCCAGGTCGCGCTGGTGAGCCTGGGCAGGCGGTTTTCAGCGGGGATTGGGTCCTCGTCGAACCGTTTGGCGGAAAGATGGCCAGGAGGCTCGTGATGCTGGACGGAGTGGGCGACGACGGACGGCAGATGGACGTCGCCCGCGAAGTAACGCGACAGATCGCCTGGAAACAAATGAGAGAAATGGGAGCGCTGGATTGAGGGCACTCACAGAAATGGGTCGCCTGCTCGACGATGGCTGGGCCCATCGGCGGTCAGCGCTGTGAGCAGTTGGCCGAGCCCGACACGCTCGCGCTCACCCCCGCCCGAG
Source organism: Epithele typhae (assembly GCF_022376455.1). Taxonomy (NCBI): domain Eukaryota; kingdom Fungi; phylum Basidiomycota; class Agaricomycetes; order Polyporales; family Epitheliaceae; genus Epithele; species Epithele typhae. The sequence continues at coordinate 439,516 of NW_025954196.1, read as the reverse complement.
ATCGTTTTGTCCCACCAGGCCTGCGCCGGAAGCGTTTCAGACGGCGACGATCGACAGCTCCCCGCCGGCACTCACCGGCTTGCGCGCGTACTCGCTCCAGCGCGCGGGGAGCGATCAGACCCCCGCCCGGCGGGACGAGCGGAGCACTCACTAGGCCATGACGTACCGCACATTCGTGCCCATGACGACGAGCCCCTCCGCCGCGATCGCCTCCCTGCCCCCTCGAAATCAGCGAGAACCATCGATCGACCGGCGGAGGCAGACGTGCGCACTTGATCGTCTGCACCGCTGTCCGGTGTGTGTCTCCTCAGCGGCCGCCATATTCGTCCCTCCAGAGATCTCCTCTCCGACGCACCTTTCAGATACCGGAGCATGTACCCGACCCCGACCAGCGTCCCGCGCGCCGCGAGCTCCCGCGCGACCCGCCAGCACCCCTCCGCCCCGCCGCTGCTCACCGGCTTCTCGACGAACAGCGCGCACCCCGGGAACGCCCGCGCGAGCTGCAGCTCCAGATCCCGCCCGGGCTCGTCGCTCCCCCGCACCCCCGGCGGCGCCCCTACGATCGCCAGCCTGTCTCGCCGCGGGTCAGCCTACCTGCTAGCCAGTTAACGTGGGGTGGAGACGGACCGCGGAAGGGCGCCCAGGGCGAGCACCCCGGCAGCTGCGGCGACGGACGGCAACGCCTTGCAGTCTTTCCAGGAGCTGGCGGCGGGAGAGGCGAGTTTCGACGTCAACGCGACGTCAGCCCGGGCAGCGTCGGGGTCGATGAGACCGACGACGCGGAGACGTGGGCCGAGGATCCTGGATCGCGCCGCGTGGTCGTCAGCGAGCGCACGCACATGGAGAGCTGGGACGAGACGGGTCTCTTGCCTTTCGAGTCGGAGGCTCTGTGACGGGCGTGCTCGTCAGTGCGAGGGTACCTAAAGCAGCGAGTGCACAAGACTTGCGTGATTCCACGGTCCTTCCACTGACCCTGCGGCGCGGCGTCGTCAGCGACTGTGCGGAGGAGCATGTATGCGCCACTCGCGACATGCCAAAGTTAATTTCTCCAGCACCGACGATGAGTACGTTGAAAGTGCTGTCCATCGCAGGAGACGGTTGCTAGAGGAAGCCTCGTCATGCGAGCTCTCTCGTGTCGTCCATATCGATATGAATCCCACGCGAGAGGCGGTCCGAAGTCCGGCGGTTCAGGCGATATCGAAGAAAGCAACTGGCGGCCAGAGGCGTTCGAGTCTGGATATCTGACTTGAGGTCACAAACAGCGCGTTCATAATAACATGTTGCAGATGACATGGTGAGAAGGAAGTTCGAAATCTGGGACTCCGCGCCGTAACTCGAACCACTCGACGCCACCGACGCCTTCAGGGCCGGCCAAACCCAGTTCCAAACACCACAAACGGCACACTTCAAGCCCACTGATCGCGCGAGAGGTGCATTTCCGTATCTTCTACTACTACCTACAGTGCCCGACGGGGAGACTGACTACCAACAAATGCAAGGTGCGTGCGACAGGGTGCGATAATAACACAGGGTAAACTGAACGATTCCGGGGTCGTGTCGAGTGGGGAGAGGATGGGCGGTCGTGCGGTCGTGAGTCGTGAGTAGTAACCAAGAGGTGGACGTGCTGAGGGGACGAGGGACGAGGGGTAGTGGACGGACGGGTGGACACGAAACCGGGGGGACGTACGGGCGTGCACGCAGCGTGAAAACCAAATGATCTATCTAGTGTACCAACATTGAACATTACGCATCACCCGCCAGGACGCGGGGGCGACGGCGAGAGATGGACGGGAAGAAGAAATCCGGGTGCGAGGGATTATGTAGCGATAGCGGTAGGGACGACCGGGTGCGAGGGTATAAATACGTTGTCCGCATGTGGGAGGTGGGATGAGGTGGATGCAGGTGATCGAGCGATTGCAGATACTGTATGTGTGGTGAGAAAGGAAACAGCCATAGGCAAGTCATGATGAGACCGGGAATGTGAATGGGCATACGAGAGGGGAAGGTAGGCGGCATTGCAAATGGTGGTACATAAGTAGGCAAGAATATGGGTCATAACCAAGGCTGGCCCGTCCCTGCGGCGCGAGCCAGCGATAGAACAACGAGCAGGGTCATAACGAGGAATAAAAAGTAGGCAGAGGAAAGCATAGCCCACAACACTACACAGCGAGTAATCGCTCACATCCACCCCATCACCACCAGCGGCTATGTACAACCCAACGAGGTCGGCAGACGACGGGGGACTTCAGAGCTCGAGATCCATCTCCCAATCGTCGTCTGCGTCGTGGCCGCCGCCGCGAGCGAGGATCTCGTCCAAGAAGCCTGGAGGAACAGCACCGAGAGGGGAAGCACCGAACACGGGACCATACTGAGACCGCATGCGCTCCATCGACCGACGGGCCCGCATTACGACGGGGTGCGTATCCACAAGTGCGATCCCGATCCGCAGAGCGGGAGCAGCGCGCATCATGCTCTTCAGCAGGTCCCACAGCTCGGGACTGGTGTCAAGCTGAACTTGGCTGAAGTCCTCTCGACGGAGACGGTGCCATGCTTCACCTCTGCAGGGAGCTTGTTAGCACGAGAGCCACTCGAGGAACTGTAAGTACGTACTGGTCGGGTACCACGATGTTGGAAGCAGTTTCCAGCATAGTCATCCCAAGGCTGAACACGTCTGCCGCCTTGCCATACCGGCCTTGAAGAACTTCCGGTGCGAGGTAAAGCTTGTCGCCCTCACGTTCGAAGCCTTTTGGTCTTATACCGGGGATGATAGGGGTCTCGCCCTCCCCGACGGGACGCGGCCACAGCGACGCCATGCCGAAGTCCCCGATCTTGAGCCGCCCCTCGCCTGTGAGGAAGATGTTCGCGGGCTTGAGGTCGAGGTGGATGACGTTGGCGTCGTGGATAAAGCGGAGTCCAGAAGCGAGTTCGGCCATGATTTTCCAGACGCGAGCCTCATCGAGAACTTGGAAGGCGCGTCCGTACTCCCAGAGGAAATGCGAGAAATTGCCGAGCTCGCAAAGCTCAGTTTGAATGTACAACGTCTCGTCTTCTTCCCAGCCATCGATGTAGCCAAGGATGTTTGGGTGACCGCCGCTGCCGTGGCGTGAGGCGATGTCCGAGAGGTGCTTGAGGATCTCAACCTCCTCACGAAGTCGCAGTCTAGAGGGCCAAAACAAGTCAGACACAAAACCAAGCCTATCGAGATGCCAACCACTTACCGATGCTTGAAACCCTCAAACCGCTTCGACTTCTTGATAGCGAAGATATCAGCGCCGCGACTAGGGTCCTTGTACCGGACCTTCATCGCGCGGCCGAACTCCCCACTCCCCAGCTCGTCGATCTCGGCGAAATCGCGTCCAAAGCGGCCCACGTGTTCCTCGCTCGATGGACCAAGGAGACGTGCCTGACGAATAGGTACTTGTGGATGTACTTGCCGGGCGGGATGTGCATGGGTGTGAGGACGTTGGGTGAATAGAGACAGCGCGGGCGTTTGGAGGCCGAGGGGAAGTTGACTGTTGTGCCTCTCTCGAGGTGCAACATTGCCGAAAGGATGCCGTGTGAGGAGAGTGGGAGAGTTCGTAGCGGTAGTGGTGCCAGATGATGAGCCGGAGGTTGTACCAGAGCGAGCAGAGTCTTCATGACCACGCTTCAGAGGGGACGAAGGGGTGGGCACGCGAGCAGGAGGGAGACCCCACTCTACGAGTAAACGTTAATCGTTTCCACAGTAGACAATCGTACGTCGGAACGTACCTTTCGGTGTCAGTCTCGTGGGGGTAGCATTGATGGAAGATGCATCGCTGGAGCTAGAGAACGCACCGCTGCTGCTTCGCCTCATCAACCAATGCCCCTTCGCCGGTCGCCCCTCGCCTGAGGGTCGCGCGAACTGGGGAATCCCAGTCGTCGGACGACCCAGCCCCAATCCATCGTATCTGGCATCCCTCCGCATAGTCGGGCTCTCCACATCCTCCTCCGCCTCCCCGTCTCTGTCCACCTGAAGCGGCGGTGGCATCTCCTTCTTCGCGGTCTTGTTCTCTTTCGCGCGGCCGAGGCCAGGGAATGCCGCCGGAAGACTCTTGCGAGGCTTCGCCTTCTTCCCCATCCCGTTGACGGAGCCGTCGTCGAACTCTTTAAAGCCGATCTTGTGCGCCACGGCGCTCTGCCACGGGCGCTGGACACCTCCGACGAGGTGTGCGGTCTTGAGCTTCTTCACGGGGGTGCCTGGGGCGCGTTTGGGATGCTCGTCGTCCCCGCGGGTAGCGACGGTGCCGCCCTGCGCGAGCGTCTTGAGGATGAACGCGTCAACGCTGCGGCCCATGCCCATGTGGGTCGCGGGAGCATCGTCGCTGGGATTGACGACCGTTGGCCAGCCGGACTCTAGAGAGGGGCCGACCCCAGGGGTAAGCAGCCCATGGTCGTCGGATGCCACCGTGCTCACGGAACTCGAGGCTCGCGGCATAGCGGCCATGAGGTAGTTCTTGTCGGTCTCCAACGGCAGATCGAGGTCTTCATCGCTGTCGGTGAGGACAACACCGGAGTCGCGCGACCTAAATTTCCTGGGCAGTGGGTCAAGTGACTCGCGCTTCTGCTTCTTCTTCGGGCTGGGCGTGCTAAGTCGCTTCAGACTGATGGCAAAGGACGAGTCCGCGGCACCGCTGTTGAAGAAAAGATCGGCTTCTGCGTCGTCCGAGTCCACCCGCTTCCGGCCAGCGGCGGGAGGTGGCGTTGAAGGCAGACCTGGGGTCGCGGGAGAGCGACTGACCCAGGTGGGCGAACCGTCTGCCCCAGCGTAACTGTGGCGGTTAGTGGCCTTTGCGGACTGTTCCGCCCGGCGCGTGCGCGGAGCGACAGGAGTGTTGGTCGTCGACACAGTCCTCGTCGACTTCTTCTCCTTTCGCGCAGTGTTGGGGATGGACGGACCAAAGAACAGAGTGGCGGAACTCGTGCTCTGAAGGCGATTGAGGGTACGGCTAGTGTGAGACTGCGTCCTTGTGCGCGTAGCGCCGGCAGCGCTGGGGCGACGAGGAGACCCGGCATCAGATGAGGCAACTGACGAGTCGGACGTCTTGCGGGGGCGCATGTTGCGGGCGGAAGGGAAGGTTACAGTGCTCGGAGACGCTGGATGGCTTATTCGTGGAGTAAAGGAAACCTGCAGTGGTGAGGCCCGCGGCTATCAGGAGCGTGGGGCGGGGAGGAAAATGAGGACTCACCTGACCGAAGGGGTTCACGGGCGTATTGTGGACCGCTTCAAGCAGCTCTAAAGAGACGGGGCGGGAGCGAGCACGTCGTTTGGAAACGTGGCCGTCGGGAGAGACCGCCTCGGCCACCTCATCGTCCTTGGTCGCTACGTCGCTGAGGCTTGAAGACTCAGGGCTAGGTGACTCCGCCCTGGAGAGTTCCTTTGTCTTCATGCGAGCCTTTGTCGAGGCGAAGGGGCCAACGGAGCCGCCGGGGCTGTCCAAAAGCAGAAAGGGCTGGTGTCCCATTGTCCGCACAGAGCCAATTTGATGGTCAGAGTCATAGCCGCTCTCGTCTCCCGAGCCGTCCAGGTCGCGAAGGCTCAGCATGGTCATTGTCTCTGCCTGTCGCTTCAGGTGAAGTTCCGTCTCCACTTTATTGTGTGGCGTGTGCAGTGCGAAACGCGGAGCGGAGAGGGGGGCGAGCCGGTCAAAGAGCAGTGAAGAGGGATCTCCCTCAACCAGGACCACGTTGGAGGCGACGTTCAGCGGGGTCATGGTGCGACTGCGCGACGGCGTGGTGGTCGACTTGCGCTTGACGCTAAGGCCGGCGGGCTGGAACGGTCCCGATGAGCCGTTGAGACGCTTGAGGGACAAAGCAGGGCGATCGGGTGAGAACTGCGGGGAGCCGCCCAGAAGATCTCGCATGGGAATTCGACGCGGCGTTCGAAAGAAAGCAGGGGAGGACGATGCGAACGGGGCGGAGGAGGATGGGGAGGGGCCCAGGAAGAGATCCGTATCTTCGTCGACGAGCATGGACGAATCTGGCGGCCCCGGGGGCGTTTGGTGGGAGTGGAAGTTGTAGCTCCGCAGAGGAGACTGGAAGACATCGTCCGGGTCCACTGGACCGGGACTGGGGAGGGCTCGTCGCTTGCGAGGGGATGGGGAAAGCATGGGCGTGTCGTACGTGAGGGAGGAGTTGGCGTTGGGGGGTGTGTGGTGGAAGAGGGGGGATGAAGCTCGACAGGGAGACATGCTGGAGTCGCGTTTTGATTGTCTGAACGAGACGTACTCGCGGTTTGGAGAGAGGAGCATGACTGCGGAGGACAAAGGAGGGTGTGGAGGGTGGTTCGGACTGGAGAAAATGCTAGAGGCGGGCCGGGAGACAGGCTTGACTTGTCCGGAGGGCGGCCAGGAGCGGAGAGGAACGCGCCGTCGTCGGGACGGGCGGGGAGGTGAGCGGGACGGGATGTGGTTGGGGGAGTGGCACCTTGCGGTATATGCCACGGCCCAGCTGGCGGTTTCCAACGCGTGTGAACCCAATGTCAACATGGTCATGTGATCGCGCTCCCGAGTCCCGGGTGTGACTTCGCCAGCTCCGCTTTAAATTTAGCCTTTGCCTCCGTTTTCCACTCTTTCGTCGCCGAGTTGTCAGCGCTGACTCGAAAGATCGCGACTGTTCCTGCGTCCACAGTGTGTGCACCTCGCGCACAGACGTGTCTTTTCACATTCACTTTGGCGTTCTACACTCAACACCAGACTTGTTTGGACATGCCCGAGATCCGCGCCAACAAAGCCCCCGCGACCGCTGGCGACAATGGAAACCGACCGGCCGACCAGTCTGATGTGCCTACGTACCCGTAATGACCATTAGTTGCACTGCATCACATCCACACTCCCTCTAGCTAGATACTATATCATGTTTCCTTCACCTCATTATCCGAGCACAGGTGCCTTGGCGACGGGCGGATGAGCACTGGACGCCGTGACTCGCCTCTGCCGCTTGCTCTGTTACCGCGCTCTCGCATCGCCAAGAGGACGCGCCACAACGTTAGTCGTCGCGTAAGCAGAGCCCCGAACGAGAAATCGCCAGACCGAATATCGTCTCACTCTCGTGGGGCAACATATCTCTCAGCTGCGCGCAGCGCGCCGTGCTGACATCCCGAGGCCACAATCCGCAGTCTTCGGAGGGCGGCGGCACGATGGAACGGACCGCTGAACGTTGAACGTTTGAACGTCGAACATTGGGTACCGCCCCCGCATCTCTCCCGCCCTCCGGGGCATTTGTGTAGCTGACGCTTTCCCCCCCCGTGTCGAGAACCCACTCTGATCGCGTAGATTTAGCTTGTGTACTGTACGCCTACCATAGGGCTCTGCCCTCGAGGGCGTTAAACGAGGACGACAAAAAAAAAAAAAAAAAAAAACGTCGAACATTCAGGGACGCGCTTCGTAACTTATTCACGAACTGTGTCCGTCTACCGCGAACAGGAACAAGGTGTCCAGTGCACACAGCCCTCCGCACGCCCCGCAGTCTGTGTCCTAAGTATGGTCGCACAGCTTGCTGCGGACCGCACAACGGTGAGCGTGCGGTACACACGCGCCAGAGCGGAGCGTCGCGTGTATAGGTGGAGTATATTGCACTAGACCATGGCTCATACAATAGACGTCCGAGAGCCCGCGATCCGATCCGCGACCTGCACGAACGCGAGAGCGGGGCGTCAGCGGACGTGCGCGCGAGGGGAATGAAGACGGCACTCACATCCCGAATGTACGGCATGTTCAGCAGCTGGCCGACGAACGGCAGCTGGCGCAGGAAGGTGAGGATGACGGGGAAGAAATCCCTGCGGCCGTGCGTCAGTCGAGCCCTGGACGCGGGGGACACAGGCGCGAGAATGACGTGGGAGGTAGGGGGATGCGGTGGGGAGGGGAGGGGACAGGGTGCGTGCAGGGTGGGCGAAGAGCGTGATACGCACCCGAAGAGGTTCAAGAACCCGAAGGTCTCTACGATCATGCCCACGAACGGCCATTTGAAGAAGACGAGGAGGATGCCGCCGATGAAGCAGGCGTCCCACGCAGCTTCTGTTTCCGCGCGAAAAAGTAGAACGTTTTGTGGGGCCCGATGATGAGGGTCAGCCCTGAAATAAAGAGGATCTGCGGTGAAGGACGTGTGGGGCACACGACCAGGCGGAGTGTCAGGCGAGGCGGATCCACGAGAGAGGGCGCGGTGGACATACGTTTCCCAAGGCGAGCAGCGCGCCGTCGAAGAAGAGCATCACCCCCAGGAGCATGAAGAGGCCCCCGAATGTCGTGAGCGCGACACCGATCTCTGCGGAGCCGGGGGTGAACAAATCATGAGGCATGCGAGCATATGGACGACGCACTTTGCCCATCTGAAAGCCACATGCTGGAAGACGAGAGAGTAGGAAACTAGGATGGAATACAAACGCCGCCTGCAGCAGAGGGCTGAATATCTGCCAAGGCCGGGTAGCGCAGAGAACACGTCGAGGGACGGGGAGAACGTTTCAGTGCGCGACTGGTCCGAGGACGTGTCACTTCGCGCCGCCACGTGACATGCGTTCTACGGCCACTCTTCTGTGGACGTCGCATACCACTTATTAGGTCACTCGGAACGGTTTTGACGCGAATATCACATTTAAAGACACCATAAGAATATGTAGACATTACACATCCACCTGCGCACGCAAACCAGTACGTCGCGAGGATGGATGAACCGTATATACATGCGTGCAATATACCGCGACTATGATATATAGTTGCAGCCGGAATCCCCGTCGCCTGCGAGCCCGACGCATACATCATGGACGCCAAGCAAGAAACGACAAAGTACTCGCCCCTGGCGTCGAACGACATGCAACATGGCGCGAGTCACCCATCGCGAAGGCCCCGGTCACAGCCAAAGCCCAACACCAAGCTCCACGACCAATCTATCCACCGTAACAGCTGTCCGGACGTCGGTAGGAGATATGCACGTGCGAGGTACATCGTGTGGATCGGGTTGGAGGCGAAGTGCGAGCGGAATGTGTGGTCCTGGAGCCGCAGACGACGTCTTGGTGGGTAGGTGTGTGTGCTGGGAAGCGTCGAGACGAAGGATAGTAGCGATGGGGTCTGAAGATGTTTGACCCCGGTATAAGCCAGGTGGTTGACGTCTGAAACCGGGCGAAGCGGCCAGTACATGCAGACGAGGCAAATCAGCCTCGAGTCCGCGAGCTGTGGTGTGGGGCCCGTGTTCGCTGAGGGTCTACGACGTTGGCTCTTGATTTTGAGCTTCGATATGTGCTCGGATACGAGCCTCGCGTGCCTCTATCGCTTTCTCCACCCACCCAGCCATGTCTACATCGCGACCGACGTCCTCAACCAGGAACGGATGCTCCTGTGACGGAGCAATCATTACGAGGCTTGATGCGCGTCAAAACGAGGGTACGAACCAGCAGTTCAGTGTACGTTGCTCGTCTATCAGGGATCTTGTGCAGGCAACGGGCAACAAAGTCTCTGGAAGTCCCCGTAAAGTCTTCAGGAAGTTCTGGGGGGTCGCCGTCGACGATTGCAGTGAGCTGAGCGAACACGTTGGCGTAGGTCTCGGGTGGGTACGGGTAATGACCGAGAGCCATTTCGATGATCGACAATCCAAGGGACCACACATCTGACGAAACGGTATATGTTCCGACGTTGTTCTGAGATTCGCCTCGTATCCGTTCGGGCTGGGGGAAGAAGTGACTTTAGTCTTGCGGTGCCAGAAGTTAGAGAGTACAAACGCACGGCCATGTAGCTTTGACAGCCGATGTTAGTTTTGGCAAGCGATTTCTCAAGCTGCCCGGAAACTCCGAAGTCGCACAGTTTAACTTGACCCTTCCGATTAACAAGAACATTGGTAGGCTTCACGTCTGATACCGTGCTGTGTGAACATCGCGTAGTCGTAGCAAATGAGTGAGACTCACCACGGTGAATGATCTGGAGACCATCCTTCAGGAACTTGAGTCCCCGAACCATACTGCTAGTGATACGGGCCAGGATGTCCTCGGGTACGCCTTCGCCTTGCAACTTGTCTAATGATCCGGCATCCATGTATTCCATGCAATAGTACACACACCTGGAGCCAACGTGATGAAATTAGCGTCAGCATTGACGATAATATCGGGTGCGCTCACGATTCGATAAAGAAGGCTCCATAAAACCCGACTATTTCGGGAGCGACTGCGCGGTGGAGGATGTCCAGCTCCATGATGATGGCGTTGAGCTTCGCATCCTCCAGCTCAAGACGGATTTCCTGCGGAAGCGTGCTGAGAATGCAATGGTCGTACGAAGGCTAGGTAACACACCTTCATCGCCATCATCACTTTGGTGGGCTTATGGAACACTTTCTTCACGGTTCCATAATTGCCCTTTCCCAATTCCTCGTCCAACTGCAGCTCAGCCATGTTGATAGAGAAGGACGCGCCGCCGACAAAATCGACGCCTTTCTCGTGCAGTACGGCGTTGTTGAAGACGAGGCGTCCCGTGGGGTCGCTGCGAGTCCGTGAGGAAAGCGGCGGACGCAAAGAGCAAGGAGGGACGTACACAATTTTGCCAAAGTTGGCGAACGGCGTCGAGAATGAACTCGAAGGGCCGTGCCGCGGAGGCTGTTCGGACTCCTGGTTGGGACGACCACCACCAAGTCCTGCGTTCTGGAGGCCCATGTCCATTCCGCTTAGCTTGGGAAGCCCGGCTTTGCCCATGCGGCGGGCGGCGAGTCCGCCCATAGCTAGCGAACCGGGACGCCCCCCGGGGGCGGGTGCTGATGCGGGAGCACGAAGGGGAGGTGGGGGCATAGCCCTTTCGGAGATGCCGGCCTTCTTGAGATCATCTGTAGCGGCGTCGACGGAGACATTGTTATTGGGGGTGCGACTAGCGAACTGGTGTGCGGGGAGGGCGCGACGTCGGACAACAATGGGGAGGCGCCGACGGGAACGATGAATAGTCGATAAGAGAGCAGAAGGAGAGTGGGCTCACGGCAGCCATCTTGGCTTGGAGAGAAGGGGGTATGGGAGTGGACCCAACGAGCCTGCGGTTGTTGAGAAGGCCGGCGACGGACCTGCCCGCAGTAGCTGGTGCAGGGCGGGTGATGGGAACGGGGGGAGGGCGGGCGACGGCGCCATCCTGGGGCGGAGGGGTGGACATGTCAGGGAAGGAGGGCGGGGCAGCGGGAGGGGAGAACACGGGCGGAGGAGGGGACGGAGGAAAGGAGATATAAGTAAGGGTGCAAGTAGGATCTGATCAATTCAAATTTGCAGCGAGCTCGGGTTCATTATACGATGACATCACACTAGCAGGAGAGGGTGTGATCCCCAGCACGAGATAACAACCGGAGTCTTACCGCCCCTTCCGGCAGGTGCTTACCACGCCCGCCAGCGCACCCGGGCGCCCGAGGACAACGCTCCGGACGCGTGCGCCAGCCCTCGTCCTCGTCCGTCCCGTCGCCTCAGTGTTTGCCCTCCCGCGCCTCGCGCCATCTGCCCACCCTGTATTCTCCCGTCCAGCTCGGTACGTTGTGCGACTCGCACCCTGTTCCGCTTCTGACTCCCGCGCAGCGGTCGTCCCCCTCCTTCTCATTCTCGCCAGCGTCGCTTACCTTCAGGCGAAGAACATCTTCGGATCAGGCAGGCGGAAGAGCAAGCACATGAGCATCAACGTGAAATGGGGCAGGGAGAAGTGCGTTGCGTTGCCACTCTGTTGCTCCCGTCCGCAGCGTACTAACGGCTCATCCACCATGCGGGCTCTCTCCGTCGTCCATCTGGCGCGAACACACGCGTTGGCCGCGCTCGCAGACTCCGCTTTACCCTGCCTCCACCGACCTCAAAATTGGGCGAGCTGCGAGATGAGATCGCGGCGTACACGCAGCTGCCGCGAGACTCGTTCAAGCTTATCCACGCCGGGGCGGTGATGAAGGACGACAACGCACCGGGTGAGTACACGCCCGATGCTGTCCTGGTCTGCTGCGGGGCGACGTGAGCCTCTTTTTGCGGACGCGCCGGGGGCGATCGATGCACGTGTCCCGAGTGGATTCATCTCCGCGCACGCACGCGTCGCCGCCTCGGGACGCAGACCGGTGGGGACGAGAGCAGATGCCGTCACTGCCGACCTCTTTCCCCCGTCTGCCGCGTCCTGTGACCTTCGCGCGCTGACGTCACTGGCTTCATCCATGACAGTGTCCGCCTACTCCCTCAAGCCGGGCAGCACCATCGCCCTCGTTGGCGGCGGCGACCCCATCAAGCCCCCCTCGTCCAGGGCGTCCCTCCAGGAGAAGCCGCCTCGCACGGAAGACACCATCCTCTCCCAGATCCGGTCCGAGCTCGACAAAGTCCGCGCAACCCTCCAGCCCGACGTCGACTCCTTCCTCGCCGCTCTCGCCCCCACCGCCTCTGCCGCCCACGTCGGCCCCGGGCCCACACCAACTGCCCCTCCTCCTCGGCCGGCCTCCGCTGCGGCCTCCACCGCTCGCCCTCCAGCAGACCTCGCCCACGAGCACGTTCGTCTCGGCGAGCTCCTCCTCCAAAGCCTTCTCCGGCTCGACGCCATCACCGCCGAGGGCGAGTGGGAAACCGCTCGCAAGGAACGCAAAGGCGCGGTCAAGGAGGTCCAGTCGCTGCTCGACCGGTTAGACAGTGGATGGCGCGCGCGGGCGAGGACTTAGATCGATACCGGCCGTCGCCCGCTTTCGATTAGACTGTATTTTGCCTTGCTGACCGTGGAGCAGAGTGGAGAATTGGATGCCCGCGCGCCTCGATGGTCGTCGATGCTGTGTAGTGCTCTTATCACCGACTATCACGTTCAGCTCTTGCGCAGGATCACACCCCCGTCGTCAGCTTCCATCGCCTCATCACGCTAGTCTACGCTTCCTCGGTCCGCGACATTCTCCGCCCCACATGACGTGGTGGCGCAGAGGCGGTGGCCACACTCAACGTTCAACGCTTCGCAAACGTGCCCCGCAGCACTACGTCTGCCACCCTCGTTCGCGGGGCTGTACGGTCCTCCTCCGCGCGAAGAGGCATAAATGTCGCCCCGTCGTGCTTCGCGTACCGCCTGGTTTCACCGGAGGTCCCCGCGTGCACCGGGGCTGCCCTGTCCGGGGAAGCCCTGCGAGCGAAGCGATGTCGAATGTTGGACACTGTACCATCTCGACAAGTTCTCGCGCTCCGTCGCGACTGCTCCCAATTTCGCGTGAACCGTGTAACCACGCCGGGCCTCCCCCGGGCCGGCGCGGAATTGTGGCAAGCCGTCTCGGCGGCTCCACAGAATGCGCTCGCTTGTGCGATCGACGCTTGTTTAAAGTGCTTCGTCCGTCGCCGCGCCCCAGTCGGCGACCAGTGCGGACTGCCTTCGGTCAGGTTCCCCCCTCGGACGTCATGGCCAGGGACGGAACCAACTCGTCTTGACACTCGTCTCGACGAACAGGGGACTTGGCGGCGTGCCCACGTCAGGCGCGGGCTTTGTGCGCGCGAGAAGTAGCAGCAACAAATGTATTCCGGCCGTGACACCGGTGCATCATACACAGCGGTGTCTGGCCCGCCGTAATCCTTTAAACTCGTGTCTAACTAGACCCTTCGGCTATAACGTTCCGTCTGTCCTTCTTAAAGGAGAGCGGCTCCGCGCGACCCTCTACTCGTAGTTCCAGGTGACCTGGATGCGGCCGACGTCGAGGCTCGCGAGCTGCTGGAACGCGGAGGGCGAGAGGTCGATGCTGCCCGAGGCGCAGCCGGGGCAGAGGTCGACGACGGTCGCGTCGACGAACTTGCCCTGGTCTGCGGAGGCGGAGTCAGCCCGGAACGGGAACAGAGGAGAAAAACGACGTACAGTGCACGCCGATGTGGCGGAAGCAGTTGGCCCCGCCGGCGTACTGGTCGGCGCTGAGCGCGACGACGAGGTCGCTGTTCTGGCTGGGGGCGCCGCAGGCACCGAAGCCGCCGTTGGGGGTGTACCAGGTGGCTGGAGGAGAGGAGGGCATGAGCTCGGTCTCGGAGGGGTACGGTGGGATGGAGAGGGCGGCCCACCGTCACCGGAGAAGGCCTGGACCGTGCCGGCGAGGGCGGCGGCGACGAGGGTGGCGACGAAGGTCTTGGAGAACATGTTGAGTAGAAGTGAAAGGGTGAGGTGGTCTTCGAATGAAGAGGAGGGTGTTGGAGTGCTGGAAGGCTGAGAGAGGCTGGTAGGATGAGATCCTGCTGTTATGGTGCGTCTTGGACCAGTCTTTATACCCGCGGAACGGCGCTGCGTTGCACATGTTGAAATCATCCTCGACTGCCAGGAGGCTCTCGCTGACATAGGAGGCCAGGCTGGACAAAGGGCGGTCGCAGCTGAAGACCAATACTCGTTCCGGGAGTGCTAGCCTGCCCGAGACCCGGTCCAACGGCGCCCATCCTGCGTCCGCGAGCGGAGCGCAGACCGCAGAAGTGGGATTACATCCTTCCAGAGGTGTCGTTGTCCATCTCTGCCTCCGGCGTATTTGCCAATATCGACTCGACGATGTTTAAGAAAGGAGAAGTTGCCCTCCTATAAACGCGAGTTCGAGCATTTGCCAAAGATGCGCCTTGGTTATGACCACCCAAGGCGAGAGCAGTCAGACTGCAGCGCGGTTATACGCCTGCTAGCAACAGCAAACCTGTAAAGGCGATGAGTAAATCAAATTGCCGCAGGTGTTGATTCTGGATTTTCCGGACTCACCACGATTTGCACCGAGGCGCACGTGCGCCGTGCTAACCCACGACTGGTTAGATGGTACGACAGGTTACAGAAGTAACGCTCTCGCTACATAATGCACGCGAGCACCCAGAGCGTCTTGTTGCCGCCGCGCGGCGCGGTGAGGCAAACGCGCAACGCTGAGTTGCTGGCTGAATGCCCGAGGGCCCTGCTCGGCTCTCGCGCACATGCATGTGCATAACACAGTAAGCACCGCGTCCACATGTCCCTACGGCGGGGCGCCGCCGTCCACGCTGTGGCAGGTTGTGCGAGTGGTTGGAAATCCTCCTGGCGAGCTTCCGCGATGTTTTACGGCACCTTTGCGACCCAGCATGCGGACAGACCACAGCCAGTGTCCAATTAATGCATGATCATCTTTGTCTGAGTTCTGCGTGCCATGTCAGAGCCTGTCTCGGCGTGGAACAGACCCACCTAGTACCCGGGCGTAAGATGTGGTTGGCGGTAGTGACGTAGCGCCACGAGAAGGCCGTGCGAGCGGACCGCCGTGGCCGCTGCCGCCAGCGCACAGACGCGGACCGAGGCTACTGAACTGCTCCCAGTGCTTCTAGCAACCCGTGTGCGCTCCGGTCGTCCGAACGTGCAGCGGTCCTGTTGAAATTGTGCGGTGTGGCCGAGGCGATCGAAAACGCCAGCTGCTGCTCTTCGCTGCAAGCACCTTGAACGAAACCTCATGATCAGAAAAGAAGTGGTCCTTGGGAAGGTGCAAATAGGCGAGGACTGGAATCATGCCCTTGGACTTGAGGTCGTCGTTCGATGAAAAGAGGAGTTGATGATCTGGCAGTGCCACCAGATTGGGCGGTCGGGACTCGGGGACTCGGCGCTTCGGAACCGGACGACCGGATGCACTGCTTTCAGATGGATTCGGCTTTGTAGTTTGCGCTCAGGGTATAGAATTCACACTGCGGAAAGCGCACACAAGTTGATGATGCTGATGAACTCGTCCGAAATACCGGAAGAGGTCTATTAAGAACCGAAACTCCACTTGGTCTGAATACATCTACTGAGACTGTAGTACAAGACGTCTAATCGCAGAATAAAGAGACGGTAGATGTGGAATTATTATTACGTCGCGACAGCGCCGCCACGACCTCAGTTGAAGTCCCACTCGACCTGGATGCGGCCCCTGTCGAGGCTCGCGAGCCGCTGGAACGCGCTCGGCGTGAGGTCGATGCCGCCGTTGCCGCAGCCGGGGCAGAGGTCCTGGACGGTGGCGGTGACGCTAGCACCCTGGACTGCGACGGAAGTCGGATTGAGTAAAGCACTCGGCGGGAGGACGGCTACAGGGGACGTTAAGCTCACAGTGGGCGGTGATCGTGCGACCGCAGTTGGCACCACCCGCGTACTGGGTCGGGTTGAGGGCAACGGCGAAGTCGGTGTTCTGGATGGGGTGGCCGCAGGCACCGGTACCGCCATTGGGCTCGTAGAATGTGGCTGGAGGAAGTCTAGGTCAGCAAGACGGGCGAGGAGGGCACTGTGTGGGGATCACCGTCGCCGTTGAAAGCCTGGACGGCGCCGACCATGAGAGTAGCGACGATAGCCGTGTAGAGGGTCTTGAAGGACATGGCGATGTAGAGGTGGGGGGCTGAAGGGAGAAGATGAGGTGGGTGTGTTGGAAAAGCGAAGAGTAGGTGTGGGATCCTGCTGTTGCTCTGTGATGCTGGGAGTCTTTTATGCACTTTCGTCAGCGCCATTTGGAGGAGGCCAAGAGGGCTGTAGCGCGCCGTCAGTGCGATGTATCGTCCGATCGGTACAGGAAGCGGTCGATTTGCCGCCAGAGGCCGTAAGAATCAGCGAGCGGTAACCACCTTGGACAGGAGGAGTAAGTTTGGTCTCGCAGTTGGAAATTAGCTCTAATTCGCACGGGCGTAGTAGCTGTATGCGGAGACGTTCTTGCAGCACGGAGACAGTCAGAGGACACGAAGAAAGATTTCGGACACCGAAATCGCTTCATTCATCCGTGAGCATACCCACTCCCTGTGCGTGAATAAGTCAAACTGTCAACACACTGTCTCGTGGGGTGAGTACCCACGATCCGGTCAGCCACATATACTCGATGGAAAAATCCTTGTTCTGTTGTTCGAGAGGCTGGTTTGCTTCCTGTAAGCTACAGCGTTTGGCGACGGCGGGTAGAGAAACAGCGCCGGACGCGATGGTCAGCGAGAGTGACGGCGCAGGAATCCGTGGAAAGCCTACGAATTCCGACCAAAGTCGGCACCCCAGCCGCCGTGCTCTACGAGAGACGCGAGAAGGGAACGTAGGGCTTCTCGGTCGGAGTGGAGCTAGCACTAGTAGCGCTACTAGTGCGAGCGAGCGCTCAACGAGCGAAATCCTGAAACTCGTCAGGGTCCCGTAGTGGATTCAGGAAGGTGGAAAACACCCGAGATGTGGCAGATACTTATCAAATAAGAGCATAGCCGTTGTGTGACAACCACATCGAACACCTTGACTGTAGTTGTCGATCTGATCAAGTGCATGACGTTGAGTACGAGAATAAGCGCCGTAACCGTGTTTCATTTTTGAAACTCCGACACGCAATCTACGCGCCCATGCCAGCAACTGTTCTCCTCTTTACGATCACAGCCGACGTAGTTCATGCGGGGAATTGCGTGCTCAGAACCTACACATGCAGCCGCGGCGCTCGATGTTAGTGATGGTGATGGTGATCTTATCTTTCTGCTTGTGGGTCATATGCCCAAGTGATTTGCAGGTTTTCGCGAGAAGAATCCTTGGTATACCCTTCCGCTGTTCCGCTCGTCATCTGCCTGCTAACTTTCTCCTTACAGTGCAAGTACCCGCATTCTAGTGCTTGCATCACATGAGACCCAAGTCTAGACATACGTTCCGGTAGAACTTCCCCTGGAGGTGGCTCCCGTTCTTGTTACAGATCTCTGATGCTCTGACGCACGAGGCTCTCAAAGGTGACTCGGAAGCCGTCCTCTGAATGAGCAGTGGTGTGCTACCACTTCGGTGCATCGTCGCCCGTAAAAGCTCCGCTAGTGCGTCATTTGTTTCTCAATCTCAATTGCCAAGATCGCGGGACCGCGGTGGACGATGGCAAGTGACACACGTCTGCGGATCAACGCTTCGTTCGGGCAATTATGCCTCGTTCACAACGCTTCTCTTTCCCCCACGGCAAGATCCAATGATAGGGATTGTCATTCACTGTGACGGACCGCTAGCAACCGTATTAACGCTCCGTGGTTCTCGACCGTCATTGCGACACTTGGCGAGGAAAACACTTGATACTCGCAATCATGCGACGTACGGATAGGCACGAACGGTAGGCTCGCACTGCGCGGTATAAAGAGCTGACTTGCGGCTCGCTGTGGGTCAGCATTGTGCCACTTCGCAAGCATGCTCTCAATTCTTTGCGCTCTTGCACTCACGGCTCTCTCCGCCACCTCTGTGCAGGCGCACGGCTACGTCCAAGACGTCGCCGTGGGGTCCACTCACTACACTGGCTACCTGCCGTACTCTGACCCATACACAAGTCCCACTCCCCAGAGGATCATTCGCCCCATCCCCGGAAATGGTGAGCGATCTCCCAATCTTTGCTCGGCCTCGTAGCATGCGCTGAGATGCTTCGTCGCAGGCCCGGTTACCGATGTTTCACTGATCGAGTAGGTTCTCTGTGAAGTCGCATTTGACATGGATTGAGAGTTTTCTTCTTCAGCATCCAGTGCAATGGTTACACCGATGGCGGCGCGCCTGGCTCGTCCCCGGCTCCAATCTATGCCACCGTAGCGGCGGGATCCCAGATGGCTCTCAATTGGACGACTTGGCCAGATTCGTGAGATACACCTCCTCGCATCGCTTTTCGCATTTACTGACAACGACGATGTGTGACAGGCATAAGGGCCCTATTATCACATACATGGCCCGCGCGCCGAGCGACGTCACGCAGTGGAAGCCCGGCACTTCGTACGTGATCCTCCTCTGTCGCACGCTCATGCACTATCCTCACTAAGAACGCTTGCAGCGCCGTGTGGTTCAAGGTGGCTGAGGCCGGCAAGACGGCAAGCGGGCTCTGGGCGGCGACCGACCTGCTCACGGCCTCGAAGTCGATTTACACATTCACGATTCCGCCGAAGCTCCAGGCGGGGCAGTACCTGATCCGGCACGAGATGTGAGCCTGCGCCTCGCCATCCCCGTCCGGCAGAGAGCAGAGCGCTGATGAGGGCGTCGGCGACACGCTCGCGCCTTCTAGCATCGCGCTCCACGCGGCGTACACGTACCCGGGCGCGCAGTTCTACCCGTCGTGCATTCAAGTGAAGGTCACTGGTTCGGGCACGGCGCTGCCGACGAGCGGACTGGTGTCCTTCCCGGGCGCGTACACCGCGACGACGTAAGTGTCTGCATTGCACAAGGGAGAGCTCGCGCTTACTGGCATCCGACAGTCCTGGAATTGCGTACGACGTCTACTCGAACACGAGTGCATACCCGATCCCTGGTCCGGCTGTGTGAGTTCTTTCGTACCTATCCACGGCTGTCTGGCTGGTTTGCTTACGGGAGTTGGAACGGTAGCTGGACTGGTGGAAATTAGGTCGGAAACTCACATCGAGTGCGCAGCGGTGAATCGGTAACATTGAATTCGGATTCGAGTACGGTGCGATGAAAGGCTCCGGTCGGTCGGAATGTGTATGAGTGAATTTGCTATATGATATATGACATTCGTATTCGGCAGTTCCACAGTCGTGGGCTCGGGGGAGAGAGGCCGAGCGCTGAGTTGGGGGCGGATGCTCGACTCCATCCGCAGACTCTCATCGGTCTGGTATGAAATCCGCCCTGTCCTGCACCACGGATGTGTTCTCCGCCGTTCCCGAGCGCGGAGGGTGGAATAAGTATGCGGTCGGCGAGCCTCAAACAGACGCGCCTAACACCACAATGCCACGTGAGCTTACACGCACGGACCTTTCCTGCCTGCCGCATGTACGTAGCCTAAGGCGCCTGGATCGTACATGTGTACACTCATACTACCTCGTCACTGCTTTCCAACATGGCCACTCCCATCACCCCAAGTCTGGTCCGTCATCTTATTCACGCTCCACGCCTCCCACAGTGGGAGGCCGCCCCAATTGCTGTCGGGAATGATCGAGAAAAGCTTTTCTCTGCCTTGAAAGAGTTACAGCCCCCGCCGAAAACTGAGAAGTGGGATCGCTCGCGGCTCACCGAATTCTCCACAAAACCGTGGAGTATAATTGCCACAGTCAGATTGTTTCTCACGGCTGCACGGTGTCGGTGTTGGCTGATCTTCGACCTCCAGGTAGCACAGCGACGACCTTTTCCCTGAACAGGTCCACCTCTTCGTGAGGACTTGGGTGACGAAATTGCGCAAGGCGCCGCCCAACCGACTTCCATTCGATGCCGAGGACGCGCTCAACGCGCTGGTCGCAAGGGCCGTGTACCTCCGACGCTCGGGCTGGACGATGGTCCAAGAAGAGGCCAGCTGGTGGGCTGTTTTCCAGGACCTCAACATGGAAGACTCGTGCTTCGTCACCGACCGCGATTATATGGTGCAGGAGCTTGTCAATGCAGGCTGCGTTTTTGCGCAACTACAGCTCTCCCAACCGCCAAACGGCGCGCACATGGAAGTCGGTCTCTTCTCCGCCAACAGGGTCGGCGAGCGGGGCGGCTGTCAACGGGCAAGTTGGGTGCGAGGGCGGGGCTCCATAAGGACTACCGCACGCGGAAAGTCATCATTAGCTTCTCAGTCCTTGTGCATTCGTGCCTTTTTCCCAGTGCGCTGTCCAGAGCTGATCACGTTTGCACCTTGCCAGCCTGTGTGACCAGTGCCGCCGCAAGGGCTCATCCGACCGCTGCGCCACCACTAGTTCAGGGTACAAGTGCATTGTTTGCCGCAACGAGGTGGACTGCGCGCTGTACGGCTTTCGCAATGA
Organism: Epithele typhae; assembly: GCF_022376455.1. NCBI lineage: Eukaryota > Fungi > Basidiomycota > Agaricomycetes > Polyporales > Epitheliaceae > Epithele > Epithele typhae. Next base: position 418,914 of record NW_025954196.1, on the reverse strand, counting down.
GGGCTCTGTTTCTCGTATGTCTTCCAGTGCCTTTTCTGCTTCTCTCTCGTGCTGAACTCTTGCCCCCCAGTGGCTTCGTGTGGCCTGCTTGCGGTCTTCAGCGGCACCGCCTTCGAGCTCGTTAAGGGCCCCCCCTGGCTGTCGTGCCCTCGGCGAGGGCTTTGTGGATTACATCCTCGAACGGAGCACTACGGCAGACTTTACGCTCCGCGATGGTGCAGGGTTCTCCCGCCCCGCGGGCGTCGAGACTGAGCCGCTCCAGTTCACGTACGACCGCGTTCAGGCGCGTGCTTTCGTACAGTCAACCATGGATTCCGACGCCGATATGAAGGACCTGCTTGTGGACATCCAGACCTTGTGGGCCCGTCGCACCACACGCAGACGCCCTCCAAGCGTCCCCGCCGGGACCACGAAGATCGCACTGGGGCCGCAAAGCACCACCATCTTCGATCGATCGCGCAGTTGGATGAGGCGCGATATGGCTTGTTGGCTGCATGTGCCAACTTGCGTCTGGCTCATGCCCGTGCTCAAGGGGATGTGAATGCGTTCAAGGATCTGAAGGTCCCGATGGGCTTCCGCGATGTCGACGATTTGTTCCGCTACGCCTCCGACTACGAGAAACTCGCGCGCTCGCTCCGTTTGTAGGAGAAGGCAGACAAGAATAAAGCAATGGCGGCGACAAGTAGGAGGGGGACGGCCATAAGTAGGTGGCTAAGCGAACGGAATATTTTGCGGGTCCGTATCATCAGTCTACCATCCATCCAAAGTTTCTCGTGCCCACCCACCACACCCTTTTCGTTTGCGTAGCTGTTGTTCTAACATAGCTATCTATTCAAGTGTTCTCGCACGTGGGCTATCGCCGGGCATCCATCTTGCTGTCCAGTCCTTCACGCCCAGCGACGAGGCTGGACCAGTGACACCTACATCTTTCAGTATTTTTCGAAGACGCGCGCGCCTCGGCGTGCTCCCCCCTTCCTCCCTCGCCGGCAGGGCGATACTTCGTCATCGCGCTCTCCTGCAGTCCGATCCGCACCTCCGTGGATCCGGCCATCGCGCGCCTGGGGACGCCGCGTTGGTCCACTTGACCCGCTCGCTCACCTCCGCGACCATCACGCCCATGAGCTTTGTCAGGCGTGAGGGCACCGGCACTCCGCCGTCTTCTCAACGCCCAATCGTTGATGCCGACGGGACGGAGGCCGAGCCCGCCGACCGCAGCTTGCTACACAACGCGCGCGCGAGTGCACTTCATATTTGCTTCGTTCCACCGCGCGCCATCGCGCCCCTCTAATCCAATCGCCCGGCCCGCTCCTTCTACACGCCGTAAACCGCCTTCGCGTTCGCCTCGCCCTCGCGGAGGACGCGGAGCGCGTTGTAGGGCGGCTCGCCCCGCGTCCACGCGTGCTCGTTCGCGACGTCCGCGACGAACTGCGCCGTCCACGGGATCATCGCCGAGTGCGAGAGCGGGAGGCGGCCCTTGAGCGTCGGCAGCGACGGGTAGAGCGTCGCGGGCACCATGAACGGCGCGTCGGTCTCGAGCAGAATCCGGAGCGCCGCGTCGGTCCGCAGGGACGCTGCGGCGAGGCGCCGGACGACCTCAGCCGTGTTCAGGTTCGATGCATACGTGATCACGCCTGCGCACGGGAGGGTTAGCGGAGCGCGGACGAGCGGGGCGAGAGACTGACCTGTGATGCCGATGTAGAGGTTAGGGAAGTGCGCGAGCATGCGCTCGGCCCACTTGGGAGAGTCGGTGTAGCAGTGTATGTGGACCTGCGGCGGCACGGGGTTCACTGAGCTGCGGCAGCGTGCGAAGAGCATAGAGCTGGCACCTTGTGGTCTGTTGGGACGTGCTCCTTGAGAATGCGCTCAGTGTCCTCTTCGGCCTCGCGGGTGTGGATCGTGAGCGGCTTCCCGAGCCGGACGGCGTGCTTCAGCTGGCGGATGAAGACCTCTTGCTGGAGATCGCGTGGGGAGTTGTCGTAGTGGTAATCGAGCCCCATTTCGCCCCAGCCGACACAGCGCGGATGGGCCATCGCCTCTAGACTTTCGAAGAGTGCCGGTGGGGTGAGCGAACTTGCGCGAACTTGAAGCGGCATGTGGAGACGGTACCCACATCGCGCGTTCCACATCGTCGGTGTAGTTCTTGGCTTCATGTCTGCACGCGCACGAAGGAGCTCTCAGGAAGGGGAAGACGATGACCTGATGCTTCAACTCACGGGTGAACACCTGCAGTAGACGTAGAGGCGCATCAGTGCCCCGGCCAACCTCGCGCGCCCCCCAGAGACGACTGAAAGACGCACCCATAACGAACCAATACTCGACCCCGCCCCACTTGTCGCGACGGTCCGCCTCCTCGAGCGCGGAGTCCGCGAGCTCGCGCCAGAGCCCGTTCTCTGCCGGGTCGCACCAGACGTCGACGATCGCTCGCACCGCGGCGGGAGGGTAGAGCGCGCGGACGAAGTCGAAGATGGTCTCGTGCGCGCCCGCGGCCACTTGGAGCGGTACGCGGTGTAGGTGGAGACGAGGTGGGTGTGGGTGTCGACGATCGGCGCGAGGGTCGGTGTTGGTCGCGCGGGGTGCGGGGGCAGGACGAGGTGCGACTCGGGCGGCGCGGAGGATTTCTTCTTGCCCATCTTGGGGGAATGGATGGTGTGGTGGTGGTGGTGGTGGCGCGAAGAGAGAGGATGTGGGTAGGGAGGTAGGGAGACGGCTGAGGGTGCTGGAGGATAAGTAGTGGACGGTGCTGCAGCTCGAGCGATGGGTGGTACCGGGCCGGGGGCGCCGCATGAGTCCCTGGCCAGGTACATTGAAGTTCGGGGCCGTCAAGGCTCGAAATGATAACAGTGAGTGTCAATGGCAGTGCAGGGCGATGCTAAAAAAAGGTGCACAGGGACCGCAGATTATGCGCTGACTGGGGGATGTGTGGCTCGCGACGAGACCGCTATGTCGTGGCAAAAGGCAAGAGGTTCAATGCCGGCATGTGCGCAACTCTTGCGCGGGCGCCGATTCAAAGCTGATTCGCAGGAAGGAACACAGTAACATCATATTATTAGATCCAAAACACGAGAGATTAAAATTACTGCTACAGGTAAAACGTCGTGTGCATAATGTGTTTCAATGTAGTACAACTGAAGCAGAGCCAGACGAAGACAGAGCTCAGCGATGAGGCCCAGAGATGGGCCAGAAGACTGCAGCCACGCCGGTAACGAGGCAGATGCCCATGCACACCGACGCGAAGATGCCTCCGCTGAGCGCAAGCCTTGACCAAGCGAAGCAGAGCACACCCACGAGCGCGAAGAAGAAGCCCATGATCGACAGCCACATGCAGAGCGAGTGGCAGTGGTCGAGCAAGTGCGTTGGCGGCTGCCCGCGGCGGAACGGGCCCACCTGCTCTAGGTGCGGGTTCGCCGACCAGATCGGCGGGTCGGTCTGCCCGGTCGCAGAGCGCGAGGGGCCGGTGCTGCTCGAGGGTGTGATGGCGCTGCTCTCGAGGCCTGACTCGACCTTGCGCTCTTCGCGCTTTGCGGTGGCGAGCTTGTAGCGAATGAGAAAGAAGGCGGCAAGGAAGGCGAGGATGGCGGCGAAGACGTGGACGACGAGGGCGCCAGTCAGAACCACATTCGCAAGTTGACTAGGCCATGAGTCATTCCCGGGTTCATCTGGGACGGTTGTGCCTAGGAGTTGAGATTCCATCGCTGCAAAGAATGTCGTCTATGATGACGAGTCAATGCATATATTCGCCCGGACCGGCATTCAAGGACTCAACGATCAAACTGATGAGCTGCAGGCGGTCCATCCAGGATGCCACGAGCCCATTCATGGCCTTCTGACGTGCTTTCTCATCCGTCTCGTCTTGATCCATCTGCGTCCCTATTTCGAGGCACAGTGTAGTTAGCCTACGAGGTTTTGGGATGCATGTGCATAGTGGACAAACATTTGCGTGGAGGAGAAGCGCCGTTATCCTGCGGTGGAGGAAGGGGGACGTAAATGGGCGGATGGTCTCGCTGAGGAGACGCAGCGATGTTGCTGAAACCGATGCCTTTGCCAAGAAGTCGGGTCGGTGAACGAGAGTTGGGGAGAGACGATGGCTCTTCGGTCATTGGGTATGCTTCGGGAGTCACTATGCGGGCTAAAGGGAGGTGAACGAGTGCGAGAGCATGGGGGATGGGGAGTGAGTACGCACGTATATTGGTGGACATGGGGGGCAAGAAGTTGGATGGAGCTCGGGGGCCAGGCAACAACTCCTTGGTGCGCTAAATACTTGGAGACGTGCTGCGCTCCAAGCACGCGAGCGATGGGCTTTCCCGAGAAGTGTCGGACCGAGGCTCGGAAGGAGAGCATCGTGACCAGAGCTCGACGAACTGGAGAGCGCATGATGTTGCAGTGACGCTGCGCGAACCGCTTGGAGAGGTGGGGCACCTTCTTGTGGGGCAGCTTTATGCGCCGCGCGCTCTGATGTGGTTGTGGCAATCACTTCCAGGCAAGAACTGTCAGGATCCTGTGAGTCCCTCAAGGGCGGCTCGCCGGCAGTGTGGAGTGTTGTATCCGTTTCCCCCACCACCGGAATCGGACTGCGGCCTACTTTGACCCGCCGCCCCGCCACTCTCACGCCCGCCAAAGCTAGGTGCTGTGAAAGGCTGAAATGGCAAGCAGTGAGAGTGGCCGACGTCCGTCGGTGGTCGGGCAACGGGCTGTGTGAGCCGCAAATGCATGGGACGAGAGAAAGACACGTTAACGGTGGGAAAGTCTGATCTCGGCGATAGTCCGCTTTGCCAGTGCCACACTCGCGCGCACCCATCCTGTCACCAGCGGCTTCTTTGTGCTCGTACTCGTGCGCGTGGTGAAGGGAGCGAGGTCGAGTTTACGACGGTGGTGATCAAGAGCAAAGCGAACGAATATTGCGGGGAGGACCGGAAGGCGCGCGCGGACGCTAGTCGCGCGCCCACCCGGCCTGCAGATCCAGAATGACAGGCACTGTCGCACTCTCACTGCACGGCGTGTATACCAACCGCCGCCTGGCCACGTCGCTTGTTCCCATCTCTTCATCGCTCTCTTAAAACCGCCATCGTCCTCACTGCGCTCGCACGCCCACCCTGGACTCCCCCGCCTCTCCACCACCGTCCGACCCTTACCAGCCTCTCGAGCCAATGGAAATCTCGTGAGTCATTCGCCCTCTCGCGTCCCCCACTGCCTGAGTGTATGCGCCCAGTTCGATCCTCCAGGGTGGCTACCAGCACCCGCTGTCGCGCTCCTGGCAGGGACAGCGTACGCTCACCAAGAATATGTTCATGTACCCCATCTTCATCACCGACGAGCCGGACGCACGCGTCGAGATCTCCAGTCTCCCCGGCCAGTGCAGGTGGGGCGTCAATCGCCTCCAGGAGTTCCTCGCCCCCCTCGTCGAGAAGGGCCTCCGCAGCGTCATCCTCTTCGGCGTGCCCCTCCACTGCCACAAGGTGTGTGTCCGTCTCCCGTCTCGCGCCCCCCGCCCGCTCACGCGCGCTCGCGCAGGACGAGCGCGGCGGCCCCGCGGACGACCCGAACGGGCCCGTCATCGCCTCGATCAAGCTCCTCCGCACGCTCTTCCCGGACATGTACATCGCGTGCGACGTCTGCCTGTGCGAGTACTCGTCGCACGGCCACTGCGGCCTCTTCGCGTCCGACGGCTCGCTCGACCAGGGCCCGTCCGCGGCGCGCATCGCCGAGGTCGCGCTCGCGTACGCCCGCGCGGGCGCGCACTGCGTCGCGCCCTCGGACATGATGGACGGCCGCATCAAGGCGATCAAGCGCGCCCTCATCGACGGCGGCTTCGGGAACCGCTGCACGCTCATGAGCTACTCGGCAAAGTTCGCGAGCTCGCTCTACGGCCCGTTCCGCGAGGCCGCCGGCAGCGCCCCGTCGTTCGGGGATCGCAAGTGCTACCAGCTCCCGCCGACGGCGAAGGGCCTCGCGCGGCGCGCAATTGTGAGTGTTGGTTGTTGCGCTGCGGGAGTTGTCGGCTGACGTGGGTCTCGCGCAGACGCGTGACGTGAACGAGGGGGCGGACATTATCATGGTCAAGCCTGCGATGCCCTACCTCGATATCATCCAGGACGCGAAGGAGCTCGCCCGCGACCACCCCCTTGCGTGCTACCAGGTCAGCGGCGAATACGCCATGATTGTTGCTGGAGCGCGGGCGGGTGTGTACGATCTGAAGACGATGGCGTTTGAGACTGTTGAGAGTTTCGTACGCGCAGGTATGTTGCTATGGTTGGGACCTCTGAACACTTCGGCTCACTAGCCGTATGCAGGGTGCACACTCATTCTGACGTACTTCACGCCGGACTTCCTCGACTGGTTGGAGCAGTGAACGTTGAAGGGAGTGTAAATCAAGAGTACATTAGGGCGTAACAAGGATGTAATAGTATAGAGCACGCGGTGCATCATTCCCTTGCAAATTCTAGCACCACGCGCAAGAGAGCTGGATACTTAAATGGTCCTTAAGCCTTGTTTATCGTATGGACACGTGTCGTCGGCCAATCTTGCAGGTGCAGGAGAGTTGGATGCGGCATTGAAATGGACGTTATTGCATTCAAAAAGCAAGCAACGTGTCTGGGGTGACGCGGTGAGGAGGGAGAGGGGGCTTGGTGCATGCGGCGCTCAGGCATTCGAAGGCGTCCGCAAAGCGACGTATGCTCTTGAGGTGTTTGACAAGGGACGCAAGATCGCCTAACAGGGTCGCCAATGTGCGGCCATGTCAAATTCCAGTGTCATCTAAAAGACCACACGGGGTGTGAGCAGGACAGGCGAAGAGGAAGTGCGCGACATCTTCAGAGAATCCTGCATATACCCACTACATTGTTTGTGTGCACAATTTGTGCACAGTTATGACCTATCTCTTTCTAAACAGCATGATGTACACTCGCAAGCAGCATTATTTGTTCGACAGGGTCGAGTTTACATCGCGTCATGTCAACTTCATGAAAAATATCAGAGAGGTGGAGACGATGCAGAAGACCACTCACGATGGTCAAAAATGTCCTTTTCACTGAGGGGTAGCGACAGGTATCGAGGCAGAGACGGCGTTCAAAGAGAGGGGGAGGCGGGTGATCATGAAGCACACCAGCCCAAGCACTAGCTCATTCTGTGAGACCTCTGGCTGCAATGGAACCGACTCCACTCACCGTAGCCCGTAAACTTCTCAAGCGGCGTGTGGAAGTACACGCTCGTAGTGTACATCGCGAACAGCGACGCGCCGAGGACCGCGCTCGCAAACACGACCGCGAGCGTATGCGCCGCGGACCGTGCGTGTCCGAACGACCAACGGAGTTGGTCCACAATAAGGAGGGACGAGAGCGTGAGGAGGAAGATATGGCCGGACACATCGTGGCCCTTCCGGAGGCGCGCGACACCCGTCCAGCCGTCGGAGGGGAGGTGGAGGTGCCCCGCGAAGATCGCAGGGTGGGTTCCTGGGGAGAGCGTGGTGCGCGAGACGCAGTATTCTTGCGGAACCGCGACGGCGTCGCCCGACGGGAGGTGGAGGGTGCATTCGCCGCCGGTGGAGAGGATGAGGCGGTCGAGGAAGGAGGGGCCAAAGAACCAGCTGGTGAAGGCAAGGAAGAGGGCGGTGGCCAGGACGTATTGAGCCGCGCGAGCCGCGCGGCGCGCGGGGGCGGAGGAGGTGGTGAAGAGGGCAAGGAAAGTCGCGGTCGACCAGGCCCAGAGACGTTTGGTGAAGTAAACGTTGAGTATGTTCTTCTTCGATGCGAAGCGGTGCGTCGCGGAGAGGTGATGAGGGAGTGTGGTGAGGAGTGGATTAGAGGTGTCGAGGTAGGAGTCAGTGAGCACAGAGAAGAGCGTGCCCAAGAAAACAATGGCTGCGGTGACCACGACGATGGCCTGGAGGGAACGGGGGAGAAGGGGCATGATGGGTGAGGGAAAGCCGGGTGAACCTGCCGTTGCCGTGCCGCAGAGAGCAACTTGACCGGCGCCACGCACGCGTCGCACGTACGACGGTACGTCATACATCCGCCTGCTGCGGTATGTAAGGATTTTCTGCAACACGTCTCCCGGCTTATGTAAGCTTCGTATTCACTACGGACGAAGGCGGTTACTCGTAGTGCACTGGCCATGCTCCTGCCAACTAGGCATTTGGACCAACTCCGCGGAGTTCAACGTCTGACGAATTTAGACTTCATATGCCACCTGTTCTACAAGAAGCCACCCAAAGATTTGCATGCACGAAGAGATATCTCGGCGGACAGACGAACGTTGAATCTATGTTGCTACAGTTGACCATCCTTCCCAGTACTTTACATGTCCTGGCGTATGCCCCATCGGGAGTGGTCTGGACATTCACTCGCCCTAGCCCGGGTTGCATCTCCTCCATTCTAGCACAAGTCACGCGACATTTCACGAAGAGAACTGCGGACGAGGGAGGAGTTCATTTGGTGATACGAGATATTGAGGGAATCGTGTACTCACTGCGCCGAGATATGACTCTGCTACAACACGAGCGCGTGCATTCAGGCTCAGCTTCATCTCGCTGATCTCCTTGTCCACCTCCTCCATGAACCTGGCATAGGTGTAAGTGCACACTCCTATTTCCCAGCGCCCAGTGACTAGGCAAGACCCACTGAGTGATGAAATCAACGATCTTGTGCTTCAGCATAGTATCCGTGTGGTTGTTGGTGATGAGGAAGGAAATGTCGTAGCCCTTGATGATACTTCACGTCGCATGCATGCACAAAAGAGGCAGGCATGGAAACACACCTTGACTGGTTTCCTCCGAAGCACAATAAAGCTCTCCGCTCGCTGCATCATGAACCGCGTGAACTTATGGCAAAGTATCCGCTCGATCTCGTCCGCCTGCTTGATCTTGATGCTTATCCGCACTGAGTTGACCGAGGATTCGACTAGAACGCGCTCATTCTCGTTTCGTGAGATCGTGAGAGGGTTGAGGAGGACCTCTTTCGATGCGCTGAATACAGCCTTTCAGTAGGATGATCAGCGGGTCCCGCGATGTAGACGCACCCAACCTCAACCTCTGGTTTGTTGTGCCGTTCTACAATCTGAAAAATGTAATGTCAGGCTTTTCGCGCGCAAAATGATGGCTTGAGGTACGTACTTGAGAGGAGAAGTCCTCGAGCGTGAGGGCGGCAGTCAGTGTCGACCGGACGGCGGCAAGGTAAGGGCGAAGAACGTTAGACTGCATAGGAAGATGCTCACATCAGCGTACTAAGACCCTTCAAAAATCCATATGTGCTCACCATGGCAGCGATTCAAGGGATTTGTGGGCAGCGCGAAGGGACGAGGACGAAGTGACTTCAGATCACAGTGCATCTGTCCGGCCGCGGGCGTCTCCTGGCAGCAGGTAGGCGCCGAAGCGCGAAACACGCGCCCAAATTTGTGCCGTGGGGCGCGCCTGCCTCGAGCAACTTTTCTCCAACCTCCTCCACCTCTCCCAGTCCACCATGGCCGTTGCCGTCGCTCTCTGGTACGTACGAGAGCACACTTGACGCGTAACGCACGCCTTCACATAAACGTGTCTTCTCTCGCTTTGCAGGAGTCTCGAGGTCAAGCCGGGCGTGTCTGCCTTGATTGAGCCCCCGGCGGACCTCCGCATCACGAACGTCGCGCTCGGTGATGAGGTTGCGGACACGACGGGACGTACTAGTGTGAGGCTTGTGTACCGCACTCCGGGTGCGGGGCAGGACAGCGAGGAGGAAGATGAGGACGAAGACGAGGAAGAGGAAAAGATGGAGGGCGAGAACGTCACGTCCACTATCCTCTGCTCCCTCTCGTGCGGCAGGGTGCGTGCGTGGGCTTCTCCAAAACGAATTTGTGCTGACTCATGTCTCTGGCAGATTGAGCAGGCGACTGTGAACATCGTGCTGAACGAGGACTCCGAGTATGTCGTTGAGGTCGTCGGGAAGAAGTGAGTCTCTGCGCACTGTACCTCTGACCGTGCTTGTTTAAGCCCTCGCGTCCGCCAGCACGGTTTACCTGACTGGTAATTACATCGGTACGTTCCCTTGAAGTCCCATTCGAGTTTCGCACGCGCTGACGCCAGAATGAACAGACCAGCGTTCGCCCGACCAGGATCCGTTCAGCGACGAAGAAGAGGACTTCGACCTCCAGGATGTCAGCTCGGACGTCGAGATCGACCCCGCGGAGCTTGACGGTATGAGCGACGAGGAGTACGTTTATTGCCGCTATGTATGCTATCCTGGCATTGACCGGCTCGCAGCCGTTTCGAGGAGGTTGTGGAGGACGAGCCTAAAGTGGAGCAACCGTCGAAAAAGCGTCCTCGTGAGTCGGACGTGATGGAAACGGACGGCCCTAAGGCCTCGAAGTCCGAGAAGAAGAAGAAGCAGAAGGGCACAGACGGTCAGGCTGTCGAGCCTCCGGCGGAGAAGACGACGGAGAAGAGCAAAAAGGACAAGAAGGATAAGAAGGACAAAAAGGACAAGGGAAAGGACAAGGAGGAGGGTGACGCGGGAAAGAAAGGCGACGCCAAGGTGCTGCAGGGAGGTGTGAAGATCGCGGACACCACCGTCGGGACGGGTCCTCAGGCTAAGCGCGGCAACACCGTTGGTATGCGGTACATTGGCAAGCTCGAGAACGGCAAGGAATTCGATAAGAACACGAAGGGTTCTCCTGTGAGCGCTTTGTTCATCCTGTCGTGTCATCCGGGTCAGCGTTGACAGTGATGTTCCAGTTCAAATTCCGCCTTGGTGCCGGGGAAGTTATCAAGGGTGCGTTCTCGCAATCCTATTTGGGTCCCTTTCCGGCTGCGACTGACGTCTCAATAACGTATAGGATGGGACGTTGGCATTGCCGGGATGCAGGTTGGAGGGGAGCGAATTTTGACCATTCCCGCTGCCATGGGCTACGGCAAGAAGAAGATGCCGGGCATCCCTGCCAACTCGACTCTGATCTTCGGTGCGCTGGCTAATCTCAATTGCACTGTCGGGATCACTCACGTTCACCTGTAGAGGTCAAGCTCCTCGAAATCAAGTAAGGGTTTACGGTGGCTCAGTTCTAGACACGAGGGCTGTCGGCCATCGCCTAGACTTAGTAGCCTCGATTGGTTGTCACAAAATCGTTGTAGTATTCGAACGACAACGAACATGCAGTCTTATGACTGCGATGGACAATGGATTAAACCCCTGCTGATGCCGCCCTAAATCTGGTGCGTGTGCAGACCTGTCCTTGTATAGTCTACCTCCCGAACGACTGCTCCTAAAATATCCGGATTCACCCAGCAATCTATATGTGCCGCCAGGGTCAGATGATTCTCGTTCCCACTTACCCTTGTCGGGCACCCGGGGCGTGGGAGTCGGCAGGCCCTCATATGCCCATAAGAACGCGTGCCGTCGCGCCCTCCCGCGTACTCTCCCTTCCCTGCGACTGACTCCGATGGCAGACAGCGGTGTCCAATACCACCACCACGGCCGGTTCAAGGTCCACGGGGGCGTCCTGCCTGACGCGGTGACGGCGTACCAGACATTTGGGGACGTGTCGAACCCTTGCATCGTGTTTCCGACGTGCTACGGGGCGAAATTGGCGCTAGGAAGTAAGTGTCGTCAGTTCGTGGCGCCACCCGCTGTACGATCACTGAGCGGGGGCCGACCCGGACCAGGCCAGATGTACCTTGTCGGGGAGAATAAGGTGCCGCCTAAGCCTTCTGTGGTCTCACGAATGGCGTGACGAACGTAATGCTACCGCCCAGGCCCTGGACCCGCGCAGGTATTTCGTCGTGACCTTCGCGCTGTTCTGCAACGGCGAGGTGCGTCCAGCCTCCTGTGGCTAAATTACGCGGCGCACCGCTGGGATCTGACGCGGCACGTCCCATCAGTCTTCCTCGCCGTCGAACACGGTACGCAGCGCCGACCGCTTTACACCCGCGCTGGCCACGACCGCGGCCTAAATTTATTGAACCGTGCTCCCCTAGCCGCCGCCATACAACGGCCCGTACTTCCCCGCGGTGTCGTACGCGGACAACATGTGCGTCTCTGCGACATCTGTCTTCCGCGTGCGCCTCTGTACGCCGTCACGTCGTTTGCTGATCGATGATATATGACGCGTGACGGGTGGCACGGATGTGGACCGTCCACGCTGCAGCCGCGCGCAATATGCCGTCCTCCAGCACTTGGGGGTCTCCAAGGTTCGCTGCGCGATCGGCTTCTCGATGGGAGGGCAGCAGGTGAGTGGAGCCGAGGGTCAGGCGGCGTGCGAGGGGCCTACTGACGTCGGCCGGATGCCAGGCGTACCACTGGGCGGCGATGTACCCAGACGTGGTGGAGAAGTTCGTGGCCATCTGTTCGTCCGCGCGGACGAGCCCGCACAACATCTGGTGCGCGGGGTTCCCGATGGTGCTGAACGGTGCTCATCGCGCCGGTCGGTCGCAGTTTCCTCGAGGGCCCGAAGGCGGCGATGAAGGCGGGTGCCGACTTTGCGGAGGGCCACTATACCGCGCCGCCCGAGCGGAGCATCCGCGCGTTCGGGCGGGCGTACAGCGCATGGGCGTACGGGCAGGCGGTGAGCATGCGTGCATGGGATGGACAGGCGGATGGGGGGATTTCACCCCAACGACGTGAGATATGCCTCTTTCGTGGCGATATTTTGTCTTTGCTGGAAGGAAACTCGTGCGACCGTGCAGAACTTGATAAGCCCCAAGCTGACAGCACATGGCCCACATTTCATCATGGACGTCATGTTGTCAGGACGGAGATGTATTCTCAAGCAATTTGTTCTGGTGAAATCCCCCCCTTTGCCCATCAAGTGGGCGGTTGTCGACTGGCGTTCCAAGGTGCCTTATCTGTTTGTTACAGTGGTTCCGCCAACACTTATACAAATTCGGCGGCGCGTACGTACCCTCGGTCCCCACCTGCCTGCCGAGCGTGACGAGCGGCATGCGTACCCGTCGCGGCTGACTGGTATATTGCAGGTACCCGACCCTGGACGCATTTCTCCGCGAGGTCTGGGAAGGTCGGTACGTGGCGAACTGGGACGCGAACGACATGCTCGCGCTGCTCGAGACGTGGCAGCGAGGGGACATCTCGCTCGTCGTCCCGGGTGTGGAGGACTTCGCAGGCGCGCTGGCGGGGATCCGCGCGCGGGGGCTGATTATGCCGTGCCGGACAGACCTATATTTTTGCGTGAGTGCGCGGTTCTCGCTTCCCTCGCCTTCGGCCGCTTCTCCTGCGTCTGCGAGCTGCTTCTCGCCTTTGGCTTTCATTCCGATTGTCGAGATGGAGCGCGGCGGCTGACTGGCGGGCGTTCTGTTTATCCGGCGTGCGATGCGCGCTACGCACGGGTGTAGCCGGAGGATAGCGAGCTGGAGGTGGCGGGCTTGCGAGACGGGGAGTTGGCGGTCATTGAAAGCGTGTGGGGGCATGCGGGTGCGTCGGCTTGTCGTCCCTGGGCGGGCGCGAAGTACTGACGGATGGCCCTCTCTAGCGGGTGGAGGTGCGAACGCGGAGGACGTAACGTTCGTAACGCAGCACGTGCAGGCATTCCTGGAGGACTAGGCCAAGCGAGGAGAGATGGACGAAGATGAAGGTCGCGGTCAGAAGTGGCGAACACCTCCACGTTGTGGGAGGAGATGTGATGGGGGCGACGCAATATAACTTCCTTTAGAGGACGGGGGTGCACACGCCGCGGGAGGAGGGACGTGAGAAGTGCGAGTGGGAGAAGATGGCGTGGCCGCAGTCATCCTCGCAGCTGACACAGATCTGATGGGCGGGGGCGGAGGCGGGCTGGGGTCGCGGTGTGTGACCGAGCTCGGGGATGAGACGAGGGAGTGGGTGCAACCCGGGGGTGGAGGAGTCGACCGCCGCGGGACAGGCCGCCGGGTAGCGGGATGGGCGCCAATCGGGCCGGCGGCTGAAGGTTAATTAAACCCGATTGAAGGCCCTGAACAAGCGGGTGGCTGGTGATCGTCCTCGACCGTCGACCGCCCTGTAGCCCTCTCCAGCCTAGTCCCGCTTGCCGCCTCTCCCAAACGTCCCGCTCCTCCGGTCCCATCCACAAACTCTCTTTATCCTCTTATAGCTATGCACCCGCCTCCGTTCTCTGCTCTCCGCCTCCACCCCGTCCCGCCCTCCTCGCCCTCTCGCCCCGCGCACACACCTCGACCCACTCACTCGCACTAGTCCCCCGTCTCCGCCATGGGCACCTACGTCCGCTCACACCTCGCACATGTCCCTCCAAAACCACAATGGTCCGTCTCTGAGATGTCCAACCTCGCAGGCAAGGTCATGATCGTCACTGGCGGGAACACCGGCGTAGGCAAGGAGACTGTCAGAGTACGCACCTTCTCCACCGTCTCCCGCATCATCCACCTTTAACCCTTCTTCTGTGCTAGGCTCTCCTCAGTCGGGGGGCCAAAGTCTACTTGGCTGCCCGCTCGGAGTCCAAGGCCTTTGCTGCCATCCAAGACCTTCGCAAGCTGACCGGCAGGGACGCCATTTTCCTTCACCTCGACCTTGCCGATCTCGCCTCCGTCAAGGCTGCGGCACACCATGTCCTCAGGTACGCTGTCCAACTCTGTGTCTTCGTCTTTCTAGGACCGAGTTTGCATCTGTTGTCGTCAGGAACGAAACCAAGCTCGACGTCCTCTTCAACAATGCCGGCGTCATGTTCCCCCCTGTCGAGCAGTTGACTGCCGACGGCTATGACCTCCAGTTTGGCACAAACGTCCTGGGTCACTTCTACTTCACCCAACTCCTTATCCCGCTCCTCCTTACCGGCGCCTCGACCTCGTCGGATCGACATTCGCGTGTAATCAACATCTCGTCGATGGCTCACTCGTTCGCGTCCGGCATCGATTTCGATACGTTGCAGGATCACCCAAAACGAATGAAACTTGGCAACCAGAAACTACACTATCAAAGCAAGTTCGTGAGTCGTCTCGTTTTGACATCGCGTTCCGGTCGTGATCGAGTGTTCATGCCCGCTCTCAGGCTACCGTCGTCTTTTCATCCGAACTGCAAAGACGATACGGTGACCAGGGGATCATTTCGATATCACTACATCCGGGAAACATAAAAACTGAACATCAAAGACACGTCTCTTCGTTCGAGAAAGTCATTTCGGTCAGGGTCTGCCATTCATCATGCCGCAGATCGCCATGCTCACAGCGTCTCTCAGGCGCCCATGCTATACCCAGCATCGATGGGAGCGCTGACACCATTATGGGCCGGTACGACACCCCATGGGCTCCGGCTAGGAGGCCAGGTGAGCGTCTTGATGTCGTTGCTGGCATTTCGCCTTTTCTGACACGGCGTTCCCAGTATTTGGTCCCGTGGGCGCGGCTAGGCGCAGCACGAGAAGAGACACAGGATCGACAGCTGGGACGGAAACTCTGGGCGTGGTTAGAGGCCCAGGTCCTCGATCTATGATGCACGCCGATGAGTTAACTGTTCGCGTGTATTTACTCTACCCTGCAGCCTGGATGGATACCTGGGTTTGGTCGAGACGCGACGCGGTCATGTGACCGCGTCTGGAGCGATCGCCAAAGGCACCCAACACGCACGCGGGGCTCGATCGCGCGGTGACGACGGTGGGGACGCCCTTTAAGACGGCGAGCGAGTGCGAACGGAGCGCATACATCGGCCTCCCTCGCCCTCTGCCTTACCCCATGTCTGCACCGCAGCGAAAGCGCGTCTGTATCGTCGGCGCCGGTGCGTCAGGCATGTCTGCCGCGTACGCGCTCAGCAAGCACCCCGACCGCTTTGAAGTCACTGTCTTTGACAAGGAATCTGTCGCGGGCGGGATGGCAACCTCGCTCGATATCGACCCTGGTACGTACGGTGCGGCATACATCAACGACGGGGTACAGGGGTGCAGCCCCGTGTTCTTCAACACCCTGCGCATGTTCCGCATGCTCGGCTTCGAGGCGACGGAGGTCGGTATGCAGTGAGTGTCGTTATCCCTTTCCCTTGGTGCGCAATGTCCCTGGAAGGGCGTGTTGTTCACCGCCCGTTGCGTCTGCCTCCCGCAGGATCAGCTTCGGCAAGGGAGAGCACTTTTGGTCGAACGTGTTCCCATCGCAGCTCGTCGCGGAGTACCAGAAGGACATCGCTCGGTTCGGCGGCGCGCTCAAGACGATTAAGAGACTCGAGCCATTCTTTGCTGTCGTCCCGGTGCATGTGATGCTCCGTATGTTTCGCTTCTCGACCGGGTTCGCCGAGCGGATGGTGTACCCGCTCGTCGCGCTCTTTTTTGGCACGGGCAATCAGACACCGTACATCTCGTCAGCCATTCTGGTGAGTGTGCCCCCGTGGCACATGAGCAAATATGTTAACGAGAGTACGCAGGAACGCGTGTTCATGGACCCAAGCATGAAGCTGTTCGAGTACAATGAGAAGAGCTTGCTCGCGTCTATTCCGACAATGTTGTCGTTCCCGAAGGTACGTTTTTCCCGCGCCCCGAGATCTACGGGACTTGAACGACTTGCGCACGTATCTAGCTCCAGAATGTGTACGGCGCGTGGGTCGAAGAGACTTCGTCACGCGGCAACGTTGAATTCAAGCTTGGACACCAAGTGTTGAGGATTGTGTCCCGTGCGGCGAAGAAAGACGGGCCCGTGCAGATCGAGTATCGGCAGGCTGATACCGGACACGAGTGTCAGCCAGAAACCGCGTTCTTCGACGAGCTCATCCTGGCCGTCGACGCGGACTCCTGCTTGAAGTTACTGGGAAAAGAGGCGACCTGGAGGGAACGGACCGTGCTCGGGAACGTCAAGTACCTCCACGACGTCACAATCACGCACAGCGACCTGGAGTACATGAAGCGGGTGCGCGCCCTTGCTCCTCGTTCAAACAACACCCCGCTGACTCCGCGCGCCCGCAGAACTACGAAGTTCAGTACAGTCCAAAGCACAACGCGCCGCTCAGCGCGGGCGCAAGCGCGCAAGACCGCGCGCGGATGGAGGACGCGTTCGCGTTCGCTTCGCACAACTTCCGGCCGCTGTACTACACGCGCCAATACGAACGCGACCGGGCGAAGATCGAGATGAGCTTCGACCTCACGCACTACCAGGCGCAGTTCCGCGGGGAGAAGCCTGCAGGACCCATTGACCCGCAGGAGCGCGCGGCGCACCGGAACGAGTGCCAGCCGCCGCCCGAGGCAGCGCGGCGGGCGCAGGACCCGGCGCTGGAGAGCGTAGGAGAGGAGGTGCGGACGGGGATGAACGCGGAGGGGTTGGCGGAGCCGCCGTTGGAGAGGCACGTGTTCCAGACTATCTTCCTCGACCGGGACGGGAGCCAGGATCTATGGACGTGGGGGAGATCGTGGAAGAAAAGAGGGTGCACGAGAAGTGGTGGAAGCAGCAGAGCCATCGGTGGCAGCATTATGCGGGGGTGGTGCCGTGGATGATGTTTGTGAATGGCAAGCGGCATACTCAGTGCGTTCTTCTACGTTGTGGAGAGCATGGACGCCGACTGACGACTTGCCGACAGTTACGCGGGGGCATGGTCTAGTGAGTGCCGTAGTCCTGGACGCTTGCGCCGCGTTGACCTCCGTTCTAGTCCTGAATATGCACGAGCTTGCAGTCACGTCTGGCTTCGCGGCGGCCTACCGTCTGGGCGCTGACTATCCCTTCCATGGAGATGAAGACTGCGAACGCCTTTTTAGACTGTATCTTGGTTTGAGCCATGGGACACGGATGGTAAGCTAATCATTTATCGTTTGGGAGCCTTCTGATTGTGGAACGCCTGTTAGAGGAAGGAGGATCGTCGAGGTATTTCGCCTGAGAACGCGTCGGAGGGTGTCCGACCGACCGACTAGCACAAGAACTGGGGTGACTGAATGTTTGTGGTATTAAGCGTGCATGAATATACCCGACGCGAGGTTCACCATTTTGTATACAATGTATGAACACATCAATCCTTGGTGAGCACAACTCAAGCCGCTCCCGAGAAGTTGGGACACGTAAGCGCTAAGGCGCTCTTTTCATAACTGGCCCTTCGACTACGCAATGGAAGGTGCTCGCTCGATCGGGTCGCGGCAGGTGGTTCACGCCAGCTTTCCGGGGACGACGGGGTGCGAGCTGGACAAGCCACCATCGACGGCCCACATTTGCCCATTGACATAGCTGGCCTCGTCCGAGGCCAGGAACATGGCGACATTGGCAATTTCTAATAATATGTCAGTACCCCCAAACAACAACCACAGAGGGCGTGAGCGGACAAACCTATGGGCACACCGTACCGACCAAGCGGGTTGAGCTGACCGATCTTGCGCTCGGTGCCCCGCGCGCGCGCCGCGTCGAACACTGTCGCAGTCATGCCGGTCTCGATGAGGCCTGGGCAAATGCTGTTGACGCGGATGTCGAGCCGCGCGAGCTGGTTGCAGGCGGTCATCACGATGCTGTTCACGCTGCAGGGCGGGACGCGTGGGTGAGCGGATGGGCGCGTTGTGGCGGAAGCCCTACTCACGCGGCTTTGCTGGCGCTGTCTGGAGAGACGTGAGCGCGGGGTCAGAATGCGGGCGAGGCGGTTTGGACTTACAGTCGGTGGTGCCGGCACCGGAGCGGATGCCCGCGACGGAGGCGGTGAGGATGATGCTGCCGGCACTGTGCTCCTTGCCGCGGGACGGGTTCGTCTTCTGCATTGCGGCGGAGGCATACTTGACGGCCAAGAGGCACCTGGTAGGGTACGAGTTGTGGAAGTGTGCGCGTATAGGGAGAGGAAACGGGCGCACGACAGAGCATTGATGCGCATGGACTCCATGAAAAGCTTGGAGTCGATGTCCGTCAGGAAAGCGGACGAGGCCCAGCCGGCCTAGCAAACCACAGCATAAATGCAGGATCAAAGCATGAGTAGGACGGAGCACGTGCATTGGCGAAGAAGACGTCCAGACGGCCTTCCTCCTTCATCGCCCGGTCACAGAGACCCCTGACGGTGTCCTCGTCCGCGGCGTCAGCTTGCTGAGTTGTGACCTGCGCCCCGCCGAACGTGAGGAAGGGCTCGCGGTGAGACCGGTAAGGGGGGAGCGCACCTTGACGTCAGGGTAGGAACGTTCAATTGTGGCCTTGAGCTCCGGAAGGTTTGTCGCATCGTAGTCGGAGAGGTAAAGGTGACGGGCACCTGGTAGAAACGCACCAAGATGGGCTACATGCGAGTGGGGCGTGCGCGTTTGTACGTACCTTGGTGGGCGAAGAGGATGGCAGAAGCGCGACTGTCACCGCCTGTTCATGAGCATGATTACGGAGGCAGGGGACGGCGCGACGCACCCGATGCCTTTGAGCGACCCAGCGCCGGTGATTATGCAGACCTTGTCCTTCAGCCGGTCAGCGCGCGGGGACGAGGGGAGGTGGTTCTTGACGGCCTCGAGCCTCGCGAGCGTGCGGCGGCGAAATTCGTCTGCAGAGGACATGGTTGATGATGGGTGCAAGGAATTGAAAGTGCGGTGAAGGCGGGGTAGGCCCGGTGGGGGCGAGAGCTGACCATGATGCTCAGCCGGCTACGAGATGGCTCCGTCCCCGGACCAGCGGCCAGGAGGCGGCACGAACCCGCGACTGGACGCGTGACCTTCAGCGCGACGCGCGTGCCACTGACGCGCTCTGCTTCTGCCTCGCGCGCACTCGCGCCCTTGTCCGCAGCACCGTCCCCGAACCACCTCGTCCACCCAGCATCCTCGCGCATGCAGCCGTCATGACCGCCCCAGATGCGCCCCTCGACCTATCTCTCTTTTCCAAGCCCGTTCACGCCCCCTCCCCATATTTCACCCGCAACGCCTCTCCGCGACCAGCAAAGGTTACCGCCGAATCTCCTCTTCTCCAAGCCATCCGCAAGACTCTCAGTGCCGCTCATGGTCCATCTCAATCTCCAGAATCCTCTGTTTTCTGCGTCCCCACTGTTGATGGTGGTTCTGGCGAAGAAGTCCTCGCCTGGAACTCGTCCACCGTTACCCTCAGTCATGGTGGTGTGCTCACCAAAAAGTGGTCTTTCGAAGAGCACATCCAGTGCGCATGCATCGCGACTCTCTATCAATCCACCCTCTTTCACACCGCTACCCCCAACACCCCTGCCTACTACCGCGAGGACCCGACCGAGAAGCTACCGCTCGACGTCGACCCGCTGGAACGCCCCGCATTTGGCGCATTCGCGCGCGCGCAGACGAACAAGAAACGCGGCGATGGGCAGGGCAGGGAGGAACGTCTCAAGGGCGTGTTTATCTTCCTGCGCGGCACCGCGCGCATCTTCATGGACAATGGATCAGAGTACACCCTTAACCTCCCCTTCGTCGTCCAGCGCGCATGGCCGGCAGAGCCCCACGGCCTCCTCATCCAGCGCGTCGTCGAAGGTTGGGAGCTTGCAGAGACCGGAGATGGGGACTCAGAGGACGGAGGTATCACCACGGTCTTCTCCCTCACGAGCCCTTTCTCCGAACCTGCTGCGATTGGCTTGGTCGATCGAATAAGCGGTGGGTTCGCCTCGCTGCCTCTCAAGATCGAACCGGATTACGCTGCAGACCACGACGTCGTTTCGCCCTCGGAGCGCATCGTCTGGGTGTCACAGCATGCGTGGGGCCTGACCGACAAGCTCATCGCGACCTTGAATGCGGACCTGAACCGTATCACCATCTGGCGTTATGCCTACGCTCCTCCGCCCCCCAGCTCTGCGCAGTCTACAGCTCGTCCTACACCCCACCCTCAGCATGCGAAGCGTTCTTCCATGTCCGGCAACACATCTGCGCAGCTTCGCCAGACAAATGCTGCGGCCGACAACGATATCCTCGCCTCTCCTGGACGCTCGGACCACAAACGTTCTTCCACGACCCCAGGTCTTCCGCCTGCACTCAACAATACCACGACAATGGAAGACCTAATGAATGGCACAGTGTCTGGTGCAGGCAGCAACTGGAAGGTGCCCTTCAAGGTTGGCCCTTCAGGCAAACTTGAAGCAAACCGGTCGGACCCTCCAGAACCCGTGAACCTTGACGAGGTGCCCGATCCTGCTGAAGAGCAACGGATGAGGGCTCAATTTTGGCTTGAGAAACTCTACGAAGAGACGATACCTGAAGCTGCGTAAGTGATGGTTATATGCGCCTCTGGTCCTCACACTGACGCCGCTTGGTGCAGAACGGCAGACCATGAGCACATTGCCTTGGCCGCGTTTGACGAACGTTTCGACGCTGAGAAAGTACGGTCGTTACTCGGGCTCATTTTGAGGGCGACACAGACATTGCAAATCTTCGCCGTAGAACGGAACGCAGACGGCACGATGAGCATTCAACCTGTTGCTCGTTTCCCCGCTCTCAGCATTTCGTCAATACGGGCGACCAGGGACACTATCGCGGACCTGTTGGTTTTGAAACCCGATGGAACGCTCTCGCTCCTCACTCACGGCCTCCACGCGCTTCCTTTGTCCCTGAACACACTCAACACGTCTTCACGTGCAAGCCTCGTAGACTTAGAACACCCGATATATTCGTCGGTCACTCTCAAGTACTCGAACGGCACTGCTCATCGCCTTTCCCTTGATCTCATCGCGCGTGACCACCTGGTCTCCGACAGCCTGCTCGCGGTCTCGTTCGCCCTGCCCGCGGACATGTTCTTCACGCTGCACAAGACGTTCTTACACAGGTGGGCGCAGACAAAATACTCGTTCATCATCGACGCCGAGTTCCAGGCTTTCCAGGCGAGTCTGTTGCAGGTGTTAGGACTGGAGGACAAAGAGCCCTCAGCTGCGCCAGCTCAGGACGACTTATGGACGAAGATGGCTGGGACGGAGTCGTTCGACAAGTTTCGACACGACCCTATTCTTCGCAAACTGCAGCTTCCGGGAGTCCCGCACCATGGTACATGGAAGAAGCCGGATCGCCAGCCTCATCCGCTCATCGGGTCGGTCCTCCATGCCCTGCACCTGGTGGCCGAGGAGAAGCGGGTGTTCCTCCCCTCAGTGGAGGGTGTCATCCGTCTGGCTCCGCTTATATGCCGTCTCGCGATGGTCGTCCGACCGGAGTGGGCTGATTACTGGAAGAGATACTGCCCTACCGCGTTGCCAGTATGGCCGACGTCGTCTCTCACGGGTGAGGGATTATGTTGGATGTAGTGGCTGGCTGATATTGACGGCATCCGCTACAGAACCCAAGTTCATTGACGATCACCTGCCCATCGTCCCGTCGGACATGATCAGCCACCTCTATGGGCGACTCAACAACCCGGATTGGGGTCTTCCGTGGCGAGAAAGCTGGAACGTCCTTGCGCCTCGCGATCAACACCCCTCGTTCGCGTTCGGTCGTCAAGAAGTCCTCCGACACCTGCACGCTCTTACCGTCATCTACAAAGCCCTCTCAGACAACAAGCTCGACGTCAGGAGACGTGCGGAAGCAGGATTAAAGGCAATCGAGGATACTGGCATCTCGTTGACGATCCTCAACCATCTTAGTCCCGGGGTAGCGGCGCCGCTACGAGAAGCTTTGCGGACCGCGCAGCTTTCTCCAGGCGGAGATTGGTCTATCGCGCTCTATAACCTTGTTGGTCGAAACGATCTTGCGGAGGGTTTCAGCTCCAGTCCGGCCGTCTATGCGCACCATGGGTACCGTACTGTGAGGGATGTGCTGGTATGTGCTATTGTTTTTATGATTGGATAACCTGGCTAATCGATCTTCAGCATCCAGCAGGCCCGCGGAAGACTTCACGGCAGCTCATGGAAGAAGTACGGAAGATCGTGTCCAAGGATCCGACAAAGATCACTGGCGTGGAACTCGACCACGACTTCTCCCACATCCGCTTTGGAACCGACAGACGATTGGATGAGGCCGCACGCATGCTGTGCTCTTCGGTCGTTCCGTCTGTCCGTGCCATTGATAGGCCGGAGCTCAAGTGAGCATTCATGAATCGGTGTGGTGTTGGGTGCTTACTGTCGAAATAGTGAAGCCGAGCAAATGCGGGAGCAACAGCACCAAGCGATTCGGATGGCAGAGCGCACGCTCGCTCTTCCCCTAGGTCGCGCCATTTTCACCTTCGGAACTACATTTGCCGTCACCAAGGAGTCTTTCGCAATCCCCAAGTTCGAGTTCACGGTGCGCGTTCAACCTGGCAACATGCTTATTACACCAGATAACGGCAAGGTACCCACGGACTGTATGACCTGGGGCGAATTCCACAACGGCGTCGCGGCAGGTCTACGCGTTTCCTCGCAAGCGCAGGCCCTGGAGAGCTCTTGGATCAAGTTCAACAAACCTAGCGAGCTCACCCCGGAGCATGCCGGGTTCCTCTACGCGCTCGGACTCACTGGGCATTTGCGCGAGATGTTGACTTGGCACACATTCGGCTACCTCACCCCCAAGCACGAGTTGACATCCATTGGCGTTCTCCTAGGTCTGGCTGCGGCGAACGTTGGGAACAGCAACCGTCATGTCACGAAGCTTATCGCCGTTCACACCCCTGCCTTGCTTCCTAATCCCGATGTCGACCTGAACGTGCCGCTCATCACGCAGTCTGCTGGCCTCATGGGGATGGGATTGCTATACATGGGTACCAAGCATCGACGCTTCGCGGAAATTTGCCTGAACCAGATCAGCCGCAAGGACCTCTACCAGCCAGACATCAGCAACGACTACAGGGAGGCATATACGCTGTCTGCGGCCCTAGCGGGCGGCATGATCCTCCTGGGAAAGGGCTCGCACATCCCGGCGGACTTGTCCATCCTCGAGCGCATGCGGGTGCTCGTGCACGGCGAGCCACGCGTGGTCGACAGCGGGAAAGTCCCGCGGCCGACGTTCGACGTCAACCTCACGTCTCCCGCGGCGACTGCCGCGCTGGGCCTGATGTACCTGCGCACCGAGCGGCAGGACGTCGCGGACATCCTCACCATCCCCGACACCCTCGAGGCTATCAACCACGTCCAGCCGAACTTCCTCATGATGCGCGCGATGTGTAGGGCGATCATCATGTGGTCGCGGATACAGCCGACGAAGCAGTGGACGCTGGAACAATTGCCGCCTGCGGTGAGGGCCGCGATGGAGGCGAGGTTCAACGGGAAGCAGATTGACGACGCGTACGAGCTGGCGTACTACAACATCCTTGCGGGAGCGTGTTTTGCGATCGCTCTGAAGTACGCTGGCACTGCCCGGGAGGAGGCGTATCTGCTCGTGATCCAGTACTACGACATGTTCAGCCAGTTGGCATACACTAACAGTGCGTCGTTCGATCCCTTCATGGCTTACATTACTGATGAGCGGCTCAGGTATGGCGTACGACCACCGCATAAAGCGTTCTGCGATCCGCGAAGGGCTCAACCTCATCTCTATCAGCCTGACGATGATCATGGCTGGTACGGGCGAGGTCAACACCTTCCGCCGCTTGCGATACGCGTACGGGATGTACAACCATCCTGTCCGCTACGGCTCACACGTCGCAACACACATGTCCATCGGCCTGCTCTTCCTCGGCGGTGGCCGGTATACCCTCGGGACCTCGGACGCGGCGATCGCGTGCATGATCGCCGCGTTCTATCCTCGCTTTGCGCACGTTTCTTCGGACAACAAGAGCTACCTGCAAGCCTACCGCCATCTATGGGTCCTTGCCACTGAACCTCGCTGCCTGATCGCTCGCGACGTAGATTCTCGGGAGCTGGTGTATGTTCCTGTCAAGCTCAAGATCAGGGATTTGCTCCAGCTAGGCAACGTTCATCTCATCGCACCGACACTTGTCCCACAGGTGGAAAACATAATGTCGATCAGGGTCGACACACCGCGCTACTGGCCTTTCTATATGGACATAGCGAATGCACCCCGACATCGGGAATCGCTTCTGCGCAGCCAGACGCTCTTCGTGAAGCGACGAACCGCGTTTCTCAGCTACGAAGAAGATCCAAAGGGAAGTAGGAGTCTCTTCGTCCGGTCGGGGTCGTCCTGCGGAGACGCTGCTACGCTGGACTTCCCTCGGGCGACGGACGTCAAAGCCCATCCAGCAAGCGACCTGCACGACTTCATCTCGTCCTCGTCCAACAACACTCTGTTCCTGGCCTTTGCCGACTTCTTCTGCAAAGACAATGTGGAGACGCCAGAGGAGCGACAATTCCAGTCGTACTGCCACGCGGCGCTGCTCGACTGCATCGTCCAGGACAAGCCTCAGACGCTGCAGTCGCTGCTCACGCTCTATCACATGCGGACCACGTCCCCTAAATCGGCGTACTTCACCCTGCGCCTGCAAGACCTCCGCTTCGCCGCGGACTTCTACAGCAAGATCTACGAACGACGGTTCAGCGGCCGTGCCGAGAACAACGCGCGGCCGCCTCTTATCAGGGAGAACACGTTGTCCGGGACGCTGTACGCGCTCGACACAAGCCTGGACGCAATCCGAATGACGGGCCCGTTCCAGGCGCTCCTGGGGCGGTACGCGAGGGGCGAGGAGATCGCGGAATCCGAGGCGGACGCGGCGCTGGAGCACCTGCCGTGGTACCTGCAGCGGAACAGCGTGCCGGCGTCGAGCGTGCTCGTCGCGCTCCGCAACTTTGCGCGGGAGACGCACCGGCAGGCGATGGGGCTGCCGGCGGGGGCGCAGGGGCCGCTGGACGGGGACGTGCTGGGGCTGGGGCTGAAGGAGCTGGTACACGTGACGGGGACGCAGATGTCGACGACGGTGGGCTCGGGCTGGACGATCCGCTCGCTGGACGAGGTGATCGGTGCGTGGAGAACGGACTCCTGATGGTTGGCTGCGGGCGGGCGAGCGCGCGGGTAGCGGGTTATGGACGAGGCTGGCGGGTGGCTGCGCAGTGCGGATGAGGTCGTATGAGCCGCGTGTTGTAAACTAGCATTCCTCCTTTGGACTCTTCCGACGTTGGAGGCCGGATGAGCGACCCGCCCAGGACAGGTTGCCCATCCGCGCTCACACTGCCTGGCGGATGGCTGTTGTGGTCGCGGGACAGCGTCTCTGCGTTCTCACACGATGCACAGGCGGCACACCCGCGGCGTGTGTCGTCGTCGTGGGGCCGCGCTCGCTCACCCTCCGCCTTCGTCCCCGCTCCGCAGGCTCGGACCACCTTTTTCTCTCTTTCCGTTCCGTCCTTCTTACTCTATATCATCTCCTCGCGCGGACGGTTCTTTGTCCACTTCCCCGGATTCTTCCACCTTTACGTTTTCTTCATGCCGCGCCTTTCCTCCTTCCTCGCTCTCGGTGCCTTTCTCTCTGCCGCGCATGAGCAAGTCGCCGCCATCCCCACGCATGTCGACCTCCCGCGGTCGCTCCCGCTCGTCAGGCGAGCCAGTCCACAGCTGAGCGCGATGGACAGGCTCGCCGCCCACAAGGCCGCACTGGAGACCAAGTTCGGCGTCGCCACGCCCGCTGGGCGGAAACGTGCGAACGGCTTCAACCTGTACGCCCACTACTGCAGCCCTGCACTTCGTCTCTCGCTCACATCCGCCTTGTCCCAGGCTCACGAACCAGGGCGCGGACTCGGACTACTTCGGGTCGGTGGCTGTGGGCACTCCACCCGTCGCGTACAACGTCATCCTCGATACCGGCTCATCGTAAGTCCGCCGTGCCTCTCCCGTCCTCCATAGGTCGATCAACTCGTTTGCAGGGATTTCTGGCTCGCCTCCTCAAGCGTAGCGTCCTCGCGAGCTGCTTCTGGCATCCCCACCTTTGAACCGTCAGGTATGTTTCCTCAGTCTCCTCGCTGCGCGCTTGCCATTCACCTTCCACCGCTTCCCTAGCCTCTTCTACTTTCAAGAACCTGAACACCCCCTTCTCGATCACATACGGCTCAGGAGGCGTGCAAGGCACGCTCGGCCAGGATGTTGTCCAGCTGGCAGGCTTCGAGGTGACCGCGCAGACGTTTGGTAAGCGTCCACCTATCCGTGCGCCTGTATTCGTTCTCACTGTCCTCGTGCCGGGCCGTAGCCGTCGCGACAGCGCTCGAGCAGGGCACCATATCCGCCCCGTTGTCGGGCCTTATGGGTCTCGGCTTCCAGTCGATCTCGTCGTCCGGCGCGACACCTCTATGGCAGACGTTGGCGAGCACCAGCGGGACCCTCGACGAGCCGCTCATGGCGTTCCAGCTCACCCGCTTCCACGACTTCCGCCGTCAGTCTGACGCGGATGAGCCCGGAGGCACCTTCAGCTTGGGGTCGACGAACAGCTCCCTGTTCACCGGGAACATCGACTTCCAGCCCATCCCGCAGGGGCAGGAGGGGTACTGGATCCAGGAGCTCACAGGTGCGCTCGAGTCCAAACTGCCTGTCGGGACCTCGTGTGCTCATCTTCGCGCCAGGTTTGACCGTCAACGGCAACGCCGTCACTCTGCCGTCCGGGTCGGACTCCTTCGGCGCCATCGACACGGGCACGACCCTCGTCGCCGGCCCGCCGGACGTCGTCTCGCAGTTCTACGCCCAGATCCCCAACAGCCAGGCGCTCACCGGCGATCAGCAGGGGTTCTTCGCGTTCCGTGCGTGCTCTCTCCTCCCCTTCTCAACCGCCCGCAGGTCCATCTGACGCCCGATTCCGCGCAGCGTGCGACTCGAGCGTGAGCGTGAGCATGAAGTTCGGCGCGAGCAGCGTCTCCTGGCCGGTCTCGAGCAGCGACTTCATCTTCGAGCAGCTCGACGGCGAGAACTGCGTCGGCGCGTTCTTCGCGCTCGACACCTCCGGCACGACCGCGCCGCCGTGGATCATCGGCGACACGTTCCTCAAGAACGTCTACTCCGTCTTCCGCGCCAGCCCCGCGGCGGTCGGCTTCGCCGCGCTCTCGGACGCCGCGACGGCGCAGAACGGGAAGCAGGGCCCGACCCCGGTCCCGACCGTGGGCGTGCAGGCGACGGTGAGCGGCGCGGCGGCGCCGACGGGCCCCGTGCGCTCGACCGGGGACCCCAGTGCCGCGCACAGGGTGGAGGGAGTGTTGGGAGGGCGGTCGTTGCTGCTGGGGGCGCTTGCCGCTGCCTATGCTTTGTGCTGAGACTGACGGAGATGTGTACGCTTACTATTTGTACTCACGCTGACGGACATTTGGAGCTACGAACTTCCTGTACTTACTTCCGAGACGCAATAAATACATTGACTGCTAATATGCTTCGCCCTCATGACCATTCCGCGAGTCTGAACGTGTGCTTCTTCCGGCGGGATGCTGTTCGTGTCGAGCAGCCTCAACCAAGAGCCAGATCATCGATATCGGGTCCTTCATTTCCGACAAGGCTCGACGCGGGTGTGCACGTCTAGCGTTATCGACCGCATTCTCCTCGCTACTCTCATGAATGGACGCACTCGCTCAACTTCTCCCGCCTCTCACGCACCGGCTGCTTCCGCATCTGTTGTGGGCGTATTTGAGAAACCAGAGCGTCTGCACCCACAGGCGGGCCTTCTAGCCCACAAACGAGGCAAGGCTGGTACCGTCCCTCGCCATCGAGGAGTATCGCGGAGGACGAAACTCTCAGGCATCGGGCCCGGGATCCTCGGAGGCAATAGGCCAAAAGTCCAATGACGCGTCCACGCAGGGGTCAGGGACTGCTCCGTGAGTCCGGGTGGCCAGGCCAGCAGTCTGGCCGCTGGGGAGCTGGGTCGGCGGTCGTGTATATAAGTCGCGGTCTGCGGAAGGGGTCAGACGCAGCCGAAAGCCGTCCTTCCTCCTCATACTCATACACGCGCCATGCCCGGCGAACCGACTCCCTCCGCTCCCGCCGCTCCCCCGACGCTGCGGACCGACCGGGTCCGCCTCGCGGTGCTCATGGCGCCGAAGCCGGGGCTGTCGTTCGAGGAGTTCGACGACTACTGGCTGAACGTGCACGGGAACATCTTCTCCTCGATCGCGATCGCGAAGCGGAATCTGCTCAAGTACGAGCAGGTGAGTGTCGGGGCACGGAAGCCGGGCACTCGCCTGGTGCCGCACAGCGCTGACGGCGGACGGGCAGTTCCACCTGGACCCCAAGTACGAGAGCACGATCGCGGCGCAGACGCTGGCAAAGTCGCAGACGCGGTTCCGGGGGATTGCGATCTTCGAGGCGACGAGCCTGGACAAGATCTTTGAGATCTTCCAGGATGAGGAGTATCTGAGGGTCGTCGTGCCGGACGAGCACAACTTCTTCGACCACGAGAATGCGCAGATCCTGGCGGGGCCGTTCGCTTCGATCATTGACAAGTGAGCGACGGGCCCTGGTTCTGAGCTTATGCGGAGTACGGTCAGTTCAGCACGCGTTGTGTTAGGGAAAGAGGCCTGCTGATGATGTTGGGCAGACCTTTCGTGCACAAATGGGCTTTCGGTGAAGCGTAGAAAGAGCTCGTGGGCAGCCAGGGGAGCAAAAGAGAAATGCGGATCTTTGCTTGTAACAATTTGTGCATTATTTGCGGCCTGAATGAGACTGCGAACGGTTGGACTGACGTTGTGGTGGGAGTTCGGAGGAGGAAGCGGGCCGGGCCGCGACGCGACGCGTGCGAGATGGTCGAGGCGCGCGCCCAGCTGATTTTGGTGCACTCGGATCGCTAGCCACGGCCTCTGGACCACTACCCTCCACCATGTCCTCAAGCATAGAACTGATCAACCCCAAGGCAGAGAGTGTCCGGCGAGCAGCCGCGCTCCAGGTCCGACTCTTTGTCTGTTCACCACCCTCCTGGCCCCTCTTACGCTCCTCTGCAGGTCAACACGACCGGTGCGATGGGCCTCGCAAATGTTGTGAAGGGAAACCTCGGTGCGCGTGCATGTGATCCCGCTCCGCCAACGCACTCATCTCTCCGTTAGGCCCAAGAGGCACTCTGAAGATGCTCGTAGACGGTTCAGGTCAGATCAAGATGACCAAGGACGGCAAGGTCCTCCTCTCCGAGATGCAGATCCAAAATCCGACCGCTGCCATGATTGCCCGCACCGCCGTCGCACAAGACGATCAGGTCGGCGATGGCACCACCTCCGTCGTCCTCCTCGTCGGCGAACTCCTCAAGCAGGCAGATCGCTACATCTCAGAGGGTGTGCATCCTACCGTCATCGCCGAGGGCTTTGACATTGCGAAGAAGGAGGCTTTGTCGGTACGTTTCGTTACCGTTCATGGCGCGGCCCCCAATCCACCATCCACACCCCCAGTTCCTAGACACCTTCCGCCGACCTGTGACCCTCGACCGCCCTACACTCATCAACGTTGCCTACACCTCTCTCGCCACGAAGGTCAACTCTGCCCTTGCCAAAAAGCTCGCCGCCGATGTGTCGATGCTGTCCTCACCATCCGCCCGCCCGCACCATCCACCGGTCCGTATCTGCTGAAAGCATGCCCCGTGCCCGCGTGCTGACCGCGTCCGCCAGATGCCGCTGACCAGTTCCGCGAACCGATCGACCTGCACATGGTCGAGATCATGAAGATGCAGCACCGCACCTCGTCCGAGACCCAGCTCATCCGCGGGCTCGTCCTCGACCACGGCGCGCGGCATCCGGACATGCCCAAGCGCGTCGAGAACGCGTTCATCCTCACGCTGAACGTCAGCCTCGAGTACGAGAAGACGTGCGTCTCGTTCCGTTCTGTCCGCCGCCGTGTCCCGTGTCCCGCGTCCCGTGCCGCTGACTGCGCTGCGCCCGCAGGGAGGTCAACTCCGGCTTCTTCTACTCGTCCGCGGAGCAGCGCGAGAAGCTTGTCGAGTCCGAGAGGCGCTTCACGGACGCGAAGTGCAAGAAGATCGTCGAGCTCAAGAACCTCGTCTGCGACCAGGCCGTGGCAGCGGCGAGCCCAAGAAGAACTTCGTGTCATCAACCAGAAGGGCATCGACCCGCTCTCGCTCGACATCTTCGCCAAGAACGGCATCTTCGCCCTCCGCCGCGCGAAGCGGCGGAACATGGAGCGGTACGCAGCACCGTACGGCCGTTCGCGCGCGGATCCGCTCACCCCTCCATGTTCACAGGCTGCAGCTCGTCTGCGGCGGCGTCGCGCAGAACTCGGTCGACGACCTCACGCCGGACGCCCTCGGCTGGGCTGGGCTCGTCTACGAGCACACGCTCGGCGAGGAGAAGTTCACGTTCGTCGAGGAGGTCAGGACCCCAAGTCCGTCACCCTCCTCATCAAGGGCCCCAACGCGCACACGATCCAGCAGACCCAGGACGCGCTCCGCGACGGCCTCCGCGCGGTCAAGAACGCGGTCGAGGACGAGTGCCTGATCCCCGGCGCGGGCGCGTTCGAGGTCGCGTGCGCCGCGCACCTGGCGGGCGCGGTGAAGAAGACGGCCAAGGGCCGCGCGAAGATGGGCGTCGACGCGTTCGCGGAGGCGCTCCTCGTCATCCCCAAGACGCTCGCGACGAACGGCGGGTTCGACGTGCAGGACGCCATCGTCGCGCTGCAGGTGCGTGGTTGTTTTGCGTTCGGGTTCGGTCCGGGCCGAGGCTGATGCACGCGGCGTCGTGCAGGACGAACAGTCGGAAGGGAACGCGGTCGGCCTGGACCTCGACTCTGGCGAGCCGTTCGACCCGACCGTGCAGGGCGTGTGGGACAACTACAGGGTGAAGAGGCAGATGCTCCACTCATGGTGCGCATCGCATTCTATCGCCTCCCCATTTGCACCGCGTCTGACCGGTCCGCACGCAGCTCGGTCATCGCCGTGAACCTGTTGTCGACAGACGAAATCTTGCGGGCGGGGCGCAGCTCACTAAAACCGGACGGGCAACAGTAGGCGCAGCCAGAATAGAGTACATGTACTGATACGAGCAGCAACAAAAGACCTTTGACTTCTTCATCCCTGCGGCCATGCCAGATCGACGCACGCTGAACTTCGCCATTAGACGGCCCGAGGCACACTCGAGCAGCTATTAGATACACGTATACACAGCCGGAGAAGAGGTATATGCTAACAGTGGGGGGAGGCGGATGGGAGAGCAACCGGGATGGGAGAACACGATGTGCGAGGAGTGTGCAGTAGCGGTACAATAAGGAAGCAATAAGAGAGCGCAAGCGATCTAGGTGGTTCGTGTCCAACACATTGTCTGGTGTTATAACACTACACTGGAGAGACAGGGAGAGGGGGCAGACGGTCTAATCCGTTTCGTCGGAGTTCTCCCACCCGTTCCGTATCAACTTTGACGGCGCGGGGGAGATGTCGGCGGTAACGGTCACCGCGGCGGCGGCGTGCAGGAACGGGACGTTTACGGGCAGGAGCACGGTCTGCTTCCAGCCCATGCTCGGCGACCGCTGAGGTGAGGCAGGGGCGGCGGGAGGGAGGGAACCGGCGAGCTGGGACGCGAGTCGGGAGTGACGAGGCGCTCGACCATCTTCTCCGAGTTGTCGCTGAGGTCGACAAGCGCGGAAGAAGACGAAGACGAGCGTCGGCCGGGCTTGTAGATGGACATGATGCTCGGGCCGCGGAAACCCTCCTGCGTGGCGAAGCGCGTCGACGTCAGCGGGCCAGCGGCTGGGTTTGAAGTAGCGCTCATGCGCTCACCTCTTCAGACGATGCGCCGGGGTCAGCATCGGCTCCCGCCAGCTCGTCTGCAGTGACCTTCGAGGAGAGTTTGGATCCGGCGCCAGGAGTGGGTACCGGGGGAGCCCAGCGTCGTCGTGCCATGTTGAATGGACTGGGCTTGTAGGTGTGCGCACCGGCGAAGCCCGACTTCAAGGACATCTTGGGGCGGCAGTACACCTGCTCCGACTCAGAGTCGGACTCGTTCACGTCATCATCAAGATCGGGGTTGTCCTCGGGCGACTTGTCCTCCTGCAGGGCATCTTCATCGTCGCCCGGAGTCACGGGGGCCTCGAGGTCTTCGTCCGTAGAGTGTTGAACGCTGGACGACGTGGTCGCTTCCGGGACGTCCTCCTGGTCCCCAGAGGAGACCGACAGGACCCACTTGCGGCGCGCGTATGTGTGCGGGTTGGGCCCGAGGTTGAGACCGAACCTCTTCTTGGACGGCATCATGGTAGGACGACGGAAGAGCCTAGACTCTGCTTCGTCCGCCGAGCCGCCATCCTCGTCGTTGTCGTTGGGCCCTGCTGACAAGCTGGCCTCCTCGCCCTCGATCTTGACCTTGACATCGTCGTCCTCGGTCTTGCGGCGCTTCCCTCGGTCTTCGTCGTCCAAGTCCTCGGCATCGTCGAGGACACGCTTGGCGGAAATGGACGGCAGCTCTTCACCATCTTCCGCATCGTCGCTTGGTAGGTGGTGCTGCATAAGCTGCCTGAGCCTCTTCGAGCGCACGAGACGTCGGCCCCCGGCAGTGAAATGGAAGTTCTTGCGCATATAGCGACCGTTTGTCGACTCCTTCTTGCCGAAGCGGCCATTGGTCTCGCGCGGCTGCGACGCGACGGCAAGGGACTTGGGCGTCGGCAGTTTCGGGAGCTCTTCGGTCTTGACCACGACAGGTGTGCTGGGAGGCTCCGGCGGCGGGTTCAGACCGGAGCTACGTAGATGGCGGTTACCCACGTCGCTGTTGGGTGGAGTGAGGGAGGACGACGACGGCGCCACACGCTCAGGCTCGGATGCGGAAGAGGAGGTAGACGCAGGGGCTTTGGCCGGCGAAGGTTTTGAAGGCGGTTCGCTCTCCCGGAGCTTGAGGCTGGGCACGCGAGTCCGTTCGCTGCGGCGTTCGCTGACACCCAGCAGCTCGCGTGCCTTGTTGGACATCCCGACCTTATTCTTCGGCGGGCGGCCGCGTGGACGCGGAGGCGCGGGGGCCACCTTCTGCCTTTTGGGCGGGGCAGGCGTCGCAGGTTCCTCTGACTGCTGCCGTTTCAGCGGTCGCCGGACTACAGCAGATGCTGAACGAGAGGGTCCAGCGCTGGTGCTGGCCACCTTGGACACGACGGCCGATGCACTCTTGTGGGGAGGATGAGCGGGAGTGGCGCTCCTGAACTCTCGGGGGTAGGAATGAAGGCGGGGGTGCCATCCAGAGGAGCCCGCTCAGGCCAACGGACGGCGTAGATCGCATAGTGCCGCATACACCTACGGAGAACGAAGAGCGTCAACCAGGCAGGAGGCTGAATACGGGCGACGACATGACACGCACCTGGGGCACTCCTGGTTGACCTGCTTTTTCGGCCGTCCGCGCTTGCCCGTTTTCTCTGGCGCACCATTCCAAACCACCTTGTCCTCGACCGAGATGACTGGCAACACGTTCTTGCACGTCGTGCATGTCGGCAATAGCTTGCCGTCCACGCCCCGGGGCCCGTCCTGGGGCTTCTTCGCCGCCGCCACGGCAGCCGCCTCGACCAAAGACGGGATGGTCGGCCGCTTCCGGAGGGAACGACCTTCCATGTCCGGGTCCTCCCTTCCCTTCCCCTTGATGTCAGCGACGTCGACAGTGGACTGGCAGCCTGACGCCGGTGTTTTGCCCTTGCGATCCGGCACTGGTGTCTGAACGCGCGAGCCAGATGGCGCTGCTGTGTCTCCGCGCGCACGAAGGCGTGTAGACGACCGCCGGCTGGGGCCTTCGGCTACGGAGCCGTTATCGGACGTGAGAGGGGGCGTCTCGAGCTGCCGTGCCCCCGACGCGGAGCGCGACGTCGTAGTACGTGTCTTGCCCTTCCCGGCAGCGGAAATGCTCTCGAGCTCGGACGCGGCCCTCGCCTTCTGGGCACGGGTAGAGATGATGAAGGTCTTCGGAGGTGTGGCCTTCCTCGGGGTGGACGCCGCGGAAACCGGTCTGCTCTCCGCAGGAGGTGTCTCTGTGTGGGGGGTGAGGAGCCCATTCGGTGGGACGACAGGGACCTCTGAAACAACATCACGGTCGGCGTCACCGTCCACCTCCGCGTCGGAGCCAGCCGATTCTTTCTTCAGGACAGCATACACCCCACGGCGAGTACGGCGCTCGTTGATGTTGACGGCTACGGCGGGCTGGGCATCCTCGCGATCGGTAGTCCAGTCAGATTCGTCGTTGTCCGATGAGGAGTCGCCGGGAGAAGAACCAGAGTCTGACAGCTCGTCGCTGTGGGCAGCGTATCCACCGCGCTTGTTGAGCTCACAGGTATGGCAAAGGCAGTGACGATTATTGCGGCCGACTGAGAGGCGGTTGTGAACGTTGGTAGGGAGACCGCAGAAGGATGCCACTCACAATAACCATCACCATAATGTGCTGTGACCTCCTCTCCAACTCCGATGGGCTTGATGACCCGGAAGGTGATGTAGCGGCCCTCGCGAAAAAGCTCGACGTTGTGGTCACAGTCGTGCTGTGCCGGACCACATATGTCAGCGGGACAATCGGTCAAAAGGAAGACAGTGATCGAAGCACGACGGCGTCACTCACGTTCACGAACCGGGCAGGGCCCAAGAAAAGATGGTTTTTCTTGAGTTGCTTAGAGTGGATGACGCTGAAGTCGCGACGGATGCCAACGCCTTCCGCGCGTCCAATGTCCGTACCCTTGAGCTCCTTGTCTTCTTCATCTGTCAAATCTGCCATGGACCCTTTCAGCTCGGATATGACTTGGCCCGGGACCAGAGGGCGAGTGGCCAGGATGCATAGTTCGGATTTGCCTGTTCGATGTGAATAGCGGGAGGTGTGGGCGATCTCGATGGAACCAGATGGAAGATAGAGCTCAAAGTAGCGAGAGGCGTGCCTTTGGTAGTGTGCTCGCGACAGTGAGAAAGCCGCGACCGCATGAAAGGAGGTTGCAGACAATACTTACGTAGCGAATGCATTAGTCTGCTTCTGGGTATATGGTTGAATATAGTACCGCACTGCGTTCAACCTAGTCGGGGACACAGTTGAGATTGAGACGTGGCTGAGAGACGGATTGAGGAGATGAACACGTACGTTAGAAGATCATCGACGGCCTGGCGGATGGCGGTTTGGCTGGGGCCCTTGAAAGCCACGAGCTACGCGTGGCGAAGGACGCGAGGGGAGAGGCGCGTTGAGTGGTCATGGAGCGCAACTCAGCGGCGAAGAAAGACCTACGCGACGAATGATTTGCATGAGGTCCTCCGGGTTTGTCTTTGGGAGCCTCTTGGATGGGTCCATCTTGTGGACGACGAGAGGAAAACCACCGGTCCCGAGTTTCTCAACCAGGAGGTGGCTGAGGAAGTCGTCATCATGCGAGAGGTCGCGCATGTTCATAATCTTGGTGGGCCGCCACGCGCCCTTGAGGACGGAGGAGCTGGGGCCCGCCGCATGGGGAGGCATGGCTGAGAGACACGCCGACCACGCGATGTAGGGGAGGGCGGCGGGAGGGCGGATGGGGACGGAAGGCAGTGGCAGGAGGAAAAGCCACACGCGACGTGTTGCGGACCGCCTGGGCGGGCGCCAACGGAGTGTGTCAGGGTCTGTCCGGCCGGCCACAGCACCAGCACCGACCGCGCCTCCTCTGCTGGGAACAACCGCCGGCTGGGAACAACACCCCTTATCCCCGAACCGCGCCGCCTTTTGGGACGTCTCTCGCCCCGAGCCGCCGGCCTTGTCTCTCGCCCGGTTCACACATCGTGGAGGCGCATGGGTGGTCATACTCATCATACAGTAGGGGACAGCAGTACTAGTGCAAAACATGCGTGTGCGTCGTCATCGGGCCATTTTGAATACACCCCGCGGGCCCCTCCCGGGCGGCCTCCCCCGCCCAGGTCGCGTACGGCAAGAGCACTACACAAAAAGCATCACGCGACGTCATTACGCCGCATGCGCGTGCTTCTGCTTGCCAGTCCTGATCTTCCTCAGGTAGAACTACAGGCCATGTGATAGCGTGAGCAATCTCGCGGAGTCCGCGAGCACATGCAGGTAACGCACCTCGAGCTCCCGCCCCTCAAGCACGTAACCGTCCGCACGGCCCGACTGTCCTGGCCGGCTGCTGATAACGGCGTACAACCGACCCGCGGCGAATTGCGACTCGAGCAGGGTGTCGATCTTCGCGTCTACACAAGACCGTTCAGAATGATATGTTCCGATGTCGGTGGTCACAGCGAGACAACGCACCCTTCTTCCGCTCCTCAAGCTTGCGCTGCACGTGGTTGGACTGCTTTTTCTCCTCCTCAGTCTCAGCAGGGGCATCCTTCTTCGCACCCTTCTTGGTCACAGGCTGGGCATACTACATACGTGGAACCCGATCGTCAATGGTCTGGATAATCTCAAGTGATCTTGAGGTGGAACATACGTGAGCCTCATACCACTGACGGAAGGGAGTAGCGTCAATCTGGATGATGGCACTCTTGACAAGCGTGTTCGTGCGGACAAGCTCGTTGTTGGAAGCGTTGTAGACCTGAGACAAAGTAGCAACGTCAAGACATATGCAAACAGCGCCAAATATGCGGGTAAAACAGGAGGATGGAGACATAGGGAGCTGGCGTGACCGCAAGGCAATCAACTCACGACACCGATAATCCTCGTCTTGCGAGTGACGTGCTCGCTACCCCAGGCGAAGTTACCCGAGTCGAGGCGAAGGGCGCGATACTTGAGAGAACCACCGCGGACGCGGACGCTGTGGACACGCTTGGGGCCGAGCTTGGTGGAAGCGGCTTGGCGACCGAGCTCGAACTTTCTCTTCTTGCGGTAGTGGGGGCGCTGTGCACCGGTATGTGAACGCTTGTGTCGCGAAGAGCGCGAGATACCTGCAACGAGAACGGGAGGGGCAAGATAGAAATGTTAGCGAGGGAAGCGAAGGCGAAAGCAGGGCAGAAGACTGACCCATGGCGGATGGTCTTGAGGCTTGAGGGAACGGAGGCCTGGTCGGCGAGTGTGTGTGGACGAGCGATTGCAGTTCTGACAATAAGGTTTGCAAATGTTTGATCTCCGACTGAAGGCCAGCCACCGTTATTAGCGCCCAACACGGGCGCCAATAACCGCTTCGTTCAGTGTTCAATGTTCAAACGTTCAATAACAAGATGACCTTCAAATGGAACATGTGAACGTCCTTTGGATTTCGGTCGTTTTTAGGCTCTTTGTTTTTTCCCTCGTCCTTGCAATGCGTACGGTACACCTGTGGTATTTATAATATACCCGTACATCCCAACAAACCACCCGGAGATTCGGATGTAGTCCCCGGCCAAACAAATTGCGGATGTGGTGCGTCCTGACTGATCTGGATCAGCGGAGGTGAGCATGGTGAAGGCGGAGATGGGTCACGGTGCAGCTGATAGCGCGTGCGGATGAAGGCTGGCTCGGGCGGGGTGGAGCAGAGGCGTCGAGGAAAGTCTTCTGGCGGGACAGCAGGCAGAATGGCGGTGCGAGTAAGAACTATTTTGAGGTGGGTGGTGCGCTCGCGGCGCGTCGCGGCGAACATGACGCAGCAGGCTTGCACAAGCGAGGCCACCGACGCCTCGCGCGACGGGAGCGGTGGCCGCGGGCCGTCCCCGAGCGCCGTATAGACGCCCATACCTACGCTGACGGACCAGGCGGTCACCCCACCGCGACCTGCCCAGTGCCCGTCGACGACCACATCCCTGCCGCTGAGGAGAAGCTTGTCTGCTGCACCCCAGCCCGTGGCGCGTCCTCGTGCCTGCCCCACTCCGCCCGCCCTCTTCTACCCCCGCCCGTCCGCGCGCCCAGAGAACAATGCCCACTCGGAACAATAGACTCGGTAAGTAAGAACAACGCCTCCCTCGTCCGCCCCCGCTTATATCCCCCACGGCCGGAAGCGTCCTCCTCATCTCTTGTCCCCATGTTCTCTCCTTCCGCCTGGTCGCGGCTCGCCCTCGCCTCCTTCCTTCTTACCGCCCCCCTCGCAGACGCACGAGAACAGTCCCTTTGTGAGTGCTGTCTCTGACGCCCTCAACGCCCTCTCACCTCGTGTATGCAGTCACTTCTTCCGTCACCTACTGTGCTCCTCCAGAGAGTCTTCTTGTCGAAAGATTTGACCTCGCCTACTTCCAGGCCAATGAGTCTGTCGTCTTCAACATCGTCGTCGCCAGTGTCGTACGTCTTTTTCTTTGGTTTCCTTGCGTTTCTGTTCTCACTCGCCCCAGGACTCCAACACAAGTGTCAATGCCAACCTCCTCCTCAACGTCTATGGCATGCAGCCCCTTGATCTCACCATCGACATCTGCTCGCTTTTCGGTGGCGCCCTCTGTCCCCTTCCGGTCTACACTTTCAATGGTTCGGACACCATCTCCCTCCCCGATAGCCTCGACGTCAGCTCCCAGATCCCGGGCATTGCATATGTTATTCCCGACCTGGAAGCCTTTGCCCAGCTCAATCTTACCGATGTCAAAACCGGTGAAGTCAAAGCGTGTCTCCAGACAACGCTTTCCAACGGCTGGTCAACACATCAATCTGCGGTCGAGTGGGCCACCGCTTCCATCGCGCTCTTTGCCCTCGTTCTCGCCATCTACCATTCCGTCGTCGATCCCGACACCTCTCTCCTTCCTACCCGTTTCCTCGACGTGATGTCCTTGTTTCAGTCCATCGCCCTTTCCGGCCTTCTCTCCCTTAACTACCCCACTCTCTACCGGTCATTCACTTTCAACTTCGCCTGGACTGTCGGGCTGTTCACCATGTCCTCTTCATCTCCCATCCAGCTGGCCATCAACCAAATGCGTCATTCGACCGGCGGCTCTCTCTCGAACGTCAGCAGCGACGGTGCCATCTCGTTCGTCAACCGCCAGCTGAGCCCTTACAACGTCGGGCAGAGCAACTTTGTCCTCGGCGGACAAAGCCTTGTCAAAACGGCTCCGTCATTGCCTCAAATCGATCTCGCCCAGATGTCGCTCAACACCACAGGCCTCCATTCTCAGGTCCTTAGCAGCGTCGAAGTAGCCACGGTCACGGAGGACTCGACCGACGTGCTTCAAGCGGGTATTCCGATCTTCACCAACACATTGGGCATCGCAACGGCGAATGCGTTCATGACCATTTTCCTCATCTTCCTTATCCTCGTCGCCATCGTCATCGCTTCCCTCGGACTTGCCTATGGCATTTCCCTCGCTCTATCACGATCAAAGCTGGCGGAGAAAAGGCCGGATATCATGGAGTTCCATGCCAGGTTTCCATCCTTCGCTAAGGCATGGTGCTTGCGCATCGCTATGGTGTCACTGCTGCCTATCACGGTCTTCGCATTCTACCAATGGACCCTCAAGGATTCGTGGCTCTCCGTCTTACTCTCCGTCATCGCACTCCTGGCGTTGGCAGGCTTCGTTCTTTACGCCACCTTCTTCGCCATTCGCGCATCTCTGCCAAATGCTAGATGGACCAACGAGACGCCCTCTCTCTTTGTCGCTCCCTTTACTTCCCCATACCGCTCCAACAGGGTCTACTACGTGGGCCCAGTGCTTACGACGGTCTTGGTCAAGGCCCTTGTCACGGCGTTTGGCTCGACTCATGGGATGGCTCAGGCGGTCATTTTCGTCATCTCCGAGTTCTTCCTCTTCCTTTCCATTATCGTCATGAAGCCGCACCACACCCGCGGCTCGGACGTACTCGCGGGCTATCTGACCATTTCCCGTCTGGTCTGCAGCGGGTTGATGCTCGCGTTCACCGAGACGCTCTCCGTGAAGGCCATCCCCCGTGTAGCCATCGGCGCGATTATCGCTGTCATCTACTCGGTGGCCGTCATCGTTCTGTTCCTCAACCTCCTCGTCCACCTTGGCCTCTGGCGTCTCATCATCTTCGTGTGCACCTGTGGACGCCGTGGCCGTACGGCCGCCCACCGGTCCCTCGCCAGCCACACTGGCTCTTCGGTCGAAGAGAAAGACGCCGAAAGCCCGGTCACGGAGAAGAAGAACTCGGTGACGATCACGACGACCCCCTCGCAGTACATCGTCGCACGACCGGAAAATCCGTCACCACCAAGCACGGAGTCCTTCTCGCATTACGCACCTCAGAGCGCCACATCAAGCACAACGCTCGGCGAGACCCTCCCCCGACGATGGTCGTTCCAGCACTCGCGGCCGCCATCGGTCTCGACCGATGCGATGCATTCTCCCGCATACACCCACCGCACCTCCACCGCATCATCCCCTATCTCGGCGCAACGACACAGTCGAAACATCTCATCGTCCCTTCCCACACCTCTAGAAGAACATCCCGAGCATGAAGCCCACGCGCTCTAGACGTCCCCCCGCGCTCATCCGCGCCCGGGACCTACTCACTCACATACGCAGCCTCGTACCGCATTCATCATCGGACTCGCATTGCATCTTACATCTGGGATCGGCCGTTCTCATGTTACTACTCCTCGTATAGTCGCTATTATCACGGTCTATTGTGTTTTTATATCACGTCACTCACATCCACGCCGCGCATGTGTTGAGTCGCATGCGGCACGATATCGCACATATCTTGTACATAACTCTCTAGTCATCTTAGACCACCACCTCGCATTCGTACAGCACTATAGGCTGGCTACCTTGCCGTTGCGCTCCACGATCAATGATATATTTGTACTACTACACTAACTTGGCGCATCGCGCGTATTCTTGCCTTGAACTCTCGAGATGGACGAGTATGGACTAGGCTTGCTCTTCTGCTCTTCCGTTACTTCGTTCGCCGAGTTTAATCTCGTCCAGGTCTCCGCCCTTTTTGCTTGTCTTGCCCTCGTCCGCTTTCGCCGTCCAACACCTACCGAACACTTCACCCATCATCATGATACCGATGTTCGTTCGGCAGGCACAGGCGATGTTTAATAGTACAGCCTTTACATTGAATATCCATCCAGCAGCTCCAGTACCTCAGCCAACACCACGAGCGTAGCATACATGTAGCAGTACAGTGCACATGAGCACGGGCCACCGGACAAGCTCTTACTGGACGCCTGCCGCTGCA
The DNA here is from genome assembly GCF_022376455.1 of Epithele typhae. Classification (NCBI taxonomy): domain Eukaryota; kingdom Fungi; phylum Basidiomycota; class Agaricomycetes; order Polyporales; family Epitheliaceae; genus Epithele; species Epithele typhae. The sequence goes on along the minus strand of NW_025954196.1, from coordinate 377,356 downwards.
TGGTACGGTTCATCGCGCGAAGGCCCGGTTTCAGCGCCGTCGCGGGGTGCGCAATCGACGAGACTCAGGTGATGGTAGGGATGTAGCCGAAGCAACAAAACTGGGCGTAAGTACCCGGTTTGACGGCACTGGACGTATCTCCGGTGGATCGACCACTTGTTGCCTGATGGGGGCGGGAGAGCGAGCGAGAGCGGAGTAGGTGGATCATGAGATGACGCAGTCCTCCTTGAACGAGAGGTTGTACATCGTCTTGTCCACTGTCTTCTCGATCTTCTTCCAGTCCGACCGGCGTTGGATGAACTCGTAGATGTCCTGGGAAACCGGATGTCCGTCAGCGCATGCGCGTGGTACTCGAAGTAGGGACGCACCTCGGGGCGGTACGCGCCGCCGTACCGCGTCACATCCCGGACGATTTGCGCGAGGTCCTTGGCGTCTTCGACGACGTACACATGACCCAGCATTTTGAGATACGAAAATTCGGAGATGATGCTGGCCACCCGGAGCGACGTGATGAACGTTGGTATGCATTGAGGTCGGCGATGATCAGGAAACCACCGCTCAGCGAGATGATCTGCCGCTTGATGTGCTTCTGCAAGATGCTGCGGGCGGTGCGTAAGCTGAGGAGCACAGATGGAGAACAGGGAACCAAAAGACACTGACGCGATGAGACGGATCCCGACCTCCTGGTAGAACACCTCGAGGACCTCCTTGCTCGTGCTACCCTTGAGCAGCTGGCAGTGCATCTGCAGGCACTTGATTGCTTCTCGGCAGCCCTCTGTGGCACCGAGCTCCAGCGGGGTATCTTCCGACGGGTAGTACTCGCGTGGTTTTGTGAGCTTCTGGATGATGTGCTCCACCTGCGCGAACAAAGATCAGCGAGCCGCTCTCAAACGTGGTAGCGCGTCTGCGGACCTGGTTCATGAGAGCGTCCGTAGCGGCATTGAGACCCGCGGCGACGCTGTCGTCTAGGATATCCTCGAAGCGCTTTTTCTCGCGCACCACCGTATTCAAGAAGTCTGTGCGGTCGATGTGAGGCGCCTGCGGAAGCTAACGTCAGCCCTCGCAGTGTCTCGCACGCGACTGTGCTCACCAGCTCTTTATCGAAGTAGACTGGATCATGGATTGCATCGTATCACCGACGTGCACGAGCTCAAAGAACTGGAGCAGTGGTGCGACACTCTTCGTCTCGTCGTGCTCGCTGGGCTTGTACGACTTCATCCGCTCGGTTGCGCTGGGGGCCGCCGTCAGCCTGTGATGAGAGAAAACGACGAATATGGTTTACGTCTCGAAGCCTGGCTTGATGTGGCGTTCACCGAGCGAGATAAGGAGCAGGACGAAAAGTTCCTCCATCGTGTCGCGTACGCGATGTCCGTACGACCCCGGGTATCCAGCAAACGTCTCTGCGCGCTTGAGTGACTCTCGGTCGGCTTGGATGAGCTCAAGCCCAATGTCGAGGGACAGAAGAAGATCCAGCTTGTCGAGAGTGGCGCCAGGATTTGGTGTGGACACCCTCGTTGACTGTACAGACGTCGGCGCCGTGCTGGCCGAGCTCTCGGCGACGGAAACCGTCAATGACGCTACGGCTGACTGTCAGCAAGCGCTGAAAACACCGAGCACCGGAAAGATGGCGTACATCGCGGCGTCGACTGCTTCTCGTTCAACACCTCCGGCTCGTCGTCGTCGTCCGGACCGATGTCGAAAAGCATCCCATTGTCCTTGTCGAAATTGCGGACATAGCCCTCTTTCTCGTTGGCATTCCACGGGCGAGCGAACGGAAATGCGCCGGTGTTTATCCCTGGTCCTACCCACCGCTGCGGGTTGAGCATCTGGATACCCTGTACGGCAGCATTCCCGCCGGTAGTGATTGCTGCGCCCACAGCCCCGACCGTTCGTGGAACGATGGTAACGGGGAGGAGGAGGACATCGGTAAATGAGGCGAGGACGGTCCGCTTCACTTGCGCAGGGTTGTGGGAGCCCAAGAAGCGGGCGTGGTCGGCATTCGAACTGTCGGTGGCGATTCGGTGTTCCGAAAGCTGCGTGCGGTGAAATTAGTGAGCGCGCAAACGAAGTGGGGCCTCATACTTGTTTCTCCCATGAACGGCAGGTCATCTCAAAACTTTGCTTGACAAATTCGACCTCCTCATCGAGGTACTCGTCCATATTCTGCTCAAACATGCGATAGCTTGGTGAATGCATGAGCGGCGCTGTCGAAGCGACCTGGAGAATCACTTACACGACGTCCTCTGCCTGAGTCTTCGGAAATGGTGTGTTCGAGCCTTGAGAGCCGACCTTGATGATCGTATCCACTATTCGCCATGACTCTTTGAAGCTAGCCGCGGTAGCTTGGAGGAATATCGCGTTCGAGATCTCGCGGGCGCGAGTAAGTAATGAAGTGATGTAGTCCCCGACCTAGTGGTAAGGTGAGAACTGAGCCATCCACAGGATGGGAGCGCGGTAAACGCACCACTTCGTTCGCAAGTCGATCCGCGAACGAGACGAGCACGTTCGCCTCTGCCGGAAACACTCGAACGGCGCGCGCGCCGTGCTCCTCGAGAGCAGCAAGGATATCTGCGATGAACTCGTCCATGGCGTCGAAGTCAAGCTGCGAATCCTGGCTTGAGCGACAGTGAGAGGGTGGGATGCGAGGAGGAGAGAGAAGGCGTACTTGAAGTTGTCCAGCGGCTTCCACTTGCTCTGCTCGTAGAAGATCTCCCGCTTCTCCGCCCAGACTTTACCCAACTCCCACTCCCCGCCAGTGCCATCCCAGACTTCCCAGCTAGCCTCCGCAGCCTCTCGCATGGCGGTTTCGTCGTCCTTGCCGTCCGCAACATCGAACGCGGTGAGCAGCCCGTCTTCGAAACGGTCAATGCCCGCTCGGAGGGCAACAGAGAGTGTCTCCCAATGACGAAGTGGCTTGACAGTATGAGAGAGAAAGATCGAGAGCAGGCGAAGGGTGTGGGCCTGATCTCGTAGCGGCGGGGCCGGGGAAGGGAAGATTTTGGAAAGGACGGCATGGGGAGGAGCCGAGAGAGCAGGTATGAGTGGAAGCAAGAGGGAGTGGGCGCGCATGTAGAGCGCACGGCTCGTCTTCGCCTGAGGGCCGGCGAGGACAAAGGCGGGAGTGCGAGGAGTGGGCATGCTAAACGCACCGACGAAGTCGCCCATCTCGCCGGCTTGGGCGTCGATGGAGGCGAAGTCTCCAAAGTCGTCATCCAGGCTCTCTGCGGCAAGAGTAGGGGGCGCGTCGTTGCGGTGGAGACCATTCTGGACCTTGAGCCTATGCTCGAGAGAGTCGAGGACGGGTGAAAGCTTGTGCTTGTCGATGGCGAACGCTTTCCAGCGGGCATCCCAAACGCGGTCGTCCTTGGCAAGATTCCCAAGAGCACGGTTCACGCGAGCATATGCGCAGATATCAGGCACGGCGAGATAGGTGAGGACGAGTATATGGAGGTCGACGGGGAGCCTGCCGATAAGCTGGAAGGGGGCGTAGCTCTTCGTACGAACATGTGTGGGAGCGGCGGCCGCAGGGCGGTGGAATGAGAAGCGGTTCGAGGACGGGCGGGCGGAATGAGGGGTGGGTACGGGGGCGTTGTGGAGCCGGACAGGCTCGAGAGTCGTGAACTTGTCCATCGTGTACGAGGCGTCGTCGCCGTCGACGGAGTGGAGGTCCGAGGTAGCATTACACTGCCGGCCCGAACGGCAGGATCCTACAGGACCGCGCGCCTCCAAGCCAGATCTAAACGCAGCGCAGCTAGCTTGGTATCCCGCGGTGGTCTTCGCTTGTCAGCATGCCATCCATTGCAGATGCTCTCCGTATCCCTTTTGGCGATCCAGGGCTAGTTATCTACGAGGCAATAAAGTAGATTACATGCATCTAGTAGCGTACCCTCTCTATCCATCGAAAGCGTCCTCAGGCATGTCAATACCTAGGTTGGACTTCACAAACGTCCGCATGCTGCGCTCGAGCTCGTCCTCGAAACCGTTGCCCTTCCGGCCCAACCGGAGCGCGAACCATTGTTTCAGCCGCATGCTCCAGAATACAACGTCGATCGAGAGCATGACCCCCAAGAATAACACATGGCCGAATGTCTCGCGTATACGCTCTACGATCGACAAGTCCTGCGACGTCACGAGCGACCGCGACGCCCAGTAGCCCGTTATCCGTATTCGGTTCACAGGCGAGCCAAATACCTGGTTGTTCCCCTGGACTATGCTGTAGTCGGGGATCACGTCAGTAGCCCGAACCGTACGCAGAGATTGGGGATGCATACCGCATATTGCGGCCGATGAAAATCAGCTCCTTCGGCATCTTGTCAGTGTCGGTCAGGAACTGGCGCAGCTTCGCCTTCATCATCACCCCGCGGTCATACTCGTTCACTTCCTGGAAGTTGGCCGTGTCCGTCTGCTTGAACCGCACCGGGCGCATGAGGGTCGCGCTCGCGAACAGGTCCGGGGCACCAATGCCCCACGATAACGCGATGTTCTTGATGCCGTCGAAGTCCGCGGTAAGCAGCGCCTTCCACAGCCGCGCGTATTGTGCCTGGAAGCCTTCCGTCGCCTTGACATATAGCCCGTGGTCGAGGAGGACGAACTGGGCCTGGTGCGCACGCGTCGGGTGCGGGCGGATGATGATATTGCCCGGGTGCGGGTCGCAGTGGACCCAGCCCCAGTCGAATATCTGAGCGGAGAAGAGGTCGACCATCGTACGCATCACCCACTCTGAGCCACCCTTGAGCCTCGGGAAGCGGTCGGCGGGGAGCGGGGCGCGCAGGCGAACGGATGCGTCATCGCCCATGAGGCGTTCGATACCGCGGCGGTCGCTCAGCCGCACGCCGTCGATCCACTCAATGACCATGACTTTCTTCGTCGAGAGCTCCGTGAAGACGTGGGGGATGTAAACGCGGTCGGCGAGGTGGGGTTCCTGGGCGACGAAGGCGGCGGTGCGGCGCGAGTTCTCGGCCTCGGCGACGAAGTCAAGCTCGCGGCGAATGTGGTCGGTGATGAATTCTGGCAGAGATGTTAGAAGGCGGAGAAAGGAGCGGTTTGGGGACGCACCAGACGCGAAGCATGCGGGGATGTGGAATAGCCAGTGCTCGTACACCCACATGACCGCGTGGAACGCGTTCAAGTCCCATTCCACCTGCTTGGTCACGGCCGGTTTCTGGATCTTGACCGCCACCCACTGCTCCGAGCCGTCGTCGGTCTTCAGCTTTGCGCGATGCACTTGAGCGATACTCGCGCTTGCAGCGGCCTGTTCCTCGAAAACTTCGAAGACGCCGTCTGGCCCTGCAGGTGGGCGTCCGAACTCGGCGCGGAAGACGCGTTCAATGGTGGAGTAGGGCACCTGGGGAGCGTCGTCGAAGAGGGTGCCGAACTTCTCCTGCATCGGGCGCGGGAGGAGCGCAGCGTTGTTCGCGAACGCCTGGCCTATGTGCGCGATGGATGGGCATGGGGTGGCGGAAAAAGGGAAAGAACGAACCAATCTTGATGTAGAGACCGCCGTTCTCAACCAGAAGGTCGTATACACGGTTCGCGACTCGTTCCTGGAGGGCAGGAATGCCAGCAGCATTCTCCGGTGTAAAGTTGATCTTGTAGTCGAGCGCGATAATGGCACACTGGGCGAATGAGTTCAGCAACGGTTACGTGAAGAATGCAAGCTGAGAAGTGTGCGCTCGCGTGAAAGGACAGAAGGGTATATTTGTGTGCGTGAACAGCAAGAAGACGGGACTCACCGCGTAGACAGTTCGGAGGTTGCGAATGATGGCGGACGCATTCAGTTCGCGGTCAGTCTCGTACGCGACCCCCGCGACGAGGAACGAGATGACAGTGCGACGTGCATAGCGGCGAAAACGTGACTCTGGTGGCGCGTGATAGCTCTCAGAGGTCGAGTACGTATGTTGCGGTTGCTGGCGACGGCAGGGGCGGACTATATGGCGCGCGAGAGACGAAGGGGCCGGGCGTGAGAGGGCAGGGAGTGAACGCGCGAACATGTCGAAGGTATCCTCCAGAAAATCCTAGAGGGAAAGAGTTCAGGCCAGAGGGAGAGTGGGGTCTCAGCTGACGGGCATGCTGACCAGGTGGACGAAAGGACAGTTGGGCAGTTTGTTTTCCGACCGAGCCGGCGCTGTCGGAGCGCGAGGTGGGGCGACGCGCGGACTATATGTAACCAAGCCGGGGCCGCGCGTGAGAGGGCTGCAGGGAGCGAACGCGCGTACATGCCGAAGATGCCTCCAGATACCATAATCCTAGAGGAGGCCAGAGGGAGTGTGGGGTCGATCTCAGACAGGCAGGCTAAGGCCTTCGTACCCCGGCTCTGCTTGCGGCGCTCAGTCAGCACTCCTTCATCATCCTAGGTGCCCCAGCTTTGTTTGTTCGTGTGATAGGCTAGGATCGCACTCTTAAGTCCTTGAAGAAGGTGCATGCATTCACACATTCGTTTATGGGCCTGTTCCCGATGAGAATATGCGGAGCAAGAGCGTTCACTCGATCGGTCGAGCCGTGAGCGTACAGTGAGGACATGGGCGCTAGCGCTGAGCCTAGTTGCTTCCGTTCTTCTGTCTCGGTCATGTCATGATTGCGTTTCCATCCTGTTCTCTACTGTACAATGAGGTCACGAGCATGGAATACGGCCCCTTTCAACAATCTCAGATTTTCTAAGACCTTGTACCGTAGATGATGTGGGCAGTGAACCTGCCGGCACGTGCCGGGAAGGCGATGGGTAGTGGCCGTTGCAGGCGCCTAGTCTCTCACCGTTCCCGCCGTCGACCTCGTTGCCGCCTTCCTCAAGCTCATCGCTGGATACGATGAGCGACGACTTTGTTCGCCTCGTATCACAGGCAAACCCCGCCTCGCGCCAGAAGTATCAGCCCGCGAACTCCGGATATCCTCCCGCTTCTTCCCCTAACACCGGCCAGGCTCTCGACCCTTTCTTCGATGACGAGGACGAACCCGACTCTGCCTTTGGTCGCTCGCCCGCGATGGCCTCCAAGGAAAGCGGCCTCCCTCTTGCGCGCTCGGCCGCGCCGCTAGCTGGCCACTCTCAGCTCTCTATTCCCCAGACAATCCAACCCGACCAGTGGTCCTTCGACGACGACCAGCCGGGCGCGAAGCCCTTCCAAGGCTCTGCCTCCTTTCCCGGCCCCTCCTCCGCTACGCGCACCCACGCGCGTAAACCGTCGCGTTCGTTCGCAAAGTCGCTCAAGTCGCTCAAATGGCCATGGCAGAAGAAGGAGCAGGTTCTGACCGGTACCCGCGACGTCGCCCTCAATAACCCTGACGCCAACGCGAACTTCTGCAACAACTACGTTTCCACCTCCAAATACAACGTCGCTACCTTCGTCCCCAAATTCCTCTTCGGTGCGCCCTCTCTATTTTTTCTCATCGCCCGCTGTGCTTACCTTGGTTCACGCAGAGCAATTCTCGAAATATGCCAACCTCTTCTTCCTTTTCACCGCCCTCATTCAACAAATACCGGATGTTTCTCCCACCAACCGTTATACTACCATTGCTCCGCTCTCCGTTGTACTTCTAGCGTCGGCATTCAAGGAAACGCAGGAGGACCTGGTGAGTGCTTTCACTGCCCATCGCACGCACCCCTCTATCATCCTCCCACCCTCGCGATCTCCCCGCGTCCTCCTACACGCCACTGGGTGTCATTTCCCAGTGTTCCCGTCAGCGATGGGACCACTATGTGGACGGCGCTCTTGATATATTCTCGGCTGTGCATGGCTGTGGTCTCCGGCTCAGTCCCACAAGACGCTGATGTCCCTCATCCCCGCACGCTTGTTTTAGAAACGGCACCAATCAGACTCGGAACTAAACTCGCGCCTCGCGAAAGTGCTGCAATCGGATGGAACGTTTGCGGACAAGAAATGGAAGGACATTATGGTCGGAGATGTGATTCGTATGGAGAGCGATGACTTCATCCCCGCAGACGTCCTCTTGATCGCGTCCAGTGAGCCCGAGGGTTTCTGCTATATTGAGACATCAAACTTGGATGGGTGCGTTATCTCGTTCTCATTCGTAAACCGGTTCAACACTCATCCCTTACCGCATGGCAGCGAAACGAATCTGAAGATCAAGCAGGCCTCACCACAAACGTCCAGCCTCACTGCGCCGCACCTCGTGACTCAGCTGCACGGCACGTTGAGGTCTGAACATCCGAACAATTCGCTTTACACTTACGAAGGCACCATCGACCTCGTAACTGCTGGTGGAGTCCCAAAACAAATCCCGCTCGGTCCAGACCAGCTCCTTCTCCGAGGCGCGCAGATCAGGAATACGCCATGGGCGTACGGATTGGTTGTCTTCACGGGACATGAGACGAAGTTGATGCGGAATGCAACGTGAGTCCCCCTACCCAGTCCTACCCACCCCTATCTGACGCCTCGCAGTGCTGCTCCCATCAAACGTACTTCCGTCGAACGTCAGGTAAACGTGCACATCATCTTCCTGTTCCTATTCCTTCTGGCCCTGTCCCTTGGTTCCACCATTGGAAGCAGTATCCGTACTGTGAGCGATGTCTTTGCGTCTTGCACCACACCCCTAACCTCCATGCAGTGGTTTTTCTCGGGCCAACAATGGTATTTACTTGAATCTTCGACAATTTCCGGGCGGGCGAAGGGCTTCATTGAAGGTTAGGACATTGTGGTCCGTATGTATTACCTTTCTAACCATTGCGCTTAGACATCCTCACGTTCATCATTCTCTACAACAACCTCATCCCTATTTCGCTCATCGTCACCATGGAAGTCGTCAAGTTCCAGCAGGCCCAGCTGATCAACTCCGACCTGGACATGTACTACGCTAAGACGGACACCCCGGCGCTATGCCGTACTTCCTCCCTTGTCGAGGAGCTCGGCCAGATTGAGTATGTTTTCTCCGACAAAACCGGAACACTTACCTGCAATGAGATGGAATTCCGCTTCTGTTCAATTGGAGGTGTCGCCTACGCCGACGTCGTTGACGAGAGCCACCGCGGAGACGGCGACGACGACAAGGAGGCATGGCGCTCCTTTGCAGACCTGCGAGCCATGGTCTCGGGCGGCGCCAACCCGTTCGTGGACGTCGGCACAAGCGTAGACCCCCAGGTTGCGGTCGCGAACGAATTCCTAACCCTCCTTGCTGTCTGTCACACCGTCATCCCTGAGATTCACGAGGGCAAGATGCGCTACCAGGCGTCGAGCCCTGACGAGGCCGCGCTTGTCTCCGGGGCCGAGTTGCTTGGATATCAGTTCCACGTGAGTTCATGTTCTGGCTTTGCACACCTACTTGTCGGAGGCGTACTCCGCTACTTACTCCGCGACGTAGACCCGCAAGCCGAAGTCAGTCTTTGTCAACATCCACGGGCAGGCGCAGGAGTTTGAAATTCTCAACGTCTGCGAGTTCAACTCTACCCGGAAGCGCATGTCCACTGTAGTCCGCTGTTCGGATGGCAAGATCAAGCTCTTCTGCAAGGGCGCGGATACCGTCATTCTCGAGCGTCTCTCTGAGGGGCAACCGTTCACTGAGAAAACACTGATTCATCTTGAGGTTTGTCGCCTTGAATTCTCCTTTTATTCTCCCGCTCACCTCACTCGTATGAACACAGGATTACGCCACTGACGGTTTCCGTACGCTGTGCATCGCGTACCGCGACATCCCTGAGGCCGAATACAAGCAGTGGGTGACGATCTATGACCAAGCCGCGGCAACAATCAATGGCCGTGGTGATGCGCTCGATAAGGCCGCAGAACTCATTGAGCGTGACATGTTCCTACTCGGTGCGACCGCGATTGAGGACAAACTGCAGGACGGTGTCCCAGACACTATCCACACGCTTCAGATGGCCGGTATCAAGGTGTGTAAACTTGGGGGCGCGTCCTTGAGTGGATAGCTTATATAGCTGGTTAGGTATGGGTCCTCACGGGCGACAGGCAAGAAACTGCAATCAACATTGGCATGTCATGCAGGTTGATCTCTGAGTCCATGAACATGGTGAGTAGGACGTATCGTCGTTTCGACCTGTTCCGTTTTTACATGCGTGCTAGGTTATCGTCAACGAAGAAACCGCCCATGAGACAGAAGCGTTCCTCAGCAAGCGTTTGAACGCGATCAAGAGCCAACGCAACTCCGAGGGTGACCAGGAAGATCTAGCGCTCATCATCGGTGCGTGTCACGGCTTACAAGCACAATGTTGACTGACTCGGCGCGCTGCAGATGGCAAGAGTCTCGCTTTCGCGCTTGAGAAAGATATTTCGAAGATTTTCCTCGAGCTCGCCATTCTTTGCAAAGCTGTTATCTGCTGTGAGTCGCCTCAATAGTGTATCTCTATCGACCTAACCTCCGTTTGTAGGTCGTGTCTCTCCGCTCCAGAAGGCACTTGTCGTGAAGCTCGTCAAGAAGAACCAGAAAGCTATCCTGTTGGCGATCGGCGATGGTGCTAACGACGTCAGTATGATCCAAGCAGCGCACGTTGGCGTCGGTATATCTGGCGTTGAAGTACGTAGATTCCATCTGTTGTTCATGGGATGCTTGCTTATGCTGGCAACAGGGTCTGCAAGCTGCTCGTGCTGCGGATGTGGCCATCTCGCAGTTCCGCTTCCTCAAGAAGCTCTTGCTCGTCCATGGATCGTGGAGCTACACCCGTCTGTCCAAGCTTTTGCTATGTGAGTCGATGAATGCATCTCCATTAGGATGTGTCCAACCCGCCATATTTAGACTCCTTCTACAAGAACATTGTGTTATACATGACGCAGTTTTGGGTATGCCATAATTTCAGTATACTCGGGCTCCGTCTGACAAGTCTATGCAGTTCTCATTCTTCAACAACTTCTCCGGCCAAATTGCCTACGAGTCGTGGACACTTTCGTTGTACAACGTCGTCTTCACCGTACTCCCGCCACTCGTCATCGGTGTCTTCGACCAGTTCGTCTCGGCCCGTATCCTCGATCGGTACCCCCAACTGTACATGCTCGGTCAGCGCAATGCGTTCTTCACGCGTACGCAGTTCTGGCTCTGGGTTGGCAATGCGTTGTTCCACAGTGTTGTATGTTACGATCTTACATCTAAGATAACCGCGTTAGCTGATGCACTCCTGCAGATCACATTTGGCTTCTCCATCATCCTCTTCTGGGGCGACCTCAAGCAAGCTACCGGATACGACTCAGGTCATTGGTTCTGGGGAACGATGTTGTACCTTGCCGTCCTCCTGACGGTCCTCGGCAAAGCTGCATTGATATCTGAGTGCGTCATTCCCGTTTGAGCTTGGCTTTGGTCATTCTAATGTCTCATCTCATTAGCTTGTGGACCAAGTACACTGTCGCCGCAATTCCTGGTTCCTTCATTTTCACGATGGCTTTCCTCCCGCTCTACGCCTTGGTTGCGCCCGCGATTGGTTTCTCGACAGAGTACGCCAACATCGTCCCACGTTTGTGGTCAGATTTTGTGTTCTACTTCGTCCTCTTGCTCGTGCCGATCCTCTGTCTCACCCGAGACTTTGTGTGGAAATAGTAAGTGCTCTTCGCGATCCCCGTTACGCAGTATACTTACACAGTGACCGTAGTTACAAGCGGACGTACCTGCCCGAGACGTACCACATCGCGCAAGAGATCCAGAAGTACAACATTCCGGATTATCGTCCTAGGCAAGAACAGTGCGTATCTTCCCGCATGCCAGTTACGCGCCTTTTTCTCATCGATCTCGCAGGTTCCAGAAGGCGATCAAGAAGGTGCGCGCGGTGCAGCGCATGCGGCGGAATCGTGGGTTCGCGTTCAGCCAGACGGAAAACGCGTCGCGTCAGGACCAGGCGCGGCTCATACGAGCATACGACACCACGAAGACAGGTGCGCGCCCGTCGGGCTATTGAGCGAGGACGAGGACTGTTTCTGTGCCCGCTGATGTGGACGTAGATGTGGATGCGGTAGACGACCCGGACGCCCCGCTAGTTATCATTATATGGACTTGTACTGTACGGTGCCCCGCCGCTTCGCTGCTAATCTCATGAACGAACTTACGATTTCCTATGTACCTGTGACATCTGTTGTAGAGAGTTTTGTGACAGCACGGGAGCCACGTGACCGCGTCGCATACCGTGACAGCTGAAGTTCAAGTTGTGTCGATCCGAGTCGCGCGCTGAATCCTTGCTCTTTGATGGCTGCCTCGATGATTTCGCCTGGATCGTTGGGGGAAGACTATGTTGCCCGGCTCGGTTCACGACTTCAATTAGTCAAAGACGATGAATACGAAGATTTTAATGGTATCACTCGCCGCGTGTATGGTCAGTGTCCATTCGCACTGTTCGCCCATCTTCCTCTCACCTCCCAACACAAGACGCCATAGTGAAGAACGTTCTCCCCCATGCTCCTCAGGATACCTGTCCGTCTCTTCCGTTTCTCGCTCATGCCATCCGTAGTATCCTCCTGCCTTCTCTTCTGCTCAGCGACATACCCAACCTCCTGCGCCTCCTCGCGCACCTCGAAGTCCTGCGCGGCATCGCCATAGCCACCATCCAACATGCGCTTTGCACCGATAGCACGCTCTCTTCGGAAACACGGGATGCTTTAGGGAATCTGGTCCGTCCTTCGCGTCCGCCTGCTCAACGTAGGGTATACCGCGAGGTCGTCAATGGCGCTTGCCTCTTGGTACGTCCCGTCCCTTCGCGCATTCCCGTTATCGACTCACTCCTCATTCGTCCCTACATCTTAGCACGTCCATCACATCTGGCGCAGCTCCGACCCCGAAGCCGACGAGTTTCTTCTCGCCGACGTCCTTGTCCGATACTTCCCTCACTTCCTCATGGAGCGCGATCCCTCCTACGCCGACCACTGCCGCGCATCCTTACGCGCACACCCGTGGCATTACGAGATGACGGAGACCGAGGCTGCGGAGAACAACGAGGTGGGGGAAATGGCCACTCGGTTCCTCCTCCAGGCGACTAAGCACCTCGAAGACGCAGACGTGTACTGCGTAAATAACGGGTATGTATTTCTTCTCCCTCGCAGCACGCGTGCCCGCTGGTTGACCTAGAATCGTAGGTTTCCGGTGGGTACGCCCTTTGAGGAGCTACTTCCGCCACCGCCAGTCGCCCCCTTGGTTGCTGCTATCAAGCGGTATGTTAAGATAGTGACTGATGCGGTAGATGGCGTTGCCAAGTATTCGCTTCCGCCCGCAAGGTGATAGTTTCATTCGTGGTGAGCAGGGGTATTCGAGGATCCACCACCTACTCTAGCTCGTAGCTACACTTATGTTCTTTCAATTAGAAGTTTTATTGGCCGAGAGCATCCCTGGAGCCATTCGAAGCGCATGAGGATGGACCCTACAGAACGTATCTGTAGCACAGTAACAAGGGCCCACGCAACGCCGCTATAGTGTATGGTTTATCACTTGGGATTTTGATAGAGTCGAGGAGCCTCGGTTCTGCGAGGCGCCCCGACTCCCTCATTCCCAAGACCCAGGTTCGAACCCTGGTAGCGGCTTAATTTTTTCCCAACACAGCACCGACTTTGAGTTGTTGACTCATTACACGCACATGAGTCTTGCCAACTACTGCGCCACAATTCCGCCCTTGGTCATGTTCCATCCCATGTCCTCGTACGTCCACCCAAACACGGTGCCATCCTTGCGTTCAGGTGATAGCGAAGCAGAGATCGATGCAAGCCTGGTTTCTTATGGATTGCATCCATTGTTGACATGTCGTCCGCGCTAAGCGTCACGAGCTGCGCAAAGAATCACCATCCCGTTTAAGCGAGACACGGGGATAACGACGAACCGAGATGTTCTGTTTGATACGTCCCGCATTCTCGCTCTTGGGAATCACGGCCGTCCTCCTCTGGACACCCCAGCTGAGAGCAACCTGCCCTGGGGTCGTGCCACGGTCGCTTGCGATTCGCACCACATCCGGGTCCTCGAGAAACACCGGCTTCCCATCGTATTCCTTCGGTCGGCCTGGGATTCACCTTATTAGCCACAATATCCACTCTAAACTTCTCATAATACATACCCAAAGGCGAGTAGCAGTCACCAAGATCCCTTTGCTCTCGCAGTATTGCATCAGCTCCACGCTCGGTAGACACGGGTGCACCTCAACCTGGTTCGCTGCGGGCACGACGTCCGTCGCGCTCAGCAGCTCATCCAGGTTCTTGACAGAGAAGTTCGAAACTCCGATGCTCCTGACCTGGCCCGTGGCGAGCAGCTTCTCCATCTCTTTGTACGTCTCGACGAACGTGGGGCTTGTGCCGCGCGGGATTGTCGCGCCGTCGGGGCCTGCGGCCTGCGGCCAGTGCATGAGGTAGAGGTCGACGTAGTCGAGCCCGAGCTTTGCGAGCGACTCCGCGAAGGACGCGGCGACGCGGCCGTGGTCGCCGTTCGGGAGCTTGGTGACGACGAAGATGTCCGCGCGCGGGATGCTGGAGGCACGGATCGCACGCCCGACGGCGGCTTCGTTAAAGTACCCGGCAGCCTGTGTGGGGACCGGTTGAATATCAAGTTGCGGGAGCGCATGAGGTAGACACGTACGGTGTCGATGTGCCTGTATCCGACCTATGGGATCGAGGTGAACAAACTGATTTCGCGAGAAGAGGGGTGATTAGAATGTACCTCCAGTGCGGTCTTGCACATTTGCTCGACGGTCTCCTCGTGTCCAGCCGGACCGAGCCAGCACCTGCCAGATTACACTCAGTAGCTCAGCAAGTGGATTATTTGCAGATCAGACGGATCGCACGTACCCCATGCCTACGGATGGCATCTTGTACCCCGTGTTCAGCGTGAAGGATGGGATATCGGCCGCCATCGTGCAGCGTACTCCTATCACAGATGAGGACAGGAGGCAAGGAGGTGACGAAATAATCGAGCAGAGCCAGCCGCTTATCCCGAGCTAATGATAGCTTTCCGACAGAGTCAGATTCGGGGCCTGTAGAGGGCAGCTGAGAGGTACATTCATGTTGAACGGCCCGGTCATCTGGACGAGCAGAGCCTCGCGGCCCGTCGATGCTGTGCCCCTAATGCTCCCCAACTCGTGATCAGATTCGTAAAGGTCGCAAAGCGTACATAAAAACATATTAGTGCTATGTCACAAAATATCAGCGAGTGGGTAGCATACTCCTCCGCCGGCGAGCCCGCTCTAGCGGAGGCAACGAGTCTTCATCATCCACAGCCTGAGTCCGCATACTGGTATCTGGGTCGGTTTCCACTATGAACACGGGCAGCATGTCAGCTTCACCATTTGAGAAACATATGACGGTAAGCTCACTCGACACATCAGCGGAGTGATCCGCTGCGCCCTCCGCGGCGTTCCCAAGACTAGGTAGCAACTCGGAACCAGACGCGTCAGCATTGTCTGGTGAGGTCCAAGGTTTCACTGGAGAGTACTGCTTCGGCAACATCGACTTGCGTTTCTGCACACCCCACGCTGTGTTAGTTGCGGTTAACTCTGAGGGGGCGAACAATGACAGACCTTAGTGAAACCAGCAACGTTGATCCTATCGACGTCTACGAGGTATGCAGATTCATCCACCCGCTTGTGTTCTTCGACGCACTTGACGACCCAACTGACGCCTACAACGAATGGCTTAGGACCGTCGAGCATTCTATTACCGCAGTCTCGTGAGCATTCATCCATACAAAGAAATTGGAGCGACGACTTACCGATACCTCGAAAGCGTCGTCGGGCTCCCATCCTTGAACACGATATGCGTACATCTTGAGCCGACCTTCGCTGCAATCTGCCCATGCACCATCATCAACGCTGAAGAAAGCCCCGGTCCATGGAGCAGTCGGAAACTCACCTTCGCGCCCATATGCCGCAACATGTCGATGAACAGAGACCCCGCGTCCTCCGTGCCCGATACGTCCACGAATACCCGGCAGTCCTTCAAGAAGTCGCCCAAAGCTCCACCCGGCGGTGCTTTCTTCTCGGCGCTACCCCCGCCGTCAGGTCCGTTCAACGAGCTCCTGAGCGACGGCTCCTTGTATCCTTTCGGCGGCGTCGACAACGCCCCCGTTGCTAGCCGCGTCGCGCGCGAGTGCGGTCTTGGCTGGGGTGGCGCCGGCGCCGGCGCCTCTTCGGAGGCTGCCGCAGCGTCTGGGGCCTGCACCGTCTGCCCGACGAGCCACGACGAGCTGACCGCGCGACCCTTGCCCTTCACGTCGAGCACAGACGCAGAAGTTTGCGGAACCGCAGACAAGCTCTGCGCAAGCAGGTGGGAGATGCTTGCGCGTCGGTTCGCCTTCGCCCTCTTCTTGGCCAACTCCACGTCACTTGCGCCCACGTCCGACCCTGACGGACCCGCATCGGCGGCAGGGTCTGTAGCCCCTGGCTCGGCTTCGTTGTCGGAGACTTCGTTGCCGGAGGCTTCGTCGAGTTCTTTGAGAAGGTCTTTGGGCGCGTTCCTCAGCCACTCGTCAATCTTGTCCTTCGTACTCCGCTCCTCTAGAGGCTCAGCACCTGACTCCTCGGTCACCACGTCTTCCATCGGCACATCGTCTCCTGCGGCGCCCGCTCGCCCGCCGCCCTTGACCGGGCTCCCGATGACCGTTGACAAAGCGCTGGGCTTGCTGACCTTCTGGGTAACGCGGCCGCCGCGTCCTCTGAGGGATAACAAGCCACGACCTGCACCAGACATGCCGCCGCCGATGGCACCAACGCCGAAGCGCAGCCCGCTGGCGGGGGCCAAGCTCGATCCGAGCGCAGGACGCTGGACTTCTTTGGCAAGGCTTGAGCCCGTCGGTTTTGCGAAACCCATCCTGGGCGCAGCTGTACTAGACGAAGGCCCGGCCGCGGCCATCATAGCCTACACCGCACTGCCGTGAGCGCCAGTAACCCGTTATAAGAGTATCTGTGCGCACCTTCGCCAAACCATCCGCGACGATAGCGCCGTTACTCGATGAGGCCGCTGCTGGGGGAACGACCTTGGCGGAGCTTCTCAGTCCCCGGCGAGTACCAGCCGGGACTTGTGGGGGGAGCATGAGGGTCGTTTGCGTAAGCTTCTTCTGTCCCGCTGTGGGCTCCTTGCCTTTGCCCCTCGCCAAGGGAGTCGGGATCACGCCCGTCGTCGTCGAAGTCCGCATGTTCAACCGCTCCTTGCCCTTGCCCTTGACTTTACCCGGGAGCGCATCGTCTACTACGCGTAGTCTCGTGAACGAGCCCTCGCTGTCGGAATTCCTTGACAAGCTACGGTTGAAGCCAATGCTGGTGTTGGGTCGTGTAAGCGGGGGACGTGCGGGGTCGTTCACGCGTTGGAGGATCGAATTCAACCTATTCAGGCTATCGTTGGTCTCCTTGGCCACCGGGGCAGGTGCGGTCGGAGGCTCCGCGTCCGCGTCCGATTCCGTGTCCGTAAGAGGAGAGAGGGGTTCTGTCTCCATGTCAGGGGTGGGGCTGCTGGGGATAGCCAACTCAAGTGGAGGAGCATCCTCGGCGGATGCAGGTGCGAGGTCAGCAGGGGCTTGGAATCCGCTGTCGATGGTGAAGGCGTCCGTGTTGAATATAAGGTCAGGCTGTGGGGCAAGTATCTCCGCCTCTTTGTCCTGGGTCGACGTCTCCGCCTGATCTTCCGCCTGCACCATCTTGTCCTCGATAGCAGGTGGTTCTGAGGTAACTGCTGTGGAACCCGCTGATGCCGCGGAGCTTTCGGGCGTCTTGGACGCTGACGCTGACGGTGTCGCGATCCTGAAGAATCCGTCCAACGTCTTTTGCGCGCCCGCCTTGTGCTTCGCAAGTCCGTCCTGCGATGCCGATTCCGGTAGTGATGCTGGTGTTGGTGTGAGAGCCACCGACGGCGCCCTCGGCGCAACAGCAGGGGCCGGGGTTGACGTCGCCAGCTCACTGTCCGACTGATCTGTGTCGGACGCAGAGGGAGGGTCAAAGGTGGCGGGCTTGAGTCCGAACTGCATGGGGGTTCGGCTTCTGCTAGGGCCCGGCTTCGGCGTTGACGTGATCATCGGCCCAGACTTGTACGTGAAGTCGAACGGCCCCGCCGGGACTCGCACAGCGGTCTCGAGGGTGCTGCTTGAGCTGTTCGGTGCAGCGATAAGTGGCTTGCTGGGAGTGGCCGACACCTTCGCGACTGAGCTCGAGGTGGGCAGCGCGTACGACCGCGGAGCCTGCGAGTTGGATCTTGGTCTCCTTCTAGGTCCGGCATCCTTCGAGTCTGGTTGGGTTGCAAGGGCTGGACCGACTTGGCTCTTGGGGTGGGCTGGGGTATGAGGGATGGACGGGGACGAGATATTTGTGGGAGCATAGATGTGGGCTGAGATGAGCTTGAATTTGAAGATATGTGAGGACCCGGTAGCCGAGTACCCTCTGGAGAGTCGGGTGGATTGGAAGATGCGGCGCCCGGGGACCGGACACGCTTGGTTCGCGGAGAGCTGACTTTCACTGTAGTCCATTCGTCAGTCGTTGTGAATTGTAATGCATAGTACACGAGTTGATTGTGCATATATGCACCGCATTGCTCAAGCGAACACCACTGCATGCCTCAGCTTCGTGATCGATTGTGACTATGGGTAAGTGAGATTCTGCCTACCAATAACATGATTGCTTTCCGGCCATTCTCGCGGGCAGTGTCTCTGAGGAGCTAGTCTAATTACGAAAACAGTACTCACATAGGTCCGCAAAGATATCAGAAACCGGAGGCTCCGGGGCCTTCCCTATCGCCCTCTTGGTTGGAATGGGCCGCTTACCCAGGGGAGCCTTCGAGTCACCCGGATGCTTCACCTTCTTCGCGACCGCCGTGGAATTCAACGTCTGGCGCGTCCTCATCCGGCCCTTCACCCCTTTGCCAGTTTTCGCAGTAGTTGAGGGTGGCTTTGCGGTCGTGTTCGCCGAAGGCGGCTTCGCTATCCCGATGCTGGACGGCGGCTTGCTCGCCCTGCTCGGCCCCGGGACCGCATTGCGCGGCGCCGGTGCGGGTCGGAGGGTGAGAGGTGCAGGAGCGACGCCAAGCATCGACTTCGCAGGCTTGACGGACATCTGAGGCTTCGCGCGCGGTGTCGGCTCGTCCTCCATGTTCGTGACCGGGTCGGATGTGATGTCCTGCATGGTGTCGTCCTCATGTGGCAACGGTGTGAGAGGCGACTCTGGTGTCTTCGGGGGGAGCGTCTCCGAGACCTCATTCCGTGCCAGGGTTATCTCTTCAAAAACAAAGGTAGGCTCTGTCACCAGTTCTGGGGTTCCTTTCTTGGGGTCGGGAGTGTGGTCGGGCGGGAGGGACGCGATCCGGAGCTTCTGGGGAGACCGGCGCGGGGATGGGGGAACCATGTTGAGATCGAGAAGGGGAAGGACGTCGGAGGTAACATCGAACGATACTGGAGGTGGGACAGACTGTGCGCGGCGCGATGGGGAGGGCGAGGGCGTAGGGGCATTGGGGCGGGTAGAGAGCTTGTTGGTGGGGAAGAGGTTATGCCGCGGTCGCTTCTGATCTCGCTCCTTTGCCAGCGCGGCATCCTTGCCCGGCGTAGACGGTCGTTTCAAGGGAGGAGTGGTTGCATCAAGTTGAGTTTGGGAGCTAGAAGGTGGTAGAGAAGGAGGCGGAGACGAGGCCGGCGGTTGGGAGGGAGGCGGCGGTTCGATGGATTCCGACCGTCTCTTCTGGCCTTGAGAGCGGGCTTGCTTCAGTGGTGATTCGGCTAGGTTGCAGTAAAAGGCATCAAGCGTCGTCTGTGAGCGTGTGCGCTTGCCATTGGCCTTAGCGGACGAGTCCGCCATGCCGGGTGAGGAGGAGGACTGGGAGCGGATAGCAATGTGTTCGCGAACCGAGACGCGTGTGGCTTTGTTTGTCACGCGCACACGTGATCCGTGTTTGACGCGTCGCGTTCCGCTCCCCGTTTGCTTGAACTTGAAGCTTGAAGCTTCTCACCAATTGACCACTACCCCCTCTCGCTCGTTGGTCGATGCTGTCTGTATGCTTGTCGTCGTGGCGGGATTCGTGTCATCTTTGACGTCGGCGCTCACGCCTCAACTCTTCGAGCTTGCTTCAGGGATCGCGGCTATGACCTCAAGGCCTCAACCCTCCGCGTCATGGAGTCAGCTCCTCGAGCTTGGTATAAGAGTACCCCATCTCTGCTTGCTCGACGGCTGCATGCTCTGTCGCGCTCGCACTCCCCACTTTCGGACCGTGTCACTTCCTCGTCTCATGTCCGGCGCCGCACTACCCAAGGACTCCCGCCTTCCTGGCGAGCACTTCGAGGTCCGCCAGACCGCCACCTCCAATGACTACCACCCAGACCGGTCGAAGTCGCTTCCCCTCTCGCCCGCACGACAGGCTCTTCTTGACGACATTCTTGCGCTTTACTCGTGCCAGCCGACACGGCGGCGCGTGGAGCGCTACACCCGTGACTGCGTATACGATGACCAGTTCGTGTACGCGAACGACCGCTACAAGATGGCCGGGCAGTGGTTCGCGCTCCCAAAGCTGTTCGCGCGCAGCGTGAACGAGGGGTATGAGGTTGTGCGCAACGACCGGGAGCTTATTCGGTTCAAGAACGAGCAGGTGCGCTAGTCTGTCCATTTCTTTGCGCGAGGCTGGAGCCTGATATGAGGCGTGGAATGTGGGGGAAGCTGACTGGGCCTTGGGGCAGACGTGGACGTTCCCGGGGAACTTGAAGTCAACCACGATCAACGCCATCGTCTCCCTCTCCCTTGACCCGGACACCGCGGAGTCGGACTTCCCGCAGGTCAAGTACCACAAGGATCAGGCGAATGAGAAGGACTACTCGCACTCGGGTCCGGGATTCGCGTTCAAAAAATGGCAGGCGGACAAAGTCGCAGGCATGATGGATTCAGAGGACGTCGAGGCATTCAAGGACGACAGTCGTGATGATTATCATGAGCCTGTTCGCAAGCATGAGAGCGGCACTGCCGATGCTTCTCTCAAGCAGTTGTAATTCTCCACAGTAGTGTCATACTGATGTATTCTCATGTAACATCACCCTAGTAGTGGAAGCATGAGTGATACATTTCTAGTGTAGTCCATACATTTCTCTAGTCCGTACATATTCGTACACGCATAATGTCCACAACGCGAAAAGCAATGATAGCATACACATGCAATGTACAGGTGGTGGTCCAATTTCTCGACGATACCGAGATCACATTCTCTTCACCGCAATGTGACGCAAACCGGGGAAGGTGCTCGGTCTTGAGTGTGAGGGGCTCGACCGGGAGGAGCTAGGAGAGTGCAGGAGTGCGGACGAGACAGCGATGTGGAGAGTGCAGGAGGTGACGGTGAGAGACAGCGGAGGCCGGATGCAGACGGTAGGTACTGATACACTGGGGGTGGCGGTACACGGACGGGCGACAGGTGTCGACGACATGATGTTGTGAATGTGTCGGGCGAGCGGATGGAGCGGCGCGCAAGCTGGAGGTGGTACGGGTGAGTGTGGGTGTGTCGCATCAAGAATCGTTTGGAATGAGGCGCACCTGCGGCATGCGCATGATCACCGTACGAATGCCCATTCGGGCCGCTCGATGAGCGGGGACCCAATCGTCGCTGCCCCGCTGCCACCGCCCAGCGTAACAACTCGGCCGGCAGCTGGCAGGACTTGGAAGCCGACCTGCCGACACAGAAGTCGACGGCGCCGAATACAACGAAATCAAACCTCTTCAGTGCCATTCCCGCCTTCGATAAAGCCACAGACTCACCCCGATATACTTCATGAACCGATTCAGGTGGTCCTCGCGCGAGCCTTCGCGCCCTGCCCAGTCGGATGCATCGCTGAGGCCGGTGAGTCCGCTGACGGGGCGTCCCTTCTTCCCAGCTCCCGAACCACCCCGCAGTCCCTTGCCGACGCTGGCCTTCATTGCCTCCTCTTCTTCGTCCACATCCTCAACGAGCCCATAATCCCTGACTAGGGCACGTGCCTCGTCCGCCCCGAGCTGGACGAGCGTGGCGAGGTCACGGGGGAAGAGAGGTGAACTCGATGGCATTTCCGCATCGTCTTCCCCGGTGCCATGTGCGGCCGTGTCGACTGTGAGATGCTTTCCGGCCTTAGTCTTGAGGGTCGCGGGAGGGGTTGGGGCTACGCCACCAACTGTGGCGCGTGTGGAGCCACATGCTGTCGTCGCCGTCGGCGACAGCGGGGGTTGGGGAACTCCGAGCGGGCGGAGAAGTGGCTTGAGGGGTTCGTGCAGTGCGGAGCTGCGGATGAGAGCGTTGGCCCTCCGTGCCTCTCTGGTCATGGTGAGCAACAGTCACCCCGAGCGGGAAAGGAAAACCTACGAATTGTGAAGGCGCATCTTGGCTTCCAACACCTGCATCTTGTACGCTCGTAGCTGCTCTCGCGTGCGCTCAGGTATCTTCTCCTTCAACTGTATCCGCGCATGAGTCGTCATTAGAGTGCATAGACTTACGGTGGATATCGTCCGCTACTCACCTCGCGCCGCACCCGTTCTGCCACCTCCCTCCTGACGATCTCTGCAACGAGTTCGGGGACGCGCGGGC
This sequence comes from Epithele typhae, assembly GCF_022376455.1. Lineage (NCBI taxonomy): Eukaryota > Fungi > Basidiomycota > Agaricomycetes > Polyporales > Epitheliaceae > Epithele > Epithele typhae. Next base: position 354,941 of record NW_025954196.1, on the reverse strand, counting down.
GCAAGCTCTCCCGCACATGCGCTTTGACTTTTTCTTGAACCTCTGTGCGCACCTGCTCCATTCTGTGATCTTGGTGGATGTGCTGCTGCGTCAGGTCTGACTTCACCAGGCGGATCTATAAACGGTCAGTCCACACGGGATACCCAACGTAATCCCGTCCGCGACTCACATCGTTCATCGCGCCGACCATCGGACCCAGTGCCGCCACGCGTTCTGTCTGTATTTGTAGGACCTCGAACGTCTTCCTCAGCGTGTCCAAGGTCCCCGTCATATTTCCCAAAAGTTCAGACACGGCTACAGCCGCCGCGTCCGCGCTGGGTAACTGGCGCTGCCCCGGCGTGATTGTCGTCGACCCACTCGTACTCCGCTCATGAGGACCCGCGGGGTTTACCTCGGCCTGGTTCGTCTCGGCCTGGCCGTTTGTTGTCGTGCCATCGCCGCACGGGGTTTTGGGAAGCGTGGCCCGTTTCTCTTCAGGGCTGAGTGGAGGGGATGGCGGCGTGACTTGAATCCGGGCGGATGTCTGCTGGATCGAGCTCTCCTTCGTGTCCAATTTCGTCGGGTCGCTCTTTCCCTGCTACAATCCGCCTCGCGGTCAGCGGAAGTCGAGAGCGCAGATGAGGATCCACTCACCTTAGCTTTGTTAGCCTGCGGTCCCACAGCGGCCCGTGGGTTCCCGCTAGAGTTCCTGGAGTGGTCTTTGGCCATGTCACCTTTAATCCAGCTGAGGGTGGGCTTGAAAGAAGGTAGCATGGGGGTAAAGAGCTGGCCGACAACCGGTCGCTCGAAATATATCACCGTCGCGGGAGTCTGCCAGAGTGCCAGAGAACGCAATCGGGCATCCGATGTCGATAGCCATCTGCACCCACAGCCCACGCGCCGCGGTGTGCTGCAGGATCTAGGCCAGCGGCGAAGTGCTGCGGTACTTACGCCAGATACATCGGAAACGTGGCCGCCGCGAGGCGGCGCACACAGTGGCGTGCACGCTCAGAAGCGTGGTGTCAGATGATCTTCTTGCGCGCATGCGGTCGTCGAGGCCTCGGGGGCGGCAAAGAGAGAAATTGGCAGTCCGGACGGGCGGGGAAAGTGGGATGGAAGGCGATAATTGGGGAAACCGCGGAAGAAGGGAATGCAAATGTCCGCACGCACCCAGGCAACGACGTGCAGATCGTGCGTGCAACGCTGCTATGGGTTGTCGGTGTACCGCAAACTGACTCTCATATGCGGAGCGGAGAGCATAGATGTGCACACGAGGCACCGAACCCGGTGCAATACGTATTACTGGCCATGATGTTGTCCTGTGTGGACTTGGACACCGTGGTTCGAAATTGAGAGTGCGCCCATTAGGCGCACGACGCGGCGGAGGCTGCAGGTTATCAATTTCCAACTCAGCGCACGCCCGCGAGACCCCGCCCACACCCGAAGCCCGAGCTCGAGACGATCAGGCAAGCTACAAACGTACGTCTATATTTCACCTCTAAGCAAGTGTTACACTACCCGCGGCCAGGCAGGCCACCCTCAGAAGTAGTCGACCCATCTACACCGCGTCCGGTCGAGTGAGATCTCATGGCCCTCCCGGCAAGTCGACACCAAGCAGCTCCCGCGCACGCACCGCGTTTTCTCCGCGCCCGGGATCTCCGTGCAGTCCAGCCCGACCGGCGAGTACGCGTCGAACCGCGTCGAGCACCCGCCACCTGCCAGCTCAATACGTCAGCCTCGCCCCGACACCCGTCGCGCACGCGCACAAAAACGCGAAGCACTCACAGCTCCTCTCGTCCGCCTCCGCGTCCACGCAGTCCCACCCCGGCTCGCCCCCGCCCCACGCCCCCCACGCCCCCCACGCCGCGGGCACCACCTTCGGCCGCCCCCTCCTGTCCCGCGCGATCCGCACGGCGTGAGCCCAGTCGGACACAACATCCTCCGGCGCCCCGCCGACAGCACGCCCCCGGCGCGCCGGTCGAGCGCGCGCACCCGCTCCCCCTCTTCCTCCTCCTCCTCCACCGGGCGATCCTCGGACGAGTGCAGGACCGACATCGCGAGCTGCGCGTCGCCCGCACAGCCGGCGCGCGCCGCGACGCACCGTCCGCCGCAGACGCGCTTCCCCGGCGCGTCGCACGCGCAGCGGCCGTGCGCCGCGAACGGGCCCGGGGGTGTGGCGGTGAACCCGGGCGGGCACGTGAACGCGCAGGGGTTCCAGCGCGCGCATTTCGACGTCGCGTGCGCAGGGTACTGGCAGAGCTCGGCGCTCGGCGCGTGGATGATCTGCCGGCCTTGTCAGTTGTGGGGGACGGGCGAGAGGCACGGGACGGGACGCACCATGTGCTCGAGCGCCTTCGCGACGACCTCAGGCCCTGCGCGGCGTGCGGCCTGGCGCGCGGACGTGAGCGGTGGACGGTGCGCACGATGGACGATGGGACGACGAACCTCTGCCAGAACGGAGTTCTCCCGCACCGCTGCAGATACCTCGGACTGGCACACGCACTGGGCTGGTGTCCGGCGTCAGTGGACCGCGACTAGTGGTCGAGAACAGGATGGGAACCCACCCAGTTCCCCGACGCGGCTTCCGTGGATGGTCATGCTGTCTTCGACGTATGCGCAGAGGTCTTCTCGTGCGAATTCGTCACGTCCATATGAGCCCAGCGCGACCCCGGCGCACGTCAACACCGCCCAGAACCGGCGCGAGAAGACGGCTAGGTGCATACGGTTTGGGAAGGGGAAAGTGACAAAGGGCCGAGAAGGGAAGCCCAAGGGCGAACAGAGAGGAGCGAGAAGTAGAGAGTGCAGAGAGGTCGCCACCCCGCCAGTAATATTTGGAGTGGCGGAGGGCGAAGCATGGCGCCGTTGCCCTGAACTGCCAAACATGAATTGATTAAGGCAGGGACCTCGATCGGTATGTGGACCCGGCGCAGAAAAATGCGGACGTGTCCAGGTCGTGCATGAGCGGATGCGCCCAAATGCAACGCAGCAGACGAGTTGGCTACTTATAGGGATTTGTAGCAAAGCCACGGCGCTTCCCTTACACACGTGCTTCAGGTGTATCACCTGCCACATGGGCTTGTGGTGCGCTCGTCGTAGTCGTACTCGTCCCATGCGCAAAGTTGTGGCAAGGCTGTGGATTGAAGCTATACCCTGGAACGAGTCGGCGGACAATGAGGGAGAATGAAGGCGCCCCGTGACAACAATGAACCTATTCCAGACGCCATGAAATCAACGAGTATGGCAACACCAAACGAGCCCACCTATTTTGGGTGGACTGTCCAGCTCTGAGAGTCGCTGCAAACCGAACTGGATTGAGCGCTTGCCCGACGACGCCCGCGCTCCGGCTTCGTCGCCCCTGCCTAGCCCCGACGTCCCGACTATGAAAGGTGTATATGGTCCTGTGCAGTGGCTGGCCAATTCAGCCGTTATCAAATCGATAGGCCTATTCGGAAAAAAATCACACAGAGCGGAATTCGTACGGAGTCACAATGCGACGCTTACCCGTGAGCAGCGAGTCCTGTGACCCCCTTCGCGCGAGAAGCGATGTTACCGAAAGCGACACAGGATGGGGTTCTATACCGATGCGGGAAGAAGCAAGAGAGGGAGCAGGCAGGTGCATTTGCAAATTCATAAGCACGTGCCCAAAGGAGCACTGCAGGCACAGCCAAGTTCGACCACGTATGAGCTCTCACCACAGCATGGCTGGCTGTATAATAGCTCGCCGGGTGGATCACCTCTCCTCATCCTCGCACTCTACATCTGTACCACCACACCACCGACGATATGGACGCTCCCGTCACCGAACCTCAGCAAGTCAGGACTCCGGGAGGACCCCCCACGCTCTACACCATCAAGTACAAGAGTGAGATGGCCTATGTCGCACCCGCAGCCACCTATGACGTTCGTTGTTTTCCCTTCTTCTCATTTCTGGAATCTCACTTTATCGAAAAAGGACGCACTTGAGCTCGCGCGAACTACGTTCCCTAAGCTCCGGCGCTATGCCACTGAACGAATGGGCATATACGTCATCGGTCAGCTCAACAACGTTCCGCAACGCGTCGCCATCGGTCGTACCGCCTATCCGCTCGTACTGCCTCGCTTCCGCGAACACGAGGTCCTCACCATCTATGTCTCTGGCAACGGCCTCATGGAGCGTCTTACCAGCTGGGCCCGCTCCGGGTCTTCTTCTTCATCCTCTTTTCCCGCCCCCTCTTCCGCGTCTTTGTCAACTCGTACCAAGTCGGAACATGATCTTGAGAAGCGTCCAAAAGCGCCTCAGATTGTTGTCACGGACCCCTCGGGAGACGAAAAGCACGCGGACAGCCCCAAGTCCTCGGCGTGCACCTTCGAAATCCCGCCCGCTTACTCCCGTTCCGACGCCACCCCCTCGCTCGACACAGATCGGGCATCGGTCTCTTCCGGCACGACGTCCACCTCCCCGCCATCTTCGCCCACGGCGAGCCTGCTTCAACTTGCCGATGACGACACCGTCGCGTTTTTCGCAGGGCGGTCGTCTCCAGTTGCGTCGCGTACTACTTCCCCAGCCCGGTCGAGTACGAGCTCGCACTCGCGGTCCCCGTCTCCTGCGCCTGCGCCGAAGAAGGAGCAGCCACGCCCACAGGTGTACACGCGCCGCCCGTACGTCACGAGCGTGTATCCGTCGAGGCGACCGCAGTGATTACATCCTCTGGCTTTCTTTCCTTTGTTCTCATTTTGGACAATTTGTATTTGTGACATAGAAAGGAGAGCCCGGACTCGCTGACTACCACTGGCTCCCTCGAGCAAGGACTAAGGTGCACGGCACTTCGATACCCACCGCGGCTCGTTACTACCCGTATACTTTACCCATTCACTCACTTTCAAGTGTATATTTGTTCGCATGTATCGATAACTCTTTGCTATATCATTCACTTGAACTCTACCTCGGGTGTTCCCGGTTCTGAAACTCAGGTGCGTTCTACTACACTCCTGTGCTAGTATCCCACGGCGTTGGCCGCCTTGCCACTAGGAACATGGCTCTGGGTTTGCAAATCTTATTGACTGGCGATGCAGACCTTCTTGTCGTCACGGAAACTCTCGCCACCGCAGACATTATATTGACATGGGCGTATGCTAAGGGACGAAAGCCCTGCTCTGTGCGCAGTCATACCATATGGCTGGCTGTCCAGCTAAGACGTCGGGCGCAAAAACCTGTGGCCAGCTAGACTCGACAGTGAATAGCGAATGTCAGATCGCAGACACTCGGACTAGTACATACCGGCCGCCCAGTGACGCCCAGTGACGTCAGCGTCTCCCCGAGCGCCGGGACGAGGAGCTGCGCGCCCTCGCTCGATCGACTAGCCTCGAGGCCATTCGAAAGACACATACCCAAGTCACCGTGGACACACGTACACCTACACCCCTCGATCTGCGCCGCACTTCAACTCGCAATCCTTGTACGAGATGTGGGGGAACGCGACACTGCCTGCTCATCGCTTCGAGCCTATTTAAGGCGCGCCGACGAGCATTCAACCGTTTCGACATACGTGAGCGCCCGCATAGTAGGACACGGCAGACTCCTCACCGCATGAATTGTGGACTGAGGCCGATCTCTTCGCTGGCAGCGGCGCTGTGCCCGGAGAGCGCTGTGCAGAGGGACACATGGCGGTAGTGTCGAGTACCATGTGCGGTGGCACGCAAAACTTGGAGGCGGTCCCTCGTACCGAGGCAAGTTCCGATTTCCGGCGACAGCAAGGCCCGACTTATCCGGCGGGCTAGAGAAGGGCCGCGCCCGTCGCTCCGACCGGGCCTCAAGTATGTACGACCCATCGGAACCGAGGAGCCAGAGGTCCGAATGTGCCCTCAGCCGCGCAATGCCGCGGCTGGGACTTTTGTTCCGCATGGCAGTGCTCTTGAAAGGATTCGAGAGCGGCTTTGCGCTGGAGGCGATCGAGGACTCCGGCGAGGCGCATCCCGAGAATATTTGAGCCCCATGCCCATCCAGTCTGCGCAGTCCGGGACTCGAAGTTCGCCTGCCCGCATCGCCCCTCGAGCTTCCCAACGTCGGGTCAATCTGAGCACAGGCACGACAGCTGCGCGGAAGACGTTCCTGCACCGCACCGACGTGCCGTGCCGGTGCCGCAACGGACGTGGCGCCTACCGCTACCTGGGGGAGTCGATTGCGACCGAGTCGGGACGTCTGGGTCGAATGAAGGCGGTCCTGTTCCTGTCCCCTGCGCCAATATGAGCCGTGCGAAGTCGAACGTGATGACGCAATCTGGTCACTATGTGTAGCCCTGGTAGAAAGGTAGCGGTATAGTACAAGACGACGAGAAACTTCCCGAGCACCTAGGGCAGAAACCACTTGGGCCAGCTCAACGCTTGATGTCTCCCGACTTGTTTTGGTCTCCAACGAGGCTGAGCCGAGGAGACTGGGCGCAACCCGCACATCCAATCAAGCTAGGACCTCTTCGAGGACGTCGATGACGCGCTGCACCTCCGCGACGGTGTTGTAGTGCACGAACGAGACGCGCACCACGCCGTCGTCCGTGTCCACCTTCGGCGCGAGGTCGTCGACGAGCGTGTACGCGTAAAAGTGCCCGTACCGGATCCCGATCTGCACAACGTTGCCCGCGTCAGCCGTCGTCGGCCTCGCGGAAACACTAGCACTCACGTCGCCCTTCGCGTCGAACGCCTTCACGACGTCCGGGCTGCGCACCGCGCGCGCGCCGACGACGACGAAGCTCACCGTGGGCACGCGCGCCGCGCCCGCCTGCTCGTCCCCGACGATGCGCACCCCGCGCGCCGCCTTGCCGCGGAGGTACGCGAGCAGCGGCGCGAGGAGCGCCTGCTCGTGCGCGGCGACGGCCGCCCAGCCCGCCGCGAGCGTGCCGCGGGGGTGAGGCTGCGGATGTACGGGGGCACGCCGGTGCAGGCGTACGTGAGCTCGTAGCCGGGGCCGCCCGGCTGCAGCTTGTACGGCTTGGAGTCGATGCGGAGGAAGTGGTGGCCGAGGGAGGTGAGCGAGTCGGTGAGCGAGGGCTTGCGTGCGTAGAGCACGGAGGTGTGTGGGCCGTAGACCTGTAGGGTGAGATAGGTGGTGAGGAGTCGCCTGACAGGCTGCGTTGTTATAGTGACCAACGCATCGCGGGCAAGAGACGCACCTTGTAGAACGAGAAGTAGCAGTAATCCACGTCCCAGTCCTGCACGTCTATGCCCCGGTGTGGCGCGTACGCAACGCAGTCTACGCAAACTTCAAGCTTCCGCGCCCCCAGCTCCTTCGCGCGAGTGCGCAGTGCGGCCACAATCTCCTTAACGGGGTTGATGGAGCCGAGGATGTTCGAGCACGCAGTAAACGCGACCATCCGCGTCTTGGCGGTGATGAGAGGGAGCAGAGCGTCGAGCTGCAGGCCGACGGCGTAGGGGTTGTTTGGGTATGCGGGAAGTTGGGTCGCGGGCCAGAGCTTGAGCGTTGCGTTGCGCCGCGCCGCAAGACGCTTCCACGGACCGGCGTTGGCTGCGATACCAGTTAGCACGATGAGTCAAGGGATAAGAACATACAGGCGGCACCGAGGGCACGCTCGCGCGCCGCACGACCTATCGCGACGACGAGAGACGCGGCACGCGTAGAACACATCGACGGACGCAATCCACGCCACCGTCCAACGAGGTTCCCCCAGCGAGACCACACACTCACACTCGTGCTCGCCCGTGACGACGATCTCCTCCCCCTCGCGCACGTCCGCGTCCATCGCGCGCGCGAGGTTCTCCACGAGCATCGTCGAGCTGCTCCCGTACGCGACCTCGTCCGCGCTCGCCGCGTTGAACATTTCCCGCGCCGCGTCCGCGCCGTCCGCGACGCGCGTCGTGCTCGCCACGGAGACGGAGTAGTCCGCGCCGAGCTGCACGTTCGCGCGGAGGAGGTAGTCGGACACGCGCGCGGCGACGTCGGCGAGGCACTGCGAGCCCCCGGCGTTGTCGCCGAAGAGGACGCCCGAGGCGAGCGCGGGGAACGCGGCGCGCACGGCGGTGATGTCGAGAGAGGCCATGGTGGTTGAGGGGGCAGGGGGCAGGTGGGGCGGTCCAAGTGGCTGCTGAGGCCTGGTCGGCCGCGACGGCGATAAGGCGAGGGCTGGCGACCAGGGCACCGGTCATCGATCGTGGCTCGCGATCAGCAGACCGGATATACTTTACTGTTCACAGAACGCGTGAGTATTCGAGTCGCAGAGGACAAGGAAAGGCGTGCTCACCAGAGAACATTCACATGAGCTTCTCAGATCCCTATAATCGTCGTTGGTTTCTGCGCGACGCGCGTTCTGTCAAGCCTGTCGGTAAACATTGGACGAAACTAGTGGATATATCGTTCGTGCTATCGTGTACAAGACACGTGGGGAGCACGGCCTAAGAAGTGGGCTTCGTCGGAGGGAAAGACAAGGAGTCCTACTTGAGCTTGAGCGCTGTTCCTTTACAGGATCCGAAGCCATATAATTACGTGACCGTGAAAACGGGTTCTGGGGTTCCGCGGACGAATGTATTCAGCAGTCGCCCAATCCGCCCAGTGACTGGCATGTCTGTACGGACATACACGCTTCACGCACACGACGGAGTCTCCAGTGACGGCTCGCATTACCAATAATATATAGCTAGATACAGCAGGAGCACCGACCACCGGGAGGCCGCAAGTTGGCAGCGGACTAGCCCACAAGCGAGGTGCAAGCGGGAGATATAAACAAGACGGAGAGGATATACAGTGCTATAGGACACATCACGGTTCGGCACGGATGACGACGACGAAGTGCGAGGACGGGAGAGGAGAGGATGAGAGGATACGCGAGACCGAGAGGAGATCCACCAAGAAGGCGACATGTAGTAGGGAGGGAGAGGGAGAGAGCGGAAAAGAGAGACAATCGCCACCACGACCCGACACAAGCTCACTCATCCATGCACCAGATCTCTAGGCGGCCCTCAGGCCGGCCCTTCGCGCTGTGCCGCGCCGTCTCGATCGCGAGCTCGTAGTCCATGTCGTCCCGGAGCGTGACCTTGCCGCCGTCCTCGTCCTTGAACTTCATGCCGATGGCGCCGACGACGACGCCGAACTTGCGGCTGACCATGTCCACGAAGTCCTCGAAAGGCGTTTCGGGCAGGAGCGCCATCCCGCGCACCTCTTCGCGGTAGTAGAGCTTGACGCGGATCTTGACCATCTCGAAGAAGTCCTCGTACTCGCCCGAGACGTACCCTTCCTCCTCCTCCTCGTACCCGCCGTAGAAGCTCGCGCCCGAGCGCGAGCCCACCGTCCGGCTCGTCCCGCGCCGTGTGAGCTTCCGCCGCATGCTCCCGCCGGACGCCATGCTGCCTCCGTAGCTGCTCGGCGGCCCGCCGAGCTTCGACGGTGCGCGCCCGACACCCTTTGCCCAGTTCGCGACACGTCCCTCGGTCGGGGGGAGCGGCGGCACGTCTGGGGGCGCGTCATCGGCACCGCCGTAGCCTTCGAGGTAGTCGTCGTAGAACTCCGTCATCCGCTGGTTCCCGCCACCGCCCTGCATCGGCGGCGCGGGTCCGTTCGGTCCGGTGGGCGAGCCGCCCTTGCGGACGCTGAGCCCGCGTGTGGGTCCGTTCAGACCACCGGCGGGGCCGCCACGGCCCATACCGCCAGACGTGGCACTGCGGGCGAGGCTGGGACCAGTGGGGCCGGTAGGAGACGTCTTGGGCGGGGTAGCGGGTGAAGGGGCGTTAGCGGCGCCGCGGATACGCTCGCGAGCATCGGTAGGGACCGCGATCGTCGTCTTCGCGCGCTGAAGAGCAGTGGGGGGCGGCCTCGTTGGGTCGTCGCCGTTCACAGGCTTGGGTACGCTGACGGAGGGCGCGGCGACAGTGGCGGCACGGCTGAGCCCAGACGCGGGGCCGTCCTCGACGAAGACACCAGTGGGAGTGATGCCCTGCTTGAGACGGGCAACACCGGTGAACTCCGTGAAGAGGTCGTTGGTGGACTCCGCGGCGACAAGCTTAGCTTTCCCGAGGAAGTCACGGGCCTTGGAGTTATCGATCTTCTTCTGCGCGGGACGATAGAGGACACCGACAGGCTGCAGGGTTTTCAGTGCATTGAATGCAAGCAACGAAAGAAATGCGCACAATGGAGAAGACGGTGTAACCATCGCCACGGTCCTGGATGGCATCGTCGATCACGTTGTGCTCCTCTGTCGCCTTTTCACGGCGTGCGTCCTCCATGTCGGCGAGACCATCCTGGGGGTTGCCGATGTAAATGTGGGTGAGACCACGGTTGAAGAGAACCTCGGCAGAATAGAGCTTGAACTTGAGGCCGAGTTGCTCGTAGTTGATGAATTGGTTGCCGCGCAGGTACAGGAGAGCAGACGAGAAATCGTTGAAGGCGGTGTCGTAACGTTGGAGGAGGAAGTTGGAGACGCCGCACTGGAAGTAGCTGAAAGCAAAGAGGTGAGCAAAGAGGACGATGGTAAGTGCGGAAACGGAAAGAGAGATGCCAAACAATATCGAACGCGTCGTTCGTTAACCAGTAATCGCGTAGAATCAACAGAAAGGACGTTCAAGCAGACGGTTGTCCTGGGCATATTCCCATCCGAACCGCGACGAGCGCTCAATCACGATTTATGATGAACGGAATGACAACACGACTAAGGCGGCGACCGGGGAGCGAAAGGACCGGAGCGGCATGGACGGCGACAGGGGGAGTGGTCGGTTCCGCTCTGTTGGAGCCTGCCGGGGGCAGTCAGGGCACCCGGTCGTCAGGCCAGCATGCTGAGCGACAAACGGCCGGGCGACCTGCCTGCGCGATGCTCGGGCATTGTGGGCAGCGAGGACGAGGAAAGGGGGGGTCTTGTCATGGGCGGGGAGGCAGATGGCAGGGCCGAGCGAGAAGAGTGTTGTAGGACAGACAAGCCAAGCCAAGGGTGCATGGCAGGGCAGAGGGTGAAAACACTCACGCAACAGCGAGATATTGATCGAGCTCGGTGGCTGCGACAAACTGCTCGACGGCAGCCTCGTGCTCGCCGAGGGTGGCATAGATGAGGCCGATGTTGGTGAGGATCTTGGAGGAGTCGGCGATGGTGGAGAAGAGCTCCAAGCTCTTCTCGAAGTCCTCTGCGTCGTAAGCCTGGAGCGCGGAGGCCCAGGCCTCGAGCTCGGCTTTGAGAGACATCGATGGAGAGGGGAGTGGGCGGAGGAAGGCGGAGGCGCGGGGGAGGGATTAGAAGATGAAGAGGGCAAAGACGAGAGGGAGTCTAACGTCGGGGTCGTGAGGCGTGCCGGACGCGGGAGCAAATGAAGGGAATGGGGACGCGGGGTCAACCAAGAGAGCGAACAAGCGCGAAGAAGAAAAGGCGACACGGAGTGGAAAGCAGGTCACCGTCCGTGCCCCGATCGCCCGCCATAAAGGGCGCGCCGCTGCCGCCCAGTTACGGCCACAGCCAGACACGACCAGGCCGTCCCTCGCCGCCCGATCACTCCCGGTCGCCATCCCGACGCCCTCCGTCCCCGTCCCCCGGCACCGACGCTTCCTCCGTCCGCCCAATGCCGCCACCATCCGCCGTCCTCGTCCCGATGGCCGTCCTCGCTCTCGTATCCCGCGCTGCGAGCCCAGCAAGCTCGACGAGCACCTGGCGCCCTCCCCCGGCGAAGCGTCGGAATCGTATGATGTGCCGCAGATCGTGATGGCCGTGCACAGCTCAAGCAGCTCATCACGCCGCCGTCCAGCCTGCCGGGCAACCATCCCCCGCGCAGACCCCCGACATACGCCCTTTGCCTTGGCCAGCCGTCCAGACCGCCCTCGACGCAGACCGCCCATCTCCTGTTCCCTGTCTTGTGCTCGACATGCCTCTGCCTATCTCTTCTCCGCCACCGTCAGCTGTTCGTGCTCGCTGCCCATCGATTGTCCGTCTCCGCGCCGCGCAACTGCCGTCCTTCGCTGCAACCGCTCCCACGAAACCCGCGCCGCTTTCCTCGACGACTTCGGTCGCTGATAATTATGTACGCTCAGCGCCACGATGCTTTTGTGCCTCTGTGGTGGGACGACGTCACGAGTGCTCGCCGTCTTGGCCCTCCCTTGGCCCGAGGTATACTTACCGCCCGTCATCCGTCGTCCGCCTCTTTCGACCCTGCGGCGTCTTGTTCCGGGCCACGAGCACCTCGGATCCGCCTTTATCCTTCCCATCTTATCTCGTCCGCCCCTCGGCCGATTCCCGTCGTAGGTATAGCAGCATCTCCAGCCTTCTTTCTCTCTCTCTCGCATGCTCTGCGGCCCTGCCAAGCTCCTGGCGCTACAAATTCACGCAGGCGTTGCACACCCGCGCCCGTGGTTCTCAAACGACGACGCCCATCCCCTCACGCGCACGTCGAGCCATCGTGGCATCACTCGTCCCCTGCTGTCCTCGTTTTCCCATCGCCTCCCGCGCCGCCACATCTGGCCATACTGTACTTCCTTTTAGGCCGGAGCGCTCACTAGCGCAGCCTCCATCACTTCACTCCACCAGCTATTTGTATGCGTACCATGCCTGTTTGTGTTCTCATTTGAGCTAATCTTATTCTGAGTTCCGTTCATAGTGGGCTTATCGTCTGTTCTCACCATCCGTTGCGACGTATGTCGGCACCATAGCGTGGAGCATGCGGTGAACGTGCTGCCTATCATCCAGCGGTCCAAGTAGACGTCGACGTGACCGCAGCACCGGTCGTCGTCCGAAGATGCAATCTGACTCGCTCGTGCGCTGGTCTAAATTTGTACGCCAACTGCGCCCGAGGCTCGTAGGAACATTTGTTGCTGGTGCGGAAGTCTCTCAGCGTTTCTCATGTTCATCCGCAGGAGCAACGAGGTTTGCGCTGTTCAACAGGGCCAACGTCACCGAGATTGTTGCTGGGGCTACGTTGTCGCGTATACGTGAATAGCGTATCCGCGGTGTCCATCCGCACATTCGCACGTCAGGAGAGTCTGTGCTCCGACTTCTCAAGAGAACACTCGGGAAGGCCAGATCGGCACCACTCCTAAAGGCCTAAATCCTCGGACTTGGAATGTTGCGGTGTGTTTGGCACCTTAGAAATATCCTTCTTGTCATTGTATACACCATGCGTCTACAGTTGCTCTCCGAGATAGCCGTGACAACTTGCGTTCAAAGTGAGGAAGTGTAATTCTCCAGCGGAAATACGAACACCCACAGCGCTGGCGTCGTCAATTGGGTTGGCATCCCGGACTTGTCGCCTTCGCGTGGACACCAGTCATGTTCCTAAGCACAACAGGCCAGGCAGTCAGATCCGCTGCGTATTGTTACATATCGCCACATCCATATCTCCAACATCAGGCCTTCAAAATGCCTCGGCCGAGTGCACATATCCAAAACTAAGTCATGCGTCTGCCCATAAGTAGATCGCCTCTGAACCCAGGAGGTATCCTTCGTGTGCTTCCTTCGATCTTGACATGCGTGCGTTCGCTGGAGACATCACTTACGGGACAAGACCCGAGTTTCTGCGCATGAACCTCGTGGACGATTGTCTCATTGCTATTGACTAAAGTGGGCGAGTCAAACTAACTTTGGCGGCCCTCCATCCGTGCGTCATAGAAGACAAACCAGCGTCGCAAAAAACAGACAGTGATATATGCCCATATGCACAGAGTCGCAGTGGCTCTTGTGGGAGTAACTGAGCGCGGAGTGCGCCGATGAAAGGGAGATAGTCGGAGAATGGCTTTTTTGGCCTCACAGGATTGTGAATGCTTGTGTCCCGCGAGGGCTCGGAGTTTGTACGACACAGGAGGACGCAGGAGATGAAGATAACTGATATGTGGCTGGTAAGTGCCTACTTCCCGCGATGTTCATGCCCTACGCAGTTGGAAACGAACCCCTGGCACACTTTGGACACACGCACATCGATTTCTAAGACCGCCAGAATGGGTTGTGGGAATCCGCATGAGTGGGAGAGATCAGAAACGCAATGCAAAGTGAGTCCTTTGACAAGCAGAGGACATCCTGACAAAGCAGGAAGCAAGAGGAGGATATGTTCAAGAAAGCAAGACTTAAAGAGGGTGAGCGGAGCGCGCGAGAGGAACGCGGTCACGTGTCCTGTTGTTGAACAAAGGACCGTTCCCACCCTCGTTTAAACTGACCATCGCGTCTCTCCGCTCGCCTCGTTCCTCGTCGCCCGCCGCCTCCGCTCCGTTCCTAGTCGCCCGCCGTAATGAGTGCACCGCGCCCTCTCCGCGACCGCATCCAATCGACGTCCCCGGAGCCGGACGGCGCGCGCCCAACCACACCCCTCCGGATCTCCAAGTCGCCCCGACTGGGGCTATCACCGCGCCAGCCATCGACGCGCTCCCAGCTACCCGTCGCGCGCAGGTCCTCGAACAGCTTCAAACATGTCCGCGAAGGAAACCTCGTCACCAAATCACCCTTCCGGAGCCTCTTGTCCGGCCCGGCTGCATCTCCGGCCGCGTCATCATCGACACCAACGCGAAAGGTCAGCGGCGAGAAGCGTCCGCGGCCAAACTCGATGAACGCGCAGGCGGAGTCGGACAAACCGCTTGGGTTCAAGCGCAGGCAGTCGAAGGCCTTTCAAGGCCTCATCCAGAAGGAGCTTGTCACCAACAGCACATTCCGTCGGCCCAACGACCGCCCCTCGTCTTCGTCCGACGATCCTCCTGCCGTGCCACCCAAGCTCACCCCCAGGCGTGCCACCCTGTCCAACATCCCCGTGCCCTCCCCGATCCGCAGTGCGCTCTCGAATCCGCGCAAGATGCACGGGCCACGCACCGCCGGGGAGCGCGCACAGCAGAAGCTGAGCAAGACCGTCACGTTCGACGAAAACTGCGACGTTCTGGAGTTCTCGGACAACGAGGACGTGGAGGACCTGTTCTTCGACGAGGACGATTCCGGCTATGGCTACGGTTATAGCTACGAGCACGACCCGGACCAAGATCAAGCGATGGAGGCCGCCGACGGGAGCTTCCGGCTCAACGAGGACAGCATCACGGGCATGGTGAATTCTATGCTTCAGGCGGCGGGCGCGCAGACTCCCCCACACCAAGAAGATGAGGAGGACACCGAACTCTTGCCACCCTCTCCGTCACCCGCGAAGATCGGTCACAGGCTTTCACCTCAAGTCAGCAGTCCTTCCGGCAGTCCTTCGCGTGAGTTTGTCCTTCATTGCCGAATGTCTGCATACCCCTTCCGAGTCCAGCGACATGCCGTATGCGCTCTAGGTGCGCGTGTACGTTGCCGCTCGCTGCAGTGATGTGATTTAGATGGGGGAACGACTGCGAAGTTGCAGAGGAATGGTCAGGCGGGTGAATGCCTTAGCGGCGCAATAGTTGCTCGCGTTGTTCGTCGTCACGACTCTGGGCTTCGAAGACTGGGAAATCACAGAAACAATCCATTTGCGATATAGTTTCATTTATCCTATCCCTGATTATTGACGCATACTCTTCAGCTGCGCCTCTGCCTCAACGCCCGCAAGCCCCGATCCAGGACGAAGAACCACCGTTCGAGGAGTCGTTCCGCTCCGTACGTTCCGCCGATTCCCTCGACCCCGCGAACCTTTCAATCGGTCACTCCGAGGTCTCGCTCACGACCCTCGAGACTTCCCTTCTCGCCGACACTCGCTTTGACGGCGATGTGCTCACTGGCGCATCGTTTGCTCCCCTCGCCAATTCATCACCTCGACCCCGCTCACGATCACGATCTGGCACGCCGGCCGATCATTCCTTCGACCGCTCTATTGACAGATCGTTTGAGGCGCGCTCGACCCCCGCCATCAACCCGTCGCGACTGAACTCACCTCGCTCAGGCTCGGGTTCACCATTCCAGCGCCAGCTCTTCAAGCCCCCCAGCACCTCCAGCCTGGGCAGCCTGATCAACCGACGCGCAAGCCCGCACGTGTCTATCACACGTGAGGTGATCCAAGAGCGCCTGCTCCGTCGCAAGAGCGAGGAGGTCCTTGTCGCGAGTCAGTCCGCAAGCCCCATCTCAAGCGCACCCAGTTCGGTTTCCCCTGAAGACGATGTGGACGTTGATATGTCTCACGACACAGAGCCGGACGACGCTGCCGATGCCGCCGACGCGAAGTACAGCAACCCACTAACGCACGCCAACACTTATGACGGCGTGCTCTCACTCGACCCGGAGCCCCAGCCGACCGATCCTCCTCGACCATCGCTTCCAGAGCGCGCGTCGACTATGAGAACACTGGACATGGACACGAAACGCGCCCTTGAAGGGCTGGACCTTGACTTCGAGCACGGCTTCGGGCTCGGCGAAGAAGGCATGTCCGTCAGTGCCGGGCTCACGTCGCGCGCGAAGCCGAGCAACATGCGCCTTGGCGAGGTCTCCGCCCTCGACAAACTCATGGAGGACATGGCCCAGAACGCGGGGGCGAACGGGATGAGCGCCGCAGAGCTAAGCGCGCAAGCCGACCTGTCGATGCTCTCCAACACGGACACCGACGGGCCCTCACAGTTGAACGTCATGCTGCGCGTCGAAGCCGTCACGGAGGGCGTCAAGGCCGCGACGTTCGCGCTCCCTACCATCGAGCACGACGAGGGCATGGGCTTCGACGTCGACATGGAGGCATCCATGTCCGGCATCGTGGTCCCCGCTTTCGCACCCTCCTCGTCATCCTCACCCGCTCCGCCCCCACTACCGGCCAAGGACGCCATCCGCGCGCGGGAGGAGCTCATCAGAGCGAAGCGGCGCGAGATGCGCGAGGTGGAGGAGGACGGGTTCGATCGCTCACCTGCCACACGCAACCTCACTGCGCTCGCTCGCCCTGCGCGGCGGCGCAGCCGGAGCACCGGCGACGCCGACGACCTCCTTGCGCCGCGGGCCCCATCCACTCATCACCGAGGCGCTGCCTCGCAGGACGACGGGCTTCTGGATTTCTCCCCCTCCGTGCTAATGACGCGCCTTTGGCCGAGACCATCAACCGCGAGCTCAAGAAGCGCGAAGTGCCCAAACGCAGCAGCGTGAGTCCCTCCGTTTTCTTGGCCGTTCGCCCCATTTCACTTCGTTCTGGCTGACACAAACCTTGCACCAGAAATACCATGTTCGGGAGCACACCGAAACCATATATGCTTCTGCGGATACGGGCAGGTCGTCGACCCCTGGCCTCAGTGACGACACGACGGAGAAAGCATGGCGTTCGATCCGACGTCCGTCGGATATGGTATGACCTCGTCGTGTTCTCTGTGTCATTATACTGATACTTTCGTCCGCCAGAACGAATTCGCGTCGCAAATCCGCGCTATTCGCGAGGCTCAACAAACCGGCAAAGCTCATGGCAAGGTGTTCGTTCGTGGTAAGTTTACTGCCGCAAATTAATATCGCGTTGCCCCTAATCGTCCTGGTGTAGTCATGGGTCTCCGTGGTCTGAAGGTCCCCGTCCCTAAGGAGCCTACCAAGATCACTTGTGTCCTCAACAACGGCATTCATTTCGTAGCAACCCCGGACTCCCCCTTCGACAGAGAATGCACCATCGACCAGGAGTTTGAGCTGTGCGTAATTTGTCTCTGGGGCGTCGATTTACATTTTGACCCCCTGTCAGGATCGAGCACAGCAAACTGGAGTTCACTCTTACGATCAAAGTGAAGAAGGAGGCCCACATTGCGGCGCAGATCAAAGCCCTCCAACCGCCAGCGGCCTTAGCTCGAGCTCGCCCACCTCCTCAGCCAGTCCCACCCTCGCCGTCGAAAGGCCACACTCACACGAAGAGCGGCGGGATGCGCAGCTTCCTTGGCCTCGGCTCCCATAAGAAGAACAAGACGCTGGAGCGAGAAGCCTCCCCTGCCCCGCCTCCTGCTCCCGCACCTGCACCACCACGCCCGAACTTTAAGCCGCCGGAGAATTTGGCGAGGTACCTGAAGCCCGATGGATCGCTGGCGCGGACGCTCGTGGAGTTCAACCAGATCGCCGCCCACTGCGACACCCGTCTCCTGGAGATCGCATATCCGCTCGTCGGATGCAAGTACGATACGCCAGGGTCCGCCGGCCACGAGATGACGATCGGGGAGATCGTCCTGCAAGTCTTCAGGCTCCCCCGCTCCCCGGCATCCCCGCCGCGCAACTGCCGCAGAGCCTGGAGGAGTGCACGCGTGGGTTGACGCACACGCGCTGGCACAAGTCGTGCTACATGCAAGGCACCCTGACCCAGATCGGTGGCGACTGCACGGTGAGTTCACCCTGCGCCGATCGCGTCCCGCCCCTGACTTTGTGTGCCTGTGCAGACATGGAGGAGACGGCACCTGCGGATCATCGGCTGCAGCCTCGTCGCCTACAACGACATCACGCGTCGGGCGATCGCGAGCATCGACCTCCGCAAAGCCACCAAAGTGGAGGACGAGAGCGCGCCGGTGCGCAGTCCGGCGTCGGGCCCCGCGTACGACGACGACGACCTGTACGGCGTGGGCAGCGTCGAGCGGGCGTTCCGGCTCGAATTCGGCTCCGATGTCATTAAGTTCTACGCAGACACCGATCAGGAGAAGGAGGACTGGTGAGTGCACCGTTGTTATGTGAAACTGACCCTTGTTGACCACCGAATTTCGATTCACAGGCTGAAGATCTTAACAGCCATGATCGGCCGAATTCCTCCAAACCCACTGTGGGCCGAGCTCCTGTTCCAGCGGCAGGACTACGCCAAACAGGAGCAGCAGAGACAGCCATCGCAGGCCGCCGCCGTGTCCCCTCCCGTCGCTGGACCCAGTACCCCACCCGTTCCATTAAAATAGATATTGCTTTTTGCTCCTGATCCCCCGTCCCTCGTCCTCGCATCTTCTCGACGCATTATTGTCCCACTCTCGTTGTCCTTGTTTTCATCACTCTCTCGTCCCCCGTTCGTTGACCGCTCTACTCTATCTTGTTCCTGTCGATTGCTTCTGGTGCGTCCGCGACGGATTTATGATGAAGCTCAACTACTATGTATCTATGTACCGTACCTCACATGACCTCAATGCATTCTCATGATCATGCCTCTGCCGCCATGTTGCGTTCGCGCGCGGATGACCGCCGCCAGAGTTCCTAACAATAGTTGATGTGTATAGGCGCGGGCCTCGTCATTGTCGTCTCCTTGTTCCCTCTTGTTCCTGTCTCTCTTGTCCGTATCGTGCGTGATTCACGGCATCTCTCTCAAGACTGCGCGCCCAAGGCAATCTACATTCCTACAGTGGACCAGAACCCGGAAGGCGTACTAGTGCTTCTAGAGTATTCGCTTTGTTCCGCCTCGGGCGGGAACGTTCGCAAGAAGGTGCCCTGTGGTCGGTACCGCGCACTTTCGCACTCACGCCCGCCTTCTCGCGCCAGCTGTCCTCAGCCTCATCGACGCTGTTTGCATCGCCCTAGACGTCATGCGCCGAGGGCTGGACGAGGTCGACGGCGTGTTCGTCCCGGGGACCGCGCCTGGCCTGTCCGCCCCCCGTCGGGATTCTCACCTGGAACCGTCGGTCGAACGAAGCGGTGCACTCACCGCCGGGCGTGGGCTCGACGTCTATCTGTCGGTCCTCGAGGTCTCATAGACCGTGAACCTTCGGGAGAACAGACGTCTTCTCCGTCCACTGACTCGCGACCATCGCCACCGTCTCGCCTTGTCCTCTGTCCTCCACCCCCATCCCCTCCCCTCCCTTCACATCTGCGCTGGCTTCCCCGGTCTCCACACTTGGGCCGGTGCCTGACATCCTCTGTGCGTTGTTCTCTATTCTCCATCTCGCTTTGAGACGCTTATCGTCGTCCCACAGACGCACCCGGATGTGGTTGCTCGAGACGGAGAAAGTGCTCCTCCACTGGTTCGACACTCCCACCGCGGTCTCCTACGCCATTCTCTCCCATGTCTGGGGCGCGAACGAGCAGACGTTCCAGGACACGCCCCGCTTCCGCCCCCGCACCGGTCCGGCGCAGGCGCCCTCCGCCGCGTCGCCGACCGCGCCCTCCTCCGCCCGTCGCCCAAGGTCCGCCAGGCATGCGCCCGCGCGCGACAAGACGGCTTCCGCTGGCTGTGGATCGACACCTGCTGCATCGACAAGGCGAACAGCACCGAGCTCTCCGAGGCGATCAACTCGATGTACACCTGGTACGCCGCCGCCGCCATGTGCTACGCCTACCTCCACGACGTCCCCGCGGCGGCAGCCCGGAGGCGACGCGCCAGGCGTTCTGCGCGAGCGTGTGGTTCTCCCGCGGCTGGACGCTCCAGGAGCTCGTCGCCCCGCCCTCCGTCATCTTCCTCGCCGCGGACTGGTCCGTCATCGGCCCCAAGCGCAGGCTCGCCGCGCTCATCGAGAAGGTGACCGGGATCGACCGCCAGGTGCTCACCCACAAGCGCGCCGTCGCGGACGTCAGCGTCGCGTGCCGCATGAGCTGGGCCGCCGGGCGCGCGACGACGCGCGTCGAAGACGAGGCGTACGCGCTTATGGGCCTCTTCGGCGTGTACATGCCCACCATCTACGGCGAAGGCCGCCACGCGTTCGTCCGCCTCCAGGAGGAGATCGTCCGCCGCTCCGCCGACCAGAGCATCTTCGCCTGGGGCCGCGTCCTCGCGACCCCCGCGCGGGCGCGTTCATCGCCTCCGCGCGCGAGCACGACTACAAGCCCTGCGCCGAGTACGAGGCCCTCTTCGCCCCGGGCCCGCGCGAGTTCGCCGGCGCGGCGGACCTCCGCCCCGTCGATAGCCGCGCATTCGCGCACAGGCTGGGCGTCGCGGAGAGCGTGCCCGACTACGCGCACACGAGCGCGGGCGTCCGCACGACCGTGCCCGTCGTGCCCGTCACGACGTCGGGGGGCGTCGACGCGGTGCTCGCGGTGCTCGCGTGCGAGGACGGGCGCGGGCGGCTCGTCGCGCTCTTCCTCCGCACCCACCCGGCAGCGGCGCGCGCGCGAGCGCGGGCGGGAAGCACTTCGTCGGCGGGTTCATCGCCCGCGGCGGGCGGCGGAACCACTACTACCGCGGCACCTTCCTCCCCGCCGGCGCGGACCTCGCGGGGCTCTCCGCGACGTACGGCACCGACCGCCCCCCTTCCGCCTCCGCCTCCGCCTCCGCGTCCACACCCGCCTCCCCAGCAGCCCCGCTCTCGCTCTCGCTCGCCGGGCCCGCCTCCCCGTTCGCGTTCACGCCGACCGCGCTCCTCGCGCGCACGCCCGCGCCGCCGCCGACCCCGCGCGAGCTGCACATCCACGCCGAGCCCGCGCACCCGCGCCGGAGCGTCGCGGAGTCGAGCGCCGCCGCCTCCTCCTCCGGCGCGCGCTCCTCCTCCGCCGTCGACTCCGGCTTCGCGGGCTCGATGGTCTTCTTCGAGCCCCCGTGCACGGTCGCGCTCGCGGCGCGCTCCGCGGACCGCCTCCGCCGCCTCGGCTTCGTGATCGACGTAGGGGGAGGGGAAGGGGGAAGAGGAAGAGGAGGAGGGGGAGGGGGAAGAGGAGGAGGACGCAACGGAGGCGTGCGGCTCGGGGCGCCGGGCGCGAGGGGGCGCATCGCGTGTGGGATGGGCGGGCGGCTGGGCTTCGCGGTGCTCGTGGGCGTGTGCGCGAGCGACGGGCTGCAGCGCGCGCAGCTGTGGGCGACGGTGCGGTTCGCCGAGGACGCGGGCGAGAGCGAGGGTGAGGGCGCAGGCGCGGAGGGGCAGAGGCGGAGGGGGGAAGCGGACGAGGAGGTGCAGCCGGACGAGGGGATGCTCGTGCAGACGTGGGACGCGGGGCGGAGGACGTTCGGGCGCGCGGGGCGGCAGGTTCGGCTGTCGTTCAGCTACCCGTGCGACTCGTCGGGGGGACCAGGGCAGGCGGGGGAGGAGGAGGTGTACGAGCTCGACGTGCGGTACGAGGGGTACTACATGGCTGGGGAGACTGTGCGCCGGAATCGCAAGGTTTCGGGGACGAGCACGGTGGTTAAGTGAAAGTAGAGCAGCTCCGTTAGACTCTGCTGGTGTATCTGTATGTTACGACTACTGGTACTATTAGGTTCCCGCACTACAGGATGTACATTTTGTTTGCTTTGGGGTCAAGTGATGACGGTTAAACCTCACTTTGAACTTGAGACTACGCAAGTCATCACTCTGAAAGTACAAGCCGTACTCATGCATGCAAGCACTAGAGCACACACGCTGGTCAGCGTCATAAACGGTGATGGAGTGCAGCACATAGCCCGACTGCAAATAGTGATTTGTGGATAGAGTAGTGTGACAGCGTCCGAACCCGCCGATCCTGCGAAGCACAACCGACCGTATCCCTACCAGACATCCTTCCCATCCCCACAAGCACTCATCACCCCGCTGCCTTCTTTCCCCCCTCCCCCCTCCAACTCGCGACTACGTCCGCTGATGCCGCGCGAGCGCCTTGCTCCGGAACGTCGCGTTGTACTGTAGCAGGTTGTTGATGTCCCGCACCCAGTCGTCCTCCTTGCCCGGCCCCGCGCCCTCGACGCCCTCGCGCGCGTCCTGCGGCTCCGAGATCGAGGACCGGTTGATGCACGGGATCGGGTAGAGCGACGCCCGGACCGTCACGCTCTCGCCGGGCTTGAGCACGTGCGAGGTCTGGCCGTCCATCGAGAGCGAGGCGGAGGAGCGCGAGCGCTCGTTTATCTGGTCGGTCGGGCCAGAGGGTGAGCAGGGCGGCGCAGGGGACGGAGAGGGACGGAGGACGCACTCGGAGGGTGATGGATGACGATGAGGGGAAGACCAGGGGCCGGAACGAGAGGCTCCGTGGACAGATTGGGGTCAGGACGATCGCGCTCAGGGATGGGTGGACGATGGGACCGCCGGCTGAGAGCGAGTATGCCGTCGAACCGGTCGGGGTCGAGACGATCAGGCCGTCCGACTGCAGAGGCACGCGAAGACGTTGCGTCCATCAGCGAACTCATCAGCCGACGATGTCTACAACGACGTACCACGGCCTCGGTCAGATGCTGCCCGTCCACATACACGTCGATTGTGTTGAGATGTGGACTCGCTCCCCGGTGTAGTGCGATCTCGTTCATGACCTGCCAATCTATCCCACACACTGCCCGATGAGCTTCATGCGCGGAACGCAATACCGGTGGACACAGACCTTCGCAGTGAGTGTCAATAGGCGCACCAATTCGGTCTTGGAACGTGCACGACAGACGCATGCGGTGCAGCACCGTTATCTTCCCTGCGAACGCACTGTCGATCGCCCTGGTGTAGTCGTCGATATCTACGTGACACCATTATGCGTCAAAACTCGCGTGCAGGACGAGGCGTACTCACGGAAGGGCAGTAGAAAACCGAGCGTGCCCATGGAGAAGCTGAGCACAGGTGGGACTGCGCCAACTTTAAACAGCGAGGACGCATGGAGTATGGTCCCGTCTCCCCCGAGTGTGATCACGAGATCTATTGGAGGGGCGTCGGGTGCTGGACCAGAAAGGTTTGAGGACGATGCACAGCATACGCACATATAGGACGTACTTGGTTCCCACACTGTTACACCCTTCGGGATATCAGGCCGATTTTCATGGTATACCGTAACTTCTGGATACTGTTCCCGTATATACCTTTAGAACGAGTCAATAAACTGCAAGACGGTGGAAGTAGCACATACTCACGAGAGCAAAGTGTCGATTGCGTCAATGACCGGCTGTGTGCGTAGTTTGTTCACGATGAGCACGGACTTGGGGGAAATGCCATTGGTGACGCGGCTAGCTTATCGGGTAGTCAGTGACGGAAAGCCATAACTTGGTAGGTGAAGGAACGAGCCGGCTGTAGGCTCAAACAAAATGGTACATAAAAGTGACCACGCAAACTGCGCAACATCTGGCGACTCTTGTACCCCGAGGACGGACGCGTCTAGCTACGCATCTCAACTTGGTCAAGCGAGATCCGCGTACCATCCTGAGATGGGCAAACCGTCTCGTCATCCTCGACCACGAGGGGTTTTCGAAGACGGTTTCGCCTGCATTCGGGCCACCATCCCTTTGCAGTCTGGCACGAGCGGTGGAAAGGGAAATGCGGTATACAGAGGGAGCATTGACCGGGTGACGCGAGCATGACAAAACGAGAAGAGTAGTGCGACGTACGTTGCGTAGGACCTATGTCTCGGTACGCCTCTCACGTCCGTTCGTCTCGGGAGGTGGATCCTAGGGCTTGGCGCAGAGAGCGCGTTTTGCGAAAAGCAACGCACAGAGACTTGCTGTGCGCCGATCCTAGAGATGGCAAGACGGGGTGCCTTGGGCATGCTCGCCAGCTTGGCTGCCGTTGTGCTGGCCGAGAGCAGAGTTTTCCTGAAGTTTGCGGCCATGAGAGAGGGGTGGGCCACGCGGAAGGGAGTATTTAACGCGTTATACGCGCTTATATCGTGTCTTCGAGTCCAAGGCGTCCACAGTTGGAGAAGGAGAAGCAGAGAAGGCAGCAGGCAAGGGAAGGCGAGAGAACAGGTCCTCGGTGCCGCTCTGCTGACGTTCCCGGGCGCCATTCGCACCAGGCGCCATGACGCACCTTCGCGTGCTCCCCGGCCCTCTCCGGCCCGGCTACCAACCGTAGTCGTCATCGGTGGAATTCGGCTCATATCGTAGCTGTCTCCTATCTCGACAGCCCCCTCTGTTCTTCTAGCACCGCTCTACGACTATATTCCCGCACCATGTAGAGTTTTCCACTCCTCCGAATACTTGCAATCGTCGCAAACCGTCCAGTGAAATCCGATCTCTGCACTGTTCGTTCGTGCAACATGGCACAAGACTAAGCCACAAGTACTGTCTATCTTACATACACACACTAGCGCACACCTTGCCATCAGACGAGGTACCGGAACCCGCGCCGGCGCCGCAGTGCCTCCTCGACGGTGACGCCCTCCAGGCGCGCCGCCTCCTCCACGCGCTCGCGCGACGCAGGGTCCGCCGCCTCCGCCGCCTCCGCGCGATCGAGCGCCTTGTTCTGGGCGACGAGGATGAAGCGGATCGCGAGCGCGAGCGCGGTCGCGAGCAGGAGCGCGCCGAGCCCGATGAACATCGACGGGTGGTAGTCCGGGCCCCACTCCGACTTCCAGGTGAACGAGGCGATCCTGGAGACACACACACGGGCGTCAGCATGGCGTTCGACGGAGGGAGACGGACGAATGTACGCACAGGTTGCCCATGTTCCCGAAGCCGTTGACGATGCCGATCGCGGCGGAGCGTTTTGCGGGCGGGCGCGGGACGGCGTTCGAGACCCAGACGAGGGTGAGCGCGAAGCCGGCGTAGCCGCAGCACATGAGCATCATTGCGATGTACCGACCCGAGGTCGCAAAGGTGGACACGCCGATGATGTACGCGAGGATGACGGCCCACCAAGGGAGCACGATGTGCAGGAAACGCTCGCCAGAGCGGTCGGCGTGCCAAGCGTTGATCAGGCAGACGATGGTCGCGAGAATCCATGGCGGGCTGATTAGGAGCGAGCTAAGTAGGAATGGGGTTAGGGGAGGGGAAAGAGGCTTACGCGGCGAGGAGAAGAGTGACGGTGGTGTTGAAGCCGAGGGTACCGGTGATCCTGCGGTCCTGTGTCAGCTTGGATTGTTTGCCCAAGGGAGAGGAGCGTGCGCACGTGGGGAAGAAGTTCACGAAACCGAGGCCGAGTAGCTGCGAGCAGGTCATAATCGCAAACAGCGGAACTTTCGGGTCCTTGAGCGCCATGATGAGCCCGGTGAATGCACTATGAGATCGTGTTTAGATGGTTGACGAGAAGAAAGTAAGCCGACGTACGACTCATTCGTCGCGTCTTCGTCGGCCTCACCAGCATCTTCAGCAAGCCGAACTTGAGCGAGGCGGCGCTGGGCGGGGCTAAGCCAGCGCGTGTTGTGAGGCTGTTGTCGTCATGTTATGCTCAGTACCATCCTCTCAAATGGTCCATGCGGATCGAGCAAACGCACGTAATCGGGAAGGAGAAAGCTGTGGTTGGCGCAAAATCAGCGATGTGAACGAAGGGGGAGACAGAACGGAAACATACATGGCCAAGATTCCAATCGTAATGGTAATCGCGCCCTGTGGGAAAGGTCCTAATCAGTACCGTTCCAGGATGACCTTAGCTATCCTCGCAGACGAACCTCAATATAGAACAGCCTGGAAAACAACAAGCATGAGAAATGCGGAACGGAGACGGAGACGGAGAACGCACCAACGCCAGGCGCGGATACCCATCTTTCCCTCCATGCCGGAGAGGATGCCGGCGGCCATGAGCTGGAGGGTCACGAGAGGTCAATTCATGCGTCCATGTTCACAGGTAAATGACAAAGATAGGCCAGGGAAACTCGGAAGTCAGGAACATGGAGCGGCACACCATGGAGCGGTGCAGCGTCAAGCGGATAAAGTAGAACTTACACTGCCGAACGCATTCGAGACGAGGAGACCGGCGTACAGGATTGCGGACCGGAAGGCGAGTTCCTGGACGGAGGAAGAATCGTGGGTATGAGCCTGGCGGAGACACTAGGAAAGAGAACTTACCCGGCGAGTGTACCATCTCGAGAGGAGGAATATCGCACCGGGATAGAAGGCCGCCTGTGTGTGCGATCAGTGCCGATGAAAGGGACCGGTCGTGGAGAAGACGAACTTCGGGGATGCCGACGAAGATCCGCGCGGCGACCATGCCACCATAGCTCTTTGCAACCTATGCCACATGTCAGAATCATTTCCGGTATCAAGCACATGCTATACACACTCCGGTTAGAGCACTGGTAAGCCCCCAGACCATAACACAGGCGGGGATGTAGTAGGATGGCCTGGTGGGTGTGGGATGACGTCAGAGGCGTCCGGGCCGGACCGGATACGCGGCGACTTTACCGGGAAATTCGGTTTAGAATCTGTGGGGAAGTGCCGTAAGTCCAAGGACGCGAGCAGTCGGCGGGCGGACTGACCATGTTCGACGGGATCTGCGCGGGCACGTAGGACGCGTAGAGCACGGCGAGGATCGTGGAGTATTCAATGTCTGGGCCAAAAGGATGAGCGTCCAGCCGCGCGTCCGAGGAGAAGGCGCACCGGTCAGGTGGAGGTCCTCTACGAGACCCTTGAGACGGGCGGAGGTGACTGCGACGCGCTGGGGAGAGTTCAGTTCCCGTTACGAGAGGACGCGGCCACGCGGCCACGCGCTCGCACGCCTGTCCGAAGCGACAAAGCGGGTGCGGGTGTGGGGAAGCGGCGTGCATGCTGAGCGAGAGAGCGAGGAAGACGCACATCGATGTAGTTCATGATGAAGATGAGGATGATAGTCGGCAGGAGACGCATGTCGAGAATGCGAACGAGGCGACGTTCGGCCTCGGGGCGGACGTCTTCGGCGAGCAGTTCGCCGTCGGGGAGTACGTTTGCGGCATCGGACGGGGACTGGACGTTCTCGACGTACTTGACGTCGTCGTGCTTCTCGTCGGACATGGCTGTGGATGCCTGTGCAAACTAGATGGGTAGGGTGAGTGGGGAGTGGACAAAAGACAGAGGATGCGGGAAGAAGCGGAGGGAGATGAGGTCGGCACATTGTGTGTGCAAAAATCAAGCCATGCTCACCTGGAACCAATTACGGTGAAGTCCAGAGGTGCTGAGAGGGCGACGTGAAGCCCTGCGCGGGAGGCAGGCCGATGATGACGCGGTATATATACTTCGAGACGTGCCGGCCCACGTCTGCGAAGACGAACCACGCACTACGCACTAATTCCAAGAGGAATCGGGCGGCCGCCGTTCCGGCCCCACGCGCAGGTGACCGTCCGCATCCGGGGCTAGTGTGACCAAGCCCTTGTGAAGGAACTTTGAGGGAGACTTCATTTGCGGCCCCGCGATGCGATTTTTGGCGCGCATTGGCACTGGTCTCTGCAAGAGGGGTAGCTATAGGATGGTTGACAGAGACGAAAAGAACGTTACAATATAACGGCTGAGAGGGCAGTGATTGTGACCTAGCAGTTGAGAGACAGGATGTATGCAAGGTATATGCGCAGAAGATGGGCTGTACGCGCAAGGAACGGATGCAGGAAAGACTGACAAGAAATGGATGCAGGGGCGGGGAAATAGGCTGCTGAGATCAGAAACTGCCGATGCAGGGTAGGTCAGCTGGTCGCCTTGAGTGCAAGTAGCAGGGCGCGGCGCAGACATGTGTTCGGATGCTGATACAAGGGTGCAAAAAAGCAAGTTGTCTGCAGACATTTGAGTGAGGCACATCAGAGTGTGGGAGATACCGCCGGACATGGGATGGCATGACGGAAGAGACGGGGTGCTGAAAACAAGCGCAAGTTGAGACTCGAGAAGCGTCAGTCCGACCCAGTGCCCCGTGACCGTAGGGGCGCCAACCGCGCGCTTGACATTACTTAGTCGACAGGACCCTGCCTTCGTCACTCATTCAGTTGAATTGAGAATGGGGACAGATAGGGATCCTGCTCCGTGAGAAAGGGATATTTACAACAGACAGCTCGGGGCCGGGGCGCGTGAGACGTGCGGCTCGCTGGGCGGCCGGAAGTCTTTTACGAAGTACCTGCTTGTCCTGAGCCCAAGACAAGTGAAGAACTTTGATTGGTGTTTACTAGACTACTTACTGATTAATGCTTGTCGCAGCAGCTGCATCATGCCGTTCTTCTTGCTGCGAAAGTACTGCACGTCCTGAGTTGCTGACCGAAGAGTCGAGTGCTTCCCTAGTGCTGATACTGCACTCAAGCGTCCGGTGCAACCGAGTTCTGGCGCACTGTCAGCATTTCAGCGCACATCCCGCCGATGTCATGCCCAATAGGCCGACGAACGGGGAGTATCCACAAAACTTCCCCTCCTTAGCTCGGCCCTCAACCAAGCAGCCGCAAAGCTACATCCGATCGGCCGGAGTCTTGACTGGAGCACGAGGCTGCCTCTGGCTGTGCTCGCGACATGAGATTTCATGGCGGAAACATCGGAATGCGGCCTCTTCCGCGCGTACAATCACGTTGCGCCTACAACGGAGGTCAACAAATCCTGAGAGGCTCGGGAGTGCGGACGAACGTCGGTTGCGCGGTGATAGGACGAGAAATATGGCGCGAAGATTGGATCAGCGGTGTACGACGGGTGAACCATGGGCCGAAACCTTGCTGTCGAGCGGGAAAGCTCTGAGTCCATGGGTGTACCTGTGGGCGACACCGGCCTTGACGGACGGAACCGAGCTTGCGATCTGCTCGGGAATTATGTGAGTCTCGGCATCGGCGAATCAAAGGCGTGAAAGCCCCACGGATGTGTCGGTAAGTAAGAGGGTCGTTCATCGAGTGCGCGCGTAGACGACAGGAGGAATGAAGGCCGTGTACCTGACCATCCCTCCCACGCGAGAAAGCCAAGCGCATCTCGATCCAAGCTGCACCTGCCATTTCGCCACGGCATGCTGCCCGTCCACCGGGTAAGTGGTCGAAAACAAGTACTTACGCTCAAAGTTTGATATGTCGCGTGCGGGTCCGCAATCACTCAGCTGACCGGGCTCAATGGAGCCCGGGATGAGGTTCGGTGCGAATCAATGGTGTGACAGAGAACCAGCATTGAACTCAATCGCTGCCCGGGTCTGGCCTGCATATGGAGCTGTGGAGATTCGATGGTGTTCGGCGCGTGCCGCCGGAGGGGTACGTAGAGCGGACAAGGGGGGCGTTTGAAGGGATGTATCCATTGAAGCGTATTTTGAGATCGCGTACACGTGGTGGCCGGCATTGGTGTAAAGGAGGCCTCTTCGGATTGGGTTCGTGAAGGGCGGTGCGCGGCGAAAAACTCTCCAAATTTGAGTGGATGATGATCCGGAGGCCGTTGGAAGCCATCACGCGCAGAGGGTGCGATGATGCGCCGAGTTTGGCTCGTCAGCTCGAGACGCTGCGACGAGCGCGGAGGCGTTCGTGGTCGGAGCGGGTCGGAGCGCACGCGCGTCCGGAGGCGCGTTCGTCCGGAGCGTTTTGCATGCACGTCGCATGGCGTGGACGAGCGACGTTTGAGCGGGTTGATACGGCAGCTGCCGGCGGAGGGGACCCTTGGCGATCGCTTCCTCGAGGAGTGCGGGGTTTTGCAAAGTGCCCCGGCGGGGCGCTCGACCGCGCGCATTGAGCGGTCGGGCGATGGGGAACGCGCGTGACACGAGCTATTTGGAGAAGCTGATGTATGGCGTGCTCGACGGTGGCTTGAAGGCAGTACTTGCGCGCGAAGGCTGCTTTTTCGCAGCTGCCGGCGAGCGGGCGGATGGGATTGCTTGGCGGCGCCGAGTACTCCGAGCCAAAAAGCGGCGGATGCTTTGCAGTGCCTTGCGCGAAACCGGCGTATTGAGCAAACGCCTGCGACTTGCGGGGGACGCGGGTAGCAGTTCGTGTTCGAGCGGCTGAGAAGCGCGCGGCGGAGTGAAATCTTGACGCGAAGTACAGAAGCAGATGTGCGTGTTTGAGGCCCCGAGATGCACGTCTGTTTGGCGCGCCTGCGCCTGGAAACAAATGCGAACGACGGACGCGGCTTCTAAGTGCGTGCGCCGAAACATGCCACTCAACATGTGCGTTATCGAAGTGGAAGTGCGCTCTGTGGTGCATGCTGTATGGAAGGATGAGTTTTGAAAGGTTGAGTGGTAGATCGTGACGCACTCACGGAAGATATCCCAAAGAAGGGTGCACGGATCGGGCGTCTAGGTTACGGACATTGCGCAGGAGAAGGAATGCCCTCCGATGACCGTCGGAGCTGCAAGATGTCGACAGTCGGCAGCAGGTGTGGTGGCTCTGGCGGGATATCGCCTGAGCACCGGAAGCAATAGAATGGGGATGTCGGACTCGGTCGCGGCGCTGCGCTGAGTAGATGGGAGAAGGTCCGTTGGTGCTCGAGATCCGAGTGGGACAAAGTGGCGATGGACAAGGTTTGTTGTGTTCAGGATGGCACCTGCTTCCTTCATCTGGGGTGCCTCACGGCGGAAAGATGAAGTCACTGTACAGGGGTCACTGATTTCGCAGGAGGTCAGAAGGCAGGAGCGGAGCTCGATTCGATGGCCGCTTTGTTTGCTGACCTGAGGTTATATGATGCCGTTGATTCGAAGTTCTGCACGACTGCAGGAGTTGAGTTTTACAGAAGACGTGAGGGAAGAACAGAATTCTAGAGGAAACACATCGGCATAGGGGGTGAGCACTGAGTACAAGCTACGAGAGAGTGAGGGAAGATCGCACCTGGAAGCGAGGCGGTGCACGATGGGTTTCGTCAGGGGGCCGGCGAGTCCGAGCGACTATAGAAGAAGGTGGCGGGCTCGGACACGGTTGGCAGATGGATGACATCGGGCGCATGTCGGGATGAGTGTGACGGAAAATGGTTCCGAGGCGAGGGCGTGAAAGGAGGGTTTTCACATGATGACCGTGTGCCGAGAACATATGGAGTGTTCCAGAGACTGCGAGATGGAAGATGAGCCGCTTGGGTCGGCGCGGGGAGTTGTAGCGATGACGCAAAGTCTATGGGCGGAAATTAGGCCAGATATCGGAACGCCCAGTCCACCGAGTCTCCGGTGTTGCACAACGTTTTCAGGTAGATTGTGGGTGTCGCATCGCGCAGAAGTGAGGTTATCGTGGAAGATGTTAGAACCTCGCAAAGACGCAGTACTTCAGCCTCAATTTTGCAAGCCCATTTGATTCTCCGACTCAGAAACAGGCGCCGATGCAATCACGATCACGTGTTCGGTTACTCAACGACAGCCGGCTTACGCAGTCTGCAGTGATCCTCTCTTCTACACATCCACGACGATGCATCCACGAGGACCCACGTAACTCACCGGCTTCCATGTGCTGCATCTAGACATGAAACTGACCCTTTTCGATATGCCCAGCCGACCGCGATCCGGATGGCTTCGAGAATGCGGTCCACAAGCCTTTTCAGTCTCGCCAAAGGACGTCAGACGGATATCCGTTCCCTCCAAGCAGATTCGTACCCACGTCACCACGAGTCCGCCGGTCTCTTCGTGTTTTGGCCCTGCGCCGTCCACGCGACCGCGTTCTCATCAGCCTTTCCCAGCGCAGACGTTGTCTGATTGGGAGCGCGGAACGTGATCGTCGAGTGGAGCCCACACGGATGTGCCCGCGCAGGATGATGGCGACGGCGGAATATCACTGCTAAATCCATACCAAGACGCTTGCGGTTTCGAATCGAGTTGCGGGTTGAATCCCGGTGAGTCGTGACACGCACCCGTGTAACGCGGCGCGTGACCGTGTGGGCGTGGGCGGAGCGGGCATTGACTGCGGCCCCACCACGCCTTATCCGCCCTACTCATCCTCTTCGCCCAGGAGCCACCATACCGTCATCGCGCCGCGGCCAGCGATTAAAGCCTAGAGGGGCCCCGCGCGGGCGTGGGGAACCCTCCTGCCCCTCCAGCTCATCCCCTCGCCCGCCGCCACGCTCGCCGCCACGCCCTCGCTCGCGCTGATCTTCCGCCGCTCAGCGCTCAGCATATTCTCGCCGTCCGCCCGATGGCCGTCGCAGCCAATTGCACACAGTGCGCCGATGATGTGAGCACACACCCACACCGCCCCTGCGATCTTCTTCGCTGTCACGGAATCCGCAAAGGCGCTAATCATTGCCCTCTGTTCTCCCCGTCCATCGCCCACCATCGCCTCATCGCCTCATCACCCCATCGACCATCTCAGCCGTCTTCCTCCTCCGGTCAACACCAGCAGCTACCGAGCGTCCCCACCATTCTCGGTGTCCTCGGCGCCGTCGCCGCCGTCGCATTCGCTGTGGTAGTTGCCGTGCCGCTCGTTCGCCGCAGGGTCGCACGACGCGCGCGCGCGGCCGCCTCCTGGTCCGCGAAGGCGCGCGAAGAGCGAGACCGGTGGGCCATCAAAAGCTGTTCCCCGGTCCGGCCAAGAAGCCCCCGCGGCCGCTCCTACTTGACCCCCTCCGTCCGATCTCTGCTCTGACCTGGTCCGACCTCCGTTCCCGCTCATTCCTCGGCTCTCCCAGAAGGAGCGTCGCTGCCTCTTCGGCCGGCCACAAGGGCGACCCGTCTCCTCACGACCACTCATACGGCTTCTTCGCGTTCGCCGACGACAACGACGAAGACGGAGAGAGCGACGACGAGGACAACGGCGACGCGATCTACGGCGACGCACACACCGACCGCGCGACGGTTTCGCACCGGACACGGAGCACCCACTCAAAGAGCACCGGCTCGGGCCACTCGCATCCCCCCGCAGTACCATCATCCCCATGTCCCATCCGACTCCACCGGGACTGGCCAGTGCTGCCAGTGCTACCACTACCAATGCCAGTGCACGCGCGTCCCGCCGCGCTTCACTACCTATAACCCCCATCTCCCCAGAGGATGCGGCGTACATGAACAACCCAACGCTCCCCCACCCGTACGCCGCGCGCCGTCTCACCTCTGTCCCCTCCGACCACCCATACGCCCCCGCTCCTCGCGGCCCCCGCGCCCCGCGGCCCCTACCCGAGCCCCCCACCCCCACATCTCCCCCACACTCGAACGCGCCGCCAATGTCCGCCCCGCTCGTTCCGTCCGCGCCGTACTACTCGCCGCTGAGCCCGGGGTATCGTCGTCCGCGGCGTCGATGGCCAACTTCCGCATGGCGCCGCTGTACGAAGACGGGGACGGGGGGGACCTCGCGGAGACGCGCTCGCTGCAGCTGCCATCGCCACCCGCATCGCCCGACCGCGGGTACGGCCCACAAGCGCGACGCCCAAGCCTGACCGGGCGCCCGACCTCGACCTCGACCTCGTCCGGGCGGCCGCGCGCAGGGACGGGCCCGAGCACGCCGCTGCCGCTCACCGCAGCGTTCAACACGAGCGTGCTCAAGGCTGGCGGCGGCGAGGGCGCGCGCCTGGGGCGCAGCGCGAGCGTGAGCGGCAGCAACCGGTTCCCGGCGATCGCGCCGCGCTCGCGGCCCAGCTCAGCGACGGTGCGGCCCCACGCGCACGCCGGGGAGGACGCGGAGGGGGAGAAAGAGATGGCGCGCCCAACGGAGGCGTTCCGGCGGATGAGCACGACGGACATCCGACAACGGCACCCGTACGCGCGCGAGCTCGAGCTCACCCAGCCCGCGGCGGGCACGAGCGCGAGCGCGGGCAGGCGGCACCGCGACGCGGCGGTGTACTCGCCCCCCGCGCCGCGCTCGCCGTCGCCGTTGGCGGGGCACGGGCAGCGCCCGCACCCGCACCCACACCCACACCCCCCGAGCGCGTTCCCGTACGGAAGCGGGGCGAGGCAGCCGTCTGGACTGGCCTCACCGACACCGACACCGACGACGACGCCCACGCTCAACGCGATCACGAACCCGATACAGGCCCCGGCCCCTAGACTTTCGGTGCAGACGGCGACGGCGACGCGGCATGCCGGGGTATCGTGGAAGAGCCTCGCGAGCGGGTCGAAGCTGTCGATGGGCAGCCAGGGGACGTTCGGGGGTGGCAGTTCGAGTGGGAGCCGGAGTAGGAGTGGGAGCATGCAGAGTGTGAACACTGGGAACCTGAGGCTGCCGCCGGTAGATGCGGGCAGCTCGCTGAGCCTGGGACTAGACGAGGAGGATAGGAGGAGAAAGCGAGGTGCTTGAGACGTGTGGCCGAGTAAGTTATGCGCTGGTGCGCCAGTCTCGCTCGCGCTGTCGACGAGGAGTGGATTCGCTGTTTCTGGACCTGTACGCTGTCTCTTGTTGTCATTTGTTGTCTCTCTGTTGTACTTTACCGGGTTTTGTACGATACTTGCACATCTCTATGCAATGTATGATCGCGATGTTGTCTCGAGAGGCCGCACCCATCCATGTCGCGCGAAATGTCCGTTCGTCCGTTCGCGGGCCGGGGGAACTTGCTCGTGGAGGACCCGCGCCGCGGGCCAGGGGCGAATGGATCGCGGGATTGGCGGCGGGATCGGGCCAGCGCTGCTCGTCCTACTATCTCCGCGGACTCAGCTTCCTGCCTTCGCTCTCTCATCTCCTCTCTCGCTCGACCCTCGCGGCCACCTGGGCCCTGCGCACGCCCTGGAACCCGCAGGATCGCGACAATAACAGACTGTTTTTGGACCGAGCAGTACCAGTACATCACCAGTCTCGCCCATAGTCCTTGTACACCTCACAACTGCCGTCCCTCGCGTCGCCCACACCCACTCTCAGCACTTCGCCGCAGGCCCGCCCTCGCCGTACAACGGATCTTTGTCGAACCACGTCAAGTTCGGGATGTTCGCGACGTGCTCCTCCTCCCCGTGCTTGCCGTAGCACATGTCCCAGTGCTCGGACCCCTCCATGTAGCTCCCGACCATCTCGAAGCTGCCGAGCCCCTCCTTCTCGCCGAGGTCCTCGAGCAGCGCGTGGCTGACGCCGCCCGGGATGAGCACCGCGTCCCCGGGCACGACCTCGACCTCGACCGCGCCGGCGCAGCCGCGGCCGCCAAAGTTGAGCCGGCCGCGGCCGCGGTGGACGACGACGAACTCGTGCGCGGTCGTGTGGAAGTGGTCCTCGGGGTACATCGGCCAGCGCCACATGGGAAAGCAGACGCCGACGGCGCGGAGGTGCGCCTCGATCTGCTCGGCGGAGGGCGTCGTCGCGAAGGGCGCGCGGTAGACGATGAGCGGGCGCGCGGCGAGGGAGGTGTTGGGGATGAGGTTGTGCGCGGGTATCTGGTGCGTGGAGAAGGAGAGGGAGGCGAGCGGGACGAGCGGGTGGAGGGCCTTGGGTTTCCCGGCCATCGTGTGCGGCGGGCAGGCGGGCGTGGGTGAGAGCGCGGGGCGGGGGTGAGGGTGAGGGTGAAGTGGAGGTGGAGGCGAGTGTCAAGTGCTTCGTCGCGGGCGGGTATGAGGTTATCCGCGAGTGCGGGGAGGGCAGGTGGGGAAGGTCTGGTCTGGACCTCTGGGCCTTTAAAACGGTATCTCAGCAGCGATTGGGGCGTCGTCTAGACGAGATCCCGTTTAGACTTCGGTAGGCGGCTTCATAAGTGCTGACCGTTCCCAGCCGGTATCCTTCCCAGCGTCGCTTCGAGACAACCAGCAGTCTCTAATCCCTCCGTACCGGCAACGGGTGCCGTCAGCAATATATCCGCGCGCGGAAGGCAAGACATCTAGTTCTGACATGCAATCTCCCAACCCTCGACTGGGACCTGGTTGCGAAGCGTGCAGCGCAGGGCTGTGTCTTCTCTCCCTGCAGGCCTCGCTGCGCGTAATCACTCGCGGAGCCTCGTGCGCAGCGCGTGCATCGAGGTGCGCCCACTCTCGAGCTTCCGCTGTTCCCCTGGCGGGCCTTACAGCACTGCATCCTCCGCGCAGGACAGCGCAGGTTGTGGCCTAGATCCACGCCAGCGTGGACGTCGAGCGTCGCTTGCCACACCCGGACCGCGATATCGACCGTAGTCCGCCCCCACCCCGGCGACACTATTCGTATGCGCGCAGGCCATGTGGGTGCTCCTGCCTCCCCGTGTCGCCGCCATCACTTCTGGCGCGGGGCCATTGAATCTTGGCTCCCAGGGAACGCCGACCCTCGCTCGGACTCGCGTTTCGCGGAGGACGCGAGGGAGACGCGGCGGTGGCGGCGGCGGCGATGGGCGTAAATCCATCGGGTTCGAGCCGCGGCTGTACGTTGACTCGAGCTAGTGGCTGGGACGAGCTGGGACGGCAGAACGGACCAAAGCCATCGGCCCAGAGGTTATACAAAAGAAGCTGGACAGGTGAGCGACGACACTAGCTACTCGTCTGGATAATGGGCCGATGCACCCAGTGCTGCGCCGCGGTGCAATGATGAAGCCATCTTTGGTCTTGTCAAGACCCACCCTTGCAGGAGTGTGATCGAGGCTCGGTCTCAAGCTCGCTGCAACGGGGCTAGCGGTGCGCAGTGCCCTGGAGTGCCCTATTCCTGCATTCCTGACTCGCTCCTTGCTCAGGACGTGTAGATCAGACCGCATGTCTGGTAAGGCTCCTATACGGGAACCGAGCGCGTGGAGGATCGTTTTGCCGGTGCACGACTGGGGCACGCCGATGGACTCGGGGCGAGTTAGAACACATGGTGGGCGAAATTGATGCTTCATCGTGATGGATCCGCGTGCGCGCCAAGACAGCCCGAGTGAAGTAATACTGCGCGGTGTTCTGTGCGTTGACGAGCGATGCTTACCCTTGCTTACCACTCCCGTCACCTTCGAGGACCCTGCGGTCGGCCATTTGCGGCACTAGTTACCCGCGAATGCGCGGGTAAGCGCCGCCCCAACCTCGGCATGTAGACGACCACGAGGTTAAAGATGACAGGGGCCGGCGTCGCAGTGCGGAAAGGCGCAACAGCGTGGACGCCTCGTGAAAAATCTGGGGCCGCAGAATTCAGAGGTGGACACAGCTTGGATGGCCGCCAGCTCCGTACAATACCAGAAAATGGACTGCGATCCAAACGTGGGTAATGGGCGAGTCAACTTGGTGATCTGTATATCCGTGACGGAATAGCGGTTCTTTTCCCCCGGAAGGCTCGGGTTGGAGCCGTTTCAAAGCGTCTCGACACTCCTGATCGAACACATCGGGTGGCTCGAGGCTTGCAGGGCCGTCAGCGTGGCCAACTTCTGTGACGTGAGCGAAGCAAGTGAGGCGGGGTGCCCGTGAGACTGCTTTGCAATGACGGCGACATTCGGAAAGATGCCCGGCAGTGTGGTCGAACATGATGGTCTACACTGTTCTACTTACCACACTTTCACTCATAAAATAAAAATATCGATGGTGTATTTACAAGGAGTGCAGAAACCGGCCAAACATGCTGGTTCGGATCGCTTACAACATCATCCTTACACTGATCGAGCGGACTTCTCTCGGGCTCGCTTGATGGAGTTGGTGACTCACAGGCTACGACTGGTCTCAAACAGAGGTAAACTCCAGAATCAGCAACCAAGTTTCGCTGAATGCGGAGTTGTGACAAGCCCTCATAGGACGGGAAGTTGTCGCGCGTCAGCCACCCATGCTGTCACGATCCCCATGGTCGCCGTTAGCGTTCCTCAGGTGCACCAAGAACGAGATTTAAGTCAAAGATGATTACGATATACAGGAGGTCAGAAGGTACAGGTTGCAAGGCTACAGCGCAGAGTTCATCGTACAGCGTGCGATCGAGCGCGGCATACATAAAGCATACTCACATGCGAACATCTCCTTTCATGCCGATGCGTCCCCTAGCATTGCAAATAATCCCGCCTTCCCAGCCGGCTTCCCGCGCGGTTTCTCCTGCACACCAGGGTTGACCGCCTTCTTCTTGTCCTTCGCCCGCTTCTGCGGAGGAGGCGCGAACGCACCTCCCAGGCCCGATTTGCACGCCGTCCATACCTCCTCTCGTACTGCGCCCACTGCAGCCCGTCCGCCGAGGATCGCATGGCACCGCGCGCCCGAGAAGACCCTCCCTGGAGCGACCATCACCTTCCTCTCGTCGAGAAGCAGGACCTGCGCGAGCTGCTCGAGCGCGTCGAGCGCCGTCTGCGTCTGCACGACGAGCTGGACGTGCCGCTCCTTCACCTCCACCCGTTCCGCTCCGTCCTCCCCTGCACCCTCGTCCAATTCGGCGGACGACGTGAGGCACGTGAGGACTGCACGCGCCTCCGCCTCGGTCCACCGCTCTTGGATGCGCTCCTTCACCGGGTTCTCCCGTGCGCGCGCATCCATGAGCCGGACGACGTAGCGCACGCCAAGCACGGCGAGGAGGTCGCCGTCATCCACGCCCTCCAGCGCCGTGGTGGCGGTTTCTCCAGCGGCGGCGCGGAACACCGCGAGACGAGCGTCACGGGGCCAGAGTTGTGGGGGTGGGCTTGTCCCATCCGGTTCGCTGGGGACGTGTATTGGGGGTCCGAGGGGTGTCTCCTGGAGCAACGCGTCGAGGGAGGAGGCTGTGACCTCCTCAGGGGCCATTCGTGTCCCGCGCCGCACGTATTCCGTGATGACCTTGGTGGGCCGCCGAATCGACGAGCCGTTGGCGCGAGTGTGGTTCTGTTTATCTTGTCCAAAGGGTTTGTTGGTCCGGCACAAGGAAGCTTGCCCTTCCCCATCCAGGTCTTGCAGTGCGCCGCGCAGCCGCGCGAGCGGATCCTCCCCCTCTTCATCCTCTTCCTCTTCGGACTCGCCTTCTTCCACGTCGATCAGCTCATCTTCATCTTCCTCATCATCATCCTCATGTGCTTCATCTTCCTCGTTCTCCTGAACAGGCGGTGGCACTGGAAGCCCGACCCCCGCATCCAACACCGCCCACATCCACCTGCGAAGCGGTCGCCCCACGCTCCGTGTGACCGTCTCCTTGTCCGGGTCCTCCAAAAACATCCGGGGCCAGCTCGTCCCCGATACGACGGCGTCGAGCGCGTGTGGGTCGAGCCGCCCAGCGCGGTACGCCTCCACATACCGCGTCCGAATCGTCTGCGACCAGTCTGCGCCCGCATTCGCCGCACAGCGCCCACGCCCGCCTTCCTCTCGCTCCTCCGCGCGTGCGTTCACGACACGCGAGAGCCCGGCGACGAGCGGGCACGCCTCGACCGCGTGCAGCGCACACGCGGCGGACGCCCAACCGCCCGCGGCGCCAGCGTCCCCACCGTCGTCTGTGGGGCGTGGGATCGCGTACTGGAGCGTCGCCTCCGCAATGCGCTCGACGACGGCCTCGCGCTCGCCCGTCGCGAACGTGTCCAGCGGTCGGACGAGCAGCGCGGCCACCGCGGCGTCGATGAGCTCCATCACGCTCCCGATCTTCCGGCCGCGCTTCCGCGCGCCCGCGCCCACGGTGCCGACCGCGGACGCGAGCAGACCGGAGAGCGTGGAGGCGACGCGGCTGATGCGCTGCGGGAGGGTGAGCTGGCGGTTGAAGAAGAGCCGCTGGAGGTTGTTCGCCCGCCCGCGCGAGCGGATCTCGGCGGTCGTGGCCGGCGAGGGCGCGGGGCTGTCGTCTCCCGGGGAGGGCGTGGGCCCGGCGGTGAAGTCGTTCCCGAGGAGGGCGCCGAGGAGGGGGAGGAGCGAGACGGGGATGGAGAGGTGCGTTGCGAGCGTCGCGGGGGCGTAGACGTAGATGGTGAGCGAGAGTTGTGCGGGGTCGATGGGTCCAAGGTCGGAGGAGGACGCCGGGAGCGCGGAGGGAGGGAGGATACCGCGTCCGGCGACGATGGTCGTTGGGCCGTCGGGCGCGGTTGAGGGCTTCCGAACCTTTGATTTCCCCTTCTTTCCTTTCTTTACGACTTGGAATCCGTCATCGTCTTCGGCGTATTCTGTGTCCGCGACGGATGAGGCCGCGTAGACGCTTCCCTCCATGTCGGGGGTCGCGACCGTGGCCGTCCACACAATCTCGTCGAGTGGGACGTAGCCAAGATATCCTTCGGCGTTGAGGACAACAAAATCCGAGTCTTTTCCCGCGACGTACCCGCCCAGTCGAGCGGCGAGTGCCACAGCGTACGGGTCTCCCTCTTCGTCCGCGAAGTGCACGAACAGTCGTGCTCTGTGAGCTGGAGAGTCGGAGGGAGGAGGAGAAGAGGACGAGGCAAGGCGGAGAAGCGCGTCGACACAAACGGAGTAGGCGAGTGGGGGCAGCATCGCAGTCTCGCGGAGGAAGCGGGGCTGGGAGCGTGCAGTGGGTGATGTGCGGAAGAAGATGAGGCCGGCTTGGATATTCGTGTGCGTCATGCGGGAGAGTACCGTTGGGAATTTGAGCTCGGGGTACGGGCCTGTGTCCTTGCTTGTCAGAGAGTCGCAGTTGGATGAAGCACTCGACCGAAGGTAAGAAAAAGCCGTCCTCATAGGCAAAGCACCCGTCACACCAGTGCATATAGGACTCGTCGTCTCAAAATACTCGCAGGATAAACTC
The DNA here is from genome assembly GCF_022376455.1 of Epithele typhae. Taxonomy (NCBI): domain Eukaryota; kingdom Fungi; phylum Basidiomycota; class Agaricomycetes; order Polyporales; family Epitheliaceae; genus Epithele; species Epithele typhae. Next base: position 314,319 of record NW_025954196.1, on the reverse strand, counting down.
GTTCCATTGTCAGGAGTGTGACCCTGAACGCGAGCGGGAAAGAGTTGCGGAGACCAGCTGGTCTAATGAAAAGAGAAACAAAGGTCGGAGAGCGCGAGGCGAGAGGGAAAACGCACCATCAAAGACAAAATGGAGTTCGAGGCCAACGGCTAGCCACGCCCGCACGACATCTCCTACAAGGCTCTCGAGTCGTGTATACTCCCCTCCATACACCCAGGGAAGGTCGGCGCAGTGGATGACCTCATAGATGAACCTGGCAGTCAGAGAAATCCAAATGAGCATGACGGCATTCTGGGTCCTCCATTTGCGAGCATGACGAAAAAAAGGACGATGCGAGAAGAAGGAGACGTACGACCAGGCGTCAACGACAAGCGAGACGGTATTCGGGCCAGGCTGGGAGAGGGGGAGGCTGAGCGACCGGGAGAGCAGATGGTTGTTCTCGCGCAGATACGTCGTGAGTCCATGGACACCCATGCCAATTGGGCCCTGTTGCTAGTCGTCGTTCACGAAGAAACAGAAGGCAGACCTACAAGCGAACTGCGTGACTGCAGTATCGGAGAGGAGTCAGCGCCTTGGTTTGCGAAAAACAAAATGACGGAAGTGGGACTCGAACCCACGCCCTTTCGGACTAGATGAACCTTATTAGTCCTGATTCTAGCGCCTTAGACCACTCGGCCATTCCGCCATGTGTGTCAAGCCACATACGTTGTATAGATCTAGCTGTTTGAGTACCCCGTGTCTCTCTCAGCCCCTCACTGCAACCCCTTTCGACTTGGCCCCATACAAGCTCCTTCTTTCGTAGCATCCACGGCCCCCCTCCCCATTATTCCCGCGGCTGGGAACATAGCCTCTGCATCTGTAAGTTTGCCAGCACTGAGCAGACATATGGCTGATATAGCTATATCAATTACAGCAGCATGACGCCGCTCCTTAATCTCTCATCCAGGACGGAGGTGTACTGCACATCTTTGAGCATCGTATCGTAGCAAACACAAAAATCTACGCTCTCTCCATTTCTCAACGAGAAGTGGAGAGTGGTGAAGATGAAATCCTCAGCGCTCCATAGTTGGAGGGGTCGAAGCCCAAGTCAAGCCCAAGTACGTTGGCAATTCTGAATTCATGCCGCTAGGCGTCTGGCACGCCTTCAACCGCTCTCGACATCGGCCGCTTTCCTCGCTCATCGCATTGATTCCAAGAGTGCTAGTGAAAACCCGCCTCTCTTGAAAACCTTGCCTCACGGCAGACGAGACGCATGTCATGGCTGAAGCTGACTGGATGCCAGATGTGCAAAACGTATGGAGATTGTGGTGAAACCTATGAATATTGGCATTCGGTGGGCCTCTTGCTTCAATACTGATAAGTCTGCCTGTTCAAGTTCCATCACGATGGCACCTTTTTTGACGAATCGTTTTAAATACCACAGACTTGTACACTGCGCTCTTTCATCTGGCGCGGTTGTCCTCTGAGTCATTGTGCACTGACGGTGAGCGGCCTGAGGCCCTGATCTTATATTTGCCGACCCAAAACCAAGCGCGCCAAGCTCCCATCGCGACAGACTTCGCCGTTTTGGAGCGTTGCTGCGAGCCATACTTGCGTCATGAAGGCGCACAACGGCCGCTCCTCACTCAAGGTTATCAGGTCGACTGTTCAATGTCAAATCACAGTCTGAGGACATCGACAGAATAAAAAGGGAGGGCTCGAAGACATTCGGCCCTCCAACCTCTTCGCACTCCTCGATCGACAAACCTCAAATCCGCCTCGCTCGCAACTGTTCCAATGGCCACCGCCGCAGTACTTTCCCGGCGACGATAAGGCCTACCAGTATATCGAGGAACCTCCTGCGGGCGTGGAGTGGAAGAACTTCGAGATCATCTCTCACCCGGCGACTATCCACAACGCCCGCGGCCGAGAGGACGAGCTGACTCTCGACAAGGGCGGCTTTCAGTTTATCAACTCACCGAGCGTTGAGCGCGAGTTCGACGACGAAGAGTGCATCAAGGCTCAATACTACCCTGAAGTCGAGGGGCTGTTGAAGAAGGCCACGAGTGCGAAGCGCGTCGTCATATTTGATCATACCCTCAGGTGGGTCCCGCGAACGGGACAAGTTCATCGCGTTGACATGTGCTCTTATTCCAGGCGCAAGCTTGCCGAGGGCACCACGGACAAGCCGGGGAATCGCGGGCCTGAGGTGAGTGATCTTCAGCTTCGTAGTCTCTCTGCGTGCTCATGATTCCGCTCCGCGCAGCTGATGGTGTACATCGACCAAACCCCGAGCGCGAGCGTCGAGCGGGTCAAACACCACCTCCCCGCCGAAGCAGATCGTCTCCTCGGGTCGCGCGTGCGCCTTATCAACGTTTGGCGCCCCATTCACCACCCTGTCGCGCACTTCCCGCTCGCGGTCTCGGACTGGCCGACCCCAAGGACCTGATCCCGATCGACTTCATCTACCCCACCCGCAGGGGCGAGACGTACGGCGTGCGCCACAACCCCCAGCAGAAGTGGTACTACCTCCGGGACCAGGCCCCCGACGAGGTCACCCTCATCAAGTGCTACGACCCCGACGAGACCCTGGCGCGTCTCATGCCCCACACCGCGTTCGAGGATGAGACCAGCCCGAAGGACACGCCCCACCGGGAGTCGATCGAGGTCCGCGCGCTCCTCCAGTCACGAGTACTGGATGGTCACGATAGGCCTCGCAGTTAGTCGAATGTGTTGTAGTGTCCGGGTTTCGGTGCATGCAAAGTCATACACAGTCGTTGCAGTTTCATGGAGTAGGTGATATAATGCGTATATGTAACTCAGATCAAGAATCAGGATGAATAAATATGGGCCGGACGTTGACGGTGCACGCTATGCCTCTGGCCACGCCTCTAGCCATGCGTCATGCGAATCTAAGTATGCAGTGTCATGCCTCGAGATCTTTGCCAATTGGGGCGTATGAAGTCTCACACACCCTTGTTGTGCAGATGTAGACAAACTGAACTGGCCTAACAATCGCATTGGGGAGATGTAAAATCTGCCTAGAGAGAATATGCTTGTTGGGTTTTCAGTGCTATTCTGTCGTCGCACGCGGCTTCAAGGGCAGGGCTGCATGGGGACGAATAGAATACGAGGGCAGCGTCGGCGCATGGTGTCTTTAGTGGAGTCGTCGTCGAATGCTGGCAGTCCATGCCCTCTGGTCTGCGTGCCATAAACTCTCAGTACGATGGCACATCTCAAGTTGAATCCTCGAGATCGAATAAGGTCCATTCATGGCACATTCCCCCCATTTGTTACACTTAAGAATGCCACTCAGCGTTCAGTCCAGTGCTAGCAGTAAGCACCCGCAAATAGGTAGCTATCCAATGTTCTAGTTTACATACAGATCTCATCGCAGAACCGCCCAGTCATCCCGCGCGGGGTCTCCAGGTGGTGGGAAGACCCCCAGTGCTCCGTCGTTGCGTGGTGCCCCACCCACCGCTCTCCTCCTTTCCTCCTCGTCGCGTCGGATCCTCTCCATCCATCGCCCACGCACGTACAGGAGCCCCGATACAAGCAAACACAACACCACGATCAGCACTGTCTCCCCGAGGTCGTCAACCTCGCCCTCCTCTTCTCGGTATCGCGCTTCTCTGCGCACACCGCCCCGCGTCGCACCGTCGAAGTAGTCTTCAGGACCGTAGTCTTCGCCTTCACGAGCCGCTTCCTCGCGCCGGCGTTCTCGCGCCCACTCAACCGGATCCTCCTCCCCGTCTCCATCTACGGAGCCGCCGCGTCGGCGGCGGTTGAACTCGTCACGGGCCTTGCCCATGTACCAGGGGCCGTCATCCGCGTCGTCGATCTCGTCTAGCGCCGGCTGTTGCGTGGCCCCACGCGGGTCCGCGTGCTCGCCATCCTGGCCCGCGTCGATCTCGGGGTTGTCGTAGTATGAACGAGCTGGAGCAGGCCCGTTAACATAGCGAATCGACTCCAAAATAGAAAGTACTCACTGGTTTCCTCGTCCCCATCCCAGAGCGTCAATCCTCCCTGGCCGCCCATAAGCGTATGCCATGCGCTCCGCGCATGCAGCTTGAGGAGAGACAGCAGCACTGGCAGATACGCTTCCGCGTTCGTCTCGTACGCGAGGTCGTAGTGTCGTTTCGCCAGATGGAAGTCCTGAGGAACGCCAACGCCGTTCTCATACATCCATCCCAGGTTCCACATTGCGAGAGCGCTCATCTGCGTGTCCGCCGCGGACTGGTAGTAGCCCGCCGCCTTCTCCCAGCGCGCGCCCTCAGGCTCGTCGGGAACACCGAGCCCGTGGTAGTAGTAGTCGCCGACCTTGACGAGCGCGTCCACGTTGCGCTGCGCTGCGGACCGGATCCACTGCGTAAGCGCGAGGCGCGCGGTGTCGTTTGAGGGCGAGTGCGGCGCGAAACGCGTGAAGCGTAGTATGCTCTTGTCCTGGTCGAGCACGTACGCGAGATTGTTCTGCGCTGTTTCGAGCCCGCGCTCCGCCGCGATCCACCAGCGCAACATCGCCATCTCGCCCCCTCGCTCCGTGCCGAGGCTCCAGTAGTAATCAGCCTCCCGGAGCATGTCGTCATCCCAGGAGCCACGTTCAGCCACGAGCTTGAAGAAAGACACTGCAACTGCGCACGAACTGCCCGCGATCTCGTGAGGAATCGTCCGCTCACGAGCTTGCATGGCCTGGATACCGGCGAGGTAGTAATACGCCTCGAAGGGCGAGCCAAGCCTAAGGGAGTTCTCGAAGTGTGCGGTGGCCTGCTTGAGCTCTCCTCGATCTGCGCCAATTGTTTGAAAAGTAGCAATAGGATCATAATCCACGACTTACGGAAGTGATATTTTGCAAGGTTGACGTGCGCTTCGGCGAGGTCCTGGTTTGCCGCGGCGTGGAAATGGCTCATCGCTTTCTTCAGGTCCTTCTTGCCGTCCATAAGACCGTCCCTCCAGATGATTCCCAGCCCGTTGTGCGACTCCTTCTCGCCGTGCTCCGCTCCGCGCTCAAACCACATCTTGGCCATTGCGTAGTCCTGCTTCACACCCTCACCTCGCAAGTACATCCGCCCGAGGTAGCCCGCGGCGAGGGCAGCGTAGCTCGCTTGCAAAGTGCCCTCCTCCTTCGGTGCCGCACGGTCGCGGCGCGGGTCCGACGGGTCGCGGGGCCAGACGATGCGAGCGATGCGGTTGAAATAGTACCGCGCCCGGTGGAAATCGCGAGGAATCGCGCTTGCGCCGTCGCCCCCGGACGCAATGCCGCCAGGTGAAGGGTAGACGCTGCCTTGGTAGAAGATCTTGCCCAAGCGATATGCGAAGTCGATTTCCCCGCGGTCCGCATTGAACTGGCGAATGCCAATCAGCGAGGGAAGAGTTTGAAGAAGCACAGGTACGTACGAGGTAGTATTCAATGAGGTCGTCCCATGTCTCCCCCGCAGCCCGTGCATTCGCGGTCTTGATGACTGCGCGTCCGGCCTGCAATCCTGTTGATGCTACACTCGCACCCGGACCATACACTCCGCCGACGAGATCTGATAGTCGTGGCGGAACTAGCGGCAACGTTCGTCCACCAGGAGGGCCAGATAAAAACTTCGCCATCGCTGCGAAGAGATGAATATATGCGCTCAATGCAATGGAAGCCGCTCACACCTTGTTCTGCTGCATCCTCGTACCAGTTCAACGCCGCCAAACAGTTCTCACTAACTCCAATACCTGACCAATGTCGGTAACCGAGCGCCATCTGTGCGCCCTTGTGCCCTCCGTGGCCCGCAAACGTGAGGTATAGCTGACCTTTTGGTCCATCTACGGGGACGACGCCATGATATCCAGTGGAGTGGAAGAAGCCGACCAAAGCTTGGGATGAAGCATTGCCTGTCATGTCGGCATGTGCTTGAAATGAGTCGAACGCGGTCGTTGGATCAGTGGGGAAGTAGGTATTTGGTGGGAACTATACCCGGGATGAGACCAGTGACCGTGCAAACGAAGAGAATGGCGCACCAAGGAGACTTGTCCAAGCGTGTAGAGAGCATCACGGTTTCCAAGGTCGGCCGCATGGTGCAAGAGGTCAATCACTTTGACCGCTCTCCCTCTATGGTCCTCTTCCTTTCTCCTACTTCCTGTCGACTCCGTGGAGATGTATTCCGTGACGAAAGAAGGTACCCAAGAGTGTCGGCCGAGCTTCACGAGAATTCGCAGAGCACTAGCAATGGGTCCCTGCCCTTGAATGTTCGGGAGGAGAGCTGCGAGTGGGGAGGACGTGGTGTGTATTGAAGGTTCGTCTGAAGGTGCAGATGGGAGGGCAGTCAAGGTTGCAAGTGTCGACATGGCCTGGCGGTACGCCCTGGACGCTGCGCCATTAGATTAGGACAGCAACATCTATGCATGGCGCTGGTACATACCTTCGGCAGCAGAGTCAATGCCTTCAGACGCAGACTCAATCCCTCCAGAAACTTCTGTGCGCTGGGTCGACGCGTCCTACAACGTGACTACATAAATTTCTCATGTAACTCGAAGCTAGGCTCTTGTAACTTACGTTTGCGTTGGAGAGCGCCGCAAAGGCTACCATGCAGAAGGCAGCCAAGCTAGCCTTCCGCATCTTCCTGTCCGCCGAAGGCATGACGGCCAGTAGGGTGGACACGAAAGGTGAGGGCTATGAGGGAAGGTGGATGATGAGGTCAGAGCGCTGGGCACACGGCCACGTCGGCTAACCCCTACTCAGACACCTAACCCCGAAATAGGTTTCTAGTAAGTAACTTGGCATACATTGACATCGTCACTTTCTTCGGGTTAATGATGGGTAATCTCCTCATCCTGAACCATCACCTTGTCCGCCGTCTCCCCGCCTTCCAGTCGAGAATATTGTTGATCCATCTGTCGCTGAAGCAGAGCATTCTCGTGTTTCTGTCTTCCCACAACCCAGAGCTCCTGGCGTATGGCTGTAAGCCCCTCTCACCCGCCTCGTTCGCCGAGAATACTGACGACGAACCAGAATTATGCCGCACCCACAGAACAAGAGAAAGTCCTTGAGGCGTACCGCCGCCTCACGCGCGATCAACTCCTCCTCTTCCTCCGCATCCGCAACCTCCCCATTACCGGCTCCGACTCCGAGCTAGCCTCGCGCCTCGCACAATTCGACATCCACACCTACCACCTCTCCCATCCCCAGCGTTCTACATCTATACAGGACGAAACCCCCGATGCGACCAAGGTGCGCAGTCGCCAAGTGCTCGCGCCCGACCTTCCCGTTGAGATACTTGCGGACATCATGGATCAAGTCGGCGACTGGGAGCTCGCTAAAGCTGTCGGCGTTCCTACCTCCCTCCCACCACCCCAGCCATGGGCGCGCGCGCACTCGTCCGACTACGCCATTCTCTCCGGATACATCCCCCTTATCCGCGCGGCCGATCCAGCCACCCACCGGCCCACGCGCGTGAGCGCCGTGCTCGTGGTACGATTCAGCTACGTGCACGTCCTCGAATACTTCTTCACCCACCACCGCGCGCTCTTCCTCTCCCTCTACAAAGACGACCTGCTCCCCATCACCGCGTCGCTGCACGGTCGCACGGCCGTGCTCTCCTGGTGGAAGTACACGCACGACGCGCATCCGGACATCCTCCCGCCGCCCAGGGCGCGCTCCGTCGCGGAGGCCATCGACGGCGCCTCGCGCCACGGCCAGGTCGCGTCGCTCGACTGGTGGCTCAACTCGGGGATCCCGCTCGAGTACACCGAGGCCGCGCTCGAGAGCGCGTCGCAGAAGAACCGGATCGCGGTCCTCGACTGGTGGAAGGACAAGGCGAATTCCCCGCTCTGGCGGCTACCGCTCAAGATCGGGCGCGTGATGGACATGGCGAGCACCGCCGGCAACCTCGACGCGCTCGAGTGGTGGGCCGCGTCCGGGCTGGAGCCCAAGTACGACCGCCAGGCGCTCTACCACGCCAGCTGCCACGGCAAGGTCGAGGTCCTGCAGTGGTGGCTCGGGAGCGGGCTCCAGATGGTGTTCGACCAGACACGCTCACCGGGGCGTCGCGACATAACCGGCCCGAGGTGCTGGAGTGGTGGGACAAGAGCGGGTTGCCGATCCAGTACCGGATGTGCGACATCGAGGAGGCCCTGGAAGACGCCATCGGCGGCGGGGAGAAGGCGCGAGAGTGGTGGCGGAAGAAAGGCGTCGACTTCAACGCGAACGACAAAGAGTGGTCCAAGCTACATACCTCAACTAACCCCTCCGGACCCTTCTCATCCCAATTTCCGTGTAGTTTATTCATGTGCCCAGTGCGTCCATATATACGCACATACACCACCTGTACGACCTGTCCATTGCCCTGCATTTCACATGTATCCTCCACCTGCATATCTCCCATTTCCGTCAAACTGTCTCTCTGCTTGCTCACCCTGTATCATGTAATGATAATCCACATTTCTTGGCCCTACAGCCGATGTGTGCTTAACCTTGCGCGTGAACGCGCTCTGGCACCCATGAAACCGACCAATGGACAAACTGCGCGTCCGTGGGCAACCTGACTTCGTCAAGAACAGACAACTCGCGGAGGCGGCCTGCGGGTTCCCTTACATCCAGCTCAGCACTTCCAGGGCCTCACTATTTGAATCCGCTTGTACATATCAACACGATTGGTCGGTCACTCGAATACTTACGAAGCGTCCTCCCGGTGCGCGCCTACCGCCAATGGGAATCGCTTCTATAAAGCTGCCGAGAGTCCGGTTCGCACACCAAAGGCGTTCGGAATATAGTGCCATCTCTAAACTAAAGCACAACGACTGGCTATCGTGACATCGGCGGCGTGCGAGAAATATGCGTGGTGTACAGAAAAAGAATAAGATAAATGCGGGGGTGGGCGTGGCGGCGGGGTGGGAGCGCGCGCGCGCCGCGGTCGTTATGATATCGTATGTGAGCGTGAGCGCATCGGCAGCGGAGTGGGTGGGTGTATGCTAGGCTAGCTACGCGAGGACCGGGGGACACGACGGGCGGGCGAGAGCGAGGGAGAGGGCGGGAACGGCAGGCGTCGCACGGTGCCGTCCGGGTGTGCGGGACCGTCTCACGTCGCATGCCGGCGCGGTGGGAGTTGGGAGCGGGGCGCGGGTGCGGGCACCCACGCCGCACAGCGCTCAGAAGTCCCAGAGCGTGCCCTGCGGAGCAGCGGGTTAGCACGGCACGAAAAAGCACAGGCGGAGCGCGAGGCACTCACAAAGGAAGGGATCCCGGCCTCCTTGCAGCCCTCCATGATCTCAGCGTTCCCGGCGAAGTTGGAGGTGATGAAGACGACCTCCGCGTTCCACTCGTGGTACGCGTCCTTGACGAGCTTCATCACGTCCGGGCGACCGCCTGCGAGAGAAACATACTAGCGTGAGAGGCGGGCGGTGAGCGTGGTGGGGGTAAACACGTACCGCGCGCCTTGGAATCCCAGAGGCACATACGCTCCGGGCCGATGTGCTTGTGGATAAGGCCGGAGATGGTGGGCCCGAAGTCTTCTCCTGGTCGGAGCCGATCCAGATGAGGTACCTGGGCGGCGCAAGGGTTAACGCGTACCGTTGACAGCGCGGGAAGGCGACACAGATCTCTCTCACTGCGCCTGCGCCGCCTACCGCCAAAACGAAAGAAGGAAGCTCACCAGTCAGAGCTCTGGATGCAGGTGGAGAGAGCGGCGCCCAGGCCGGTGCCGGTGCAGACACGGATGCCACGCTTGTACAATGTCGACGTGTTCGACACGCCCGCAAACTGCGCGACGACGTCCATCAGCCACTCAGAAACACGACCCACGCCGTGGAGCGCACGTACCTTGAGCTGACGCGTCCAGAGGTGCGTGGGAGGGTCGTTGACGAGCGAGCGAGTGAAATCGCCCTGCACACCACAGATGAGGTAGTGGTACTTGGCGTGCGTGCCCTCCCTGTGGGCGCGGCGGCCGATGAGCGACCGTCGAGGGTGCAGTTGCAGAGGAGAAACTCACGAGATGATACCGAACGCATGGTACTCCATAATCGAGGAGCGGGAGACACGCGCGAGGAGACCCTGCTGCATGCCGCGCTCGAAACGAAGGATGGCGACCTTGGGCGACGGCTGCAGAGATACGACGAAAGCGGTTAGCACGAGCTTGGGCGGAGGCCTGGGCCCGGTATGGACGAGTGCACTCACAACCTCGACGTCAACGTGAACCTCACGGACGGTGAACCAAGGGATAAGAATGCTGTCGGTGCAGATAGTCAGCTCTCGTGTCGCAGAAGCCCGGGTGGAGCGGCGCATCGGCGGCCGAGTACGCACAAAATGGTCATGCCAAACGCAAACCAAAAGTCTTGCTGACGGATGACGCGGATCCCATCTGGGTTCCACGAATGGGTGTCGAGGTCGTAGCTGTCGCCGAGCACAACGAAGACCCACGCTAAGAAAAGCAGACACGGTGTCAGATATCGTATGGAGCACGCGGAGACGCGCACGGCGGCCACGACACTGCGGACGCGCGCGCACTAACTGGCGCCAGAGGGCAGTGTGCGAGCGTACCGCTGCGCTGGCCGAGAGCCGCCAAGAAACGGATACCTACTTGAGAGAAGACCAATCCTGGGGAGGAGTACGTGAGTACAACGGGCGCTAGAGTACCAAAAGCGGACGGGGGTACTCACCAGCCAATGAAACGATGGTGCCGTTCAAAAACGCTGCAGAAGGAGTGAGAGACGGTAACGAGCACGGATACGAGACCACGTACTTGTGGTGCGTGTTGCGCACCCAAGGGAAGGCGCTCAGGATGCTGATAGTGACGGCGAGGTTGGTGATGACGCCCATAATAAGAACCGCATCGTGATTGTCCTTGTGGTCGATGAAGATGAGTGTCACACGGAAGATGAGCCAGACGAAGCCCGAAGTCGCGCAGCCCGAGTGAATGCCGCCCAAGTGTTGAAGGACGGAAGTGCAGCCTAGCCTGAACCACAGTGGCGTCCACTGGATCATGAAAAGGATCAGCCTCCGGGATGGTGCCCTTGAGTAGGTTTACATACCTTCGCAAACAACGTGTTGACAATAAGGTAAAGAAGACGGCCAAAAAGCTCGTTGCGCATGAGGATGGCAAAGAGAAGGTTGCCGAGAACGAATGCACCGGTGTATCGCCGGGGATATGACCAGGTGTTTGTCGCAGCGAGCACGAGACCGGTGAGGTTCAGACTCGTCACGAAGAGGAAGAATTTCCTGCAGAACGGGTCAATCAAGGGTGTCCACGCGAGCAGATGCAGGACGTGCCTGTAAGTGTTGAACCAGAGCTGGAAGCGGATCCATCTGCTCGCGCGACGCTTGGGCTTGTTGGGTGACGGGCGGTCCTTCTTGGCCTGCGCGAGCGCGAGGTCTGCCCTTTTCTCGTCCTTTCCTGACTGAGCCTCTCCTGCGACAGTCGCGGTCTGGATGACAGCCCTGGAGGAGACCGGGAGCGGGGGCGGTGGCGGGAGACTGTCGTGGTGGCCCTTCTCAAGGTCCGAGACCGAGGGCGGCGTCGGGTTGTGCGAGTCGTTGGGACCCATGGCGGCGGGGGGAGTGTCGGGATGGAGTTGAGGGAGGAGAATGAGGCGAGATGTCCAAGCGGGCCGGGAGTGGGGGCGGGTGGGGGATGATAAGGCGCAGGGGTGCTGCGAGCAGATGGGCTGGGACCGGAGGAGTGGGTAGCTTAAGAGGCTGGGAGGGTGGATTGGGAGGGACTGAATGTGGGGAGCGGATGATGGACCGAGGGAAAAACCGAGGTGGATGTATGCGCGGGGAGCAGCCGAGGTGGATGCGAGTCCATTCTCCGGGAAACCGGGCTCGCGGTGGGAAGCCGAATCCGCCCCCTGGAGGGCAGCGGAGTCGTTCGCACAGCTTATCGAGCGGGCCACTGATCATGGCGGGAGCTGCATGGGAGGCGCAAGGGGCCGCGCCCTCTACCGGGCGGTTGCCCAATTTGCCTCCGTGCAGCGCGGCGAAAGGCCCCCCTCCGCATTTCGAACTCGGCGGAGTCTGCATCGTCGGATGTGCTGTGTCCCTCGACATCCGCAGATGAAACGCTGGGTCGTTTGTGCTTGCTGTCGAGCGCGGGTCTTCCGGTCGAAGGAGGAGCAGACAAGTCACAATTCTCAGCCGCCCGCGTGGCCCGCAACGTGCCCACGGGCCTTCCCGCCCTCGTTGCCTTCGCCCTTTGCACGTACGCTCAGCAGCACCCGCCACGCCCGCATTTGCCTGTCTGTTGGCAGCACCTTTGGAACCCTGCGGCCTCCCTGGCCCTAGCGCGCCTTCCTCTCTGTAATGATGCATCCCAGGATGTATCGCCCTCGTTGTAAGCGTAAACGCCGAATGCACATAGGTTGGTTTCAAGTCGACAGCTCATCCTTGGCGTATTGTGACAGCTACAATAGAGTCCTGGACAAGTACTTCCAAGCATAACAATCGCCGACACTAGATAGCACCCCTTCCAGCAGATATTGAAGCACTCAACCACCAACCTCTTTAGTCTGCAGTATGCAACACAACAACCATCCGGCTCCCTTTTCACAAAAAAAACCGCGCTTTCCGCGGGGCAGAACACAATCTACCCCGTCTAACCGCAGGGTCTCTCTAAACCATCCCGTCGCCCCCGCCACAACCCGACCCGCCCTCCCACACACCCGCATAGCGCCAGCCACTGTGAGAGATCCACAGCCTATTCGTCCCACCCAATCCAGCCAACCGTGGTGCGGACCCACGGTCCCGGGAGGCTCCCCCGTCCGCGCCCCGCCCCAACAGAGGCCCGCAGCGCCCACGTCCGCTCCCCTGGGGCCCGCCGCGGTTGCTTTTGGCTCGGACCGCGGTTTTTCTGCGGACGGACAGGGCGCAAGCGGGACGATCCCTGCGCTGATCGCGGTCCTACAGAACGGTACTGCGAGCGGCTCCGCGCTGAAGGTGCCGCTGCACGGTGCGGGGGCAAAGCGCAGCGTGCTGCGCAGTAGGTTCGCTTGTTGAATGCGTTGAGCCGGGGTATCGCACGAAGATGTTACTGGATAGAGGTTGGTATCGGTGTTTGGGGGCAGACGGCCTTGCGTTGGACACCATCGTACGCAGGCTTGCGCGGGCGGCTCAAAGGTACAACCTTCGGGGTCCCATCCACGTTCGCGCGAGGTTAGGCTCCCGGTGAGCTTGCTATCTTCATCCCGCCTTACGCGCTAGGTTGAACGTTTTCCAAACGTTGTTTCTGGCCCGGTGCAAAGCAGACAAAGCCCGAACCCATTAATCGACCACCACTTCCGGTCGGGGGCGGAGCCGCAGCGTCTCCACCCGCCTAGGTCGGGACACGAATCGCTGCGAGTGCTCGGCCTGCGGCAGTCGGTGGCACGGTCCTGCGAAGCCCTCGGCATTCCAGCGCGCCATTCATGCTCCGCTTCCATGTGCACCATCCTAAGAATCTTGCTTTTCGACGGGAGTCATGGGCGAACATCGGGCGAGCGTCTTCCGGGGCGTACTACACAGGAGTGCCTGGCATCCTTCAACCCGAGCGTTGAAACCGGTGGATGCGGCGTAGACAGTGGCCCATAGATACACGGACATAGCACAAATGATAAGATCTAGGCCGTGGACCGAAGGTCTAGACAGTCGAGCGTGAGCATGATACATTGAAACTTCGCGGGAGTACACTGAACATACCGCATGCCACTGTCATGCCTGTGGCAACGCTTGCGTTCGCTGCATCAGTAGACCAGCCAGAAGCAGGCGTTGGAGAAGTTGAGCTGCGGGGTCTAGCTTTGCGTAGGCTCGCCCAGCCGGGCACTGTCGGCCACCGTCGTGTCGGAAGATGCAGTGGCGGCGGCAGTCCACTGCCATCCTAGACAGGTGCACGGAAGGAGGGGAAGCGCACTGGCTGAGAGCTTGAGGTGTGCCGCGACGCGTCTTGTTGTGTCTAGGCGGCGAAATACAAATTGAGGGAAGAGCGACTCCCACCAAACTCCGCTAGTGTGGAGGGACGTACCTTGGATTTCGACTCCGATATACGGGTTCTCAGGAGATACCACGGTACCCTATACATCGATTCGGAAGCGCGACATACGGCGTGCGGCCGCGGATGTACCGGGGAGGGCTCGGCCGTGTCGGTGGAGGTATTAGAAGCTGTCCTGGTTGGCGCATGAAGGAATGAGCTTTAGTAACCAAAAATGTCCGAGGATCGTGTGCTGCGCAGGAGTCGACAGAGTCAGATGCGAATTGAACGCGATATACATAGTGCAGTTCAACATACTTGCGCCAGGATCTGACCAACGCCCCCATTGCGGTGGGATGAGACCTTATCATGCCCTGTCGCAAGCCGAAATGAATGCCTAGGATAGTAAGTATCATGAGAAGCTAACACTACCATACAGACGGATGCGGCACATGAACGGACTCCGCTGGTGTTGCCAGCTTCCATTTGGAGGTAGACTCTGAGTGAACCACAGCATAGACTCCAAAGAATCATATGAGACTGTCCGTAGACCTACACAGGCCAGCTGCCAGTGTGTCTACCGCCACGGAGGCAGACAGAGCGCAGAAGGCTCGGTGCGCACGGATAACCGACCCAATGTGACCGGGCAGCCCGTGAATTCGGCGACAGTCCAATGCCCACCTGAACGGGAGCATCCTCGGAACTAGCGGCCTGGATGAGCAGAGAAGGTGACGTCGATAGCGCGCTCGGGGAAACAGAGTGTGTGCTAGAACCACGGGCTTCATATCGAGCCCCACGTACCCCGCATCCGCCATTCAGTCGCACAGAGCGTCGAGCTCTCGAGAGACTGAATAGCATCCAGGGACGGAAGTCTCCCAGTGAGGCCGAGGCTGCATTTGGAGGAGATTATAGACGCGAGTTGCAGGATCCGACCGAAGAGGTAACTCCTCGACGCGCGGATCGACGTCGTCGATGCGCGCGTCAAGGGGTCGTTGGAGAACAGCGCAGCCAGGAGGTGTCGCCGAGACACTGATGCGCATATCGCGGCTCGGTGTGCTCTCGGGGAGTAAATCCGTTATCAACATGTCGGAACGGAGCTCACAGACTCTCGAGCATTCCAGGCCACCTTTCATCATGCCGATAGTCAGGCCCATATCTTCTTGTAATTCATGTGACCACTAGTGTTCCGAGGTTGCACGTTCATAGAGCATCGCACGGCAAGCGCGATTGACACAAACGGTCCCATCGATGACGGTCATCGCTTCTGTGGCCAGATAAACGTAAGAGGGAATATCTTCGGGAGGACGACACTTACTAATACAGGTCAACGCCCGGCTCCCCGACCACCGTGTCGCCATTGTAAGGAAGATGTATCGAGATTTATGGCCCTGAACGAAGGTGTAAGTCATGAGTGTCGAAGCACGCCTCAACTGACGATAGATATGGGTGCCGTCAAGACGTACGGAGTACGGCGCTTCGCGCAAGCTAATATTTTCGGGTCGGGTCTACGGGTGGGGCCAGGTGTGGAGGCATAAAGATATTCTTTTGATACCATCGCAGCTCTAACAAAGTCAAGATAAGTATAGGGGAATCCCATAAGGTAACACCACAGACCTCGAATGGAACCTTTGATATCATCAAGTGCTCTGCGGCAAGATGAGGGATTGAAAGGAGGGATATAGTGCAAGCTACGAACCTGTGCATGGGTTCTTCAGGGGATCTCCTCGTGGCGGGTGGTCGATACCACCGACGCGCGACTTCCTGTATTACAACATAAGTGCAAGCACGATCACATCGAATGAATGAAGTTACCTTGATAGTGGAAACATCTTATAGCAACGTTCCACCAATCAGATGGTGTTCTCAGACGTAGAACTCACGACCCACCGATTATGCTGGAAACTGACATTAGGACGTAACGCATTGTGTACGGTATGACAAGCACCTACCGATAATGCAAGTAGTCGATGATGTCCGGCATCTGTTCCATGAGGAACATTTTGTCCATATGCACAGAATTTCCGGCCAACATGCCCGTGTTTTTCGCAGGGATCCACCTCTTGATATAGTTAAGCACTTGTTCTTGCACAAACTCGCTCGTGTAAGGGGAGTCGAGACACGCCTGAGTCAAACCAGTCTAATGAAGTAGTATCTTTGTCGGTCCTAACTAATAGTGACATGCAAACTGATTTTTGACAGACCTGGCCGTGAGTCTTGATACACCACTCCGACATACTGGTCATCACATGTGTATTGAGTCTCTTGGAGGATTCTGGCGCATGAATCGGCAGAGAAGGGTACATACTTGTCAAGCGTTCCCTTGTCCATCTTAACAATGAACTCGACGCCTTCGTCCATCAGTTTCAAGTTGCCGTCCGTAATGAGCACCTGAACCTCCGTCAATTACACATGTCCATGGAGCAGAGGCTGGGAGACTCACGGCAATCTCCAGAATCTTGTCATTCCGAGGGGAGAGACCCGTCATCTCGCAGTCTATCCATACCAGAGGCCCGCAGCCCAGTTGAGTTGCCGTTGATCGTGGTCCATGTAGAAGCGGGCGCGAGGGAGAGTGTTTATGTTAACTCGTTGTAGGCAGAGGCGTGCAACAGACTGCCTGACGAGGGCCTCAGCATGTGGGAGGCCCTGGTTGGAATAGAGGGTGCCTTATGTCGGATGTCCACACCAGCGGAACGCAGAAGCGATATGGATAAGAGAGGAGAGTATCCAGTCAAGTGGAGGAGACCGAGATTCGACGGATCAACGCTGCAATGAGTGGACGAGTGAGACTCGTGACCGTGGCTCGCGTTGCTGACGTCAGCATCTGAGATCCTTCGCGTCAGACTGAGTGGCTTCTGCCACCCGCGTCTCAATCCACCTTGCGCTTGTCTTCCGACTCTGACTCTGCCTTTCGTCCCGCACCCCCTCTCATAATTCTGGCTCAGGCCCATTCATAGCGGCGTACTAGCGCCATGGCCTCGCCTTTTTCCACGCCCCGCTACCCGGGGCCCCCCATCCGACACCTCGCG
The DNA here is from genome assembly GCF_022376455.1 of Epithele typhae. Lineage (NCBI taxonomy): Eukaryota > Fungi > Basidiomycota > Agaricomycetes > Polyporales > Epitheliaceae > Epithele > Epithele typhae. The sequence goes on along the minus strand of NW_025954196.1, from coordinate 297,410 downwards.
GCAGCGCGTCGAAGGTCCCCCGCGCCCCCATCTACAACCCTTACGACAAGTTCACCCAGCCCGAATTCGACGCATGGATCGACGGAATCACTGGTGCTCTAAAGCGTGCTCTCGGGCGAGATGATGCGCCTTCACTTCTCAAACACGAACAAGACCGCGTCGGCGGGCCGGCGGGGTCCAATAGCATGGACGAAGAGGAAATTATGGACGACTCATTCGCTGAGGTTCACGCAAGACGGCTCGCGAAAGGCAAGGCGCGGGCGCGTGAAGAAGACTTCGACGAGGATGGTCAGCAGCGCGACATGGAGCAACATGACGGCGAAGGGCAAGAGTGGTCAGGCGAGGAAGACGACGAGCAGAGCGACAGCGCGTCTGGCTCGGCGGAAGAGAGCGACGAAGGCCGTGGTCCGCGCAGGCACTCCCCCGAAGTAATTGACCTACTGTCTGATGAAGAAGACGGTGGTCAGCTTGACGAGGGGAGTGACGAAGAAGTTGTGGCGGGGCCTGCGCGCATATACAACGCGGAAGACGAGGGGGTGAAGAAGAAGCGGAAGAAGAAGTGGGACACGACGAGTATGCCTCCGATGATGCCGAGGAACGGCCTCGTGTTCTCCCTCAAGACGAAGTTTTCGACGAGGAGTACGATGAAGGTGCTGAGACTGGCTCTGACGAAGATGTCGATCAGCAACCCCGCATTAGCCCGGCAGCCGTTGGTCACGAAGTTACCGAAATTCTTGACTCGGATGAGGAGATGGACGTGAAAGAAACCGAACCCCTTGCCCCTGCCCGTTCAGCTGTCCCCGCTCGCTTCCTCCGCAAGGACGATCGTGTGCACGACAGTCACGAACAAGACGCGGGAGAACTCCTCGAAGATGACGACGAAGACCGGGATGGAGAGCAAATGGACGAAGGGGTAGTAGCGCGGGGGAGGACGAGCTCTTTGACAGCGAAGGTAAGTATGCCACTTTTGTTCAAAGCATTGCATCCAATCGTATGCGCTTTAGTCGAGGAGGAAGCCCCGGTTGAAATCGACGATGCTTGGCGTGGCCCGAAGACGTACGCCGAAGACTTCTACTCTGGCGGTGATGCTCCCGACGGCGCCTTCGAAGGTGTCGACCCTCATGCACTTCGAGAGCCCGATGAAGAAGGTAGGCGCATATATGGACTTGCTGTTTCTCTTATTGAGCCCCCTGCAGAGATTCTGGAAGCTGATGCTGAGGTTTCCTCTGAGCTCGCCGATGTCTGGGAGGGTCCCCGCAAGTACGCAGAAGACTTCTACTCTGGTGGAGATAAAGTTCTTGCCCTTTCTGAAGGTGCCACGCCTTCACACCTCACTCCCCGAGACAGTGGCAGGCTTTCCATCCTGGAGTTACGGACACAATCGAAGACTCAGAGGTTGCCGTCTCCAATGCAGCAGCCAAGGAAGGTATCGATGTCGACGGGCTTCACAGCGAAGACGACAAAGCGGAGGCGCTAGTAGAAGCTGTCCGGAAGGGTACTTCCCCCGCTCCCGATAGCGGGGTGCCCAGCCGCGAAAACGGCACTGAAGAGTCTCGCAACCTTCGTCAACACATAGGGATACCGACTGGAACTGGCCTCCTACGTCCCCTGGGTGCGTGGCAACGGCTTCGGGTCATCTAGTCGAAGAGCAAACCCAAGACCAGGATGACGACGACGATGTCGCCAGCAGCAGCGATGAAGCCCAGGCCGCTCGTGCCTCACGTGCTCAGGCCGTGCCTTCGCCTGTGACTGAAGTTCCTGCTTTAAACGACACTGCCACTACCGAGCCAATCGCTTCTACCATTCCAGCAGACCCATCTCCCTCGTCATCAGAGGCCTTATCGCCTCCCGACACCTCTCTACCCGCTGTCACCGACCTCTCCTCTAATGCAGATATCAACATATATGCCGAGATTGACGGCTTTTACGACCTGGGCGTTATGGGTGTATTCGAACCCGTTAGTCCTGTCGTCGACTTTGGCGACCTCCCCCGAGCCGTCCCGGAGAACGTGGTTTGAGTGGAGTCACTGAGTATCCTGTGGTGCTTCCCGAGCACATATCAGCCACACTCGAGCAGCAAGTGGTGCAGGACTTCGTCAACGACATCTTTGACACATCCGTCGATGGGGAATCGGTTCTCAAAGGTGTACCAGCGCCGCAAATCACTGAACTCGGAGATCAAAGTGTGAAGGTCCCTACGCCCGGCGAAGATGTTGAGGTCGTGTCCGTGCCAGGCGATGATACCTTCATGATGGGTATGGAGTACCTGGTCGAAGAGGCTATGACTGATGGGCGACACACCGAGGTAAGACTATTGTCGTCAGAAGACTGTCGTCATTGACTTATTGTATACACTCTTGTAGGAACCAGAGCCTTCGGTTCCTGGGCTCACTCTCGACCTGCTCTCCGTACCGCCCTCAATCTCAGCCGAGACTCCCATCGAGGTCCAAGTCGAGACCTGTGTTTTCGTGCATACCGACCCCCACCCCACTTTCCCAGCGCCCACTTTCGCCGATCCCACTGTTGCCGACCCTGCCAGCCCCACCGCTGATTCTGAAGCATCTTCCGTTAACGTGCAAGCCACCCCCTCTGTGATCGAGTCAGCCGGTCCGGCGCACGCAGCCCTGCTTCCAGTGTTCAAGAAACTTGGCGCAGGCGAGACCCACAGTGCGAGTGGCCTGTTCACACCGTTGACTGATGGAGGATCCGGCTCGCCCGCCCCTGAACACAACGCAGAGGAAGACAGAAACCCTGCGCAAGATACGGCCAGCCAGGCTGATCAGGACCCAGCACGTGTTGAGGATGCGGTGTCAACGGCCGTGTTGGCTGCGGAGGAGGTCGCAGAAGTTCCAGGTACGGCTTCTTTGCATATGATCCGTGCATATATTCACCTTTGCTACGAAGTCGAGGACGATATTGCCTCTCCTGTAGCCGACATCGAGGAACCTGTGGAGGCTACTACCGACTCACCGGCCTCTCCATCTCAGGGGGCTAGCTCAGACAAGGACGAGGACGAAGACGCCGAGGGTGAAGTTGATCCGGACTATGAGCCTTCGGAGGGAGAGCTCAGCGAAGAGCCGCCCACCCGTACCATTGAAGTCACCACCTCTTCGCCCGAGCCCGAGGACAACAACGCTATCGACGATGGCAAGGCGGCCGACGATGTCAAGATCGTCGAAGCCTCAGAAGCGGTCGAAGAAATCAAGGTGGTTGAAGAGAACGCTCTCGATGTCAAACCCAAGGTGGATGAGGCCAAGGAGATCGATCCTCTTTCAACGCAAGAACCGAAGGATGCTTCTCCTCCTACTCCTCCTTCATCCACAACGTAAGCCGTCACTCCATCGTACCGCATATATATACTCATCTTCCCTTCAGCGAGAGGCCGACGAATGGTCTCGCTGGCGAGCCGGACAGGAAGACGATGGAACCCGCCGAAGACACGGAACAAGCACCTGACGCGCTTCCGGCCGCAGAACTCTCTGCCTCTCAGCACACCGAGGTGGATGAGGTCCACGATGAAGTACGACCGCTGAAGCGCAAGCGCAAGACGCCCCCACCGAGGCCAGCTCGTTTCGCTCGGGCCCAGACTGCGCAGAGTCGTAAGGCAGACGCCGCTACCAAGTCCAAGACAGGCAAGGGCGTAGCAAAGGCAGATCAGGATAGTGAAGATGAGTCTGACAATGACCAAGTCGACAACGTCTCCATCGCGCACTCCGAAGCAAGCTCTGGAGGTTCATCTGTCGTTGCCAAGCTGATGCTCGACACCAGTCGCAACACGTCGCGTGCTTCTTCCGTGATATCCAACGGCTCTCCCTCATCCCCCACTGCCTTGATGCACGCCCTCGCCACCAGCGCTGCTAATCTTGCTGCTGCCCACTTCTCTCATGATGGGGGTGTCCTACGCCATCGCCACGGAGCTCAGCTTCTGGCCGCAAGGGCTACTTTACCGAGCCTTCCTCCCCCACTTCCCAGGCGTCAACCATCCCTCCTGCAGCCTTCTATCCATATCAACACTACTGAGGAAAGAAAGCTATCAACCGAGTCTGAGGTTGCCTCCCCCCAGTCCGAGACCCGATCTGAGATTGCTTCTCCTTCCCGGCCCGTCCCTTCTCCTAGTCGCCGTGGTCTCCGGGCCTCCCTTTCCGCGCACACGCACGGCTCAGCGCCGGTCACGCGCTCGAACTGCGTGTACAATCTCATCTCTCTCCCGCGTTCGCAGGATGCGACTTGGCGTCTACACTTCGCCGTCCCCGGCTGTTCGCTCAACAACGTCGAGCTCATGCGCGATGAGGATATCACCGATCACGGTCGCGTTGCGCCCTCGGAGATCCCGACAATGATCCCGCAGATCAACCAACTGCACCTATCGGGGTACCTCCTTAGCATCCTCCACCAACTCGTTGGCATGGATGTCCTCAAGGCACATGTTGTGCTCTACGTCCCGCGGCCCGGCGACGCGATGAAAGCTCTCAGAGGAAAGAAGATGCCGATGACTGTAACCGAGATCTCGCAAGCTGCGAAGGAGGTCGAGGCGCGCCGCGCTGCACTCATGCCTATCTCGGGGAAGGGAAAAGGCAGAGGCAAGGTCACGAAGCCGTCCAAACTCCTCACGGACATCGCCGCAGACGAGGGTGGCGGCGTTGCAGCAAAGGAGCTTGCCTATGCTGCGCAGATCGCCGAAGAATCAGCATCCATCGCTGGAATGCGTCCATCGCGGCCCCCAATCTCGCATGCTTCCGCGTCCACTTCACGCAGTCGTGGCTCAACGTCACAGAGGCGTCCGGTGCGGACACCAGAGGAAGAAGCACTCAGCGGCAGCGACCTGACGTCGACTTCGGAAGATGACTCGAGTCACTCTGGTTCCGACTGGGAAGAGGAGCATCGTCCTGCGAAGCGCGCCAAAGCCTCGCCTCCAAGTCCAACCCAGTCCCAGTTCGACCCTCAGAACGGCGCGTCGGTCTCGGCCACACACTCCCCTGAGAAGAACTTTGACAACTCGGCCAGCGCACGTGTCCGCAAAGGCCGCAAGCTCGCCGCCGACGCGCTCGCCTACAAGCCCGCGGGTGGCTCCTCAGATGGGTCAGATTCCGAGAATGCATCCACCCTGGCCCCTTCCGCACGACGCAAGCGCAAGTCTAAGGCCCAGAGCAAGAAGCAACTCGATGTTGCTCCTGTCCAGCCCGATGGCGATGGTGGTGCGGCTAGTGACGCCTCCGAAGCCGCGGTCGCATCCGCAGTTGCGTTAGCACCAGTTGTGCAGCGCAAGAAGAGCCGCAAGCTCGCTGGAGAGAACGCCGCGTTCAAGCCTGAGGTCGGGGAGAGCGACAAGTCGGACCCCGAGGTAGATGCCGCTGCTGGCGCGAGTGGGAAGCGCAGGAAAAGCGGGGTGAAGCGCGGGAAGAAGCGTGCACGGGGTGATGAGGCGGAAGACAAGGTTGGCGTAGGGGAGGATGGGGAGAAGCAGGCGAAGAAGGTGAAGCGGCCGCGTGCCCGTAAGGGGAAAGTGGCAGAGACCGCCCCCACTGTTGTTGGTGAAGAGACGTAGTCCGCATCTTTGTACAATTATTTGCGTTCGTCTGGTCCAGTCTAGCTCAGCTACTTTACTATGCTCTTTATCGTCCAATTCGCTGTTTCTGTTCACTCCTACTGTCGATTACGCAATTGCCACCCGCTTGTCTCGATGTTGTTTAAGTGAGGTTAAGAGAGTGGAAGAGGAGGACGCGCTTCCCGACTTCACGCGTGCCGTGAGCTGCTCAGTACTCAGGTTTAAGCACTGGGGCGCTTAAGCTTGTGGAGAAACCGTACGTACCCTCAGGACCGCCATGAGCTCACCCGACTCCATGACAAGCCGTCTCGGCCGCTTACTCAGTGCGCCACCGTGAGTGCATGGAATTTTAGTGAGCGAACAATAATCACTGAAGGTGTGATCTGGTAGGATATCCATCGAGCTTCTTCCTGGAGACAGATCCGACTGGGCTGCGTCGACGCCCCCAGAACACGCCCCCTTCCTCTTCATAGAACGCAATCTAGGCATACCACAGAAGCTAGTTTACAGAATATACATTGAAGCTGGGTTGCTCCTCAATCACCTGAGGCCGCGATTGCGCGCGCTCCAACGAAATCTCTTGCTTCCCCTCGAAGAGAACGTCATACGCGAGCTGCACGACATGTCAGCTATTCTCCTCGTGGTGAATCCTGCACACCACACCGCGCTCAACGCACGCAAGACACTCATACTGGGCGGTCACTTGTCACCGACGATCGAGCTGGGGTTCACGAACGCGTTGTTGACCCTCCGTGACGGGTCGAAACAGTCCACGCTCTGGCATCACCGCCGTTGGCTCCTCCGGCGCATACACCAGTCCACACTTTCTCCTTCACCTTCCACGGACGGCGTATCGACTCCACGACGCGTGCAAGGCGATGCGGACGACACCCTGGTTCACTATCTCATCCCCGCAGACGCCCTCCAGGCTGAGCTCGATGTGACCGCCCGCGCATGCGAGCTCTATGAGCGCAACTACCACGCGTGGGCGCACCGCGCGGTCCTCCTCTCCTACATCGTTTCTCTCCCCTCGTCCTCGTCTTCCACCCTCATGGCGGAGGAGCGTCGCTGGACGCGCGCCTGGCTCGCACGGCACGTCGCAGACTACTCCGCGGCCCAGTACGCGTGCCAGCTCGAGGCCGCCCTTCCCCGATCCGCAATGGCAACACCCAACATCGCCCTGGCGCACGTAGGGGAAGATGAGGGGAGTGCTGCGAGCCATGCGCTCTCCCTTGTGCGCTCGTACCCGACACACGAGACCCTTTGGCTGTACCTCCGTGGCGCGCTCAGCGGGTCCCCTTCAAGCCCTCGCTCGCCGGCGAGGTTGTATGCGGAGCACGCCCTCGCCGAGAAGGACGCATGGACGCACGCGGTGCGCTTCCTCGCGTGGGTGTTGTGGCAGGTGAGTTGGGGTCGTGGTTTGGATGACGGTAACCGCACTAAGTCCCTTACGCAGGAAGGTGCTATCAAGGCTTCCGCCAAAGTTGTGCGCCGCATCACCATGGTAGCGGAGCACGAGGAGAGCGAGGTTTCCGGTATCACCGCTGTGTCTTCCTCTGAAGCCATCGTGGCAATTATCCAAAGCTCTATTTCAAGCCCAGAGCTTGGCGAATAGCGCGGTTCCCGGGGCCGTAATGACTTGCCGGACGAACACCGAGTTGCTCGGGAGGCCGTATTTACTTATTGCGGGCAGGGTGCGCAAGAGCCGAGTATGTTTTGCAGATTCAGGCTACTGTATATACAGAACTCGTGTGGGAAGATGGCTATATGTTACGGCGGGGAGTAGTGTACACGCACGCAGCGGAGATGCAGGTATTATAGACAGGGTAGCGGGGCGCCTTGGGCATACGTCGCATGTCGGTACAGTAGGGAGTGAGGTGGCGGAACCCAGGGGAAAACTCCAGCTCGTCCGGGAGAGCGATGACAGTAGGGGACCGAAGGGGGTTGTAGGATGGGGTGGGGATTGACATTGAATATTGAAGTGAAGGGGGCTTGCGCGAAAGGATTGAAGGGCCGGTATTCGCACCTCATAGATAGAACGAAGTGGCGGAGTTATGGCGCTACTTCGGTAGGAGCCTCATACAGATGCCTGGAGGACGCGGTGATGAACAAGCGCAGAGGAGGCCTGAAGGGGAAAACTCACTGGCCGAGGTCCTTGTTCATCTTGAACATATCGATCCGATCACACTTGAAAACCGCCTTAAATGCGTCGTCACACACGATTTCGCGTCGGTTGCTGGGGTTCTGCATTTCGTTCGCTTTTATGTAGTCCCAGAGCAGTTTTACGACTTGAGTACGCGCCGCCTTTTCCTCGCCCAACAAGGCGGCCAGAGGTGGACTAAACAGCCCGCAGATTAAACGGTTGGAGCGAACACCACGCGGATATCTTTTGACCACGAACCTGAGCACATACTGCTTACTGAACCCTCCTCCACCACGCTTTTTCTTGGGTTTCTCCGTCGTGCTGTCATCGTCCTCGTTCTCCGAATCGACGGTGGCGGCACTCTTCTTGGATTTACGAGCCTTCTTGGCCTTCGCGCCGTTGGGCGTGCCCTTACCCGAGGAGGTAGCACGGGAGCTACGCGAGCCGCGGTTGAACTCGCTCTGGAGCTGACGCGCGAGCTCAGCGTCCTGGATCTCCTGCTTGCTCTTCTGCTTCTTCGGCTTCTTCGACGCGGGTGCGGCCACACGCGCACCGCACTCGTCGTCCGACGCGTCGCCGCCGCGCTTGCGCTTCGCGGGGCCGCTGCTCTCCTCCTCATCCTCCTCATCCTCCGCATCACCCCCGCCCCCGTTCTGGGCGGCGGAGATGGCCTTGTAGACGCCCTCAATGACCTGGTCGATCTTCTCCTTCTGTCCCTTGACGAACTCGACGGACAGCGAAGGGTCGAGCTCGACCAGCCGGTTCCGGACGCGTTTGGCGGAGATGGTGGTAAGGTCCGTGCCCGGGGCGGTGAGGATCTGGCGGATCTTTGGCTCGAGGGCCTGGATGGCAGCGTCCATAGGTAAAGGCCTGCGGGAAGAGTGCGGCGGTGGCGAGTCAAGGTGGTACGAAGGCGACGGGTTGGGAGTGCAGGACGCGGGCTGGAGAACGAGCTCAGGCTGAGCCGCCAGTGGTGTGCAGACGCGCTCGGCGCTAGTTGCTTGGGCACGTGGAGCAGGCACGGCTCGACGGGCCGAGGGATCTTCGCAAGTCGCCCAATCTGAGCGCATACATCGAGTGGCAGCGGTTTGCCAAGCACCCGACGACATTCCTCTCTTCTGAGAATCCAACTTCCATCCTCCCTAGGCCTGCTCTTACTGCTCCCACCATTACCGCCCCGCCCGCCCTCCGTTCGCATCCTGGGCATCAAGCTCTGCAGATCCTTCCCACCAGTGCCGGCGGTCGTCACCGCCGACGGTGAGTTCTCTTCTTCCTCTACTTCACGCGCAAACCTTCGTCGCGGCCCATCTTTCTCTTGTTCCGATCTCCACTGCACGATAAACCTGAAACCGGGTTCATCCAGGGTCGTATCGAAGCGCGGCCTCGTCATTGTGGGCGTGCAGGGCACAGCGCTCTTCCAGCTCTTCACGATGATCACGTTTCTGGTCTTCTGTGGGCCGCTGTATGTGCCTCATGTGCCCGGTTGCGGCCTTGGTCCTTCTTTGGCCTCATCTCCACAACAGGCGATCTCCCCGTCATACCCAGACACGGGTCTTCGTGTGTACCCACGACGGTGTGATCTTCCATCCATCCAGACGCTCAGCAGTGTCAGGATGTCTGGTAGATTGCGCCTTGTTTCCGCACTCTCGGTCAGATGTGTTCTGCCAACAATGCCAGCCACGCCAGAACCCTAGCCAAGTGACGTATGACTCACGGCGCAGGTCTTCGCCCGACCTCCGACCTCTATCGTTCCAATGCCTCCGGCTACGCGGGCCACGCTCACACCCACGCCCAAGTACCGTTCAAGACGGTCCGGCGCCGGTGTCCGGGGTTTGGTCCGAGCCCCCGACCTCAGGGTCTGACAGAATTCCGCCAGGGTCCCATATATATGCGATGTCTAGCACGTCTTTCATCATCCCTCGCCTCCTCGTTTCATGCCCGTCTCATTAGATCATATCTCCAGGACATCATGCTCGAGCTGTTTACACTCCCGACGGAGCTGCTGCTCACGATATTCGCCTACCTGCCGGTACAAGCACTACGTGCTCTGCGTCTGACGTCGCACGTCTGGAACACATTCTTCACGGAGAACGAGTCCAGTATCTATCGCCACGCCGCTCTCCAGCACAATTTCATCAATTCCAAGGACACTCTTCTCCGAGACGCGATAGGAGCACATCCTTGCCTCGACTTTCTCCAGAACGCGCCCGATTGGTACCAGTATTGTGAGTACTCTGGTAAATTCCCCATGTGATGAAGTCCTAAAATGAGCACCCAGGCAAAAGATATTATCAGCTCCAACGCAACTGGACCGGGTTCGGCAAGGTGTCTACGAGATATTACGCCGTCAAGCCCGGTTTTGTCCATCGATTAAAAGTAGACGAGCTGCACAGACTTCTCATTACAACCCATCAATTTGGCGGAATCACTGTCTTCGATCTGGACACCGGCCGTATCCTCTGGTCGCTCGACGCAGTGCGTGCACCGATATTATCTCAGGACTCCATATCCACGCATCCGTGCAGACGTACATTCGCCGAAACGCCCATTGCGAGTACGAAAACGGATTCCTCATCTTCGATCGTCCATTCCAGCATCAAGAAGTTTGGCGCCTCGAGTCTATATACTCTGAGTTCCCTCCTCCCGCCTACGGACCACCGGACGCTCGCCAGTTTGCAGCCTATCGCTACGCTCGTCAAGGACACCCCCACCCCTCCCCAGACAGACGAGGGCACTTTCGTCCTTGGTCTTTCATTACCGCTCCCGATGGAGCGCATGCATATCGATTCGTTTACCCGGACCTCCTCATTTGCGGGAACCAAGTGGCGTGGATCTGGGATGTCCGCACGGGTCAACGCACATTCGAGCTCCACGGCGTCCAGGGCGAGCCTGGGCAGGGCGACATCAACTACGTTGAGCTCTCCCCTCGGCACGTCTTCATCTGCTCAACGTCAGCGCTGCGCGTCTTCTCGCGTCAAACGAAGCAGTGCGTTCTGGTCCTTCACAGTTATCAGATGGAATACGCAAACGTGCACATGCCCATCCCCCTCGCACCTTCCAACCAGAGGCAGGGGACCGCGGATGAGGACGAGGTTGTGCTGCTACCGGCAGAAGCAACACTCTCAAGCGAGATATATTCTGCTTCGTACGCAGAGTTTTCAGCATGTGCGCCTTCTCGTTATCACTTTTTTCTGTTGCATACTGATACCTGTGCGGATATGCTGCAGTGCATGTCTCGCGCGACGGCAAAGACGTCGCTGCGCAGCTAAGCGATACTCGCATACTCCTCATCCGCGACTTCGAACGTATAGTTCGGGGCGAGATTCCTTTTAGGATCGCGGCGTTGGAGTGCGGCGGGGTGATTCCAACATCGACGGACGAGCAGTTCTCAACCTACCTCTCCTTCGAGAACGGACGTCTCGGGTTCGCCACGGTACTTCGTTTACATTCTTGCTCTGCCGCTATGATCCTAATGCCCACATATCAGACATCCGGGATTTATCTCGCGACCCTCGAACCAAGGCGACACCTGGTGGACGAAGAGCTACTTGTGCCCCCGCTGGCCCGTCCACCGCCACCGGCGATCCTCGAGACCCCGGGCCTCTCCTTCCCACACGTCCTCTTTTCTTCGCTGCCGTTCTATTACGCGCGGAAGCAGCTGCACAAGGTCTCGTGCCTCCAGATAACCGAGACGCGGCTCTTCTTCGTCTGGGACGCGAAGTACCGGCGCCATTGCATCGAACGGTTCCGAGCCCTCGGGCTCATCCCCGCCCCTCGGCCCCCGTTGGAAGGTGTAGGGGACGACGAAGACTATGACGACTATGATGAGTACCAGGCGTACCAAGAGTACATGGGAGAACACGAGGACGATGAAGAAGGAGAAGAAGAGTACGACGACGAAGGTGAGGAGATAGAAGGCGAAGAGGGCATGGAACTCGACGAGCAGGAGGCGGACGACGGTGCGGCCGCAGCGCAAGCGGGCCCGGCGATTGCCATGGACGAAGATGGGCAGCGTCCGGATCCCAGAAGAAGTGAGCTTTCAGGGGACCTTGCGCAAATAGATGTCGCTAATGCACGCTATGCAGTTCGTGGACACAGGAACCCAATCGTTTTCTGCATTGATTTTAGTCCCAGGGACTGATCAACTTGACGGGTGGAGGTTGGATGGAATACGGATGTCGGATGTGTACATTACTGGCGCTGTCACAATCTATGCGGCTGTTTTCTGCAGCTTGCCTGGGTATAGAAGACTTGGTTGAACCTTCTGATAGTCAAGAGGCGCCCTGCCTAGGCCTGGGACCCTCGAATGAAACCGTGAGAACGGTGGACCATACGCGGTGTTTCGGGACAGGCCCCGGCCGAAGCTTGTCATTGACCCAGTGCACCAAGCCCGGACCCAAGCCCCGCCAGCGTCGTCGGACCACATGCAGTACAAGTGCGGCAGTGTTTGGCGCACGACTAGCATCGATGAAGACCCACAAAGACGCTAGGATGACAGACTTCCCCCACGTACGTCGTAAGTTGACGTTACTCTGAAGCTTCCACGAGCCGTTATACACCGCCTCACAGCACCGCATCGTCAGCTAGCCTCCAAGTTATAGGTGGTACCTGGGCTCAGACCTTTGTGCCCTGCAGGTCCGACCATGGACAAGCTCACCACGTCCGCACCGACCAAGTCTTCCCTTGACTCGTCCAGCCCCCAGGTCCGCGAGGCGAAATATGCTTTAGATGGGTTGGCTAAGACGGCGGAAAAGAACGCGAAGCCCGAGAGGACGATGGAGAAGGCCCTCGGCGCTCTCAGCGACCCCCTCCCCGACAGCAACGGTTTCAACCTTCTGCTAGATGGTGTTAACTCTCTTCTCGAGAACTTGCCGTCGCTTGTGAAAGCCCTCGACGAAGTTGCTAAACTTCACCCCTTCGTATCAGGTGCCGTATGAGTCCATGACATGCTCATCTTGCGCGCTCAACCATCCTTCCAGTCGCGGTTGGCGCCTTCAAGATTGTTATCGAACTCGAGGTGAAGCGACGAGACAACGACAGGAAGGTCAACCTTCTCTTCCTCGAGATGAAGAGTATGATGTCGACCATACTCCAGTACGTCGTTCCGGTGCAAACGATGAATGTATGTTACTGAGCTCCGGTGGTTTTAAAGGCTCCAAAATGTACGCGCGAGTCACGTCGCGCGCGACGGTCTAACGGTCGGAATGCGCTTGGACGGGCTCATGAAGCAGATCGCGGAAGATATCAAGGAGTGCGCAAACGCGTGCGACACCTACTCAAAGAAGCGTCTGCTTGTCAAGGTCCTCAAGGGCTCGAGCTGGAACGAGAAGCTGCAAGAGTATGTTCAGCGCTTCATCGACCGCAAGGCGGAGATCGCTTTCGCGGTTTCAGTACATACCGGAATCGCCATTGACGGGGCGAACGACAAGCTTGACGGCATCCTGACGAGGTTTTTCGTTTCTATCACGTCAGACACTCTGCAAGTCGCTGAACTGCCCTGTCAGATTGGACGTTATCGTCGCGTACTTCGACCGTGTTGTCCTGCCAGATCAACAACCCCTCCTCGAGATCGTACGGAAGGCCGGAGGCCCAGAGAAAGCACTCGCGGATCCTTCCACGATGGAAGACCTGCTCCGCCGCGAGAACCGTAATGAGGAGGATCTGACCAACCCCACGTGGCGTCCTGTGCGGACCTCTCTTCCGCAGGCCGGGACATCGGCTTCACCCTGGATGTACGACTACTCGCGCTCTGCCGAGGCACACCGTTCGTGCAAACGCTCGGCGGAGAATCGCGCACGCGTGCACACTCGGGTATACGCTTCTCCAACAGGTCCGATGTACTGTCCAGGACAATCCTCACGCACCCCAGGCGCATTCGTTGGATCGCGGGCGTATGTAATGCCTACCAGCGGCGCAAACCCCGTTATGTACAGCAATGTCGGAGCGCGGGGATCTTATGAGAACGTGAGATCTGGTTCGTACGATCTTCATCCGACGCTCTCCTTTACTGGCATGCTGATGTCATGCTCCGGATATGTGATCGTAGGCTCCGATGGGTGTCCGTCACAAGAGCAAGTGGACTTGCAACAAGAATTGGCAGATGCACCGTCAATTGCGATCGGGAAGAATTTTGAAGCTTTTGAGCGCAAGTTCAAGATTCTGCAACTCAACATGATGAGCGAGATTCGCGATATTGTTGCCCATCAGGGTGACCGCGTCATCACTTCAGTCCTTGACGGCCCTCACGAGAAGATCATTGACCCAGTACGTTCCTTCGTTCTCTCGAAGTTCGTGGCCCCTCCTCATATATTTAATAGGATCTTTACGAAATCTGGAAAGATATGGTGTGTTGGCGCCGGTCTATCGCTGTGAGTTTCTTTCTAACGCAGTTGATAGCGTTGGCGCGGAATCGTCAAAGCACGTCACCTTGTCCTGGCCATCCACGACTACTATATGCAGAAGTTGGACGATCTGCAGCGCATCATCAAGTCTAATCGAGATCGTCCAATGAACGCGGCTGACGAGTGGACTCTGAACTATATCGACTTGATGCATATCCAACCTATCATCGAAGCTCTAGATGAGGACGCCTCGGGGTTCGTTTCCATTTCCGAAGTTAATCGATTTACGATCTCGCGACCGAAAGGCTGGAGGTATGTCCGCATCGTCTTCAATGATTCGTAGCCCAGGCACCTAACGTGTGTCCAGTCTGTTGCGTTGGCTCGCTTATTGGGCAGTCGGTCGGTCTTATCCGCATGCTCGTGACGATGTCCGTCTTATTCCGTGTTTACGCAGGCTGGCAGGTCTCGATGGCGTCTTACAGGTACAAGATCACCGCGCTTCTCACACGCATTTCAGCTACCATGCGCGATGTGCGATCGCTGAACAATAGCAGCGTGGAGAAGTACTACGAGAACGTCAAACAACTGGTGAACTCAATGTCCACGTCCTTCCAGCACAACGCCGACCTGCTGCCCCTTTTGCCTCGCTTCCAAGACTGGATAGAATTGGAGGAAGAGCGAATGAGAAAAGCGCTCGAAACAGTCAACTACGATCTGGACGAGCTCAATACCGTTGCCCTGGTGAACGGACGGCAAGGTCTAGAGCGGGTGAGCGCCATTCATGCGTGACGCAAGCTCCCACTGACAGTTCTGGTCACCTCGAAGAATATCTTTCCCATCCTGTACTTGCTCCTTTCTCGACACTACGACGTCGTTAAGATCGCCAAGAGCTACATTCTGCATCAAGAGGAGTTTCTGAGCGCCGAAGCCGCTATTCGGATGATTCATGAGGCGGTATCGATGCGCACGAGAGAGCTTTCCGGTGAGTGAATGAGTGGCGGCATAGACGTGTGCACTCAACTCGATGACAGTGTTGTTTTATCAACGACGTCTCGACGTAAGCCGGGAAATGGACGAACATGCTTGCGGTATCTTGGTAGGTCCCAATTTTCGATGGCCCACCAAGTGAAGATATGTTAAACCGCCCCAATAGTCGGGTCCGCCCCATGGCTATTGTGCTACGGTCCCAATGAGTGGAGATGAGGTTTTGGTGCCGGAGAACAACGATTGTCCATCGACCAATATTCTCAAGTTCCCACCTGCATTCGAGGATTTCTACCCCACCAATGACGATGGTTTACATGATCAGCAAGATAGAGACGACGTAGCAGAAGCGGTGAAAGCAGTGTATGTGCAAACCAGTGGGTTCCCGAATGTAAGACTTACATCGGGGCTGCAGGCTTGGTAGATGGACAGGTCGCCGTAGTCCTTCGGCGGAACCAATCACATCAGGGATGGTTAGGCCTTGTGACTTCACGTTCCATACCACAGATAGCCCGGACGAGTTTACCGCCATCCCTTTGCTGCAGGCACCATGGACGCATCCACGTTCCGAGTTTGTTGGGACTTATACCAAGGCAGAAGACGGAACTACCACGTACTCCATCAAACGCGTCAATCGCTGGAGTGATTCCTCTCCCGAGTTCTATTCCCTTGCTCTTTCTCCAGATGGCGGTACTCTCGTCGGTGTTTGCGGATCCAACCCCGACCTCACCGGCTTGGTACTTCCTGTTTGCCTGAAGAAAGACTTCGACTACGACATCATGGCCTTCTATCCGACTTCTCAGGACCTCGACAACAACAAGCCTCGCGCGTTATGGCGCTTCGCCTCCCGAGCGGTCCTTAATCGTATCAGGGCACGCAACTTCTCCTGGGAGTACGTCAGGGATCGAATGCAAAGGCGCCGAACTCTCGCCGCCTTCATCTATCGCAGCATCCGCGGCCCTCCTCTCCAGCCCTCCGATGAAAAAATCCGTCTTTCCCTCGTGAACAGCTCCACGCCAGCCGACCTTCACCTCGCCGCCGCAGTGACCGTAGATCAGGAGCGGTACCCCATCCCACTTTTGTTCTGTTCCGGCGCCCCAGCTCGCTGCTCGCGCGTTATCCCGAACACAGTCCCCCTCATCACGTCATTCTCTGAAACCTACTACGACTCGCCCCTCCATATCTGCGACGATTTTGCCTGCCTCTTTGCGACTATGCAAGAAGACTATTGGAGTGCGGTCCTCAAGACGCGCCGGCCAGGCTGGACATCCTCTGCGTTCACCGAACAAGCCTTGGGGATGTCGATCCGAGACCTCGGGAGTCGCACGGCGCACCTCAAGATGCAGTTTGCCCGCGCCACCGCACCTCGATTCCCTCAACCCGAACCGTACTTCGCGGAGTCTTCCCTAGGAGAGAATGCCTGTGGCGTGCGGCCCCTCAACTCGCCTCAGTCAGGCCTGTCGACCATCAGCGAACGCTCTGGGCCGGACGACGACGAGGTACCGCGACGGTCGTGTGAGGAGGAGCTTGGCGTGCCGAACGATCGACTCAGTCGCGTACGCCGTCAGGAATCGCTCGACTCCCAGAGTCACCGAGGAGTGTCTCTCGATGATCAGTTCCCCGCGCGCCCAACCTGCTTGGGATGTGCGTCTGAGGTTTCATCTCCGTGCTGGATGTGTGCTGAGTGCCAAGGTATTTTCGAGCTTCCTTCTCTTTCGCCCAAAAGGTTGTAGCTGATCTCAGCTACTCCTAGGTCACATTTTCGTTTGCTATGCCTGCGACGCGCGCGAGCGTGACGGCGTCTTCGGAGGCGCGCACAAGGGCACGCACGCTTTGTTGAACATCTCCCCCACCCCCATCGCCTACGGGTACGTTCCCTACAGCTCCGGATGGAACTGGAACGACAGTGGCCCCCCCGACTCGCCTCCCAATTCCCATGCTCCTTCAGCATGGCAGCAGTGCTATGACATGGCCTTGAGGCCCTCGACCGATCCGTTTCATACATGGCAGCAGTACTAGCGGTTCACCGGATGTGCAAAACATGAGAGAAGTGCAACATCGTGATCGTGCCCGTCCCTCCGGTATAATAAATATTGGGAAAATCAGAGTACTCTTTTAAGATACATCGAAGAATATGTGCCACATCTCATAGGGAGCCCGGAGGGGATAAGCAATCATCAAGAAACGGATAAAGTGTGCATTTCTGCCCACCAGGCTCAAAACCAGTGCGGACGCGCATGTGACACATCCAATTGGGCGATCCTCGTGAAACTTTGGGATCTTCATGTCACATACCCCCGAGTGTAACTGTACGATCCCGAGGTCAACACCCAAAGATTACAGTGTTCACAGCGTCCAGACGTTCTGAGCGTGACTATCCGCCATGAGCGCTCGGTCGGCTCAAGGCAGCTGGCAGTGTGAGTTTTGCATCACTGTCTACGTGCGCGTAACTTAGGGCGCTTCGTCATTGCCGGCGTGACATTTCGTGACAACGGCCTTTGCACAACTACGCCCCTCTCGCTCTCCTGTGCTTCCGGCTCTGTTGACTCTGAAAATTTTTTAAAGAAAGTACCTTGCATGCACTCAAAACTGTGTACCAAACCTGAGAGGGATTGAGAGCGGGACGGACAAGATACAGCTTCTGCAAAATCCGTTTTGCACATCTGGACCCTGGTGAACCACTAGTACTGTACCATTTCGATATATTTGAACCGGGCCTTGGTGCGTGACAGCCCAGGTCCGCCAGGTGAATTCGAACCGGGGGCCGGCCCGGCGTGACCACCCCGAAATATTCGAACCAGATAGTTTGGAACGAGCCGGGCGAACCGTTACAAGAGACACAGAGTACTCAGCTCTACCACGGTCAGCGCAGAACACACCCAAAGGCCGAAATTGTTGTAGACGCGGCGCGAAATGAGTGTGCATGATATTAAGCGCCCACCCAACGGTTTCGAACTGCGGGCTTGTGATGCGTGACCAACCCCGGAAATTTCGAACTTTTGGAGGGCTTGTGACGCGTGACGTTCGAATAGATCGAAATGGTACAGTACTATGAAATGGCCTCGACTGATCCGTTTCATTCGCCCAAACCACAAATTGACCGCTCCTCGCCACCGCACTCTCCCGGCGACGGCAGGCTGTCGTCACCAGGAGCAGCCATGTCTGCACAGATGGCAACCAGGGAGGTCGGACTGTTGGCGATGGTGACTCGCCTGGAGAGGGTGGAGCATCATTTTGGGGACGTGGAAGTGCAGCTGAAGGCTGGCATCGAGAACATGCTGCTGACTGCACTTACTATCGGACCTCCACCTGTGACGATGCCTTCTCCAGTAATCCCCAACTTTCCGTCTTAGTCCAAGTACACGGGTTCACGCTCCTTGTGTGACAATATTCTTGCCCAGATCGTGTGTTCTCGAGAGCGAAGCGAACATTTTGTTTACGGCGTGGAAAGTAAAGTCTACCCGGACTATCTGTTTCCTAGTCTCCCCTAGGCATCCCATATTCTATGTCTGTTTCCGTGTTTCTGGGGAAACATGTGTTTCACTGCCGGATGTCCACGGGCCGGGCGGCGAGAACGAAGAAATCCTTGATCAAGTTGGAACGGACTTGGCGCAGGTTCTAGATCGAGTACGATATGACTAGGATTCCGCGGCTTACTGACACAGATAAGGCGACATTGGGCCGGTGCCCTTGTTATTGACACTCCCGACTCACTTCCACCTACTGCACGAGAGGTCCTCACTATCTAGGATATCCCCACGTGCGTTTCTTTTTACGAGAGGTGCTGAGCTGCGTCCTGAGCGCTGAGCATCGATTCTGTTCAGATCAAAGACATGGTTTCGACGCCTGATAGTCATGTCCTCATCGTGGGCGCGGGCTGCTTTGGGCTTTCAACCGCCTATCACCTCCTCAAGAGAGGATACAAGAATGTCACGGTAATCGATCGAGCTCCAGAGCTCCCCGCCGCCGACGCTGCGAGCACGGATATCAACAAAAGTATGTGCGGAAGAGATCTCGTTCTCAAACTCACGCGTATAATGAAAAATTCCAGTCGTGCGAAGTGCATACCCAGATGTCTTCTACACTAGACTCGCGCGAGAAGCGATCGCGGCTTGGAAAAACAGGGAAGAATGGGGCGACGCATACCACGAGTACGTCTGCGGAACCATGCTACTCACCCGATCGTCATTCTGAGTCCAGCGTGGCAGATCTGGCGTTTACTGTCATATCCAGGACGCGGACAGATACACCGACAAGGCGTACGAAAACGACATCGCGCACGGCGCGCGCGTCGATCTCGTTGACACTGTCGACGCCGCGCGCGCGTACTTCCCCGATGGCGTGACCATCTCCATGACCGACGCCCGCGGCTACCTCAACCGCGACGGCGGTTGGGCTTGGGCCTCCAAAGGCATCCAGCGCGCCATGGAGCTCGTCACCGCGCTCGGTGGGAAGATCGTCCCGGGGAAGGCTGTCGCGCAGCTCCTGCGCACTGACGGCAGAGCGACTGGCGTCCGGTGCGTGGACGGCAGCACGTTCGCCGCCGACGCCGTCGTGCTCGCCACAGGGTCCTGGTCGGCGTCCGCGTTCCCAGACCTGGGGCTCGAGGGCCAATGCCTCGCGACGGGGTGCGTGCACGACCAATTCTCCTCGGAGCCTGTTTCCTCGGACTGACCCCAGCTCGCGCTCGGATTGAATGATGCTCACACCCTCGCGGCTCGCCCGCCCATGTCATCGCTTCCGCGACTCCACCAATAGACAGACCGTGTGCATGCTCCAGCTCACGCCCGAGGAAGCCGCGAGGTACCGCGACTGCCCCGTCTACCTCAATTTCCACACTGGGTTCTACGTCTTCCCGGTGAGCACGACCTCTCTAACCCCGCGGGCCGTGGTCCTCGCCCCAGCGATCGCCACGCGACGGGCGTGGGGCACGCCGCGGGGTCCGAATTACCGCGGCGACTAACATCGACGCCGGTGGGGCGCAGCCGACCGCGGACGGCATCGTCAAGTGCGCCATTCACTCTGGCGGGTACGTGCGCAAGGTGCCCGTGGACGGCGCCAGCAGTGCCAGCGGCATCTCGACCCCGCGCACGGTGGTGTCGGATGGCGCTGATGGGCTGCGCATCCCGCGCGCGGCGGTGCGCCTCCTGCGCGAGGAGCTCGGGCGCATCTACCCGGAGCTCGGCCGGAAGCCTTTCGTCGGCACCCGTCTTTGCTGGTGAGCACTCTGTTCCGACGGTGGGGGTGTCGGGAGTCCGGGCGATGCTGATGCCGGTGCGCTGCAGGTACACCGACTCGACGAACGACGATTGGGTTGTTGGCGCGCATCCCGAAGTCGAGAATCTGATGCTCGCCACTGGGGCTCTGGTCATGCGTACAAGGTACGTGAGAGTGCTGATATTAATGCCTGGGCGCGCTCTTGGATCACTCATGTTCGACAACAGTTCCTCCCTGTGATCGGAACATTGGTGGCAGACGCGCTCGAGGGAAAGCTCCCGCCTGATCTTGTCCAGAGGTTGCACTCAATCGTTCGAAGGCACCCACAGCGACGCCCGAGATCCGCCTGACGCTCCCGAAGGATCTCCTGCTTGATGATCTTTGCACCCCAGATGACCTCCTCCCGCCGGCGTGAACATTGACGTGATAGTGTCGAGGGTCGTATCAATGGCGTTGGCATGCGCATAGGTCGCGGGAATGTAGGGGCATCATTCTATTCATTAGCAGTATTTGTACAGATGAAGCACCTCTAGCTAGAGTACTTTTCGCTTTTGGGGGTATCTGAAGGGTCCGCGGCGGTCCACGCGCCGCGTGGCTTTTGCGAGATCTTGGTAGCGTCAAGCGCTATGGCTTGAAGCCGATCCACTGGCTCCATGATTTCACCTCGGAAGGTATCCTATCCTCCGTGTACGGTCGGAGGCCGCCTTCGGGAATTTTCTTGGCCAGGCTTTCCACAAATAGCTGCGCACAGCGCGCATTGTTGAGCAGAGGGAGACCAAAGTCGACCGCATTTCTGATGCACGTCCGTTAGATTTATGATGTCATTGGACATGGCTCAGAAATACTCACCGGCGGGCGACGTAATCCTCGTCGGTCATGTCCTTACCGCGGGCCTTCGCAAGGTTGATCACACACTCGATGTCGTACTCGTCAAAGACCTCGCGGAGCTTGCGCTTGTCTGTCTTCGGGAAGAAGATACGCTTTGCAGAAACATACGGGATGCCGTTCAGGAACTCCTCCACGACCGGAGAAGAGCAGTAGAGTTTGAAGCCGAGATCCGTAAGCGTCTTTGCGATAGTTCTCATCTCCGGCTTGTCGACGTCGCCGCCGATAAGCACACCGCTGCCCTGACGGGGCTTCTTGAAACCGGTGGTACTGAGAAGAGACGCCCAATATGCCTCCTGGATGTCCCTGCCGAAGCTTGCGACTTCGCCGGTACTGGACATCTCTGCGCAAAAGATATCAGATATCAGCGGAACACAAAGTACCATGTGATCACATACCGACACCAAGGAAGGGGTCCGCGCCGGCGAGACGGGTCCACGAGAACTGCGAGACCTTCACCGCGACGTAGTCACGCTTCTGTGCCATGATATCGACCGGCTCCGGAACGTCCTGGTCCACAATCGCCGCGGTCGCGGTGTCGATGAAGTTGCGGCCAAGCACCTTGGACACGAAGGGGAACGAACGGGACGCGCGCAGGTTGCACTCGATGACCTTGAACTCCGCGGGCTGGTCTGGCTGCTCGGAGGGCTTGCGGATGACCTGCATGTTGTACGGGCCCGAGATCTCGAACGCGGCGGCGACCTTCTGCGCGATCTCCTTCAGGCGTACCATCTCGTCGTCGGTGAGCGAGAACGGCGGGAGGACGAGCGTCGCGTCGCCGGAGTGCACGCCGGCGTTCTCGACGTGCTCGGAGACGGCGTGGAGAAGGAGTTGGCCCTTGTGCGCGACGGCGTCGACGTCGATCTCCTGCGCGTTGTCGATGAACTTCGTGATGACCACCGGATGGAGAGGAGAGACCGAGGCGGCGGCAGAGAGGTTGTACTCGAGTGCGGACTCTTCGTAGACGACGTTCATCGCAGCGCCGGAGAGAACATATGAAGGCCGGATGAGTACGGGGTATCCAACGCGCTGCGCAAACTGCTTCGCGGCATCAACGGAAGACACCTCCGCCCACTCAGGTTGGTCGACACCAATGCTGTCAAGGATGGACGAGAACTTGTGGCGGTCCTCGGCGCTGTCGATCTTGGTGGGGTCTGTACCAAGCACATTCACGTCATTCTCCTTCAAGCGAAGCGCGATGTTCTGCGGCAGTTGACCTGAAAAGCTGTTAGTGCGGATATGATGCCATCACATGGGAAAACACGCACCTCCAACGCTGACGATGACACCATGAGCCTGTTCCAGCTCATAGATATCCATGACACGTTCAAAGCCGAGCTCCTCGAAGTACAGACGATCGGCCTCATCGAAGTCGGTTGAGACGGTTTCCGGGTTGTAGTTGATCATGATCGTCCGTTTGCCCATCTCGCGCAGCTTGCGAGCACAGGTGACAGCGCACCAGTCGAACTCGACGCTGCTACCAATGCGGTAGACACCGCTGCCGAGGACCATGGTGCCGTGCTCGTCGAACTTGACGTCATGCTCGGAAGCATTGTACGTCGTGTAGAGGTAGTTGGTGTGAGCAGGGAACTCAGCGGCGAGGGTGTCGATCCGTT
Source organism: Epithele typhae (assembly GCF_022376455.1). NCBI lineage: Eukaryota > Fungi > Basidiomycota > Agaricomycetes > Polyporales > Epitheliaceae > Epithele > Epithele typhae. Next base: position 274,679 of record NW_025954196.1, on the reverse strand, counting down.
TGACGAAGGGCGTGATACCAAGAGACTTGCGGTGAGCGCGGACGACGAGTTCCGAAGATGAAACGAGGTCGGCGATATGGGTGTCGGAGAAGCCCATGCGCTTAGCGCGTTGCATCAGTTCGTGATCAACACTCTCGACCGAACCAGCAGCCTTGAGAGCGTAAACCGTGTTGACGATATTCTCGATCTTGTAAAGGAACCACTGCAGGTGCACGTGTCAGTTCATGATTATGCATTCACTCAAAAAACATACCTTGTCGATCTTGGTAAGATCATGAAGCTGATCAATCGTGTACTGCTTGTTGAAGATCGCGTAAGCAATGGCAAAGAGACGCATGTCCGTGGGCTTGCTGAGTGCCTGATCGAGGTCCTCCGGTTGGACGTATGCCTCGAAACCTTTCCAACGCGGGTCAACCTGGCGAATGGCCTTCTGCAGGGATTCTTCGAAAGTACGACCGATGGCCATAACCTCTCCGACGGACTTCATTGCAGAGCCAACCTCGCGGTTTACATTGGTAAATTTGGCGAGGTCCCACTTGGGGATCTTGGTGACGATGTAGTCCAAAGAAGGTTCGAAGCAGGCCGTCGTCGTCTTCGTCACCGCGTTGGAAGCTCCGGGAGGGTATGACCGAGAGCGATCTTGGCGGCCGTGTATGCAAGCGGGTAGCCAGTTGCCTTGGACGCCAATGCGCTAGATGCGATGTCAGCGCCCAGACGCTCTGAAGCAGTGCGACGGCGAACGCACCTAGACCGACTCAGGCGAGCGTTAACTTCGATGACGCAGTATTCCCGAGAGGTCGGGTTGAGCGCATATTGGATGTTGCATTCTCCGACGACACCGAGATGGCGAATGACCTTGAGCGCTGCAGACCGGAGCATGTGGTACTCGTCATCGGGCAGAGTCTGGGACGGAGCTACAACAATAGAGTCGCCAGTGTGGGTGCCAAGAGGGTCGAAGTTCTCCATATTGCAGCAGATGATCGTGTTCTAAGAAGCACTCAGCACAAGGTCCGTGGAGAGCGGCTCGCGTGACTTACATCGGCAGCGTCACGCACGACCTCGTATTCGAGTTCTTTCCAACCCTTCATACTACGCTCGATCAGGACCTGGGGGCTGAGACTGAGGCTCTTCGCAGAGAGATCCCGCAGTTCATCCGGGTCGTTTGCGAAACCAGAGCCGAGTCCACCGAGAGTGAATGCCGAACGGAGAATTACGGGGTACCCATCTTCTCCGCAGCGCTGAGCGCGTCGTTGACTGACGAGACAGCCGTCGACTGAGCCACGGGAATATCAATCTCTGTAAGAAAAAGAATCAGCACGAGCCCCGAGTGTTGATTCAGTAGATAACAGGGGAAGTAACAAAAGAAAACAAGTTGAAGTTTATGCGATCACGTGATCGCGTGCAAGATGACGTCGCTTCCTCTGCACAAAGTCTGACTCGTGCAACGAGGAATGGGGATTTGAAAAGCGCAGTTATACGGAAGGGGGTGTGGTGTGTGTGGTGTCCCATGGGAAGGCGTATGTATAAAAAGGTATAGTAGACTCACCCTTGAGAGCCTGAACGAACAGGTCCCGATCCTCCGAGACCTCCAAAGTGCGAATGGGAGTGCCGAGCACACGAACGCCGAGCCGGTCGAGGACACCCATCTTGTCGAGTTCGATACCAACGTTGAGAGCGCTCTGTCCACCGAAAGTGAGAAGAATGCCGTCCGGACGCTCCTTCTCCAGAACATATGCGACGTAGTCCGCGGTGATGGGGAGGAAGTAGACTTCAGAAGCGAGCTGGTGGGAGGTCTGCCATGTCGCGATGTTGGGGTTGATGAGGACGGCGTCGACGCCCTCCTCACGAAGAGCCTTGAGAGCCTGGGAGCCGGAGTAGTCGAATTCGCCAGCCTGGCCGATGCTGAGGCCACCGCTGCCGACGATGAGGACCTTGTGGACGTCGGGCCGAGGGATTTTCGGGAGGACCTTCGCGGAAATCTTGCGGGCGATCTCGGAGGGGAGTTCAGGACGTGCTCGCCTTCTTCATGACCATAAGGCCCGACCGCGGCGCGAGCGACAGCGAGAGTGGGACGCGACGAGTGGAAAGCGCGGCGAGCGGAGACGTGAAACTGGCGAATGAACCGCGAGCCCACTGCCCGCGAGGGGCCTTGCAGCCGCAGCAGAGCCGTGGCCATCGTCGGCGACGTCGAGGTCGAGCGTGGAGGCGAAGAGCAAGGAGCAGTCAGGGTGACTCGAGGGGTTTTGAGCGCATTTTAGGACTAGGCGGCGTGTAAGCGACCGGAAAATAAGTTATCGAGCCGAAATGGGGAAGTCTGCCCCAACTGGTGTCGCCGTTTGCCAGTGTTCGTCTTCCTCCATCCACCAGCTACTCTTGAAGAACCGGGCGAACGAGACAAGGCTGGTGAGAAGAGAGGAGATACAGGCGAGCGCTGCTCTTTGCCATGAGACTCTTCTGGCACCACATGCTCTGCTGATGCCCAAGCACAATCCATATGATCGATCTGCAGACTGCAAGCATTGCCCATGCATCACTCGTCCACCCCTATCTACGGATTTATCTCACGTATGTTCATCCCTGTAGGGTACCGAAAGTGTCAATTTATGGCTTCCACAGTCCGTTACCATGAAGCCAAGTATTCAAATATTCACGCAACAAAACTCTTCAAGGTAAATGAGTTTAGAGACATACTGATGAGACCCGTCTAATTCTATGGGTATGACTATCACAGATATAAGCACATTGCCACAAGGCTCCAAAGACCATCCAAGGCATCGTTCAACAGCCGTCCATAGCGGCGCCACCGGGAACGACCACGCTCATGCAAACAGCCCAACAACCACATCCTGCATCTTGCCATCCCGGATCGCCTCGTGGATCAAAGAGATATCCTGGCCGACCGTGGGGTCCTCGACGCCGGGACCCATCTCGAAGTTGTGCAGGTTCTCCGAGCCGTGCATGCGGATGCCGAGCGTCACCCGCACGAACTCGTACACCGCGCGGCTCTTGCCGATGTACTCGCTCGCCGGCGCCTGGCCTTCTTGCCCGTCAGGTACTCCTCGCGGAGGCGCACGAGGGCGGCGGTCATGCGCTCGGCGAGCGCCGCGCGGAAGGGGAGCAGCGCGCCGAGCGCCGTGATGCCACCGTCCTCCTGCACGGCGCAGAAGTCGACGAGCGGGGTCGTGAGCGACGCGGCGACGGTGCGCATGCGGAGCGCGGCGTCCATCGTGCTCGTCGTCTCGAGCGAGCGCTGGATCTGGAGGAAGAGGACGGGCGCGAGCGCGGAGAGGTGCTCGTCGGAGAGGTGCGCCTCGAAGGAGAGCGCGAGCTGGTCGCGGAGGATGTCTTCGACTTCAAGCTCGAACTCGTGCTGGAGCGCGCGGAGGTCGAGCGCCTGGCAGAGCGCGTGCAGGAAGCTCGCGACGAGGAGCGAGAGCACCTCGAGAGCGGAGAGCGTGGCGCGGGCGGAGATGAGCGCAAGAGAGCTGCGAGAAGGTGAGTATGGCGTCGGTCGAACGTGTGCGTCGCACTCACTTGACCGCCTGGTTGTGCATCTCCGCAGACTGGATGTGCGTCGAGACCGGGTTCGCGAGGTAGCCGAGCTCGCCGACGTACGCCGCGGTGTGGATGTCGATGCCCTTCGCGAAGTAGTTGTGCGACGGGTCCGTCGCGGCGAGGTTGGGCGGCAGCCCGCGGTTCATTGCGGGGTTGATCAGCTCCGTACACTGCGCGAAGAGGAGTTTGCCGAGGTGGTGCATGGCGAGCCGCGTCTTCTCCATCGCGTTCGTCACCGACATCGCCTGGAAGTTACCGCCGTGGTAGACTTCGCCAGACTCGCCGTCAACGAGCGGGTTGTCGGTGGCTGCAGCGACAGGTGAGTGGACGCCTCATCTCGAGACGCAAGACACTCACTGGAGTTGCACTCCACGGTGATGGTCGCGAAGGCCGAGAGGATGTCCTCCACCTGCGGGCCGATGAACTGCGCGGACGTCCGGAGCGGGTAACGGTCCTGGCGGAGCTCGCCGATGTCCGCGGAAATGTGCTTCTCCTCCTCTGCCGTCACTGCGAACTTCGAGCCCTCAAGAAGGTCCAAGATCGTCTCCGCGACCTCCACCTGGCCGGGGTGCGGGCGCGCGACGGCGTGGATGAAGGGCGCGAAGGATCCGCGCGCGCCAAGCATCGCCTCTGTGCACATCGCAGTGCAGATTTGCGCGAGGAGGGCCATGTGGACGGCCTCATGGACGGCGAGCGCGCCTACCGATGCGGAGAACGCGGTGCCGTTGAGGATGCCCAGATGTTCCTTGGACCCAAGGACGAGGGGCTCGAGGTGATGTGCGGCGAGTGCCTCACGGGAAGAGACAATACGGCGGCCACGGAAGGTGGAGGCCCCATCGAACACGCGAATGGAGGGGTTGCCGATCAGAGTTCCGGCGATGTATGAAAGGGGAGACAGGTCTGTGGGGCCAACAAGGTAAATCGGGATGCAGCGCAGATAAGTCGACCGGCTGACGAACCTCCAGATGCAGAGATGCTGCCCCGCAGCGGGACGAGGGGAACGATGTTCTCACGGAGGAGGGCGCCCATGCGCTCGATCAGCTCCCAGCGTACACCGGAGTGTCCGCGGATGAGGGAGTTCATGCGGATCAATATCGCACCACGGACCCAGGACTCGGGCATGCTCGTGGATGTGAGAGGGTCCAGGAGCGGGAGAGCGACGGGCGCAGACTCGCAGTCTGATGGGAGCACTCCAGAGTGCTGATGCTGGAACAGGGCCATGCCAAGAGCCAGCGGGTCATTTGTACGTGTATCAGCTGGTGAGCGAGTGGTGGTGAGTGGCCAGTGGCACTGTGAACAATGGATGGTACTCACCACTACCGCCGAAGCCGGTGCTGACCCCGTATACGCTCTTCTGGCTGTTGACCTTGTCGACAATGACCTGGCGGCTCTTGAGCACACGGGTCTGAATGTCGGCCGAATCGTCGAGCACCACGCTGGCTCCATAGCGGGCGACGGCGGCAACCGCCGAGATCGACACCGTTTCGCCGTCAACGACAACGGGAAGGCCGTCCCTGGGAGCATCGTCAGTTATTAGGCCAGCACGCAGTCAAGCGGACGATAGGCAAGGGATCGCCAACAGGGACGCCGAAAGAGCGCCAATAACGGCAGGGCATGGGCGCGCAATGAGTCCCGAGAAAAACGGAGACGCACTTGTAGCCGTCGAGGGCTCGGTGAGCCTCGATGAACTTGGCGAGCAGCTGGGCGGCTTCTGACAACGACCGGGTTTCAGCTGGCTGAGGGAGCGGAAGCGCTGCTTTCTTGCGCAAGACCGCGGCGGGGTCGAACAGGGGGACGGAAGCATGGGTCTGGGGGAAGGTGGTGGAAGGCATGATGGATGGAAGTGGGGAAGAGTGCGGCGAAGAGGGGAAGCTGGCTTACTGGGGCCGTTGTGCCGCGCAACATGCCGGTCTTATATGCTCGCAGAATATCGAGGTGACGGCCCTGGTGCAAGCTCGGTGGGGGAAACGATCCCATGAGCGCGCGCCTAGACGCCGTGCGCTCATCGGTGGATCTCTCGCTCGGTGCGCCTCCGCCCGGCCGGATCTTCGATGCGGTGGCCATTCCCCCCTCCTCTCTCCCGTTGGCTGCCTATCTCCACCTCCCAACCATGGCCCCCGAGGCCCCTGCCACCCGCGATTCCCCATCTCACCCCACGTGCCGCTCTCCGGCCGGCCTGCCGCGGCGCTCGGGCATGGCACCTTCATGAACTTCGCCATCGAACAGGTGCTCAAAGTGGACAAGGGTGTACACCGCCATCGGACAAGTACTCAAGTGTACACCGCCCTCGGTGTATGTATCAAGTCAACGTCTGCTCGACGTCTGCATACAGTCGGAATCACGATGCAGCGACGCGGACTCGCGCCCCGCCGTTGCAGAAGGTTTGCCCTGGCCATCGCCTAGTGTGTGTTACGCCTCGGGCCCCGGCTACCGTCTGCGAAGCTTCTGCGGAGGACTTCTTCGCGCAGACCGCCGGCGCGAAGTCTCGCGAAGTGCGACACCGCCGTCGATGCGCCCTGTCGCGAGTGCGTACGCGCGATGGGAACAACCGGTGTGCGCCTGCCACAATACGAGGGTGCGCGACGCACGCGCTCCGGCGGCGTTTCCGCAAATCAGCGCGCGAGCCTGCGGCCACGAGCGATGCGCGGAAGGGGGCGATGCTGGGAAGAAGCATCTCCGTGTCCTCGCGCGCAGCTTCAGGGAAGGCCCACCGCGATCCCCGCCTTCGCTCCCGCCGTGCGCTTCCGCCGAACGGCGCGGGCGGGCGCGGGGCCGAAAGTTGGGCTCGGCGATTGGAAACCTTCGTGCGCGGGAAGGGACGCAAGATGCGCGGGCGCATTTGGGCTCGTCGGAGGTGCTGTTGAGACTTTCCACGGGCCGGAGCGGGTGGCTTCATGATGCCAGAAGAAAGCCGGACCACTCGGGATGGAAGATGGCTTACACGCGCACATTTCTAAAAAGGGCCCCGGAATGCCGTTAATCGATCTACGAAGTCTTCGTTATCTGTTGCGAAAGGTGAGGAGACACTGGACCTCCTACATGATATGCCATGGCCAACGGACGGGGTTACAGACCGCAGCTGTCGGCGTGGTCTCTGTCCCGATGAGGTGGCACTCTTCCCGTAAGTACATGCCTAAGCACCATTGATAACTTCCAAAGAAGGACCCGATTGATTGGAGCCGGCAAGTAAACCGGTCAACTCGGACCACGCTGTAACCTGACAAGGGCTATTAAAATCTACCTGCAATACAATGACGCCAATCCGACGGTAATCGCGCAAGGGGATGTTCACATGGGTGTAAACAACGTGTGCGATAGAGAACTCTCCGCCGGTGCCATCATTAAGCCGACAAGCGTATCCGGGATGAGCGAGATGGTGAGAAACGAAGATGGGTTCCTAACCTAGCTGAAGGGCACACAGTGCCCAAAACAGTAGGTGGGAACAGGGTTTCCGTGCGATGCGGGCAAGCTAGAACCCACATCGGCTGCGAGAACCTGTGATCGTCAGCCTGAATGGACGTTCCAACTGGTAACAAATCGACAGGCACCTCGAAGTACGGGTATTGAATGGCTAGGTATCTAAATCAGACTCCAAGGATTCTTCTCGATGCGCTCGCTGCTTCGCACGCCACGACGCCGTCGTGCGGTCTACGCAACGCTGCCGTATGTCTGTGGCAAGCCGTGTGGAATCGTTGCAAATAGAATTCAAATGTCGCCACCTTGTATTCTCGGGTGAACGTTCCGCAGTCGCCCGGTTGGTCGGGAAAATCATAGCACCTCACCAAAAAAGGGTCTGAACTGAACACCGATGTGTCGCTGTGGCATCGCTACGGATTCGTGGGCAATGGTTCCCTGGTGTTCTAGCCTCAAGCCTACAAACTCCGAGGCAAGGTGGATGTGAGCGGTGATAGGACTAGACACCGTGCTTCGAAAACTATCTTGCGTGTACTTATCGAGTTCTGATGAGCTGATGGTCCTGTCTACATACGAATTTAGAAGCACCTCGAGGCCGCGTGGACGTCTCTGCGCCGGTCTGTGGATCCCAGGAGCATCAGCCAACTCGAGCTCGGGATTGATCCGGCCTCCCGGCCTTGCTCCGGCCAATTCTCTGGGAATAATTAAATGCTTAAGAGCCGAGTGGTGTCTGGGGTCCCTGTCCCATGACTTTAGTTTTCGCGTCCTGGGCTGCACACCTGTTTGTACTCATCCATCCTTCACATTCTGATCTCATTCCATCATGGTACGCGAGAGTTGCCCATCTTCGTGCTCCAATCTCATAGGATATCTAGGTGAAAGCGAAGAAGACCCGCAAGTTTGCCCTGGTCAAGCGCATGCTGAATCCCAAAGACATCAGGCTGTTCGTCCAGTCTTTTCGAATGATTATTCCCCATGATAACCCTTAGATATCTCCACTAGAAAAGAGAACCAGCTGAAGCAGAAACAGAAGGAGGATGCCGAGAAGGAGAAACTGGTCAAACGAGCGTACGTCATTCGCCCTTGCACATCCGGTCGGCACTCACATCATGTCGCGTAGTCCCCAGGTTGCTTCGTCTCTCTTCCTCCAACACAATACGGCACTAGTGCCCCCGTATCGTGTTTTGATTGACACCAATTTCATCAACTTTTCCCTCCAAAATAAGCTGGAGCTCGTCAGCGGGATGATGGACTGTTTGTATGCAAAGTGTAAGCATCTGTTAGATCCATCCCGTTCTATTTTTTGCGCATGAAACCACCTCATACATGCTGTTTCCAGGCATCCCTTGTGTCACTGACTGTGTAATGGCGGAGTTAGAGAAGCTGGGCCACCGCTATCGTGTCGCACTTCGGTACGTCTTTTCCCAACTCGGCGTTCGCACCCCAAACACCATCTCAAGTCTCCTCCGTCTCGTTCTCCCCAACCCCACGACGCTAATGCGAAACTTGCCCCCAGCGTGGCGCGAGATCCGCGGTTCGAGCGCCTCGCGTGCTCGCATTCCGGCACCTACGCAGATGACTGTCTCGTCCAACGCGTGACCTCACACAAGTGCTACGTCGTCGCAACCTGCGATCGCGAGCTCCGGCGGCGTATACGGAAGATCCCTGGCGTTCCGCTCATGTACATTGTCCGCCGGCGATACGCAATCGAGCGGACTGCCGGACCAGGGCGCGCCGCTCTGAGGAGACGATGTGAAAAGGGTGGGATGTGACGTGTATTGCAAAATCTGGACATGTTGCTATCGCCGACTCTCTGGTAGCTTCTATCATTTGTGAGTGTGTCCTACGCGGTCGTCTGTTGCCTGACACTGACCTCATCGCCTCCTTCTCTCGCTATCTTCAGGTGCCTCCGTAACTCCGGTGTCCTCACCACGCAACCTGTTTAGCGGCCCAAGATACGCTGAATGGTCAACCCTGCAGGCGAAAGCCGCCTGTGATTTCACCGTCCCTTCGGAGTGATCATGCCTTCTCCGTGCCTGCGTGAGAGACGGAAGGTAAAGAGTTCGAAGGCGTGCTCTGGCTAAACTTGGCCGGCACCTTGCAAACGTATTCAAGCTATCCATTACGCTATCTAGCCCGTTACATGACAGATGACAATTCGTGGCGCGGCAGTAGTGACCGTCCTGGACGGACCTTATGCAACACCTGGGACAAGGTGCTACCCCTGCTACACTCCATATTCCTTCCACGAGGGATGTCGCTTAGGAGCGTCCAACAAACCGCGCGCGCGACCCGCTCTACGCGCACCCGCGCGTGTGGCCCGCGTCGTAGGCGGTTTTGTTCCCCCGCACGACTGCACGCGCGATTCGTGAACACGCATGGGCATATTTCTGATCCCGGGTATGGTCCGTGAACGAGGTGGCTTCCGTCGCGAACGTTCGGTGGTGCGCGAGACGTAGCAAGCTGCCCCGCGCTGCCTGTGCGCGAAGGCGCGGGCCAATGCGAGCACGAGGGATGGCTGCAACCTGCGGCCCGGCCGTCACCTGTGGGGTCCCCGGGCGGATCTAGAAGTCTTGGAGGGGGCATACAGACCGGACTGACGTGGGGAATAGTCGCATGCATGACCACTGCGTTTGATTGCGGCGGGTCGCATTCGATCGCGCCCGGCGCATGATCAAGCCTGCGTCTCGGCTGGTTACTCGTGGTTTCGCTGTTTCACTATGGGGTCACCTCACTAGGTGGTAGTGGTGGTGGTGGTTACACCGCGACGTGGGCAGCGAGGTCCGGGAGGAGATAGGGACCGGCGTGGGGGTGTTTTGAGCGTCCGGAATAGAGTATGTTGGTCGCGGCGGGTTATCAACGCAACGCTTTGCAGACGGATATCGAGAAGGGTCGGATCTAGCTTGGGCTTATCACCCTCCGCACGTCATTGGAGCATGCAGGATAGGAGTTACAATGTGTAATCTGTTGCCTTCGCGAAGCCATCTCAAGAAGACACGGCGTCCGCGTGGGGGAGTGTGGGGGTGGTCTAGACTAGTCCTACTTTTATCCCGAGAAATAAATCGGTCGAGAAGGCTCAGAGCCACTGGGAAATGTCTGCAGCTTTTGCGCCCTTGAAGGCGTGTCAATTAGGGGTGCTGTTTTGCGCTAGAGCGGTGGTATACATCTCAGCGTGAATTACTTTACGAACGCTGTTCTAGTACTCACATGGGTAAACTCGCTCGCCGCTCCCCACAAGCATTCCCATGAGTTGGTCCCGACTCAAGGGACGTGTGCCGCTCCGAGTACTCTCGGAACGCGTCGGTGGCACCCCCAGCGGCCAAACAATGCCAAAGAACGCGTCGCGCTTAGATCAGCGTCTACTGTCGCGGAGGCTCCTCCAGACCCCCGTCATCACTACGATCAAGCCGCATATAGTTTTCACACTTGGTACCGAGCACTAACCAACATGGGCAAAAACGACGACGTTATGCCTGAGGATTACCCATACCAGTGGTCTCCAAAGTCTCAGACCACCCTACAAGAGTTTCTCACCAAGGTAAGTACGTGTTGACTGTATGCGGTCTCCTGAGCCCTCTCGACTCACGCGACGTGTTTCTTGTCAGTACAAGCCGTCGATGGTCCAGGACGACGGAACGAAGCCGGTGGGTTTCAATCTCCGCCAACCCATCTTCTGGGCTGTGTTGACGGTTGTCGCTCGCTGTCGCTGTCGACGCCCGCTGCCTATTGTGCCTGCTTCCAGTGGCTGTGGACCGCCAAATCCGAGGACCGTTCTGGCGACAGCGGCATGTTGGCCGCTGTTGAAGAAGCAACAGCCTACCGTGCGTGGATGCGCGGTTCTATGTCTGTTGTTCTTGACTCACACCAGCTCACTTCCCCGGCAGTTGCCGACGTCACTGAGCGCGTAGAGAAGATCCAGGTGCATCTTGTCACAATTACTCGACTGTGGCCGCAGCTCGGCGTCCTGCTCGGTGTGCAGCGAAGAAGTGGACTGTGGCTTACCCGCACCTTATTTTTAGAACGACGATTCCATACCAGTTCGGGCGAACAAGAAAAAGGGTCTCAGGAGCAAGAAGGAAATGCGCGAAGAGGTATGTCATCAAACCTTGTTCATTTTACGGCAACTGCTTATTATACCCAAAACAGGTACAAAGCGAGGCTACGCAGAAGCTCAAAGAGATCTCCACCAAGCATGGTTTTCTTGTTGGCAAATGGTGGGTTCATGTATCTGTCCATGTCTCGTGTCAAGCCCGCTGGTGTATTGATCGTCCTTGTTCCAGGCTAATCTTCGCACAGCCCGACAAGGTGGATATGATTTGGAGTTCGGTCGCCAGTATGTTCATGGCCCACACAGTATAATTTTTGCTGAATCTGGGGTTTGTTAGCGTCGCTGGTATCTGGGCCACTTTCTACCACCAGCGCATATCTGGCCAAAGTGGCCACAAGCCCGAAGAATGACACGCCCAACTACTCGCATCTCATCTGCGTCTATATGCCAGACGCCCTTGACCAAGCCAAGGTCACCGAGGTCTGTTTCTCCCCCAATTACATCTCAAGACGCGCCACACTTACGAACTGTCACTCTAACAGGTCATGAAGGTCCTCCTCCGACATCACGGCCTCAATCTCATGGGAGTGAAAACCGATCTCTACACGCACATAGGTACGTCTGAGCGGAGGTTTCGCAGATGCGGTTGGAGTCTGCGCGCGCGATGCTGAATTTAACGCGCATCGTCAACCAGGGCTTGACAGCAAGCATCCCAGCGGTGTGTCGTCAACGGTATGTTCTGTCTCCGCTCACAGCACAGCCCGTCCCTGACCTACCTCTTCCCATGCTCGCGCCCCTCCGCGCGTCGTCTCGTCCGTCACCGCTGGCATGTGTCACGTCACGTCGCAGGTGTGGAAGAACACTGCCCTCATGAAAGACACGGAGATCAAGGTACGTTTCCGTTTAGTCCGCATGATAGCCGCCGACCGGCGACCGGTGATCCGTGGCGGTGGATTCCCGGAGGGTGTCGTGGTTTCATTTACGCCACAGAGCGTCGTACTGTGGTGCTAATGTATTGCTTCCGTTGGGTTTCACGTCGTCGTCCACGTCCCGGTCCCGTCCATTCCCCACCCGCGCCTGTACAGGCTCTGAAGGAGGAATACTTCAAGGAGCTCGAGGCCGCCAAGAGTGCCGCGGCGGCCGAGAAAAAGACGGCGACGGCCGGCGATGGTGCGACGGCGGCCCCTGCGAAGGCGAAACCGAAGCTGAAGAAAAAGGCGGGCGCGGACGACCCGTTCGCGTCCGAGGACGAGGGTGAACAGAAGGAGAAGGAAGGCGAAAAGGAGAAGAAGGCGAAAGTCGTGGAGGGGAAGAAGCCCGCGTCTAAGAAGCCACCTTCCACTGCGGGTGCGGCGAAGAAGCCGGCTCCGAAGAAGAAGCCTGCATGGACGCGTTCGAGTCCGAGACGAGGCTGAGGAGGAGGCGCGGAAGGCGGAGCTGAAGAAGCTCAAGGCGGGCGCTGCGAAGAAGCGTAAGGGGAGTGAGAGCGATGAGGAAGAGGAGGAGGTCGCTCCCAAGAGGAAGCGTGGGCGTGCGTAGGTTGACCTGGTATGGATGGAAGGTGTTCTCGCTGTGCTTGATGTATCCTGTCCTGCTTTCATGCTTGCTGTCTCTACAAGTACACGTACTATGCTGCGTCCTTCGGGGAGACTCTGAGCCGCATATTGGTTCAGGAGGCCTGGTGAGAACGTGGACTGTGGTTGCGAAGAGCACTGGGGTAGGTCGCGCCGGGTGGCAAGAGATTGATAACGGCGTCATTTGTCTTTCCCGGGTACGGGTTGTATCTCTCAGACCAGAATGCCGTGAAGAAGTACAATTCACATTATCGCAGACCGCGCATGGGTCTTAGCCTTACATCCTGCTCTCATGTCCCTTTGATTGCTCCACTAGCATTCGTCAACGGTGGGGAGCGACACAGACTTTCGAAGGCCCTCGTGAGCATGGAAGAGGAGGTGAATCCCGACGTTCACCTTGGTAAATCATTTGAATACACGTTAATCGGGCTTCCTGGTAGCCCCCCATTGCGTATTTGCGCGATCACCTGCACCAGTGAAGCCCAAAAATGGACGGCTCCCACGAAAGAGCATGGCGGTGATAGTAAAACCGTCAAGGAGATTCTTCCTTGGGAAATCGGCTGCGCCGGTCGAGATGAGAGGAAAGAGGGCCACACTCTCGTTTCCAAATGAATGTCGGGACGTTTGGGGAAGTGCGTCAGTGGAGCTGGTAGTCGAGAAGGTCGATGTCAGGGCAATAAGGCTGCTATCCGAACACTGAAGTCCCGTCATTGACATGAAGAGACACTAGTAAAATGAACGAGATAGAATGAGCATGCATGACGTCGCGAGTGGCCAGTAGCAGACCCGAATCGCTCACCTTTGCGAAGAACATGCTACGTATGGACGTTGTACATGGTTCGACAAGATCTAAGCAAGTAGAATTCAGCTAAAGGGCTATTGCGTGAACACTATTCATGGTCTTGTACGCCTCTCATCAGTTAGGGGATCTCATTGCATGGTTCGTTTTGACAGGCATAGTTCTTTTGCACGCAAAGATAAGCATGTATCCACAAGGTGAATCCTTTTGTAATTGGTATAGAGCTTACAGTCCCACTATGAGGCCTCGCGATGGCCCGCGATCATGGCTATGAAGATGCAACACTGATCTGGGGAGCTGCCTAGGTTCCGGCGAGGCACTAGGGAACTACCACGCCCACCATTGTGGTTCATAAGGAAGCAAAAGACGAGGTCAAGACAAATGAAGGAGGTGGCCAAAGAGTGGTGGGATGGCAACGGTGTTCAGAACAAGGAGCGCATGGCATATGCGTGAAGCGGTGGCCCGTGAGACAATTAGGGCGCCGAGCCGGATGATTGCCACTTGTTCTCGACCGCCACTCAGCCAGACTCCTCCTCCTCCATCCCCTCCAATACCCTCACGCTAGCCTCTGAGAAGACGAATATACCCGCATATACAAGAAGCAACATGAACGAAGCGGAGCTGAGGGCCCTTTCTCGCGCCAGATTACAGAAAACGGCCAAGGTGGGCGTCTAGTGCGGCTGACCACCCGTTACGTTCGATACCCACACTACGCACGTGCTGACCGTCACACCCGTCCTGAATCGTCACAGAAACATGGTGTTCGTGGAAACCAAAGCACTGAAGACATTATTGAACAGATACTTGGGAAGATTCAGGCAGCTTCGAACGCCAGCTCGGACCGGTGGGTGGTCAGGGTGTACACGCTTGAGCGTAGCGCTAATCTCGTTCTCCAGCGAGAATAAACCTGCCGAGCCTCCGAAAGAGGCTACGAATACTCCACGTAAAGACACCTCGCCTCTGAGGAAGGGAAAAGAGGTCTGTATTCCAGCGTTGAACCCCGAGGTCAAATCCCGTCGACTCAGTGGTTCACCACCCCCACCTACGGTTCCGACCTCACCACCTGCCGCCAGCCGGAGAACGCTTCGCAGATGCCCCCACCCAAGAATGAATCGAAACTCGGCCATTACAGGTACTTTCCATCCAAGGAAGGCGTCGTTTTGCTCACCACCTCTATAGCCACTCGTAGAACGCCACTCAAAGGCTCTCCGAAGAAAGCCACTTCACCCACTAAGCGACTCAATGGGAGGAAAAAACCTAATGACATGCCGTCTCCAGCATCGGAGGCGCCGTCAGCGGAAACCATCGCGAAGGCAGTACCCTCTGGTGAGTCGAACCGGATCAAAGCACAGTACGGTTTACCGATTTTTCCTGCATAGACTCGTCATTACCTGCTTCTCCACCACACGATCGACATTCTCCGGTGTTGCCGGATATGCCTAATCCTACGGAGTTCATCACGAAATCTCCTGTCGATGAGCCTACTGCTCAACCTCCCTCCCCGAGCTCTGTTCAGGGGGATGTTCAGACTTCTGCGGGGCCGATGACCGAAAGCACATCGGATCCTCGCGCGCCGTCGTCAATTCCTTATGCTCCCATTGTAGTCGGAGAACGAGAAGGTGCGATTAACCGTACGTATACTCTCTGATAAGAGCTCATTATTGACGCGTGGTAATTTAGGCGAGGTGAACTTCGGCCAATCTCCTCGTTCTCCAACTACGAATGGCAGGCCCACTCTCATCATCCCTGCTGCAAAGAGTCCTTCCAAAACTCCCACATTCAAACGCCGAGTTTTTCTCAAGCTCGGGGCCCCTCCTCAGCCTGTATCTGAGAAAAAGGCACCGAAACCCCTTAGCAGGGAACATACAGACGAGGATCTCTCTCGGCAAGAGATTGCGCGCAAACGCGCTGAGATGCAGCTAGCCAGCCTTCCTTCTGCGTCTGCATTTGACCTTCCTCCGTCCTCTCCGCCCCGGTCGTCCCCTGATCCTACATCTGACCATGAGATCGCAGACGTGGCGAGGGACGTACTCGCTACGTCCGCCGTCCCTGCTACTTCTCGTGCTCCTGCTACTTCTGCTGCATCTGCTACGCCCATTACTCCCGTGGCATCCGGCTCTAGTCCTCCCTTCTTTGCGCCTACCGCTGCTTCTTCTGCTGGCCCCGCAGTGCTTTCCCCCACGGCTTCTTCCTCTGACGCACCGCCGACTGCCCTTATTCGATCCACCGCCCCATCCCCCCGTACTACTCCGCCAACTCCCTCGTTTTCAACGGCCGCCGCCGCTCCTGGGTCTTCCAAATCGTTCGCCATCTCCCCAGCCACCACATCGACCAACCCTTTCCCCCAAGCCGCTCCTCCCACCGATCTCACCACCGGACCCGAACCTAGACCCGACCCTACCCCAGCCTCCACCTCGTCCATGGCGCTCACCGAGCCCGTCCCGCAGCCCGGCGGTGGCGGGGGCGGCCGCCTCCGCCCGGCGCGCTGGCCGCACCGGCCGACGGAGACCGAGTACGTGCGCGCGCGAAACGCGCTCACGCTGCTGTCCGAGGCGGACCCGAAGCGCAAGCACGGGCTCGACCAGCTCTCGAAGCTCGTCCGGGCGGTGCGCGCGAAGGAGGCGCTCGTCGCGGACAAGCTGCGGCGGCTGCAGCAGATGCGGATCGCGTTCGAGCTCGGGATCATGGCGCGCGCGAAGGAGGGGTACGCGGTCGGGCGGCGGGGGGTGGAGGTCATCGCGTCGGGAGAGGAATTTCCGAGCATGCCCGAGGAGGAGGGGGACCGGAGGAGGGTGCGGGTGCGGGCGAGGCGGGAAAGGAGGGTGCGGGTGGGCGAGATGTGGGAGACGAAGGAGGAGATACGGAGGAGAGTATGGACGAAGACTCGGAGGACGAGGTGAGGGTGAGCGAGAAGAAGATGGGGAAGAGGAAGGCCGTTGAGATTGACGAGGAGGACGAAGACGAAGGAGAGGTCTCGGAGCTCGAGGCGAAGGAGGTCGAGATGAGCCTGGAGCTAAAGAGAGGGATGAGGTTTTGCGCTCTGCTACGCGCGACGGGGCGGCGCATCGGGTTGCAAGGTACGTTCGATTGGCTGGAGAAAGTCGCACGTCTGACGGACCTGGTACAGTGTCACTGTCACCGGACGAACTAGGAAGACACCTGCCAAACGCCGACGCGTTGGAACAAGCACAAGACGTTGATATGGCTCCATACCGTTGTGATTTCAAACCGACCGCTTTCTGAGATTTTCCCGCAACGATTGGCTTCGATGCTCCCAGATTACCCTCAGTTATTCCTAACTTTTGTAGCATTACGATGTTCCATCCGACGCATTCACGACCTTGCCCCTCACGCACTCATGTTCACTTGAGTCTCCAGCTACCGACACCGCTACTTGATGCAGCACACTGTACTACTTATTTTGCTATGTACGTTTGACAGAAGAAGCGTTGATCGCTGTGGACATAGTCGTGCGCATTATTACCTACCTGCTACTCCGACACCACGGCGCCGCAGCTACACGTTTCCCGGCGTACTGTACGTTCACACTATATGTTTTCTGGACTGCGAGTCAGTTGAGAAACCACACATGATCTACCCTACCATCTGCATGAGGCGATGCTGGTGCTTCTCGCTCGTGGCAAATGAGTGGTTAGCTGTGGCGATTGAGGCCGACGATACAAGGACGCCGTTTGTCGATCCTCGAGTTTACACTCCAACAAGCTCTCTTTCAATTAGTACACCAGCTATACTACCGACAATGACACCTGGGGCTCGCCCGAGCTGCGCGACGAAATCTATGCTACAATATTCGTGTGTAAAGCGACTACGTGAGAGGAAGAGGAAGGTATCTGCTCCGGATGTTCTCCACCGACAGCCGAATCGACATGCAGTGCGTACGTGGGTGCCGTGGGTAAGGATGCGCTCAACGCCGCATGCCCGCGGCCGGAGCGCGAGCCGCTCACCACTCGATGACGTCGGGGAAGAATTTGGCGATGAGGCCCTGGTAGTACGGCTTGACCTTCTCGACGTCGACCGGGTCGTCGCTCTTCGAGTAGAGGTCGTACGGGTTGAAGGCGAGGACGGCCTCGAGCGCGTGCTTGTCGTTCGCGTTCGCGAGGTGCTGGTACGCGCCCTCGCGGTGCCACGGGTAGAAGGAGTGGTAGCGGATCATGTAGAGGGCGTCCATCGGGAGCGTGCTCTGCCGCTTGAAGACGTGGTACAGGTACTCGTCGTGGCCCCAGGAGAGCATGACGTTCTCGAGCCCGCAGTGGGGCTCGTACACGCCGTACTCGGTCGAGTAGACCGGGTCCTGCGAGTCCGGGTTGCCGGCGAAGGTGTCGGGGTAGATGATCTTGTCTGAGAACTTGCAGCCGACGACGAAGGTGTCACCGACGACGTCCCACTGGCCGTCGGCGCCGAAGAAGCAGAGAAGCTTTCCGAGGTCGTGCACGAGCCCCGCGACCTGCATCCACTCGGGCTTGCCGTCACGGCGGATCGCCTCGGCGGTCTGGAGGAGGTGCTCAATCTGGGAGACGCTGGTCTGTGGAGAAGGGAGCGGTCAGCGATCAGAGTCAGACCAAGATGAGAACCAATGGGACGCACATCGGGGTCGGAGTTGTCGATGAGGGTGTTGAGCTTCTCAATGGCCTCCCAGACGCCTATCAGGGCGGAGCGATGGTCAGCACGATTTGAGCTGACAATAGTTACGATGACGTACCCATGCGGGCACGGACGTTCCTCTTGAACTCAGCACGCGCACGGAGGTTGTACTCCATGGTCTGCTTCTCTGTAATGGATTCCAGAATGAAACGGCAAGCAAGTAAACAGGTGCAGGGAAATGCGTACCGTGTTGCTCGAGGTAGAAGTTCTTGACGCGGTCACAGGCATCCTCGTACTGACGGAAGGTAGCCTTGTCCTTCTCAGCATCAAACTTGGAGGCCTCATCCCACTTGTTCGTCTGGCCCTTGAGCTTGTTTACTGCGCAGAGATGTAAATATGAACACTTAGCGCCCAGCATGGAGGTAGTAGCGGACGCACCTTCATCTACGGCATCGGAGACGGTGTCGAGAGCGCGGGCGTCGACGACGTGCATAATGAAAGTCGCGGTCGGAGGAGTGGGCAAGCGCGTAGTGCCAGTGCGGGGATGATGGGACAGCTGCGTGCCGGAGCGGAGTCATTTATAACAATTGACGAACGCCGGCACAGGTTGGTGGATAAAATTTGACGAACGGTGAGTGCCTAAGTACGCAAGGCCGCCGCGGGTCTCACAGAGCCGCACGTTCACGCTCGAGCGCGGTATCCGCTGGTACTATCCGTCCCGCAGTGGGCCGCGCGCCGCAGGTGACGCGAGACCTCGCGAGACAGACGGGATGCCGCGCACAGGGCAAGCTGATCACCGGGCTCGCCTCGGGACCCGCGTGCGAGGAGAGAGCTCGCCAGAGTCTCAGACGGCAGATGTGGCCCTGGCTAAACCGTTCGCCATCCTCGCCCGCCCTGCTTCGGTCCGACCGCCGGCCCTGAGGGCCATCCCGATCGCATCCCTGACCCCGCGAGCGACAGTCCGCGCACGTCGTCCGGCGTGGTACGCGAGTGTGCGCGCGTTGGTGCAGCACGAAGTAGAGAGGCGGTCGCGTGAGGGTAGACATATGGTCGCCAGGGCGCGGCACGGCCGCTGGGTGAGCATGAGAAAACCAGGTGTCGAAAGAGGCGTCGCCACAGAGGCACCATTTCCGGTCCGAGGAGCCGGGTGTGCTTACTGTGGGGAGCACGTGATTGTGACGCGACGCGCTTCTGGCTCAATTTGTCACGGCCCGAAGACCAGCGCGGACCTTCAACAGCAACCTTCAGTGGCCGGTGAAGCTTGATGCACTTGAAGCTTGATGCTGAGCGTTTCCCGAAGGACCGCAGAAAATGGATCGTGTTCTGACTCGTGGACCGCTGCTCACAGCGTGCCTTCTCACAGAATGGGGTTTGAAATAACAAGGGAGGGAGTCGGTGCGTTTTAACAGAAACAGTCGCCGCGGTGGTATGTAGTTTTAAGACAGCCCATGGAGGTAGCCAACCCGCGACGACCACTATTGACTTCACATCCTAAAGCTGGGACCAGAAATGCCCCACTGTCAATTAAACTCGGTCGAGATTCTAAACTCTTCTCGTTGCCCATCACGTGCACCAGTCGTACCCAAGAAACTCTTGGATACACGCCAGTGTAGGAAGCCAGCATTATTATTGGCGGTGCGTGCCTCTTTCGGATTGATTCAGACAAAAGAGAGCCTCCAAAAGAGAAGATGCCGACACGGTAAGTAGCGAAAGCAAACTGTATGAAACATCCGTATATATCGGAGCCGTCAAACTCGTTTCAACGATCCGAGTCGTTCGCATTAATCGTGTGGAGGTGCACTGATTGAAATTGTTAACACAGTATGGCATACAGTAGAGTACATTCGGCAATCGACTCGTGCTATATAGGCAGAGTGCTGAAGCTCGGCCCCGTGACAAACGACGCTGCGACTTAACACTTAGTAATCGTCCTCGTCCTCGTTCTCTTCCTGGATTCCGCCAAGTGCATTATTGGCATCCATAGTTAACCTCGCGGGTGGCCCGCCTGCGGCTTAGCTGGAGTGTCCGTGTGCTCCTGCCGCATCTTCTTGCTGGCACCCCTTACAGCAGCGCGTTCACGCTTCCTCTTTCGAGACTCTTCCTTGGCTGCAGCTTCAGCCTCGCACGCCTCAGCCTCAGCCATCTCCCTCGCCATCATCTTCTTCTCTGTCGCGGTCTCAGCATGCGCGATCTCAAGCCATTGCCTGTTGCAAGGTCGTCAACACACAAGTATGGTTCTGAAGCGAAGACGACTCACTCCTTAGAGGCGTTAGGATCCGCCACCCATCGAACCTGCACCGCCCCGGCGTACATGCTGCAAAAAACAGGTCAGACTCTTCCATCCGCCCACCGCAAAGCGAACGCGAATGGCTTCCACTCACTGTCCATCCTCGTCGTCCGACTCCATCTCCACATACCGGTCCGTTTCCTCTTCGTGCAGCAGCTTCCCCGCGCGGTCCCACACCGCCTCCTCGTCCCACGCGTCCGGCATCTCCACGTTCGCGAAGTCGAGGTAGGGCTGCATCCGGTTGAACGCCGCGCGCTCCTGGCGCACGAGCGCGCCCAGCGTCCGGAACCCGCCCTCGAACCGGCTCAGGTCCGTGTCGAAGCCCTCGAGCCGCCGTCGGCGCGCCTCCTGGATGGCCGCCATGTCCGCCATGTCCTGCACGAGCGCGCGCACGTCCGCGTCATCGGCCTCGCGCCCGCGCCGCTTCTTCTTCTTCTTCTCGGGATCCCCGGCGGCCGGAGAGGGCTCAGGCGTGCGAGAGGCGGACTGGTAGTACTGTCCCGCGGCGGTGAAAAGCGCGCGCGCGAGGCCGGGGTCCGTCGCCGCGGCGGTGGCCATCGCGCGGATGCGCTCGGGCACCGGCGGTGGTGGCTGCGCGGAGGGCTGCTGGGAGGCGGGTGCGGATGGGGCGTTGTGTGATGCTGGGGGATCGTGTGCTAGAGCGGGCGCGTGCTGGTAGGCCTCTACGGGTACGCGTGTGGGGCGTCCACGCGGGTCATCAGGCCCCCGCAAGGATGGGTGCCCTGGGCGGAGGCCCATGCGGAGGAAGATCGGGTTTGGGCCGGCCTGCCGCTCGAGAGAGGGGAGCTCGGTCTTGATATCCTTCGCGGTCATGTCGTGAGGTATGAGCACGACCATGCGACCTGTCTCCTTCGCCTCGCGGCTAATATCTGCGGGAATTGTCGTGTGGGGGCCAGCATCGTCGTCTTCTTCTGGGGTACGGGGACCATTGCGAATGAATAACCCCGGGGCAACGGGGATTGAGGCAGGATTTGGGCGGGAAGATGACTTGTGGGGGACCGGAGGGGGAGGAGGAGGAGGAGGAGGCATAGAGGTGGAAGCCGCCGCCTGCGCAGTAGGAGCCAAGCGGGTTCTCGATGTGGACGTGTGTACATGGGAAACGGAAGCAGACTCTATGGAGGCAGGAGCAGGAGATTCCACCTGGCCTTGCCACGGCGGTGGAAGTCCGACAGATGCCGGAGGGGGTGCAGTTGACGGCCCCTGCGAGACTGGAGACAAGGCCGACGGGTTACGAGACGACGCAAAGGACGAGTCCGCGGCAACAGAGTGCGAGGCTTGCTCCCTCATCTTCATGACAAACGAAGCCGGATAACCAGCACCAAATCCGCCGTACGGGTATGGAACTGGAAGGTTATGGGAAGAGGGCTGCGTGGAAGGTGTCGGTGCAGATGAGCGAGGATGTTGTGCATGAGGTGCAGTCGAAGCAGTTTCCATGGCTTGTCCTGAAAATTGTTAGTCCATCACACTTCGTGACCAAATGCGAGTTGATGCTGACCAACTGGGATATTGGACACATTTGAACGAGGAGTGGCGGTAGGACTCGACCCCACGATCGAAGGAGAGGAAACTGGTGGTGGGACACGAGGACGGGGCTTCCTACCCGTAGTTTTTGCAGGGTCTTTGTTGATGGTCTTCCTCCTACACACGGAATTGAGCTCCCACACAATAACTAAGAGCGAGCGGGGGCTGGGCTTACTTTTTGGGGCGACTTGGCCTTCTGTTGGGTTTCTTTGATGGTCCTGCGATCGGATCTGTGGTACCATCGTCCTTTAGAGGCTCCGCGGCAGCCACATCAGCAGGCTTGTCGATAGGTGATGCTTCAGAGGGCACGAGTGGCGGGTCAACGTGTGTGCCACTCGGCTTCTTCGCGATGGTTGGAGCGCTTGAAGCCATGGGCGGTTCTTCTGTTTCTTCTGGTTTTTTATCCACCTTTATAATTGTCTTGTCGTTCGCCTGCAAAGACTGCGGGCGACGCAGGAATGTTGAGGTAGTCCTCGTCGGATCACTGGATGATGTAAGTATGGTTGTTGCACATGTATACGCGCATGAAGCTTACTTTCTGTATTCATTGCGAAGCTTAATGAGCTCCCGCGCAATAGCGATGTTCTTGCGTGCGCCCCCTCTGATTCCATGGCTCTGGTGATTGAAACCAGAGTGGTTAGAGCATTGTAACACAGAACGCTTGATGGAAGAACGCACAATCGCTAGGAGCTGCAATGGCATCTTCTTCATGTTAAGCAGCGTGGCATCGTCCATAGCAAGTAGTTCTTCCATATTGACTAGAGCTCAAACGAGAAATGGGGGGAGACGGGGAAGGAGGTGGTCGGCGGTCAAGAGTGGATTCAAACTCCGACCACAAAGGCGCGTATGGATGCTGTGTGATTATAGGCGCCTATTGTTAAACAATGCTGACATGTGACTTTGTTACTTTGCTCAGACCATCAACTTCAGAACTAGTGACGAGATGCTTCCCATTGAGCTTGTATTCCAAGTTATCGAACACCTACACTCCGACAAGCCAACCCTTTCTTCCTGCAGCATCCTTTCCCGTGCGTGTCTCCGCCTCGCACGTCCTCTGCTCTTCCGTCGCCTCGTCATCACTTGCTTCCACCCTGACATCCTCAGCAGAGGAAGCGACGAAAACCCCATCCGATTCTTGTCCGAAAATCCAGACGTTGGTTCGCTCATCCGCGCCGTGGTGTTCAGGAAACCGCTGTCACACAACGACCCTCATGTCAAACATTCACTCAGCCTCTCCGTCCTGGTCGCCACCTTGTCTCGCCTCCCGGCTCTTACCGATCTGCGCTTGGAAGGGCTCGTACTCGACGTCGACCGCTATCAATACATGGGGTTTTTTCACATAAAGGGCCTGCAGCTTATCGACCTCGAACGGACTGCCCCCTCGAAGCTCATCCCCTTCATAACCCTCTTCTTCGCCATCGGTGTCCTCACAATACACTACGAAGACGGGGATACAGGAGACGAAGAAGAATGCCCGCCAACATTCGGAGCCGCGCCCACCGTACGGGTCCGGGAAGCAATCCTCCGCGTCCGCGCAGACTGCTGGGCCTACCTCTCGCAGCTCGGGCGCATCCTCTGCAAGGCCACCGTCAAGAAGCTCTCCGCGCCGTGCGGCAGAGGAATCGCGCCGCACGCGTCACCGGGGACTTGATGAGACACGTCTCCGAGTCGCTCACCGAGCTCGAGCTCGAAATGCGGCTCTTCACGCCGTCCGCATACAGTCAGTCGATCTGATCCTTCAGACTCCCCCGCCCGACCCGCTGATCAGCCGCCTCCCTGCGACTTCTAGACACCGACGTCCAAGCGGGGCACGCGTTGCCGTTCGGGTTGTGCTCCTCCCTCCGCACTCTCACGGTGCTGAGCACGCTCCCGACCGCGCCTCGCGCGTACGGCACCCTCGCGGACGCGACAAAGCTCGTCGCGATGGGCCTCGCGCAGGCCGCCCTCGACGGCCTTGCGCTCGCGGAGCTGCGTCTCATTGTCGACATGGCGCCCGGATATGTACGCAACCCCAGCCAGATCAAGCAGCGGATCCCGTGGGGCGAGCTGGACGGCGCACTCGCCGCGCTCCCGTGCGTCGACCGCGTTGTTGTCCGCTTTCGCGTGCTTTCGTTCGTGGACGAAGACGATCGCGGCCCCCCTGCGGAAGTGCTTCGAGACGATCGCGAAGTCACAGAGGGACACGTGAGGGGATGGATGCCCCGGATTGTCGCAGCAGGAGTTACGGTGGATCTGAATATAGAGGTAAGTCTCAAAGCCATCATCCTGCCAGATTTCCAGCCTAATGAGATCTGGCAGTATTGATAGGCACTGTGGGGTAAATTCAAAGCAACCAGTACATATATATACTAGTGCAAAGATGAGAGGCACTTGATGACTGCTACTGCCGGATCTCCAAGGCTCGAGGGGATAAATAAGCACTGTCTATCCCACATTAATGTACAGTCCGCCTACTACAGCTTCGCCTTCCTATCTGGCGCTTTGGAGTCAGCTCTTCTTGAATCGCTACAGGAGAAGAGAGAGATACGCACTGTGCATGCTCCGGGATGATGTCCGTGCCCTTGCCCTTGGTCACAAAATCGAGGAGGTTGGAGAGCGCGCGGATCTCCATCTTCTTCTGCGAATCGCACGTCTCCGTGCCCATGTGCGGGAGGAGTGCCGCGTTGGGGAACTCCAGCAAGCGCGGGTTCACCTCCGGCTCGTCGGGGAACACATCCAGACCCACCGCGCCCAACTGAACGAACCGCGCGTCAGCTCAGCTCGCAAGAGCGCAGAACGACCACTCACATGCCCGTCCTCGAGCGCGCGGATCATCGCCGCCTCGTCGATGACCTTCCCGCGCGCGGTGTTCACGAGCACGGCGCCCTTCTTCAGCTTCCGGATCATCGTCTCGCCCACGAAGCCCTCCGTGTCCGGGCGGAGCGGGATGTGCACGCTCAGCACGTCCGCGAGCCCGAGCATCTCGTCCACGCGGTCGGCGCCAAAGTACTCGCACCACGCCGGCGCGTGCGCGACGGGGCGGCGGTTGTGGTAGACGACGCGCATCGGGAACGCGTGCGCGAGCTCGGCGAGGCGCAGGCCGATGCCCCCGAGGCCGAGGATGGCGAGCGTCTTGCCGGTGAGGTCGAACGCGGCGCCGGGGCGGTGGCCCGACTTCCACTTGCCGGCGCGGAGGTCCTGCTCGGCGTGGGCGAAGAGGCGCATGGCGGAGATCATGAGGTAGAGGCCGGCGGTGGCCGTGGCGTCGTCGACGGCGCCCGGGGTGTTTGAGACGGTGATGCCTGCGGGAGGCGCGTCAGGATCGACCCCGTGAGCCCCGAGATTCGAGGTCGTGCGGCGCCTGTTCGCGACCAGCAGCGTTCGCCTTCCATTGCCGGCAGTAGAACGCGCCCGTAATCCACCGGATGATTGGCATCCGCAAACACAGTTGAGAGACCACTCACCGCGCTCCTTGCACGCCGCGACGTCGATCTGGTCATACCCAGCACCATTGTGCGCGATCCACTTCACGCTCGCGGGAAGACTCGCGATGAGCTCCTTGTCGAAGACGCCGATGCGGTCCGCGGAGGTGTTGTGCCTGTAGATGCCGATGATGCCATCGTACTTGCCACCGGGGGCGAGACCTGCGAAGAGCGTTGCCCGGTCTTTGGCGTCCATGACCTGCAAGGAAAAACGTCGGTTGACCGTATTCAAACAGGCCATGACGCAGGCGCAACACGTACGATCACATCCGCGACGCCCTTGAACATGCCTTCGCACTCCTTGTGCGCCCAGACGAGGTCACCTGCAGCCCGGCGTCCTCATCAGGCCTCGGGCGGACTAGTGCATGTCGCTGCACACGCACCGCAGATCATAACGCGCGGCATGTTTGTGGGTGTGGGTAGAGTTTTGCGGAGGTGTTGGGCGGACAGGGACAGTGAGCGTCGCGGATATCGCGGCCGATCTTATAACGAGCCTGGCCTCCATCGCGGTCCGACTCCCCCGGCCGGCTGGCACGGCACGGCGGACTGGGTCACGCGACGTTGAGACTGAGGGGCGCGATTCCATGACCAGTTGCTGGCGTAAATGTCTGTACTGGCAAAATACATCAGCATCCCAGTATTATCTATCACTCTCCTAACGAGATGAACTAAAGCGATATAAACCAAAGGCTCTTCAGGCCAGGTATTCCCATTAGCCGACTTGAACGACTGACCTCGTCATTACTAGTGACGCGCTCTACCAGCTGAGCTAAACGGGAGGTGTGAAGGGAAACAATAAGAAATACATAGAGTAACCATGTGACTGATTATACTGAACAGCGGAGTTTTCGGCCCGGTTTACTCTAGGATCTTCGGCGCCAAACGCCCCTTTCAAGTCGAGCTTCATGATCCCTCTCCCCATTGCTACCCGCTACTCCTCATCCTGACGAACCCCTACCGTCACCATTAAGAAAGACAAGGCCATCATGGTACATATGACACAGAACGAGTTACGATCCAAGCCGTGGTCCGAGCTCCAGGGGCTGGCGAAGGTCAGCAGGGTGGTCAGGCGGAACAACTCTTCCTTTCCCCTCCACCACGCTCACGTCGAGCCCATCTTTGCTGACACATACTATCGCTGTATTTGCCCTGTCCCAGCTAAACGGGTTGAAGGCGAACCAGAAGAAAGACGTGCTCATTGAGGAATTGGCAGCGATGCCCAACCTGAAGACGAGGTACGTGCTCGACTTGGATCGTCCTTCTCTCCCCTTCAAGTGGCGTCTGAGGGCTAAGCTTGATAACATATCGCATACAGCTCAACATCGACCTCGTCGAAAGTCAGGTCTGGGGCGACCAACCCAGTCATCGGCCAGAAGGTCGGTCCCAAGGCGAAAGCATTGGTCGTGCCAGCCAGGTTCGAGGGAGAGGAGGATGTGTCGATCAGCTTCTCCACGTTGAAGAGACTCGGGGTATATCGATCCCCAGAGCGCGTTACGGTGCGCAAGCCTAGAGGTACGTCTTGTCCTGCTTTGAGCGGGCGGGGTGGTTGGGCATGTTCAGCGCCTGACACGCACGTGTTTCGCAGCGCCCAGGAAGAAGCGCGAGACCACCAAGAAGCTCAACGTCGACGCCTTCGGCCCAAGCTTGAGCGGCCCAGTGGCGAGCGGATCGGGGTCCCTTGCACCTTCGGCCACTGCTTCGGCGTCGGTGCCCGGACCAGAGGTTGAAGAGTCTCGCGTCCGGAGCGAGGACGCAGCCAAGGTGGACCTCGTGCAGGGCACGTCCGCAACCCCAACGGTAGTTTGTGTCGATGCCCCCGCGAGTCTTGACAGAAGAGGTCAGTGTCGGGAGCGAAGAGCAGTGCGCGATAGCTCACCTTGGATCTCTCTAGCACGCGTCTTCTCCCCCGTCAAGAAAGCCGATGCGCTGATGACGTTGAACGAGGAAATGTCGCCGCTGAAGGAGCCGGTGAAGGGCAGGTCGCCCAAGCGCCGTTGCTTTGAGGAGTTGACAGATATCGACGATGAGGATGAAATCGAGGTAGAAATGTCTTTTGGGGTGTTCTCTGACGAAACCAAGTGAGCTATCTCCTTATGCCTCGGTGCAACCGTAAGCTCACGAATTACTCACAGTGCATGGCCTCTCGAACAGCCTGAGGTACCCTCTAGTCCGAAGAAGACGCCAAGAAATGGCCCGCGTATCTTCCCTGTTTCTGGGGTGAAGCGTCGTCGGACTGAGGAGTGAATTCCGCGCGCGATGGTATGTTTTCGCTGTTTTGCGATGTAGAAGTAGTCTTGCTGTGTCTTCTATGTACCAACATACGAATGTGCATGCATATTGCGTAGCACGCCATTATTGCTTGCCCTGCATGCGCAGCACAGGCACTACAAAGACACAATCAGAGAGGGTCATTCGTGATAGCTATCAAGAGGACATACACGGAATGTTTGCATTACGGAAGCGAGCCGGGCAATCGCAGCGCGCCGCACTCGAAATGATGCCACTTGAAAAGAAGACATGAGGTGTGCGTTTTGACACTCTGCAAGGGTGGGCTGACCTTATGCAATGAATTCCAATGAGTGGAGTGAACAAGAACGACTTCAAAGATTAGCATTGAATCTGTGTACACTCGGAATGTATAGTGACGACCATGGTCAGATTATGGGTAAATGCAATGTTTTCAAAACCCTAGAGGTACAGCAAGACTTGCATTTCGACAGCTAACGCAAAACACGGTCATGCAGGTCATTAAGGGTCGTGAAGGGGTATGCCTAACTATCTTCGGGTGAGTGTCTCGTACATACACGGAGGTGGCAGGGTGCTTACTCGGTACAACTGCTCGCCAGTCCATAGCACTTCCATCCTCATCATGCTTCCCAATTCTTCAGAGGTTTGTTCTCTATTGGACTCGTAGAGTCGTGTTGGTGGTCATGGTGGTGATGATGGTGATGGCGGTGCCTCCTGCCAACGCCACAACATTCGCAGACGACGATGGACATGAGGATCATCCCGATGAAGCTGAGGATGACGGCCGCAAGCACGAGCCAGAGCCCCGCGCCCCAGTTGACCTCGTAGTTGAAGTCGGTCAGCGAGCTGATCTTCTGCTTGCCGATGAGGATGAGGATGAGGTCGATGGCGAACATCGCAAGCCCGAGGAGGAGTGTGAGGATGGAGGTGATGAGGGAGACGATACACATCCCGTGGGACTCGAGGAAGAGGCTAGTGCCCACCCCCACGAGAGAGAGCCCGGCGGCGACGAGGTGGAGGATGAGGATGATGAGGAGGCCCTCTGCAACGGCGTCGACAATATCCGGGTACCCCGTCAACTGCGCGATCTCGTCCGGGATGGTGTAGCCCAGCATGGGCCCGAAGCACTCGATGTTCCCGAGCTCGCTGAGGGCGCATATGCCCCACACCCCGAAGCGGAGCTCCGTGGCCACGGACGTGACGGGATCGTTGGGGTCGGTGATGAACTTAATGTGGAAGATCCATATGGTCTTGATAATGGGGAGGGAAAGACCGACGAGGAGGAAAAGAATGAACGCGGCGAGCAGGACGACGGACGTTGTGAGGGAGATGACGAGGTGCCGGGCCAGGGGGCGTGGGTGCCGTCGCGTCTTGGGGGGCATGTCTGAGCTGGGCGTCGGCGAGGATGGCGCCTTGCTCCGGTGCAGGCAGCTCGTCCAGTCCTGGAGGGCCATGGGGGAGCGCAACGGTGACGGTGACGGCGACGGCGACGGCGGGGGAGCCTGCTGGGCAGAGGCAAGCGAGGGCGGGGAAGAATCAGATGGTCCCACTCCTCCATGGCCGCTGCTTCGGAGGGCGACCAAGATAGAAAGCTTCGACGGGCCGCAGCGTGGTCACGCACGTTCTGCGACTCGTCCGCTCCTTGGTCGACATGACGTAGAGTTGCAAGTGCATGGAGAAGAGGTGAAGAGCTCAAGTGTCGACGAGGGGCAGCGTAGGCGGCAATGGGCACGGGTATGCCGAACCGGCGCTCTGTCGTCGTCGAGCTCGCCCCTTGCACTCGACTCCGAATCTCGCACACCTTCCCAGCGGATCTGGACGGAATCGTGCCACCGCTCCAAGATTGCATCGAGCGACGCGGGGAAGGTGTCTCTGAACATGCGTACGCAAAGACCCCGGCGACTCTTGCCGCGCATCGCGGACCCAACGCTGCCTCTCCCAAATGGCTTTTGCAAGTTGCCAAGCGTTACTTCCTCCAACCCTGTTACCCGTTGATGGAAGTGGCCCTCTTGAGTCTTAAGCTCTGCCTGAGCCGTCCACTCTCTTCCTAGTTCGTTCCATCCCTCTCCCCACCCTGGCAGTCGACCATGGTCAACGCCCTAACGCGCCAGGCCGGCTTCAAGCTCGGCCCGGTCATCCTCGAGACTCTCGTCAAGCACTACTTCGAACGCCACGCCAAGGAGAACGAGGAAGAGAAACCGGGGTCAACCAAGCTTAAGCGGGAGGAGCTGTTGTACGATGAGGCGTTCAACATTATCAAGGTGAGCGTCCTGATCTGCCCCTTCCATTTTTCCGGCTGCCTGGACCCACAACCCCACGTCTGATGCCCTCGGCAGTCCCACGCGGGTTGGGTGCGGGGGGCGTGGCGACGTGTCGTGTCGTGTGCCGCCGCCGCCAGCCAACGCCGTGCTGCGTGCGGCCGCTGTGGACAAATGGGACCCTTTGGGACTGCCCTTTCATGAAGTGGCTTCGTCCAGAGTCGCTTGTGTTGTATACGGCTCAGTTACCGATCCCGCCCCTTTGCACTCCACGGCCCCGTCCTTTGCACTTGGCGTTGTGTCTGTTGACATCTATCCGTCGGGGAGAGGCTGACAAGTATACAGACGTTCTTGGCAGCATCCCAGAAGTATGTCACTCCTGCGACCACCAGTCGGGTATGTTTTTGACACGCAGATAGGCATACAGTCGAAGAGCTTCAACAGTTCTCCAACACCCGAACTCCTGCACCGCCATGGGTGCACACTGTCCGTCTCCTTGTGCCAATGTCATGCTGCGATGAGGCTGCGACGTACCTCATCAATGCGCTTGGTGGGGAGGAGACGACGAAACGGATAGTAGGAGGGACCAAGTGGTGGCAGGTTCGCGGGATGAAAGGGTGTGTATGTGCCTCATTTTTATACGCACGTCGTCTCATATCTTTCATAAGGGTCGATGCCGAATGGATCGCTGCCAAGAAAGACTGGGAAGAGGCCAAGAAGAAGCAGAAGACCCGTAGAGCGTCGATGGACGGTGCTCAAGAGTCCTCCGCAGAATATAAGCCCGAGATGGACCAGATGCGATGCATCCTGTATGCGCATGGGGGAGGTTACTATTTCGGCAGCATTGATCAAGAGAGGTATTCCATACAACGTTTTGCTCGAAAGATCAACGGACGCGTTTTCAGTGGGTATACCCCCATGTCAAGCTTGTACTCTTTGACTGACCCGTCAATAGCCATCAACTACCGTCTTGCCCCTCAATATCCTTTTCCTTGTGCCATTCAAGACCTTCTTGCTGCCTGTGAGTTATCACCCCTCCATGCTGGCGTATAGTTGTTGAACATGCCGCAGACATCTACCTTATTCGTCCTCCTCCGGGTGCCCTCCACACCCCTGTCGCCCCTGAGAACATTGTCTTCGGTGGTGATTCGGCGGGTGGTGGTCTCTGTATCTCGGCCCTGCAAGTGATCCGCGATTCCGGACTCCCTGCGCCGGCCGGTGCAATCCTCATCTCTCCGTGGTGCGACCTTACCCACTCGTTCCCAAGTATCCACCTCAACACCGCGACGGATGTCATCCCTAAATGGGGCCTCTCCTTCCACAAGCCAAGCACGCTATGGCCACCACCACCCGACGAGCTCACAACGAAGGTACATCAAAGCCTACGGGCGCGCATCAGAGAGGCGGTTGCACCCAAAGACAAGGGCAAGGACAAGGCCGGGAATCTCAAGATCCCGAAAGGCGATACGGACGCCGACCCAAACGGCCTTCCCTCGCGCCCTTCTACGCCGGGTTACGACGTTCCTGTTCCCTCCACCGGCCGCACACTGCATCTCGGCTCCGCTGTTTCGATCCCGACGCTGGACGCTATCGACGGGGTGCGCAGTCAGCGGTTGGAAATGAAGACGTCCGAAGGCGAGACGCTCGAAATCGACAGGCAAATCCACATGTACACGCCGAACTACCTGTTGAACCACCCGCTTGTGAGTCCGGTGCTCTCGTATTTGGGTGGATTGCCTCCGCTCCTGGTTATTGCGAGCGATAAGGAGGTACTCCGGGATGAAGTTATCTATCTGTAAGCCTTGTTAAGCTTTGTCTGCGTGGTGCAGGCTGATGACACCGTCCCCCCGATAGTGCACACAAAGCGGCGTACCCGGAGCAGTACCCTATTCGGGAGGAGACTCGTCAGTTGTACGCACCTCTGCAAGGAATTGAAAGCCGGTATGGGCCAACCAAAATACACCTACAGGTATATGACGGTGCGTGCATCCCTCCCCTCCCTGTTTCCCAATTTTTCTCACATCCCACCACAGACTGCGCGCATATCCTTCCCATCCTGTTCGCCTTCACTACCCCTGGCAAATACTGCTTCCGCGCCATCGCCACGTTCATTAAATACACCACTGGTATGCTGCCACGGCCATTATCGGAACGGTCGAATATTTTGGCAAATGCGGTCGAGACAACTTCTCCAACGAGCACCCGGCTTGATCTCCCAGGAACCGCGTCAGACCAGACACCATCGACATTGGCATCTACGATGTCCACCGAAAAAGCTCCTAGCAGCAGGAAGACAGAGCTTTCCGGCGCTGCGTCGGAGAAACCGCTTCCTGAAACTCCTAAACGATCAGCTACGGCCCCTACAGCGTCCGCATCGTCTTCCACCGCCGTCCCCCCGCCTCTTCCAGATCCGGCAGCCTCTGACAGTGTCGACATCAAACAAACGCAGGCCGAGGCTGGGAGACGCAGGCCGCAAAGGCCGCCCCCCACCGCATTGCCCACCGGCAACAAGTCTCTCCGACGCACGCTGAGTGCTGGCGTCACCCGCGCTGGCAGCTTCCTGCGTAAGGCAGACGGGAGCAACACATCGTCTCTACCCTCCCCCCTCCCTTCGCCAGGGCTTCCCCGGCCAGATGCCTCGGGATCGTCCGACGTCGGCGGACCGCGGTTTGGAAAGCATCATCACAGTTCCGGCCCACACCCAGGCGTGAGGCGAGCAGGAGAGGACAGCGTCTATGCGCACGGTCTTGTGCGTCCCTCTCCCACCGACTCGAGTCTACGCTGACCCTCTGCGCGCAGGACACGATGATCCGCGAGCGCATCGCGACCCACGGCGCCGTCCGCGCGCTCGAGCCCGAGTCGGAGCTGGCCGCGTTCAAGCTCCCGCCGGAGGTCATCGGCGACATCTCCGAGCTCGCGGTGCGGCGGTACATGGACGCCACGGAGCGGTTCGGGAAGAAGTTCTCCAAGACGACGAAGGCGATCGAGAAGGCGCGCGCGCGGAACCTCGAGCGCGCGCAGGAGGACAGCGCGAAGACCATGGAGCAGCTCAAGCAGGTCTTCTCCGCCGCGGCCGCGGGCGGGAGCAGCCCGACGACGGGGGACCCGGGCCCGAACCCAAATCCGACCCCGAAGGTGATCCTGTCGTCCACGGGCCACTGGGCGTGGGCGCTCGACGAGGACGAGCACCCGCCGCCGAGCAGCATCGTCTCCCGGTGGGACACGGAGGAGGCGCGGCGGCTGGCGAAGATCGCGGACCAGGCGGTGTTCATGGACCCGAACGCGGTCAGCGGGAACAACCTCTGGTCGCTCATCGTCAACTTCCTCACGACGACGCCCGACCGCGACGCGGGGAGGCATGGCGCCGACCAGCACGACCACGCCCGCGCCCGGACGAGTCGCCGGCACGGGTCTGGGTCGAGCTCGGGCGGCTCGCGCAGCGACAGGGACGCGTTGGGGAGCAAGTCTCGCGAGGCCGGCATGGCGGCGGAGAAGGAGAAGGAGAGGGCAAAGGCAAAGGAGACGGAGACGGAGCGAGAGACGGAGAAGGCATCGACCCGCGAACGATTTGCGTCGCGCTTCGCGTGGCTGTCTGCAGAGAGCCGCAGGTCGCAGAGCATCTCCACCAGCCCCGGCTCGGCGACGCCTCCTCCTCCCCCGCCTAAGCCGTAGCGCCGAATACCTGCACGAGGGGCGAGGCCCCGTAGAAAATACCACTTCCCCAAGTGGGCGCCTGTATGTACGAGGAATGTCTGTTCATGTAGCGGATATCTGTCCCTTTAGATTGGTTAATCTTGATTTGTTGAAGTCGCTCCACCTAATGATCAGTCAGTGGAGCGGGAAACATGTGGTTCTAGACGTATGACAGAGCTGAGCACTGCATTGAACATAAAACGGAGACTATGACCGTTGGCATAGGAGCACATATGCCGCATCGACGTCATGTTCGATGCAACCCCGGATTACGGTGACGCCCACTGACGTTCTCTATATATACCAGTTGATCTTACCCCTCTCAAGCCATCCGACACCTCGTCTCTTCCTCATCACCACCTCCACAAAACACCATGGCTGATACTTGCACTTGCCAGAATGCTTGCCAGTGCGCACGCTCTTTAGACCCGACATCTAGCTCACCTGATTTCCGTGCTTTCAGGGCGTGTGGCCCCAGCGGCACAGGATGCGACTGTGCGAAGGGCAAGTGCCTGTGCAAGGACTGCAACAACAATGCGCAGGCGACGCAGGAGTCTGGGGTAAGCAATAGCGCTTCGCTTGGTCTTAACCTCCTCACACGCCTTGTGCAGTGCGGCTGCAACCACGCCGCGTCTGGATCAACCGACTGCGCCTGCACCAGGGCAGGGAACAAGTGTACCTGTGCGCAGTAGATGATCACGTCGAGAGCAGAGCGGCAGTGTCGGCGCTGTAGGGTATCAGGCAGTGGTCGAAGACTGCGATGATGTACAAATACTACGCGAGAATGTGTTCCCTCGTTGTTTGAAACAAACCCCAGGCGTGATCGCGAAACGC
The DNA here is from genome assembly GCF_022376455.1 of Epithele typhae. Taxonomy (NCBI): domain Eukaryota; kingdom Fungi; phylum Basidiomycota; class Agaricomycetes; order Polyporales; family Epitheliaceae; genus Epithele; species Epithele typhae. Next base: position 240,365 of record NW_025954196.1, on the reverse strand, counting down.
GAAACGAAAAGTGATCATAGACTCACAACACCCCTCATTCACGGCACCACTAGCACGAACACATTCTGACCCTTCGCCCTCACCGCCACTCCATCGTCGTCCGAATCTTCCGAACCACTCTCCTCCGGCTCCGGCCGCGCATCCCACCTCACATCCACCATCTTCACCTCTTCGCCCTCTGCCTGCACACCCTCCGCGCCCGGCCCCTGCCCCGCGATCTGCACCGCGCTCCGCCGGTCAAGCACCCGCACGCGCGGCACACGCACGAACCCACACTCGATCGCGATCAGGTTCCACGTCACGCTCTCCTCCGTGCCAGGGAGCAGGATGGGGACGCGTCCGTGCCGGAGCCCGGCGACGACGAACGCGTCCGCGGGGTCCTGCTCCAGTTGCACCGTCACGTTCGCCGAGCGTGTCGGGTGCCGGTTGCGGATCGTCAGCCGGAGCGGGATCGGCTGGTGCAGGCGCGCTGCGGTAGGGGCGTCGAGAAGCGCGATGAGGTCGTCGGTGGGAGGGCGTAGTAGGGGGAGGGGGAAACGGGATGTTGCGGGGGCACCGCGCTCTCCATTTGGCAATAATCTGGGGCGACGGATGAGATGCTGATCAATGCGACAATAGGGTGAGCAACACACCTACGCCATGTTACTTCGTACTCCCCTGGCCCTGGAATGGGTGCATCCAGGTCGTTCTCGTCGGGAATGACTGAGACGAGGCAACGATCGCAAAGCTCGTCACCCATAAGCCACTCTGTTCGTAAAATGTTCAGTTCATGTGTATCGTTGGATATGGGAATCATCCTCACCACCGCTGAAGTCTTCATCATCAACGGAACATTGCTCCACCGACGCAAGGTCGCTGTTCTGTGCACGTGCATCGTCAGCGTTCTGCTATGGCAAGACGAAATGAAACCCATGAACCTTCCGATGAAGTACGACCCCCTCAATCTCCAACCCAGATGGTGCAGCGACGACCAACGAGCTCGCGACCAACGCCTCCATCACACTCGCCTCGTCCCTCACGTTCCCATCAAACATCGCCAGGTTCACGAGCCCTGGCTGCGCCTTCGTTGGTCGCCGGTACACCACGGAGTGCTCGACATTGAACGCATGGACCGCCTCCAGGGTGATCGTCCGCAGCGTCTCCGTGCGGTCGATGGGGGCAGACGATGTCGGGGTGTCTGGTGTCACAGGAGACAACGGGGGCGGGGTGCCTTGGTGCGACTGGATGGAGATGTCGATGACGCGCTCGCCTGGAGCGCCGGTGTTGGTGAGTAGAGCTTTTTGAGGAGGCTGACACCTGGCGCGAGGGTACCGCAGGCGATGGCCTTGATCAGGCTCGTGGACTTCTGTTCATCCATGGCGACATAGTTGACTGGAAAACGTGAAATCAGTATACATTGGGGCCGCGCAAAACTTACGCTCATACGTACCACTCTCATCGATGTCCGATGGCTGCAAGAGGACGTCCACAACAACGTCGAGCTCGCGATCGTCCACGTTCGTCACGTTGATTTCGATGGGGAACTCTTCGCCCAGATACGCCGGCCCCTCGTGGACGATTGTTACCTGGATCTGGTGCGGGCGGAACCGCACGCGCACGGCCGAGTGGTCCTCCCGGCGCAATGGGGTGTAGCGCACGGGAGTGAGGGAGGAAAGCCACTTGGGGGATGTCATCTGTGCGCCCACCGCCGCCGGAGTGAGAGGAACCTCAATCCACCAGCTGCGTTCCTTAATCGTCACCACCACTTTGGTTACGGATATGGGCGTGGGGACGGCTGAGGACACGCTCCCGGTCAACACGATGGTGGTCCCGGGGCCCCACTTGAGCACGGTCTTGATCTCCTTGGACTCGGCGGGCGTCGACGAGACGGCGATGTGGCCCAGGTCGACCCGGTGTACTGCAGCGATCTCGGCGTCCGGATCGTCCTGTATATGCTGGAGAATGATGGGCGGCAAGTCTGTGCTGAAGTGGATGGCAAGGGAGGTGAAGGATATGGAGGACAGAGAAACGTTGTGTTGTGAAGACAGCTGGATTTGGAATGGAGCCGGTACGTCGACATCAACTTCGGATTCCCAAAAGACGGCCGCAACATCCACTACATGGCGATGAATTGAGCACCAAGCTAGGAACTACGAGCAGGAATCACGTACACAGCGGCTTAGACTCCGACAGGTCGACGACAAGTGGCTCATCTTGAGCTGAAGGCACGGTACTCTGGAGAACCGCGAGAAGGTCGTCTTGCAGAGCATCCGGATCTTCCGCTGAAGCAGCTGCGCCTGTGCCGACTCAGCTTCTGAGCAACAAAATAATCGTAAACCGGACGGCGTACCATGTCCGAGCATCTCGATGAGCAACCGAACGCTCAGATCCACATCGCCGAGTTGCTGTGCACATTTGTACCACTGCGTGAGCAGAGGGTGCAGAAGCGGACCCCATCGTTCTCTGCGGTACGTCTTTGCGATGCGCTCGAAGAACCTGTCGAGAAATTCGCCGTTAGCGTGACGGTGGATGGAGCCTGGACTGGACATACCGAACGGCCATGTCGAACTTGCCCGACTCATAGTAGGTCTGCGCGATGCGATACGCAATCCACAAGGTCAGCCGCCCCGGGCTCTGGTTGGTTTGCGGACTCCACTTCTTGAACAGCTCATACGAACGTGTGTACAGCTCCAACACGATCGTCAAATGGTCCACCTTGCGTTCATTCGCGAGGCCAGGCGCGTTCGACTCCCCCTACCAATGCATCAGACATAAGCCGGCCAGTCCCCAGCGGCAGAGAGCCCACACACCTCGGCCTCCATCGCGGCTAGGAACCGCTCCCGACGGCGCTCTGTACACCGGGCAGCCATATAGTGATAGAATCCCGGGTGCTGAAGCGCCTGGTTGGGATTCAATCCCAACACGCGCATGCTGTCTAGACCAAGTTGAGACTGATCCAACGCTTGTGCGGCCATCAACGCGGCTGACGGAGCTGGAGGCGGGTATGGGGACGGGATCTTGAGCGTCGATCGGGTACCATGCTCAAGAAGCTCGGCGAACACCCGATGTCTTCATAGCAGGTGGCAGCAAGCGACCAAAACAAAGCATGGAGTTTCAAAACAGAGGATGAGAATCGATGCGGGGATGATGGTAGATGGAGTACAGACTGTCGGGCAAGCCAGCTCCAAAACTCGAAGGTCTCCTCCCCAATGCCCCAACCTCTGGAGAAGTCGGCGAACTTGCGCATGTGACTGTTCTGGTTTGAGAGCGCGAGAGCATGCTCGTTATTGTACAAGTACAACTTGACGATCTATGCGTAATGCGCTTAGAAATATCGCGAGACCAGCGCTGAGTGCTTCACCTTGACATTAATGCAATCCGCAAGAACTTTCGCTTCAGCCCATCGCTTCGTGCGTGGTGGGAGGATGGCGGTGGATCCGAACATGATGTTCAGCGTCGAATACGCGTCTTGGTAGTGTCTGGAGCACAATTCGTTAGAATGAATCTGAGGATATGCGTATCACATGTACGCACTTGAGCGCGACCTGATCTTCCCCGCGAAACTCCGCAAAACAAGCCATCTTGTACTCATATCGCACCGTCCAACCTTCAGGTCGCAACGGACGGGCAATGCCCGCGCTTGCTAACGGCGTGTGAGGAATGGAGTACGAGCTTGATTGTGAGTGCCTATTTCGCTTCCGTCGAACACGCTTGGAGTGATTAGTGTAATAATCAATGGCAGGCTCGTATAGTGCGTCTTGCAGGCTGAAGCACGGAATAAATATATGTATATGGGGGTTGAACTTCACCGAAGTACGTACCTGCGCACGAAATCTCCAATCTCCGCCTGGGAAACCGGGCTCAGGACGAACAGGGCAGCGCGAGGGTCGAGGCCGCTTTGTCGACGAATGTAAGTCAGCCGTCCGTCTAGGGTGGGATCGTCTGTGATGGTGCGTGGCACATAAGGAAGCGGCCTTAAGAGAAGGGGATTTTCTTGGCGTATAACAGGCGAAGGACGTACCGAGCATCTTCCGACTCGCCATGAGCACCGCGGTGAGCTTGATGTTGCGCTCACTGGTGCTCTTCTTCCGCTGAGCGATCTGTGCCGCAAGCTCCGTATCCCTCAGTTTCTCCTCCGCCTCTCTCTCCCGTGAATCTTGCTCTGTAGGGGACTCATATATCCGCATGAAAACCACGAAGACTGATGGCACGAGGGTCGTGTGCTTCCGGATCCATATGGGCGCGATGATACCGTCTGGATGTAGAGGCGAGGACGGAGTGAGGGGCGAGAGTGGGGAATGCGACGAGCTATACTGGGGTTCTTCTGGACGGAGCATTTTGCGCGGTGGGAATGGTACGTCCTGCTGTGTTGTTACATGTTGAGCGAGGGGAGCGACAGAACAATGCATACCTGCTCAACGAAGATGACCTGGAAGGTCTTGGCTTTCTCGGGTTGCCAGATCGCAACTTTTCGTTGCGCAAACAATGCATCTCTGAGCCGGCTGGTGAGAACCTGGAAGGGATCCTGCCGCGCTTGCGGGGTGGACGGTGTGGGAGGCTGAGGACTAACGGGAGTTGCAGGGGGTTTTGCAGGTGGAGGAGGAGCGTCCAGGCCGGCTACGAACATAACAGGAGCGAGTTGCACCAGCAGCTCTGGAGGATAGGAGTTCATCTTGTCAAATTCTACGAAGGAAGGTATCAGTAGAGCTTCTTAAGGGGGCTTAGTAGTGCGCGCACGTTGAACTGATACGGACACCTCGTCAGACAACGAACAAGATGAAGCCTCCTAAGGGGGCTGTGTGTTCGACGAGATCAAGCGAAAGTTTCTGAGGTGAGTTGCAGTGTTCTGGTGATTCTGCGGTAAAGTAGGAGTGCGATCCAGCGGTCTGTGAGCCTCTTATTTGACTTGATATAATATTTAAATAAGTATTCTTCTTAACTCCCGTTTAGCTCAGCTGGTAGAGCGCGTCACTAGTAATGACGAGGTCAGTCGTTCAAGTCGGCTAATGGGAATTCATCTGGCATAAGACTTTTTATACAAATTTGCGGTATGAAGTTACTTCACGAGTCCGGATGGTACATGTTTTGTTGCGGTCGTCCTTCCACTCACGACCGACGGAAGTGCCCGACCATCGTCATCCCTGCACCACAAACTGGAAACTATTTGTAGTCGCGCTCAGAGCTTGCAGGATATCGATGAGCCGAGATCTCGTTGATCCGCACCGAGTTGTTTCTGGTTCGACTTGGTCGCCCAGTTGATGTGCTACGTGAACGGCTTTCATACTGTAACAACCCTCACGTCCTCTAGTATGCAGGTGCCGACCGAGCTCTGGGCGCCTATGCCTCAAGCAAATTTCCCGTGCCGTCCGCGCGCCTTCTCTCTCTCCCCCTACATCCGGTGCCCCGCCGTATGTCCTTCCTCGGCGACGACTCAGACGACTCGGCCGTGCTCTCCCCCGTCCTCGGCTCGGGCGTGCCGACCCAGATCGCGACCGGCAACTTCTGCGTCACCGCGAACGGACTCGTACCCCGGGGCAACCCCAGGCGTTGCTCCTCGCCGAGTGCTCAGACGACCCGAAGCAGCTCTGGACGCTCAACGTCGACGAGCCCACGACGATCTCGAACGCGGACGGCAACTGCTGGGCCCTCGGCCGTCCTGCGGTCACCGTTCCGGTAAGCAGTAAGCCTGCGACACGGAGAGTGCCGTGCTGACCGCGTTTGCACGAAAGGTCGTTCTCGACCGCTGCTTGGGGGACGTTTTGGACCAGGAGCAATGGAACCCGATTGTTGCTGCTTGATGGGTCGGTCATGACGGTTGGCCATGGACTTCCAACGGACTATTGTGACTGGCACGTCATTGCACAGCGATTATGGATATCTAGACATGTCTCGTCGACATCTTTAGTCTCGCTGCCTGCATCTAGCTTATCATTCTGTTGTATGAGCTCTCCGTGCGCACAGCTCAGAGACTCATCAGGCTCCCCAAATACGCGAGCCCGTCACCACCGGCTTGATGATGCCCGCGTCTTGGAGTGCGGCGAACAGGTTGAACAGCATGAGGTCCTGCAACAGCCGAAGTCAAATCAAGAACGGCGGTATTTGACATGCGAGTTACTCACGCAGTTTTTGGCCGCGATGAAGCTGATGGTGACGGGGAGGAACTCCGTCGTCCCCGTGATCGTCGAGTTATAGGGCACCTCACCGACTGCATTTCATAACCATCAGCTTGGGCGCAAGTATACTTGCTTGCAAGCACAGACGATACGTACTGGGAATGACCATGTCGGGCACTTCTCCGTGCACCGCGATGCGCCCAGCCGAAAAGCCTAGGGGCACCCCAGGTGCAGTCCTGCGAGTCCCATCAGCCCCAAACACCGGTCCACAAACTCGTTGCGCTCACCCCGGGTACGTGTTCCGGTACGCGGTGTGCCCCGCGTTTTGCGGGTACAATAGGACCGCGTCCGAGCACGTCTCCTCGTCCGCGCGCACGACCTCGCTCGCCCACCAGTTCATGAACACCGCCTTGTTGGCGATCGCCGCGTCCTTGCGCCCAGCGGGCAGCGCGCGGCCGTAGGCCCAGCGCGCGAGCGGCGCGGGATTGATGAACGGGCTCTGGCCCCCGTGCGCGGCTTTGTACGCGTCGATGAACGGGTCCGCGACGAGCGCGATCTGGTCGAGCGTGATGAGGTCCGCGTACGTCGTCTGGAGGAGCGCGGAGAGCGAGGGGGCGGAGACGTTCGCGGGCTTCGTGGCGTTCCAGATCCCGGCGACGGAGACTTTCGTGCGGGAGACGTCGAGGAAGCCCTCGAGCTGGGTGATGAAGTCGTTGTAGATCGCGTCGGAGGTGCCCGGGACGGGCGGGTTATCGATGGAGAAGAAGTCGGTCGGGATGATTATCTTTTTGGGAAACGAAGTGAACTGAGAACGGAGCCATCAGTGCCGTTGTGTCATGCAAGGGGCAAAATGCTCACCGAGGTGAAGTTGTCGTACCACCAGTGTCCAGCCGTCGCCCACAGCCTAGCATCGCGGGAGAAGATTCCCCCAGTGTCCAGCTCGGGCGCCAGCGGCATCACGTCGTCGAGGCTAACCGCGCCGTGCGACGGGCGGTTGCCAAAGACGCCGTTCGCGCCTGCGGGACCGCGCATCGAGCCCCCAGTGTCACTCCCAATCGCGAAGTCGAGCCAGTCGTATGCTGCTACGGCCGTGCCCGAGCCCGTCGACGAGCTGCTGCCGTCTTGGTAACCATCCCCGCGAGGGTTGTACGGTGCGTGGAGGTCGATCCAGTCCGCGGTCGCGGACTCGCCGTTCGCGAATTGCGACGTCTTCGTCTTGCCGACGAGGACCATGCCGCCGTCGAGTAGACGCTGCACAGCGGGCGCGGTCGTGTTCTTCGCAGGGTAGAGGTCGAAGAATGCGCGGTTGCCGCAGCCGGTGTGGAGCCCTGCGACGTCGTAGATGTCCTTGACGGCAAGTCGCTTGCCTGCGAGCGGCTTCTCGGCGGTCGGCGTGAAATAGAGGCGCGAGGGGACAGCGACAGTGGGCGTCGCGGCACCGGTGACTCCCGCGGAGAGTACTTCGAAACCGCCGTTGGGGTTGGGAATCGTGCCGTAGACGAATGATTGCTGCTGATCGCTGTAGAGACGATATGCTGAGTGCGTAGTCAGTGTCAGTGAACGAGTCCTTCGCCGATACGTGCTAACGCACCCTCAAAGATGTTACCGGTGGAAGAGTCCAGAAAATACGGGCCCGAAGGAAGATCCACTGTCAAGCCGAAGCCGAGTGTGTACTTTTTGGAGAGCATTACGAAATCGATACCCAACCTCGCCTGCGTTGAACCCAGAGTCTCGACAGGCAAAAGCGCGGTCCCATTGTACGACAAATAGATTCCTGCAGGAAAAAAATAAGCCTCCTTATGGGGTAGACGTAGACGTGAACAGATCGACGCACCAGAGAGGAAAGCTTTGCTCCACACATCGTCTGTCGTTGACCATTCGGCGATGGTTTTTTCCAAAGCGGCGTCATTGAAGTTGGTGGCCGAAGTCAGAATGACCGAAAACGGTACGAGTTCCCCGGACACCTTCTTCGCAAAAGTAAGGGCGGCGGAGTTGTGAAGAGAGGATACGGGGACTGGGGGAGCGAAGTACGAGACACCACCAACGGTGAGCGTCCTTCCTGTGCTCTGGACGGAGGTTCCTGATGCCACGTGGATCGCGGAAAGAGTTACCAGCAGGAGCGCGACGACGCCAGCCATCTTGAGGGTCCTTCAAGATGAGGACCTGGGCAGGGATCAGTGCTGACGAGGGAGCACGAGGAACGGACGACTCACGCCGCACTTATATATATATGATGCGTCTGAACACATCTTGCCGAAGCGTCCCTGATGGAGCAGAAACGCATGCCGGCATGCCCGTAAGTAGAGCCACATTCGCGAACTTGAACGCGCGGTGTTAGCCCGGGTTCTCTCGAAACGAGCAGCGCGAGGCCCGAAGGGTACGACTGATAACGGCCAACGAAGCTGGACGATAGTTTGATAAGCCGTGCTGCACGCGCGAGTGTGAATAACAGGGTCTTATCGCTGACCTGGTGGCTGATCAAGTCCTCAAAGTTCTGCAGACGGAGTTCCGTGCGGGGTACGATGAGGGACGGAGTTGGGTACGCGCTCCTATAACATGGAGCGGTGGACGAACTGCGGGGACCGGACCGCCATACCATGTACATCATGTTGAACGGTGATGTACAGTCCACAGCGACCAACCCCCACAAACTCCAATCATCCGACATGATCTGAGGCCGGCTATCATCCAGGGAATAGATACTCAATGTGGCCAAGAACTTATCTCCTTTGTCATTCTATACGGATCGCGTGTCGCAAGAGCTCAAAGCAACTTGCGTAGTGATCCTAGTGTCAGATCTGCTAAACCTCAAGGGATGAAGCCATGGTCTGCTTGTCTCTAGACCAGAATTTCTCGCCTTCTCGGCGGCTCGAAAGCGCCGACTCGGAAAGACGGGCACAACGCTGACCGAGACTGCCTCACAAATCATGCCCGAGATGAGCAACTATGTGTAGAGGGGGCATTCTCATAGGGCGCGATGTACTGACCACAAATTCCTGCCTCGACGACAGATAGGGCCTTCCTTCCTCGGAATAGAGCACCCGCGTCGCCTCCAACGTCCTTCTCCATTCCTCATACTCTGTGTACCTCTTGACTAGTAATGTGAGCATACCGATAATCACATCCTCGGCCTCCTTCGCGCTCATAAAGGTCGTTTGACGTCCTATCTCGCATATGACGTGATGGTTCGAGCGTTCGACATTGACGTGTGGCTCCAAATGGGCGGGGGCACAAGGTAGCAAAGAAGGGAGAGTATAAGGGGTGCATATACTCGATGGTGAAAGACAAGGAGAATGCGACGCCAGTCCGCTTTGGGCACAATGCGATAGCGGACTCACGATCACGTGGGGGAGGTGAACCTTGTTCTGGCCGCGCTTCTTGCCTCGTCCCCGTCGTCCTAACACTGGTCAAGTATAATGGCTCTGGCATCAATGCCTCAACGGGAGGTGTACATAAACTCGTGATTTGTGGGACTGCTGTAGTCGTCGATCGTCTCCAGTTTCCATATCTCTCGCACTGCAACTCACTCGACATTCTCATAAACCCGACCGCCAGTATCCGTGATACCACCCACCGATCACCTCAAGATGTTCAACCGCATTTCCCAGATTGCTGCCATTCTCATGATGGTCTCTACTATTGGTGAGTAATTTTTGTAGTTTTTTCGTGCGCGATTCGGCTAACCCGGAATATGTAGCGTCAGCATCTCCTGCGCCCATTGAAGCACAACTCGCCAACGTCATCGCTGAAAACCGCAACTCTTCCTGCTTGGGACCTGATGGATGCTCAGGGGTATGTGTGCCTTCTGTTATTGGACTTCTTCACTGCTTACGCACCTCTCCTAGAGCGGCCCATCGTCAGCCCCGACGATTCGGTCCAGTCGTCGGGCGCGTCTTTTGCATTCATCACCTCCCCCAGCATCATCGTCGTCGCAGTTGCGGCTGCCGGTCTGCTGTAACGATGAGGCGGCCCTAGTCGCCCTGAATCATGAACGCTCCGCAAGCCAAAACTCTGTCGAGACTGCATCGACGTACTCTCACGATTGTCCCTGAGGACTACAGTTCGGACCACACATCATATGCACATCTAATACTATAACCCTCGCATTCCTAGACATAATTCCTGGAATTCTCTCACACCTATGCCATTATGACACAATATGTACACATACTATGACGATCTATGGCCCTATGCACGACATAAATAGGTACCGAGTCGATATATGAGCTCTGGTAGTCGGAGCATGTAGACTCATCACATCTACATCCGGCGACCTTTCTTCTGAGGGATCGGCATGAACAAGCACCTCACCTTCGGGAAATCCTCGTCAACCGGATGTGCCAACACCTGGCCTTTCTCGCCTGGGTGTGAACGCGATATCTGGTTTCACCTCGCCGAGGACCCGCCGAGGACCCCAGTCCACGTCTGCACCATCTCGTCCGCATCGAGGCGCGCCCAACAGCGGCCGAGGAGCACACTCACGTCCCTCGCGAGCTCCTCCACGGCCTCCTGAGTCTGGAACAGCGGCTGGTGATTCGCCCACAGCGCCGTGCCAGCGTCATCCGGAGCGGCGACACCCCGCGACCCCCCGCTGCTTGCCCGTGCCCTCCGCCTCCGCCGTGCCCTCCTCCGCGCCTCCGCCGAGATCTCGACCATGTCCTCGTCTCCGCTCATCTCGGAGTTGCTCTCATCCGACTCTCCTCGTACGCGTCATCGTCATCTGCTTCCTCTGCTTCTTCCACCGCCGCCGCCGCTACTTCCTCCTCTTCGTCCTCGGCCACCATCCCTCCCTCCTCCGTCGGGTACGTCTCCGCAAGCACGACGATCGCGCGCACCCAGGCCCCCAGCCACAGTGCGTGTCCCGACAGCGCCCCGCTCACCTCCGCGCGCGGCCACCGCGCGCGCACGCGGTCGACGTACGTGAGCGTCGCGGCCACGACGCGCCGGCGCTCGCCCACGGGGAGCTTCCGCACCAGCGTCTTGACGTACTCGTCGAGGCCGAGGCCGCCGCGCGAGGCGTGCGCGACGAAGAGGGGGTGCCCGCCCCGCAGCGGAAGAGGCGCTGGACGAAGGACGCGCAGGCGGTCGCGACCGTCGCGACGTCGCGGTCGGGGAGGTCTCCCCGGAGGCGGGGAGGCATGGGCGTGAGCGGCACGAGGGAGGACAGGGGAGAGGCGGGGGCGAAGGGGGCGGGGGGGTTGCGGCTCTTGCGCTGGGGTCCCCCTGCCGGGGTGGAGCCCAGGAGTACGGGCTGAGGTCTTGCGTTTCGACGTAGAGAGGAGTGAGCGGAGGGTTTGCTCGGACGAGGAGGGTGCCCGAGAAGTACCAGCGAGAGGCGGAGCGTTGGAGTTGCGAGAGAGTACATCCTTCAACATCGCGGATGTCTTGATGGGCGAGCGACGTATCGATGTTGAAGAGACGCGCGCAGGACTGAGGGATAGCGGTTGTTGAGCTGGGAAGGGCGTTGATTGTTGAAGGTGTGGTGCTTGCCATGGAGGCATGGGAGGAACAAGGTAGGAGTGCATCTGAGGGAGCGTGGATGGAGGATACTCCGAAAGCTGAGACTGCTGCTGAGAGGCGGGCTGCTGAAGAGGGAGCACAGGCGGGAGCATGTATGATCGAGCCGCGGCCGTACGAGTCTGCTGCTGGCTCGGGAGAACAGGAAACTGCGCCGAGGAGGTCGGTGTCATTGAGGTTGCGGACGCATTCTGTTGCTGCTGAGGCTGCGTGTATGCTTGCGGATAGGAATCAAGCGGAGGCATCCTTGGAGCAAGACCCTGAGCGCCAGCAGACATTGCAAGTGTCGAGAGATAGCTTGACGGAGGCGCCAGAGTTCGACTCGGCTGTCCCCATTGGCCTTGATACACCCCTTGTTGCTGTGGGTGTTGAACGTATGGCAAAAGCGAGTTGGATGAGGTTTGAGGTTGGCTGACGTGCGGAGTAGCCAGAGCAGGGACAAGTGCGGAAAGTCGAGAAGGAGAGGCGTACGGAGAGTGACGGATCATCGCGCGGGTGGTTGCCAGAGCGCGAGTGGGTCCCCCACTGGGTGGCTTGACGCTACCCGTGATGCTCGCGAAGTCCGCGTTTATGAGGCCTGAGAATGCGTCGTGAGCCATAGGGTAAAAGTGAGATGTGATGATCAAAAGGTGAGGGAGGTGGTCCCTGGTGTGAGCGAGCAGGACCTAGGGGCACCAGCGCTGACTTTATGTGCATCCCGTACTTGCGATCGAGACAAAGCGGCGAACCGTCCACACTAGTGACCACACTTCATAAGCAGGCGGTGAGTACAACTTGCAACTCTAAAGCCTGTTTTCTTGCTTTGAGTAGTGGTTCAAACATCGGCCTGCAGTTGTGAGCCAGTGGCACGGTCGGATCCGTCGCGTGTATGTCATGCAAAGGCTCAGTCTGGGCGCTTGGTCCACCACATAGCGCCACCCAAACGCTGGCATGTGCACAGCAGTCAGAAATGCAGACTCTGGGGCATGCAGAGTGACACTCACGTCTCATCTCCGCTTTGGCCAGGCCGAGCCTCGCTTTGCCACACTCCAAGGCTGACCAGCGTCCTGCTGTATTGCGCCTGGTTTCGAGCGCCGAGTCCAGCACCCCAATTCCATCCCACCCGGCGGCAAGACATAGCTTGCGTTCTCACCCGACGAGCGCGCCGTCTCCCACCGCGAGACTTCACAATGACGCCGTACACGTCTTTCCCTCGATTGACGACCGTAAGGCGCTCGGAAGGGCCGGCGTCCGAGAAAACGCCTCCGCAACGTGTGGTGGACGACATCTGCGACCGCCCGGGAATGCGTTCTGCAGCGCGGAGGCCGTCCGCCGCCCCCGCACGCAATGCGCATGCAAGTCGCCGTGTTGCAAATTCCGCACTGGGGCCGCGACGCATGTTCCTCCGATAGCGCCGCGCTTCCATGATCGGAGAAGGGGGGAAATAACGTTAGCCTCTCGCGCTCTGATATGATGCGCGACAAAAACTTGTGGCAGACGACGTACCACTGCAAATGTTGTCGTTCCGTGCAACCGAGAGCAAGCAATGATGCGTGGCTATGTCACGCGCGCCTCGGCTGGAAGAGATAAGATAACGTGAGCACACACCATGCCAAACGACAAATCAATACACGCCCACAACAACGTGTCAGGTCGTGCGTGCGTCGGAAACGGCGTAACTTGTGCATCATCTTCTAGTACATCACGCTGAAGTCAAAGCCAAGAACTAGCGCGGGGGAAGCGAGGGTAAGCGCAAAATACACACGCAGCAGACTCTGGAGGACTTGCCATCAGAATCGAAGAGCCTCGTGGCAGGCCACGCGCAGATGCACGGACCTGGCGAACATCTCCTGCATCCTCGGACGCGTGGGTGAATTAAACCTTGTACAGACACCGGCTCCGCGTCGACGGACAACAGTAACATCGCAGTTCGTCGCGGGTGATCGTCATCTGCAACAAGAGAGTCAGCAACAAAGAGCAGATCTATCGACGGCCCGCAAGCCGCGGTTCCCCACGCCTCACGCACGAGCCCTATGTCTTCGCGATAGGTGATAGCACGGCGCGGGAGCCTGGGGCGCAGAAGAACCCCGCGCGCCGTGCGCTCGTTCTGCGGACGTTTTCCTGCACGCAATGCGACAGTGGCCATGGCCCGCGCACATCGCAAGAATGCCTTGACCGCCCCCGTCCCGCCAGGCCTCTTCCCCTCCCCGTCTCACAGCAGCTCTGGGCGGCCGCCGCCCTTCCTCTTCCTTGCACTCTCCGACGCCGTCGCGCCCCGACCGTCACGGCCCCGCGCCGCTATCGCGCGCCGCCGTCACGGGTCGAGCGTCCCGACTTCGTGCAAGCCACCTCGGCTTCCCCGCGGCCCACGCGGCCGTGCCTCGAGGCCCGCTGCCCTTGTATGGAGTTGCCCCGCGGGAGCGGTCCAGCGAAGGCTGCGCAGGGAGAGTTGGTGGGGCGCGAACCCAGATCCGCCCTCGCGAATCGCGGCTGCGAGCCCGGCGGGACGCCGATGCATTGACCGCCCCCCCCCGCTCTGCCGCCGAGCGCCCGTCCCGGGTCTTCTCGCCGGGATGGGCCTGGTCCCGCTTCGCATCCTAAGTATGAATACAGCCGAGGGATACAGTATTCGGGTTCCGACGCGTCCCGCGTTCGCAAGGATCAGCGCGCGTCTCCCTGTCTGTCAGCCGGGGCCCGGTGGTTGCATAGCTCAAACGATTCTTCGTGTTGCCCCCTGCCGCGCGTGTATAAGAGACACTTTGGCGAATCAGCACTTCAACGTTTGGCAGTTCAAATGGAGTCCCGTCTGCCAGCAGTACGCAGGCACCCGCCGCGCGCCAGGCTTTCCGTAAGCCTGGCGCGCCGCATGTGCCGTTTCGAGAGCGAGATATCAGACGTTCAGACTAACCGTCCATGCCACTGATGCATCCGCTGCGGAGCACAATCAAGACACGGGTGGCAGCCGAGCCATGCATGCACTAGCGCCGGTGTATCGCAGCTCCGTGCGACGCAATCCGATGTGGACTTCTGGCTTGGGAGGCGCATTGCAAGCTAGCGTGCAAAGGCGTGCTTCGCGGGCCGCGGTACCCTTCAGGAAGAGCGAGGTCAGCTCTGGGCATCCCGGGTTCGAAAAGACGACATAAGAACTGGATGGCATACCAGCCACGCGCGATCGTGATTGGGTGTCATCAAGGCCAGATCCCACCGCAATCGGGAGCCGAGCCAGTGGCGCGGGTAGAACTCCCACCGCTGCGGCCCTCTATCAAGTGGCCGAGTTGTGCTCGTAGACTTTGCATTGTCTGAACATGACATGTGGGTGAGTCACATGCGAACGCGGCTCTGTGGGGCACCTGAGTTCCTGATAATCTGAAAAAGAAACAAAGCGCCAGTGGCGTGTCCCTCACCCAGCACCAAACAATCCTGCATCTCCAATGCAACCAAGGTCGATGCGTGATCTCACTTACTATGAACAGGTAAATGGGCGCTTCTGGTGCTCGCAAGCTTCTAGATGCTTGACGTCAGATATTTTCAAAGGCTGGGAGATGTTCCTCGGTCGATCAGAACGGCATTTCCGATGGACGATGCGCACGTGTCATCAAAGCGCTATGCTTAGGCCGCGTGGCGTGCTGTCGTCGTCTGGGTAAGAGAATGAACGTGGGAGATGGTAGAGGATGGCAGCCCCACGGACCGTGATGACGGACTTGGTGCGGGATCAACGCGCTGCGCTCGGCATCCCAGCACGAGACGCAAGCATATCAGAATCCGCCACCAGAATCCGTTCACGCGAATTCAACGAGCATATGTCTTCTGTATTCTTGGGTGTTTGTTGATCGTTTCGCTTTGACGAACCTGAGAACGTGGGACCGGCGGACGTCGGTGTAGCGGGAGCTTTTCGGGACCTGTCTACATGCGTCCGTCCTCGATGACCGGAAGATGCAGCTAGAATAATCAGTACATACAGACCAGCCCTGAGATGTTGAAACACTGGTTTGCAAGCTTGAAGCGCTATAGTGACGCCCGTTGCTCCTTGCATCGGTTATCGCGCAAGGCTTGCGCACGACCTGCTGCTGGGAACGATCCACCGGCCGCGTTTCGTACCTTGCTACGGTGCCCCCGGCATTAGATTCAACTTGTCACATCTCCAGAAGCACAGGGCAGTGGAGAACCGACCCCGGTCATTCATGATCATGATGGTTGCATGGCAGAGCAAGTTAGTGAACGCAGGTAATGAAGGTGATCCGTTGATCTCTAGTCCTAATAGTAAGTCGTGCATACAGACGGTGTGTAATGCACTGTAGTGACCAACCTTGCCAATTGGCAGTTCACGGTGCAATGGAGTGGAAGACAGTTCGGTCGGAGAACGCGTTTGTGCTTCCGCGTCCTGCACTCCCTCGGCTAGCTAGCACCTGACCGTTGAGACGCCTTCGCACGTCAGGGAACAAACTCGCAGGCGGACCTTGGTGCGTCAGTGGGGTGGGGACTTTGCATGGAGCTTCAGCACATCTATGAGTTATGACGTTGGAGGAGGGTTGGAGGTGAGTCTCCACGAGCTTGATCTTGCGTCCCAAATTGGAGGATCCGCCGTGGTGTGTTGGGAGGAACGCTGAGCGATGATATGGCAGGAGCTGGCTGAACGTCGCGAGAGGACGTGGGCATTCAGATAGCATAGTTATCTCAGTATCCGGCATAGGCAGGCGGAGACGACACGACTCACGATGCGCTTAGGCCTTATAGTCCGGCTGTGTTTCTACTGTGCTGCCTCTTCGGTGGCTCAAATACGAAGGATACAGATGAACCATACAGCACGAACCCTGTGATGACGTCATAATGCGCTGGAAGTCACACCGCCGCGGTCCCTGGGCCTTGATGTTCGTCGGGGCTGGAGGGTACTGGCGTGGAGCGGCAGATGAGAGCACGCTGGACCTTGTAGAAATATTTCAGCACAGAGGGCGGTGAAAGATCCGGATCCAGGCGGAGAGCGGCTTTCAGCGTGATCGTGGCTGAAAGCAATATGTCCTCGCGCGTACTCCTTCGTCACCGCGAGTGATCGGATCGTCAAGTTCAGACTGCAACATAAGTTAGCTGGAAGTTTCAAACATTACAGTTACTGCACAGATGCCCCTCCGCAACCACGGCCACCATGATAGGTTACGACTTCCCGAGCCGGCAGCTGGGAAGAGAACGTCCGGCGCTTGAAAACAATTGCAACGGCCCACGGGTTGATTCTTACAGAGCCCGCCGTGCGCTTGCCCTCCTCCGCCGTTTCTGATGCGAAGTGCGCCCGTGCGTGGAGCGCGGCATTTAGGTGGCAGGAACCCGTAACTGTAAGAGAGATCCAGCTCTTGTTCTTGTTTCGCGCTGACCAAACGCCCTTGTTCCTCACACCTCCCAGATCCCCCTGTGAATGGTGACACTGCCGTCGTTGGTGAATTGAGCTAACCGATCCTAACCGGACGACGTACTGTGGTGAAGATGGCAGTCGGCTCATCTGACCCCCCTCAGCAGCCCTGAGACCGACGAGCGATGGCAGATCATCAGGCAGAAACGACTTGTCTCCGGTGTTCACCGGAGACTCGAGAGCGGCTGGAGTCCGTTGAGACAAGTACCCAAATATGGAGACGCCAAAGACAGGCTCATGGCGCCCGCGTGCTCCGGAGTCATAGCCGCCCGCTCAACCGGTGCTCTGGAGTTCTCCCGAGAACCGTGGAGGAGGCTCTATGGAGTACTACAGAGTAAACAACTACAGAGCATGTCGGAGCGAAGTCCTCTTGAGTGCGATAGTGTACACTATGAGGCCATGCATTTCATGGCACTGTTGCACTGCGCGTGGCCATCGAGTCCAGGTTCCACCGGCGCCTGCATGGGAATCGAATCCAATAGCTGAATTAAACAACGGTATAGAGTAATACATGTCGGGGAGCAGAGGACGTAAAGCTGAACATGATATATCTATCGAGCTCAAGGCTCAGGCTCCGACTCACTGTCAGTAAGCCCAGTCCGCCCCGCCAGCTGACTGGTTGCACTGTTCATTGCGGTGCTCGAAACCCGTGTGGATGAGAGATTGAGGTCGATTCCTCCACCAGCACGGCTTGATGTCCAAGGCAAAGGTCACACTGGGTTAGAACATGCACATAGATATGAGTCATAGCGAGCAACTTACAAGGCACGTGAGTACATGCGCGTCCGAATGTTCTTCCATGCTTGCGGGTTCGCAGCTTCGTACTCCTTGAGATCGGCGAGAAAGCCCCGATAGTGCTTGGCATGCCCCGAGGAGTCATCGCCACGGTCGCCGTGGTTGAACTGACCCGTCACCCTCTTGCCGGTGCTCCATTCCGCGATATGGGCTCGAATCTCAAGCGTGCAGATATTAGCAAACCACAGATTCAATGGCGCTAGAAGCGACGACTTACCATTGTCATCACGAATGCGATCGACTCGTTTGGGAGAGGATTGAAGCACTCAGGGTACTGGAATCCAATGCTGGAGTAGCCGTCGCCCGAGTTGAAGAAGGTAACACAGATCGCATCAAATACAGCCTCGTTCTCCGCAAAACGGCCCCTTGTTGTTTCGTCACGAGGGCGAATGTCGAACGTCTTTGTTGTTGATCAAATCAGATGCAACATTTCACAGACAGTGAATGTCGTTAGCGCACCTTGTGATGGAAGGTGCCTTCTTCGAGCAGCCTCGCACTCTTCCGAGCATTCTCGTCCCAGTCCTTCTTCTTTTCGCTTGTCCGGAAGCCGTAGGCCTTTGCAGTCGAAGAACGGAACGCATAGAATGGCTCGCCACGCGCATTTGATCTGCGCGATAGGACCTGCAGCCATATTAATCAACAAGTGTGTCGGAGGTAACACTGAGAAATATACTTGCTAGCCGGATCATCCGCTGGTCGAGCCCATACAACGGAGCGGATTCGTTCTTACGAGGTGCGCAAGCCACTTTCCACGCGTCTGTGATGGCCTTTTCGGCCTCTTCGTTGCTGGGAAACGCATTAGTAGCATAAAGATAGCGATAAAACTCGTTGATCGCGCGGTCCAGGAGAGTTCTGACGTCCGGAATGTACTGGCCGGTGGAAGGGCGACTCTTCGGATCCACGCCTCGGAGAAGAAGGGAGGTGTTTGCGGCGGGGGTGGTGTTCGTTTGGTCAGGCCGTTGAGGCTGATGGCGGGGTGCAGATGACGATGTCAGACGAGAGCGTGACTGTGGCCGAGAGCGCGACGCTGGCCGAGAGCGCGATGCTGGGCGAGAGCGCGACGCCGGGCGAGAGCGCGACGCAGGGCGAGAGCGTGACGCCGGGCGAGAGCGCGATGATGGACCTTGAGAGCGCGACCGTGGGCGAACACGCGATGGTCATGGTGGCAGCAGGCGAGGGAGCGGTGGTGGGCGAGAGCATGAGCGAGAGTGTGATGGCAGGCAAAAACGAGATGACAGACCTTGAGAGCGCAACCGTGGGTGAACACGCGATGGTGGGTGAGGGAGCGATGACCGCAGACGAGAGCATACTGGTGGGTGAGAGAGCGATGGCGGGCGAGAGCGTGAGCGTGAGTGCAACAACGGGCAAACCCGGGATGACGGACCAGTTTCCGAGAGCACGAGCGTGTGCGAGTGTGCAATGATGGGCAAGGGGGCCACGGGGCGCCGACAGCGGGCGAGAACGTGAGTGTGGGTGTGACAACAGGCAAGAACAAGATGACGGACCTTGAGAGCGCGACCGCAGGTGAGCGCGCGATGGCGGGCAAGAACGCGGCTGTGTGCGAGAGCGCGATGGTGGGCGAGAAAGTTGTGATGGCGGGCGAGAACGAGATGGATCCTGGCGGGAGGGCGACGACAACCGATGGCGCGATGAAGGGCGGGAGTGTGATGATGGCACACCACCTGAGAGGGATGAGGGCGGTCGTGACGTCGGCGGAGAGGGTGGTTGTGAGGAGCCAGCTGCTGACAAGTTCCGCGGTTGTTGAGAGCGTCCCCGTGGCGGACTCTCACTGCCCTCGCGGTGAGAAATACGCATAGGGCCGGGCGCTGTCTGTAGTGTTGTTTCGTATTTCTCGCGCACCTTTGGCCCGGGTAGGCAGTTGAGCATAAAACAACTGTGCATATATACACGAAAAAGCTCACCTTGGCTCGCATCCCATGGCTGCGCCTGAATGTTCCTCCATCTGAGACATATTCATCCTCGGACTCGGGTCCAGGTGAGGAGTCCGTGCCATTCTTGTTACTGGCTGAACTTCGCTGCTTCTTGCGAGTCTCCAGATCCTTGAGTTCACGCTTGAGTTGTGCGGCCCGCTTGTCATCGGCATCCTGGTCTAGTCACCGTCATTGAGTCCAGTACAACCAAGCAAGGTGTTGTAGTAGAATCATACCGTTTTGTTTCTGCTTTTTGGTTGGTTTCCGTGCTCTACCGGGACGCTTGTTTGAGCCCGTTTCGTCTTCTTGTTCTGCAACCTATGACGATGTGTGTGCCATGAGTGATACTGCCATGTCGTGACTGAGGTTAGAACTTAGAATTGCACTCACCTCGCCGTCATCAGAGGGGAGCTGATCAGCACCCCTTTTGCCGCTGCGGGGTGCCATGGAGGAGGAGAGGGGTAGTATCGGAATAGGAGATAGTAGTAGATGTCGCAGCTGCCAGCGGGGCGAGTCCAGGTGGGCGGAGTTTCGGAGACTCGGATTTTGCCGTGGCCGCTGCAATATGCTCATCAGCTCGCAATTTCGAGAGAGCTCAAACTCACCTCACTGGCCAGTCCTCCCCGTAAATCCTCCTCAATGTCTCGTCGAACACGCCGCCACGCATGTCAGTTTTGTGGCAAGGACTTCCCCACCCCGCAAGGAGTACTTTCCCATATCAGCCAGTCCTCTGCATGTCGATCAGCGCGAAGTCAGAAAGTCAATCAACGCATACAAGAGCTTCTCCATGGCGTACCTCAACAACCTCCACCCTTGGACTTCGCCACTGCACCTGCAAACTTCGACGTTGACTCATTCACATCCCCCGGAACCCCCTCGGCAGGGCCGGACGACAGGCACCAGTGCGGTGTCGGCGAAGCTGACCAGCCCTCTCCACGACCACATCCCGGCCGGGTGACTGTCGAAGAGGTTGAAGATGAAGAAGCTGGTGGACTCCCTAAACGCTTATGGCGTGGGGAGTATCCGGCATCAGCTCGCGCCGGAGAACGACTTCAACGAGCACGTACCACGTTTGAGGAGCTTCTTGCTCAGAAGCGCGACAGCAAGACGCCAATTGTCTCGCCATTTGCATCCGAAGAGGAGTGGGACTTGGTGAAGTGGCTCTTCACAAGCGGACTGAGCCAGAGGGCTATTGAAGAGTATCTGTCGTTGCCATTAGTGCGTGTTTATTCTTCTATTCAATACCTGATTCTCACCTCGCGAAGGTTCATCGCACAGCGGATCTGTCGTTTCGGAACAAGTACGAGCTGTTGAAGAAGCTGGATCAACTTCCTGGGGGCGCAGCGGAGTGGATCTGTAACGAGTGGGAGCTGGTTGGCGATGAGAAGGACGATAACGGCAATCTGAAGACGGAAAACGTGGAGTTATGGCGCCGCGACCCAGTGGAGATTGTCCGTGAACTCTTGGGTAACCCTGTGTTCGACGGAGTCGTGAGGTTTGCTCCTGAGCGGCTTGTCGCATCCAAGGATGGTTCGGAGATCGTCATCGAGGAGATGTGGACGGCAGACTGGTGGTGGGAAACACAGGTGAGTATCATCATACCATGCAGCAGCTGGGCAACGTCTCACGTACCGTTATGGTGTAGGGGATCCTCCCGGCCGGAGCCACCATCGCCCCAGTCATTCTCTCATCGGACAAGACCCAGCTTTCGCGTTTTTCAGGGGACAAGCAAGCGTGGCCTGTCTATCTCACAATAGGAAACATTCCAAAGGGCATCCGTCGTCAGCCCTCCATGCGCGCAATGGTTCTCGTGGGGTACATACCGGTCACGAAGCTTGAATGCTTCAAGAAATCCACCCGTTCCCTTGAAGGATGGCGATTCTTCCATCACTGTATGTCGAAGATCCTGGAACCGTTGAAGGCCGCAGCAAAGGACGGCGTTGAGATGGTCTGCGCAGACGGGTTCATCCGGCGAGTCCATCCCATCATAGCTGCGTACGTCGCCGACCACCCAGAACAGTGTCTCGTGTCTTGCTGCAAGGAGAACTGTTGCCCCAAGTGCACCGTCCACTCGAACTCGCGCGGCGACCCCATCCACAGCATGATGAAGGACCCAGAATCAGTATGTGAAGTTATCGACGAGCAAGACCAAGGCCTCAAACCTTCTGAGTTCGAAAAGCTAGGCCTGAAACTCATCGATCCCTTCTGGCGGGATCACCCTCACTGCGACATCTTCTCCTGCTTCACACCCGATATCCTGCATCAGCTACACAAGGGTGTATTCAAGGACCATACCGTGTCGTGGGTGACAGACGCTTTTGATGGTGGGGCGGACGAGCTAGACAGGCGATTCAAGGCGATGCCATCTCACCCCAGTCTTCGTCACTTCAAGAAGGGGATCTCGTTGGTATCGCAGTGGACGGGGACGGAGTACAAGGGCATGGAGCGTGTCTTCCTCGGCGCTCTCACAGGCGCGGCTAAACCGGATGTTGTGCGCGCTGTGCGCGCAGTTCTCGACTTCATCTACTACGCTCACTTCGAGGCTCACACTAGTCGCTCCCTCGCCCGCCTCGAGTCCGTGTGGCGTGCTTTCCATGCCCACAAACACATCTTCACCTCCCTCGGCATCCGCAACCATTACAACATCCCCAAAATCCACGCCGCCCTCCACTACCCAGTCTCCATCCGCCAACTTGGTTCGGCAGACGGCTTCAACACGGAAGCCTCGGAGCGTCTACACATCGACTGCACCAAAGACGCCTACAACGCGTCGAACAAGCGGGCGTACATCAAGCAAATGACAACGTGGTTGAACCGCCAGGAGAGAATCGCGCGTTTTCAGCACTTCCTCGACTGGGCCAAGCAAGCCGATCTCCCCGGCAAGGATTCAGACGCGGACACGGCAGGGGTGGCAGCGAGCAGCGAGGACGCGGACGGCGACATTGAGATGAAAGACGCGGGTGATTCAGACGGTACGTTTCCCCCCTACCTTGTGGCGAAAAAGCCTCCCCTTCCTGCCGTCCCCATCCGCGAACTGGTCCAACGCTTTGGTTGCACCGACTTCGTGCGCAACCTGGAAGACCACCTCAAGACCGTATTTCTCTCTCGCCCCCGCACAGTCCTCATCTCTGGGAGTCAGACGTTCCCGGTGTATCACCGAATGTCTCTGTACCTCCCCGCAATGCGCCAGGTCTCCCCGGTTCCCGTCAAGGATGTTGTTCGAGCCACACCATACAAGCCTGCTCGACCTCTCCATCCCGCGGTTCCCGCTCACTTTGACACCGTTCTCGCATGGGAGCCAGGTGTGGAACCGGTGGAAGGGCCCATTGTTTCGATTGAGGGTATGTTCCTTGCTGTGAGTAACATTTTGGTGTGCAAAACTGACGCTTTCGTTGTATTGCAGGCTTGCGTGTTGCTCGTGTGCGAGCGATCTTCTGCATGCCCGCGTCTTTCGGCACACGCTTCAAGCACCCACTCGCCTACGTCGAGTGGTTCACTCCGTTCCGTGCTGAGCCCGACCCAGTTAATGGTATGTTCCAGGTATCTGTCTCTAAAAATCATCATCGTCGCCGCTCTTCCATCATTCCTGTTACCTCCATTGTTCGAAGTTGTCATCTTATACCTGTGTGGGGGCGGGAGGTTGATCGGACATGGACGACAGATAACGTACTAGATAGATGCAAGAAGTTCTTCTTGAATCCTTACCTTCGTCATCACGACTTTGTACTACTCCGTTATTTACGTGATGATACATGATCTGTTGTTCTACAACTTCTCGTGTGTGCTCTGATAGCCCATGCACATGCTCGAGCTCTGAGCCGGAACACGCTCATGAACACTTCCGAGCATCCTCCAATGTTCGTGCCGGCTAGAGAGGCAGCGAGGAAGCTCGCGCGAGCTAAAAAGACGGCACGGATGCTCAGGCATGCGAGAGAGGTGGGGCGGATGCTCGCGCAAGCCACAGAGGCCGCGCGGGTGCTTGCGCGAGCCACAGAGGCTGCGAGGTTGCTCGCGCGAGCCGCAGAGGCTGCGCGGATGCTCGCGCGTGCCAGAGAGGTGGCACGGATGCTCACGCGGTCTCAAGAGGGCCGGTCGGCGCTAGATAACACTCCGGAGTCGCCCGGAGCATGGCTCTGAGTGAGCGAGCACAACAGAGCGCCCAGTCACGTTCTGGAGCAAACGGGTTTTTCCTGATGATGAGCACCCCTTCCGCCCAACGATCAGCGGTGCCACTGGAGGCGCAAGAGCCCAGATAGGCAAAGGTCGGCGGCTCGCACGCTGTACGTAGGCCCTGAGCGATTGTTGGCGGCCCGAACCATCGATGGGGCGGTCGTATTGGTGGTTTTTCGAACCAGTCCGTCGCAGACCGCGGGCACGACGAGTCAACCCGGCTGCATATGGCAGGAAGACTTGGCCGGCGCTTGCTTGCACAGCGTAAGCGCGCGCCTGGGTGTTCAGCGTTACGCGTATCGCGGACACCAAGGCAGAAGACGGAGATGAAGCGGGGATGAAGCTGTAGGGCCGTTGGGAGTCCGGAGCCGCGCGAGGTAGGTTGAGGAATGATGAATGGAAGATAGGGCGGACGAAATGTACGTTTGGACGCCTGTGGGGAGGGGGAAATTTTGGCGAAGACCCATGTTTGTGTGTCGGCGTGGGGGAGCATTTCTGTCTAGGTTGATAGCCATTGAGTTCTCGTAGGCGTCGTGTATCCATCCTGATCAAAATTCCCCTCCAGACGCGCAGCTAATAAGAGTGTATGCGGCTCGCGTCGTGCTAAAACAGGCACGCAGCGTATGGACCTGGGCCGACGGGACTCAACAGGGGACAAAGAAAGAGCCGAAGAGGGAGACGCACCACGCATGTTGTGCCAATGCCACCGTCCCGCGAGGACGTTTATTTGGCTAGAACAAGGAGTAAATGCGAGTTGGTGAGACGACAGCTCCGGGCGACAAGCAAACACTGCCTCCCAAGGACATAATGCGCAGCGCCCGGACTACGGAAGAGTTGCTAATCCTCGAACGACGTTACGCCATGACACCCGGCGCGAAGATGAACGCAGATGCGGAGAGCAGGGCCGACGTACCGGGGTGATCGTGGACTGGCCTCGAGATGGAAACTACAACCATCGACACGAAACATCGAGAGACCGCATCCGGCGGCTTCGTGTTGAACGTTGAACGTCGAGCCTCCATGCCGGTTGTACAGCATTCCGGAGAGACAAGTCTCCCCGGCTGCGGGGCAGATGCATCGTCCGAGGCCTGCTTCTCTGTCCCATCCCAGTGTCAAGTGAGGTGATGTGATTCATGTGAGGTTGACCGGTGGGTCTGGGCATTGCTAGCAGCCCTTCGGGAGAACTACAGAAACGAAACAATCAGCGCCTGTTGGTAATGCGCAGACACCTCGGAGTAGCACTCCATGGAGCGCATACAGCCACCGAATTCAATCCTCGACACCTCAAACCCTACATCTTCATACGAATCGAACGAGCCGAGACTGTGCGATCATCACCGACGACTTGACGACCAGCCTCATATCCATCCACAGTAGACTCGCCTACCAGCGCTAGAGAGAGAACTCACGCGCCTGAAACAGCAGCCGTCCACCGACGACAGTTTATCCAGCGCCCGCCTTCCCGCCTTCCATCCCGCCAAACCCGTGTCCTCGCCGAACTCCGTGCTCCTCGCATCGCAAACGACACCCCGTCCGCCGCGCGCTCGGATATCATCCCATCCAGCACGCCGAGCGCGGGTCCGACGTGCGGTCGGATGTCCGACGCGCCCAGCGGGAAGCGCGGACGAGCGAAACGAAGATTGCTCACAAGGTTTCCGACGCACGCTGCATGGAGCACTTCCTCCGAGCGGCTGCTGCACACGCCCGACGCGCTAGGCCTACTTCGTCGTGGCGGTCGAGGGCAAACTTCACGGAGCTTGGCACGGGCTCGGAGCTTGCAGGCACGACGTTGACCAGGGCCGGACGTTCGGAAGTTGCACGGCAAGGCAGAGAGGGAGAGAAGGAGAAAGAGCGCGAAGTTTCCTGCTGCTGCCCGAGCACAAAGGTCCGTCGTGAGACGAAAGGAGCGAACTCGTCCAGCGCAAACCGCGAGTCGCCGGGACAAATTCCTGGACGTGACATCAGGGGCTTACTCATCCGCGAAATCCAAAAGCAGACGCCGGTTCCGGGGACATTCGAGGTCCGAGGCCGGCTCCCGTGCGGGGCCTGAAAATTGGGGGCTGGATTTCGAGGTCTTCCCACGCCGATGCGCGCCGGATGGTGGATCGCCGCCAGGTCCGGGAGGTCCGGCCCAGGAGCTCAGCAGACCGTTTCGCACTCAGACACTATGTTGTTTGGCAGACAACGCCGCGGACGACGGTCAGTGCACGTACGAACGAATCCGGTGGACCGCACATGCGTTGTAAACCTCTGCTTCCTGCATCTCTGATCTACCGTGCTAAGCCAACTGGAGCCGCAAAACGCAACCGCGCCCCAATCACCCGGCCCCCTACCGCGCGTCCGACAGGACATGCCCAGAGCCCACCGTACCCACGCATATCCGGATGCGGCAACAGAGGAGCGTCGAGATTGAGCTGTGCAAGCCCCGGTGCGCTAGACGTTCGCCTCGCCTCGCCGGGCGCGGAGGAGCAGAGCCTCATGACGGGGCAGGTGATGGGTGCGTATGGGTCCCCGGCGCTGGCGCCGGAGCTCGCCACCTCACCGCCGCCACGAGGTGCGGGGGGATGGAGGGGTGCCAGCATGCGGCGCGGAGCACCGGTCGTCGCAGCAAGGGTTGTGTCGAGTTAGCTTGGAGAGGACGCTCCGCGGAGTCGATTGAGGGAGTGACGCAGTCTGACGCTGACAGCGTGTGCTGGACGACGCACCGAACACCGACGTGGCCGAGTCATGGCGATGTTTCCGCAGAGGTACCCGTCCTCGAGAGTGGGAGAGTGTTGGTCCAATCCTGGCGATGCAGGAGCGTACCGCGTGTGATTGGGCCTGATCAGTGCATGGACCCACCAGCAGTGGCACCTTCCTAGTCAGTCACTGAGTCAGTACGTCCGCGGAACGTCATGCGCCTCGTGCATGGTCCTGTTGCCTCATTCGTCAGTACAGCCACGGAAGGTGAACACGACTCACCTCCAAGGAGAAGGAGAAGCCAGGGCGCGGCAGCCGTCCACAGGTTCGTCGGGGGTGATGGTCCACACGTCCCCGCCCGAGTCGAAGCCCGCAACGTCCACTTGTCCAGTCTAAGGGCAAGTCCTCGAAACTAGGCACCATGCCCTTCGTCTGCAAGTGGCAAGCGGATCAAAATGCTCACACCATCGCATCCCGAAATCTCGAGCTTGGACCGTCTCCCAATGCAGTGCAGACTTGCAACCGTCCCGGCCCACGCGCAGTCTGATGGGGCAGTCCAGAAGCCTGCAGAAGAAACAAGCAACGGGGACGGAAGAAAGGGGAAGGACAAGAAGGCGTGGGCACTGATGTGAAAGACAACAACAACGGACCTGGGTTGCGGAAATACCCGCTAGCCGGGCGCCTGAACGCGCGTGGAGAATAGGAGAATGTAGGTGAAAGTCAAACACGCTGAACGACCTCGAGGCAGCAGGTGGGCTCCTAGCAAGCGAGTATGGATAGACGGACACCGTGGGGTGAGGATGGGATGTCCAATCGACGGAAAGCTGGGACACGTACTTGGAATGTGAGGACATCCGGTGTCGTCCAACATTCCCGGAGAGTGGGGTGCTGGCGGAGGATATTTGACCACGTGCCATGGATGCGGTTTTGTGGACGCAACAGGCGATGTACTGCGCCTCCTGGGCTGGCGGACTGCCAGAAACGGCAGGAGGGGTTACTAAGTTGGTGTGGTTCGCATACAGAAGAACACATGGGCGCCTGAAATCCACAGACGCGCCCAACCTTCTGATCCATGCGGTAGCGTGTGCCGTTCTATCCTCCTGGCTGACGGCAAGGTTGCAGTTTTCAGTGAGGAACAGCCGACGCACGTCGGCTTGGTCGCGCTGTGGAGAGCTGTCTCTCAAACAACGTTTTGCGTTGACGCCATCCAGCGAAGTTTGGACCTTACCTGAATGGTCCATGTCCGATCACGGCACTAGAGGCAACGCAGCGCTCGAAAGAATCCCCTGCGCGATGGCGAAAATGAGCGGAGCGAAGACACGGGAGTACGCCCGACACATACGCACACCACAACATGGAAGCTACATCGCGGTGCACTCATCCGAGTCTACCATACCAGCGGCTTGACAACAGAACTCCAACCAGGTAGGCGCCAGCCACACGAAAGACCTAGTCGCCGACAGCCTCAACTGATAACGCGCGTCTCGCGGCAACCTCTTGGAAGCGCGGCGGGTGCAGCAGGGCCAACCCATTCGAGCAAGCAGACGAGCGCACATGTTCACCCGGCGAGCCGCTCATGCGCAAAGCGGACAGCGCTGTGGCATGACAGGCGTCCCGGCCCCCTTCCTCGACTCATCCGGCGAAAGTCTCGGGAGCCCGTCGTCGAACGCGGAGGCAAACGGGTGCCTCGGTGTCCTGGGGGGTCACGCCGGGGCCGGCCGCGCCATTAGCGTGCATATGATGCCCACAAGCGAGCCGCGCGTACCGTAAGCCCGCCGTAAAGTGGTCGTGCGCTCTGACGTACGCACGTACGCACGCAGAGCGGACCGGGCGTAGTGCGGGGTGGGCGTGTCGTGCGGAGCTCGAGGCTTGAGACCTCGAGACGGACCTGTAGAGCGCGGGGCCACGGGAGGCCTCTGGAGCGCTGCTGAGCAAGTCGCCGAGCGTTGAGAAATGGAGCGTCGACAGCGGCGGCCTAGACCGCGCCCGGATCTTGAAAAAGGTGGAAAACGTCCGTCAGGATTCGTGCGCGACGTGCATTGCCCGGAGCGACGAGTCGCGGACGCAGCGAGACGCCGCGCGCCCCCACGGCGGCCGCGTGCAGGCGGGGGGCGCGCGCGACACGGGCGTCGCGAGCCCCCACGTTGCGCGCAGTTTTCGTTCGCGTGCGGGCGGAGAACGGCACGTCGGGCCTGATCAAGGCCTGTGAGGCCTCGCTCGGTCGGGCCTGCGCACGGGCCTCGCGCTCCGTGCCCTGCGAGGCCTAGTCGGATAGCAGTGGGAGCCACAGCGGTGGGCGGCACTCGGGTCCCCGGGAGACTTCGTCGAGGTGGTGGTGGCCACCATGGTGTGGTGGTGGTGGGAGCAGCCGGAGCAATGCGGCAGGGGCAGCCGGGCACTCAACGCGGAGGCGGGGTTCGCACGGTCCGGCGACTTCGAACCCTCCCTTCTTTAGGTAAACGAGACGCCCGGGCGGCAGGGGTCAACCGGGGACGGCGCCCGCCGCCCGGGGGTCGGGGACTCACCGACAAGCCGTCGCGGGTCGCAACATCCGCGAACGTATCAACGCTCAGGTTCGTGTCGTACGCGACAGCCGCGACGCGACGGGGAGCAGAGCAAGTCCGCCGGTCAATTGGTGTGATGCACGGCTCTGCGTCCCTGCCGCGGCAAGTATGCAGCGGTGGGCGCGCAACGCGTGCGCATCATGATTCCCGACGCGGGCGTGCGCAAGAGGAGAGGGGCGGGAAGATGGCCGAGCGAGGTGCAGACAAACAGAACGTCTGACGGACTCCGGGTGTGCGCGCGAGACATATCAGCACTGTGTTTGTCTGAGGACGACGTCCGAAACCCTTCGCGCGGAAGAACATGGATGGGGGCGATTGCGGCATCTATCACCGGGCATCCAATCCGGAGATCACAGTAACGCGCCTGGAGGCTGGCCAGAGGAGACCGTGCTGGACCGCCTCCCAGAAGATACGGGCTGCGTCCAGGGTCGTCCGCGCTATGGGAGTACGACGCGCGCGAAAACGGAGGACGGACACGGTGGACATATGCGGGGCATCGCGTCGTCGCGCACACGCGCGCAGTATGGCCGACGACGAGACTACGCCCGTCCAGCAGCGATTGGCCCGCAGCGACGAGTGCACCCTGGGGCGATGCGCGGCGTCGGGCTGCGTAGCCCGCCGTCGAATCTCAGCGACTGCATAAAAGAGTAGCAGAGGGTCGGCAGGAGACGACGGAGGCAGAGCTCGCCGCACTGTGCGCAGTCCGCGGCGGCGCCTCGAGCAAAGTCGCATTGGGGAGTGGAACGACGTCGCGCGGAACGTGGCCGGGAGATCTTCGCTTTCTGGGCAGCGGGCGTCCGTGTTGCCGAGGGAAGCGGGTCGCGCAGGCCGCCAACGCCGACGGTGGAGACCAGAAGTCGAGGACGTCCGTCATCGACCGCTTGTTGGACAGCTGTGTTTTCCCATGTGTTGTAACTTGACTGCCGCTCGTCCTCGTCCCTCCGCCTCGTGCGTGTTGAGTTCTAACCGTGTGAGCATTTAACCCGTGGCGAACTTGATCCTCAGCCGGTGTGTACCGCATGCACATGTGTATCTGTCCAACGCAGAGTCAAAGTGAGCAACAACCCAAAGCTTCACCGAAAACCCCGTCGTCCTCCGCGCACCTCCTACTCGTAGTGCTCGCCATCCCGATCACTCGCCCACGGAACAGGCAAGAGATCCATCGTGCGGTGACGGAATGTGGCGGTGCACCGATTTGGGCCAACGGATCTCCGGCGGGTCGGGATTTCGACCCTCCGCCTCTGCAGGAGCAAAACCTACAGCCACCGCAGCGGGTCATGGGCGTGGGCTGTACGTGTGCGAGGATCGACTGACTGAAGCTAAGTCGCAAAGATTCGCATGCTTGAACTTTGAAGGGCTCCGGTGGGGACCTCGCCGTAAGGCGGTGAGCGCTTGGAGGCTGAGCGGACGTGATGACGTCATCACGGTCATCGTCGCGCGAAGCTACGCACCGTCCTCGGAGTACATAGCAAAGCAGTGAGCGGCGAAAGGGCAAAGAGCATAGGCAGGGGCACGTGCACCTTTACACGCACGAGCGGAGCTTCGTGTGATCGTTCATCTGTGGAGGCGTCGAACGTTGAAGGTGCGCGGCGCACGCACAGTGCCGGTCAAAGTCACTCCTCACATCGAACGCTATCGTGGCGGGAGGGTGGTGCGGATGCATGGAAGGCGGTGTTTTACCCGTTCATAGCATTTACTTGTGAAAGAACCTCGGACACGCGCGCACACACGCTTGGACCGGGCCTCGAAGACGTACTGTATGACCGGACCATTGGTCACCTGAAAACGCGACTGAGCACGACGCAGTCCAGCCGAGAAACGCACGCACCCAACGCGGGGGACGTCTGCCGCCGGCAGGAAGCTGGCGAAAACCCCTCGGGATGGAGCCGCGGGCTCTGTCGAGGAAAAGAGTGGATAGGGGTGTACGGTGCACTGGTGGATGGGAAGCACAAGCATTCTGCGCTCCCGTTTCCGATCACAGTCCCGACAGCGATCGAGGTGAAAACGTGGCTTAGGCTTTTTCACGCGCAGGGTCCGTGCGTGCGCGCGCGTGCCCAGCTACGTATGCAGCCAGCGACCTCTTGTGCTCGTCGGGACTTTGAGTCACCTCACGGCGACGCGGGGCTAGGGGACGCCCGCCGCGGAGGGTGCGCTGGGCCGTGCGGGGAGCTGGGTTCGAGGGTTCGCCTGCGCGTGTGCATTGCTCGGCGAACCTGGCCGCTCCCCAGCTGCGTGCAGCGACTCGAGCCTGGCACACCCTATTCCACGACCTGGGCGCGTGACGACGGGGGTCCGCGGCGCCCACGCGAGAGCGGTCCGAGCGAAGCGACGCTGGAAGCACGGAGGCGGGCGAGGACGAGACTCGGGACTCGGGCGTGGACCGCGATCTGCACACACTGCGTACGTACCACATACTACGGCGGGGAGGCTCGCGGGAGCGGCCGTGTCGACCACTGGAAGCGCGCGCCCACACGCGGACACACAACGCGGCGACGCGTCCTTCCTTCGTGGACGGGCGGGCCACGGTCTCCGAGCTTCGACAGCTCTGATCAAGCAACGGAGAATGGATGCGTGGGGGTGTGGAGGTGGCCGATGTCGTACTCGCTACGATCTCGGGACGAGTACTTCGGCCACGTCCACACCCCCAAGAGGCCACCGGCTGCCCCCCGCCGGGCGTGCGCGCATCCGTAGCAGCGCGACGCGCTGATTCGACGTACTTATCGGGATGCGCGCGACTCGCGCGGTCGCATCTGCGGGGCGGGGGAGGCACGTTCCCTGCACGGAAATTGCCCGGCGACTCAACGCGGCGTCGCGTCTTCGCGTGAACGCCGCCAGGAACGTGTATGCGCGCGCGAGCGTAATCGCACGAGGAGACCGTCCACACCACCCCACACCGCCCGCGCAGGAGAAAGCCGGGCCAGAAGCTGGCGAAGCGAGAGCGATTTCGTCAGCCCGCAAGTAGAGATGTCACTGTCGGCGGCTTGTGGGCGCCGCGCGCAGAGGTCCCCCCTAAACTACGTACTGTTTACTTACACGCACGCCCCGCCCGCGCACCCGCGCCCGTCTTGACTTTTGCGAACGACGCCCGCACCGACGTGTGGCCGGGCACCCGGCGGGAGCGTGCTCAGACGGGTAACCCCGCGCGCGCGCGCGGCGGGCGGTGGCGGCGCTAGGATTCGATATCTGCGATCGACTTGGAACTTGGGAAGCCCTCCCGCCGGTGACCGTGGGGGATGATGCGCGGGGCGAGCATCACGGCGAGACGCGCTGCATCACCGATGTGCAGCACTGCGACAGCAACAAGCGACGGCGTCGATGAGGGCGATGGCCACATGTGGGCGGGATCAGGGCTCGGTGATGTGTCGACCTGCCCATCTGTTTGCTGCAGGTGGTCTGCAATAGTACAGTACATACTAGTGCAAAAGTGCGAGTCAGGACCGACCGTCTCCCATCTCGACGCCCTTGAACGCGCAGAGATCGGCCCATCGAGTCGAATCGGAGCCGCGCGGGGACCGCGGCTCGTGGGTCCCGTGCGCATTGTCCGCGGCAGCGGCGTGCGTGGGCGGAAGCGAGCACGACCGCGGCAGCTGCAGCACGTACGCGAAGGCGTCGCGCTCGGAAAGCCGAAGGACAGCACTGAGCAGAGCAGCCCTTAGGCGGAGGAAAGGAAGCGGGCATAGGCGAAAGGGGGGCTCCAGGCTGGAAGAGGCCTGGAAGTCGCCTTTCTTGGTTGCCGGACGCGGGGCTCCGCACCGAGCGCGCGGTGCTCGTCTGCGTCCACGCAATGCGCGATCGAGGCGGGCAGAGGGCGAGAGGCTGAGCGTCCGTACGGGACGGCGAGAACGGGCAGCTTGGCCGAGCGCGGTCTCGACGTGCACGGTCCAATGATCTTGGATCTGACAGGAGGCCTAGTCCGATGGGCGCGCTGGTTCCGAGGGGGGGGACCTGTATGCTGGGTGCTTTGCACATACGGAGACTGGTTTGAGCTCCTGCGGCGGTGGTCCTTGTAAGCAACAGGCGGTGGGGGGCGGATCAGCGCGCGCGAGACAAAGACACGCACGCACATACTGAACACGCGAGGTGAAACGGCCTTGGTTGAAGGCAGCGTGATGGCGGGTGCAGAGGTGCTTGGTTTGTGGCGAAGAAGGCATAACGCAGGACGCTACGCGGGATAATGACCGCGCCGCGGACGTGGCTCCGACGCGGATGATCCACCGTCTCGAGCGAGCGCCCATCTCCGGGCGAGCGGAGGCGTGAATGGACGGCTCTGCTCGGGGAGAGGGCGCGAAGCTTCGCGCACTGTATGGATGGGAGCACGTCGAGATAGAGAGGAGCCGTTGAGTAGAAGCACACCCCTGAATAGACGGACGCATAACTGTGGATTGGGTGGGGCGGCGCGAGTCGCTCGAAAGGGCGTGCAAAGGGCCGGGGGAGGAGCCGCTTGTTCGCGCGCACAATTAAGACGCGTATCCGAAACGGGCTCGTCACTGCGGCATGCTGAGGCACGGGCACGGACGCAATGGATGGGGCGGGGGAGCGCCACCGTCATGCACTGCAGGCCGGGATCGGTTTGAGCAGGCGGGCGGAGCGCGACGCATGCGCGCGCGAGTCGGACGTGAAATGTATGGGCGGGGGCCGAAATCAGAGCGCGGCGGGCGTGCTGTACGAGCGCACACGCAGGCGGGCTCTGTCGGCGCAGGAAGCTGACGAAAAAGGCGGGCACAGGGAAGCGCAACACGGCAGGCGTCGCGCGGGTCTCGGTGTGAGCCAAGGCTCGGAGGCTCGGGGGAGAGCTGTGGCCGGGTGACGGGAGCATGTTTGCACCTCCGACCGAGGCTCGCTGGCCGGTGACCGACGCTGACTTGGAGTACGGGAACGGCGGGGAGGGACGGCGGATGTTGACGTCGAGCAGCGCGCGTCGGTCAGCAGCGAGAGCGGCGGGAGGGCAAAGCATAGGCCGTGCTTGGCGCCGGGCGCGGCACAAGCGCGGGGTCGGGGGACCTGGCCGAAAGCAGGCGGTTCGGCGCCTGGAGGGGATCAAGATTCAAGGGAGCCGTTCCTGGCAGTGCCGTTGGACGAGCGAACGGAGACATATATACTCATCCTCCTCCTCCTCCTCCAGCCGTCGTCCTCCGCCTCTCATCCACTTCGCCTCCGCCGCGGCCACCACCACCGGAGCCGCCTCACACACTCGCCGTCGCAAGCGAGACGCGCCGTCTCGCGATCCGTATTAATGTGAGTCTTCTGTCGAACGGGCACGCGGCGGGCTTCCGGATCAGAAGCGCGGGCGGGTTCAGACTCCGGCCTGGTGGAAATGTGCCAGGTTGGGCTGATAGGCTGGCGCCGGGATAGGCGGCGGACGTTGGCGCCGGGGCCTCCGCCCGTGGTCTCGGTGGCTGCCTCGCGCCTTGCCCTGCCCCTGCGCTCACATTTAGCGGTATCGCACATGCTTATATCAATCCTCCCCAGCCTGCCCCTCCCCTCCCCACAAGGCTCCCCTTTGTCTCCCCTTCCCCCCCTCCGCCCCCGTCTCGCGACACCTCCCCATGGCCGCCGTCTCTGGTCCCTCCACTGCTCGCCACCCCTCGCCGTTCAAGAGGCATTCAAAGCCCGCCGTCCGGCCCTCTGGCTCGAGCTCGCACCAAGTGGCCGTGAGTCCCCGCGCCTCCCCCACCTGCCTTTTCTGTATTCTGAATCTCCCACCAGGACCCGTACTACGGCCATGAAGAGACCGCGAAGCTTTGCGCGCGCTTCGTCACGCATTTGTTTGCGTGTCCGGACCTGCCGCCACTATCCACCTCCATCCCTCCCGCCGTCCCACTCCCCCTCGCCAACTTCATCGCCTACGCCCTCCATCGAACACGACTGCACACCTCCGTCACGTTCGCCGCCCTCTACCTCCTCCAACGACTAAAAGCCCGCTTCCCCGCCGCGCGAGGGTCGTCAGGTCACCGCTTATTTATCTCCGCCTTCATGATAGCAAGCAAAGTCATCTGCGACGACACCTACTCCAATAAGTCGTGGTCCATCGTCGGCCAGGGCATGTTCGCGCTTCGAGAAATCAACCAGATGGAGCGCGAAATGTGCTCCTACCTCGAGTGGCAGCTCAACATCGAGCCCTCAGCCCTCAAGGAGTTCGAGCACAAGGTCCGGCGCGACTTCAAGGGCTTCGGACCGTATCCTACGTACGTTCTCCCCTCACCCGCGCCATCACCAATGCCCTCCACCACCCCCTACACCGCCCCGTCCGCGCCAGCGCCCGCGTTCGCGAACAAGACGCAGCAGCCACCTTCCACTTCGCCACCGAAGCCCATCTCCCCTCCCGTTCACGTCCACGCCGGCGCCCCGCCGTACAGCGCGGGCTCCTCGCCCAGCTCGCACCGCGCGCCCGGCACCCCCGACACCCCGGAGTCGTCGATGTCGACGTCGACGTCCCCCGCGTCGAGCGCGTCCCCTTCGACGCCGCTCGGCTACGAGGACCACAACGTCCGCGTCGCCTCCAGCACGGGTCACGCGCACGCGCCGCACGCGCACTCCGCGAGCAGCGCCGCGATCGCCGCGCCGGACTCGCCGAGCTACGCGCCGAACCCGCACCCGCAGGTGGTCACGTACCCCTCGGGCCGCAACGTCCCCGCGGTGCTCAAGAAGGCGACCGGCGGCGACATCTACGCGCGCGCGAACCCCATCTTGTGGTAGACGATTTTCCGCTCCTCCCTTTTCTCTCGAGCCGACATTTCCTTGCTTCACATAGTTCGACTTCGCACGCATGACCCAGACCTCTAATCCGCGCTTGTCTATCTTTATACCCCTCTCCCTGTCGCATTGCCATCCGGGTTTCGGGATTGGGGGCCTTCTTCGCTGCCCGTCTGTCGTTCTTCTCGTCGCATTGCATTGCATTCATCGCTCCTCGCATCATCCCCTGCCCGCTCACGACCCCCGCATATGCTCCTCACGCACACATACATATCTCGCTGCATAACGTCCGTACGTCCCCTTTCCTCCGCTCCCGTCCTCTCCGTCCAGATATCCCGGCTTCTGCTCATATGTTGTATTAGTAATCCGGTACGTAGCACTAAGAACCCGGCCCCCATGAAGGGGCCACCCCTCATTACAGACAGAACTCACGGTTTACTTAGTATCTATCCCCGATAAGTGTACTTAGGCCCCGGCACTAGCTAGCTCTACCCGCCGCCCCACGAAAAGATACGTGGATGATATTAATCGCTCGCAGTTCAAACCGTCTCCCTTCTTGTGTGCGCCTGCTCCCTCGACTTGGCGTCAGCCCTCACCTGCTCGACCTCGTGTGAGTGTTCTGCCTTCGCGTCTGCGCGCCGACCGTTCGACTGAGCATGCGCGCGCGCGCCCAAGTCGTTACCTCACGCCGCCCCTCGCAGCGCACGATACGACGCGAGCCGCGAGCCGCGAGCTGCGCACAGTGCACCCCCGCCTCGCGCCCGCTCCCGCGCGCGCCTCTTCGCCGCGTTTGGTCATGGCAACCGTCCGTCGACCGCGCCGTATCTCCTCTCGTACTTCCTACGCACATCACAGAAATCCCCCCGATCTTGCAAGGTGATCGCATCTGCTTAGAAGATTATCGGAAGTAGCTTTATCAGTGTAAGGTACGCAATCAGTGTAACACGCAATTTATCCAATAGAACTGCTTACAATCTGCGTGCTACACTGTTGCAATCGTCTCGCAATCGAGCAAATATTCCAGGAGTGGTCAATGACGAGGATATTTTACCGTCTGGTGAGAGGGTGGTAACAGTGCAAATATTATATGGTCTCACGAGCATATCCTAAGCGAGGCATTATACGGTGGATTGCAATTGCAGTGGAAGGACGGCAACGATACCATCCATCCTAACACACTTCTATAGGGCTGAGGACGTATTTCGGGTTGCCATTTCAAGACGATGTATATAGGATGCAGTACCGTACATTTCTCGTGCTGATTACCATGCAACCACAAAGGGACCACCCTCGCAGACGCAACCCTCCCAGTATGCACGTTCCACAAAACCGTACCGGATGTGCACCACCACACGCCCCCCACCATCCTCCCAGCAGCGGAGACGTGGGCAGCGCCATGCCAGCACGCTTGCCACCTCGTCGTTCTTCCGCGTCCGCGAGCGATCCGAGAGGGAGAGCCTGGGCGCCGCTGTGTTGGTGCGTGCAATGGCGTGGAAGACACACACCCATAGAGTGTCATGAGGTGCGGTGTCTGCTGCAACACCGCCGTCCACTCAGCCTGGGAGAAGGTGCGGGTCAGCACAGCAAAGAGAAGAAGACACGAAGACACGCACCACATTAGCAACAACATTCGCCACCTTCACACCAACACTCGTACCTGCGGTGTCCGTTTGTGCGGGAGCAGGTCCACGACGGTCGACGTCTAGCCACACAAGCTTTGGCACGCACTCCACGAGCCGCCGGTTGTCCTCCATCTCATTCCGCCCCGCGAACTCAACCCGACGGACACTCGGCTCGTGCACGCGTAACGTGTCCAGGAAGGTGCGGTCGCACGCAGGGCCGCTGGCGAGACCTACGTCCCACACGGTCTCCAGTGGGCGCGGCGCTCCATCCGGGTGGTGAGCAGGCAGGAGAGGACCACGGCGCCTTGAACCGTGGAAGGGCGCCCACAGGGAGCTTCAGCTGTGCCGCTGCGTTTCTGCCAGGATCGGTGTGTACGGGGGCTGGCCGAAGGCGATATCGAGGTGAGAACTTCGACCACGGGGTGAGCGACCAGGAACACGGCGGCGGCGTCGAGGCTTGTGCCGGACGAGCAGATGAGGACAGTAAGCGTGAGGGAACGCGGCGCGGCAGAGGAGGGCACGCCTCCCTCGTGCACGCCACGCGCGCCCTCGCGACGCACCGCGCTAAGCGTGAGATGGCACTCGCGCAGCGCGAGCTCGCCGGAGCGGAGGAGTCGGGTGCTCCACGCGCAGTATGGGCACGCGCGATAATGACAGTGTAGTTCTTCATGAGAAACATACCTGGCGAGTGTACTCCTCTACACCATTAGGACCACCGTTGGCGATGTCTTCTCAAAGCCGGAGACCCCTTCTTGAAGATCCTCTCCAAAGAGGCCGTTGATTGAAAGGAGGCTCAGGTAAGCACTACAGGGCGCTGGTCGGGACATGCACATACCCAGCTGAGAGCACTGACGCTGGTGAATTGGGTTGAGCAGCTGGTGGTGATCGATGATGAAGTGGTTCAAAGGGTGAAGCTTTGAAGGATAGCACAAGGTGCCTGCGAATTAAGGAGGGCAGGGCGCCGGGCGGCTTGGACGGGTGGCTTGATGCTGGCTAGTTCAGAATTAGAGTTCGGACATCACGTGTAGTCGTTCAACAAGTGGTTTGAGGGCAGAAGTGACATCATTGGTGGTAAGTGCCTTAGAGAAAGGTTGGGGGAGAGTCGGAACAGATTTGCAAGACGGATACAATGAGCGCAATCGTGTTCGGAAGTGATCCCAGTTTGCATCTATTTACAACTTTCTCACCACTATCTCGCATGGACGCCCACTTATGCGCCTGTTCCCAGCGCCCCCTAAGACGCTTGTACGCATGTCCCGACGAGCGCTATTCTAAAGGCGCTCGCAAGGGGGCCAATTTCAGGGAGAATTCTGTGATGCACGCCCCTTCGCCGTCGTCGTCGTCGTCGCCGTCGCCGTCGTGCGCCCCCCGCGCTGCCCGGCGAATCAGCGCGCGTCCGTTTACGTGCGAGCCGCTCCTCCGCCATCCGGCCCGGACGCCCCGTTCTCTGGAGGCGCGTACTCAACCAGTGGCACCGGCGCGCTTCCTTCCTTTGATGTGCATGTTCGTCCGGCGCGTCGATGAACGTTCACCAGTCAACTAGTGGTGTCGTTAGTGCGTGCGTGCGGCGTGCGTTTATGCGGTAAGCAATCAGCACGTTCCGTGCCTGACCCACGACCCGCGCAAGGCTCAAGCCGTCTGCGCACGCGCGCGATTCCACACGTATTACAATCG
The DNA here is from genome assembly GCF_022376455.1 of Epithele typhae. Taxonomy (NCBI): domain Eukaryota; kingdom Fungi; phylum Basidiomycota; class Agaricomycetes; order Polyporales; family Epitheliaceae; genus Epithele; species Epithele typhae. The sequence goes on along the minus strand of NW_025954196.1, from coordinate 201,251 downwards.
CGTTGTATATGTGACGCGTAAAGGGCGCAGATCTACATATTTCCGTCGTCGCGCGCAGCGCGAACCGTCTCCATGAAAAACTTTCGCAGCCCGTCACAGGGTTCCCGCCCCTAGCTTAATTATCGTGTGCTGACTTCACCGTTCGAAGTTTCCACCGCGCGGGCGGGTGTCGGGATGAGTGGAACGGTGTGTGATAGATGAACGTTTGGACGCGCGCGGGGCCGCGTCGGGGGCGCGACTCGCCATTTCGCCTGCTACCGGTGGCGGCTCGATACGTAAAGCTTAAGGTCGCGGCGGCGCTTTGGCGCCCGTCGCGTCTCGCGCTCCTCCGGTCTCAGGGCTTTACTTGTGTATGATGCACCGTGCTTGGACTCCAAACGTCTCGAGCGGAGTGTGTGTGTTCGCGGGACGTGCGTGCATACGTGCACTACAAAACGACGTCGGCGGTTCCTCACGGCTGCTAATCGAGGGGCGAGCGAGGATACTTGAAAACAGAAAGCCTTAGCCAGCGGGAGCCGCGCGCCCGTCGAAGTGCCGAGGTCCGAATGTTTTCGTACGCGCGTGTGCGAGTGTGCGGGAGAGAGTGGGGCCGACGACGACGGCGGGGACGGCGACGACGGGTGGGCTCAAGCGACGCAGGCGGAGCCGTGGAGCGTGCCGATCAGGCTCGCAATTATTGAATCGCGGCCAGGGCACCGTGAAGCCGCGAGCCACCCTCGCTTCCGAGGCTACGCGCTCTGCGGCAGCACACGACCAGGCCGCTCTCGCGCACGAACGACGGAGGAAAGGAGTGCGGCGGCGTCGTGGATTCGGATAACTAGGAGAGGCAATCTGGCACGAAGAGACAGAGTTGCGCACCAGCGACCCAGACGAACCACTGCCATTTGCCTCCGGCGTCCGCGCTCGCTCGCCGGCGGTGTCGGCTGAGGGAGGCCTGGAGCAATATTGACGGATCACGACCGCCCTGAGCCTGGGCGCGTCGCGGCTCCCCCAGACGTCGCCGTCGGTGAACACCGAAAGCGGCAACTTGCTGGCGGAGGCGGTCGCCACGAAATATCGGTGCGGCCGCCGAGCAAAGGCGAGGGCCTTGAGGTGCTCGGGTGTGAGGACTCGACTTGCGTGCTTCGGGGCGCGTTTGGGGGCGGCTCGGAGGGCACGACGGCGCCGCCACGGCGCGCCTGCGGGGCCCGGCGACGGACGTTTCAGCGGACGCGATCGGTCGTCGTTCCGGTGGCGGGCTCCCCGCTTTGTCCAGTAGGCAGGTGCCTGGGTGCGAGACACACCACACCGCGCGCCCCTGTCGTCACTCGTGCGATCGAGCCTGCCTCGCCGGCGCCGGCGGGCGATCGCGTGGCCCCCCCGAGTCCCGACGGTGGACCGTTCGGGGACGCGGGGACGGGGCGGGCTCGATTGGGACGCTCGGGAGGCTCGCAGGGACCCATCGCTGGCCGCGCGATCGCCAAGTGCGTGGCGGAGGCACTCGGGCTGTGGGGAGACTGGCGTGCAGCCCGCAGGCACGGGCCCACTCTCGAGCGGGGGCGCATATTGGTGCCACCGGAGGCGCAGAGATGGACAGATTGCCAGTGTGCACTAAGCACGGAACGTCGAGCGGGTCCTGAGTGCGGTTTTCAGCGCTGGGCGTTTTTCGAGCTGAAGGAGGACGCACTGCGATAGTGACTCTGTTTGACGGCGATCGCGTCCACGCTGGAAGCTGCGAGCGGTACGGGCGTTGCACAGCATTCGCGCTCGTTTTTGTCCACTCTGACTCGCGGTGGGTACGAAGTGTGCTCGCGCGGGAGTTTCGCTGGGGATTTCGCATCGGTGCACTGAGACGCAATCAGCGCTCGGCCTCAGGATTTGTGGCGGGCGGAGTGCACTTACCTCCGTCCGTGCTGGAAGGAACCGATCCCGATAAGGCAAGTGGGTGTACTGAACGCTCCGGTCCACCTCGGGCGCCATACCTCGGGCTTGGGCTCCGGCCGGCGTGGCTTGTGGTTCAAGCTTCAAGTCCCGACTCGGGGCGCTGCCACTCGAAACTGGTGGCGGTGAGCACTTACACCCTCGGCGACGTGTACCTGCGCCGCGGACACGTGCCCGAGGAGGCGTCGCCGCTAGCCACAGAAAGCCTGTGCTCGATGCACGTCGCCGTCGGCGTGCATCATCCATCAGTCCACCTGGCACCCACCGCCAGCCTCAGCTTGTGGACGTCCGGATGCCCGGCGCGATCACCAGTGCAGCGCGGGCTAGGTAGCAGTAGGCTGCCTCGTGTCCCGCGCGCGGGGTCACATGTTCTGGGGTGCGTTGCGTTATCGCGGGCAGCTGGAGCCTGGGTGAGGTTGTGGCGCGGAGGGTATCGGACACGCGGTGTTGAGGTATATTTCGCAGCTTGCTCTCGTTGCTCGTTGTGGTTTTGTCGGTTTGAGCGATTGACAGCTGGTGTTGTGTCGTCGCTGCATGCCTACCTGCAACGAGGCGCGCATGCACGACTCCACGGTGCATGGAATTTCAGAACTAGACAGAGGAATGTTGAATCAATAGGGAGCTGCACACCAACATGAAGCACGAAGCTAATTCCATGAGGCATGCGGGCGCGAGCACACAGGCGCACGCAAACGTCACCCTGAACGGCGAACACGCGTGAAGACCGCGTTTGCGTGTGCCCCGGCGCGGCGCGGCGCACGCTGTGGTACCCAGTGGTCGACGGAGCTGTACATGCAGAGCCCGGGGGCTCGGAAGACGATTTGAGCCTGCAGACGTGACCGAAAGTGCGCAGGGGCACCCGGTGAGGCCGAGGGCTTCCTTCGCGGCCATCTGTCGCTGTGTGTGCGGTGGCGCCCCTGCCAGTCGGTGCGCAGATGTCGAGCAGAACGGAGATCTTCCTCGCAAGCAATTGGGCGGGAACGCGGGATCTCGACCAGCCCCGGAGCTATCGAGATGACACGATGAAGACGGATCCGCGACGGGCGAGCAGGGCGATCATGAGCTGAACGAGGCCAGACGCGGCGTCGCAGTCGAGCGATCAACGGAGCAGACGGAAGGGGAAGTGCAGGCGCCCGTGCGTTGGAACTTGGGGCGCGTCTTCCGCGACCATCATGATCACCACCGCCCTCTCGCTGCTCGACCGCGACAAGCACGGTGACGGGGCGCGGTGTGTCGCTCGGGTAGCAAGGGGTGGCTTGGAACTGTCAGCAGCAAGTCGTGCACAACGGCCGGCGGAAGGCGCGACATTGCACGCCGTCGAGCCCGACTTCGGTGCGAGCATCAGAGTTCTATGTCGCGTCTTCGGTTCTGACTTCTATTTTTTCGGCCACCTGGAATCCTGGAAGCCTATGTATGCGCCGAGCGATCCAAATAGCCTCCGAGAAGCCGACGACCGCCGGTCACTACTCTCCCTCTATCAACGCGAAACGACTGGCGGACGCGCGAGCACGTACCGTGTGATCTGATTCCGTACTCAACCTGGAACGCGTTAGTTCTGCATCACCGAGCAACTGCGGTGCGCCACACAGTCCGCAGTACATGTAAGTATTTGCCCGTCTCACAACTTAAGACCGACCCGTTTCACAGACGGATGTGTACTGAGCAAGTTGCAACCTCGCGTAATTCGTCCTTCTCACAGCGTTACGGCATCCGGGACATGTTTATGGAATCCTTGTCATTGACGGAACTGTCGCGGACGGGAGATCAGACGGACCTGTCAGCTTCGCAACTCCATTTGCGTTCTGCATTCAAAGCAGCACATCGCCTCCAGTTACCATCTCGCTGAAAGCGTAGCGCCGCGCCTTACAAACCCTCGACCTTTCATCCCGCACTTGAACGCAGCCAACACTCCCATCGGCACCCTCGCCTCCGAACAACCCCAAGGCACTGGGAAGCGATGACGTCATTGGCCGAGTCTCCTCCCGAGGTTCCTCCGCCTGCCGTTGGGGGCAAGGCAGACGTTCCGGGCATTCGCTTTGATTCTCCACACTCCCGACGTCACTTCGTCGTACTCGACCACCACCGCGGGTTTGCGGAGCGATGGCCGCCCTCCCCGAGTTTCTTCTTGAACCTGCTCCACGTTCAGACATAGCACGCATGTGAGTTGTCCTCTCACGTCCCTCCTGACGAAGCCAACCTACGGCTACAAGTCACACGACATTGACTTGCTTTTTGATCTTGTTGTCTGGGAAGCAGCCCGCACGCCCATGCAATGCTTAAAGTGTCGCGATCGCCCATCGAGAAGCGTGTGCATTGCACAGTTGAGCCCGTTCATCCATGACAGTGGACACGAACTTCTACGTCCACATGCTTCCACCAAGCGCCCACAACTGGCTAGGCTCACTTGGTACGTTACCCACCTCTGTTCGCGTTACTGCTGGTTCTCTTCCCATATGCAGCTATTGTCCAGCACCTGCCCTAAGCCAACCATTCCACGCGTTCACCGGCGCTGCAACGGCTCGCATCTGTCAAGTCCACCGGCCACGGTCCCGCCTTCCCTCCAAACCGCGACTTCCCTCCTGGTGGCGACGGGCCCTATACAGCGACCTCACCTAGCGAGCATCCGTCTCAACAATCCCCATCGACATCACTCCATCTCAGCGTCTCCCTCTTCCCGCCGTTATCCACCCCTGGCGGCGCAAATCACAGCTCGCCGAATATGTCACCTCGCACGCGCGCCATCCTGGGCACGAGAGATGTTGCCACGATCGGGCTCCTGAGCGACGCTGCCGTCCGGGCTGGATGCTGACCGGGACCGCCCGCTGTTGTCCTGACGCCCCGAGGACGCCGGCCCAGCACAGCGCAGTCTCCCAGTCTGCCACTGTCAGAAGGTGCACATCCATCGGGTCGCGCCCGGGTGGGACGCGGTGCGTGCGATCACACCCGGAGCTATCACTGCGAGCACGCCATCGCACCGCGTGGCCTCGGACTGTCGTCAACTCTGTCGAGCCTCTCAGTTCTTTCCAATCCCGGATATCAAATGTGGGCGTTGGATCTGTTACTCAACGCCACCTACCACCTCTCCATTCCTCGCTAATCCGATTCCGTTGTCTTCGGTCGTCTGTGTCCCCGTCAAGTTTTTTTTTCTTTCAAATCTGACTATCAGGACGCAAGACACCGTTCGTTCTCCCGTCGAGCCCGGCCATCGTGATCAAAGACAAGACACTCGAAGATCCGTGTACGCTCACGCCGCGGTGTTTGGATCTTGTGGTCTGTCCTAGGATCTCGACCGCTCGAAGCGCTCGTCACCGTCATCCGGCGTTACCGCAAGCGCAGCCCGAGCTTCCTGAGCCGTCTTTGGGTTTGGCTTGGTGTTCTAGAGCCAGGTTCTCGGCTCTTTCCTTTCCTGGTCGCGTCTCGCGCAGTGCGAAGATTGTCAAGTCGAGTCTAGCGTACACAATTGCACAATCAACCCTGGGGACATCATCCGAGCGTTCGGATCGCCGCTCACCCTCGAGGCAGGGCACGACAGGGCGCATCATTGGCACTGCCGTAGTCGCACTCGTCTTTTTCTCTTGTGATGCGCCAGCGATGGAGATGAGGATGGCTAGTAGGGTGCGTGTCGTCTACCATTCTCCCTGCTTCCTCCGAATGATACATTTCCGGAAACTTTCGTTCGGGTCCACCACGACCACGATCCTAGGACGATCGCCTACAATCCACGCACCTCGATCATCGCTTGCGTCCGTCCTTGGATCGCGAAGTCCCTGTCCAAATAAACGTGAAACGCGCCTCGCCGCAGTCTCCCCGGGTACTGGTTCTGGGACAGCCACGAGCGCCTACGTTCTTCTCCCGCGTTTCGCTGGCATACGATCCACGTGCAAACCACATATTGCATCGCGCTGCGAGTGGCTCTCAGTGCGCGTCGGCCGCTGGAGACACGAACACGGGTCGACAAAGGCTCTTTGTGCACCCCCTTCGCTTCGTGCTGTGGGTCGCAATCAACCTCCCGTTGTTTCCAACAAAGCAGGAAGACAACCCGACGCGCCCACAACCTCACACCTGATCGCTCTCTCCTTCCTTTCAGTTCCATCATCCGCCTCGCGCCTCTCTTTCCCCTCGCGCCGCTCCAGTTCCCCGAGCTCCTACCTAATTGAGCGAGCCTCTCAGGACCCTGAGTACTTGAGTTCGGAGGCGGGGACGGCCGGCCCGCGTGGTATGTCCCGCGGACCACAGACGGCAGGAGCCAGAAAAGGGACCGAGTGCCTATCGCCGCGTCCAAAGGGCAAGAGCCCCGGGAATCCGCGCAGAAGGAAGCCGCGAAGGCGAGCACAGACGCGCGCCGCTCCCCCCCAGGGCCAATCGCGCGCGCGCGCGTGTGTGGGCGGCCCCGGCGGGTGTGGCTTTCCACGCCATCTTCCTCCTCCTCCTCCTCCTCCTCTCTCCTCCCTCTTCTGCGCCCGATGGGGCTGATCCCAGGACCGTGCGTGGGCCTTCCGCGCGCGCGCACGAGCCTGAGGGATTTCGGGAGGGCTGATGCGCCGCTCCCAGTCCTCGCGCTTCGGACTTCCCTGCTTCTCGCCGACGGTTCGCGTCACCACGCGCCCACCTCTCCTAGTCCCTCAGCGCTCAGCGCTCAGCCCGCGCACTCTCTGTGCACCGCATGCGAAGCCCATCTCCGTCTCTCTTCCGTGGCCGTCGACCCGTCCGTTCGCGCCGCTTCCAACGCTGTCACGTACGCCGCGGGTTCGCGCCGCGCGGGCTCTGGGGCGTGCGATGGCGCTGGCCAGCGGCGGCACACGGCCCCTCGCAGGATCCCGCATCCGGAGTGAAGATCGCGCGCACCGGTTCGAGACCGCATCCGGAGATGTGCGCGGCTCGACTCATCGTCGACGGGATAAGCAGGCGCGGATAACGGGATTATCGGCGTCCGGCACTCTATTGTGCTCCTGGGAGGCAGACAGAGGACAATGAAGCACTTCTCGCGCGGATACGTCGAGTCGAGTCAATGTGGACCCTTCGACGCTCATGTGACCGGCGAGCGAGACGCGTCGTATCTACTCTCCGACGATGGATGGACTGCGAAGGAGAGGGGCTGCTAGAGTTCCCGAGTACGCCTGGCGTTCCGCCCTACACGCACCCGCTTCTCGCTTGGATCGCGCTTCGAGGTGCGCCATCCCCAGCGCGCACACAGGCTGAACCCGCTCTCACCCCATTCGCCCTTCCCACCCCGTGCTGTCCCCGACGCCCGACTCAGCACTCACCCTGCGCTCTCTAGCGCACACTTCACAGGGGTCGTCGCCCCGTGACCGCGCGCGTCCGACTGGACGACGATGAACGCTTGAACTTCAACCATGACTCGACCAAGCATCTGCACATGACCCGCGCGTGGCCTGTCCCCCCTGCGTCCCGTAACGACCCATCCGAGACCTACGTACGTACGTAACTCCCCGGACGCTCCGACTTCCTCGCGCTCCCGCCGCCCTGATCTTGCAGGCCGTCGGCACCGCCGCCCGACCACAACCGCGTGGCTTTCATAACGAACCGCGCGCGCGCCCGCGCACGAGCCCCCCGGGCCAAGCCAATCGACACGCCGTCCCCCGGCGCGGTCGCCGGGGAGCGAGCACGCCGCGCCGTGCCGGCCCCGTGCACGCCTCGAGCTCGAGGGCGAGTCGCTATCACGACACCGGACGTCACCGTCGCCGCGTCCAGGTCAATGCAGCGCGCACCCCTGCGCACCCCCCGAACCCTACGCTCTGGGACACGCTGATCGGTGCCTCCGCCTGCACGGCGCTGCAGGATCCGGCCTCCGAGCGCGTCGAGCTTCTTCCGCTCCCGAGGCGTGGCGAGAAGCGGCAGGCCGGGGGCGCAGGCCGGGTATCCGGATATCTGGAGGTGGAGGGGCGGCGCTGCGCTGCCAGCGGGGCGGCGAGGTCGCGCGTGTTGGGCAGGGTGCGTACGTGCATGGGTGGAGGGGACGGGTTTCGACGGGGCGCCGACGTGCGGGGGGACACCGCAGCGGGCGGGAGCTGAGGATGGATGTGGAGTATCCGTGCGGTCGCATGGAGTGGACAATAGTGTGGACGAGGTTTGTGTGTGGTCATGTACGCCCTATGGTTATCGACCTCCCCGACGGACGTCCTCCAAGACCGAAGTCCACAGCGGTCCGCCAACTACGGTGGACGCGGTCCACCGTCTCTCGCAGATCGGTCCACGGACCTTTACCACCCGGAGACCAACCAAGAACGAACGGAGGAAGCACGGCGAAGGCCCTCCCTGCGGCGTTCGGTACGGTGCCACCCTCACCCTCGACGTCCGGATATCGCGCCAGGCGCAACACCTTCGTGGCGCACGCCTATTCGCCGACGATCGAGGGATCGAGTCTCGCGAGAGAGACACGGGGCCCAGATACGGCTGCGCGCCGCTCGTTTGCCGTAGCACCCGAGAATCGCCCGGGCCAGGCTCCGGCGCGCTCCAGAGGGACACCTGCAGCACGCACGCGCAGGGCGTGCGAGTGCGTAGCGCGATGCACACCCAGGCCTACCCGAGCACGCACAGCACACGCACGCCGCCGCGTGCGGGGAAAACACAGACCCTGCGGGGCGGGGTGTTCATTCGGTGGCGGACGACGTGCCGCCGGAGCCGCACTCCGCACCCCGCGGCGTAGAGAGGACCAGGCGAGGGCGAGGGTGTGGAGTGGGTTCGGGCTCTCGGCTGCGGCGAAGACGAAGCCTGGGGCCCGCTCGGTGCACGGGTTCACGTGCATGAGCATGGGCATCACGAGACGGCGCGCGTCGCGTTGCGCGAAGCCCGACGCGACGTACGCGGCTCGTGGCAAGCACGCGGCAATGTTAACCGTTCTCGTCCCCCACCTCCGGCCCGCCATGAGCCGGACGAAGAGGTGGAGGCGAAGGCCAACAACGTCAATGGAGGAGAGTCGCGTCCCACCACTCGATCTCCGCTTTTCCAGTCTTCCAGATGCGCTCAGATATTTCCTCGCCGAACGAGACCCCGCGCGGGGCCAGAGTCCGGAGACCGTTCTGCGCGCTCCGCCTCCACTCCCCAACCCCGTCCTCCAGCGTCCCGCGCTCCGTACCCCACATCCCGCGCCCACGAGGCCCGCCCGCCGTCCCGCTTCGAGGCCGTTCGATCGATGTCCGGGCTTCCTCGAAGACAGGCAATGCGGGCCGTGGCTATGCCCGCTTCGCGCCTCGGCCCTGCGGAGCTCGGGGTTTGGGGAGTCGACGCAGGGAGCGGCGTGGAGCTCGCTATCTGGGCTTGATCACACGTTTGTGGTCCATGGGGCCTGCCTGCGGAGGACGAGGGTTTCGTCCAGCAGTGGGTAACGGCTCGTTCGAGAGATAGCGATGACGGCTGCGATTGTGCTAGGCCACACGCTGCAAGACGCGACCCTGCCGGGGGATCTGGCGAGCGTCGACCGCCACGATAGGAAAAGGCACTAGAGGATGCACGTCAATATTATCAGCCGTTGCTCGTGCCAGACGATGCGAAAGGGGGCCAGGGGCGAAGGGGAGGGTATAATGGTATCTGTAGCGAGATCTAGGGTACGATCTGCGATCTGCGTCCCGAGAGTCAATGTCCATGTCCGGATCCGAAAGGTATGGCGCAATCAAAGCAGTCTTGTCGATCCCGATTTGTTGACTGCGAGACGGATGCTGTCGCCTTTGTCGAGGTCCTTGAACTGTCGAGAAGCAGCGCGTCAGCGTCACGACGCAAGGCTCGAGGGGACAGTGAGAAGGTTGGGGAGACACTTACCGTTAACTCGCGCGTACGGTGCAAGCTCTCAATCTCGTCAACGCGGTCGCGAACACCCTGAAGAAGATCCTCAAAGCCTTCCTCGTCGACGACCTCTCCCGCGGCATGAAGGACGAGCATGGAGTCAGGGGTGACGTCATGGTTGATCTGTTGGGAGCGTACATAGTCAGCTCGAGGTTACTTCCAATGGAGAGATATGACGGACGTCGATGGAGATTATGTTCTTCCGGTCGAGCTCTGTGTCGCACAAGGATGGTTAGTCCAGAGACGACGGGAGATGGCAAAGCGACCGCACCGTCCATGAAGTCCGCACGCGTCATGATCTGCCGCGACTCGTACTTCGTGCATGTACCCAGCCGTCAGTTTCGTACACGCATCCATTACTGGCCTAGCACTCACGTATGAGATTTTCGGCAACGGCATATTCGCTAGGTCCTCCTCCGACGCCTCGCCCCTTTCAATCTTCTCCTTCATCTCAGCCTCCTGCGCCCGCCGCCTCTTCACGAACTCCTGCAACAGCAGCCACGAGCAGCTCGACCACTTCTGCTCGTCCATCACGTCGTCGTCGCAGTCTGGGATCAAGCCGATTTGCGACAAGAGCCAACCCTTCTCGACGGCTAGCATGTGCCGTGCGTGATGCGCCATATCCGCAGCCTTCGTGACTTTGCTCAAGTAGGTGAGTCGTCCGCCAACAAGACCGACCGCTTCGCGGAACGCGGAAGACGTGGCCTTCGGGCGGTTGGAGTTCATGCGCATGCGCACGGCGGCGGTAAAGGCATCTTTGGTGCTCAGATCGTAGACAGAGACGACGTGCATCCGACTGGCGTTCTTGCGCATCACGAAGAACGGCCATGCGTCGTCTCTGTGGGGGGTGTGGAATGAGCTCCCATTATGGCGACACGGTCACTAGGACGTACGTGCTGAAAACCATGGTTAGAATACCACTGGCAGCCCATGCCTCTGCGCGTTGCTGGAACTGAAGCAAGACGTTCTCTCCATCGCCATCGTGCTTGAAGAAGTGTATGTTGTTGAGAACAAGAATGAGCGGCTTCCCGTTCTTCTTCGCTTGCCTGATGGCGACCTTCTCCAACTTGTTCAGCGCTTTGCGAGCAACGCACATTAGTGTCCAAGTCGCATCGCGCAAACCACGAGGCTCGTACCGCGTTCGAGATCCAACGAAGGACCAGCTGTAAACGATGATCAGCAAGTAGATAGGTGTAGCTGCAAAACTGTACCGACCTTCACGTGGGTCGCGTCGCTGGAACAAACCCGTCTGAGTGTCTTCGTTGAACTCGTAGTTCAACGCCTTCCCGAGGCGTAACCTGAACACTTCGAGATCCGGATGGGCGTCGCACATGGCGACGCCGTCCGCTTGAATGGCCTGCATAGCGTCGATGATCATAGTGGTCTTTCCCGTGCCCTGGAAATCTTCATGAACTTCGCAGTTGTACCAACACGACCATTCTGACATACCTTGGGGCCCAACAGGACGAAGTAGTGTCCGACTTCCTTTCCGTGGATGATCCGGTCAATGAGATCCTGCTCCTCTCGGCGTAGATGCTCCGTCCACGGTCCCTCTGCATCCCAGTCGAGTTCGTCGCCCATGAGCGACGTGCCTTCTTCTTTGGGACGCTTGATTCCAATATTTGCAAGGTCCAGCGCGGGGTCGTAGCCAGGCGCGAAAGCCTTTTCAATCTAAGAGAACGCATATAGTCGGCAATGGATGGGTGAAAGCTTGTCAGGACACGAACCTTCCAGAGTACGTTTTCCTTGTACCACGCCATGTACACTACGCCTCCTGCAAACACTGAGAGGGTGGTCAATGCTGGCACATGAAGCGAAAGATGTGGGAAGGTAAAGGTGGCCGAGGATGCAGAGGTGGCAAAGAAAGTCTCCAAAGACTCGCTCTTCCACATGCCCTACATTGAAGTCGAAAGAGGACGGGGCACTGTCCGCCACCATTTCCAGTTATGTAACTTCCAAACAGACTCGCTACGCAGTTCCGCTCCGCCTCGCAACTTTCCTACACAATGCACGGGTCTAGGTCGAAGAGAGCACTCACATACTGCAACGCCAAACACTGTCGTCAAAACCGCATCGCGAATCCCATTCCCGCCACCTCCGAACCCGCCAAAGCCTATGGTCGGACCCACTGGCGTTGACGGCACCTCTCCGGATACGGCCTCTGCTTGTCGCTTGTGATGTAAGAGCTCATCCGGGGTATCCTGCCGGCGCGGAAGTGGTCGTGGGGGATGTGGTGGTTGAGTTTCTGATGTCAGGAGCCGAGGCCTCGGGAAAGCAGTTGGGTGACGCGGGTGGCACGCGGTCCGGGACGCAGCAGTGGGAGAGTGAGTAGGAAGGCGGCAGCGCGAGAGCAGGCGGAACATTAGAATGGCTCAAGGCGAGCGAAAAAGTGTGAAAAAGGAGCGGTGTATACAGGCGAGACTGGAGGTGGTGGAAAGTGGAAAGCAAGGACGAGGGCCAGCAAGCTGAGCGCAGCTGGCGGCGTCGCGCTTGGCAAGCGTCATCGCCGTCGAGCGCACCCCATTGGCGAGTGCGATCGCTTTGTAGGTTCGAGCCACCATCCACAGTGCCACACCGTCGGCGCGTCTCAGACATGCGCATATTCCATGCATGTCATGCCACACGCCGAGCACAGATCGTATACATTCAGTGTCCACCGTGATCCAACGCTGATGCTCGAACATCCACGGCACAGAATAGTACCTCAACTGAGTCGGTGAGTCAAGCATCAATGTGTCACTGACTTGAACTCATACCACCAGGTACAAACCCCTAGCGAATGTACCGTTCCCAACTTGTCATCACCAAGCACACAAAGGGTTTCGACTCGAAACTCCGAAGCTGCGCGCCGTGATTCGCTTGCACACCGATGGAATCGAAGATACTTATCCGAGCACAGGACCTCTCGCATGCATACCTGAAGGCTGGAGACCTCATCGATGACCACAGAGTCTCAGAGGGTTGTACACAAAAAACGGCAAGTTTATTTATGATCCTCAGGTCTGTCTGGCGCGGAGGCCCTGTGTCGAACATTGTTTGTGGCCGGACTGATTCAGCGGACAAAGCATCCATCGCGCGCCCGCCTATATCATTGCCGCGTCTTTTGTGAGCACCATCTCACAACAACTCGCTCACAACAACTCACTTCCTCCACGCGATGTCGTCTCCAGTATTTTGCTTCTCGAACAAGAAGCCAACGTTATGCAAATCTGTATGCGCGGAAGCCCAGAACGAGCTTGCCCTCATGGTCACTCACTTCGTCAACCACCTGTTCGCACATCCGACGGGCCCTGAAGACATCCCTCTGCTTCCCTTGGCCAGTTGCTACCTGCACAAGATGGTGCACTGGAAGATGGCCCCCGCTACGCCCTTCGTAGCTCTTTACCTCTTGCAACGCCTCCGAACATACCATTCCTCCCTCCCACAAACGCCCGCACACCTCTTCATGGCCGCCTGCATGGTGGCCGCCAAGGTGGTCGAGGACCACACCTACCAATCCGCCTACGTTTCCAATGTTATCGAGGGCCTTTGGTCCTCGGAGGAACTCAGCCAAATGGAGCGACAGTTCTGTCAAGACCTGCGGTGGGACCTCAACGTCCACCCCGAGGCTCTGGCCGACTTCGAGCGCAGGGTTCGGAGCGACTACGCGGGAGACGGGCCTTACCCCGAGTACCTCCTCCCCGACTCCAACCTCGGCCCGCAAGACGCGACGGCGGTCGTCGGCGCCACCTTTGACCCTGTGCGCGGTTCGCCGGAGCCGTTGGAACAATCAACCCTCTCCTTCGTCTATCCTCCCCTCCGTGCGGACCCGTTCGTATTGGTCACCCCCTCAGACTTCGCCTATCCCACCCCGTCCGCGGACTCGGAGCTCGACAGCCCCATCCATCCCGGCCTTCGCTCGAAATGGAGCTCTTCAGAAGCGGACTTCACGTCAGATGGTGACTGGGACTCCGATGAGTCGGAGTGGGAGGAGTCGCCGCCGTGGCCAGAGCCGGAGAGGGACCCGGCCAGTGCGGGCGTTTGGGCGCATTTTTCGGCAGGGGTGCCAGCCGCCGCTTGCTGAATCGCCGTGCGTCTTTGTTCTCTCCTGCGATAGGCAGTGTTGACCGCTGTTTCGATCGCTCTGTAATGTTGTCCTCACTATGGAGGGTCTATGTCGCTGATCAAATATGCACGATAGTTCTTTAGTGTCGACCAATCAAGTTGTGCGCATTTAAATCTAGACTCGTTCCCGTCGGTACGCTCTCTTGACGAAGTGAAACAGATATCCACCGCTTAAGGTTAAACGATATGCCAGGCCATTGTCCAGGATGACTTGCGTGCGGCATCATCTAGATTTCCGGCCAAGAGTGTCAACAAAAGGACTTCCAGGTGGCCGGGTTCAGATACGGGGCACCCCTCTTGGTTTATATACAAGCTCTCTTGGTGCTCTTTTCCCGCCAATTTTCAAGCGAAGACCCCATCTTAGACCCCCGACCACAACGTCGCCGCCTCGGCCACCGCTCCTTCCCTTTCACTCGTCGCCGCCACATCTACTTGGCCGCTCTAATTCGCCACTCCCTTCGACAAAGCATTCCCGTCGCTATATAACCCTCCCCACGAGGCACAACGTGGTTTTCATTTCCCAGCCACGAGCTACTCAACATCCCTCCGCATATCCGTCAAGTTACGACAATGCCCTACCGCTCCCCTCCTCCTCCGGTCCCAAGCTCCCCATCTGAGTATTCTGAGCGCAGCTCTTATATCGAAAAGGTGAGTCTCGCCTTCTGCGCCACTGCTACATACACTTACTGACTCCTCATCAAGGCGCCGTGGTACGAGCAGATCGCGCCCATCTGCGCCACCTTCCTCCAGACCAAGGCCAACGAATGCTCTGACTGGCACGCGGTTGGCCCGTTCATTGCGCGCGCCATTGCTCGCAGTGGGTACCGGCCGAGGACCGTCTGGGTGGCCATGGTGTTGATCGACCGTCTCGCATGCGAGATGAACACCAAGATGCAGACTGCCCAAGAGCTATTTGCGCCGGCGTTCATCCTCGCCGCCGATGAGCAATGCGAGGGCGCCCACTTCTCATCCAATAAATGGGCGGAGGATATCTTCGGCGGGTACTGGGAGGCTGGGGCGATCGAGGAGATGCGAGGGCGCATGTCGCGGCTGCTCAATCACGACTTCGGCATGAACAGGGAGGAAGTCGGTGGTTTCAAGAGAGCCTTGACGGCGATGCACGAGGCCCGCGCACCCACCCCTCCTCTGCACCGCAAGCCCCGGGGCTTGCCCCCTCCCTCATGTCTGCCTCCTCCCCCGCGCACGCGACCTCCCTCATCCTTGCCTCCTCCCCCCAACACGCCCACTGTCTCGCACCCGTCGTACTCGCAGTCCCCCGGAAACTATTCCCGCTCCCCTCCAGGCCACCCTCCCCCCTACGTCCCCATCGGTGGACCCATTGGTGTACACCCCGAGTCTCGCCTTAGGCTGCCAGATCTGTCGAAATACCGGTCTCCCCCGCCGCAGAAGCTTCGGGAGCTCACCCCGAGCCCGCCCTTGGACTCGCCTGTGAGCCCCGAGCTTGCGACCCCGGTGGACTACGTCCCGCGCGGTGCTCGTCCTGGCGCCATTCCAGTGTATCAGCCGCAGCCGTCGAAGCCTGCCAGCGTGCAGTACCCATTCCTGTACCAGCAATATGCTGGCTACTACGCGGGCGAGAGTGGGAGGCGTTAGGCGTAGGCGAGTGGTTGGCGGGGACGAGGAGAGTCGTTTCGAGTGGCGCGGCTTTGAATACACCGTTGGCCTTCGTCCCCATATTTACCCGTGTCTTTTTCCATCCAAATCACTGTAGCAATAGCACTGTCCGCTCGTTTCATGTCACATACTGTATTGTTAGCACCCCCGTTATACGCTCCGCTCGACGCACACACTCCTTTTGTATAGATACTCGTCACTCATGGGTAGAAGCTCCTTACACGCTCCTTTTTGCTACCCTCGGTTGTCTCTCTCTCATTTACGCTACAATTTCTAATCTTGATGTGGTTTGAGATGTTCTTGATAATGCGCTCCACGAGAATCGAACTTGCGGCCTGAAGTGCAACACCGCCACGTCGGCGTTCAGTTGGCACGTCATTTGTGGGCATCGGAATGTGGCCCGCATTTCCTGACTGGTCTCCTCCCTCCCTCCACCACTGTCCCTCGTCCGACGGTCGTTGTGGCCATATGTGGAAGGTATGACAAACGCACACAAGCGTGATTGATCTTCCAAGCGCTCCGACGGGCCCAAGCACGCGTCCTCGACACAATTCTCGCCAGACAATCTTGATTGTTCTCGGCGTGGCCCGTTCGGGCATACCAGGGCGGAAGTGGCGGCTTTTTTCCAAGGAGCCTGCTACACAGAACACACGACGCAACAGCCACGCCCATCGATATGCTCTTCCCGTCCTGCTTCCTCGTCCACCTCATAACGGGCGGCGAAGGCGGCGCAGCGAGCAGGGGCCTAGGGCTTCAAGTGACCACACCATCATTCACACTGGGAAAGAGCTCGAACGGGAAGCCGAAAAAGTCCCCGCAGACTGTGTGGCTCGTGCTTAGCGCCACTCCGCGCCCACTGATTCGCTTCAGCTGCTTTGGTCGAGAGGCGTTTGGTGTGTTTGGTTTATAAAGCCTTGCTCTGGGGAGTCCCGGAAGACGACACCCCCCATGGCCGCCGTCTCCGGTCCCTCCACTGCTCGCCACCCCTCGCCGTTCAAGAGGCATTCAAAGCCTACCGTCCGGCCCTCTGGCTCGAGCTCGCACCAAGTGGCCGTGAGTCCCCGCGCCTCCCCACCTGCCTTTTCCGTCTTCTTAACCTCCCACCAGGACCCGTACTACGGCCATGAAGAGACCGCGAAGCTTTGCGCGCGCTTTGTCACGCATCTGTTTGCGTGTCCGGACCTGCCACCATTAGTATCCACCTCCATCCCTCCCGCCGTCCCACTCCCCCTCGCCAGTTTCATTGCATACGCCCTCCATCGAACGCGATTGCATACATCGGTCACTTTCGCCGCTCTCTACCTCCTCCAGCGAATGAAGGCCCGCTTCCCCGCCGCGCGAGGATCGTCAGGTCACCGCCTGTTTATCACCATATTCATGATAGCAAGCAAGGTCATCTGCGACGACACCTACTCAAATAAGTCGTGGTCCATCGTCGGCCGGGGCATGTTCGCACTCCGGGAAATCAACCAGATGGAGAGGGAGATGTGCTCCTACCTCGAGTGGCAGCTCAACATCGAGCCCTCAGCCCTCAAGGAGTTCGAGCACAAGGTCCGGCGCGACTTCAAGGGTTTCGGACCGTATCCTACGTACGTTCTCCCCTCACCCGCGCCATCACCAATGCCCTCCACCACCCCCTACACCGCTCCGTCCGCGCCAGCACCCGTGTTTACGAACAAGACGCAGCAGCCGCCTTCCACTTCGCCATCCAAGCCCATCCCCCCTCCCGTTCACGTGCGCGCAGGCGCCCCGCCCAGCATCTACCCGCGCGCGAACCCGGTCGTCTGGTGATGGTCATTGTAGCCACTCAAGTCGTCCCCTCTCCAAGCTCCATCGGTCAGGGTGGCCCAATGGGGCGTCCATCTCCTTCTACTCCCCTTCAAAAAAATTCTCTCATGTTTCACCTTGTCTTACCTTCATCCTCCTTGAGAGGGATCCACGCTCGTTCTACTTCATCATGGGCATCTGCGCGCAATGCTCCTATCCAGCGCTACAGCACATGCCACTCACGCTCATTCAACTTTTCCTCTGCCGCTGCTCTCGCCACTGGTTTCCACTCTATCACTCGCTGGCCTTCGGTACAAACGGGACAAGGGGTGGTCGTTGCCATCCCAGCAAGCCTCGAAGTCTCTTGTCTGGCGCTGTTGTTCTGCTTGGCTTCTCCGAGGACACGCTATTGTATTCCGTCGCCACCTTTCCCTCTGTATCATAGTGTACGATCAAAACAGCGAATGCGAATGTGTGTTGTCACTACTCGGCGCGAATAGAACGTGCACCTTAGCTGGCTCGCTGGTTCGGCGCTGTGCTGTGGCGTGGCTCCACCTCACTGCGCGAACACTAACTTTCCCGAGAAAGGACTCCGTAGCGAACCTCATGTCCACTGGCTTTCTCACACTTGAGCCACTCGCAACCGGCGTTTGAAGACAACTGACGATTCAATATTCAGTACTCAGGTCTCCTGCACGATCATCCCGGGCTGTACGTACGTCACGCCGCCTTGCACATGCACCCGATGACCCTCACACGCGACGCAGCGAGGTATTCGTCTCCCATATCGGCTCAGAGCGTGGTTCGCACCGTCCACCACGCGTCGGCAGACGAGCATACTGAACACCAGCCTTCCGAGCTTCGTCCACGGATCTTCTCTACGTGCTCAAAAATGTCACGACGCGTCGCGTTTCCGCCCCCTCCGCGAGTCCTGAGCCGCAAATTCAATTTCTTGAATGCATAAAAATGACAGAGATGTAAAATGGAGGGAGCAGCAGGGACGAGAGCTCGGACGACAGTGGCAGCACCGAAGATGCGACTAGGCGCCGAAATGACCCGTGGGAGAACTGTGATCTGTTGAAATGGCGGATTCGTCTGGACTTCAGAACGCAGCGGCCACCAACCCGAAGCTACACCGTCTTTCCACCCGCGGGTCACTGTAGGGTGAGAGCGGATTGTCTGCACTCACGATGGTGAGGTCCTTCAGCGTAGTCGAAGCCCACGTCAACCCGGGCCATGCCGCCCCCGAAGCGGGCCTCCTCCACCCCTCCAGCTTTCTGATGAGTGACGGGTTTCCGACATAACGCAAGGAATGTTTCCCAGATGCAGTATGTCGTACTACTATAGCAGGAGCCCATGACTCCGTGTGAGGCCGCCCGCTGTGGGCGCCGCAGTATGCCATCGATCGATTTCGCGCTGGACTTGGAAAGTTGGATCAGGGTGGGGTCCGACAAGAAGTCGGAGGGACAGAGACGTGGGACGCGAGTCCTTCTTCTGATATCGCCACCATCCGGAACTTCCCTCATCTTGAGCCCGCCCTGAGACTCGCCTGCGAGCCCCTGGCAGCTTGCGACCCCGGCGGTGGACTATGTCTTGCATGGTAGAGCTCGTCCTGGCGTCATTCTGCATCAGCCGCAGCTGTGTGCCCATTCCTGTACCAAAAATACGCAGGCTACCACACGGACGGGACCGGGAGGCGTTAGACATAGATGAGTGGTTGGCGGGGACGAGGATCGTTTCAACTCGGAGTGGCGCGGCCTTGACTGCCACATAATTGTACATATTGTCAGCACCCTCGTTATACACACTCCTTTTGTAACGATAATGGGTAGAAGCTCCTTGCACACTCCCATCTACCGTGCTATTTCTTGATAACGACGGCGGGTTTTGAGATCTTCTCGATACTGCGCTCTGCGAGAATCGAACTCCTGGCCTGAAGTGCGGCACCGCCACGTCGGTGTTCAGTTGGCGCACGTTGGACGTGGCCCGCCCTTTTCCTGACATCCTCACTACTGTCCGACCGCGTCTCTCGTCCTACAGTCGTTGTGGCAAGTGTATGAGAAACGCACGCAAGCGTGATTAATCTCCTCTCAGCGCCCGACAAGGCCCAAGCCTCAAGGCCTCACGCGCCCTGGACACAGTTCTCGCGAGACGATCTTGATTGTTCTCGTCGTGGCCCGTTCGGGCGTACTAGGGGCGGAAGCCGTAGCAGCTTCTTTCCAAGGAGCCTGCTGCACGGAACACACGACGCAACAGCCACACCCATCGATATGTTCTTCCCGCCCTGCTTCCTCTGGGCCCATAACCGAAATGGGGGAAGGCGCTGCGCAGCGGGCAGGGGGCCTGGAGTTCAATCAAGCGACCACATCAGCATTCACTTCGGGATAGAGCTCGAACTGGAAACCCGCGCGAAAACCCCCGCTGACTGTGTGGCTCGTGCTTGGCACTGCACCGCGCCGTCCACTGACTCGCTTCAGCTGCTTTGGTCGGGAGGCGTTTGGTGTGTTTGGTTTATAAAGCCTTGCTCTGCGGCGGAGTCCCAGAAGACGATACCCCATATGGCCTCTATCTCGAGCTCGCACCAAGTGACTGTGAGTCCCCGCGCCACTCCATGATACCGGTTCAGTGTTAGGATCATCCCTCACCTTTTCAACAGGATCCGTTCTACGGTCATGAAGAGATCGCGAAGCTTTGCGCGCGCTTTGTCAAATATCTGTTTGCATGTCCGGACCTGCCGCCACTATCCACCTTCATCCTTCCCGCCGTCCCACTCCCCCTCGCGAACTTCATCGCCTACACCCTCCATCGGACGCGACTACACACATCCGTCACATTCGTCGCCCTCTACCTCCTTCGACGACTAAAAGCTCGCGTCCCCCCCATGAAGTCCGGCCGTCAGGGCATCGGCTATTTATCTCCGCCTTTATGGTCGCAAGCAAGGTCATCTGCGACGACACATACTCCAATAAGTCGTGGGTCATCGTTGGCAAGGACATGTTCCCGTGTGAACAACTCAACAAGATGGAGCGCGAATTCTGCTTCTTCCTCAAGTGGCACCTCAACGTTGAGCCCTCAGCCCTCCAGGAGTTCGCGCACAATGTCTGGCGCGACTTCCAGGGGCGAGGGCCTTGTCCATATGTGTACGTTCCCCCATCCGCGCCATCGTCTGCCATGTCTCCCATCACCCCCTACACCGCCGCGTCTGCGCCACATGCGTCCCGTGGGCAGGCAACCTTGCGGTAGCCGCGGCCGAACCGCGAGTTACTACGCGCCGAACCCGCACCCTCCCAAGTGCCCACGCACCCGCCGGATCGAACGTCCCGCCGCCCCCAAGAACGCCACCAGCGGCAGCATCTACGCGGGCCCAGCGACCTGCCGATCATCTGGTAATGGTCATCGTAGCCACTCACTCCCCAAGATTCATTGGTCAAGCTGCTCTCCTTCAGAAACGTACCTCTAACGTGTCTTACACCTCCTAGGGAAAGATCCACGCTCGTTCTGCACCAATGCTCCTATCCAGCGCTACAACCCATGCCACTCACGCTCATTCAGGTTTTCCTCCTGCCGCTGCTCTCGCCGCTAGTTTTCATTCTATCACTTGTTGATCCTCGGGGCAAACGGGAAAAGGGGTGGCTGTTGTTACCGTCGCGGCAAGCCTCGAAGTCCGGGGCTGTCTTCTCGAAAATGCCATGTATCGCCACATGTTCCCTCTCTGTGCCCCCTGTATTATAATATATGATCAAAACAGCGAATCGAATCTGTGAATGCGAATGCGTCTTTACGTGTGCTCTTATCCGGCGCGAATAGAGCTCGCACCTTATCTGACTCGTTTGTCCTGCACCGTTGTGCTGTGGCGCGGCTCTGGGACCTCATTAATATTGTGCGAACACTAAATTTCCCGAGAAGGACTTCGTGATGAATGTCACGTCCTTCGTATGTAACACTGGTTTTCTCCGTATGCGCCCGACCTTGTATGAGTGGTTTTCTCAGACTTGAGCCACTTGCAACTGGCGTTTGAAGACAACTGACAATTCAATATACAGTACTTTCAATCGCTAAGGTCTCCTGCACAGCCATCCCGCCGTACGTACGCTACGCCGCCTTGCACACGCACCCGATGGCCCTCACACGCCACGCACTGCAAGAGCTGGGGGCCGCGTGGCCTGTGGGTCGAGTCATTTGACTGCAGCGGTACACACTGGCGCGCCCCTCGAGCCAACCCACCTGTCAAGAACACGGCAAGCGACCTCCCTCGTGGCGTGCCTCCGACAGAGCGCAGCGTGCATGTGGTTCCCCAGAACGCCGCAGACCGAGTGGCGAGGTAGTCGTCTATCGGCTACGAGCGCGATCCGCACCGCCCATCCATGGCACTCGCCAGCCGACGAGCATCCTGGCCCAGCACAGCCGGCCCCGTCGCGCTCCGAGTCCACTGGGCGCGCCCGTCGATAGTTTAGTGAACCGCGTCCAACGATGGCGCGCTAGCGGTCACAGTTCATCATTCGTCCAGGGCCGCAGACTCTTTCCATCCTGCCGCACACGGAAGCTCCCCGTTATGCACCACGCAGATACCGTGACACGCCGCGCTCCGCCGTGGCTGATCGTTCTCAGTGGGCGTCGAGCGCCAACAAACGCCCCAGGGCGCGGGACTTGCCAGTGGTCGGACGGAGTGGGGTGTGCCGCGGCATCAGGGAGGCCGGATTAGCCTTTCGCTGCCCGATCGTCCCGGGGCTTCTGCTAGCGTCTGATATCTCCTGCCGTTTCGGGGCGTCCGCGGGACCAGAGTGTGGACCTGGACGTTTTACGTTACGCTGGAGAGAAGGAGGTTCCGCGGTCACCGCCGGCATATGGAAGGGACGGGGCGGACCTCGTCCTTTCATAGCCGACGACGCATAGCAGTACACTCAGGAGCCTCGGAGCACTGCGCCAACTTCCTTCAATCGGTACAGAGACCACCGGCAACACGACACAACGCCCGCAGCAAGCGCTATTGCCGTTGTACCGCATCCGCACGGGAACACCGAATCTCGACGGCCCGCCGGCGGAGCACCAGCCGGTCGTCCGAGACGTCTCTTGCAGCAGTGAGTAGCACCAGCCTTCCGGGCTTCGTCCATCCGTCCCCCAAGGGCATCGATGAGGACGATGGCAGCGAG
Organism: Epithele typhae; assembly: GCF_022376455.1. Lineage (NCBI taxonomy): Eukaryota > Fungi > Basidiomycota > Agaricomycetes > Polyporales > Epitheliaceae > Epithele > Epithele typhae. Next base: position 178,875 of record NW_025954196.1, on the reverse strand, counting down.
CACGGTTAACCCCGCAGCTGCACCGTGTCCACCCGTGGGTCAGGGTGGGAGCCGGGTGTCTGCACTCACGACGCTGCGGCCCTGCAACGAAGTCGAAGCCCACCCCGAAGCCTCCTCCGCCACTCGGTTTTCTGATGAGTGGCGGGCTTCAGACATAACGCAAGGAATGTTTTCCGGATGCGGTATGTCGTACGACCATGGCAGGAGCCCATGACCCCGTGCGAGGCCGCTCGCTGTGGGCGCCGCAGCACGCCATCGCGGCGCTGGAGTTGGATCAGGGTGGGGTCCGACGAGAAGTCGGAAGGAACAGAGACGTAGATGAAGGGATGCAATCAACGCTTCGTTGAGTCCGGAGGATAGATGGAGAGAAGACTCGGAAGACCACCGCGAGGGAAGGGCGTGCCGTGGTCGAGAAAGTAACCGACGTCGGCGCTGCACGAGAGCGGGAAAGGCTCCGGGCGGACGGAGGAGTTGCCTATGACAATAGGAGGCGCTAGGGCATAATCACGCGCGAAGCGTAAAGCACGCCTACGTGCAGGCTAGGGTGACCGCCGACCACCAGCACGAGAGCCGGCGGTCCTAGCCTGACTAGCGCCCATTGGGATTCCCTTGTTCTGCGTACCCGCCTCCGATCATCGACCGGACCGAGGAGACAAAACAAGTGGCTGAAGTCCAGCCAACCGGCGCATCGCGCTTCGAGCACAATCAGAAGAAGCAACATTCCGATGTATTGACGCACCGAGATCACCCGTACATTGAACATACAGACATATATCCTTCTCATCGCCCCCCCGCAACCCCACGACTGTTCTTCATCTTCGTTTCTCTCCAGGTATTGACTTTGGGCTGGGTGCGGGCGTGGAGGCCTAGCTGTCGAATTTCTTGTAAAACACCCACGCGTCGACAAACTCTTCGCCAGAGCCATCGGCCTTCTTCAGACGACCGGCACGCGGGATACGGCCTGCTTTCTCGAAGCCGAGTGCTTCCCAGAGTCTGTAAAGCATGTAGCATTCAGAACCTCTTACAGGCAATTCAAAGGGAAGACCAACTCACCGAACGCTTGCGACGTTGTTTACATAGACGAGGTTGAACACACTCGCTTCGTAACCCAGTCGCGGAGCATAATGGAGATATGAGCGCGCTAGGGCGCCCCCAAAGCCGCGGCCCCGCTGAGAGGTGGAACCAAGAAACCTGCGTTACAGATCTGTCCGTTGGGTATCAGCTACAGATCCAATGGTAGTGCCCAGGCGAGAAGAAATGAACGGGATTTAGAACAGATCGTGGGTATGTCTACCTAATCACCAGAATCGGTACGAGCAGCCTGTGTACGGCAGATGTACTCGCCGTGGAACATCACCTACATGAGACGATCTGCCTGGGTAATTGGGCTTGACCTGTAACAGAAAAACGTATGTTAGCGATTCTGCGTGTGGTGCAAGGTGGGCAATTTGAGATGTGCCGACATAGACCCAACGAACTCAAAAGAAAGCATCGCGACAGCCACTGTCCCCGCCCGTCCGCTTATTAAGAGCGACATCGATCCCTCAACCCAATAGTGCATCCTCCGACTGAAAAGGGAAAAAAGAACATAAAACATCGAACAGCAGGGGAGCTCACATAGTAGCAGCCTGCAATGCACTCTTCCCAACTCCTACCGCTCACTACTGCCGTGAACCCGAGCGCAGAGACCTCGCCGTCGGCACCATCCTTCGACCCAGATGTGCTAGCCACGGCAACGATTACATCCGCAGCGAAGTAGTATGCTGCGAACTGGTCTTCTGTATACTCGCTTGCCGCGCCAACTTCTTGAGGGTATGTCAATCCGCTCTCGAGTTCATCCGCAAAGACTTTGTGGAGATATTCAACGAGACCTGGCTGCTGACGCGCGGTTTGCAGAGTGAGATGATGAAGGGTGACGGATGGATTGGCTGAGGGGTCTTTGGAGCGCACAAGCCATGTCGTGGAAGGAAGAGGACCAGAGGCTGCGCGAGCGATCGCGCCGTAAGCGGACATGGTGTGGAGATCTCTCAAGCGCGCCCCGCACTTGTTGCTCGCAATGGCGCTTTGCCCTTCCCAAGCCCCCCTTTGACTCGAACCACGACTATTCGTTCTGCCGCATGCATATCTCTCAGATTCTAGCTCCTTCATGCAGGGGAATAAGTTAGATGGACGGATTCATCCAGCTCGCCAGGGTCTACGGCCACTCTCGCTCAGTCTCGTTCAGGTTCGAGCCTCGTACATGGGTTGCCATCCGTCTAAGGTATACAGAGCCACGTCTAATGTTGTGCTGTGCGGAAGACCCCATCGCTGATGAACTAGCTGCGCGTTACAGTGATTTGCAACAGCACAAAGGCGTCGTGCTCTAAACACGCGAACAACATGCAATCCCATTGTGCACATACTGGAGATCATCTTGACCCGCGAGACAACTTTGGTGAGCTATATAGTCTATCATATGTCCCCTCCTTGGACTTCAAGAGCCACCCCCAACGCCATGGACGACCCTCAATCCCCTCTCGCCAGGGAGGTCGTATTCGCGCGGTTCTTGCCACACCTTTTCAACCAATCCTCTCCTACGACGGCGAACGCACTTCTCGCCTTCTTCGATTTGCGACTTCGGCTCATGAAGAATCGTCATGACGTCGAGCTGGTGTATGCTGCGTACCTTCTCGCGGCTCTGGCGGATTTGTACAAGTACACGATCAAGTGCCCCTCCCCACACTCCTTCCTTTGCTTATTCCTTGCCGCTGCCATGGTGGCCAACAAGATGGTCGACGACGACCCATACTCCACGGACTCCTGGGTTCACATTTCCGTGAATCTCTGCACCCCCGAAGAGCTCAAGGCCGCGCAACGGGATCTCTGCCAGCTGCTTCACTGGCGCCTCAATGTCCCTCACCCCGCGCTCATTGATTTCGAGCTCAGCATTCGGGCTCGGTACTTCTGGCCTGGACCTTACTTCGGACCGCCCCTCCATCCTTTCGTTTCCCTCCCCGGATTGTTCGACGACGATCCGAACATCTGTCCACTCCCTCTTCCCCCATGGCTATCAGCATCTGCCGTGTGGCCCATGCCGCAGACAGCGACCCCCATTGAACACCCCCTCTCACCTTCACCGTCGACCGATCGCTCCGACATCCTGAATGCCGCCACGCTGCTTCCCAGGCCTTCCTCCAACCCACCGGTGCACCTGTCACCTCTCCGATCTCATTCCAGAAGACGATTGCTGCGGTGCAGTAGCATGCGGGAAGTCCCTGTGGAGGATATGGACGAAGGATACTGTTCGGAATTTTCTACCTCTGACAGCCCGATACTGCTGCGGAAGTCTTCGATCATCTCTACCTCCACGGACGACTTCTCGCGCAGTTTCCTCGGCTGAGCTCGGTCGCCGGGACCGCACCACCAAAATGTCTGCCGTGGACCGGACGCTGCCACTTATCGTCATCCGTCTGTTCTCTCTGTATCACTGTACAACCTCCTCCTTCTCTATGTATCCGTACTGCCTGACTGCTTCACGTATTCTACCGCATTCTCGTCTTACTGCTCGGTGATTACGATACGATTACGACGTTATGAATGAATGAGTGTACTCCTTCAGAAAACTCGCGTGCACCAACGTTCAAACGTTCACACCTCGTCTGCACCCAACCACACCTTGGCGCAACACTCTCAACACTGTTCGTAAGCAGACACCTCATACATCGCTTCACGTTGTACACGCCGACATCGCACATCGTACAACAATCTTCCTGCGCAGCCAACGCCCTCCTCCCATTCCAGAAACTCCAGTTCAACTCAAGCCTACACCGCGCGACCCTCCTCGCCGCCACCCCACCGGCCGAACATACGCGGAGAGCCGGCGAGGCCAGACACGGCGCAGTACGGCTGTGCGAACGCGGGCACGAGCCCGAAGTCATCGTCCGCCTCATACCCGGGGTACGGCTGGGCCCAGAGCTGGGCGTCATCTGGCCATCGCCGCCGGTCAGCCAGACCGCAAGCGAGGACGGCTCGCGGCTGCAGTGCTCACCGGCGTCCAGGTCAATCCCGAAGAGAACGTTGAAGGTGGTCTTTATGAAGGCGGAGAACGTCATGGTGTCGGGTGTGTGTATGTCACGCTCCAAGAACGAAAGAGCGGATGAAGGGTGCGAAGAGTCGAAGGAGATGAGGGTCAATGGCCCCGCTCTCCTGCGTATATAATTAGGGGTGAGCGTATGCGCTTTGTTCGTACCAACCACAAAGCGTTTGGACTCCCTCGTGTGGTGAAGAGGAAGCGCAGTCCGGGAGGTGTGGTTGATTAGTGGCGTTACGCGGAGAAGTCTCCGCACAAAGGAAGCGCGGCGAGGTGAATCTTCTGACGTTACTTAACACAGTGCAGTCTGAAATGATGCTGGTGAGCCAGAGGTTAATGGTGCCAGGACATGAATGAGAGCGTGCTCATGAGTGGGTCACAACCAGTATCGAGACGCGCACAAGTAGACGAAGTTTCAGCGCAAGCGCAGTGGCCGAGACTGGCCCCGGGCACGAACCATGACATTGCAACTGAGACCCCAGACGCGCCTTCGGGTAGTCCTACTTCGAGATACAAGACGGAGAGTTGTGGTGGTACGAAATAATGACGGGTTGGGAGGGAGACAATAGAGGGACACATACGTATATAGAAAAATAGGAGAAGCACAGAACGGGATCCCTGACACACTGCACTGTCCATAGCTTGCAACGGCGGTCGCCTAGCCCTGGGCCCGCAATCGGCTTTTGGGAGGCGGATGGAACAGCCAGAAAGGGAAGCACGAAGCTAGGGTGGGAGCAAGGGCGCGAGTGGCGATCATCCGCGCACCTCTAAATCTACGCGGAAATGGGTACCGCGGGCGCGCCCTCCTCTTTCTTGCCGTTCTGCGCTTGCGCGATCGCCTTCTCCGCCTCGTTCTTGCGGGCTTCCATCTCCTTCACCTGCTTCTCCAGCTCCGCCGCACTCGTCGGCGTCCCGTCCGGCCGCTTGAACGTCACCGTCTTGTGCGGGCTGTCGGCACCTGTGCCCGGAGCGGTCGCGAGTCCTCGGTGGAATTGACCTGGGAGGACGCGACCCTCGGGGTGCTGGTATGGGCACGTCGCGCGTGTGCACGCAGTCCCGAACTTGCACGACACCGCGTGGTTTGGAGGGCGTGGGTGCGAGAACGTACAACCTGGGCGTGTGCAAGCTGCACCGTACCGGCAAGGAACAGCATTTTGGGGTGTGGGGCGGCGACAGGGGGAGTGAAGGCAAGGGGCTTCGGCGGCTCGGCTATACGGAAAAGACGTCAGACATAAGTGCGAAGAGAAAAACCATCGCGACGCACCGTTCGGGTTGATGACAGCAGGGCTGACATGTGACTTGATGCAGTCCTTGTCCTTGCAGGCTTTTCCTTTCTCGCAGGCATCAGTGCTGAGCACTATGCCGCTCTCGGCGTAGCGATAGGGGAGGGATGAGAGTATCGGCAGAGCGGATTTGTGCACTTCATAGCAAACTTGCAGAGTGTGGGTGATTGCGGACGTTCGGGGGCAACGAAGCCAGGGCGAGCGGAGCCAGTCGAAGTGGAGGGGGTGATGGTGTCGGCGCTGCGACTGAGGGCGCAGACTTTGCTTGTGGTGTAGGCGCGGGGGGTGCGACCCATTGGGGGCGGGGGTGGCCTCGGCAGAAGAGATGTTTTCGGAATTGTTGGGCTGACCGTGATGTCCTCCACGACCTCTCCCGCACCACGAATGGACCACCCCTTCCTCTCCACGTCCGCGTTCGTTCCCGCTGGGACCTATCCCTCCGTTCATCCCGTTCCCGTTGAACCCGTTCATGTCGCCCATTCCTGGCTGCATCGGAAACCCGTTCGGTCCCATGAACTGGCCGTTCGCAGGGTTCATGATGCCCATAGCGCCAGCGATTTGCGACATCATCGCCATCTGGGACATCATGAGCTCCTGGAGCATCATCGGGTTGGCCATGCTCATTGCACCCATGTCCATGCCCGGCATGCCGTTCATGGGGAATCCGTTCATCATCATCATGCTGGGGTCCACCGGTCCGTTCGTTATGCTGTCGATACGTGCCTGGACGTCGTCGTGAGGATTGAACTGCGGGCCGTGCCCTCTTGGGCCCATGCGATCGAGCAAGCTGCGCTGGCCGTGCTCCCCACGGTCGCCACGCTGCATAGCTCGAGGACCGGTTGGGAGGTGGTCTGTGCGACGTGCCTTCGAGGGCGGATGGCCTTGTGGTGACGGGGAGCGAGCAGACGCGGACGTTTCTGGCCAGAAGGAGAAGTGGAAGGTATGGCTTGGGAGAGAGCCTGTTTGTATAATGGGGCACCGGCACGCGGGCCATTCGGTGGTCGTCGGTTGTCGACTTGTTGATGGGGGAGGAGGTCGGGGGAGTCGCGTGCAGGAGGAGCGGAAGATGTCGAGGCTTCCGGCGCGGGGGGAGCTTCGGTTGCTGGAGCACCTTTGCTGGCTTCCGCAAAAAGCCAGTCTACAAAGCTGGCGTCTGCGAGAAGATTAGACGCATACAGGGAGCAACATATGTGCTACATACCGAAATCCGAGCCAATGACTACCCGTACCAATCAAAAAACCTTTAGCACAACTCCTACAGCCATAAAACCATAGACTTACGATCTTCGAGCTCTGAGGTGATCTGAACTGAGGTAAGGGTCAGTATTATGGTTCGTGTAACCAAGGAACAGGCCGCCCGTCAAAGCCCGAGGATTCTCGAGCCCCGGCATGCTTTGAAAAGGAGACTCACCGGAAGACTTGTTGTTGATGACCATGATAGTGATATACTCCGCCATGACAGGGTCTTAAGAGACAAGTGAGCCTTGTGTTGCGCTGGGTGCAGGAACGAGAACTCACCTGCTTCCGCACTGTAGTTACGCTTGATAAGCTCTTCCTGGATAGCATTCTGGAGCGCGGTGGCACGTTCCGTGCCCATGGTCAGCCCGAAAGCCATGGTGAGGAGAAGAGGTGGTGGGTGAAGAGGGTAAGCGGGAAGACGCGCTGAATGCCCACCGGAGCCACAGCGTCAAGTCACGGCCAGCTGGGACTTGCTTGGTCACCTGAGCTTCAGGCGCCGATACTCGGACTTCCAAGTTTATTATCCCGCAATCATCGGAGTCCAACTTGAGCTGCCCTTTCGACTTGCCCTGGGTGTTTCGTGCATCCCCACTCCTCGTGCTCGCTCTTACGATATCCTGCTGTCAGCATGCTTGCGGTTGGTATGTGTACGCGGCTTGAAGTAACATTACGCTCTCACTAATATCGAACAGTGCGAGGCTTACAAGTCGGACGCCACCGGGCAGTCTAGTACTAATATTTACGTGCGCTCCTCCAGCCGTCCTATTGCCGCGCTTCTGGCTCGTCGTGGTCTGCGAGCTACGCAATCTTTCTGACACTTCTGACAGGCTGGCCCTGGTTCGGGGACTAGAACAACAACAGCCACATGGCAATGAGAAGCAGGCCCTGGCCTTGGCATACTTAAGCCGTGTCGAACGCAAGCCCGTTGGTCATCTCACCCGCGTGCACTGGGAGCCGACGTCCCGCCATGGCTTCAAACAAGAGCTCGGAGGAAGTCCCCTTCCAGATCGCGGTGTCCGACGCCGACCTGGAACTTTTGCGCAAGAAACTCGAGCTCACGCGCTTCCCCGACGAGCTCGATCACGCAGGCTGGGCCTACGGCGCCCCACTCGCAGACATCAGGCGCCTTGCGACCTACTGGAAGGACGGCTTCGACTGGCGCAAACATGAAGCCGCGATCAACGAGATTCCTATGTTCACGCGTGACATCGAGGTCGAAGGCTTTGGCGTACTCAACATACATTACATTCACCAGAGGAGCGAAGTGAACAACGCAATTCCACTGCTGTTTGTGCACGGATGTACGTTTGCTCGTATAATCATGTCTGTTCCAACTAAGCCGAGGCGATAACAATCGCAGGGCCAGGACACTTCCTCGAGGTTGAGAGAATGCTGCCTCTATTGACAGCCGCCTCGTCGGACCATCCGAGCTTTCATGTTGTCGCTCCCAGTCTCCCAGGATACGGATTTTCGGAAGGAGTGCATAAACCTGGTTTCAAGACGTCCCAATATGCAGAGGTTCGTGATTCGTTGCTTATGTATTGGCTCGTTCAAGGCGCTTAATGCGACATCATTTAGCTCTTCAACAAACTCATGCTCTCACTCGGGTATGCGAGTACGGTCAGTGATCTCCCTGCATACAGCGTTACCAGGGATTGACGTGTTGCACACAATTAGTCTACCAAGGAGGGGACATGGGTGGTCTACTGGGGAAACTCATCATCCCCACGCTGGGACATAAACACATCAAGGCCTGGCACACGAATATGCCCGTGTATGTAATGTCGTCCTTAGATTGACTTTGCCACTGATCGCCCTACGACGATAGTGTGGCTGCCCCAACTTTGCTCAGAAACCCTCTCCTTTTCCTGCAAATGCTTCTCGCGCCCTTCAATAAGAAGATGCGCGAAGGCTTTGCGTATACCCGGAACTTCTACGCCGTTGGCAGAGGTTATTGGACGATGCACACTACGAAACCGCAGACTATCGGGTACAGCCTGGCGGACTCACCCATCGGCTTACTCGCATGGATATACGAGAAGCTTGTCGCTTGGACAGATGACTATCCATGGAACGATGATGAGGGTATGACATACCCGACTGTGCGCAAAATCGAAGCTGATTGTACGCAATCCTCTTAGTGCTCAGATGGATCTCCATCTTTTGGTTCTCCCGCGCTGGCCCCGCAGCATCTATACGAGTTTACAACGAGATGCACAACGGAGGCTCTGGACCCAATGCCGTTTTCAACGCGTGCAGCGCGCCACGATCCCCACGGGAATGGGGTACTTCCCTAAAGAAGTCATTTACGTCCCGAGATCGTCAGTGCCTGCTCATCTTAGCCGTATCGCCATCTTGCTCACGAGATATTGATCCAGATGGGCACCCTTGATGGGGAAGATAGTATATGTGAAAGACCATTCTAAGGGTGGTCACTTCCCTGCCTTTGAAGTCCCCGATGCCCTGGCTCAGGACCTATTCGTGATGTTCGGGAGGGGCGGAGGAGCCTTTGGAGTCGTTCCTGGCAAGAATGGGTATGACTGAACACTTGCCAAGTATATGGTGATTTGTCTTTATCTCTTCGTTACCGAATGCTCCAAACACGTGCACCTTTACCTACATGACCCATGACCGCAGAGCAAACATTCAAGGGAAGAAAATTCTCCCTCCTGTGCTCTCGAAATAATTGGTCGAGTCGTTGGTAAGGCGGTAAATCCCAATGCAACCTTCAGGCGTACGCCCTTCTGTTCGTGACAGAGTGTTCAGACCATAAGTTGATAAACAAGCCCGAGATCGAATGCACGATGATCAATCAAATAGGCCGACTCCGTCGAGCGCAAAGATCACATGCTCTCCAATACAGCCCACTGAAGGAGCCAAGCGTTGAGTAATGATATATGTACCTCCCCGCGCTTGTACTACGAACAGCGCGATCGCATCGAGAACTCTTCCCCAAGGAAGAACGGCCTTCACACCTCGCCCGCGAGCGCGCGCATCGCCGCGTACAGGTCCTCCCGGCGGGTTCCCGCGCCGTGATCGTCTTCCGGAACGCGGCCACAACGGACTTGTTCGCGAAGTCGGTCCAGATGCACACACGCGCGGGGGACCGGTGGACTCGAAGAACTCGACGAGCAGGAGGGACTCGCGATAGACTGCCGCGCCGATGTGCTCGATGAGCCCATGCGGGTTGATCGCTGTGGAGAAGACGGCGACGTGAGTCTCGTGGATGGAAAGAAGGAGGGGTGGGGTGGAGAAGGGGGCCGTACCAAATAAGACGCGGGTTTACTTCGTGTTGGTACAGGATGCCGCGCTCCTCGATGTTCGAGATAGGTCCACGAGAACGGTCGTGGTGGCACTTACCCATGCGGCGTGCAGAATAAATTCCTGCGGAGCGGCGTGAGCCTCGATGGCATAGAGTGCCTCGCCAGTGATTTGAGGGAAACCACACAGTTTTGGGGTAGCTCGTAGTTCCTGAGATGATGTTGTGTGGTCGGCACTGAGGGTGAGTTGTGTCGTTCAGGGAGATGGACAGTAGGACAAATGTTGACCAGAGCTGTGTCGCCTTGTATCATCCCGAGGGTTGGTCTAGGGACACCAAAACTTGGAGAGCTGAAGTTTAGAGTCGAGTCGTTTGAAGATCGGCGGCCATGGACGGCAAAAAGCACCTCGGGTTCACATATATCGAAGCTTCGGAATCGAGCAACTGTACTGGGTGTGCTTTTCGCCTGAGACAACCGTGGAGAGACTGCCGCTTGGAACGCCAATTTTCATGTCTGTTGACACACGGACTTGACGAGGCGGATACGATCAGCATCGGGGTAACTAGTCCTTCCGCAAAACCATGCCGGCCTGAAAAGCCGCGCAGAGCAAGAGAAATTAGGCGCACTATAAGCAAAGAACGACGGTTGTACAACACGTCTCTAGATTACGTCGACACAATATGACAACCGGTATGGTAGGCGCAGCAACTTCCTTCTAGTACGTAGTATGTCCGTCCCTCTTCCGGCTACGTACAATCCCGTTAGTCTGGGCGTCGGCGACCCCGTCTGCGAATGCTCACCGGCACTCTGTCTGCACCTCGCATCTCATCGGTGCCCCGCGCCGCCGTAGCGCACCTTCCGGCCCATATCGAAAGGCACGTACTTGTACTTGATCATGTGTCTGCCGGGAAATGGTCAGAAAAACAGTCGGAATTGCACGCCCAAGACAGTGACGCACTGTATTTGTCTGCGCATGGTGAGGGCGAAGAGGACGAAGAAGTAGACGACCAGGATGGGCCAGTAGACCGGGACGTCGAACGCCTCGAAGAAGGTGCAGAACAGCGCAATCACGGTGGCGCGAGTGGCGGAAAGCCTGGATCCGCTCGTCAAATCGCATTGGAGGGAATGTGGGCTGTAGCGCGACGCACCAAAACTGCCACTCTGGCAGACGCCTCACGAACGGGCGGAACTCGTCGTCGCGGTTCGACGGCAGGGGCGAGGTCGCCTCTCCACCCTCTTCAATCTCGTCCGCCATCAGATCATCTTGCAGCGAAGGGTCGAACCGTGGTTGGAGGAAGGCGAGGAAGAGGTTGAGGAGGTAGATAGCGTGGGCGTCTTGAGAGAGATTAATACAAGGTGCCGACACGAGTATGTGAGATCATAGGATACTCACAGCACACTGCAAGAGACCATGAGTATGCGCGTAGCCGCAGAAGTTAATGGAAGACGTACCAATATACCACTGCTCGTGCCAAACGAGTCGATTGCACCCAGTGGACATGTGAGATGTTGTGGCGGAAGTCAAGCGTAGAAAGCGACGTACCCCTTGCGCGAAGACGATTCGCAGCATGAACAAAGCGAGTACTCCGGCGGTGCTCAACCAGCGTTGAAGGACGAAGGGCGTCACCTTGTCGAGCCATTGCTGGTACTGGCGCTGTGCCTGCGCGTACTGGACCATGAGCGGCTGAAGAGGGCCCCCAGAGGCCTCGGAGTCGGATGCGGACATCATTTTGAGGATCCGAGGTCGCGCGGGACGGCAAGCAGAGACCTAGACGGTGAGGGTGGAGGGGGTGGCGGAGGGAGAGGGGAGAACACCACGGCGAAGCGTACGTGGTCGCACAGCGGCCGCCCCGAGTTCCAGCGCAGACCGCAATTGGCGTCGGCGTTTCCCGCGATCGAGTTCGTGCGCTCACAGCCGCTCACGGTCCGCATCCTTACAAGCGCTCTGCCCTGGCTTTAGTCCATCATCTCGCTCAGTCCAGCTGTGCACGCCATGGAGAGCACAGTATGCATGTTCTTCTTGTCGCGGCGACGTACCGATTGAACTGACTTGTCAGGTAGGCCACGCCCACTCTCGTGGCGCAGTCGCTCCCGGCTGCGATCCCGCCCATGAGCTCTCACGTTCTCGCTCAGCTCGACGCACATCGATCACGGCACGCGCCGCAGGGCCCATGTCCACCTCTCATCGTGGGCGTACAAGGCCCTCAAGGTAGTGGAAAGACCTTCCTCACCTCTCACCTCCGCGACGCCCTTCAAGACGAGCCTCACAAACTTTCCGTCACCGTTTTCTCGCTGGACGACCTCTACCTCCCGCACGAAGCGCTTGTGCGAGTCGCTCAAACACACCCGAACCACGCTTTACTGCAGGGACGCGGTCAGCCCGGCACTCACGACATTCGCCTCGGGAGAGACGTCTTTGACAGGCTGAAGCGCATCAACGATCCAGGCGCGGGCATCACCGAAGTCAAGCTCCCGGCCTTCGACAAGAGCAAGTTCAATGGCGAGGGAGACCGCGTGCCCGGGAGCACTGTTCGCCCGCCAGTCGATGTCGTTCTCTTCGAGGGCTGGTGTACAGGATTTTATCCAATTGATCACAAGGAGGTGGAGCGGCGATGGACCAGCCCAGTGATTGGCCTTGGCGACAACTTCTTCAAGAGGAAGGGGTACAGCGTCGAAGAATTTCAGGATATCAACGGACGACTCGAGTACTACATTCCCTGGTGGAACTCGATCGATGCATTTATTCAAGTGCGTCACTTGTTCCGTACAAGTCAGTAAGCAAGTTGGACAGCGAGTCGCAGATCACACCGCCAGACGATCATCCATTGGACTTCATCTATAAGTGGCGCCTTCAACAAGAACATCATATGAAGGCGCTGAATGGCGGTAAAGGTATGACAGATGGACAGGTAGAAGCGTCAGTTGCGTTCTGTGGGTTCTACCTACGTTGATCTGATCAGCTACCCAGATTCGTGGATCGTTACATCCCGGGATACGTGCTCTTTAACGAGGGCGTGGTTAACGGATGGGTGGACAACACTGGGACGCAACAAACACCTCCGTGGATTGGCCGTGGGTTGCGCGTTCAGATTGGAGGAGACAGAGAGCTTCTCCAGACGAGCGCTTTTTGATCAATCTTCAGTACTTCAGTGGTTGTATCTAACACATATGTACAACAATTATACACATCGCTTGTAGCCTTCTGTCAACCCGCACTCGGATCCATTCTTGCCATCCTCGTCTCGTGCAGCAAAACGTCCGTTCCCATTAGCCGACTCGAACGACTGACCTCATCATTACAAGTGATGCGCTCTACCAACTGAGCTAAACGGGAAGTGCCATCGATGAGGTGGCTGATGCCCGAGGCCGTTCACGCGAGGGAGGCAAACTTGGAGACCGCCTTTTCTGGGTGACAGCCAAGGCGCTTAATTGGGGAGCAGTCCTCGGACCGCGAATCTGCCGTCCTCGGATCGTGTTTCTTGCCCTTGTCCTCGTTGCTCCAGGCTCATCGCCCCCCATCTTCCCCCTCCTCCCTGGCCGCAACATCACACCATGCCTCTTATTGAAGTGGGTGGCCTTCTTACACTGTTGAATTGCATACTCATCGATGCGCGTCTTCTGTTCTCGTGTCTGTCTTCGTCTTCGCGAATGACGTCTGTTGGGCGGGCAGGTCATCGCCAACGACCGTCTTGGACGCAAAGGTACGCAGCTTTCTGCTCCCCCCAAGCTCTCGGCTCATCAGATCCTTGCATCTTCCCATCACAACCTGTGTACAGTTCGCGTCAAGTGTAGCCCCGAAGACACCGTCGGAGACCTCAAGAAGCTCATCGCCGCGCAAACCGGTACCGATCCCAGCAAGATTCAGCTCAAGAAATGGTGCGCCATCTTCCTGCGTTTCGTCCGTCTGCCACCCATCGACCCTTCCTGTCCCACCCAGGTATAACATCTACAAGGACCACATTACGCTCGCGGACTACGAGATCCACGACGGCATGAGTCTGGAGATGTACTAGAGCTGCTTGCGAACTAGAGCCGCAGATCGCCGTGCGTTTCTTCTCGCCAGTTCCCTCTCTCCGATCTGTCGTCGTCGACCCGAGACTGCGCGCATGCTATCTAACGCAGTTTTATCCGTGATGTTGTATCAATAAATGCACTGTTCTTCTCCCCGCCTCTGCCACGCAGCATCCCCGACTGTCGCCGCCTCGAGCCATGCGCTGCGCCCGCAAGTACTGCGCATGACATGTTTGCATGTCCGCGCCAGGGTGACTCGTGCCTGTGTTCAAGAGTCAAGACTGCTCCCACCAATGCCTTATTGCTACAGCGACATGTGTCTGCAATGCGCATGCCCCTTCCAGCTGTAATTACGCCCATGTCTTCCATCAGCCTTGCCACAACCGGCACCCCGCCTTGTCTAGGGCCTTCTTGATCTTCGACTCGCGCCGGTTGGGCGCGAGGGCGAGGCACGTCGGCACGTTTTCGGGCTGCTCGATCCACAGGTGGTGTGGCACCGGGGGGTTGGCCTCCGCAAGCCGGCTCGCGAGACGTTCGATGCTCGCCTGGTCTGCCGTCTGCATCACAACCTGGGGACCGTTGGGGTCAGCGCGGGACTGCGGCCGGATTCGAGACCGGAAGTGGGACCTTGTGCATGTGCGTGAGGTCGTCGAGGTACGCTTGCGTCTCTGGGCGCTCACGTGTCTCGTGGAGGACCTGGAAGGACAAGATTGGAATGGCATTAGGAACGAGTGGTTGAGCGAGGTACCGCGGAGGTCGCGTGGGCGACTTGCGCCATGAGCGGGCCTACGCCCCAGCCCTCGGTCTGTGACAGGGAGGATTCAAGCAAACGGAACTTCAGATTCGCGGAGACTCGGAGAGGATCTTGAGGCACGGACGGTTAGGAGGTCGCGGCGAACCACGATCTGCATGCTGAGGCGGTGGAGCGGGAGAGGTATCGCTTGCGCTTTCTGCCATGGCCGCCCGGCCGCGTCGCGACGAGATTTCAAGACCGGAGAGATGCCGGATGCAAGGCTTCGTGACTGATTGATATCTGCAACGGATGGCGGCAAATATCACAGAGACCTATTACAGAACAGACATGAGTGTCAATTGCACGGCAGGCTGATTCCATGAATGGTTTGCGTACCATGTACGAGTTGGTTCAGCCCTCAGTACTCAGTACTAATCTGTTGAGCTTGTTACACGCTGCTTTGACACAGACAAAGTCGACGGTCAGGGTCAAACAAGGTTATATGCAACATCCAAAGTTCATACGCGAAGATTTCTGGCTGGCTGGATGATCGGAGCAGTGGCAGGCTGTGGCAGCTGACGGTGAGCTGACGGTCGGTTGCAAGGTTGTCGTGTGCGCGCGGTCCACGCGAGGCGCGCTTCTCGGACTGTGTTGAATCGGTTGATACATATCGCGGCCGTACATAAGATGCTGTACGGGTGTGTTCGAACTTCCAGGTCTTGTCATCGAGTAGCTATGCCACCTCCTGTACAAGGGAGTGCACAAGACGAGAAGGTGACGCGGTCCATCCTTTCAGCCAGCCACCGCAGTGACCGGTTTCCATGCATTCGGCGGATACACCGGCCGCGCGCAATGCGCCTACCTCGGGAAATCACCAAGCGATGGTTCGTGCGCATCGTGGCAGGTTGTGCGTTTGAGGTGATCTGGCTCCTCAGCTGGTCTTTGAGCACCAAGCCCACCAGGATTGGAACTTATGAGAACCTCCGATCGGAACCACAATGCTTTCGTTTAACTCGGTGGCCGCTACCGCCTCCCTGAGCCATAGCCCCTGCCGCAGCCCCATTCCGCTGCCCGAGGAGCGCGCCCCTGACTCGTGTGGACATGGCAGGCCACGGGGCATGACCGCAAGGCGGCCTCGACACCCGCTGGTGGGCCCACTGTGCGCATTTATGATATCTGTTCGTGCGGCAGTGGCCTCCACGGGGCCCGTCGAGGCTGCTGGCGTCGACTCAGACGGAGCGGAAGAGACCAGAAGTGATGTCACTGGCGGTGCCGCAGGGTGCCAGCTGTGCGCGGGGTCCTGGCAGCGGGCCAGATTTTTTGTTTCGAGGTCCTGCGTGCTGCTTGCCTCCGTCTTCCACCAGGACAGACCCCCTCCGGATCGCTGACCGCCAGCATCCGCATTTTCGAGCTTCAGACCCTCCTCGCGACCTTTTGTTCGCCTGCAGGCAGGTCAGCTTTCACGACCGACCTTCACGCGACGCATCCAAGCCAATTATCAATCAAACCAATCGCAGCCTTTCGTGCGTCTTTTCCTCGCAACCCCGCATGTCCCCTAACTCATGTCCCTAGAATGAGCAAATCGTCCACGGCATCTGTATCAAAGACGTCCCAGCTACCGTCAAAGTCAGCTTGGGCCAAAGGTCCGCCAGCGAATACTTCGACAGCGCCGTCGACCCGATCTCAATCTCCCGCTCCTTCGGTCACCACTCCTTCAGCCCCCACGCACTCTAGACGACCGAGCACTTTGGGACAGGGCGTATCGTTCAAAGATGGCGTAGGAGCTCGTACACCGACCAGTGCCACAAAAGCTGGTGAGTGCCGTATCCACTCTCCCTTCTCCCTCGTCTCATCCCTCCCAGGCTCGCCGGTGACCTTTGGGTCCATCGACGACGCTTCTGCACCGATATCCTCCTCCCCCTCGACTGCCCCGATAATCAAGCCCGATGGCATCAAGACATTCGGCAGCGTCCCTGCAAGCACGAACGGCAAGGTCCATTCACGGACGACGTCGTTCTCGACCGGTACCCCGCCGTCGATAGCGTCGACGACATCGACCTCCTCAACACCCGCGTCCACCTCCACCGCTCCCTCAACCTCAGCATCTGCCCCCTCGAAACCCCCTAAATTCGACGTACGAAGCCTCTTCCAAAATAAGAGTGCCGATGCTCCATCTACTTCGACCTCGACGACCCCCGCCTCCCCCTCAAATCGCCCCGCACCCCTCCCCGTCACCAACCGGGCCAACATCCGCACCAGCCTACGCCTTCGCCCATGGGCTCCCCCTACAACACTTTCCGACCTCAGAATGGCATGCCTGGCCCCAGCCCGGGTGTCCCTAGGTCACCCAGCTTCCCGCGGCAAATGGCTAATGGTGCCGTGAACGGACGGCCACCACCTGGAGGTCCGCCCTCCGCCGGCCTCCCCGCTGCCATGCCCAGTCCAAGAATGGCCCCGGCGCCTCATGTGGGGCAGCCGCAGCCTGTACCGCATGGCGTACCCGCTGGAGGCGTCCCAGTTTCTCAGCCTCATTCCTGGGGCTACTATGCAGTAAGTAATCATCATTGGAATATCGGATGTTTCGAGCTGCACCACTATTCGTTCCCGGGCCATCTGGATCATACTGACAACGTTATAGTATTATCCTACCGTGCCTGGCATGCCTCCCATGGATCCCAATTACCCGTACCAAGGGTGGATACCCCAACACATGCCTCCTCAACACCATCCTCCTCCCGGTACACCTGGCTCAGCCATCAGCGGGCTGCCCATGTCGCCGGGCAGGCAACAACAACCGCTCCACGCTGCCGGTACCCCGACTCTTCCTCCTGCGATGCCCCCCAACACCCACCCGCCCCACACGACCCCTTCGCCGCATACACACACGTCTAGTCTCAGCAGCGTGAACTCCTCCACCCCTTCCACGCCCTCAACATCACAAGCTTCCGCCGCTTCCCGCCTCCCGAACCCGAACGCCAGCGTCTTTACCCCCAAGCGCGGCGTCACCATCAAGTCTGTGTCCGGGCAGGAGGTGAAATTCGATGGCTTCAAGAGGCCCACGGCCGCGCCGACCACGCCCATCACCCCGAACTCACCCGCGCGGCGGGCAATCCCGATCACCCATCCGGACGAGGCGAAGAAGAAGAAAGAGGCGGAGGAGCAGAAGGAGCGGGAGGAGAAGCTCAAGAAGGAGGCGGAGGAAAAGGCGAAGAAGGAGGCTGAGGAGAAGGCCGAGAAAGAGGCGGAGGACAAGGCCAAGAAAGAGGCGGAGGAAAAGCGGCGAGCAGAGGAGGAGGCGCGGAAGAAGAAGGAGCAAGAGGAGCGGGTGCTCAAGGAGGAGCGGTTACGCCAGGAGGCCGAGGAGAAGGCGCACAAGGAGGCCGAGAAGGCTGCTCGCAAGGCGGCGGAGGAGAAGGAGCAGCGTGAGGCGGAGCAGCGGGCGAAGCAGGAGGCCGAGGCGAAAGCTAAAGCCGAGGCTGAAGCCGCCGCCGCTGCCGCCGCCGCTACTGCTGCTACTGCTGCCGTTGCTGCTGCTGCCGCCGCCGCCGCCGCCGCCAAGGAGGCAGCCTCCGAGGAGCGCGAAGAGGGCGAGGTGGAAGAGCCTGAGCATATGAATGACACGGACGAAGCGGCGCGGGAGGAGGCCAAGGACAAGGTCTCCGACAAGGCGACCCTCCGCATCGACACAGCCCTCTCTGCGCCTGAAGGCAAGCGTCGTCCTGGCCGCCTGGACCTCTCTGGTACGAAGAGTACCGTGATTCCCGCCGCCCTCCCCTCCGCTCTCGCTACGGCTCGCATCATCGAGGACATTCAGAGCATCCAGTACCCCGTTGGCATCAGCAGCCCGAAGCCTGAGCTCAACGTGAATGCCAAGCAGGGCAAGTTCCGGTACGACACGCTTTTCTCCTTATTCATGTGTGATCTTAAGCTAAGAATGATGTCTTTGCAGCTACGACCGTGAATTCCTCATGCAGTTCATGGCTATTTGCAAGGAGAAACCCGATTCCCTCCCTCCTCTAGACGCTATCGGTCTGGAGCCCAATGAGAGCATGCCGATGACTCGTGGTGGCTCTCACGGCCACCGTCACCGTACCTCTTCCTCCTCTGGCATGCCCAATACTGCTCGTCAACCCTCCGTCGGGCTCGGGCTCACCGGCTTCCAGAAGCCCCAGGGCAACCCTTTCAACATGGGCAACTTCGCCACCGCCCCCCAGAAGCTTGGCACCAGCGAGGAGCGGTTCGCCGCGAGTCGCACGCCTTCCTTGTCCGGAAGTCCGGCAGGTATGCCGTTCGGTCGTCCCGCACCCATGGTCCGGTCGTCCAGTCAAGGCGGTCCTGGCGCTCACCCCAGCAGCGGCCGCACGCGCTCGCAGCGTGGCAACCGTCGCGGTGGTGAGAAGGAGCGCACTGGGGGTCCTGGTTCCGGCAGCCAGTTCGGTCAGCTCGCACCCGGCCAGCTGTCTCTTGAGCCCGTTGCGCCGCTCGAGGCATCCGCAAACCGGTGGCAACCGAACAGCCTCACCAAGAAGGGTGCGCCGCCAGACCAGGACTCGCCCGAGATCGTGGACCGGAAGGTCAAGTCGCTGCTCAACAAGCTCACTATGGAACGCTTCGACTCGATCTCGGACCAGATCATCACCTGGGCGAACAAGTCGGAGACGGAGCAGGACGGTCGGACGCTCATCCAAGTCATCCGACTCGTGTTCGAGAAGGCGACGGACGAGGCTGCTTGGTCGGAGATGTACGCGCGCCTGTGCCGCAAGATGATGGAGCAGATCTCGCCAAACGTGCACGACGACGGGATCAAGAACGCCGAGGGCAAGCCCATCACTGGCGGTCAGCTCTTCCGCAAGTACCTCCTCAATCGCTGTCAAGAGGACTTCGAGCGTGGTTGGGTCGCCAAGGAGGCGACCGCCGCTGCCGCTGCATCGAAGTTGTCCGAGGACGAAGCCGCGAAGGCCGCCGCCGAGAGCAGCAAGGACGGCGAGAGCGCGCTGTACTCGGACGAGTACTACGCCGCGCAGAAGGCGAAGCGTCAAGGTCTCGGTCTCATTAAGTTCATCGGCGAGCTCTTCAAGTTGCAGATGCTCACGGAGCGTATCATGCACGAATGTATCAAGAAGCTCCTCAGCAACGTCGAGAACCCCGAAGAGGAAGAGATCGAGAGCTTGTGCAAGCTCGTCACGACCGTCGGTCAGATCCTTGATACTGCCAAGGCGCGCGCACACATGGATGTCTACTTCGCTCGCATGAAGGAGCTTGTTAAGAGCGGCAACGTCAACTCTCGCATGGTGTTCATGCTTCAGGTGCGTTTCCCGTCGTGGTTGTCATCTTTGCTTTGACTCATTCGCCTCCTGCAGGACGTCATCGAGTTGCGTAGCCGCCAGTGGATACCCCGTAACCTTGTGGCCGCTCCTGCAACACTCGCTGCCATTCACGAACAAGTACGTTTCCCTTTTGTGTGCATAGGCTATCTGAGCTCACCCGTCTTTAGGCTGCGAAGGACCGGGCCGCTGCGGAGAAGGAGGCCTTCAACCGCAACGTCAGTATGTCCCGCGGTGGCTCAAGACGCGGTGGCGACCGCGGCGATGGTGCCGCCGTTGGCCCTGACGGTTGGGCTGTCGCTGGTGGCCCCGCTGCGCGTCCGCCGGCTACCAAGGCTGGCGACCTCTCGCAGTTCGGCAAGATCGCTAAGTCGACGCCGATGACCTTTGGTCCCTCGTCCGTGTTCACTAAGGACAAGTCCAAGCGCGACTCGACGATCCGCCAGAGCTCCACTAACATGTTCTCGATGCTCAGCGGCAACCCCGAGATCGCGCAGGAGACATCGTCCAACAAGGGCAGCAGACCGCCGAGCCGGAAGAACAGCATCGACCTTGGTCAGGGTGGTGCGCCTGAGCCGCCTCAGCGCCGGAAGCTCAACCTCCTCCCTCGCTCTGTCCCTGTCGACGTCAAGTCCGAGTCGACTCCCAGCGCATCCGCGAACAACTCGGACGACGAGGGCGGCGACCCCAGCGCTTCATCCATGTCCGTGGAGCAGGCCAAGGCGCGGATCGACGAGGACTTGAAGGAGTTCTTCAGCGTTCGCGACCTAGGCGAGGCCGAGGATTACTTCACGAAGCTGCCCTCCGAGCACCGGCATCTGCTAGTCGACCAGCTGGTCACGAAGGCAGTCGAGTCCAAGGAGGCGGACGCGAAGCTCGTTGCGGACCTCTTCGACCGTGCGATCGCCAAGAACATGTGCTCACCACAATCGTTCGAGGATGGCTTCACGCCTATTGCGGAGATCATCGACGACATCGCGATCGACGCACCAATGGCACTCAAGCTGTTCGCGATCATGCTCAAGGGCGCGCACCTGCATGAGGACGAGGAGCGCCGGACGCGGCTGGTTGGCAAGTCCATGGACAGCGAGAAGCTGGTATCGTTACTGTTATCATAGACTCTTCCCCCTTCCCTTCTCCCCGCATCGCACCCTTCCACCCCGGCATCTTGTTTTCGTTTGCACTCGCATCATCCCGCTCTTCACACCATCTCTCCCCCTTCCTCTCCCTCCGGCTCTCTGCGATTGCCCGCTGTTGTCTCCTCCCTCGCAGTCTTGGTGTTCTATATTCCACGCATATTGGCGCTGGTGTTTGCATTAGTGTGTACTTATTACTCGCACAGTATCGCACGATAATACTCGCTTTCTGCCTCTCGAATCCTCGGTGTGCTCCAGAGTCTGCCCGAAGTCTGCTGCAAGTTTTGTCAAAGCCCAGGAAGTTACTCACGGACGCCAAGGGGTATTCAACGGTGCGTCTGTTAGTATGAATCCTCTCTTCAGGGAGATGCTGACGTCAAACTTTCAGACTCGCCCGAAGCCCGGCCGTGCTGTTTGCTCCATATATGAGCTTCTCCGGGCGCGGCTGGCTTCTGCTCTCTGGCCATCGTTTGCAGGTGACCGAGCCCGAGCCGTTCGAAGTCTCATTAGTAAACGTCAACAACGCTCGTTGCCAACGTACGTTCTCAGGCTGAACGAACGTGAACCGACACAGTGACGCTAAAGTTCGGTATAAATGCTCGCGTTCAAGCCGCTGACATCCCCATCTTCCACGACTCTTGACTTTCACCTCTGCTCATCTACCATGTCGACGCCGCACCCCGACGCTGGTCACCTCCCTGAGGCCACCGGTCTCGCACTGAAGACTGTCCAGGCTCACGTAGAGCCTCAAGAGGTCACTCTATACGCCGCTTGGGTGAGTGTGCTCGAAAGCAGTCCTTTTGAGTCGCCTCGCTTACGAAGATATCGTGTGTACAGTGGTGCCCATACGCGCAGCGCGTATGGATCACGCTCGAAGAGCGCGGGATCCCGTACCAATACAAGGAGGTGAACCCCTACGAGCGCGAGCCGCACTTCATGGGTCCGTCCCCTCCCTCCCCACCCATCTCCGTCCCCTCCCCCCTCCAACTTGACCCCTTTTCGCCGCAGCGATCAACCCCCGCGGCCTCGTCCCCGCGGCCGAGTACAAGGGCCAAGCCCTCACCGAGTCCCTCGCGATCGTCGAGTTCCTCGAGGACGCCTACCCGTCGCACGCGCCGCACGTCCTCCCCGCGGACCCCGTCGCGCGCGCCCGGGCGCGCGTCTGGACCGACATCGCGAACAAGACCGTCGTCCCGGCCTGGTTCCGGCTCGTGATGGCCACCGGCGACGACGCCGCGGCGCAGGCGGCGCGCCGCGAGGAGCTCTACGCGGGCGTGAGGGCGCTCATGGCGGAGGCCGCGGTCGACGGGCCGTACTTTCTCGGCGAGCAGTTCTCGACGGTCGACGTGGCGCTCGCGCCGTTTGTGGCACGAGACTTTGTGCTGGCGGCCCATCGGGGGTATGAGCGCGCGGAGGCGGGGGAAAGGTGGGTGAGGTATGCGAGGGCGTTGGAGGAGCGGAAGAGCGTGCGGGAGACGTTCAGTGTGAGTCGTTCCCCGTGTTAGTGAGGGGCTGGATGACTCTGAGATGCTGACGGAGGTCTGCAGGACAAGGACAGGGTGATGAAGAGCTATGCGCGGTACTTGAGCAACGAGGCCCAAAGCGAGGCAGCGAAGGCGTTCCGGGTCGGAAAGGCGTTTTGAGCGTGATGTCGATCGCGAGTGGAAGCTATATGTGAATGTGGGTTTAGCAGAAATGGACGTCTGGACACGGAGACGCGAGGTCCGGCGACCGCAATCTTGAAGGGCGTTTCTTCTGTGGTGGTGTCGAAGGGCGGATACGAGTCTGTGTGACGCACGTACAGAATCACAGCGTGGCAGGATGGCGTGCGAGGCACAGGCCGACCTCGCAGTGTTGTCGAAGTGAACGCAAACTTGCTCTTAGTGCTCGCACGCAAACAATTCGTGGAATCCATGCCGTTCATACATCCTATCCAGACGTGAAGGCTGTAATACATTGCTGTGAAGCGTGACTATACTAGCAAGCAAACGAGCACGAAGTATGCTGGTGAGCGGGGTGTGGGGTGTGTTGTAGACTACTAAATGCGTGTGGCGACGTGAAGCGTAATGTACGGGTGGGGTCAATAAAGCGGCTGCTATCTTTTGTGAAAAATTATGATCTATGCTGCGATGGGGGTGGGGTGATGCATGTCGACGACGAAAGCATGAGTCAAGCAAGAGCGGCGATGAGGGGCCGGGGGACAACGGCGGGGGAAAACGTGAGAGTGGTGCATGGCGACATGCGACGAGAGAGGGGGTAGCGCAAGAGAGAGAAAAGAGTGGGAACTTAATCCTTCTTCTCCTCCTTGGACTCCTCCTTCGCCTCTGACGCCTGACCTTCCGCCGCACGCTTCTCGTACACCTTCTGGAAGAGGCCGAGCGACGCTTGCTGAGTCTCGTTGATCTTCTCCCGAATCTTGTCGGCGTCGACGGACGCATCGCCGGTCTGGCCCTTGGCAGCGATCTCGCGGAGCTCAGCAACGAGCTTCTCAACCTTCTCCTTCTCCGTCGCGTCGACCTGGTCCTTGAACTCGTTCATCGCCTTCTCGGTATCAGCGCAGACAGACTCGGCCTTGTTCGCCTCCTCAATGAGCGCCTTGCGCTGCTTGTCGGTCTCAGCGTACTCCTCGGCCTCGGACACCATGCGCTCGATGTCCTTGTCCGAGAGACCCGACGACGACGCAATCGTCATCGACTGGTCCTTGTTCGTCGCCTTGTCCTTGGCAGTGACGTGGACAATACCGTCTGCGACGGAGAGGGTCAATGATGACGTCATTATTTGCGACGAGAGACACACGTACCAGCGTCGATGTCGAAGGTGATGTCGATCTGAGGAACGCCCTTAGGCGCGGGCGGGATGCCGACGAGGTTGAAGTTGCCGAGCATCTTGTTGTCGCGGACGAGCTCACGCTCGCCCTGGTAGATCTTGACCTCAATGGCCGTTTGGCCGTCTGCCGCCGTCGAGAAGGTCTGCGTCTTCTTCGTCGGGATCGTCGTGTTGCGCGTAATGAGCTTGGTCATGATACCACCGAGCGTCTCGATACCGAGGGAGAGAGGGGTAACATCGAGGAGAAGGATGTCGGTGACGTTGCCCGCGAGGACACCACCCTGGATGGCAGCACCGATGGCGACGGCCTCATCGGGGTTGACACCCTTGCTGGGCTCACGACCGAACACCGACTTGACAGTTTCGACGACACGGGGCATGCGGGACATACCACCGACGAGAATGACCTCGTTAACCTCCGACGCCTTGACACCGGCGTCTGCGAGCGCCTTCTTGCAGGGGTCGATCGTGCGCTGGATGAGGGGGGCAGTGAGGGCCTCGAACTGAGAGCGGTTGATCTTGAGGTTGATGTGTTTAGGACCGCTCGCGTCCGCGGTGATGAACGGCAGGTTGATCTCGGTCTGCGAAGTCGACGAGAGCTCGATCTTCGCCTTCTCGGCCGCCTCGCGAATGCGCTGGATGGCAACCGGATCCCCAGTGAGGCTGAGGCCGCTCTCCTTCTTGAACTCCTTGAGGATGTGCTCGACGAGGACGATGTCGAAGTCTTCACCACCGAGATGGGTGTCACCATTCGTGGACTTCACCTCGAACACACCCTTCTGCATCTCGAGGATTGAGATATCGAAGGTTCCACCACCAAGATCGTAGACGCAATCACGGAGTTGTCGGCGCGGTCGAGACCGTAGGCGAGTGCAGCAGCCGTGGGCTCGTTAATGACACGGAGGACGTCCAGACCGGCGATAGTACCAGCATCTTTCGTCGCTTGCCGCTGCGCGTCGTTGAAGTAGGCAGGAACGGTAACGACGGCGTGGCTACAAACCAGTCAGTTTCCTCGCAACGTCAAAGGAATGTGGAGAGTACTCACTTGATCTTCTTGCCCAAAAACTGCTCAGCAGTTTCACGCATCTTCGTCAGGACCATCGACGACAGCTCTTCTGCAGAAAGTGTCTGCTTTTTGTCACCGTTCATCACCTCCACTGCTGGCCTGCCGTCCGACTTAGGAACGATCTTGAACGGCCTGAAAATTGTTGGTTAGCGCTGACTCCCACGGCCGAGCCAGGTGCGGAGATACGACGACACGTCATCGAGGACTACGCGCATGCCGACGCGTAGAATATGACACATGACGTGTCACAGGGTATTGAGGAAATCGAGGGAGGAGGGAAGGTTGCAGGTAATGGAAAACTCACCAGTGGGTAGCGTCCTGCTTGACCTCCGCATCACCAAACTGACGACCAATGAGACGCTTGAAGGCGAACACAGTGTTCGCCGAGTTGACGACGGACTGCCGCTTCGCGGGGAGACCAACGAGACGCTCGCCGTGCTTGGTGAAAGCCACGACGGAGGGTGTTGTCCGCGCACCCTCCGAGTTTTCGATCACCTTCGCCGTCTTGCCCTCCATAACGGCGACGCAGGAATTTGTCGTGCCAAGGTCGATACCGACAACGGGACCTGTCGCGGCACGTAAGCATTGTGCAAGGGAGGGGAAAGTCGCGTGCCAGCAAGTGACTTACCGTTAACCTTGGAGTTCATATTCCTGGCAATCATCGACCGCGGGAGGCCCTGCAACGAAGTTGAGCAGGCAGGCAGGCAGACATGGGCAGGAAGCACAACGTACCGCATAGTTGCCGGTGCGGGAAGCGGCGAGACGAAGGGAACGGGCAGCGGAGAACATGGTGGATGGAAGGAAAGGGAGGGATGAAGCCAGCGTGCATACTCTGAATTTTTGTAATCGAGTACGTAGGCTTAGGTAAGCGTGGCTGGAAAGTTCCGGAAGCGATCCGGGAGCCGTCGCGTTTACTTCCGAGCGGCATCACGTGTCAGCCAACTTCCGACTCCAGTAGCAACGACATACGCACGGAAAACCCTTATACCTTCATTCAAGTCGGCGGAAGCAAACGCCTCAACAGCCGAAATACACTAAAACACGACTATCACGCATCGCGCCGCCCAAGCTCACGTCGAATCTGCCCCGCGAAGGCTTCACCTCTGCAAGATTGCACGCCCTGGCAGTCGAGAAGGTTTCTAGCCGAGCCTCTCTTTCTCCTTTCTACATGCTCTTTTTCCACGAAGTTCCTGACCCTCAGGCTTTCCCCGTCTCCACCGGTATCTTGCCACGCCAAGTATACTGTTCCATTGCGAACAAGGTGCCTCTTCCTATGCCGTTAGAAACCTCCCCGATGTCACTGCAGAGCGAACTGCACTGCGCCGCATTCTGTCCGCGATGCTGTCAGGGCGAGCGCCTGAGCGTAGCCGACTGACTTCTCGACCGAAGTGGCCGGCAACGCAGCCCCGTATATAACTATCACGCGGCACCACCAGCTTCTCCCACTGCTTCTTCATGGCTTCCACCACGTACGCTGCAGAGACCCCGTTCACCATCGCCGTCCCAGAGGCCGATATCGAGCTCCTCCACAAGAAGCTCGACCTGGCCCGCTTCCCCGACGAACTCGAAGGCGCAGAATGGGCTTACGGCGCTCCGCTCGCAGACATCAAGCGCCTCGCCGCTCACTGGAGGAACGGCTTCGACTGGAGGAAGGCTGAAGCCGCCATCAACACGATCCCCATGTTCACGCGAGACATAGAGGTCGAAGGCTTCGGCACACTCAACCTTCACTATATTCACAGGAAGAGCGATGTCAAGAACGCGATCCCTCTGCTCTTCGTGCACGGATGTAAGCGCAGTTGTTCTCAGCCTATTGTCCCTGCTGATCTGGTTGACAGGGCCGGGGCACTTCCTCGAGGTCGAGAAGATGCTGCCCATACTCACCGGTAGCTCCCCGGACCTGCCAAGTTTCCACGTTGTCGCGCCCAGCCTGCCTGGGTTCGGCTTCTCGAAGGCCGTGAAGAAGCCCGGGTTCAAGTCATCGCAGTATGGGGAGGTCTGCGTCCTTTGGTTGCGTCTAAATTCAAATACTCACAGATGTCATGTAGCTCTTCAACAAGCTCATGCTTTCTCTCGGGTACAACGAGTATGGTGAATAGGTCCCTTGCCCGCACATAACCTATTCTGAACTCTGCCCGTAGTTTACCAGGGTGGAGATTGGGGAGGAATCCTCGGGGCCTTCCTCGTACCCACACTCGAACACAAACATATCAAGGCCTGGCACACAAACATCCCTCTGTGGGTTTCTCTCGGCCTCTCGAGGTCACCTTCAGCCAGCTGACTTTCGGTCGACCAGCACAACTCCTCCCACCCTTATCAGGAACCCGCTCCTCTACTTGGAGATGCTCCTCTCGCCCATCAACAAGACTATGCGCGAAGAGCTCCAGGCCACCCAGCACTGGTTCAACGCAGAGCAAGGATACTCTATACTGCAACAAACAAAGCCTCAGACGATAGGGTACAGTCTTGCAGACTCCCCCGTGGGACTCCTCGCATGGATCTATGAGAAGCTCGTCGCATGGACTGACAATTATCCATGGACTGACGACGAAGGTGAGCATCCCGACCTGCGGCGATTCGTGAGCCGACAAGACATTGACCGAAATGTAGTCCTCAAGTGGATCTCCATCTACTACTTCTCGCGCGCTGGGCCCGCTGCCTCTGTGCGCATATACTACGAGATGTCGAACGGAGGGACGAAGAACATCCTCGCCGGCGCTCCGAAAGCGACCATCCCGACGGGCGTGTCTTACTTCCCTCGCGAGGTCGCGAAGCTGCCTCGATCGTGAGTGACCCCGTCTTTCCCACTCGGGGTACGGATTACTGACCAGCGATTGCGGCCTGGACAGGTGGGCAGCCATGTTCGGGAAGCTGGTGTACGTGAAGGAACACGACAAGGGCGGACACTTCGCCGCTTTCGAGAACCCGGAGGGCCTGGCGAGCGACATGTTCGCGATGTACGGGAAGGGCGGAGGGGCGTTCGGGGTTGTCCCGGGCAAGAATGGGTACGACTAGCAATTACATTCAGAGCATGTGCGACGGGTGTAGTATCTCAAGAATGGGATTACGATCTTGCGCTCCTTGGGTGGTCCGGGAACCAGCTGCGGTACCACCGGTGCCCCTTGAACGCTCTCGGGAACACGAACAGCACCACGTTCACCACGAACAGCCACGACGGCGGCAGCGTTGCGACGTACGCCCCTACGCCCGCGACCGCCGCCGCCGCGAGCGTGAACCCGACCCACTCCATCCACTCTCACAGGTAGTGCGCACGCCCCGTTGTTAACGTCGCCGTGCTTCCTGTCTTTGCCATCGCTCGCTTCCTCCACCCTCTGTGCCCTGTAAACAGAGGAAACAGCACCTGTATCTCACGACATGGAAGTCAGCCAAACCGGCGCCATAAGGCCTGCTCTTCCAAATCTATCCAGCCTGCGGCTCAGGGCAGCGCCGCTGCCCACGGAACCGCTCCTTCATTGCGGGCACGCAAAACGTTTTACCCGGTATGTCATACATGACAACAACAGGATACATCTACATCAAGAACGGGATCACGATCTTGCGCTCCTTGGGTAGTCCGGGAACCGGCTGTGGTACCACCGGTGCCCCTTGAACGCCCTCGGGAACATGAACAGCACCTCGTTCACCACGAAGAGCCATGGCGGCAGCAGGGTCGCGACGTACGCCCCCACGCCCGCGACCGACGGCGGCGGCGCGGCGGCGAGCGCGAACCCGACCCACTCCATCCACTCGCACAGGTAGTTCGGGAACGAGACGAAGCGGTACAGGCCCCCGTGCGGGATCGCGTAATGCTCCTGCTTCGGCTTCGACCCGTCCGCGTCGTCGTCGTCCTTCTTGGCCGCCTTGTGCCGGCGCCGGAGGTTGAGCAGGATCTCGTCGTGCGCGATGTTGCCTGCGAAGCCCAGCGCCCAGAGGGCGAGCCCGAACCAGAAGAGCGGGCGGGCGTACGCGTCGGCGAGAAAGGTTTGCGCGCCGGGGGAGGAGAGGTAGGCGCCCATGAGGGAGCCGTTGCAGGAGTTGAAGGCGATGGCGAGCGCGGCGACGAGGACGTGGGACTTGGAGCGCGAGGGCGTGCGCAGGGGGGAGAGGAGCCCACGGTTGATGTAGTGGATGACGTAAAGCCCTGCGAGGAGCGTCGGGGGGTGGGACAGGCTCAGTGAGGGTGGACTGCCGAAGGACGCGGAGTTGAGGGGCGAGCGGAGGTAAGCGTTGGAGAGGGCGACGATGGAGACGAGCTCCATGAATATCCATGAGCGGATACCTGACAGATATAAGCCCTGGTGAGAACCAGGTCGAAAGCGCGAGAGCACGGCTGAGACGAACCGTCGAGCTCGAATATGCTCTTCGAGGTGAGCGCAAACCGGCCAAAGGGGGCATCTATGGCGAAGTTGGCGATTGACATGAATGGGGGAAGTACGGTGAACCAGTACTTGGTTGCTTGGGGCCGGTGAGCACCGCGATTAGGCCTAGCTCAGGACGGTCGACATACCATCGTAGAGGGACTTTGCTTGCTGTATGTTCAACATGAAGGAGGACCTGTGAGGCACCTGGTTCGAGCCTTGAGTGCAGCTGAAGCCGTTTGCGCGCGAGCTGTTTACCGGTGCACAAAGTCGCGAGGGTTGTGCTGGACGTGCAGAGGGACTTTCGGGAACAGCGCGCACGTTGTGCAACTGACATCAGCGGCGTTGGGTGTAGACACGTGAAGACAACCCTAACCCTCCACGAGGGAATCCAACTGCGGGCTCACAGTGGAAGACGTGCATGAACATTCAACAAAGCGTCGTTTTGCGTGAGTTAGCAGATATACATGTCAACATCAGGGATGAAATTTAAATCTTCCGCTGTTCGACTCCGAAACATGAGATACGCATATAACACCGGATCCAGGGAGGTAGACCGGCGCGGTCACTTGACCTCTCCTATCCCCCATGCTTCATGACCGGCTACCACCACAGCCGTCCCCGAGCCTTGGCCTAGGGCTCGCGGCATCCATTGTTCCTCCCCCTGCACTCTCAACATGTCCTCTCCCAAGAAAGTCGGCGGCGAGGTTGGCGAAGTGCGCGCAAATATCGACGGGGACAAGTTGAATGCGTACCTCAAAACGCATGTCCCCGCCGTCGCGACCCCGGTAACCATCAAGCAATTCAAGGTGCGCCTGCTTTTTGGACGTCTCTTGACCCCTTTCGCTCATTGGTCTTTGGGTACAGTTTGGCCAGGTGAGTCGTGTCCAGCATGTCTGCGAACACAAACCTGACGCCAACGCCCTCGACACAGTCGAACCCGACCTACTTCCTCACCGATGCCAAGTGCGTCTCTCATCTCCCCTGTTCACCTCCCCCTCCTCATGCTATTTAATATTGTTTTCGCAGCTCCCAACGATTCGTTCTCCGCAAGAAGCCCGCAGGGCAGCTTCTCTCCAAGACTGCGCACCAAGTTGAGCGCGAATACACCATGCTTCGCGCCCTGCACGTGCACAACACCAACCGCTCCACCCCGCCGGAGAAGCGGGTGCCCATCCCAGAGCCCATCGTCCTGTGCGAGGACGTAGCGGTGATTGGGACGCCCTTCTACATCATGGAGTTCTTGGACGGGAGGATTTTCACGGACCCACGGATGCCGGAGGTCCCTGCACAGGCTAGGCGCGAATGGTATGTCGTCCTTCTCTTACACTCGCGTTCGCTTCTCCCGCTTTGGCGTCGTATTTACGTTTATCCACAACTCAGCTGGCTTGATGCGGCGCGTGTCCTCGCGAAGCTCTCCCTCCTATCCCCTTCCTCACTCGGGCTGTCCTCTTTCGCGTCCCCCAAGCCGTACTTCCCGCGGCAGATCAAGTCCCTTTCTGCGGTCTCCTCTGCGCAGGCGCAAGCGGTTGATGTCGACACTGGCAAGCGGACGGGCGACATACCGCGCTTCGAAGAGATAGTTGCGTGGTACCAGAGCCATCTCCCTGACGAGAGCAAGACCGGCTCACGAATTGTCCACGGAGACTACAAGCTGGACAATCTGGTCTTCCATCCAACGGAGAACCGCGTGATTGGCATATTGGATTGGGAATTGTGCACGTTGGGGAGCCCGGTGAGTAGTCGTTTCTCTCATGCTCTTTTCCCATACACGCACCAAACCTTCTGGGGCTTCGCGCTTCATCCCTTCATGAATTCTTCTTTTCGGGATATATATACTTGGCTACGCTTTCCGGTTTACCGAACGTCGTCTCTCCAGCTCTTGTTTGCCGTTGCATCTCGAAGTTCTCATAACTCACACGTGTTCTGCCCACATACATGTAGCTCGCCGACCTCGCCAACTTCACGCAGCCATGGGCCATCTCACCTGACTCCTTCCCGTCAAACGGCATTGTCATGGCTGCGTTCAAGAACAACGTCAAGGAGGCGCCAATCGAGCTCGAAGCCCTCGAACGCGAGTACTGCCATATCTCTGGCCAACCACATCCCATCCCGGAGATGGTGTTCGCTCGCAGCTGGATGCTGTTCCGTGTACGTCCTGCTATATTCTGTCCCACTGCTTTTACATCCTCACCTAGGGTCCTTCCTTGCAGTCCGCGGTCATTATGCAAGGGATCGCCGCGCGATATGCCCGCCGACAAGCGAGCTCCGAGCGAGCACATACCTACGTCGTCGGCTTCCCGTACATGGGACACCTCGCCCACAAGACGCTCGTCGAGGCCGGAGCCATGAGCGAGTCCGAGAAGGCGAAGTTGTGAGGCCTTTGGTATAGAGGTGACGCGTTGACAATCTTTCTCTTGTCTTGTCGAACATGCCACATCCTACTCCTCTTGTACCTTCGACCGTTTCACCATAGTCAATACAGTAGAAGCATTAGCATAAAAACGAGTGACCCTCTGACCCGTTAGACGCCTGCCAAGCTTCCGAAGATAGGAGACCGCCCCACGGGGCTCTTGATTATCAACCGCAACGCTTTGACTGCAAGTCTTCTGCCCGTAAAAGTGAGCGCATTTCCACTGTTCCCCAGCACATAGCTGCTGGTTTCTGGGACTGCGCTGACTATGCTGCGCAGAATCCCCCAAGCGGTGCCAATGTCTCTACCGATACTCCGTTCCCCTTCAAGTCCTGGGTAGTTTTTCCTAATCCCGATAAGACAAGAGACTCGCTGTACGCCTTCTTGTTTCCACCGAACGTGTATCTGCGCCCTTACTGCTCCTCGCAAGCCTCCCGAAGCTCGCCTTGAAGCCCTGGCTGCGCGCCAAACCGGCCCCTTTCGTGCTGCTAAACGCTCAAGTCGTCAGGCCTGAGCAAGGTACCATTTCGCCAGATCTATGGGACATCCATGTCGAAGATGGGACGATAATCGAGCTCTCGTTCTCTACTCCGAGGCAATTTTCGATCGACAAAATCAACACGTTTGATCTCGAAGGCAAGTTCCTTTGCCGTGAGTGACTTGCTGGCTTCCCCGGAAGTTGGGCTGACGATGTGCTTCAGAGGCCTCATAGATTGCCATGTGCATGTGAGTGCCGTGCCTGGGACGAGCACCATGGCCGAGCTGGTTCAAACCCCGAGGAGCTCATCCATCTTCGCACCACTTACGTGCTCCGAGGTAAGCACGATCCCATCTTAGTGTAGCGCTTATATTTACCTTGGAGTACAGAGATGCTGCTTCGCGGCTTCACCACTGTTCGCGACACAGGTCAGTCCTGTTTCTTCTATGTGAACGTCTTCCCGCTCACTAACCTGTGATAACAGGGGGAGCGAGCAAGGCACTTGCGAACGCTCTCGCAGAAGGCCTTATTGTTGGCCTCGCCTGTATCAATGCGGGAAGGCGCTTTCGCAAACTGGTAGGATCAACTCCGTTAACAACCCGGTTGTCTTGACCCCAGCTCACGGTTCTTCCGTAGGTGGACATGCAGACTTCGGCGCTGCAACCACCAATAACACCGGATGTTGCGGCGGACACAGTCAGTCTCTCGGGCGCACTTGCGATGGCGTCCCGCAGTGCTCAAGGCAACCCGCGAGGAGCTGAAAGGGGGAGCGAACTTCATCAAGATCATGTGTGGGGGCGGCGTTGCTTCTCCGACGGTAAAAACATGCAGATCGCGTCCTTGGTCGATCTGCTAAGAAAGAACGCAGGACGCCATCGAGACCGTGCAGTTTACCGCTGAAGAGATACAGGCGATCACACGACCTGCAAGCAGATGGGTAACATCCACAGTACGTTGGACCCGGCCTGCCAGCAGATGCTCATACATAGCACAGCTACTGCGCACGCCTACACCGACGAATCGGTGCGGCACGCCATCAACAATGGTGTCCGAGGGATTGAACATGGCAATCTCATCAGCCGGCAGACCGCCGAGTTGTACGTCGGGTTTCGTTGTCCCCACGTACGGCACATTGAGTTCGTCTTGCAGGATGGCAGAAAAGGGTGTCTACTTGACCCCAACACTGGCTTGCTACGGCATCATGGTCCGGCCACCATTCGAAGATTTTCTCCCTCTCGATGGGAAGGCAAAGAACGAGCAAGTCATGTCACGCGGTCTCGAGGCACTGAAGATCGCGGACGAAGCCGAGGTCACCATATGCTAGTTAGTGGTCGGCCTCGCTTTAGTTGATGCGCGCGCGATGCTGACTTTTGACATCACAGTGGCTCAGACCTGCTCACTTCGATGCATGCCCTGCAGACAGAGGAGGTATGGGCGCAAATTATCAGAGTATAACGTATGACTCAGACCAAGGACAGTTCACTGTTCGTAGCAAGGTTCTTTCGTCAGACAAAGTGCTGAGACACGCGACAACAAATGCTGGTGGGTGCTGCTCGATGAAGTGGTTCTGCATAGTCCTTACCTCTCCTTCAGCTGAGATGCTGCGGGACTCCAGGCTGGGCTCCATCGCTGTAGGGAGCTACGCCGACTTTCTCGTCCTGGACAAGAACCCTCTCGAAGACGTGACGATACTCGACTACCCTGAGGACCATCTGTTCGCCGTCATCCAAGGTGGAAGGGTGGTCAGTAGTCGCCTTCCCGGTCTCCCGGCAGATTCCATGTTTTAAATGGCTCACGTCTGGAAAATGTACGTCGTAACCGTGCTCTTTGATTGCTATAAAAGTGTTTCGTGACCTCGGAGCGGATGGCGCGGCTCGGGAGTCGGGGCGGTCATGCCTCGGGGTGAAAGCGCCTACATTTAAACACGCATTGTGCCGAGTCGCGTTCGACGCGTCTTGCTCTTGGTCAACCAGCCGCTCTGCGGCATTCCGCACACCCTCCTGTACAGTGTACTGCTACCATCCAGTCTGTCATTCTCCCCTCTTCCTCTTGACCACTCTCCACCCTATCACGATTCAACCACAAACCACAAACATGAGCGATGAGCTCAAGTTACTCAAGTACAGAATGGTGACCACTCCCTTCGAGGTCGTCCTCAAGAAACTACTTTCATCCACCGATGGGCTCGACCTCCTTATGGCAGATACCACATTCAAGCCCCCCGAGGAGGTGAGGGCGACGGAAGAAATGGTTGGGGTCCTAGATGAGGTCCGAGCCAAGGTACGTCTGTCTCCAGACCAACTCTCGAGCCCTCACCTCAACCTCCACCCAAGTTGTACTCCACAATAAAGTCTTCGGCAGCAATCGACCACATAGTCTGCGTATCCCACCGTCTCGCCCAGCCCGATGCCGCCGACCCAACCACCGCCCCCACCGACCTGGCTCTCTACTACTCGGACGACCACCCCGAGCCCGGCGCGCCAACCAGCTGGAGCCAAGTCGAGCTCCTCATCGAGCTCCGCGACCGCGACCCGTTCGACCTCGCCGCCCCCGACGCGGACCCAACCACCCTCCTCGCCGCGTACCGCCGCTCCGAAGCCTGCGCGCGCGAGATCTTCGCGCACCAGCAGCGCCGCGACGTCTACACCGTCGTCGCCTTCGGGACCTCCGCCCGCGTCGTCCACTGGGACCACTCCGGGTTCGAGACGACTGAACCCGTCGCGCACGCGCGCCTCGCGCGCTTCGTCCGCCTCTACTCGCGCTTGGGCGCCGCCGCGCGCGGCCACGACCCGTCCGCGCGCGCGGTCGCACGCGACTCGCCCGCCGCGCACTTCATGCGGCTCTGCGCCGCCGTCGCGCGTGCGGCCCCCGACGACCCCGCGCCGGACGTCGCGGCGGCGGCATTCGCGGCGTCGCTCGCGGACCCGCGCGCGCGGTGGTGGGGGCTGCGGGTCGGCGAGGACCGGGTGTTCGTGGGGGAGCCGCACTACGTCTCCCGGAACCTCTTCCGCGGGGGCACGTGCGGGTACGTCGGCGTGCACGTCCGTGCGGGGGAGGCGGCGCCGGGCGGGGGCGGGTGGCGGCCGCGGTTCGTGTACGTGAAGGACACGTACCGGGTGGTGGACCGCGAGGGGGCGCTGCGCGAGGGGGACGTCCTCGACGCGCTCAACGTTAGGGTGGTTGGGAACGTGCCGACGCTCGTGTGCCACGGCGATGTCGGGTGGCGGGCGACGTCGATGGCGGCGGCGTGGGTCGCGGAGAGGGCGGGAGTGGAGGGCGGCGGCGGCGGTCTGCTATCTTGCCCACTGCAGGTCCGGAGGCACTACCGATTGGCGACGGAGGAGGTGTGTGTCTTGGTGGAGGATGGCTTTGAGAACACGGCAGGGTTGTTGCAGGCGTTCGAAAAGCTCGTGGGAGGTGAGTTGGCGTGCCGTCCTTGCCGTCCGTGTGCTGATTTTAGCGATGCAGCCCACGAAGTCGCACTTGGCATGAAGCTCCTGCATGGGAACGTCTCCCCGGACAACATGATGCTGTGGAAGAAGTCGTCCAAGAAAGACGGCGTGCGGTGCTATGAGTACATCCCAATCCTAGGCGACTGGTCCACCACCGCCCGCCTGGGTTTGAAACACAACGAGGCTATGGAGAGCGACGAACAGCACAGCGGATACGTCCACGACGTGAGTCCCCGGTCCCCCGCTCTGGAGCTCGCGTCCAAACGTCGGCTCACATCGCTCTCGCACAGATCCCCATCCGCTTCGCGGCCGCACGACGCTTTACACAACCACACTTCGCTGGCCCCAAGGTCTCGGACGACCTCGAGTCCTTCGTCCACTCTCTCCTCTACCTCCTGCTCCGGCACGCCCCTTCGAACTTGTTCGGCCCGTCCCTCGACGACTTCATGCGCCGCTACTTCGAGCCCGGCTACCTGCACGACAGCCACTTCCGCGCGGGCGGACGCTACAGCCAGGCCGTGCCCGCGCCAGCCGTCCGAGGAGCGCTCAGGACGTCGATCGTGCACGGCGAGCAGGGGATCGTCGTCCGCCGCAAGGGCGGCTGCCAGGTCCTGCTCCGGTTCCACCTGCCCGGCGCGCCGTCGCAGGCCCACCCCGTCGACGCGGTCGTGCACGCGCTCCTGCAGAGCCTGCGCGCCGCGTACCGGGCCGCTGGCTACGGCGCGGGAGGCTCCTTCAGGAGGCCCAACGGGCGGTTCGACGTCGGAAAGTTCACCGCTGCGATGGAACTGGCGAGTCATGTGCGTGAGCACGGGAAGCTGCGGGCCGCGCTGAGACCGGCGAGCTTGGGAGCGTTCCCGATGACGGACAGGCGGGCGAGCGAGGGCGGCTCGGGGCTGTGCTGTTTGGGGCGATGGGTATGGACGGTTGTGGGCACGCGTGTGGTCCGGCGGCTAGGGCCCAGTGGGACTGGAGCGTGATCAATGTAAGCATCATTGGTGTTGTACTCTTGGATATTTGTAATAGTAGCACTCTATCATTATATGTGCTATCTGGCGTGCTCAGCAGTACCAGCCCAATATCCTCACCAACGCGCACCCGCCTGCCGCCTGAGTACGGTGTTGTGGCGCGATTGAGATGAAAGTTGACCGCAACTGATGGCACTGCTCCTGCGGACAGTTGAGATGTCATACCCTCGGCCGAATTTGTGAAGGAACCTCTCCAGACTCGATGTGGGAGCGAGCAGACAGGTAGGTGATTAGTGGTGGTATTATACATGAATAACTTAGGTGCGTGTAGATGTAGCAGATGTCTATGCGTCAGTCCTCGCTGCACACTGCGTCAGCCCAACCCGCCCCACGCAAAACGAACGGGACACTCACTCAGAAGTCTCTCTTCGAAGGAAGAGGTCGATGGCACCAGAGAACGCGGCGAACGCGATCCCTCCGCCCACCGCTGCTCGTGGCCCAGAATTTCGCGCGAGGACACCGCCGGTGAGAAAGCCCGCGCCCAGCGAGTTGTAGATGTCGTTCTTGGCTCGATACTGTCCCGGCATGAGCGACGCCTGCAGACCGCAGGGGATAGATGCATATTGCTCACCGACTCGACGGCGCACTCGATGCCCGCAAACAGCCCGGCGACCTTCGCAAAGCCCTTCCCCTGCCTGTACACCCCGCGACCCATCTCGGCAAAGACTTCGCGGGCTTTCTGCGACGCGGAGAGATTGGAGCGCAGGAGCGGGTCCTCGTACTGGAACGCGCTGTTCATGAGCGAGAAGAAGCCTCCCATGGCGAATCCTGGATGGCGCGGGGGCACAGTCTCAACTTGCTGCTTCAGGGCCCAGAAAGTAGACAGCACAGACCTGCAGCGGTACCCATGACGGCCTTGGCCACGCAAGACTCCATGCCCACCGTCATCCATTTCTGGTACTTTTGGGCCTCGAAGAACGCCTGGCGCTCTTCTTCCGACACGCCGGGCGGGAGAGGCGCCTTTCCCTCGGGAAAGACGGGAGCAACGAGAGGCATACTCATGGTGGGCGGGGCGTCGAGGACGGGGACGGGGAGAGGGCACGCCAGGTCTCTGCACGCGCCGCGAGCCAGCACAACGCGCTGCTCTCCGGCACTTACGTCAGCACCGCGGGCCGGCTTGCCGCTTCAACCGCGCCGCTCCCAAACCGAACCGCGCTCCTCCCTCTCTCCCCGAACCACGACCTCCTCCCGCTCGCGCTTCGTGCCCGACTCACCTCCTCCGCGCCCCACTGCACCAGCACCACAGGAAGAAAGAAATGTACCACCCGAGCGGCCGCGCCCCGGGCGGCGACTCCGCGATCCGCGCGACGGACGGGGACGCCGTGCTCGCGCGCTTCTCCGCCGTGCAGCGCGGCTACCTCGCCGACCCGTTCCTCGCCCCCTTCGTCCCGCGCGCGCACCTGCAGCCGCCGCGCCCGCCGCTGATCAACATCGGGACGTACGTGCGCTCGGAGGCCGTCGACGGCCTCCTCGGCGCGTGGCTCGCCCGCTGCCCGCGCGGCGCCCAGGTCGTCAGCCTCGGCGCCGGCAGCGACACGCGCTTCTGGCGGCTCGCGGTGCGTTGAGCGAGAGAGAGCGAAAGGGTGGTGGTGAGAGGGTGAACGCACAATGACTGACCGGCGCGCATGTAGGCAGGCTGGCCCGAGGAAGGACGCGGTCGCGCGGTACGTCGAGATCGACTTCCCGGAGAACACGACCAAGAAGGCGATGGCCATCCGGAAGCACGCCGTCCTCCACGAACCGCTCGGCGGGCTCGCCAACCTCTCGTTCGGTCGGTCTTTCTCGACCCCCTCGTCGCACCCGCAGAACGCGCGCGCTCAGACCACCCGCAGATAACGGCGGGACGACGGTGCACTCCCCGGTCTACCACCTGCTCGCCACCGACCTCCGGCGGCCGCCGTCGGAGACGCTCGAGCCGCTGCTCGCGCCGCTGCTGGACCCGACGCTGCCGACGGTGCTGCTGTTCGAGTGCGTGCTCGCGTACATGGAGCCCGCGGACTCGACCGCGGTCCTCAAGTGGTTCACCGACTTCTTCTCCGCGCTCGCAGCGACGGAGGGCGGCGCGGTGCTTGGGTGCATCGTGTACGAGATGTTCGCGCTCGAGGACGCGTTCGGGTCAGTCATGCGCAACCACCTCGCGGTGAGTGTTTGTGGTCTGTGTCTGCGCTCGCGAGAACTGAACTTGAACGTGCCCCCCTCTCCCAGGCCAGAAACATCTCCTTGCCAGGAGTGAAGCCGTACCCCACGGTAGAATCTCTTCCGAAGCGGTTCACGGACATCGGTTGGCAGACGGCGAAGGCGTTGACTTTGAAGGACATCCGACGAGAATACGTTCCGAGTGCTGAGCTGGAAAGGTGTGTTTCCGTCGTCGTTGAGATGCGACGTGCTCCTGACAGCCTACATAGAATGTCGCGGCTTGAAATGCTGGACGAGATTGAGGAGCTTGACCTCACTCTTGCACACTATGCGGTGACATGGGGCGTAAAGTTGCCCCCGCAGACCGATCAGCTCAGAGTAGAATGGGATACATGGGGATTACACCCAAAGACGGACAACGCAGAAGACGACTCCTAAGTACTTGGATCCCCCGCAAAAAAAAACGGCATGAAGAAACATGAAGCAACATGATCAGCTGTAACATACCGTATATATGAGTCAATATATGTGCACAAGGGATTTCACACTCACTTACGTGCGATACAAGAAACATGGCGTTATACTGGCTACTGGCACATGAAGCAACAAAACGCGTATCTTGAAGATTCTTGGGCACTTCAAACGGTCACTGGATGTGGATTTCGCTCAACCGTCCAGAATGTATTGAGTTCGAGCTACTACACAGATCAACGCCCTCCACATGCAGAGGCACGATCACGTGAGGACTACCTTCACCCGTCCCCCGATCCTTCACGCTGCCCTCCGTGGCATCTCTGAACGCATATAACCCCGTCTCCTCAGTAAAACCATGGTACCACAGATGATTTGAACTCGACTGAGGACAAACTTCAATGCTCGTGGCGAGGCAGAGTGAAATCCGGGGAGCAAAGGGGCGAAACATAGTCTCATGCTGGAGCGACGAGTCCGACAGGTGAGGGGAGTGTCGAAAGAAGAGCATATTATCCCAAGCTGTAACATACTGTCCTCGGGTCAACGCCTGCCTACGCACCGAAAAGATGAACACTCACATGTCACGCGACCACCAAAAGCCCAACCCTAGCTCCGGTGCTGCTGTATGGGCCGGCTCAACAGCTCCTGGTGCACGTTGAAGTACCTGCAAAACGGGAAAGAAAACGGCACGCCCGCCCCTCGTTCAACCCCGCCCTCCACACGCGCCAGAGAGAGCGGCGGACTCACCGGACGACCTTGCCGACCTCGCGGCACGTCCCCTCCCCGTGCTCGTCCCAGCTGACGACCCAGCTCCCGAGCACGTCCCCCGCCCCCGTCCGCGTCTCCGCGACGGTCTCCTCGCGCGGGAGCAGCCCCGCCGCGCGCGCGGCCGCGGTCTCGCCCGCGGGCAGGCGGAACGCGGCCGCGAGCTCCCACGCCGCGAACGGCCGGCTCGTCGGGACGAGGAACGCGGCGTCGTACACCGTCGTGACGCGCTCCCTGAGCCCGAGCGTGAGCGTCGTCATCTCCACCGTCTCCGCGCCGTCCGGGCTCGGCGCGGGGAGCCGGCGGAGGACGGTCACGTACGGGCGGCCGCACCAGGCGACGATGGCGGTGGAGAGGCCGGAGGTGCCGACGGCGATGCCGGCGAGGGCGGCGCGGCCGGCGAGCGGAATGGCGGCGGTGGTCTCGAGGAGGAAGAAGAAGGGGGAGATGATGAAGGTGAGGGTGAGCGAGGAGAGCGAGAAGAGCTTCAGCCGGCGGAAGGTGCCCGCGAGCGGGCCGTGGTACACCTCGGGCTCGGTGTTTGGGGGTGCGAAGGGTGAGGGCGAGGCAGGTGAGGGATGCGCATCTGCGCTTTCGGACGGGGGAGGGGTGGTCGGGCTGACTGTCGCGAAGGTTCGCCTGCGCGCGAAGGCGGCGAAGAGTTGGAGGGACGGGGAGGCGTGTGTTGGAGGAGGCGTTGAGGTGGAGAGGGCGAATGAAGAGAGTG
This sequence comes from Epithele typhae, assembly GCF_022376455.1. NCBI lineage: Eukaryota > Fungi > Basidiomycota > Agaricomycetes > Polyporales > Epitheliaceae > Epithele > Epithele typhae. Next base: position 138,100 of record NW_025954196.1, on the reverse strand, counting down.
TCCGTGCGTGGCCGAAAACGATGGGTCGCTGTCGAAGGGCGAAGAAGAGAACCGGGGAGCCCGTGGGCCTCATGATGACGGTCGAGAGCAGGAGGACGGAAAGCCCGGTCGGAGGGACGCGCAGACTCCGTGACGCGCGTGCCGGCGTGTCCGGCAACTACCGACTTCAAACACTCCGCAGTCAGCACCGTCTCATCCACTAATAGGCCACGGTTGACGTGACAGAATAGAATCGATCAGTAGTGTAGCTAGGTATCATAAGGGTCATACATCGGGTACTACGGAGCAACTAGTTTGAAATCGTATCCAGAATCCAGCGTCCATCCAGGCACATAGTCTAATGTCTATAGCATCCCACCCATGTTGTGCACCACCAGCGGCCACTTACTCGTACATAGCGCATACACAACCCCAAGCATGCACTCAACCCATGAGCCCACCCCGCTGCGCGAGCTCGTGCACGATCCGCTCCGTCCGCTCATCCATCGTGCTGCGCAACGCGCTGCCCCCCGTCGTCCCCGCCCCAGCGCCCGCGCCACTTCCACCAGGGCCAGCGGTCGCAGAGCTGGTGAAGAGCACCGACCCGCGCCGTGGCCTGCGCGGGGTCGCATCCCGCCCGCGCCCGGACGATTGCTCCGGACGATCGATCCCGGACGCGCTCAACAGGTTCAGGTCCTCCGCGGGCTTCTCCTTCTCCACCAGCTGGCCGCTTGCCGCGCGCGAGACCGCGTCCGGAGCCCCGTCGGTGGTCGTCGCGTAGTCGCTGGATCTCCAGTCAGACGGGAACCCGCCGTTCGTAGAGGTCTCGCGCGAGGGACGGGGACCGGGGAAGTCCTGGGCCTCGCCGAACTCGTCGAAGCCCTCCTTGAACTCATACGGGAGCATGACGGCGCGATCGATCGCGACGGGAAGACCGCGATGGCGGCCACGCAGCATGACGGCGCATATGATGAGCTTGGAGAGGGGGCGAAGGGCGCCAGAGAACGAGTAATTTTCCTGCAGCGAAATGAGCATGGAACCGAAGTGAGGTTCACGCAAAGCTCACGGTTGGAATGCCCAAGCTCAGCCCAACGGAACTGTAGGCGGAGACAAGCTCGAAGACTGCGAATCAAAATGCGTCAGTGAATTCATGGTTTATTTCACCAGAGGGGAGAAAACCTACTGATGGTGAAAATGTTGAACCACGTGGCGTTGGCTGTATCGTCGAGACCATCTTTCTCAATAATGCAGACGAGGAACAGAGCCAAGCCGAGCCACCACATATCTGATGCACAAGTCAACGTTTGATACTTGTGGTATCGATCACACAACCACTTACCGAAAGACAACTGTCTGCGCGCGTGCATGGCAAGGTACCGACCCCACACCGCAGCACGGCTCCCGCTAGGATTGAAGCTCTCTTCCTCCAGCGACCCTTCGTCGTTAAATACCCCAAGCGATTTTTCCTCGTACACGTTCGTGGAACGAACGCTCATGGCGACCGGGTCTTGGAAGTGGTCGTGAGCGCACGCATTCAGAGCTGGAAATGGACCACTCACAGACACTAACGTACATCATTAGAACGTACAGTACCCTGGACAAAATCGTCAATCACATCATGGTCAGACATCTTAAGATCACTCACTTAACAGCAGGTGCAAGGACGGATAGTGAGACAGTCCCAAAGCCAGCAGCACGCACGGCCGAAGCTTGGAGAAGGCCGATGGCAAACCGCGTCCCGAGGGGGATCGAGTCCATCGCCGGGTTGCCGATGTCGAGCACCAGGAAGAAGAACCAGTCCGTGAAGCTTGCTGAAGGTTAGTGTGTAATTCAGAGATAAGCAGAATGGTACTCACTTGAGAAAAACTAGGACGGTGAACAAAAACCAAGTCTGGTGGGACGGAAACAGGTACACGAAGCATCGTCGAGGATGGTCTAGGAGGAATTGGAGCGTCTCAGCCAGGCGAGACTTTCTAGGGACTATTTTGGACAAGATCCAGCTAGAGGGGTCATCAATAAGATCACCTCAGCTGAGAGCGGCGCTCAAACCCACATATCTAGACGTAAGCTGAGGCCGCGAGGGCGAGGGAGGCGGGAGGTGAGCACAGTACAGGAACTGAAACAAACGAGCTTACAATACAGGCTGGAAATGCCGATCAGCTACTAAGACGCCCAACGAACGAACGAGTGGACTTACGAATGCAGTGTTCCCGGCTAATATCAATAAGATCATGGCGAAGATCATAGGATATGCTGTCTGGAAGGGAACCATGGAGGTGTCTACGAGAGACATGCCGGTATTCGTGTATGATGAGACGACCTGGAAGAGAGAATACCTGTGGAAAATATCTAGCGTCAGCCTTGAGGTACTCATCGCAATATTATGCGACGCACCACGTCGAGTTTACCGGACGTTGCAGTGCAGGAGGAACAAAATCGCTCGCCCATCTGCTGATCGACATGTATGGGGCTATAATTGTCAATCCGAACAGTTGAAGACCTATGTGGTACTGTGATTTTGATGAGTTAAGAATCATTCCACGCCGAAAAAGACACCTACCGTGCCCACAATCCACAGCAGCGCCGTGAGCCCACGGTACTCCACACCGCCAAGCTCCTCAAGCTGCTCTTGCGTGAGAGCCCGGAAGACCGAGTTGTGTCCCACAGTCGCTTCGAAAGTGATGTACGGCACTGCACGAGAACCCGGAGGCACGTAGCCCCTCTCTGAAGCGATCGTACGCGTACGCGGGATAGTCACGGTACGCGTGAGCTTGCGTTCTAGTGCGGGGAACGCCCGACCGAATAAGCGTGAGAGTAGCACGTGCGGCATCGGGAACCCGCCGAAGCCGCGGTGGATGGCCCGCGCCGGTGGGGCTGGGGCACCGCTTGAGGTCAGGATTGTGCCAGTGCGCGGCATGGACCCTACACGACTGATCGTCGGTCGAGACATTGTGGGCCGGGACATGGTTGGTCGCGACATCGTGCGACGCGGCATTGAAGGGTGAGAGGAAGAACCTAAATCATGTGATTGAGTTAATGATCAGCGTTCTCTTGACCATAGGACAGATACCTACGACGGGCATCGTCCGCGTACATCTCAGCCTCCTCCTCGTAGGGGTTTTGAATGATCGTGTTGAAGCGACGCTCCGCGATGACCGCCGCAGGCGTAGAAGCGAACTCCACCGTTTGGGTACGGCCTAACTGAGGTCCACCCTGTGACTTCCCCAATGTGTGCGTTCGCAAAATCGGATGGCCACCTAAAACCTCAGATAAGCAGGAAGAGGACGACGATCATGAGCTGGTCACGTACCCATAGCGGTGGACATGGACGTCCGTGTTGGGGACTGTGGCGGCTCTCCGCCGGACCTGGACAATGCTTCTCAGATTAATGTCGGCGAAATCAGGCTATAAAGCACGTACGGCTCGCCGCCGTTGGGTTCAGTCTGCAACTTGTCTCGCTTTTCATCGCTTTCAACCGAGTCGGAATTGTGACCACTGGTAGAGCCCCCAGTACTCTCCGTGACGGGCGCAGCAGATGAGTCGCGTTTGTTGTCAGAAACTCCTTCGCTGATCCAGCCACTGGGGTCGACAAGCTTCGGCGCGCCCTCGACGCGCCGAATCATGTCTGTCCGCAATTGCCGCCCTCCGCGCCCCTTGATGCTCTCATGCTCGTCGGTATCATGGCGGGATCGTGCACGCGAATGCAACGGTTCCGCCAAAGATTGGATCAACCTCTTCCACCACGGCTCGATTTTGACTTCTACCGGGATGTGAGCCGAACGGTTTGCCCTGCGCGCGAGCTCGGCCTCTACGATGCGCTGGAACCTGTTGGCAAAAAACGACCTAGAAAGAGAGTAAGCAAACAGATTGCAAGTGTCAGGTGGTCTAACAATGGTCCTAGACCAGCAGCCCAGATTGAAAACACCCGAAGCCTCTCAACGCCCACTGCCGGCCCGCGGTGTAGGCGCCGAGAAAATCGGAGCCAGAGCGGCCCGGAGAGCGGCCCGGGCCACGCACGTTCGCCCCTTCCACCACAAGAACCTCGTCTCGCCAGCACGATGCGCTCGGCGTATGCGCGGCCAAATGGACTGGCGCACGCGAAGAAGGGAAAATAAACTAGGTTTGCGCCTAACATAGGTCGCGACGCCTCCCACCCTCATGCGAGCCGTAAAAACGGGCGAAGGATATGCTCACCTTCGAATGTAAACCATCATCCAAGAGATGACAACCTATGAAGACGTGAGCAGTGGTTCATGGCTAAAGTGACGGCTCGTCGACGCACAGGGCTTCCGAGACACATCTGCATGAACAGCAGGACTTGTTGAAAAGGCGTCAAGCCGCTCAAGTCCACGGTGGCGAGCCCGCAGACAGTCATCGCGCTGACGCAGTTGAAGAGGCAGTCGACGTAGTCGACGGGGAACTCGCCATTGGAGGCATATATGATTCCGGAAAAGACGATGGGGGTGAAGGTGCTATGGAACGAGAGAGTCAGTGTCCACGTTCATCTTTGTCGCTCACTCCGCCCACGGGGTCCATCCTCCATCCTCGACCGTCGAACAGCCTCTTCGACCACCAAAAGCCCTTCCTCCGGCGACTATATGCAGGCATCAGAGTCGCACAGGGACGCCCACGGGTAAGTGGTGGGTGCTGTCACCGTACCGGCGCCCACCTCCACGCTGTGTCCCTGGCCTCCAACGGCCATAATCCCTCACTCCCCCTCAATCCGCGGCACACGCCCCCGATGCCAATCGAGATGAACGCTGAGGCACTTACAAGAAAAGTAGGTGTACGCGATAGAAGTTGAGGTGCCGGAAGAGGTATGACCTGAGGCTGCGAAGCCGACTATGGATGAGCATGAAGCGGCCAGGCAGGGACTGCATTTAGTTTGAGGATGAGTTGAGTAGGCTGGGTCTGGGGCTCGTAGTACGTCGCAGATATCGCAGGGGCGGCGATGGTAGGGCGATTGTTAGCTAACGATGTGCAGCATTGGCGTCAAGGGATCGTGTGCGGGGGCAGGCAGGGCAGAGGGAAGACGGACGTCGGCGGACAAGTTCCGCCATGGGCGCTCCTCGCGCTCTCCCAGTGTCTGGGCCTTGGCGCCCAACTTGATGATGCAATTGGGCTTGGCCACCGTCTCGAGGGTGCGCCATCGGTGCTCAAGCTCAGCACTCAGCACTCAGCACTCAGCACTCAGCACTCACTGCTCACTGCTAAGACTATCTTAAGTGGAGCTCGGTGGAGGCAGTGTATGTCACAATTCGATCCCATTGACGTGAATCAACTGCTACAGGCGGTACGCACAGAAAGCTCGCGTATCGATACTGCAAGTAGGGATCAGCTGAACAGGTCAAAAACAGGTGCGCGGCAGGCCATCGGTAAGGGTCCGTTTTGATGAGGTAGCTAGCGCAGATCGACAATGTTCACGGGAAGGCCCCATGACGCTCGGATAGCTTGCAAGCGACGTTGCAGGCCGTCATAGTCGGACCAGTGATGCGGCAGGGTATTGACAGCAGCAGATTATCGGCGGCGAACGTAAACAGTCATCTGTCCGCCGGAAGAGGTTGAAAGCGAGTGTAATACTGCTTCGTCTGAGCTTCAACCATCTCTGGTGTCGACTCCGGAAGATCTTCAATGAACCGACCTGTGCCGACAAGATGCTATGACCAAGGGAGTGCAAAGTTACGCAGCAATACTCACCCGGGGAGCCACCGAACAGTACTAAAGCTGGTACGACGGTATTTGGCGGGATGACGGTATTGTCTGCAATCTTGGCGCAATCTTTGATAATGGTGAACTTTCCCTACAAATGACAACAGGTCAATACTGGTCGCCAAAGAACCGTCCGGAGGGGAATGGTGACAACAGGCCGTGTGCTACTACCCTAAATCTATGGGAAGCGGTGAGGTAGACGCGGTATAACAGGGACAGGTGCTTTGGGAGTTGTAGCCCGTTCGCCGGGAATGCATGAATGAGACACATACGATGATGCAGTTCTTCCCAATCTCAACATGATTCCCGATAGTGGCAGCTTCGACAATGGAATTTGCACCTATGTGCACATGGTCGCCGATCTTCATAGGGTAGTAGTTGAAGTTTCCGCGATACGTTTTGTACGGTGGCCTTTCCGCGCATGTCTCATAAATGCGTACCCTTATGGCCTATAAAGAAAGGTACTCACCTCATTACACACCCTTCCCCTATAAGACAATACCTCCCCAGTGAGATGACCACCGCATGTCCTGGACCTGTCCTACGCAGGTCTCCTCGGATTATCGCTCCACTTGCAATGATAGTCTTCCCTCCCAAGATGATGTTCTGAGGCCCGGAGATGGTGGCCCTACGGGAGACTTTGTTCCCAGTGTCCTGCAAGTGGCGCATACAGTCAGCTGTTTTTGAAGCACGAGGAACGAAGAGAGAGACATTTACCTACCGTCTCAATGTACTCTGCACGAGTGTAGTATATGGGAAGATCCATGCGACTAGTAGAGACAACGTATGTTTGAGTATGAGGAGTAGAAACAAGGCACAGGGTATGGAGGCAGGCGGAGGCGCGCTGAAACTGGCCGTGCGCGGCTGATGTCACTCCTCGCCTTCTTTGCCCACCACCACTAAGTATGCGTGATTCAGCTGTTCGCCATCCTCGACGTCTGAGCCGACTGTTCCCCTCTCTCCCTGCAAGAGGCGGCACTCCATGGATGCTAAGTATCATCAACAAGTATGACCCGCCCCGAGCCGGTCAACTCGGTTGAATCTCGACCCTAGCGGTTCAGCCTAGCAAGAACACCCTTTCTGCTTCCCGCTCCTTCCTCAACCGGACTTCCGCACTCTCCTGTGTTCACATACATCCGCACTGTTCACGGACATCCGCACTCTCCTATGTTCACTCTCCGCTCGTCTTGGGGGTTATAATCTGTGGTCGCTCGAGACATCTGCCATCCCATCTTTCCTCTCTTCCTCATCTTCTACCACTCTTCCCCTCTCCTCTCTGTTCTATCACTCGTCGACCTTCAGCAACTATGTCTTCGTACAACAAGACCGCCCGCGCAGCGTTCAGGACCCCGTTCGGCCGGCGCATGGTCCCAGGCCGGAAGGAGGCCGTCATGCTAGAGCACGCTCTCTGGGAGCGCTGCGACGAGCAGGCGCGTGCGTCCAGGCAAGCTTTCGCCGCCCGTCGTCTCCATCGTGCACCCCTCGCTGCTCCTTCTTCCCCCGGCTCCGGTGCGGCTGACCCCAGAGACAGTGAGACCGAGAGGGCCTCCCGCGGGCAGAGTGGCTCTCTCGCCCGCGGCGTGGACCGCCCTCGAGGTGAAGGGGCGCACGTCGACGAGGCGCTCGCTCTCCTGGCGGCCGTTAGGCTGACGACCGCTAGGCTGGGCTTGTGCCCGCCGCCGCCGTGCCCCGTTCCGTGCCCGGTGAGTATGGCCCGCGAGGCTGAAGAGGGCGCAAAGGAGAAGCGCAAGGCTGCGGAAGAGCTCGCCTGGAAGAAGCGCAACGCCGCTGAGGAAGCCGAGTGGAAGAAGCGCAAGGCGGCTGGGGAGGCCGAACGGAGGAAGCGCAAGGCGGCTGACGATGCCGAGAAGAGGCGTCAGGAGGCCGAAGATGCGATGGACATCGAAGAGGAGAACGAGGTCTGCGCCATGCTGGATGACCTGTCGCTCGAGCACGACGAAAACGAAAACGAAGACGAAGACGAAGACGTTGAGACTGAAGACGCGGGCAAGATGACGGCCGCCGTGGACGCTCCACTGGCCCCAGCAAGTACGCGCAAGCCCTCGCGGACTCCGATACATCTCCAGCTGCCGTTCGAGCAGCGGCAGGCCCACGTACCTCGCGTGGTGTTTGCGCTCCGGCAGCCCGAAGAGCAGGCGAGGACCGCGACGGAGCTAGCCGCCGCCGCCGCGCTGGTCGGGCTTTGGAGCGAGGGGCGGTTGCAGCCGAGCGTACGGAGGCGGGTGGCTCCGCTTCCCAAGCGCAAGGTCGTGTCCGTTGCGTCGCGTTCGGGTCAGGCCGGTGTCGCGCGGGCGTAGAGGGCGTAGAGGGCGGAGGCTATGGTATGTCGTCATCGCGATCGCGCCTTGTTCTGCGGAGGCTGACATTTCCCTGGGCCGTGCAGCGCGGGCGCATCCTCTGGTCGGACTGGATACGGCCTTGGATTCGGATTTGGACTGGACTCGGATATGGACATGGACATGGACATGGACTCGTGCTGCGTTGTATTCTGCTGTTTCGTGCGCTCCGAATGGTCACTGCTTCGCTGCGGCTCGCCGCTTCCCAACTCGAACTCCACTTGGTGTGAGCGTGAATAGGTTCAGGGATAGCAACACGACGACACATCACGATTGAGCTGCAAGACGACTATCCGCAGGACGCAGAGGTGCGCTGATCTGACACTTGGTACTCCAAAGCTTTCAGTTTAGATCTGACTGAAGAGCCCCGAACGGCACTTGAACGGTGCTGGACCCATGGAGCTCTGATCGCGAACCCCCGCTTGGCGCAGATATGAATATTCTTGCCTCACTGGAAGTCATAGCAACCCAATAAGACGTATGACAGGCGTAAAGGCGTACCGCAATGGACACTGGACAGCCCGCATGCGCGCGCAGATACTGCAGCTCGCTAAACCCACGCTTATCGTCTCCGCCAAGCTCGCATCGGTCCTCCCTCGACTCCCTCCGGGGTATTTTTGGGCTTCTCGATGGTTCCAGACCGATGGCAACAGCGTCGTACGCTGCATCAGCCCTCCTGTGCGATACCCACCCTCTGCTGAGCTCAAATATTGGCACGTCCTCAACTCAGAGCTCGGCGCCGCGTTTGACGTGACCCCACAGCGGCGTGCGAAGACGACAGGTCCAAACGGGGCACCGGCGATCCAGCAGTATTTGGCAAGACGACAACGCAACATGTCGAAGACGTCGACCGCCACGTCCCGCAGTTCGCCGGTCCACATTCAGGCGCACGCGGACTGCGCGGAGGCAGGCCTGAGTGCGAGCGCGCCTGGCGCGCCCACCACCTCCGTCAAGTCCGGGCCTCACTCAGACGCGTGCTCCCACGTCCGCCACCCGCAGCCGATGATCAGGGACGCAAAGCCCGAGCACCGCGGGTCGCCGTGGGCTCTGGCGGCGCGAACCTTGCGGGAACCGGTGCGGGGCGTGGGCCGCCTCCGCACAACCGCCACGGTCCGCCTGCGGAGGGTCCCACGGAGGTCGAGAGTCGCACCACTCTGCAGTCGCTGCTCCTGGCGCGATGCGTTCCGGCGTTCCGGTGGGCGCGAGGAGGAAGAAGGATGCGATTGTCAAGAAGGTAGAGTAGCGTACACGGCGGCTGGAGATGCACAAAAGCAGTGGGTGGTATACATGCATGGAGACATACGAACGGGGGGCGCGGCGGTGCCTGCGCCAATCTACATCCGGGCCTTGACGTCCTTGAACTTCGCGAGCCCGAGCGGCTGGTCTGAAAAAAAAACACCGGCGTCAGCGGCGTCTTGGCACGAACGGGGGCGATGGGGCTCACAAGTGTTGTTGAAGAGGTTGTCCTCGGGGGTCATCACGAAGTGGCTCTTCAGCGAGCTCGCGTCGACCATCTCGGGCACGACGTCCTTGATCGCCTTCGCGCCGAGCAGGCGCATGTTCATCTCGAACTCGTCCCGGAAGATCTGGATCGCCTTCTCCACGCCCTCCTGTCCGTACGCGCAGAACGCGTAGAGGAACGGCCGGCCGACGCCGACGGCGGACGCGCCCAGCGCGATCGCCTTGAGGACGTCGGACGCGCGGCGCACACCGCCGTCGACGTAGATCTCGAACTTGGGGTCCGGGAAGTAGCCGCGGAGGCGGAGGGCGGTGACGACCTCGACGAGGACTTCGATGCCGGAGCGCGCGGTGTCGAGTTGCCGACCGCCGTGGTTGGAGAGAACGATGCCCTGGACACCGGCCTCGTATGCGAGGACCGCGTCCTCCGCGCAGCCGATACCTTTGAGGATGATGGGCACTAGAGGAGCGCGGATTGTTAGCGTGCATGCGTATCAGAGACGGAGCCAACGTACTCTTGGTGATGCTCTGGAACCACGGGATGTCCTTCCACGACAGGCTAGGATCGATGAACGACTGAAAACGAGCACCTCAGTGCCTTGATCAGCGGCGCGGTCGGACCACGCACCGAGATCGCGCGCGCAACGCCCTGGTCCTTCTTGACATCGGACTGCCCCTCCTGGACCTTGGCACCGGCATCGTCGTCGACGGCCTTCATGCGCATGTCCTTCTCACGCCGACCAAGCTGGGGCGCGTCGACAGTGATGAAGAGGCCCTTGATGCCCCGCTTCTCGGCGTGCTGCACGTACTTGCGCGTGATCTCGCGGTCGCGGTTGACGTAGAGCTGGAGGAAGAAGATCTGGCCGGGGGCCGCGGCGTCCATGATGTCATCGAATGAGACGGAGGCGAGCGTCGCGATCTAGAAAGGCGGGCCGCATGAGAGAAGACCGGGTCACCGGGGGCGTGCTGGGGCTGACTGACCATCTGAATGACGCCGTAGTTGGCAGCGGCGCGGGTCAGGCAAAGCTCACCATCGGGGTGGCCAAGTTTGCCGAGGGCAGTGGCAGACTGTGTGCGGTGTTTGAGTGGCGAGTGCGCTTGGGTAGCCGAACAACTCACGATGTACAAGGGAAGCGTCGACTTCTGACCGAGGATGGTGTGTGACCAGTCAACTGAGGAGACATCTCGCAAGATCCGTGGACGGAACCAAACCCTGGAGCGATTTAACACAGGGACAGGTCAGGTGAGAAATCTAGTCAACGAACCTCTGGTAGGCCATGCGGTTCTCACGAAGAGTGATTTCATCGTCGGATGCAGAAGAGTAGTATGCCTGTGCCGCACGTGAGATCAATGCACACAGAAAGGTATTCAGAGCATACCCAGGACTTCGCAGGGAGCACCGTCCTGGCAACGTTTTCGAAATCATGCATGTTGATAATGTTTTCGAGAGGCGGCCGCGCGTCCATGAGCGCGAGCCTCATCTTCTCTTCCTCGGTCACCTCCTTTACAACCTTCGCAACGGTGCTGGCATCAATGGCGCCGAGGCTGAAATGACAGATGTCAGAGTATGCGCTGGCGTTGCAGGAAGCAGACGCACTGTTTCTCGACGGGAAGGTTGGTGGTGATAGCGTCCGGAGGGTGAATGGGATCATATGCCTCGCTGGATGCGTCCAAACATGAGATCATGGGAAAATATATAACAGTGGATGGTCCACTCACGTTGCGTCCTTTCCGGCGTACTTGAGAATGATCTTGGACCCGCCCGGGTGCTCTTCAAAAGCACTGTTGTGAGAACCAGAAGCGCCCCCGGAGCAAAATAACATACCGTCCAAGAAGTCAGTCACGTCGTAAACTTTGCCTATAAATTCTGTCAGACGACCTGGGAGACGCAGCTATAGATGAAGGCACGCATACCGTGAACGATGATCCAGCAGCTATCACGGCTTGCGTGCTCAGCGACCTCGGGACCTGTGAGGGTGTGAACGTTCGCCATCGTGTAGGACCGCAGAATGCGACGTGGGGTGCGATGGGGGAGGTGGCGGAGACGGGCGGATGAGCTCGGGGTGTGAGGGAAGCGGCGACGATTTCGGCCGTGCTTTCATATTCTCTCGTGCGGGAGGGCGGGGTCTGCAGGATCGCCCTGGTCTGTCCACCGCGGAGGCCCGCCCCGTGGGATGGTGCAACTCCCTCGCACTCCATTCGGCCCCGCACTGAGGGTGGAGAGCCGTCGGCGAGGGTGCAGAGGGAGGCCGGCGGTAGTAACGGCCATGGGGCGGGGTTACGGATTCAGGCGGAGGAGTGACGGGGCGGGGTTTAGGCGGACGTCCGCACAATGGCGCGTACATCGACCGGTCTCGTTCCTGGTGAAAGAGGCAGGATTGTCGGTCGTTGTTCCTGTCGCATCAAAAACAGAACATCTGCCCGAGAGTTCGTAAGATGGATGTGAAGAAGAAACATTGCCAATCGTAGGCGGTACTTGCGTTCGTCGGCCTCACAAAAATTGGCGGTGAAGTTGTGGCACATGGTCACAGCTGCCAACGTTGTATGGGGTCTGTCTATGACAGACACACGCGGTCGATCGGCATTGTGTAAAACTGGTGCAAGCTCGTGAGTCGTGTGCGCCCTAAAACGCGCCCCAAGTGCATACATGACCGCGTCCGACGCGATAGAAGCCATATGACAGATTGTCGCGTGTACCCACTTGCTCCTATCTCCGGAGACCCGGAGATAGGTCTCACAGCAGGCAGGTTGGGAGCGTCTAGAATCCCAACTTCCAAAGTCATCGATACGACGATGCGATCTGTGATATTGTCCTGCTGACACTCACCGAATGGGATTGTCGGTCCGAGTGCGTATGGTAGCCTCGCAGACATGCATCTACACGGTACAAGGCATGCTTGGCGGGGCTCTCGAGGGAGCAAGGCGAGGACGAGGGAGCGAGGCAAAGTCGCGTGGCAGGTGCCAAGTCGGAGCGACAGACGCAGCGCGCCAAGCTTGACGCCGATGGCGCCTGAGCTCGGAGGAAATTGGCGCCTCTCCGGCCGCGTACGTGCTTCCGTCCTCCATCGTCGTCGAGCTTGCTGCCACATGCCACCCCACGCGTTTCGGGATGATGCCCTCCCGGAGGGCGTCATGTACTGCGTCGTGGGCAGATACCCGTCGTATCATCATTCAACATCCTCGCAATACCCTGGCTAGCAGCAACGCTCTCACGATTGCAGTGGCCCTGGCACCTCATCTTGATACGGTCGTCGCCCACCTGCGGCGCTGGGAAGGTACGCATATCTTCGCCCTGACCGCGCTCGTGCACAGGTCCTCACCGCACGCCATTTGCAGTCTGCTTGACATCCCCGACCACGTCGGTGGATCGACAGCGCAGGCTCGTGCAATTTTACTCAACGCCGACGTACACGTAGCGTGACGTGCGGCGCTCATGGTCGCCGAAGCTCTCAGGTCGTGGAGAATGCTCTGGAAATCGATGCCATCTTACGTTGCGAACCCTTGTCACGCGCAGTGATCGAGACTGCGCAATTTCCCTCGATTTTCGACGACGGCAAGTTCGCAGAGCGCATCATGTCCAGAAACCCGCGCAGTGCGCACCATGAGAAAGTTAACGTGGTGCTTCATCGCCTAAACTGCCATCGCTCATATTTCATTCCCACAGGGACTGACACGGAGTACAAGCTCCTAGTGCTCCTCGTCCTGGTGTTCACACGTTACACTGCGTACTCTCCCTTCGCTCCACGCGAGAATGGCCCGAAGCGTCCGGCGAATTCCTTTGGTCCATGAGGAAGCGTACTTCGGGCTTGGCAGCACGAACGGATGGGCCCGCATTAACCCCGCCGGCGCGTCCAGGGTGGCTGTGTCTGCGCTCGTCGGTAAGAACGGCGCGTCCATTGATCCCGCTCCGAGCGGGCGAACCAATAATTTCGCTCCCCAACATTTTCCACGATGCAGCCCGCGTAGATGCTCCACGCCAAGCATTTCCCCCTCGGGTTCCATATGCGCGTCAGAGTCCCGCGTTTGGGAGAAGGAGCGGGGTGCGGCCGTACTGGCGCATCAGCGCAGACCGAACTCTAACGCCGCAACGACCCCCGCTGCGTGCACCCGTCCGCCGCGCGCGGAAGGTCGCGAGCCCCGGTCGAACTCCCGGACACTCGCTTCGCGCGCGAACCCGCCTGCCTATCGCGGCCGGTTCCCTGCCCCATCTGCGCGGGAACGCCCCATCAGACTGCCCGCTTCGCCTCTCACCGTATGCGCCCGGCAGCGCCCAGGCCCAGAGCTCCACCGGGGGCTCGCGCTGCCCGTCAGCCGCCAGAGTGCATTTAAGAGCCGTGTCGTTTCCGAGACGAACCCAACAGCCCACCGCCCTCCGCCTCGAGCTCCCTCCCCAAGCACTTCCCCGCCTTCTCCCGCCTCGCAAAGGCTCCACTGTTCCCACCACGTTCCGCCGCTCGACCTACGCATCCCTCCTCGCCCTCACGCTCTCCAAAATGCCGGGCCTCGAACTCTTCAGCACCATCAACTCCGCCGTCCTCGGCAGCTCCGCCAACGAGCCCTCCACGCACACGCCCACCAGCGAGCTGAACTCGCCCATCCTCTCGCCCGTCGAGGAGACAGCGGCCCCGGTCATGGGCCTCGCCGGCCCGAACCCGTACTACAACGCCCGCCTGGACCCCAAGAACTTCCTCGAGGGCGAGCTCTCCTGGAACCCCGCGACGCGCCTCCGGCAGATGCTCGCCCGTCCCGGCATCGTCGTACGTACTCCCCGCGCTCTTCTGTGCCTCTATCAACCTTCACTTAACGCCACTCCAAACTAGGTTGCGCCCGGGATCTGCGACGGCATCAGCGCACGCTGCGCGCTCGAGGCCGGCTTCGACTGCATGTACCAGAGGTGCGTCCTCGTCACGTGGCGGCGCCACTAGCCACTTCTCTTGGCGTGGCGATGTTGACGGTTGTGTACGCACAGTGGGGCCGCGACCACGGCATCCCGCCTCGGCCAGCCCGACCTCGCGATCGCGACCCTGAACGACTTCGTCCAGAGCGCGCAGATGGTCTGCAGCCTCGACCCGACCGTCCCCGTCATCGCGGACGCCGACACCGGGTACGCCCCCCTCTCTCCACTGACGAATCGACGCGGGCACTGACGCGAATGCGCACACAGGTTCGGCGGGCCCGCGATGGTCGCGCGCACGGTGACGCAGTACGCGCGCGCGGGCGTCGCCGCGATGCACATCGAGGACCAGGTGCAGACGAAGCGCTGCGGGCACCTGCTCGGGAAGCAGGTCGTCTCCCGCGAGGAGTTCGTGACGCGGGTGCGCGCCGCCGTCGCCGCGCGCGACGCGATCCCAGGCGGGTCCGACTTCGTCGTCATCGGCCGCACGGACTCGGCGCAGGTGCTCGGGATGGACGAGGCCATCTTCCGCCTGAAGCTCGCCGCGGACGCCGGCGCGGACGTGTGCTTCATCGAGGGCGTGCGCACCGCGGATCTGCTCACGAGCACGATCGAGGCGCTCGCGCCCAAGCCGGTGCTCGTCAACGTCATCTCGGGCGGGCTCACGCCGTCGTTCACCACCCGCGAGGCGGAGGCGCTCGGGGCGAAGATCATCAGTGAGTGTCGGCTGGGCTCTGGTGCGCGCGCGGCGGGGCGCTGATTCGCGATCGCTTGGCAGTCTTCTCGCTCGTGAGCTGCGTCGCGGCCGTGCACGGGATCCGCGCGGCGATGGCGTCGCTGAAGAAGACGGGCACGGACCACTCGAGCGCGCAGGGGATGGACCCCAAGGCCTTCTTCCAGGTCATGGGCCTCGACGCGGTCGTCAAGTTCGACGCAGAAGCGGGCGGCAAGGCCTTCGAGGTCATCTAAGCCTCCCCCGGCCTCGGTTCGTCGGACGGTCTGGTCAGCAGAGCCCGCGTTGAAGACGTATAGACGGTCTTGTATGATCACCCCGGGCGGTCTCGGTTCCTCCTTTACATTCACCTATCTATTGGTATTCTCCGGTGTCTGCCCCGCGTCCGTCCCTCTCGTCTTGTTGTCTTGTTGTCGTCCGCACATCACTACTATTTACCCCCGCCTATGCCCCCGCATCCATCCTCCCCCGCATCCACTCATCCTCATCCATCACCTGTACACGCGACTCGGTGTAGAATTAGCATATGCCCTATGCCCCTGTGCGACTAGAGCACACGATATGCCATCCCTTTTTTGCTCTCCCTCTCTCTCCCCGCCTGCTCGCACCGTGCACTGCCGCCTGCCAAGCATTCCCATACCCGGGAGGCGACAGCGCGGCCCAGTGGATCCGCAGGCCTTCCATGCACAAAGTTCGGACGCCGCGGCGCGGACAGGCTTGGCACTCGACGTCGTCCCACTCAGTGCGGCAAAAGCCTGGTTGGCGTGCGCGGCGGGGATTGTGCGGGGCCGGACGGTTCGCGGAGGACCTGCTGTCACCGGCGTTCATTGTGCAGTTCCATTCCTGAGTGTGGTCACCGATCCGCGGTCGCCAGTGCATGAACGTTTGAACGCTCCGAGAACAGCGGGGGGAAGAGTGGGCTTGGGCGGTCGGGATCCGTCCTGGAACCACGAAGGTGGGGCGGCGGGGCGGAGCAGCGGCGCCGGAGATTTCGGTGGTCGTCTTCCCTGCGCGGACGTCGCGGTGGGACGCGCTTGGTCGCCCTTCGTGGCAGGGGGAACGCGAGGAGAAGCTTCGGCTCGAGAGCGTCCCCAATTGGTTTTGCGCGCGGCGCGTCTTGTCTGCTTGCGGCCTGGATGGAATATGGGTCGCTTCGTGGACAGCGGGCGTGTTGTTGGACGTTGAAAAGCGCGTCGAGTCGCAGGAAACGCACGATATGTATTGGAGAGGAGGTGGGAGTACATGAGTGAACTATGCGTCCCTCGGGAGGGGCTTCCACCTCGGATCCGCACGATCCAAACTTGCGGTCGTGCACTGCCTGGGGTTGGAAGCGACCCGATTTCCGGGTAGTGCACCGCACAGGGAGGACGGACTACCCACTTCCTCTTACGCACCGTGCGGCCACCGACGAACGTTTGAACCCTCCCAACGGCTACGTCATCCTGAACGGAGGCGAGAGACCAGGATCGCCGTCTGACCGCCCGACTCGCGCCGCGTTCCTCGTCATGAGGACGTCTTCGCTCCATATATCACTCCACGCCGAGAGTATGCGCTGTACTTGCCCAGCGTCCCTCACGTTCACGTGCCTATACGCCATTCAAAGGAGCGATTGGGCGGCGCGGCGTAGACGATACGGGGGGGACGGTTGGAAGGAAGCTTGGTCCGCCGCGAGACGGTGTTCTACCAGTCGTTCGTCCGGTCCGCGTCTGTCTTGCGCTCGAGATTCACGTTGTGTTTTTGGTTGCTGGTGATTGCGTACGTCATTGCCGCGTCATTGAGAGAGACGGTTCGCCGAGTATTACGCCAAAGGTAGGGGTGGTAGTGGAAGGCAGCACAAGGTGAACAAAAGACGGAAGACCAGAGTGGGCAAGGGGGAAGAGGGGATGGTCTGAGGGTGTCGAACGGCGAAGCGTGCGTCGGCCTGACGCGCCACGCGTCGGGCGCTACCGGGTGGCACAAGGTCGCGTCAGGAACGCCCGTCCAAGCGCCCTGTCGCTTGGACTGGCACCGACATCCACCCAAAATACTTCGTCTGCAGCATCCTCGCATCGAGCATCAGGACAAACTGCCGAGAGAGATGCTGCGCGACGTGCCCGCTCTCTCTCTCTTGAAAGCTTTGCGAATCCTCAGCCAACAAAACTTGAAGTAGGGACCAAGCAGAGGCTGCTGGTAAGGAAGCACCGCTATATGGCCCGACGAATTCACTGATCACAACTCGCATTGTCTAGATGATGCCGAAGGCTGCCGCGGCGCCGTCTTGGCTTCCTGAGCGTGAGGCTCATCCTGCAAACCGAGATCACCGCACGAGACCAGTCAGCACTGGCAGTGGAAGCCTGCATCAGTGGAAGCCAACCCCGCGGTCGTCCTGCGCTCCCCTGGCCCCGAAGCACGAGGAGTCGAGGCCCACGCCTGCTGAGCGCGGGGGGCTCGGATCGGTAACGTAAGCGAGAATACAAGGGACTTGGTCTAGCCGCGAACCTCGGGTACCTCCACTGGAGCGCGCTCTTATACCAGCCCGCTTATCCCTGACCGTTGGTGTTGGAATCCCAGCATATACGCACATCATCACCAACGTGCCGCTCGAAATACAAGGGCGTCCATGCCGGGCCGTCCCCGCTGCCCCCGAAGGACGTGTTTGTGGGTCCACCCCCCTTAGGCTCGCTCTCATGGGAACGCCGAGGCCCGCCACATCCTCATGTGCATATAACGTGGCGCAGGATCTTCTGGAGAATCGGACCCCCAGCCTCACTCCTTCTCGCACTTCTCCTCTCCTTCTTCAGTCCTTGCGCAGGCCGTAGGCGTTCGCCATGGAGAAACCCAGCCTCACTGCAATCATCATCGATGATTCTGCGATCAACGTTGGCAGCCCCCTTCCGCTGGATGCAAACGCGCCTGCGGCCGGACCGGAGACTGCGTCTATACTGGCGATGGCTGTCACGTCCTCATTGAACAGCACGATGCAGGTCTTTGACCGCCCGATCAGTTACTGGTGGAGCTTCACAGGTGCGTTCGGTCCCATGTCTCAGTCGACGGGCGCGCTATATCAGACGTTGTTATAGGAGCGACGCGTATCGAAGTATACGGGGCAGCGCTGGAAGACACTGGGATGGGGGCCGCGACGGCCACGTACAACCTCGATGGGAACGCGACTACGAGGGCTGTCCCTCTCTCAATAAACAACATCGCGAACTTCCCCTTTTTCGTCTCCTCGACGCTCGATCCTAGCCGTCAGTACAACCTCTCCGTGGATGTCGACGCTCAGCCGGCATCCCCGTATGTGCTGGACTACATCATCCTGTACAAGGACTTGGAGTCGACTACGACCATCGCGCAGGCTCTCGAGAGCAGCTCCGCGACGAGCACGCCGCAAGTTCCGACAAGCCAGTCGTCGGTACCGGCCCTCGAGGCGACGATCAGACCCTATGCTCTGCCCGTCATCGGGGTCTTGGCGGGCTTGTGCGGCATCCTCCTGGTCGCGTGGGGTCTGGCTCTGAGCCGTGTGCGCAGCACTCGCGGGTGGAGAGGTGTGCTCTCCTCCTCGAGGTACTCTGGTTCGTCCGTCAAACTTCTCCCCATGGTTTCCAGCCCGCTCACCAGGCGCGTCTCAGATCCCGAACAGCAGTTCTCGCAATACCGGAAGAAGAGCCTGCTGCTGCTCGCCGCAGAGCCTGCTCGACCCCTCAGCCCCCTGGAGACCGCTCCCGCCCAGTCCACGTCCGCGGCTCGCAACGCGCGCGCATTCAGACCCCTCCCGACGCGGGGCCCCGGGCTCCTCCCTCCCTCCCACTTCCCCAACTACCACTCGGTCCGCCCCACCGGGACCTACTACCGCTCCCCTCGCGCCCCCAACCCTTTCGGATACAGCCCGCTCCCCCGCGCCGACGCCGGAGCGACCGATCCCGCGCCGAGCCCCACGTCCACCGCGTCGACCTCCGTGCGGTCCCTCGCCTTCGGGGCGCCCCCGGTCGCCCCCCGCACCCCCGGGATCATAGTCGCCTCGCAAGCGCGTGCGTACCACAAGGCTGCAGCGGCCGCCGCCGCGGGGCGGCGATCCGCGGACCGCAAGGGTCAGGTCCGGAGGCAAGGCGGCAGCGCGCGTGCCCCGCCGACCCTGACCACCATTGTGCAGGACGCGGCGGGCGAGGAGGGGTACGCGGCGGTGCGCAAGGAGAAGCTTAAGGAGGAGGTGCGGCTCGAGCCGCCGTACATGGGGAGCCTCGAGGACCTGCTCAGAGCGTCGTTCTCGGAAGGCGGCGGCGATGGGGCGGAGGGTGGGACGGGCGGGACTCGACGCCATATCTCGGCGCGCGACACGTGGGATGGGGAGAGCCCGCCGGCGTACAGCAAGCTTTGAGACCGTAGGTCTCGTCTACTGAGCCGGTCTGTCTCGGAGTGATCTGTCGAATACCATTGTGCGGTGTGGAACAGCGAGGGCCGCGAGTAAGATATTTACTTACCACAACTGCGTCATCCTATACGTCCGACGGATGCAGCGTGTGAGGGGCGACAAGAATGGTCGGGTCGAACCGCAGTGTAGTGCTGAGCACAACAAAGCCCTTCACTCCAAACTATACGTGTTCTTCTCAAGCTGAAGAGCGGCGTAAAGAAATTATTCCTCGAGTGGCACTGGATCTGCTCACCTCGACCTCGAGGTCGCGTCTGACTTTCCACTCCGCTTCGGCCTTGATGACGACGTGGAAGTCGTCAAGGTCCTCGATTATGAAGTGCTCTTTGTCGTTCATGGTGAGCAGTATCTGCTTCACCGCGGAATCGCTGAGAAGGAGCAATCAGAGATCATGCCGGAGAGCTCACGGCAGCGCGACTAACCAAGTGAGGAGGATACCTGTAAATACGCGGGGGGAGCGCATGTCGTGAGCGACATCGCGATGGAGGCTGGGAGGGAACGAACCTCTTATTGCCTTCATGTTCCTACGCGAGCGAGGCGCTGGGAGCGCAGGACGGCTCGTAGATGGTGGCGGGAGAAAAGACGCGTGAGGCGCGCGGCTCGCGACTGGGGTCGTGACCGGGCCCGCGGGAAGTGCTACTGAGCGACGATCGCGACTCGCGAGGGCAGGCCATGCTCCGTCGGTCTACCCACGTTCCTCTCTCTCTCCACCCCCACCCCGCGCGCGCAGTACTCAGGAGGCCACGCTCGCCCACTTTGCCTCCCTCGAACCGCCTCCGCACCCTCTCCGCCCCGCAGCGCCAGCCGCCGCACCCGACAGCGCCAGCCAGCCTCCGATTCGAGTCCGGACCAGAGCTCGGACGAAGAGCGATCCACGGACGACAGAAGACGATGCCCATCCCGCCTGCGGTCCTCACCCCAGACCTTTCGTGAGTCCCCCGTCTGCCCGCCCCGCGACCACGTCCCAATCGCACACACCTTTGCCCCTGCCCCTGCCCCGCACCCACCCTCGCCCCGCACGATGCCCGCCGTCACGCTCGCCGGGCCCATCGCCACCCAACCCCCCGCCGTCGCTCACGCCGCGGTCGACAGGACGCCGACCAGCGGTGTCTACCCGGCCCCGCTCCGCGCGAAGGGCCAAAGCATGCCCGGCGGCCCGCTCGTCGTGTCCAAAGGTGCGCAGATGTCGTCGTCTGCTGGGTCGCGCTGTGGGACACTGACGAGGGGGCGCGTGGAGTTCCCGAGCCGACCTCTGTGGTCGAAGGCGCGAAGCGTCTCGCCGCCTGGACGGCCGTCGACAAGCACATCCTCCCGGAACACAAGGTACGCCCGTCCGCTGCATCGGCTCTGCACTCCGCTCATGACCCGTCCTCTCCAAGGTCATTGGTATCGGCTCTGGTACGGTGATGTCGCAGTTTGAGACCCTGTGATGGTCCCCACCACTTGCGTCATCAGGTTCGACCGTCCCCTACGTCGTCGAGCGCATCGTCGCCCAAGGCCAGGAGCTCAACAAGGACCGCGTCTTCATCCCCACTGGTGCGTCAGTGCCTGCGCCCCCGACAAGCGCGTGCTGAAGTGGGCGCGCCGCAGGGTTCCAGTCCAAGGAGCTCATCGTCGAGGCGCAGCTCCTCCTCGGCGACGTCGACCAGTACCCGGTGATCGACGTCACTATCGACGGCGCGGACGAGGTCGACCACGACCTGAACTGCATCAAGGGCGGCGGAGGCTGCCACCTCCGCGAGAAGGTCCTCGCCGAGGCTGCTGATACGTAAGTCCCACTCTAATCCCTAATCTCGCGATGCCCGCGCTCCGCGCTCGAAGCGGGACGCTGAAGCTCGTTTGGACCCGCCCTTCCCAGCTTCGTCCTCGTCGCGGACTACCGCAAGAACTCGGACGTGCTCGGCACGAACGTGAGCCCGCGCCGTTCCTCGTGCCTGTCGCATCCCACCACTGACCCCGACGCGCGCAGTGGAAGCAGGGCATCCCGATCGAGGTCGTGCCCTTCGCGTACAAGAAGATCCTCCAGAACCTGCACCTCATCGGCTCCCCGACCGCGCAGCTCCGGATGGCCAAGGCCAAGGCCGGCCCCGTCGTGTCCGACAACGGCAACTTCATCATCGACGCGCCCTTCCCCGAGGAGCTCATGAAGGACCCCTACACGGTGAGCCCGTCGTCGTCGCTCGCGCAACCGCCGCAGTGCTGATCCGGATGCTTGAGCAGCTCCTGCAGCGCATCAAGATGCTCACGGGCATCGTCGAGGTCGGCCTGTTCTGCCACATGGCCAAGTCGGCGTACTTCGGGAACCAGGACGGCAGCGTCACGGTCAAGTGGCACAACGGCCGCATAGAGCAGGTGGCCGGCACTGCTTGAGGGTGCCAAAACGTAGAGAACGTGAATGACGAGAAGTAGGTAAGATCGGTGACGCAGGCCCTTCGGCAAGCATATTGCTGACATTGGTGTTGTTGCAGAACTGCTTGTGGATCTCATGGATGGAGGTAGTTTGTACGAACAGATCTCTCACAATAAATACATCCCCTAGAATTGCATGATATAGCATGAAGATCCGACGAGAGCCAGCTTTCAACGTCGTCCTCGAGTGCTTTTCGCTTAGTTGTGGGTGGGTGCTGATTGACGACGCATAGGGTCCTTGTGAGGACGTTGCTCTGTCCTATGCCTGTCCTGTACTCACAGTGCGCGTCATAGATCCCGAGCAGCCGTTGCCACTGCATGGGCACAGAAACATGCCGTCGATCTCGACAACAGAGCCTTCCGGCCGGCTCCCGGAAAAATCATCAGACTATGCCCCGTCCGGGGAGCGCAACATGCGAGACTTCGAGCCAGGGTACCGTCTGGCCGCCACGTCCTCCCACTTCCCAACCCACAGCTTGGCACGCTCCATCACCTCCGTCGAGTCCACCGCCGTCGGCACGCTCGCGGGACGCGTTGGCACATACGCATCCGCTCCCGGGATTGCGGCAGTCTCGTCGAGCGCGGGGTCGCAAGCGGCGACCGGGTGGGTGGTCGTGTCGCAGGCGTATGCACTTGGACGTGTCCATGCGTGGACGCAAGCGACCGAGTCTGTGCAGGGGTCTCGACCTCGCACTCCGATTCCAACTGCACCCACACTGCTTGCCGTCGGTGCGGAGGCTGGACCCACGAACCTGGTGCCGTCGGAGAAGCGGCCCGAGGTGCGGCTCAAGCTACCGGTGCGAGGGTGTTACGCACAGAACGTCGACGATTTGCTGCGGGCGTACAGCAAGTGATGGAGGCATAGTCTCTTTCCTCGTTGGTCATTTCACATGCTTGGGTTCGTACGCGCCGTAGTATATGGTCGCGCTGTGGCCGTACTTTACGGAAGGCACCCCTTGCGCTGAGGGCAGGGATGGAAGATTTATATGCACTGTGGAGGGGGGGAGTGGGCTTGGTGCTTGCAGAGGCGACGAAAGCGGAGGCACAGGCGGAGGGGCGCGAAAACCTCGGCGATCGGCGCGGGGGGCCGGGTTCGGCGCTCCAGAAATGCGCACGAAATACGAAATCTATGTCTTCGTCCCAGACAGTCGAGCACCTACCCGAACACGCACGCCACCAGAAGACGCACGCCAGGCTGGGTGCGACAACGTAGTCTCCACTCTCGACTCTTCACGCCAACTCGGAGACGAACGCCAAAAGCGCAGCAACCGGGACGTGGCAAGCGGCGGGCAGACAAGCGCCGAGAACCCCTCGCCCAAATGATGTGTCGCCTGTCCAGCATTCCAACATCATCCCCGTTCCTGGCCTTGCTCGACCAGCATCGATGCGCCGCGCACGCACCTCAGGCGAGTCCCCTTAATATTCGTTGAAATTCCCAGCACAACGGCACAGAGCTCTTCGCAACGGCACCCCATTCAAATCGTTCCTGGGACACACAAAGACTCCACATGCTCGCCGTTGTCTCATCGCGGACCAACTCGCTTGACTGCGGCAATCCTGCTTCGCCACACCAAGAACCACGCGCGGCGCCAACATTCGAACAGAAGGTGATGATGGAAGCTTCTCACCAAGTCGGATAATCCGCCTCGAGTCTACCCGACTGCAGTGATCCACTCACCGGATTCTGGATCCGACGTTTTCCGACGGAACACGATCGAAAAACCGATTCGCACAACGGCGTCTCGAAGATGGCCGCGGAGGCCTTGCTAGAGCTCCCACACGCCCACATTCCGGACGACAGCGAAGCTTCCCCGGGTAGGGGCGCTTTGAGCAGGCTCTGGACACACATAACGCGCGTAACAGGTCCCCTTGACCATCGCTCTCTCCCCACTCATTCCAACTCACGAACACGCTCACGACCTCCAATATGACTCACGAAACCCTCTTCGGCTCCTTCGTCGTCGATTACTCCATGATCAACGCGAACAACACCCCCACGATCGCACCTACAGTGGGCGAGAATGTGACCGCCATGTTCAACGATGGCACCGACTTGAACAATACGTTCTGGGTCATCACCACTCCGACATCGTTCTGGTGTACCTTCAGTGGTGAGTGGAACCCCATGAATACCATGCGTGAACGTGCTGTATTCAGTGCCCGTGTTCAGGATTCCCGCGCGTTGCCGTGTACGGTGCAGTTGTGCATTACACCGATGATGAGCCTGCGACCGCAACCTACAGCGTCGATGGGAAGATCGCGGCGAACCAGACTCTTGTTTCCTTCGACTGCTTTCCCCATTTTCCTCTCTTTCTCGCAGAACTTCCCGACGCTAGTCGTCAACATACCCTCTCGGTGGACGTCGACGCCCGGCCGGCCGCACCTTATCTCCTCGACTACATCCTTCTGTATGACGCGCCGACAACGACGACCAACTCGACTGTTCGCTGTGGTGTATCCACTCCCAGCCCCACGTCAACCACCACCATCTCGGCCATCACCAGCACTGTCACCCGTCTTGCGTCCTCCGGGACCCCCA
Organism: Epithele typhae; assembly: GCF_022376455.1. Lineage (NCBI taxonomy): Eukaryota > Fungi > Basidiomycota > Agaricomycetes > Polyporales > Epitheliaceae > Epithele > Epithele typhae. Next base: position 113,617 of record NW_025954196.1, on the reverse strand, counting down.
TAGGTGCTCTGTCCGAGTCTAGTACTACGCAATTCGTGATCGCTATGGATGTCGCCTTTTTACTATTGGGCTTTATGATCGGTTGTTTGCTTTACCTGAGCATCAAACAATCCTACAGCAGGAACCATGGTAAGCACATGCTCATATCTCGATACTCACATCGTGCTCATGATGCATACCTTAGATTCCGAACCGCACAGAGCCGCCCCCAGGCGTGTCGGCATTGAACCCTCTCCGCCTCCATACACGAGGATATGCCCTCCCGAGGAACACATGCTCCAACACTTTGACTCGGACCGTCTCATCTCCCCCTCTCCTCGCATCTTCATCTACAGCGCAGCAAGCTCCACCACCTCCTTCGACACCACTGTCGCTGACGCGCTCTCCGGGCGCGTGGTCGGACACACGTCCATCCCCACTCCGCCGTCCAGTGCACACGTCCCGGCGGAGGAGAGGGTGACCGAATGCAATCGGTCATCCTTGCGCACGGACTCGTCCCTCAACCCCCAGCCTGTCCGCGACGGTGTGCGTGGCGGACTGTGGAGGGTCTCGACGTTCCGGTCCACCTCCGACACCATCAGCACGGCGCTTCCAGAGACTCCTTCTGAGGAGCGGACCGGTCCGCTGGTGCGTTGGCCTTGGGCGGGGATCGTCACAGGCTTGCTGCGGGACGAGTTGTCTGCTGCTGTTGAGGCGGGTCGCTCGGCGAATGATGACGACACCTGGGCCGTGTAGAAATTTGTAGAAACCCGCGCTATGACCTTCGAATGTATACATGTGCAATCGTGCAAATTCAATGACACAGCAGCGGATGTACAGAGGCAGTGTCACGTGTGCCATCGCCAGGAGTCCGCGAAGCTCACAATCGTCGTCGCCACACTCGGCCAGCCCTTCAACATCGGGGCAGCGCATACACACGTGCGTGCAGCTGATGGGATTGTCCAGTTCGTTCTCACGAAAGATACCCAGCCCTCTGTCGGCGGACATAGCACCGAGGATGGCGCGATTTGTACCCCTGCACCCGAGTACGCGTAGCTCGCTGCTCGATGCGAGGCTGATGTGCTCTTAGATCACGCGCCCGAGCCCTAGGCGTCGGCTCACGACGGCACAGACGAACACTGCGTGCAGGACAACTGAGATATGAAAGAGGCCGCCTGTGAGAGTTTACTTCGAGCAACGCGGGTACGACGTGGCCCCAGATATCCGGGACTCGGAGTCAGTTGTGAAGAGAGAGCGCTCCGAGGAGTCCGATGCGGTCAACCGTCCGAGTCGGAGTCCGCGGCCCGAAGCCCACGTGAACGCCCAGCCGAAAAAGGAAACGAGCGCCCGAACCCCCGAGCCGCCAGTGGCCACTGTCGCCACCAACGTCGCCACTGACGACTGTCTGTGATACCGGGCCCAAGTGGCACTTCAGTAATAAGTATGAATGTGCCCTTGTTTTTTGAGGGTGACGTCTGGCTAATGGAATGTCATCAGCTAGAATTCCGTGCACGACGCGGCCATGGGCCTCCGACGCGCCCGTCACACTGTTCCTGAAGAGCACGCGTCTCCGCCGCTCGACCAGGGGCGCAGATGCGTCTGGAGCTCGTCAATTGAGTCATGCACAAATTGATGATGGCTGAGAGAAGCCTCTTGTCGGGTAACTAGCGGTTTGTTCTCGCGAGAAAATGGACTGAGCGCTGATCCGCTTGCCGTCCGTCAGATCTGCCTCTTGCTGTTCAACGGCCCGCGGCAGTCACGGGACGCCAGTCTGTGTGGCATTCTTTGGACACCCTCGAGCGCAAAGAGTCGCGAACCCTTTGTGCACCTTGGCCCCCCATGGAGCTGTCATTGTTCACCTTCATCCATAAGTCCTGGCACGACATGTTTCGAACACTCAGACCTCGCTGTCTCCCCTCGTCTCATCGTCGTTTCCCCTCGTCTCTTCGTCGTCTCGTCCCCGTCTCGCCCCCGTCCCCCCTCGTCCAGACCTCTCACGAAAACGCTCACGCGTCCCTCATCACGCCCTCTCTTCCCCTCTGCGCCTCTCCCCGAAATCCTTACGACCCTCAGCATGAACACACAAAATTTCGCCACCACCGTCCCTACCATCGCTAGCTCTGCCATCGCCAGCTCCGCCACCGTCGGCATCACCGCCACCGTGTTCGTGTCGTCCAGTGCCACACACCACGACATCGACATGCGCCCATTCATGGTAGTGCTCATTGCAGTCGTGGGAATGGTGGTCGGTATTCTTGGGCGAGTCCTTTGGATGAGCCGGCGGAACAGCAGACAATCCAAGCAGCCTGGTAAGCGAGTTTTCACCTTCGCCACCCCTCCGTGCTCAATAAACGTTCGATAGACATCGAGGAGCAGCTGGTGCAAAAGCCGCAGAAGCCGCAGAAGGGGAGGATTACGTTGATCTTCGAACCCGAGTTCTCCGACTCCTCAAAGGCGGACGCTAACCAAGACTCCGAGAAAGATTCGGCCTCCTCTCGCCTCGCGAGCCTCAAGTCTGGCACCGCCTCTGGCGCACTCGAGTTCGCGCGTCCGCATCCCCCACCATTGCAGGCCCCTGAACGTGCGGTGCTGCCTATCAGCACACGTCACGATGGGGCGACGCAGTGGCCGCAGGAGAAGCGGGAGGAGACCTGCCTCGAGTTGGACGAGTTCGGGAAGGAGAGGACGGTCACTCGACCAGTTCCTGTGGTATTGATTTGGTAACGTAGATGTGCGTTCGACCCTGGCGCAGAGGCTCGGTGGATCCGACTCGGCTCAACCACTTGCACATAGACTGCAAATGTGCTCTCGAAGAGCAGTTGATATGTATCGTTAGAGTACATATCGCCCGTATCCTTATTTGTCCGCAGTTGTATCTTTACTCACTCTCGGCTGTATTTTTACCTGATGTCCATAGATTCATTGATACCGTTGACCAGCACGAGGATACGATGTGCGCGGCGACCACAGCGGCCGAGGACAGTGTGTCGATGGCAAGATTGGGCATCTCACTGACTGAACCAGCGCGCTCACTATCGACACGACACCGGGTTGCACCGGCCCGTGCGAGCACGCGGAGCGCCGCGCAACGCTCTCCTTCCCGCACGCCATCGTCGCTACCCACCTCCATCGTCCTGCTTCCACCCTGGTCCACAATCACGAAGAGCTTCAAGAGATCATGGTCGCGCCTCAAGCCCAAAAGCAAGACTTGCAAGCTGGATTCTGACCCTCTACTACCCGCGCGATGGCCAGTCTGGAAACGAGTATCTGGTGCGTTTGACGCGTCTCAGGGGCGGGCCTCGCAACATTCCTGGCTCGGTGCCCGTCGTCGCTGGCGGTGGGGGTGCGCTCGTGGAGCACGTGTGCGCCCTATGGGATGGGCCGGTGGCGGCGCCAACTTCCCCGGGCAGCGCGGGGTAGGCTTGGTCAGAGGCTGAGCAGCGGGTGGCTCCCACTGTTCGGTCACGGACTAGGGCTGGTGCGTTGCGCGCTCGGCGAGACGTGCGTCGTCCCGGACCCATAGAGGGTGTGGGCGTGCTCGTTTGTCATGGGCGAAAGTCGAGGTAGGTGCTCGATGACTTCATACGCTCTTCATGGCACCTGACAGTCTACGTGAATAGGATCTCGGACTCGCTGTCGCGTTTCGCTGTGGAACCTGTGCTTTAGGATTTGTATTTGCAGCCCTGAATGCTTTCGTGATCAAAATTATGCTAGCCCACCCAACGTGATCCTCGGACGGAAGGTGGGAACGTCTCCCGGAGCGGATGTACTCATGTCTCAGATCCCGCCATCCCTTCCCGCGCGCCGACCGAGCTACCACAGTGCGGGAACCCATTTACGTATGTTTCGACATCGTCTCCCAGCGGGCTTTGAATGGCTGACCACATGCGCCGACTCTCAGGTACAGCAACGCGCGCTGGAAGGTTGGAGCGACGGACGCTGATGAAATGGCGACATCCCCGACCCCGTTCGGCTGGGTGGCAGGATATCAGCGCTGACCCAGATATATTCCCATCAGCATCGTGTAAATCCTTTCCCGTGGCTCGACTCCCAGGCGAGTCCTATTCTCTCTGGGCAGATGTCGACTCCGCCACACTGATCGACTGCTCCCGGGCGGACCAGCGCGCCGCGGCGCCTCGCCCACGGCAATAGTCATAATCAGAGAGCGCACATGGGGAGTGCTTCGCGGGATCAAAAACCACCCACACTGCGGATTTGGGCCTCGGAGTCCGTCAGAAGGGAGGAAGCTTCGCGCCATTCGGAGTTCGCCGGGCTCGTGCTACCCGACGCTGATATGGCCTTCGCATTCTAGGGTTTATGAATTTACGGCGGTGTACGGTCGAAAAGAAGATATGGAGGCTATGAGAATCCTCATGATCAGGTGCGTTGACTTCACGATGCTAGATGTCAACAGATACGTCTGGGCAGACGTCGACGGTCGGCCGTCCACACCGTATCTCCAGCTGCGCAGCCACCCTCAATTTCAATCAGAGGGTTCTGATCGTGCATTCTGCGGACAAGCCGGTTCCCAGGAATGCCAACCTTGGTCGTGGTCTGAAGCGGTCCTCCTCGGAGTTTACGCCAAGCGCCGGTCCCACCGAAGTTCTCCCGACGGCGTACGCTCGTGCACGCGCTTGTGGGATCCCCCGCTCTGCACATTCTCTGAGCTCTGGCGCAGAGACCTGAAGCAGCGCACTCTTGGTGGCTACGCTCGCGCACATGGCGTGTGTACGTACACACGAACGTCAGCGTGGGTCCATGTGTGCGCCACATGTCAAGAAGAAGCCTTGGGTGGTTCAGCCGCCTTGAGGGAGAAGTGGCAACAGACCTGGGGATGCCTGGACGTCCAGCTATGGTGCCGCTCGGGGGTGGCGGGCAGACGCGAGAGGACGGAGGGCGGGCCAGGGGCTCGGGTCGAACACTCACGTGATGCTGATGGCGAGGGCAACGAGCGCCGACTCCCGACCCTCGCCCCCGCCACTTGACCGCCACCGCCGACGTCGCCGACTCGCCACCGAATATTCAAGCACATGATTACCGACTGGCGAGGCCCATTGTGTTGAGATGCTTGGGTAGCGTTATTCCCGTTGTTATCTGTAGCAGAGATCTAGCTAATGGGACTTGATCAGCTAGAATTCGGGGCACCGACAGCGAGCGGCGCGGCGACGGGCCTCCGCACCTTCACGTTGTCCCTGAGCCACCATGTGCGTCCGCCGCGGGCGCAGGGGGCACTGCTACGGCAAGCGCACGCCAATCCGCGAGCGCTGATGATGTCGGAGTTGGAGTCGTTCTCAGCCCCGGATCTCGACCAGAATTGATTGAGCGAGAGAAGCTTCTTGTCGGGTAAGTGGCATTTTTCTCGCAGAAATGCGTGCCGTGCTGATCCGTCTGGCCTCCTAGATCTGCCTATTGCTGCTCAGCAGATCGCAGAGCACAATGGCTGGTCAACAGGCCGCGGCCGTCACGGGACGACGGTTTGTGTGGCGTTCTTTGCACACCCTCGAGCCCATCGGAGCCCTTTGCGCACGTATCCCCCACCACTGTGCTCCCATTGTTCGTCTTCATCCATAAATCGTAGGACGACATGTTTCGAAGACTCAGACCTCGTCGTCTCCCCTAGTCTCCTCGACGTTTCTCGTCGTCTCGTCGTCTCGTCGTCTCGTCCTCATCTCGTCGTCGTCTCTCGTCCTCTTCTCCCCGTCTGTCCATCCTCCAGACATCTCACGACAACGCTCACGCGTCCTTCATCGCTCTCTCTCTTCCCCTCTGGACCTCTCCCCAAAATCTTCACGACCCCCATTATGAACGACGACTTCGACAACCTCATCGTCGACGAGGTCGTGACGACCACTATCGACTCCAGGCCACCGATTCCGTGTAACACGACATACAATCTCGCCTCCACCGTCCCTACCATCGCCAGCTCTGCCATCGCCACCTCCGCCATCGCCACCTCCGCCATCGCCACCTCCGCCATCGCCACCTCCGTTATCGCTAGCTCCGCCCCCGTCGGCCCGACTGCCGCTATCCCCACCCTCACCGCCACCGCCATCATGCTCCAGTCGTCCAGCGCCACGCACCACGATATACGTCCATATATGGTCGTGCTCGGTGCAGTCGTGGCAGTCGCGTTTTGTATGGCTGCGATGCTCCAGTGGAGGAGTCGGCGGAACAGCAGACGTTCCCAGCAACCTGGTAAGCACATGCACACATCGACGTCCATCATGTGCTCAACGTTCCCTAGATGTCGAGAATCAGTTGCCACAAAACATTCAGAGCTCACAGCGAGAGAGCACCATCTTGATCGTCGGTCCCGATACCTCCGACTCTGCCAAACTGGACGAGCAGGACGAGTCGTCCAATGAGGACTCTCCCGCTGCCTTCACCCCGAGCCCAACGTCCTCTACCTGCTCCCTTGAGTCCACTGCCACCGTCACGTCCTCCACCTTCTCCCTCGAGTCCACCACCATCGGAACGCTCCCCACCAGCGCCCTCGGGTCCGCCACCACCGGAGCGCTCTCGCCGCGCGCCCACCCATACGGGGCAGCGGGGGGGCCGGCGATCGTCCTGTCGCAAGTGCGCGAGTTGAACAAGGCTCAGCGCCCGTGGGCCTCGGACCCCGAGCTCCATACTCAGGCGGCCCGTGGAACATCTCCGGAGCTCCCACCGCTGCAGTTCCCCGCGCCGTTGGTGCTTTCGTTCAACACGCGGGAAGATGCGGCGAGGTGGTCACGGGCGACTCGGTGGTCGGATATGCTTCTTGATCAGTCGAAGCGCGACACTCTTCCCCTATACAGCGAGTCGCGTCCTCCGTCGTACAACAAGACTGCTACATTTATTTTTACCGGCCTGTAGTTTTATCCTTACTCGCTCTCCGCTGCATTTTTAGTTGTGTATTTGTACCTCTCTCGCACTGTAAGGAGCTCGTTTGACACGAGGATATCATGTTGATCGTAGCATTTGTAGCCCAATATCAGTGGAATTCCAGTTGGATGATTGTACATATGTGGGATAACTGGATGTGTAGGGCGATCGTGGAAAGAAAACGTACAGCAGGGGATAACGACAGCGTACAGAAAGACAGATCAATGGGCGTGGTCAAGCGATAACGCACATCGTGCCAGTTCATGGACGGCCATCGGCCGACAACTCTCGCGCGGTGCACCGTGATGGGGAGCGGAGGGCGAGGCCTCGCGACCGTCTGCCGGCCCTGCGCAAGGCTGGGCCTGGGGCGACTCCGCCACCTCCATCGCGTCCGCCGGTGTCAGCGGCGCCGGGCTTCCAGAAGAGGCGGTCCCAATAGAGCAGGCCGAGTCGGGAGAGGAGCCCGTCATAGACACATGCTCGTAGTTCGGGCAGTGATAAACGGCCTGCTGCAGATGCGCGACGCAGTCATAGCTCGGGGTTCCCTTCGGGTCCGAATCTGTGCCGGGGCCCGGATGCGTCTCGAACGCGCGATCTTCGAGGTATTTTTCCAACGGGAGCCGTCCTCTCTCGGTGACCCACGTCCGCACCCCGGCCTTGAAGGCGAGAAAGTCCTCGCGGTTGATGCCCACCTTCCAGTCGAGCGCGGCGCAGAACTTGATCTCCAGCGCAGTGAACTGGGAGACGGGGAAGTACAGGCCCGGGATCGCGTCCATCCACCGATGGTACGGCGCGACCACGCCAGGGTCCTCGAGCACAGACCACGCGAGTCGGAGGGCGACGAGGAAGAGACCGTGGCCGGAGGAGAGATGTCGGTTCCCGCTCCGGCGGAGGTTCCAGAGGAGGTAGAGGGTGGCGTATGCGACGTCGAGGGGAGGCGAGAGGCAGTAGATGACGTGCGGGACAAAGCTCTCGAGCCTCATCGCCGTGGTCAAGAGGTCGTCGTCGGGGTCGGCGGACATGGCGAACTTGAGGAAACTGTGGATGGCGAGCGCAGCCTCGTATTCGTGGCGAGAGAACCACATGTCGCGCAGCTGCGGGGGTGGTCAGATTGGGCGTGGATATGGGCTGCGAGGTCAGTGGAACTGACCGACTCTGGGAGAGGACGCGGGATAACCGTGTTCATGACGAGGGGCAGTCGGAATACTGGTCAATGTTAGCTGCGCAGTTGCGGTAGCGTTGTCGCAGGAAACGAAGGGTAGGATACAGGCGGTGGTCAAGGGGAGATTGCGATTGGCGGTGTGAGGGTGCAGTGTAGTTGGCAGTGGGAAGCAAATCAAAGCGGCATTGCCTATAAGGAAGATGAGTGTCAAGTGGCGCCCTGAACGAGGGAACAATAGAATTACCACTGATGGAATGTCACTGTGGCATAAGCGTGGCTTTGACCTCAATGCAATGCTCCTGAATGTAAGATAAGCGATCAAAAGGCAGACAAAGAGTCGTCTTACAAAGGCTTCGCAGGCAACGCATCAATCTTATCTAAGCTTTTGATTCTATCTGAAGGGCTGCAAACACATGGGGCTGTGTGAATCGTTAGCGTAGTCTTCCGGGCGGTGGCCATGTACTGCAGTATACCTATTGCCAAGTCCCGTAAAGAATTGTTTTCGGAGGGGGCTCATCGCCGGTGTCTCGATGAAGCTTGCCACTGAGCCACTGAGCATACGTATCCTGTACATATGCCACCTACCACAATCTGCGTCAGTGGTGGTGCTTCGGTGGGAGTGGACAAGTGTGAAACCTTATGTTCCTTTGAACATGCGCGTTCAATTCAACGTGCACGAGCACTGCCTCGCTGTGGACATCCACACGCGACGATGAACGCGAGGCAGATCATCATCGCGTCGGGCATCACGCCGGTCCCCTCAAGGTCGCGCCGCACCCGCTCAAGCCCCTTGGTGACGCGGGGAGGATCGCGACACCGGACGGGATCCAGCTGCTTGGGCAGATAGTGGGTCCAGTGGAGGCCGGCGCGGGTGACTTAGCATTGCGGACCGGTCTTCGCGTCGGCGAGCTAGCGCACCCTTACTGTGCAGGGGTTCATGAGGCCGCCTCGTCGACCGCGTCGCCCCCGGGTGGAAGAGTGCCGCTTGGGTAGCCCCGCGGACACCGTTGGCTGGAAACCCCTCCTTCCTGAGCGCGAGCCTGCGACGCCGACCTACGACTCCATCTAAGGGGAATGATATGCAGATGACAGGGCGGTACGCGCTCACAAATCGTCCACCTCGATCAACTGCCGTGGGCGCAGTGGGGCCATCCCGGAAGCGTTGAAGTAGAAAGTTGCTGGGTCGACAGTAGTGGGTGGGGGGAAGTTCAGAGTGCTGGGAGGACGGGGGCTGGATAGTAGCGGGGGGAGAAGGAGAGTGTATGCGGTCAGTGAGTGATTGAGATCGGCGCCTATCTGGCCGTTGAGCAAGAGGGCAGCTCGCGGCGAAGAAGCGCGTCTGCAGGCGACTTCAAGTTCAAGGACATCCGACGGACGAAGTTGAGAAATCAGCACGCCCAGGAAGGACGATCGTTTGCAGACATGACATATCGTAACTATTGCGGTCTACACAGCGAACGGCCTACTTCTTCTGCCCACCCCGCGCCTGCATGTGCCTCTTCATCGCCGCGACCGCCGACTCCGGCGCGCCCTCGTTGAAGACGGCGGCCATGTTCGCCGCCGTGCGCTCCTGCCAGAACTTGCCCGCCTCAAACATCTTCTCCTCCGCCCCCGCGATCGCCTTCTCGCGCTCCTCCGCCGTCGCCCCCGCGTTTACCGCCTCCGCGAGCACTAGGCCCAGCTCCAACCCGTCGAGCATCCCCAGGTTCGCGCCCATCCCCGCGAACGGCGTCATCAAGTGCGCCGCGTCCCCCACGAGCGTGACCCCGGGCACGTGCGCCCACCGGTGCCCGACGGGGAGCATGTACAGCGGGCGGTGGTAGACCATCTGCTCGTCGCACCCGTCGATCGCCTGGTGGAACACGTCCGCCCAGCCGTCGAAGAGCGCGTGGAGCGCCGCGCGCGTCTCCGCGATCGTCTCGGGCGCGGTGGGCACCGTCCAGGCCTCGTCGCCGCGGAAGGAGAGCAGCATGCGCACGCGCCCGTCCGCGTTCGGCTGCACCGCGAACCGCTTGTTGCGCACGGGCGCGAACGCGGTCCCGGCGCCGATGAGCGCGCGGAACGGCGCGAACGCGGGGCTCGCGGCGACGTCGGGCGCGAGCGAGATCTCCGCGCCGTTGATGCCGGAGAAGAACGGCTTCGTGGGCGAGACCAGGGGGCGGACGCGCGAGTGCGCGCCGTCGGCGCCGATGAGGACGTCGCAGACGATCGTGGTGCCGTTGGTGAACGCGACCTCGTGCGTGCCGTCGCCCAGCGCGCGCGCGGAGGAGAAGGTGTGCCCCCACTGGATGGACTCCGCGGGGACGGCGTCGATCATGATCTTCCGGAGGAAGCGGCGGTCGATCTCGGGCGCCACCTCCTCGGGGTTCGTGGAGAGTTCGGTGGTGTGGTCGAAGAGGATGGTGGCGTCTTGGTCGAGGACGCGGTAGGCGTCGGCCTCGGCGCGGGAGTTGGCGTCGAATACGTCTTGGAGGCCGTTCTCGCGCAGGGCGCGCTGGCCGTGCGTCCAGCGGAGGTCGAGGCAGCTGCCGAGGTAGGCGAGGGAGGCGTAGTCGGCCTCGCGCTCGTAGAGGGTGGCCGCGACGCCGCGCTTGTAGAGGGTGAGAAGGAGGACGAGGCCGGAGGGGCCGCCGCCGACGATAGCGATGCGAGGCTGGGTAGAAGCCATCTGAGAAAGAGGGTCAGTTGAGGGGGTGGGTGGGCTTGACGACAACACGCACTGTGTAGCTGGGCTGATGGAGTTGATGGGAGGAGGATGTTGCTGTTGAGCTCTTTCTGACGCTGCCTTTTATACCGCATGTGGTTGTGAGGGACGCTGGGGATGAAGGAGTGAGCGCTGTATGGACCTGTGCTTGAGCGGGCCATCGCTGCTGTGAGCGCAGTGGAGTCGGTGATCGCCGCGGGCGCTCGTGCGGAGGACAGCAGCCGACGGGACCGGTCTCGGAGTCGTCTTCCCGAGTGTTCACGTACGGCGGCTGCGCTCTCGGAGTCGCCCTCCCGCGCTGCAAGTTCTGTTCTCGGAATAGCCCTGCCGAGCTCCAGGTTCTGTTCACGTACGGCGATTGTGTAATGCTGCGACCAGACATCCTCGGTGGCCTACGATTGCATTGGATGACAGAGCCCATGGCGTGGGCGAAGCTGGACAAAGTCATGATTGCAAATACAGAGTGCAGAATCCACAATGCAAGGCGAAACCAGCCCATCCTAGACTGCCTGACACCCGGCCACGCACGAAGTCACGCAGTACGTACCTCGGCCTTCGCCCCAGACAGACGAGCACCCACCCGCCCACGCCCACGCCCCACATCTGCGCCGGACGGCCACACGTCGTCGGCGCGGCCCCACCCCATCGGACGCGCAGGTGTTCCGAAGCGAGCGCACCTTCACCGCCAACGACGACGGCCATCGAGCGAGGAACGCTGCAACTTTCGTGTCCAAGGAACCGCCTCCGCGTGGCATCCACGCTTCATCGCCACACCGACCCCATTCTTCTTGCGCCCCCGACGCGTCTGCACCCGCATACAGTCAGCCGCGGTGCCTCTGAAACGCATCCGGGGCAAAGAAGAAACGCACCAGATACTCGCTGCCGGTCAGGCCCTGTGCGATGGCCTGCAGCCGCTTGACCTTGCGCGCGTAGATGTCCGCCACCACGATCGCCAGATCGTCCGACACCCTCTGCGCGGCCGCGCTCTCAGGAACCATGCTTCACCGTCCACCGCCCGGCCCATTTTTTGTCGTCTTCCTGGCACGTGCACCGTCCTCCGCGGGGTCTCGTTTGCGATTTGTGTCGACGACCTGAAGACAGAAGGAACAACGTACGACTGCAGCGCGTGAGGGTCGACGAACCCTTCCCTGCTCTTGTGCATCGTCGACTTCCTGAGCCGAATCGAGACCTCGGTTATGGCGACATCCGGGGATATCCGCCGTCCCATCCAAGTGCTGCAGGGGGCTGTGGCTGAGGACACGGCGAAGAAAGAGTGCGAGGGAATGGCGAGAGACAAGTCACGCGTAGATGGAGCTTCACTGTTCGCACCTGCGCGCTTCAAGGTGGAGTGCGGGCAGTGGCGCGGGCCGGCGGCCCGGATCACGGCACCTGCGCTGTCCTTGAATTGGCGTCTTGTGCAAAACTCGGAGGTTCCGTACTCGATCGTTGATGTCAGTGGTGTACGCATAGCATGCAAAGTTATATTACCGGCGCTATTAAACGCCTTTGGTGCTTTCCGAAGTTGAGATAAGTGCTAGGAATACACTCCTGAGAAAGACATATTCCAGTCGGTACGTTTCATCTGAAGTTCTTTTAGACGCGACTGAGGTGGTAAAGCCGCTCTAACATTGTGCAGAGCCGGTACACAGACGCAAATATTCACTCGTGGCTCCCCATCACGGTGCGCCGCACGAGAGTTGTCGGCCGATGGCCGCTCATGAACCGTCACGTTGTGCGTCATCACTTGACCATGCCCATTGATCTGCATTTATGTATGCCGCCATAGTCCTGTACGTGTTCTTTCAACGAACGCCCTCCGCATTCCCTTCCAGGCGTAGTCCATCCATAGACCAGTTATCCCACATATGTACAATCATCCGACTGGAATTCCACTGATACTGGGCTACAAATGCTACTACGATCAACATGATATCCTCGTGTCAAACGAGCTCCTTACAGTGCGAGAGAGGTACAAATACACAACTAAAAATACAGCGGAGAGAGAGCAAGGATAAAACTACAGGCCAGTAAAAACAAATGTAGCAGTCTTGTTGTACGACGGAGGACGCGAATCACTGTACAGGGGGAGAGTGTCGCGCTTCGACTGATCAACAAGCGTACCCGACCACCGAGTCGCCCGTGACCACCTCGCCGCATCTTCCCGCGTGTTGAACGAAAGCACCAACGGCGCGGGGAACTGCAGCGGTGGGAGCTCCGGAGATGTTCCACGGGCCGCCTGAGTATGGAGCTCGGGGTCCGAGGCCCACGGGCGCTGAGCCTTGTTCAACTCGCGCACTTGCGACAGGACGATCACCGGCCCCCCCGCTGCCCCGTATGGGTGGGCGCGCGGCGAGAGCGCTCCGGTGGTGGCGGACCCGAGGGCGCTGGTGGGGAGCGTTCCGATGGTGGTGGACTCGAGGGAGAAGGTGGAGGACGTGACGGTGGCGGTGGACTCAAGGGAGCAGGTAGAGGACGTTGGGCTCGGGGTGAAGGCAGCGGGAGAGTCCTCATTGGACGACTCATCCTGCTCGTCTAGCTTTGCAGAGTCGGAGGAATCGGAACCGAGGGTCAAGATGATGCTCTCCCGCGGTGAGCTCTGAATGTTTTGTGGCAACTGATTCTCGACATCTAGGGAACGTTGAGCACATGTTGAACGTCGATGTGTGCATGTGCTTACCAGGTTGCTGGGAACGTCTGCTGTTCCGCCGGCTCCTCCACTGGAGCATCGCAGCCATACAAAACGCGACTGCCACGACTGCACCGAGCACGACCATATATGGACGTATATCGTGGTGCGTGGCGCTGGACGACTGGAGCACGATGGCGGTGGCGGTGAGGGTGGGGATAGCGGCAGTCGGGCCGACGGGGGCGGAGCTAGCGATAACGGAGGTGGCGATGGCGGAGGTGGCGATGGCAGAGCTGGCGATGGTAGGGACCGTGGAGGCGAGATTGTATGTCGTGTTACACGGAATCGGTGGCCTGGAGTCGATAGTGGTCGTCACGACGTCGTCGACGATGAGGTTGTCGAAGTGGTCGTTCATAATGGGGGTCGTGAAGATTTTGGGGAGAGGTCCAGAGGGGAAGAGAGAGAGCGATGAAGGACGCGTGAGCGTTGTCGTGAGATGTCTGGAGGATGGACAGACGGGGAGAAGAGGACGAGAGTCGACGACGAGATGAGGAGAAGAGGACGAAAACCGTCGAGGAGACTAGGGGAGACGACGAGGTCTGAGTCTTCGAAACATGTCGTCCTATGATTTATGGATGAAGATGAACAATGGGAGCACAGTGGTGGGGGATAGGTGCGCACAGGGCTCCGATGGGCTCGAGGGTGTACAAAGAACGCCACACAAACCGTCGTCCCGTGACGGCCGCGGCCTGTTGACCAGCCATTGTGCTCTGCGATCTGCTGAGCAGCAATAGGCAGATCTAGGAGGCCAGACGGATCAGCACGGCACGCATTTCTGCGAGAAAAATGCCACTTACCCGACAAGAAGCTTCTCTCGCTCAATCAATTCTGGTCGAGATCCGGGGCTGGAAAACGACTCCAACTCCGACATCATCAGCGCTCGCGGATTGGCGTGCGCTTGCCGTAGCAGTGCCCCCTGCGCCCGCGGCGGACGCACATGGTGGCTCAGGGACAACGTGAAGGTGCGGAGGCCCGTCGCCGCGCCGCTCGCTCGCTGTCGGTGCCCCGAATTCTAGCTGATCAAGTCCCATTAGCTAGATATCTCCTTCAGATAACAACGGGAATAACGCTACCCAAGCATCTAAACACAATGGGCCCCGCCGTCGGTAATCACGGGCTTGAATATTCGGTGGCGAGTCGGCGACGTCGGCGGTGGCGGTCAAGTGGCGGCGGGCAAGGGTCTCGGCGGGAGTCGGCGCTCGTTGCTCTCGCCATCAGCATCACGTGAGTGTTCGACCCGAGCCCCTGGCCCGCCCTCCGTCCTCTCGTGTCTGCCCGCCACCCCCGAGAGGCACCAAAGCTGGACGTCCAGGCATCCCAGGTCTGCTGCCACTTCTCCTCAAGGCGGCTGAACCACCCAGGCTTCTTCTTGACATGTGGCGCACACATGGACCCACGCTGACCTTCGTGTGTACGTACATACGCCATGTGCGCGAGCGTAGCCACCAAGGTTGCGCTGCTTCAGGTCTCTGAGCCAGAGCTCAGAGAATTGCAGAGCGGGCGATCCCACCCACAGGCGCGTGCACGAGCGTACGCCGTCGGGAGAACTCCGGTGGGCCGGCGCTTGGCGTAAACTCCGAGGAGGACCGCTTCAGACCACGACCAAGGTTGGCAGTCCTGGGAACCGGCTTGTCCGCAGAATGCGCGATCAGAACCCTCTGATTGAAATTGAGGGTAGCTGCGCAGCTGGAGATACGGTGCGGACGGCCGACCGTCGACGTCTACCCAGACGTATCTGTTGACATCTAGCATCGGTGAAGTCAACGCACCTGGTCATGAGGATTCTCATAGCCTCCATATCTTTTTTCGACCGTACACCGCCGTAAATTCATAAGCCTAGAATGCGAAGGACATATCAGCGTCGGGTAGCACGAGCCCGGCGAACTCCGAATGGCGCGAAGCTTCCTCCCTTCTGACGGACTCCGAGGCCCAAATCCGCAGTGTGGGTGGTTTTTGATCCCGCGAAGCACTCCCATGTGCGCTCTCTGATTATGACTGTTGCCGTGGGCGAGGCGCCGTGGGCGCGCTGGTCCGCCCGGGAGCAGTCGATCAGTGTGGCGAGTCGACATCTGCCCAGAGAGAATAGGACTCGCCTGGGAGTCGAGCCACGGGAAAGGATTTACACGATGCTGATGGGAATATATCTGGGTCGGCGCTGATATCCTGCCACCCGGCCGAACGGGGTTGGGGATGTCGCCATTTCATCGGCGTCCGTCGCTCCAACCTTCCGGCGCGCGGTGCTGTACCTGAGAGTCAGCGCATGTGGTCAGCCATTCAAAGCCCGCTGGAAGACGATGTCGAAACATACGTAAATGTGTTCCCGCACTGTGGTAGCTCGGTCGGCGCGCGGGAAGGGATGGCGGGATCTGAGACATGTCAGGACGAGTGCATCCGCTCCGGGTGACGTTCCCGCCTTCCGTCCGAGGATTATGTTGGGTGGGCTAGCATACTTAAGTTGTTCACGGTTGCAAATAAAAATCCTAAAGCACAGATTCCACAGCGGAACGCAACACCGAGTCCGAGATCCTATTCACCTACACTGTCAGGTGCCATGAAGAGCGTATCGAGTCATCGAGCACCTACCTAGACTTTCGCCCAAAGCATGCCCACAACATCTATAGGCCCAGGACGACGCACGTCTCGCCGAGCGCGACGCGCCAGCCCTAGTCCGCGACCGAACAGCGGGAGCCACCTGCTGCTCAACCTCTGACCAAGCCTGCCCCGCGCTCCCCTTCGAAGCTGGCGCCACCACGGGCCCCATCTCATCGGGCGCACGCGTGCTCAGCGAGTGCACCTCCACTGCTAGCGACGACGGCCGCCGAGCAAGAAATGCTGCGAGGTCCGCGTCCAAGGACGGTATAGGCATCCATGTCCACGCTTCATCGCCGCACCGTCTCCACTCACATTCCTCTTGCGCTCCCAACGAGTCCGATCGCCGGGCCGTCCGACGCACCACATGCTCGTTGCCAGACTGGCCCCGCGCGATGGCTTGCAGCCGCTTGACCTTGCACGCGTAGATGTTCGCGCCACGATCGCCAGGTTGTCCGACACCACTTGCGCGAGGCCACGCCCGCCGGCGCCATGCTCCGCCCCATCACCCCAGCTTGATCACGACCAGCACCGCCCAGGGCGGCTGCTCGCTTTCTTCGTGCTACGCCCTCTTCGCCATCATCGGCTACAGCGGACAAGGGTCAATGATAACTTCACTTATCTCATGCATCCCCGACCTGGGCGTTGAAGGTTGCACGGGCGATGTAGCTGAAGAACATGGTCAGTGAGAATGGAGCAGCAGTGAGGTACAGAAGGAAGAGCGGAAGGGCGTATGTTGCGCACCTTTATGAATGCCTGCGAGTGAAGAATGAACTGCTGTCTTCGTCGTTGGGATAGTGCACCAGATTCCAGTTAACAAATCTTGCTTTCGGGCTTGAAGCGCGGCCATGAAGCTTGAAGGTCTTCGTGGGTGTTAAGCAAGGTTGTGGAAGCAGGACGATGGAGGTGGGTAGAGACGACGGCATGCAGGAAGGAGAGCGTTGCGCGGCGCTCCGCGTGCTCGCACGGGCCGGTTCAACCCGGTGTCGTGTCAATAGTGAGCGCGCTGGTTCAGTCAGTGAGATGCCCAATCTTGCCATCGACACACTGTCCTCGGCCGCTGTGGTCGCCGCGCACATCGTATCCTCGTGCTGGTCAACGGTATCAATGAATCTATGGACATCAGGTAAAAATACAGCCGAGAGTGAGTAAAGATACAACTACGGACAAATAAGGATACGGGCGATATGTACTCTAACGATACAAAGCAACTGCTCTTCGAGAGCACATTTGCAGTCTATGTGCAAGTGGTTGAGCCGGGTCGGATCCACCGAGCCTCCGCGCCAGGGTCGAACGTTCATCTACGTTACCAAATCAATGCCGCAGGAACTGGTCGAGTGACCGTCCTCTCCTTCCCGAACTCGTCCAGCTCGAGGCAGATTTCCTCCCGCTTCTCCTGAGGCCACAGCGTCGCCCCATCGTGACGTGTACTGATAGGCAGCACCGCAGGTTCAGGGGCCTGCAATGGTGGGGGATGCGGACGCGCGAACTCGAGTGCGCCAGTGGCGGTGCCAGACTCGAGGCTCGCGAGGCGAGAGCAGGGAGCGGCCGAGTCCTTCTCGGAGTCTTGGTTGGCGTCCACTTTTGAGAATTCGGGTTCGAATATCAACGTAATCCTCCCCCTCTGCGGCTTTTGCGGCTTCTGCACCTCTTGCACCTCTTGCACCAGCTGCTCTTCGATGTCTATCGAACGTTTATTGAGCACGGAGGGGTGGCGAAGGTGAAAACTCGCTTACCAGGCTGCTTGGATTGGCTGCTGTTCCGCCGGCTCGTCCAAAGGACTCGCCCAAGAATACCGACCACCATTCCCACGACTGCAATGAGCACTACCATGAATGGGCGCATGTCGATGTCGTGGTGTGTGGCACTGGACGACACGAACACGGTGGCGGAGCCGGCGATGGCAGAGCTAGCGATGGTAGGGACGGTGGTGGCGAAATTTTGTGTGTTCATGCTGAGGGTCGTAAGGATTTCGGGGAGAGGCGCAGAGGGGAAGAGAGGGCGTGATGAGGGACGCGTGAGCGTTTTCGTGAGAGGTCTGGACGAGGGGGGGACGGGGGCGAGACGGGGACGAGACGACGAAGAGACGAGGGGAAACGACGATGAGACGAGGGGAGACAGCGAGGTCTGAGTGTTCGAAACATGTCGTGCCAGGACTTATGGATGAAGGTGAACAATGACAGCTCCATGGGGGGCGAAGGTGCACAAAGGGTTCGCGACTCTCTGCGCTCGAGGGTGTCCAAAGAATGCCACACAGACTGGCTTCCCGTGACTGCCGCGGGCCGTTGAGCAGCAAGAGGCAGATCTGACGGACGGCAAGCGGATCAGCGCTCAGTCCATTTTCTCGCGAGAACAAACCGCTAGTTACCCGACAAGAGGCTTCTCTCAGCCATCATCATTTTGTGCATGACTCAATTGACGAGCTCCAGACGCATCTGCGCCCCCTGGTCGAGCGGCGGAGACGCGTGCTCTTCAGGAACAGTGTGACGGGGCGAGGAGCCGCATCGTCGGAGGCCCATGGCCGCGTCGTGCACGGAATTCTAGCTGATGATATGCCATTAGTCGGACGTCTCCCTCAGGAAGCAAGGGCGCAGTCATACCGAAGTGCCACTTGGGCCGGGTATCCCAGACAGTCGTTGGTGGCGACGGGTGGCCTCGGGTGGCCCACCGACCACAGCTGGCCACTTGGTCGGGGTTCGGGCGCTCGTTTCCCTTTTCGGCTAGGCGTTCACGTGGGCCTCGGGCCGCGGACTCCGACGGTTGACCGCATCGGACTCCTCGGAGCGCTCTCTCCACCACTGACTCCGAGTCCCAGATATCCGGACCCGCGTTGCTCGAAGTGCACTCTCACAGGCGGCCTCTCCTAGACTCTTTCATATCTCAGTCTGTGTCCTGCACGCAGCGTTCGTCTGTGCCATCTGGGCGCATGATCTAAGTGGGCCTGGGAGCACATCAGCCTCGCATCGAGCTACGCGTACTCGGGCGCAGGGGTACAGATCGCGCCATCCTCGGTGCTACGTCCGCCGACAGAGGGCTGGGTATTTTTCGTGGCAACGAACTGGACAATCCCATCAGACGCACGCACGTGTGTATGTGCTACCCCGTTGTTGAAGGGCTGGCCGAGTGTGGCGACGACGATTGTGAGCTTCGCGGACTCCTGGCGATGCCACACTGCCTCTGTACATCCGCTGCTGTGTCATTGAATTTGCACGAGTGCACATGTATACATTCGAAGGTCATAGCGCGGGTTTCTACAAATTTCTACACGGCGGACGCACCCCAGGTGTCGTCATCATTCGCCGAGCGACCCGCCTCAACAGCAGCAGACAACTCGTCCTGCAGCAAACCTGCGACGATCCCCGCCCAAGGCCAACGCACCAGTGGACCGGTCCGCTCCTCAGAAGGAGTCTCTGGAGGCGCCGTGCTGATGGTGTCGGAGGTGGAACGGAACGTCGAGACCCTCCACAGCCCGGCGCGTACATCGCGGACAGGCTGGGGTTTGAGGGACGAGTCCGCGCGCGAGGACGACCGATGGCATTCGGTCACCCTCTCCTCCGCCGGGACGTGTGCACTGGACGGCGGAGTGGGGATGGACGTGTGTCCGACCACGCGCCCGGAGAGCGCGTCAGCGACAGTGGTGTCGAAGGAGGTGGTGGAGCTTGCTGCGCTGTTGATGATGATGCGAGGAGACGGGGAGACGAGACGGTCCGTGTCAAAGTGTTGGAGCATGTGTTCCTCGGAAGGGCATTTCCTCGTGTATGGATGTGGAGAGGGTTCAATGCCGACCCACGGGGTGACTCTGTACTGTTCGGAATCTAGGGTATGCATCATGAGCACATTGGGAGTATCAAGATATAAGCATGTGCTTACCATGCTTCCTGCTGTACCACCGTTTGATATACAGGTAGATCAAACATGCCATGGCACAGCCCAATAGTACAATCGCGAAAATCAGAGCGGCCAGTTCGAGTCGTGTGGTACTAGACTTGGATAGAGCACCTATGGGAATCCCGGACGACGCAAGACTACTGGCAGCGCTCGTGCTCGTTGAGATGGTGGTGGTTGACGCGGGGCTGAGGGTGGATACACCGCAGAGAACAGTCGAGTTGGCGGTGGTCGTCGGGGCGTCATACAGAAGGATGTAGTCGAGGAGATAAGGTGCGGCCGGCCGGGCGTCGACGTCCACCGAGAGGGTATGTTGACGACTAGCGTCGGGAAGTTCTGCGAGAAAGAGAGGAAAATGGGGAAAGCAGTCGAAGGAGACAAGGGTCTGGTTCGCCGCGATCTTCCCATCGACGCTGTAGGTTGCGGTCGCAGGCTCATCATCGGTGTAATGCACAACTGCACCGTACACGGCAACGCGCGGGAATCCTGAACACGGGCACTGAATACAGCACGTTCACGCATGGTATTCATGGGGTTCCACTCACCACTGAAGGTACACCAGAACGATGTCGGAGTGGTGATGACCCAGAACGTATTGTTCAAGTCGGTGCCGTCGTTGAACATGGCGGTCACATTCTCGCCCACTGTAGGTGCGATCGTGGGGGTGTTGTTCGTGTTGATCATGGAGTAATCGACGACGAAGGAGCCGAAGAGGGTTTCGTGAGTCATATTGGAGGTCGTAAGCGTGTTCGTGAGTTGGGATGAGTGGGGAGCGAGCGATGGTCAAGGGGACATGTTACGCGCGTTATGTGTGTCCAGAGCATGCTCAAAGCGCCCCTACCCGGGGAAGCTTCGCTGTCGTCCGGAATGTGGGCGTGTGGGAGCTCTAGCAAGGCCTCCGCGGCCGTCTTCGAGACGCCGTTGTGCGAATATGTTTTTCAATCGTGTTCCACCGGAGAACGTCGGATCCAGAATCCGGCGAGTGGACCACTGTAGTCGGGTAGACTCGAGGCAGATTATCCGACTTGGTGAGAAACTTCCATCATCACTTTCTGTTCGAATGTTGGCGCCGCGCGTGGTTCTTGGTGTGGCGAAGCAGGATTGCCGCAGTCAAGCGAGTTGGTCCGCGATGAGACAACGGCGAGCATGTGGAGTCTTTGTGTGTCCCAGGAACGATTTGAATGGGGTGCCGTTGCGAAGAGCTCCGTGCCGTTGTGCTGGGAATTTCAACGAATATTAAGGGGTCTCGCCTGGGGTCCGTGCGCGGCGCATCGATGCTGTTCGAGCGAAGCCAGGAACGGTGCTGATGTAGGAATGCTGGACAGTCAACACATCATTGGGGTGCAGGGATCCTGGCGTTTGTCTACCCGCTGCCAGACACAGTCCCACGCCCCGTCCCACCCCGCGCCTGCCACGTGCGCGCTGGATGGCGCATTTTCGCATCTGGTGGCGACTTGGGCGACACTAGACAGCTTCGGCTGTGGTAAGTCTGCCGAGGAAGAAACCCCCCCCCCCCCCACTTCGACGCCTCAGGCAAATCCGGGGCTGAATATACGGGATTGGGATTCATAAGATCCACCGCGTCAAGACACTACTACGAAACGCATCAACTTTTGGATGAGCATAATCTCTAGTTGACAATCGGAACTGAAAGCGACCACACCTTGTTCACAGTGAATTGGTAGTTTATTGTCTCTCATTCTCCCACATACCACTGCTGATGCCTCCCTGTTCTACCGCAGAAGCCTCATGGTTATTCTTCCCTCATCAGGAATCATCGGCGCGTAGGCCGCTGACCGTAAGCGCGTCCGCTTCTCCTTTGTTCTTTCACCGTTTGCAAATTCTCACGTGTGCAAGGTTATAGATCCCCGCATGCATGGTTAGGATCGTCCAGCCGTCCTTCCTCTCTCTCCCCACCCTGTCGGACTCGGTCAAGCATCTGTCCTGGTATGCCTCGCGAGCAGCGAACCATCGGCGTCGCACACAAGCGGCTCCAGTCCGTTCCCTCTCGGCCCCAAGGCCACCGAAAACCACTGGCGCCGCTGGTCGGTCCAAGCAAGCCTGCCACTCCGCCCCCTCCTAGCCTCGAGGATCTGGTTCGCCCTCTCTCCTACATGCTCGATAGCTGCCAGGGTTTCAGGGCTGACCACAACCGACCCCTTTTCCACGCAGTTCTCGAAGCAGCAAATCCAGGCCATGTACATCGCCTTCAACTTCCTCCAGGCCACCTTCCGCAGCCCCTTGGTCGACAAGACGTTTTCCACTGACAGGCTCGACCGGTTCATCGTGAACATCGCCCGTGTGGTCACCCTGGACGCCGACGCGATCTTCTGCGCTCTGTACCTCCTCTGGAACCTGAAGGCCACCGGGATCATCGAAGACCGTGCCTCCGGCCACCGCCTCTTCCTCGTCGCCGTCCTCATCGCGAAGAAGGTGGTCGACGACTGGGACGGGCGGACGAAGCTCCTCGTCGAGAGGATGCGGGGCGCGATCCTCTCCAGCCCGAGCGACATCACCGAGATCGAGTGGATGGTCTGCCAGAAGCTGCGCTGGCGCCTCCAGATCAACCCGGAGGTGCTCCAGATGCTGAAGAGGAAGCTCTGCGGCGACTTCCGCCGAGGCCAGCGCGTCCCGGACTCGTACCGCGACATACGGATTCCGCTCCCTAGCCGCACGGAGAACATCGTGGACGCCATGAGGGAGGCTATGGGCGGGGACGCTCCTCGGCCACCGTCGACGGCGCCGATCGAGTCCCACGAGTCCGACTTTGTGGCGGAGGGTTCGCGGACGCCACCTACGCCTGCCTTGTCGAGCAGTGCGGATACGACACCTGCGACCTCTCCAGGACCATCGAGCCCCGCGGGCCAAGAGGGATACGTCGTTTTGATCGGTGACCACACGATGTGAGGACGGATGGGAACAGCGTGCCCAGTGCCAGGGACTCGGTCGAGAGGCTTTGGGAGTGGTCGACATGTATGCACAGTCTTTCTGAGAATGTGTGCTTGTTTTGTAGCCGGCCTATGGCATGTATTGTGATCTGTGGCATGTAATGTGGCAGCCGTATTCGAAGGTGCCGAATGTACTTAGCCATGTACGCTTGAATGAAAGCAACGCGACTCCGAATCTTCACTCGAACTTGACGACGACACGCGCCGCTCGCGGCTGACGGTGCTGACCAGAGATATCTATGCTCTGAGTCACACTCAGCCGCATGGCTGTAGCCCACCACAGCCAAACCACAGCAAGCGTTCAACGTTTCACTCCCTCTCTTCTATGCACTCGTACCACCATCATTATCGCCACGTGTACTCACGACGCCCTGTATACACCATTTCAAACCAACTCCTAGTACCTGACCACCCTAGAAGTCGTCAACGACACAGTCGTGTAACATCGTAATCGTAACACAAAGATACAACCCCCGTAAAGACCCTGCCATACGAGGAAAGCCATACATGCAAGCCATGTTCCTGATACAGATCCCAAATGTACATCCGAAAACCCTACTCTTCATTTGCTGTACGCCGGCGGACTCTCCCCGTCGGACCTATGCTCATCGCCGCGCTCCGCGGACGCAGCGCCTCCCACAGCATTCGATCCACCTGTGGTCTCGGTGGGTGATTCGCGCAGCAGATCCTCGTTGACGACGTGGTACCGCCCTTGCGTGGGCGGTTCGAGCCGCACCTCCTGCTTCTCGAGCAGGAAGCCGTTCGGGCCCACCACCTGCGCGACCGCCGGTGCGTTCGACGAGGCTGCGACCGCGATCGGAGCTAGGGAAGCGCTGGCCGGGGCGGGCACGGGGGAGCCGGACGAAAACAACAACGACGACGACATCTCCTGGCGCATCTTGGAGTCCGACGGGGGATGCTCGAGCGCGCGGACCTGGGACGGCACGTGCACGGGGGTGGCAGGTCGGGCGGCTGCGGACGCAGACGTCCCTGCAGTCGGGCCGGAGGCGGACGTCGCGGCGGCGGCGGCACCCGCGAGGACGGCGTCGGCGAAGGCGGCGTCGTGGGGGTTGTAGAGCGTGAGCTCGGGCATGACGTCCAGGTTGCCCTGGCGGGCGTACGGGTCCGCGAACGGGAGACTCGGCTGGGCGAAGGCCATGCTCTGTTGGTGGTGGAGCGGGGGGTGCGTGGCGAACGCGTGGGGGACGGGCGTCTGCGGAGCGGTGGCGAAGGACGGCATGTAGGTGAGACCGGTGCCGGAACGAGCGAGCGTTGGCATGGGAGAGGACGACACGGCGGTGGACCCGAGAGAGACGGAGGAGTAGTTCGAGCCGCGTGTGGGGAACGAGGATGGAGGACCGGGACGGCTGGGGGCGAAGTCCTTGGTGTCGTACGAGTAATCGCGAGAGAGTGTATCGATCTCCGGGGAGTCGTCTGGGGGCGGTGGCTTGGAAGTTGGGAGGCCAGTCTTCTCGGAAAGTGGCATGCTGCTCTTCTTTTTGAGTGCAGATGGCTGCGGAGACACGGCCGGGGGCGGAAGGTTTGGCTCTGGATGAGTGTAGTAAGAAAATGAGAATCATTGAACTTGGAGGTGTGGCTCGGTGACTCTTACCAGAATACCTCCACGACGGAACGCGGTCCTTCTTCCTTCGCTTGCAGAGTGCTCCGCTCAAGACGAGCACTACAGCGAGAAGAAGAGCACAGCCGCCCCCTAGAGCCCCTATCACAGGCCAGACGTACGGTTTGAGGATCGAGTCAATCGACTGGGGAGCTTGAGTCGCAGTACTTGTTGCAGTAGCCGAATTGATTGGGGAAGGCGCAAAGTCATTGTAAAGAAGAAGGTAGTCAACGAGGTAGGGTCTCTGAGCATTAGCGGTCACATCCACGGAGAGGTTGTAAGTGCGACCGGGGTCCAACTGCTCGGAGACGAAGAGAGGATAGTCCGGAATGACGAAGGAGGAAAAGGGAACCTCCTTGTGAGTCGTATTGCCATCGAGGTTGTAATTTGCAGATGCCGTGCCACCAGAGGGATCTGGCCTCAGGATGGCGCCGTATAAAGCCACACGGGACACACCTATGGCGAAACCCGTGTATCTCCCGCACCAGGCTCGAGTAAAAAATGGGCTCACCAGTGAAGTTGTACCAGAGGGTAACGGGCTGCACGATGATGGACATCGTATTGTTCCAGGCTGTCTTGCTGGCTGTGGTCTCGTCGTCATTCAGATTCTGGTCGGGAGCATTGCTGGGGTTCGTCGAGATCTGATCGAGGGGGAGAGAGTAATGGAGGGCGGGGTCATCGACAATTTCGACCTTGAAGCTGGTACCAGAAGTCATGGCGAAAGGCGCGCAATAGATGAGAGTTCTGCAGGGGAGGGGAGGGCAGAGGAGCCAGGCTCGAGTGGGTGGTGCGCTGTGCGCGGACCTATATGCTCCCGATAAAGTTCAGGAAGCCTTGATGTGCGGTCGGCTGAAGAACTCGTGAGTGCTGTTCAAAGATCGGGGGACACACAACGCACACAATTCTGCACTCTAGACCATGCGCGGCGCTGCATGGAAGCCGGGAGGTCGACGCCCACTGAGAACGGTCGAGCATGCTCTTTCAAGAGACACTACTTGGCTGAAAGCTCCCGGGCACGGACGCGGAGCACTGGCCTGTCGTCACCACTAATCGCCTCAAGCGACCTGTGTCTGGCACCGGAACGGCGTTAGGGTGTCGCTGAGGGTCTTGCCATCGAACTGCGAGCGGTCCAATGTCCATCAAGCGTCTGTGGAGCGCTCATTCGACCGCGTGGTGAAACGAATTCGAGATATGGGCGGCGGGTTGGTTCTGAGCGCGCTCACGCCATGCATCGAGGTTCGAGAACACTGGGAGCACATGCAAAAACCTGCGCGGAGTGTGCCCACGCCGTGCGGGTATCCGCAGCTTTCCGATTCTGGCCGGAAAAACCGTTGGCTTATAATCACAGCAACATGCTCGAGCCACGTGTAACGCATGACACGGCTAAGGTGAGCCAGCACATCCAACACCGCCCGGTGGATTGAGGGGAAGAGCTATATTGGACCGATGCACTGCTCACCTCTTCGCATCCAATCCCAGCTTTATTCATCGTGGCGCCGAGCTATTTCCCGTCGCCCTAGTAATAGCCTGACCAAGTTTTTGTCGTGCTTCACGGCGAACGGAACGGAGGGCAGCGAGAGAGCGGAGGAGAGGAGTGGAGTCCCGGGTAGGCGCCAGGCGCCGTACGGACGCCCGAATCCCGTCGGCACTCCGGCCCGGCCCCACGGGGTTGCCACAAGCTGAGGCCTGTGGGCTCAGCTTCGCAACAATATTTGAGCGAGGTTCACGTAGTAATGTCCTCCCTCCCCCTTCCCCCGCTTCTTGACACCTTCACCACACCCTCTCTGAGCCTCGGTTTCATTCTTCCAGCACCATGAGCACTGGCAAGACATACTCGGGGAAGGAGGTCGCGCAACACAACTCGCGTGAGACCTGTTGGATCATCGTCCATGGTGCGTTGTCATTCAGACACCTGCTCTCTTCTTCTTGTCGTATTCATGGAGGATTGTTGCTTGCAGGAAAAGTGTATGACGTTACCGAGTTCCTCGATGGTAAGTTCTACTCAAGTGGACTCTGTCCGTGTCCTCACGCATACATCCACTCTAGACCACCCTGGAGGTAGCAAGATCATTCTCAAGTATGCAGGCAAAGATGCTACGTGCGTGTATGCTTTTTGCGCTCTGACTTCCAACCCCTTACACTCCGTATACCCTTTAGAGCGGAATATGAACCCATTCACCCTCCAGACGCTATCACGACGCACCTTCCGCCCGAGAAGCAGTGAGCTCCCATTGCTCTCTTTTGCTTTCCTTGTCATTGACGCTCGACACGCATCTAGCCTGGGTCCTGTTGACCCCGGCACCGTTCTCAAAGTGGAGGTTGAGGTCACCGACGAGGAGAAAGCCCGGTTGGAGCGCGTCGCCAACCGTCCGTCGCTTTCGGAGATTCTGAACCTGCACGACTTCGAGGTACGTCTGCTTTTCTCATGTGGTTTGCATGTACAGACCCTCAAGACCCTCTACGTCAGGCAATCGCTCGGATGGTGATACCGGACAAGGCATGGGCGTACTACAGCTCTGCTGCAGAGGACGAGATCACCCTCAGAGAGAACCATGCTGCGTACCACAGGTACGCAGGTCCCCGTGCGGAAGGGAAATTGGCGACAACACTTACTCGGTGTTCGTAGGTTGTGGTGGCGGCCTCGCATTTTACGCGATGTTACCACTGTCGACTGGTCAACAACGATCCTCGGCCAGCCGTCTAAGATGCCGTTGTACATTGTACGTCACTCGTGTGTTTTTCGTTGGGCAAATGCTCACGCCGTGCATAGTCCGCAACAGCTCTTGGGAAACTCGGCCATCCAGATGGTGAGCTGAACTTGACGAAGGCTGCGGCGGAGCACGGTATCATCCAGATGGTAGATCCGTGTTTAGACATACCACGACATCCGAGTGACTGATTACATGCGCAGATCCCGACGCTTGCATCTTGCTCATTTGACGAGCTTGTTGATGCCGCTCAACCTGGCCAATCTCAGTTTCTCCAACTGTGAGTGGCTACAAGTATATTCTCTACCCAACAATATCCACTGACTTTTTTATGTAGGTACGTGAACAAGGACCGCGAGATCACGAAGAAGTTCATACAACACGCTGAGAAGCGTGGCATCAAGGCGCTCTTTATCACCGTCGATGCACCTCAACTTGGTCGACGCGAGAAGGTCAGTCGATAGACAATTTGTTAGATTTGTGTCATTTCTGATGTCTGAGGCCACTTTGTAGGATATGCGCCAGAAGTTCGAAGCTGAAGACCCCGACGTTGTCACTACAAACAAGCATGAGGACAAGGTCGACCGCTCACAGGGAGCGGCGCGTGCGATCAGCGTGAGCATATTTCGTGAATGCGCGTTCACTTCATTGATTGAGTGTTCTCCCA
This sequence comes from Epithele typhae, assembly GCF_022376455.1. Taxonomy (NCBI): domain Eukaryota; kingdom Fungi; phylum Basidiomycota; class Agaricomycetes; order Polyporales; family Epitheliaceae; genus Epithele; species Epithele typhae. The sequence continues at coordinate 85,807 of NW_025954196.1, read as the reverse complement.
GTCCTTCATCGACCCCGGTCTCGACTGGAAGGATATTCCTTGGTTCCAGAGCATCACTAAGAGTATGCCCCTCGCCTACACACTCTTCCCGCATGCGATTCTGACTGTATTGTAGTGCCGATCATCCTCAAGGGCGTGCAATGTTGGGAAGATGCGCTACTGGCTTACGATGCTGGACTCGCGGGCGTCGTGCTCTCCAACCACGGCGGGCGTCAGCTCGAGTTCTCGCGCTCCGCGATCGAGGTCCTCGCTGAGGTCGTCCGTGAGCTAGGCAAGCAGCGCGGACTCAAGTTCCCCAACGAGAAGTTCCAAGTGTTTGTCGACGGAGGTGTCCGCCGCGCAAGCGATGTGCTCAAGGCCATCGCGCTGGGCGCCAACGCTGTCGGACTGGGACGGCCCTTCATCTACGCTTTCTCGACATACGGATATGAGGGTGTCAGTCACGCCCTCACCATTCTCAACGTACGTGCTTCGCCCTACTTTGACGGTGTCGGTGTGAATGCTCAACCTGCATATAGGAGGAGTTCGAGATGAACATGCGCCTGCTTGGGGCACGCACCCTGAAGGAAATTGTGCCTGAGATGCTCGATACCTCTTCCCTCACTTCGCACATCGTTTCCGTCCCTGGTGACAACTTGTTCAACACCAACTGTGAGTCCACTTGCCGTTGTTATTAGCCATAATCTGATGTTTGGTACAGACGAGAGCATGCAGCACGCACGGCTGCGGGCGCTCCAGTCGAAGATGTAGAATCCGTAGTTTAGACAGTTCACACTGCACGATACCATCTACTTTGTGAGATCTTGGATATGCCATAGGCCGTGTATCTCCGGGATCTTTCGGGGAACTGGGCTGTTGTTCGAGACATGTGGGCCCAGAGCGCGCCTGGAGCCCCGAGGGAGAATGAGTATGACGTTCAGCCGCCCGAAGTCCAGGCCTCAGAACGGAGTAGGACGGCCATCCGCCGAGCATCTTCCTTTCCACCCACGTGCTCGAGCTCAGCGCGAGGCCTCCCTTTTTCGAGAGTGCCCATCTCCCGCGCTCCAGACGCATCCAGCGCGCGGCCGCGACGATGGCGCGGCAAGCGCACCGGGCCGTATGTGGGCCCGTGTGGGTAAACGCATCTCGCGCAACAGAAGCCGGCTCCCCGACTGCGACGCCGAGTGGCCCGGTCAAGCGCGGTCAGCGGACAAGAACGGTGGCCTTTAACGAATGCGACGCGATCAGCTTCCGCGCGCGACCCGTGAGCCGGCCGGGGCAGGAATCGAGAGCTGGCGGTGCTGGCGGTGCTGGCGCATATAACCAGCATCCCGAGCGTTCTCTCTGCCATCCCCCCGTCCGCCGCCAATGCGGCACCAGAAGCTCAAGTTCACGGTGGGTGCACCGCCTGCTGAGTCGTGACGCACAGCCCCTAACCCTGCGGAATTGCAGAGATCCGGGCCGCGGGCCTTGGTGCATGGAAAAATGAAGTCAGGTACGCCGTTCGCCCCCGGCGGCAGCGACAGGAGCTCATAGACCTGCTCCCTAGCTCCGTCGCCTCTGCACTCGCCCTCCTCCCCCACTCCGTCTCCCTGTCCCCCATTCATGCCCCCCGCCCCGCCCAAAGTCGCGACCCTGCACAAGAATGCACTCGATGTCCGCCTCGCCGAGTCCGTTGTCTTCCTTCGCGCCGGGGACGCCACTGGCCGCCAGAGAACAATCCAGGCGGACGCTGCACCCGGCATGGTGCGCGGTCTTCTCGTCCTAACGCTCGCCAAGCCTACCCGAATCACCAGCATCGAGGTAGAGCTCCTGGGGAAAACAGTGACTGCATGGCCCGAAGGTGCGTTCTTATCTCGACCGATACGCTCCCTCTCCCCCTCAGCCCCCCTTCGCAGGTGTGGGCGCGCGACGCGTCGAGATCACCGAAGACCATGTCATCCACTCCCAGACCTGCGTTTTCTTTCGCGCGGGCGCCGCTCCTGGCGCGAGCGGCCGCCGCAACATCTCAGTCGGCCCGGGACTCGCGCTCGAGCACGACGACGAAGACCACTCGGAGCGCTCAAGTCTCTCCAATGAGCACTCCTCCACGGGCGAGCACACGCGCCGGGAACGCGGGCGCTCCCCGCACTCGCGTGAGGGCTCGGGGCGCATGCCACGGCGGTACATGAGCGTCGATCAGACCCACTTCCAGCGCGGCGTCGTCGCCCACCGCGAGAACACCCTTCCTACAATCGCTTCGCCCCCGTACTCCCCGACCGTCTCCCTCAACGACGACGTCGTGCCCCCGTTGACCCCGCTGTCTCCCGGCCTCCCCCGATACGGGGACGAATCACCCGCGCGCAGTAGAGAAGACCTTCGGCGCGCGGTCGACACAGAGCATTATGTCAACGGCGAGTCCCCTCCTCCCTATTTTTGGGACGCTATCTGACGTTCTGCATCAGGCGTCGGCCGTTCTACCTCTCGCACAGGTCGCTCTTCCTCCGGTTTTTGGTCCTCCCGAGACGCCGCCGACTCGCGCCGCATGAGCATCGACGAGGACCACGAGTTCCAGGTCGGGAGCAGCACCACCCCGTTCCACTACCCCGGGCCTTCGCGCGCGGCGGTTCGCAGCGCGCGCACGCCCTCGCGCACGCGCGAGGCAGAGGGGGACGAAAGCGTGCGCGGCCGGAAGAACAAGCGCTTTCCGTTCGCGAGCGCGCTCCTCGACGCGATGAAGGACCGCGTGCGGTCGAGCTCGCCGCTCGTCGAGAGCAAGCCTCCGCACGCGGGGGACCGCACGCCCCCGCGGGGACGCACCCTGGACCGGTCTCTCGGGCAGGCGGCGGAGGACGTGAGCACGCCGCCCAAGGAACACTCAACGCTCGCTCGGGTCAGCGAGGCGTTGGGATTCGAGGCGGACGAAGGTCGAGAGCATGGCGATGGGTGGAAGGAGTTCCGTAAAGGTATGTTCTCGGCGTTGTCTATCTCGGCATGGACGCCTCTTGACGGGGCGCTCAGGAGTGTACACATACCCTATCTCATTCGCGATACCCGTGAACTCCCCCCCTTCGCTGCAAGTCGACTACGGCTCCGTTTCGTGGAAGCTGAAGGCGGTGGTCCACCGCCCAGGCGCCTTCAAGACGAAGCTCACGGCCAGCCGGGACATCACAGTCGTGGCGAGCCCCGGAGAAGATGATACGGAAGAGTCGGAGAGCATCGTGGTGGAACGACAGTGGGACACGCAGATGCAGTATCTTATCATCATCTCTGGGCGGAGCTTCGCGATCGGAGGCACGATGCCTATCAGTGTCGCATTCATGCCCTGGACGAAGATGAAGGTCCACCGCATCTCGGTGCTGATTGAAGGTGCGCTCGCTCCGTGCCGCCCCAATGGCTCATGTTGACGTCGTTTATAGAACGCGTGGACTACTGGACGGGGTTCAAACGTATCGCACGTACAGAGGCGATTATGCGACACGCGTTACTCGCCCTGAAACACCCCAAGAAGGATGGCCCAGCCCTTCTGCCTCTTGAGTCGGAAGATCCCGAAGCCTTCAAGCACTCTCCGTTGTATGAGATCATCGACCCCGATGACGACGTAGGCGAGGTCGTGTCGAGCTACATGGGCCCAGGCCCATGGAAGTTCCGCAAGGACCTTCAGATCCCCAAGTTTGGCCTGCATACGACAAATCGCAACAAGCGCAGCAACATCTGGATTGCGCACACGTTAAAGGTCATCATCCGCGTTGAGCGTGGTGATGACTTGGCGTTGGACCCGTCGACGGGCAAGCGGAAGCTTTTCGACATTGTCGTCCAGACTCCTGTCCACCTGCTTTCAGTACGTATTAGGTTCCCATTGACTGTTTGTCCTTTCGAGTTCTCATGCAATCTTTCTGCAGCCTCTGTGCAACCCTGAACATACCGCACTTCCGCCCTACACGCAACACCCTGCGGCTGGCTCCACTCTATCTGGTCCCATCCTCGCAGACGCCAACATCAGTGTTGCCGCTGCCGTGCCATCCCCTTCAACCCCCACGTTTGCCATGCCTCCAGCCCTTCCACACCTCCGTGAATTCCCCTCACTTTTCCACCACCATATTTCGCCGCCCACAACCATGATGCACGCATCCCCCTCCCACCCTCGCGCCACACGCACGCCCCAGCCGCAGTCCCCAGCGCGAACCACTTCCGATGCGAACTCACTAACAAGCCCGCCACTCTCGCGCCAGCCCTCGGATGCCCTTTCGTCTGCGCCCACGTCGTCGCTCACCGAGAGTGGGAGCACGATTCCGGAGCAGTTCGAGCGCCTTGTGGCAGGCCAGGAGAGCGAGGAGGGCGAGGCGCCTCCTTCGTACGAGGAGGTCGTGGTGGCCCCTGTGTCGTCCGCCAGAGGGTCGTCCTCGCGCGTGGTATCGAGGGCCGCGTCATTCACAGAGCTGTGAGAGGGAGAGTACTTATTCCACATGTTTTTCCACTGGGCTTCGCAGGGCGTCGTGACTGAGGAGAAGACAAGAAGATACCAAAGAACTGGACGATGTGACGTTGCCTCCACACCTATACTGTATGCTTACAGCTTACCCTACAACATCTCTAGTCTGAGAGCCCTGCTGTATCGATGCGTCCGTGCTACCTTTACGAATCTGCCCCCCGCTGTTCCTTCTCATCCATCACGTACTCATGACCGGTCTCCTGAAGGGTCGCTTATGAGGTATCCCTTGCTTGCATACGTATACTTGACGGCTGGGAGGTACTCTCGTACCTTCTTGATCAATAATACAATCAACGTTCACCATATGCACCTCAAGACCTCGAGATGCAAACTACGGAGTAAGGGCTGTCAAAGGCTGTAGCAGTGATTAGCCGGCCACGAGGCCTCAACTCTGCAACTGCACACCGCCCCATGGCAGCAATCCTCCGCGTCCTACGGAATTTCGGCATCGCCACTGACCACAACGGACACCATGTCTACTACAGGCAACTTACTCGTAGAAGGGTGTCTAAAGCCGCGTAAGTCCCCCACCTGCAAGCTCCGCTGTCTTTTTTGACTGACACCGCAATACACAGCCGACAGTGTCGGCTTCCATTTATGTTGTCCACGTCTGGAGGATACATAAGACGATCGAATGCCGACAGCCAAGAGCAACAGCTGTCCTTGACTCCCCTGCATGACTTGTGCATCTTGTTGACTATCCCGAGACATCTAACACATCTCTCTCTATTTCTTCTAGGACATGTGGCTGCTGAGTACCGACCGCGCCGAACTTCACTACTTCAGCTCTCCAGAAGATGTACCGGGCGGCTACGCGATCCTCTCCCACGTGTGGAGCAAGTCCCCAGAACCTCCAGAGCAGACTTTTCAGGACATACGACGCCTTCATCGCCGAAGATCTCGGTGGAAACTGGGCTCAAACCCGCTCAAGAAAGCGTCGCCGAAGATCCGCGAATCCTGCAAGCTCGCGGCGCGACACGGCTTCAAATGGCTCTGGATAGACACCTGCTGTATCGACAAGACCAGCAGCGCAGAGCTCTCGGAGGCGATCAACTCGATGTATCGCTACTACTCCCTCGCGGAGGTCTGCTACGCCTATCTTTCCGACGTCCGTCCCGTGCGATCCGGCAAGTCCGACGCGAACGACCACGATCCAAGCGTCCTCGGAGAAGCGGCTTCGGATCCTGCGGTGTACCCATGGCCGCTCGACACGTTCGGAGGCCCATTCGAAGTCCAGTATGGGGCGGAAGACGAGTGGGACTCGCGCAGCGAGAACGGGATGACCACGGGCGAGCGGTTCCGCGCGAGGTTCCGCGGGAGCAAGTGGCACACGCGCGGATGGACGCTGCAAGAGCTGCTCGCGCCGGAGCTCGTCGTCTTCCTCTCCGCGGACTGGGACGTGCTCGGGACCAAGGCCGAGCTCGCGGACCTCCTGGAGCAGGCGACGAGCATCCCGCGCAGCGTGCTCGCGCTCGAGACGGCCGTCGCGGACGTCAGCGTCGCGCAGCGCATGTCGTGGGCCGCGCGCCGGGAGACGACGCGGCTGGAAGACGAGGCGTATTGCCTGATGGGCATCTTTGGGGTCAACATGCCGACGCTCTACGGGGAGGGGCGGCGCGCGTTCCAGCGGCTGCAGGAGGAGATCATGAAGCAGTCTCCCGATACCTCGCTGTTCGCGTGGGGCGAGGTGCAGCAGCTTGTCCTCGCCGACGATCGGCGCTACTGGCAAGAGGATCGACCTCGGGATAGTGACTCCCCCACGCTCTTTGCGTCTTCCCCTTCCGCGTTCGTGGGCTCGCAGGTGGTATTCACACCGCCATCAGTGCGTACATGCAGTGACTGCCCGTTTCACAGCTAACGTGCTTTGCAGACTCGACGCCACCGCAACCGCCCCAAATGGGATGCCGCCCGGCATCCTACCTTTTCTGTCACCTCGCATGGCGTCCTTGCGAGCCTTCCAATCATATCATTGTCATCTGGCGAACTCCTGGGTATCGTATTCAGCGCACTCGACGACACTCAACTCGCTCTTCGACTCGAACGCAGTCCGGATGCTACCAGCCCTGCTGGGCCCCTTTATCGTCTCTGCAGTCCAAGGCTCGCCTTCGTCTTCGCCGACCCGTCCATCCATCCATCCTTGTCTGGCAGCACCTCTTCCCCCCGCCCCCAATGGAAAGAGTTGTACATTGCTCAGCGCACCACTCCCACTGTCTCCGTCGCACCTTCGGGCGGCTCCGGCGCACTCAACCGCACGCTGACAGCCCCCTTCCGCGTCCCTCGCGCTACGCTCACCGCGATGCGTGCCAACGGGGCACGCGTCGTGTTGCCCCCAAACCCCGCTGTCCCACTCGACTGGCGCGGATGCCCGCCGCTCGCGCTCCGGTACATCGACGGGCTGGTGGGACTGGTCGTACGACTCGGATGCTGCTGCTCCTGCTCGCGCCCACAGAGGCATCGGACTCCATCCACGAGGAGCGCGTTATTGCTGCCTACCGACCTCGGGAGACTGCCCCTCCCATCCCCGATTCCATTCTCCGGACTCCCAGAACGTCCTGGGCAATACGACAGGCTCGACACGGCCCGGGCGCGACTGGCATGTCCGCCACACCACAACAGCGGGGAGCCTTGGGCCACCGTGGAACGCTGTAGCGACACCGTCGCTCGCTCGGATCCTCGAGACCACGCCCAATGGACCTACGATGCGCCACCTCCAGCCCCGGGTCCTACCCATGACTGCAATCGCGACCACGTCCGTTCGTGGGCGGACGGCGCGCGGATCGTCGAGCTGCCCGCGAACGCGGGGATGGCGACGCCGCGGTTCTCGGTGTTCGTCCGGCTGTCGTTCAGGCCGTCGCGGCTATGCCCGGGCGCGCTCGAGCTTCATCTGGAGCACGTAGATCTGGGGACCGTGATTGGGTCTAGGGCGGAGCTCACGAGATTGTAGCCACAAGGCTTGTCTGGATCTTGGACTTGTCTCGAGTATCGGTCTGGTCACCTCAGCTTCGCCTCCATGGTTGTTGTTCGAAAACCTTGCCTTTGAACACCTTGCCTTTAAACGTCCTCGCGCGACCAGGCCAATCCCATCTGCCAAGATGGAGCCGCCCAGGCGCACATCCACCTCCCGGATCCGCTTCCTTCCCTTCTCACCAATTCACTCGTATTTCCTCGTCGGCCGGATGATCCTTCACAAGCATAAGCTCCCGAAGTCCTCACCGGGACGCGCGAAACGTCGGAGGCCACCGGGGTCTGGATGGTGACGGGATGAGCCCGGGTCCGATTACGGACGCCAGACAGGTGACCGACTTGACTCGGAGGCACACGAAGTTCTGGTTCCCCCTTCACCCCAGCGCGCGAGTACAAAAGTCGCTCCATCAGGGGTCTCGGAAAACTTGAGGCCCCCCACTTCCGACTGCCCCTACAAGACGCTATGTTCCGCTCTTCCGCCGCGCTCGTAGACTCAGGTGGGCGTTTAGTTGCAAGACTCCCGCGCGTTTGAGCATATGGCTCATGTGTTCTTATTAGCCCCACCCACCTCTCCGAAGCAAGCGTTGATCGCGGTTGTCCAGGTGTGGCTCGATCGACTGCAGACGATGGCTGTTATTGTGAGCATCCCTTCGTTCGACCTCGCGGTTTCGATTTGACCGCATTGCAGACGACGTTCTTCGTGTCCATCGACAGCATGCTATACTCTTTCCCTGCAAAAACTCGAGACTCGAACCCAGACATGTGGACTGTCACTGACAAGGTCATCATGGCCTTCCTTGGTGGTGCGATAATCCTCCATGTGTGCGCATGTAAGGCTCGCCTTCTACCCACCCACTTGAGTATGACGTACTCATGGACGTCGCCTGCAGCGATCCTCGCCTACGTTGCCTCCTTCCTCCTAATCCGCTACCGCCTCACCGACGCCGAGCAGCAAGAGCAAGCCGCCGAGCAAGCCGCCGAGGCCACCCCCAAGCGGGACGCGTCCACTTCATCCGCCGTCAAAGCTCCCCCGATTCAGACCGCGACCCTCTCCGCAAGTTCCGCACACACGCGCGTGCCCTCCGTCTGGGACTGGGAGGCGCACCTCGACCTCCGCGCGCTCGTCTCCGTGCACCAGGTCCGCCCGTGGGGCATCTTCCGGTCCGTCGGATGCGCGCCCACGGCCCCCGACGCGGAGATGGGCGAGCGCGACGCGGCGGTCGCGCAGCTCGCGCGGATGGTGCGCACGCTCTCCCGGTGCCACAGCGCGGCGGGCGCGTTCGCCGTCGTCGGGTTCGTGTTCGCGCTTGTGGGGGCACTCGGGTACTTCTGGACGGGGCTGCCGAGGGCGCTGGGGATCTTCGCGAGCGCGTGCTTGGGCGTGTGCGTGCTCGTGGCGGCGGCGGTCGTGGTGTGAGAAGGACGGAGAGGAGGGAGGACACGCTTGGTGACTTGGACGTTGTTGACTAGTTTGCTTCTCTGTCGCTGCATATCGCTTCGCTTTCTCTAGGACCGGGAGACGTACGGACACGACGGATCGTTGCACATACGTTGTACAGAGACCACTTCTACTTGGATCGTTGCACATGCGTTGTACAGAGACCACTTCTACTTGGATCGTCATTTTCCGATCTACTCCAAGCGGCGAGGTGCATGGGGTACGAACACCCACACGGTGACCATCACACCCATCATCGACACGATACTGCACCACGCCGTCAGCACATCACCATTGCCTTCATGACAAAGCGGAGCAGTACTCACACAGGCTGCAGAACTTTGATCCCGACCTTGGACGCGAGCGCGCCAGTGACGAACGGTAGGAACGCAGACCCAGCTTGTCCGAAGCCCGCGATCCAACCGATCGAGCCCGAGAGGAGCCACGGGGGAAGCACTTGCCGCGCGTGGTTCACGACGAGGGGGTACATGGGCCCGAGGAGCATACCGACGAACGCGACGGCGACGGCGCCGCCGACGAGCGAGGGCACTAACCAGACGACGAGTTCTAGTCTGTATGCACGCATGACTGTCAGCGAGAGCGCGTGACACGGATCGGAGGGACTGACCCGATCGCTAGGAGGGCGTAGAGCAGGATGGCGCGGCGGGTTCCGAGCTGTGTCAGGATGCACGTTAGACCTGATGCATACGAGTGCCATTCGCGAGAGACATACGAGTTTGTTGACTCCCAACAGTAAGATACGGCCCGCCATGAGGCCTTTGACAGAAATCAGCCTGCATGAAGGAGTGCTTGTGAAAACGCGCGACTCGCCTCCGAAGAATCCGGACGATATGTATCCGGACGAGGGTCCTCCGCCACGGAGATCGATGACGTACGTCACGATCCACCCTGCGTCGATGTTCTTTCAAGCTCCACGAGGGACGGTGAAGAAATCACGTACCTCCGAGCGTAACTTCGGTGCCAACATAGATTAAGATGAAGAGCGCGAGCTGGTGCACGATGGGGAGCTTCATCATCTGCTTGTACTTGCTCGTTGTGACTTCGTCTGTCGCCCCGTCCGTTGCAGGCGTGATACCAATCTCGCGCAGACACTCTAAAGCTAGGCATTAGTAGAGTGGCATAAGTACCAACCGACGACAGGGAGATACCGTCGTGCGTCTTCAGCCGGAACACCGCCGCCAGGAGCGTTATGTTGACGACCGCCATGGCGAGTGAGATGAGGTAGTGGAAGGACCAGTGAGTCATCTGCGAAAACTGCGTCGCGACAAGTGGTGCAGCCAAGGCTCCTGCGCCTAATATTTCACGTTAGCAAATCTTCCCGTGGAATCTATAAATCGCGTACCGTATATGGAGTGTAGCAAAGCCAGCCTTGTTGAGACGTTCTGACGGTAACTGGATACGAAGCTGTTTGAGCCCGAGAGCTGTAACCATGCGTGTGAGTTCATCCGTTCTCGAAAAACCATTGATGGATGGATTTACTTGAAGAGATATCCCCAGTCCGTTGAAGAGATGTGCGAGTACGAAGACAGGGAAAGGCGGGGCTGGCGCCGCCAAACAGTATCCTACGATTTGGCATACCGCGCCTAGGGAAAGCAAAACGGTGCTCAGCGCCTTTGAATGTCAGTCGATGTGAGGATTCACTGTACCGACGACCATGACTTTTCCAAGACCGTACTTATCAGTGAGCCAGACATTGAGAGCAGCCGCAGTGACAAAGCCCTGCAAGACGGTCACGTCTTCGTGAGAAACCAATACCACATGGTCAGCTTGATAAAGCCTCACCAGGAAGTTGAAGACAAAGATGAGCGATACGACTATGAATCCAATCTGAATAATCCGAAAGTCAACATCAAGGTTCAGGTCCTGCATGCAGGAAGGAGACGTACGTGGTAGACTTCTTGTATGCGCGGGATAAGCGGCCCAGGCGTGCCGTCATTCCACCCCGACAAGAACATGGTCCACAGAAGCGTGCCATACATAAAGTGAGCCTTGAGAGGAAGCGGAGGGAGGGGAGGCTGCGCTTGAGGCGGCTGAGCGTCTTCCGCCGTCTCGTCATCTCCGTGGGCCTTGACTACTGGGACACTGTGTCTTCGGGATGGTGCTTCGACGACCGTCGCAACTTCCAGCTGCTCTATTGTGACGCTGCTGGTGCTTGGCTTCGCCTTGAACCCGTCGAAATAACGCAGTGAGTTTTCACCAGGGGGAAGAACGCGAGGGATGAGCTCTATCTCCATCTGGCTTGCGTTTATCAGTCACCATAGACAGAACGTGCGGCGAGTACTCACTTTGTGCAGGCAGGGCGGTCGAAGAGGTCAGCCACCGTGAGATGGACGTGGGGCGCAGGGTGGTCTGCCTGAGATGCTCGCTGTACCGTCTACTTGCCATCTGACTCCGTTCCCAGGATTAGCGAGACTGGTGCGCTGCCGGTGCGGTACCTGTTTCGTAATTGGCGACTTCAAGTCAGGCCAGAAGCTAAGGTCACGCTTGTACATGGGAAACGACTCGTTACACAGGCGTCACAAATAGTCACAGGGGATCACTATTAACAATGCTTACATAAATTAATAGTTGCCGCTTACAGCAAATTTCAACAAGCTAATTACATCACTTTCAGAGAATCAAAGATGAGCAGTCACGTCGGTAAGACGCTCACAGTCACAATCGTCTTCCTCCGACGTCTGATGCACCCGAGCAGCCGTGATCTGTCTCGCCATCCTTGTTCTTTTCCCCTGCGACCCCTCGTGCTTCAACTTCCTCCATCCCTCCCTCTGCCATCCTCGCTCCCAGAGATTCACCTTCGCGATCACCGCCCACATCTTGCTTCCATCGCCACCATCAAAAATGATGTCCATTGTCGCCGATGAAAACACAGAAGAGAGCGATGTAGTAGCGACAAGAACGGTGGTGCCAGCAGGAATCAAACTACTTGTAAGTGGCAATGTGTAGCCCGCCCTACATCCACCCTACATCCACCCTCACCCATCTATCCCAGCTGGTCATCACGGACAAACTCCTATCATTCTCCGTCCGTTGACGGGTCCCCACGCGTATCCTGTTCATTAAATTACAGTGTTCCAACGACTCAGCGACACCGCCCCCACGCCGTCGGAATCCGTGCGCACACCACGAGGAAAGCATCCCGCTCTTCGTGCGCACTCTGGGCGTTCAAGCGTGCTTCTCGTGTGACCCAGCGACGAGCGCGTATCCGTCGAGGAAAGATGCGCTTCGGACGGGGGCACTGCGGGGCTGCGCGCTCATGCGCTTCCGTTCAACTCAAAGGCCGGAACGCCCTCCTCCGAGCCCGGCCCCGCACTTCACACCCATCTGCTTCCCGACTACAACCGGCCACAACGTCCACGTCGACCGCTCACGATGTCAGTCCGGCGGCGTGCGTCCTCAGTCTCGCTCTCGCGGTACGCCCGCCCTGGCACTCCGGACTATGTGACTCCGCCCGGCGACTTCTGCAATGCCTTCTGGGGACTTGGAGACAGCGGGGTGGATGTTCTCTTTGCGCGCATGCGGTGCGCGATGACCACGACGGAGGAGCTCATGAGCTTCTGGAAAGAGAGGTGAGTCTGCACATCTTCGTGCCTTATCGCGTCTCATGGTGGATGTGTGGGCAGGGCGATTTTGGAGGAGCGGTACGCCCGCGGTCTGGCAGACCTTGCGAGGTTCACGATCGGCAAGCATGAGATAGGGTGTGTTGTGTCTTCTTCTCAAGCGAATCTCCCACCCAACATGCCCGGTTCACAGCGAAATGCGCGGAGCCCTGGATACCCTTAAAAACGAGACCGCGAAACAGGCCGAGGCCCACCTCATCGTGGCAAACGGAATCAAGACCGGTCTTGAGACTCCGACGCTGGAGTTCCTTCGGAAACAGCAGCAGCACCGTCGCGAAAAGCTAACAGCGGTTGACAAGGAGCTCAAGATGAAGCGCAATCAAGAGGGCTACGTCGTGCGCGCCCGCGAGAAGTACGAGGCGGACTGTAATCGGATCAAGGATTTTGCGGCCCAGTCGGTGCTTTTGCAAGGCGTGGAGTTGGACCGGCTCCGCATCAAGCACCAACGGACGCTGGAGACGGTGCAGGCGAACCGGCGCGATTACGCCAACTTCGTCCGTGGGCTGCAGGAGGCGACACAGCGGTGGGAAGACCATTGGAGAGCGTTCTGTGATGGGTGCCAGGACTTGGAGGAAGAGCGGATCGAGTTCCTGTTCAACAACGTATGGGCGTACACGGATGCCGTTTCGACTGTCTGCGTCTCGGTCGATAATGTAAGTTGCTTGGTCCCCCCTCTTTCTGCATTTACCCATACTCGCGCCAGTCATGCGAAATTGTTCGCCTTGCGTTGGAACAATTGGAGACGGAGAAGGAGATCGGGGCTTTCTTACGCACGTACGGAACCGGGAATGTCATGCCTGACCCCCCGCCATTCATCGACTTCGAGAATCCCGACCTGCAATACGATCCCTCCCAGCCACCGTCAAGCCACCCTGCCAACTACCCGCGTCAGTCACATCGCTTCCCCACCGAAGATGCTGCGAATCGTAACAGCGTTGGATCCCCGACGCTGTCAATAAATGCTCGGCGAGCATCAATGACGTTGGTTCGCATGGAGAGTCAGGCGTCACCTCCCACTCCCCCTACCACTCTTCGACAGTCTCCTCCGAATGGCACTACCAATGGCACCGTCTCACAGGTAGCTCACTCTAACTCTCACTTCCGAAGATAGGCGCTGACGCATGTTTGTGTTAGTCGATAAATTCACTGACCGAGTTTCAACCATCCGCGGTCAACGGCCGCAACGGCACGGCACGCCCTCCCCAGGCAGTTCAAGGTGGAGGCTCGATACCTCAATCCCCAAGCAGTCAACAACGCTACTCCGGAGGCTCGAACGGTTCGCATCCGTCGCATCCGCCGCATGCCCCGCCGCAACAGCCGCCACCACCAGTACCGCTGCAACCCCAACCGCAGTACCCTCATCCTCAGCCCTCGAATCTATCAACGCCTGCGCCCGCGTACAGCTCTCCACCGCCGGGACAACGACATCTGTACGATTTAGACCCGAAGAAGGCGTACAGCCAGGCCCACGCCACACAGCCCTCACAGGTGGTGGGTTCGGTATCTAGCGCCCCGTCAGCCCCTCCTCAAGTCACGTCCCAACTTCAGCACTTGCAACCGCAGCAGCCACCGCTCCAGCAGCACCCTGCCCAGCACGAACCTATACCCCCATCTTCGTCACCACAGCCCCCGAGCGGGAACCCGCCTCCGACCGGCCAGTACACGGACGACGGCAACCCGGTGCTCTTCTACGGTACGTACTAGTTGAGACTCAATGCTACCTCGCGCGCAGGGTTGCTGATGGCAGTTTTCGCTGTCGCCAGTACAAGCGATATTTGGATACACTGCCACGACGGAAGAAGAGTTCGACTTCCAGAAGGGCGACATCATCGCCGTCACCGCCACTCCCCCAGACGGCTGGTGGAGCGGAGAGCTGCTGGACGACACTCGACGGCAGCCAGGCCACAACGTCTTCCCAAGCAACTTCGTCGCGCTGCTGATGTGATTTATAAACTTGTTCCGTTTCTGCACTGGTAGTTCTTGTTATTTCGTCATTATATGCGCAGTGACTGTGATTAATCCTCGTGGATGCTGTATCGCCATGTCGTGGCTCTTGTCTAAGTCTATTTTGTCATAAAGGCTTCCAGCCGTATACCGTGTCTATCTACATTCTTTCTAACCGTCGGCGCGGCGCGAGCCCTTCTTCATAGCACTGGGGTGGCAACGACGTTAAAATGTTTGGAAACTTGAGCGTACTTGGCTAGAAATCGAGGTTCTCTCCCTATCGCGCCAACACTGGACCGTAGTCAGGAATGCGAAGAGCTTGGAATACTTACTTCATGAAGCACAATGGAGATTGAAAAATTGAACAACAGCGAGCTGTGCACTGGTCTGAGTGTTGTGTGATTGAAGCTCCGCTACAGCTTACATTCGACTTTGGGCGGAGTTGACGCGGGGTGGATATGCCACGCCCACGCGCGCCAAAAAACTTCAGCCAACTTCTGCTCTATACCATTTCATATGGGTTCGGACAATACCTCTCTTGTTCATGAGTAGTCGGTATGTGTTTTCCTGTCACATCGATGCATTCAATGCTTACTCATGCCTTTCAAGCCTTCGATCTAGAAACATCGCAGGCCATGTGGCTCCTCAACACCCACACCGCGGAGCTCCGGTTCTTCACTGGCCCTGAAGATGTTTCTGGGGGATATGTCATACTCTCCCATGTCTGGGGCAATGCTAGTGATGAAGACACTTTCCAGCAACTGCGAATGCATTCGGAGCTGTGCAAAACGCGCGAAGGGGCGGCAGCGTCCAGGGTAATAACGACACTTCCTCAGCCGGTTGACGACCTCCGTGCCTTCGTGGAGAATGTTGCCGCTCAAGCAGTGCATTCCGCACTTATGCGCGTCCATTCGGGCCCTGGATCTTTACACCCCGGTCGCCCGGTGTCAGCTCTCGACTTCACCCTTCCGGCCGCCCGGCTCTGGTCTTTGGACGAGCAGTTGCCTTTCAGTCACACACACTGGGACGTTCCACGGCATTACGTCTCCGAGAAGATTCGGCGGTTCCTTTCCGTGGCCGAAGACTACGGATACCACTGGGCTTGGGCCGATACATGCTGCATTGACAAGACCAGCAGCGCCGAACTAACCGAGGCCATCAACTCCATGTTCCGCTACTACCAGCTCGCCGATCTCTGCTTCGTCTACCTCCACGACGTCACGTTCAGCCGCCGGACACGCGACCTCTCCACGCGCATCAACGGCAGCCGCTGGCACAAACGCGGCTGGACGCTGCAGGAGCTCATCGCGCCGAAGATGGTCGTATTCATGTCTGCGGAGTGGCGGCGGATCGGGACCAAGTACGAGCTCGCGCGAAACTTGCAGATCGCGACTGGGATCCCAGAGTCTGTCTTGCGCCTTGAAGCGGACGTCACGGACGTAAGCATCGCGGCACGGATGGCGTGGGCGTCTGGCCGCGAGACCACTCGTGTCGAAGACGAAGCATACTGTCTCTTCGGGCTCTTTGGGGTCAATCTGCCCCCTCTTTATGGAGAGGGTCGGAACGCGTTCTATCGCCTACAGGAGGAAATCATGCGGACGTCCGTCGACGTTTCCTTGGTCGCCTGGGGTCGAGGGGAAGCTGTCGGCGACCTCACAAACATCGTAAAGATTGCCAATGGATGGTCCGAGGGCCTGCGCGCCTACAATTACCTTCTCGCACCCTCTGTCAAGTGCTTCATGGATCACAACTCAACTCGATATCACCCGCATAGTCGCCACCAGGTGAGTGTGTTTCAAATTTATCCCTAGGACGTCGACCCTGATAGTTCATTCCACAGATCGGGCGCACTAATCCATATATCATGTCCGACGGGGACGCGGATCTCATAGGATTCCCAAGATTCGAGACCGTTACTCCTTCAGGAGTGCTCGCGCGGTTCAAAATGCTCGACATCAATGAGCGGTACTCTATCGTCGACCTTTTTGCTTCAACGAGAACACCTCGGCACCTCTCTGGATGGTGTTGCGTCGATGTGAAGACGGCGAGCGCGTAGGCGGCCGTCAAACATACACTTGCTGCTCTTCAGTCGTGAAGCACCAAAAGTCGCAGCGGCTCCTTCATCCCCGCGCAGCCTTCCAAGCCCAACTTCACAAAACTTCTCCACCATCAGCGGCCTGGGAAATGCGCGACATCTACATCTCTATGCGCCCATCTTACCGCGCAGAACCAAGTATTCCAAGAGTGTTGACAAGCCACATTAGCCACGGGCCATTCTTCATCTCGCCTCACTCCGTCTCGTCAACACTCAAGCTTTGGGTCCTTGTTGGCGCTACCAAAGTCCCGTTTCCGTGGACTGGTGAACCTCCTGCGATGGTGGTTTACCGAGCGGGCCTACAGGGTCCGTGGATGACGGTCACTCTGGGGGTCTGCACACAGGCCGTAGGGACTAGCAACACAGATGGTACCCGCCGCTCAAGGGCGACCGGGCACGGGACCGCTCCCCAATATCCTCACTACGCCTCGATCAACTTTCATCCTCACGATTCGAAAGTCGACCCGAGAGTCGCTCCATCAAGCTCCCATGCATGCGCAGACGACCACATCGCCTCTTGGCCTGGGCTCTCCAAGACGTTCACAAGCTTAGTCAGGTTCCGGAAGCGCGACCAGATGCTCTCGCAGAGCCTCTGGTTTTCGCCTTTACAAGACGGGACCGGGTCGACGTTGGTGTTGCACCTCGGACACATGTCGCGCCACGTCGCTGATACCTGAAGTGAGTCTTCCCCCAACCACGGATGCTGGTCTGTTCCGTGACGGTCGAGGGATATACTGGGTCTGACTTTGTGATTGATAGGTGCCCGAGTTCGGACTTTGATGATCCGTGGGGTTATGCTGGGCTTTGACCATGAGATTGGTGCTTAGTTGACGCACGAATCAATGATGTTTGTGACTAGCACGCCATGTGTATCAAGTGGCAAAACCTGATCGTTTGAGCGAGTATGCGACCGCTTTCATGGCCTCAATGTGAAGCTCTAATGTATGCTCTCCCGGTACGAGGAGGCTCTTCGTGAACCAAACCCGTTGTGTCAAGTCATACGTCCCACTGTTACTCCACCCAGACACGCTCACCATCGCTCTAAAATTCTTCGACTGCTCCGTCCAGAGCTCGATGTGGTCGTCTTGACACGCATGAGCATGCGGAGGGTCCGGCTGCACCTCTTCCTGCGTGGCTTCCGCATCGAAAAGACGCACCACCGCGTAGTGCGGGCCCCCGCCGGGTCCCGCGTCGCCCGCGCACCGCCCGAGCACGACCACCATCCGGATGCCCCACTCGCCCTCGAAGACGAGCGTCGCTGGCTCCGCGCCCGTCCACACGCCCCTCATCGCTGCCGCAGGGGCAGCCCGACGACGACGAGCCGCCACGCGCCGACGGCCGCGATCTCGCCCATCCGCAGGCGGAACGGCGGTGCGCGCCCGCGGTTCAGCTGCCCGACGCGCGCGCGCACCACGTCCGGCTCCGAGCGGTGCGGTGGTGCGAGGGAGAGGTAGACGTGGCGCCAGGCCCAGCGGCCGTCGAGCGCGCTCTCGAGCCTAGGGGAAGGGGCGAGCAGCCGCTCGGAGATGGGGAGGAGGCCGGGGGAGTAGCAGCAGTAGAGGTCGCGACCGTTGATGTGCGTGCCGGAGGGGTGGCGGTGGAGGATGAGCCAGACCGGGCCTTCGAAGCGGCGGCACGAGAAGGCGGCGAGGGCGCAGGTGGGGTTGATGTCGACCATGGGGAGAACGGCGAGGACGCCGTGAGGGGTGATACCTTCGAAGGTTGGCACTCCGCGGACTTGGTGTGGGGTCGGGGAGGAGATTTGCGGCCCCGAGGCAGCTATGGGTGGCCGCGATTAGATTATGCAGCGGACAGTGGGGGAGGTGATGTGACGCACCTCTTCCGCGCATTGTATGTCGTGCGAAGCGTCGAACTCGGTCCAGCTCTGGAACCTGAACTGCTGTGGCCCCGGTGCAAAGAGATGTCCATATCGCTGCGGGTGGCTCGCGTTTACCTCCGCTGCGAGAGCGATTTCTTCCATGCTGGAAACACTGGTGAAGTAGCCCCAAGCGATCAACGACATGTCGGCGACGTGCGCATGATCGCCTCTTGCAGCCTGTAGAAGGCGTTGCTGCCTTCCCGTATAGCGTCGGCATATTGATCCCGAACAACCGAACAGACAGTATGCCCGTCTTCTACTCGCGTGGTCTCCCTGCGTGCGGCCCACGACATCCGCGCAGCGATTGACACCGTGGTAATGTCCTGGTTGAGCTGGAGGACTGGCTGGGGGATGCGAGTGATACGCTCGAGGCTTCGCGCGAGCTCGAACTTGGTGCCAATCAATGTCCAGTCGGAGGCGAAGAACAGTACGACCTTGGGGGCAATGAGTTCTTGTAAGGTCCACCCTCGTGTGTGCCACTTGCTCCGGGCGAAGTCCGGTCCGATGATCCTGGAGGGACGTCGTGGAGATAGACGTAACATACATCGGAAGTTGGTAATACCGAAACATGGAGTTGATTGTTTCAGTGAGTTCGGCGCTGCTGGTCTTGTCGATGCAACAGGTGTCACACCACGCCCATGTGTACCCGTGTCGGTGTGCGAGTTTGAGAAATCACGGACTTTAGGAGAGACGAATCGCGAGGATCCAGGTGTTCGAATTTGCGACATTTACTTGCACTGCTGCTCAGGTGAAGCATACAGCACAGCTGCTAGGACGCGGGCAGGCTGAGACGATTCGCTGCACCTGACGAGACAGCACTGCAGAAGCTTGGATCAAGCTCAGAGTGTCCCGAGAGGATGTAGCTTCTTGATGTGGCGGAGTCGTTCTGGGATAGACCCTACTTCCTGGAAGGTGTCCTCGTTGTCTCGAGACCATACGTGGGAGAGAATGGCGTATCCTCCGGAACTTGTTCTGGAATGTCGAAGAACTTCAGTTCTACCGTGGAGGTGTTGAGCAGCCACATCAGCTTTTACAGCCTGTGGGTCGTTCAGAACCGAGTGAAGCTTCAAGCTTCACGGCTTACTGGATGGGCTACGGCATGTACGTCGGCTGGAGCCTGGTACGATCAACTTGAAAGTCGATAGGTTGAAACAATAAGAGACCTGCTGAGACCGTGAATATTTCATGTAAGCATGCTTCGGAGGAAAATGCAACCACCATACTTAAGAGTCGTTCAAAGTACTTCCATCATCGTAAGCTGGAGTGACTTCGCGGTTGGAGATCAGCTCTTGTATTTTCAGATGATCGGAGACTCAGCGGAGTTCATCAAGCCCACGGGTCTTGCCGATTGATCCGGGCCTCCGGCACGGTCGGCGTCTGCAGTCAATTGCTTCTCCGCCTGAAGGCTGGGACATTCGTCAGTCGAGTTTTGAAAGCGACGACCTGCAGAACCCTCACTTTTGACGACCACTGCACACTCCTCCAAAACCCACACTATTTCCTGACCTCCTCTCCGCTTCCTCCCTGCACTCGTAAAACGTTTATCTAATGGACAACTCGAAGCTCCGAAGGTCGTCGGACCCACACATGACGGAAGGCATCAGCACACTGGTGCTCTAAAGTGGCAAGGTGCCCCGAAGTTCGCCCCACTGCGCACCCGATTTGCCTGCTCTTCCTCTCTTGCCACCACCTCCCATGTTCAGCCCCCGCGCAGCCGTTGCCCTCGCCCCGGGTCCGTTCACCATGCCCTTTTCTTCCAGCCCCCATCTGACCAGTCCTTTTACTTCGTACAGCTTCCGGATCCGGCCCCGCATCACCCGACGATGTGATCAAGCAAACGTTGCTCTCTGTGGTACAGGTGTGGCTGGACAGGTTGCAGAAGCAGGCAGTCGTGGTGAGTTTTTCGCATACTTACATACTCTTCGCGGTCTCAATAGGGACCGTTGCTTGCAGACAACATTCTTCGTCTCCATCGACAGCTTGCTGTTCTCCCTCACTTCGAACACTCGAAGCGACAACCTTAGCGGATGGTCCGTACGAGATGAGGTCATCAATGGGAGCCTGGGAGGTGCAATCATCTTCCATGTCTGTGCCTGTGAGTTCATGATCCTTTTGCCCTGGTTTCTTGCCTACTTCGCTTCCGTGCATGAGGCCATACACACCTCTTTCAATCACTGTGCTTTGTATATGCATCCTGGTCGTCCCTGTCGTTCTCGATTCATGGATTCGTTGAAGGGGTATATGCACTTCAAACATGCCGTTCGTCCCATGCGAGTCGTTGACGAAGTTGTCGGTCTGCAACCATTCTTGAATCATACGACGCCTTCCTTTGCTTCCTTCAGATTGGCCGTCAGACTCACGTGTCTCTCTGTTGTCAGCCATCGTCGCCTACATCGGGTCGTTCGTCTTGATTCGTTACCGTCTCAACGACGCAGAGCGGGCAGAGCAGAAAGTCATACCGAGACGATGCGCGACGCCCCCGCGAACGGTGCACGAAGGCGCGAACGCGAGGCTTCAAACGCGACCCTCATCAACGACGACCTTATACCGAAAGCCCTTGACGGAACGTGACAGACGGTCGACCGAAAGACGACGCGCGCAAGGGTCCAACCATGGGCATCGTCGACCCTCCAACTCAATAGCTCTGCGTTGGGCCCGACCAGCCCCGTGGACTTCAGCGCGCTTACGGAAGCTATCGCCTCTGTCCCGGACCAGGTCAACGCGGAACTCCGCGGCCTCGTCAGTGTCTATCGTAGCCACCCGCTTCGGTACCTGTGCGGCTGCGGACGCCGCAGCCGCGCGCGCGAAGACAAGTCTACCGCGATGGTGGCAAACGTGATCAGGATCCGGAGCAAGGCCCGCAACCTCCGACGGCGATCGACACCGCGATCGAGACACTCAAAGACATGGTCAGCACACTCGAGCGCGCACACTCTGTGTGTGCGGGCATGTCTTCCCTCGGCTTCCTCCTCGCGCTCATTGGCATTCTCACCTACGCCTGGACGGCGGTCCCGATCGAGATCAGTATCTTCGTCAGCGCTTGCCTTGGCTGCTGTGGGATCGCCGCTTCCATCGCTCTGTGGTGATGGAGGACGATGACGGCAATAGGTGCGACGGTTGATTTTTTAGTTACGACGACGACGCTTGTACGTGACGATAGACACGCAGTGCAACGACAGCGAATGTAATGTATGACTTGATGTCCTTTGGCTCGCTTCGGGCGATGACTCCAGACGCACCGTTCCCACGTCGACGTCTGTAGGCCATGGGCACGCACCGGTCTCGTGGCCTCTGCGGTGAACTTTGATTGTGCTGCTGCAGCACACTGGGGCGGTCCTTAACAGCACTCATCTCCCGGGCTTCCCTCGCCGCTTGATACTGATCTTCCACGCCCTTGCCTCTGCTTAGCTGTCTCAGGAAACCGGTTTATGAAATGGCGTCATACAGTCAGGTAGCTGATCAGTCGGAGGGAAAGCAAGGCGGCAAGTCTGGTACGGTTCAAATCACAACTTCCCCCCGCTGGTGACGCGCCCTCCGATGGGACCGGCCTAGGACGCGGATTTAGGGGCGCCGTATGGAGTCCAAGCCGGGGACGCGGGTTCACGTTCAGAGGCACCGCATGGAGCCCAAGCCGAGGAAGACCAACCTCAGGCGGGGTCCCGCTGTCGCTCGTCACGGAAAGACGATCTGAACCGCCACCCTACTGGCGTGCGTATCATCTTGTGTTCCGTCATCCACATCACATACTGATGCCGGCGGTATGCAGAACCACGGCCAATCGAGCCTCCAGCTGCCGACGAGGACGACGTCCAAGCCCAATCCCCATCCCCTTCCACGATCTTCACGCCGGCCGTCGACGAGGTCAGCTGGGATGACGAGCCCAGATGGTCACCTAGCACGATCTCCACCGCCACGTCTCCGACGGCGCAACCTTCGTCGCCCGCGGCCCCCGCGAACACCGCGACGCCCTTCTCTGCGGCCGCCGCAACCGCCGCAAGCAGCCCCGCCTCGCCGAATCCGCCCTTGGCGCTAAGTGCGACGGCGCCCACTTTCACGCCCGGTTCCGCCTTCGCCGCCACGCCAGAGAAGCCGGTTGCTTCCCCAGCCCGCTCTCCACCCGAGCTCACGGACGAGGTGGTCGCGCCGCCTCCGCCGCCGGTCGTGGTAATATCCGACGAGGTCGATCTCAACGTTTACATCAAGGAGAGTCTGGCGCAGAAGCAGGCGGCACTGGAGCAGAACGAGGAAGGCACGGACGAAGAAGACCTGGAGCAGCAGTGGCTGGAGCAGATGGGGATGTCCCCCGAGTCCTCGAACGCGGGAGGGACTAGCGCGAGCCACGCGCCGCAGAACGTCGCGCCCCTGCTGGACTTGTCGAGCACAGTCGTGGACGACGCACCTCTGGCGACATTCGCGATGTCGTCGTTTGCGCGTCTGCTGGCGCATGCACGGCCCATCACGAACCTTGACGAGGTGCCGTACCCCGAGCACGTTCCTCGGCCCGCGCCACGCCTACACCCGGCCGTCATCAGGTGCGTGGTCCTCCTGGAAGTGCGCATGGGGAAGTTCACTGATGTCGACCGCAGTTACGATCGCGACTTCCTCCTCAGCTTCATGACCTTCTGCGATGGACGGCCGAGCGCCGTCCCGTACGTTGATCCCATATGGGCGCGTATCGTCCACACACCGTACTTCGACCCCGTCACTCTCGAGCATCTCCTCACACCACATCCCGCACGCAGCCCACAGGCGCCGACTTCGTCTGCTTCCGCTCCCTCTGTAGCGTCCCGCTGCACCTCTTCGACGGAGGTCACCTGCACGTCTCCCAAGTATCCCTCCGATCGCCCACCCTCGATGGACGGCGAGCTCATCCGTCTCCGCCTCAACCTGCTCGAGTCGCAGCTGGCAGCCGTCATGGCTGAGGTCGCTGTCATACAGCATGAGATGAAGCAGCTCCGCGCGACGCTGCCACAGGGATCCGATTGAGATGGAGTCGAGGTTAGACTTTGGTCGCTCAAACGCACCAAACGTCGGCTTCGATGAAGCGAAGAGGCGTATACTAGTGCGCTCGTCCTGCGAAAGTGAACATTATGGCGATCGATCGAGAGCCATGGTCGAGAGGCTGTGTCAGGAGTAACTCGTACTCACGCGAATTCAGCTGTAGTACTACGTGGTAGCTCTTCTCCGTGCACCTGTACTGTTTCAGACATCTTTGTACTACACTGAACTGGGGTCCAACCCATGGCCACCATTTGCGTCATAAATACTAATATGGAGCGCATATTGATCTGGAGATGATTATGTTTTCAAGCTCCGAGTATCTTCAGGATTTGATACTCACAGCCGAGTTCGGCCGGTGTGGCGCTTAAGTGCATGCCAGCGCCCGTAACTCTCATCCTTTCAACTCTGCCAAGACCATCAGTTATAATGGCCACGTCAGCTCTTCTCAACTACGACGTCCTGCTGGAAATTCTCTCAGTCTTCCTGAAAACGGCAGGGCCCCTCGTCGGTGATCCCAAGGCGAAACGCTATTTTGACCTTGCCCAATGCGCTCGCGTTTCAAAGGCTTTCAACGAGGTAGCAAATCGGATACTCTGGCGAAGACTTCCATCCGTCAAACCGTTGCTCGATTTGCTGGAACTACAAGTTGACACCGGCTATGTGTCTCATATGCAAGGGACATCATATGACGGAGAGCCTTCGAGTCTTCCAGGGATCCCCGCCTTAGTGAGTGGATTCTGCATATCGCGGTTCTTCACGCTGAGAAACAGCCTCTAGAACTATGTTGGGACTATTGGCGTACCTGCTCTGAAGTCATTCTGTCGCTACTCCGTCTGGGTGCAAGTCATAGCTCCCGAATACCTTCCAGGATCGGCCGCTGAACACGACGAGCCTGTCTACATCATGCCGCCTGTGTGGCAAGAACTCTCCCGGCTCAAGCATACCCCTCTACTCCCGGCTTTACGATCCTTGGAGTGGAACATGTTTAACGCAACAGATAATGACCTTTTCCTCCTCATCCCGCCCACTCTGCGGCGACTCCACCTCAGTATGTATCAGTCAATGTGGTATTCACAGCAACTGTGGGACGGCATGATGCTCACGCTTGGACGGCAACTCGCTCATCTCGCCCCTTCTCTCACACACTTCACTGCATCGACACCCGCCGCTGCTCCCATCCATGGACTCTTCTACGAGTTCTGGCGTTACGGGTCGCTCAAGGTGATCGACCTCGGCCGGCTGCCACCCAGCCACGCCATCCCGGTCCACAATCTGAGCAATTTCCAGCTAGAGAAGGTCACACAGCTCGAAGAAATGACGATCGCGCTCATCGTCGATCACTCTGAGGAACGCCCCAGTACAAAGCCATGCACGCACCCCACTCTACAGTCCCTCTCCATCGTCGACTTCGCGTGGCACAGCGACGCCATCACCATCTTCCGTACCCCGGCTGTGCGCACGCTCCGCGTCAATCACCGCCTGTCGAGCCACTCGCCCGTCGTTTACGAGCCCATCGCATCCGCGATCGCGCACACATTCCCCGCCCTCACCGCCTTCACGCTCGAGTTCGCCCCGTCGAAGCAAAGAATCCAGTTCCGAGCCAAGCCGCCGCCCTTCACGCGATGGCTCGAGCCGCTCCTCACCGGCCTCACCGGCCTCACCGACGTCGACCTGCACTTTTCCCCCATCTTCTCCATGGCCGACGACGCGAGCGTCGCCGCGCTCGTGGAAGCGTGGCCGCGCCTCGCCCGTCTCCGCCTCCGCCTGTCGCAGGGCCGCGCTCCCGCGCGCCGATGGGTCCCCGGGATCGGTGCGCTCGTTGGCATCGCGCGCGATGCGCGCAGGCTGCGCGAGCTGCGCTTGAGCCATCTTCACTGGCGGAAGAAGGCTCTGGACACGGCGCTGAAGGAAGAACAGGAGCTGGGGGCGGAGGAGGACGGAGAGGAAGGGTCGCGCACGGGCCGCTCGCTGCTGGAGTTGCTGGAGGTCGAGACGTGCATTATCGAGAAGGCGCAGGACTTCAGTCTGCGGAAGGTCGAGTTCTTTGAGCTTTTGGAACGCTTGTTTCCGCACGTGGATAACGTTCGCTCGGCGGTCGGGGTTTCGAAACAGTGGTCGGAGTCGAGTTGAACGGTGAACCGCGGTACCGGCGTGGCCTGTAAACACTGGGCCGTGGCTTCAGAGCAAATGAATCGCAGTTGACGCATGCATCTCACTGTTTGTGGGTGTCCGGCGGCTCCTGGTACCATCGAGTTCCATCGTAAAGGATTTTGTATGCTCCGAGTCGTCTTCGGACTGCATGCATGATCTCCTGTCTTACGGGCGGCTCGACGAAAAGGCGTGAGAACTCATTTGTGTTCGCGTGTTCGATCCCCACAGCCTGAATAATTGCGTTTCTCTCTGACCCTCTCGTCAGAGCCTACTATGTGCGTGTCTTTACATATTTTGCCTCACATCTGAAGCTGACAGCCAAGCGTATTTAAGTCGATCTTGCACCTTCCATATACCGGGAACAACACCCTCTTCAGTTCAAATATTCAAGTACAGTCGCCAATGCTATGGGGGTCACTTTGACATCTCTACCGATGAGCTTCTGGCTAGGGAACTCCCTGGTAGTTGTAGCGGTGTTGCTACTCCACTTCTTATTTCGTCCAAGGGTCGACCTCCAAAGGGCTACTTCACAGCGTGAGCATATCGATTCCGGAGAGTACGCACCGGACTCTGTCGGCTCGAGGAGCAAACAGGACGCCTGCGGATCTCGGCTACAACCCGACGCTTGTATAGACTTCGATCTGAAAACTGCACGAATGCGGTCGTTTCTGTATGTCAACAAGACCGTGCGATACCCGTACTTCCAGGTAGTGGTTTATTGACCTGAGACTCATCGGCGCATGAGCTCACTTCGAGACTCGAACAGACTATGGCTCACCAGCCTATGCATCCAAACAACTGGATCGAGATAGACAAACACTATCGGCGGTATGTTGAGGACAAAGCGGAAGTGATCAAGTCACAAGGTAAGACACCAAATGCCGGTGCGGTTCTGTGAGACGATGTTGACCTCGCGGCTATGCAGGGAGGAATGTTCTCGACTCTTTGCCAGAGAACGACGAAGCATGCAGAGAGCTCCTGGAAGAGCTTTCTAGATACCTGCCTCAACGATACCCTACTCTTTTCCGTTCCGACATGGCCAACAGTATCGTTAATCTCGTGACGAACACCAGCTTCGAAGATCTCAACAAAGCGACTGGCATTGAAGCTCTGCGCATCATCTCATGGTGAGCGTGTCCAATTTCTCGCCGCGTTTTTGGTTAGCTGAACCAGCTGTAAAAGCTTGGTACAAGACGACTTCCTCATGTCGAGGGAACGCGAAGACGGCCAGATATATCTAGTCGGCGGGCTCATTGCATTCCCTGGTACGTTCGACGGCGTGATGACTTTGGTGCCTTGTGCTCACACCTCCGCTGTGCTAACACAGGATCCTACCTACTGTCAGAGACGATCGGAAAACCTCTTCGAGAGCTGCACGCGCCAGTGCCCCATTTCAATGAGAAGCTCCTGCTGAGCGTTGAGCGTACTCTCAAGAAGTTCAAACCCGATCAGCCGTTCGAACGATCGAGCTGGATGATCGTGGATGACGAGAACCTCTTCTGGCGTGCGTCACTAGCCACCTAACACATCTACTAGTATAACGCATTGACCCATCGTTCAAATAGATCACATTGCGGACGCACCCCCTGAGCCCCACGTTCATCCCCAAGACCTCTACTTGCGCGTCGATCACCAGACGTTCCGTAAGCTCCCGCGGACCGGAGCCATCATCTTCGGCGTGTACGCCCTCAGCAAACACTCGCCGTGAAACAACATTGATTGTTCGTTTGCTAATAGGCATCCAGTCTTGCATAAGATCGAAGACCTCGCGGATAGCCCTCTCATCCCGGCACTGTTGGAGAAAGTACACAGAGAATCGGATCCGGCCTTACTCAAGGTCAGTGACAATTTGCATCAGGATAGAGTCAATTCACTGACAGCACCTTCAGTACAAAGGAACGTACAAATACGATAAGATACTGCTGCCCTACCTGCGCGAGCTCACCGCAAGTCAGCTCGAGCGCGGACTCATCTCGTATGTGGTCCCACCACGACGCTGCAGTTGATGTTGCAGTGTTGATCGCCACACAGAGAAGACGACGATGTTCGCAACTTCCGCGAAGTCTTGAAGAGAACAGCATGAACATCCGCTATTGGCCATGCGATGGTCGATGTAGCTTACAGCAGATTGCAAAAATGATGAGAATCGGCGCTTTTATTTTCGGGCTGTCGCGACGTCGAAAGTTCGCGCCCAAAGTTCCGACGCATCTTCCGGTGCATCTTCCGAGGCTCAGGCGCCGGTGTCCGCCTATATCGGGAAGCTGGTTCCCGCGCCGCGCCCGCGCTGCTGCGGCGCGTCCTTTGGCATGCAACGTCCTTGTTCTAGTACACTGTGTTCGTTACACCCTCTTCACTACGATTGAAGACGAGGAAGACGATATATTAAAAGAGGGCTGAAGCTCGCCTGAGGTTGACGAGTTGGAATCAGGCTCAGAGGACGGGCCTGAAGTAAGCCTTCACCTGCCGCTGCGCGAGCTACACGATCGTCTTCACGTGCAAAAGGGGCAGCCTTTCGTGGGTTTCTCACTTTGCTCATACGTATAGCCCTCGACAGGCTGAGGATGTATGCATAGGTGATGTGCAAGGTACCAGTGCCACCCGTGGAACGGGATTAACACCGTTCGTGCCATCGGTACAAGTCGGCCTCGCAGGTTTTGCAGAGGTCGTCGGTGGTCCAGCCAGGATCCCAGAGATCGAGCACGATTTGTTTGAGACCTTCGCTGATTTTGTGGTAGAACATAGGTGAATAAGACATGATTACTGAATTACAGCAGTGAAGGAACAACTTGTGTGCAGACGCGTCGCGGCAGCTCGACCTCGCGTCGCAGCAGCGCAGGCGCGGCGCGGGAACCAGCTTCCCGATATAGGCGGACACCGGCGCCTGAGCCTCGGAAGATGCACCGGAAGATGCGTCGGAACTTTGGGCGCGAACTTTCGACGTCGCGACAGCCCGAAAATAAAAGCGCCGATTCTCATCATTTTTGCAATCTGCTGTAATATGCTTCGCCGGTCCGGATGGTCACGTTCCCGCTCAAGCTCGCGCGTGGTCACCCTCGTGAGACAAGACTCTGAAGATAGTCTAGATTATGTATCAACACCACGGTCCTGCCCCTCGTCCGTTTACATATATTGCCCGGGACAGGCCCTGCACATCTCATCCCCTTCCCACCATCACCACCGACGCCGACGACCGTCGCGATGTCCACACCTACTGTCCCAACGGGCCTCCTCTACGTCTTCACCGAGACGGGTCCCAACGTCACCAATGCCGAGTTCACGGACTGGTACGACAACGAGCACGTCCCGCTCCGCACGCCCCTCCCCTTCTTCCACAACGCCACGCGCTGGGTAGCGACCGACGACAAGCAGCCCACGTACCTCGCGACGTACGACCTCACCTCCTGCGCCGCGCTCGACGAGCCCGCGTACACCGCCCTCCCCGCGAATCGCTCCGCGCGCGAGCGCGACGTGATGGGCCGCATGGCCCTCGTCGCGCGCCGCACGTACGACGCCCTCCCCCCGCCCCCGCCGTCGTCCGCATCCGCGCCCTCGCCCATCCCAGGGTTCACCCCGCTCACGCTCCCCGCGCACGCGCGCTCCGCCGGGGCGGGCAACGAATGCCGCGCGGACTACGACCCGCTCACGCCGGGCCCGTTCCTCATCGCGGTCGAGATCGCGGTCCCGGCGGAGCGCGAGGCGGAGCTCGCGCGCTGGTACGCGGACGAGCACCTTCCGCTGCTCGCCGCGGTCCCCGGGTGGCGGCGCTCGCGCCGGTTCGTCCTCCGCGAGGTGTCAGCGCCGACGGGCGCGCGCGCGGCGCCGGGGGAGCTGGTGCCGGGGGCGGAGGGGACGCCGCGGTTGCTGGCGCTGCATGAGTATGCGTCGATGGACGGGTTTGGGTCGGAGGAGTTCAAGAGGGCGTCGACAACGGAGTGGAGGAAGAGGATGTTCGGGATGGCGACGGCGTGGGAGAGGAGGGTGTTCAAGGTGATGAGGACTTGGGTTGGGGAAGGTAGCAAAGCGTGATGTATTGGCATGATCGCTTGTTGTACTATACATGTACATTGCGATGTATCGACGCATGGTATCTGGAAAGGGCTCGTGTTAGTATCATCATGTAGACATGTCCCGAAACTAACGGCGCATTTGGATATCAGAGAGAAGATAGAGCCCCGAAGGGCTGATCACACAAGAGCGGAACATATGCAGCAAAGCACGCCCTCTCGTCATTAAAAAGTATAACGATAACACCGGTTCATCAGGTTCGACGAGGAAATGCAGAAGACGCGGCGTGAATATAAGATAAACCTACCATGGGGAGCATAGCCCAGCCATCATACTCTTCATGTCTGTGGAGGGGAGAAACTAGTAAGTATCGCGGACAAAAGAAAAGACCTGAACATAGAATTAGGGCTCAGAGATGTGGATGAGATTCGACACTCGATCGCCACGCCCTTGAAGACGTGACAACGTCAGGTAATAGGGAACAGTTTGTGCATCATAGCCGCAGAGTTGCGGAGTATCCCCGTACCTTTTGTACCATTGCATCCATTTCTCCCGCACAGCAACCCAAGCTATGCCAGGCTTGAGAGCGTACTTCACCTTCGATCACGATCGGTTCCAAACGGACAGCATACTAGCATCGAAGAGAATAGTAAGGCGGGGAAGTGAATCGATGTCTCAGGCGCACAGCGAGTGAGGACAAGCGGGAGGGATGAGGGGGAAAAGCGGATAAAGGTCTGGGAAGGGGGCAGCCTCGCCTTGTGTGGGGCTGATTACGTAATGGTTGAAGTGCTGAGCGCTGATTGGTCGGCCTTGACAGTCTTCCCAGTGAATGACAGTGAATGCCCAAGCCGCAGGGAGTCTTGACAGCTCCTCGTTGCATCTTGTCTCTCACCATCCACGTCGACAGTCTGCCTGACCAGAAAGCGGTCTCTGCTGGGGTACGTTCTCTCTTGCAGCGAACACAACGAATCTGTCTGAGGGCTAACGTAACCTTTCAGTGAACGAAATGTGGCTGCTCAGCACCGATCGAGCTGAGCTACGCTTCTTCTCGACACCGGGACTTGTCTCTGGCGGATACGCCATCCTATCCCATACATGGGAAGCCGGGCGCGAGCAGTCGTTTCAAGAGCTCCAGGCGATCATCGAACGATGCAACATCACTAACGAGAACCCCCGCGACGTCGTCTGCGACAAGATCCGCCAGTGCTGCCTCTTGGCCGAGCGCAACGGCTACGGCTGGGTCTGGATCGACACCTGCTGCATCGACAAGACAAGCAGCACCGAGCTCTCCGAGGCCATCAACTCCATGTTCATCTGGTACACCTGTGCCGAGGTGTGCTACGCTTACCTCTCCGACGTCCCTACCAACACCGTACTCGACGCGCCGGACTCCGCATTCCGACGCGCCCGATGGCACACCCGTGGCTGGACGCTGCAAGAGCTCATCGCGCCTCTCATCGTCATCTTTCTCTCCTGCGACTGGACCGTCATCGGCGACAAGCTCAACCTCGCCGCCCTCCTCAACCAGATCTCCGGCGTCAGGATGGATGTCCTGAAGGCGGAGGTCTCGTGCAGCATCCTTTCCGTCGCGGAGCGCATGACATGGGCGGCATCGCGCAGCACGACCCGCGTGGAAGACGAAGCGTACTGCCTCATGGGAATTTTCAACGTCAGCTTCCCGACACTCTACGGAGAAGGCCAGGACGCATTCCGGCGTCTGCAAAAGGAGATCATAAAGGTCTCGGGCGACACCAGCCTCTTCGCGTGGGGCTATCGGCTAGGGTCAACTACTGTCGCGGAACCGCTCACCACCGACGAGATGTATCGCTTCTACAACTCTACCCCGGAGACGCACCTGTACCTGTTGGCGTGGTCACCAAAGGACTACCAACTCCTCAGGGCGAATTGGACCGCGTTCAGCCCTCTGCTCAATACCCCGATTCAACCCTATCTTCCGTGGCAGTGGAAACCTGAGCATGTGGGTCCCATTATGGTTCATGATGAATGAGCTTTCGACTGACTTGTTCTACAGAATGAGCCCTTGGATGGTGTGCGCAGAACGCAAGGTCCGTTCAAGACGGTCGAACTGCCTCGCTTCTCGATTTCACACCAAGGACTCGAATGTCATCTCCCTTTCTTCGAGGTTGAAGGCACCGAGATCGCTATAGGCGTATTGCTCTGCGAGAGCCGGGGCGAGCATCTCGGTATCATCCTCCATATATCACGAGAGATCCTCCAGGACCCTTCTCGGAAGACATACAATGTCGGTTTCATCTTCAAGCGCGCTGGCGGCAGGATTCGCGAATACTTCCGCACCATCATGCTCGGCAACGACTTCTACAACCTCAAGTTCCTCGGAAAGACGTATCAAGCGCACTGGCATGACTTCATCATCGCTCCAGAACAGCCCTTGCACCGAACACGCGACCCGCTGTCCCTCTTCCACCCTCTGCACTCGCTTACGCCGCCCTCGCCACCATTCCGCATCCCGAACTGGTTCATCAACCGCATGGCCCTCCTCGGTTTCATGACGCCTCCCCCGGGACTCACTTACGACGCCGCGCGCCCCGACGGGCCAATGACGATCCACATGAACTTCACGGACTCCTCCTCCTCCGAGGGCTTCTACATGTCCCTCGGAACCTGCGGCGGCGCCGACGGGACCGCGCGGCCCGTCGCGCACTGGGCGCTCGCCCTCCCGCTCACCGCGGAGAACTGGTACGACGACCACTTCCACACCACGCACGACTGCGCGCTGCACCACGTCGCGGACTGGGGCGAGGGCGCGACGCGGTCGTTCGGCACCGAGGAGCGCACCGTGGGGCTCGCGTTCCGCCGCGCGCCCGCGACCGCGCCCGGCGCGCTCGACACCCTCGTCCTCCACCTCGTCCTCGACGGGAGCGTGTACAGGGCGCGCGAGCGCGAGCGGCAGGTCGCGCTCCCCCACGCGCTCCCGGGGACGCAGGCGCAGCAGGGCGCGGCATCGCTGGAGCCTGCTCGCGAGCAGGAGAACGAGACGGCGGTGGCACCTCTGGCCGCTCCACCGGTCTTGGGGGATGCGCCCCGACTGTCGATCTCGACCGACCCCGGTTTCGCTTCCACGGCGCCCGCGATGGATTCTCGTGGATCGGGTCTTACGGGGAACGGGAGCGCGAGGGGCGCGAAGCCGTCGCGGTTTGGAAGCTTGCGTATGCTATGGCGGCGGTCGTAGAGGGGTGACTGTCGAAGGAGGACGAGGAGATACTGTAACTTCCCGAACGGCATATGTATGGTGGCGCGTCGTAATTTCAAGCTTGCGTTGTACGCGATCAATCTGTTGGAGTGTTGAAGAAAGCCGAGCTGCGTCGATTAGCGTGCACTCGGACGCTACAAGTTTGTAGGCGACAGACCCCGTAGGCGTCTTACTAGCCTCTCTCAACCCCTCCAGAGCCTTGAGGTGCTCAGAGCGCATAGGTGCCAAACGCGCGGAGTGGACCACCTTGCAGAGATCTGAACCGCATCCTGAGATCCATGAGTACGTCTTGTCTCAGTGTAGAAGCTGAGCGCTCGTGCATCCCAGGGCCTCACACCCATTCGGCAAATCTAGTCTGTCGTCGAGGTTTATCGTGATCTTGACGTCCTTTACTTCTCTACCATCTTTCGCTTTCGGGTCGCTCAACTCGGGTCACGCCAAGATCATTACAGGCACTCGAGCCCCGAAGTTCTCGCCACTGCCAGGCTCAGGCTCGTCTCCATCAATACGCGAACGGTATTTGGAACGTGTTTGTGGGGCCCCAAGCACTTTGCGCAGTATGGTTGCGTTGCCGCACTGAGAAGGTTCGTGACGAAGCGGCGCGGATGCCTTCGACTGCGATTGGGGACATTTTGGAAATACCGGTGTATGGAGTTTTCAACAGTTGGCAAAGCCAAGCGTGTATTCTCGCGACAGAGTGTCTGTAGACGCACTTCAGCGGTCGCGCAGCGGAGCGAGGCCGAGGGTTTTTGCCCAGGCTCCTACCCAGCCGGACCTACAGCGTTCCCGTTCCCAATCCTAGAGCGGGGCACGTGTTTGATATGTGTGGAGCGGGCCGTTTGCGGACGGGCGAGCTAAACCAGGAGATAGGGACAAGGACAAGGGCGGATGACGGAGAGTTGGAAGCGGAGGGCGTTACGAGATTGATGTTAGACGAGGTACCGAAAATGGATATGTCAGAAACCGTTGATGGGGTATGTTACACGGAGACATGCCTAATATACCTTGAACGCGGGAAGGGAACGCTGTAGGACGGCTGGGGTCATTGGCCAGACGCCCGCCAGACGCCCGTCTGCCGACGTTCCCACAGCCAGCTCAGAAACTCGACACGAACGCGGAATATCCAACAAATGCTCAGCGCCTCGACGTCGCGTAGCGTTCGGGTCAAGCGAAATGTGCGCGCCAGATAGTCACAGCCAAAAAAAGACGCCGTAGCACACGTCGTCGTGCGGGCAGCTCTAAACGTGCAAGCCCATCTCCTCCATGAGGGTGTCGGGATGGATGGTGAGTAGCTTCTTCCAGTCAACTGTATGCGACAGTCTCAGCCTTTTGATCTGGTCCAGAGTAGAAGTCGCCCGCAGCGCATTCAGACAACGAAGACTTTCGGCAGTGGCGCCGTGATTTAGTTGGATAAGCGTGCCACTGGATGTCAGGTGTAAAAGGGCATCTTGGGGCTTTTCGATTGCACGGGATTGTGTGCTTGATCTCGACGTCGAAGGTGTCGTATGCATACATGTTAGAATCTTCAGCGTGTAACGAGGCTGTCGTCAGCGACGAGTGGCTTGTTTTGGAGCACCCGGCAGGTAGCTAGTGCAACATCTTGAATCTTCTTGGTGATTTTCTTGATGTCGACTCAGTCTCCTACCCTCTCCTCTAGAGTCACCTCAACGTCTGCACGCCTTCTGTGACCCTCAGAGAGTGCGTGTGACCTCGCCGCCACGTTCGCTTGACCCGAACGCTACGCGACGTCGAGGCGCTGAGCATTTGTTGGATATTCCGCGTTCGTGTCGAGTTTCTGAGCTGGCTGTGGGAACGTCGGCAGACGGGCGTCTGGCGGGCGTCTGGCCAATGACCCCAGCCGTCCTACAGCGTTCCCTTCCCGCGTTCAAGGTATATTAGGCATGTCTCCGTGTAACATACCCCATCAACGGTTTCTGACATATCCATTTTCGGTACCTCGTCTAACATCAATCTCGTAACGCCCTCCGCTTCCAACTCTCCGTCATCCGCCCTTGTCCTTGTCCCTATCTCCTGGTTTAGCTCGCCCGTCCGCAAACGGCCCGCTCCACACATATCAAACACGTGCCCCGCTCTAGGATTGGGAACGGGAACGCTGTAGGTCCGGCTGGGTAGGAGCCTGGTTTTTGCCCAGCTTCAGTGTGCAGGCGGTGCATCCGCCAAGACGGGCGTGCGGGCCGTGCTGACGAAACACGGTGACCGTCTGTGGTTCGTGGACTAGCGCCACGCGCGAGGGTCAGGTTGGGTGGAAATCCGTATTGTCCATGTCTCGGTCCGCCCCCCTTCCCTCAACCAAGACGCTGCAGACTCGGACGCTGCGAGTCGCGACGCTGCGGCTTGTGTAGGCCGTCTTGAAAACGACCGCGTCGCTGTTGCCTGTCCTCCACCTCGTTGCGACCCAGTCCGCTGCTCTCTCACTCGCTTTCTTCGCCGAATTTCCTGCTGTTCGCGGCTTTCACCATGTCCGAGTCCAACTCGACTCACCAGTTCCCGTCGCCCATTGGCGGGGTGCCGCTCCCCATCGATCTCGTGCCCTCGGTCATTTTCTGCGTCCTCTACGCCGCCGTATTTTCCCTCATGACCTACCGCATCGTGCGCCGCCACTCGCGCACCTTCGTAACTATCGGTACGCTCTTCTTCTGCCTCGAACGGTACGTGCTCTCCATCGCAG
Organism: Epithele typhae; assembly: GCF_022376455.1. Classification (NCBI taxonomy): domain Eukaryota; kingdom Fungi; phylum Basidiomycota; class Agaricomycetes; order Polyporales; family Epitheliaceae; genus Epithele; species Epithele typhae. The sequence continues at coordinate 50,318 of NW_025954196.1, read as the reverse complement.
CACAAGCTCGACTTCATCTCACCCCGCACCCGTCCGTCTCCCTTCCTCGCGACGCTTCAGAGCTGTCGGCTTCGCATCCGCGCCGTCGCGTCCCAACACCCCGGCCTGCGCAACAACCTCAAATTCCTCACGTACCTCCAGACCTCCCTCGCAGGCGGCTTCCTCACCGTCGGCGGCGACGTCACGAACCTCATCCGCGCGCTCCTCGTCGGCTCCACGCTCGGCTCGGACATGCTCCCGCTCCACCCGAAGCTCACCCCCGCGCACGCGCGCGCCGGCGCCGCCCCCGCGCGGAGCTCGAGCACCTTCCTCTCCGCGCACCCCGGCGCGAACCCGGAGGGCCCCGCGCACGAGCTGCAGGCGCGCGGCGGGGACGCGGGGAGCTGGGGGACGGCGAGCCTCGACGAGGCCCTCGCGGACCACCCGCGGATGCGGTTCTGGCTGCGGCAGGCGTGCGGCGCGACCGCGCTCCTCTTCCTGGGCGGCGTCGGGCTCGCGATCGTCGCGGGTGTCAACTTCAAGCACGCGGTGCTCACGGGGGAGCGATCCACGCTGATCCGGGTTGCGTGGTGCGTGTTCGCTCGTTCGCGCGCGACGGAGGACGGAGCTGACCGTGCTACCACGCGCGACGCAGGTATGGGAGCGCGGCGCTCGCGCTCGCGCTGTTGTCGTGGATCCACCTCGTCCTCTGCTGGGCGCTCTTCCGCCTCCCCCGCGTGCCGACGCGGTCCGTCGCGTGGTCGCTGCTCATCACGTCCCTCCTCGTGCGTTCGGTCTGTTTCGTTCTTCATGTGCGCACGCGCTCACTGGCCCCCGGACGGACGCGCGCGGACGCAGCTCTTGACGTGCATCTACCGCATCGACGTGCTCAAGTGCTCGACGACCGCGCTGGACGCGACCGGCCGCTGCTCGAACAACTCCCCCGTCGAGAAGGCGCTCTTCTGGCTGTTCCACGTCGGCGCCGAGTTCGGCGCCGTCGCCGTCCTCGTCAGCCTGAACTCCGTGAAGACGTTCGGCTCCGGCCTGTGGGGCGACGTCAAGAACACGGACCCGAAGCCGGAGCCCCCGCGGGAGTCGACCGCGACGGAGGCGTGAGGGAGAGGGGCGTAGAGTGAGTTACAATACTAGCGTGCTAATGTCGCGTGGCCTTGGACATGTTCGGTCGAGCTTCTGGACTGTTTGGAGGATGTCGAGCAGCGTTGTCAACGGCGACGTTCTTCGCCAGTACGTGTGCGGCCCAACCGACCACCACTCGTAGCCTTACTGCCGCAGGTCCCCATTGTGTGTGCGCCGATCACCGCGCACTGTCGGTGTCGAAGGTCTCGGTGCCGCGCCCAGCCAACGCCCCAGACGTCGAACTGCGCGCCCTAAAGGCGAGGCCAAGGTCCACTTCGTGTCTGTCACCCCATGACGCCCCGCCTCGAGGCTAGCGCGCCACGAGAGGTCGTGCACTTCTGAGAGTGGACTTGTGGGGACGCTAGTGCACGCTTGTATCTCGGATACGAGCGCGGACCATGAAAGGCGCTGCCGTTTCCTGCCTGCAAGTCCCCGCGCGATTCTTGGCGTTTCTGATTGCAGAGTGTCCAAAAGAACGCAGGAGGCTCCGTAGGGACTGATCCGCGAGTCCAAATCTTGGGTGATCTTTGACTCGAAACCAGAGGGAATGAAGAGATCAGAGAGGCAACAACCGTCCGAAGAGACTCAGGTAAGCAGGCAGGCTTCAATTCGCTTTCGAACGTTTTCCACGGACCGCGAGGCTGCCGCAGAGAAGGGTCTTCAAAAGCTTGTATACTTGTATAAGTTCTAGCTCAAGGGTACGTGCGCTCGTAGATTCGTTGATCAGGTCCGGAGACTTGAAAGTAGGGGTGATACGGCTTCTGGACCCGTCGTTGTTTCCAACACCATTACTGCCGTGTAATCCGGAAATAAGTGCACGATCACTTGAAGGGAAAGCTCCGAGAGTTGAATCCAGACCATATGAATATCGCACCTCAAGATCCAATGGCAGTTGTCCTCCACGCGCAGACGGCGTTCCAGGTATTCGGAATCCGCGTATATACGCGTGGGTCCAACAGCCGAGCCGTCGGTCGCTGTGAGACCCATGGCAGAAACTGAAGTAAGTGAGCTGTCTGGCGAAGACAGGGCCCACAGTGCCGGTGAATGACGACATACTGCTGTCGCGAGTCGACCCAGGCACGGGCGTCCGTAGGACCGTACCTGTGATTTAATACACGACCCTTCACATCTACTTAATTCCAATGTTCACCTCCCCATGTGCCTGGAACGTCGGGTGATGATGGTGCGAGCGGCAGCGCTTCCCGCGGCTGAGCGCTGATGAAAGGGGCGCATCGGAACGCCGGAGCGTTCATTTTGCGCGGCTCGGCTGCAGCAGCACAAAGCCGTGCGCGGAAGAGGCGAAGTCTGAAGACCAAGGGAGTTGAGTAGCACGCTGCCTCGACGCCTCGCGCCCGCGAAAACGGGTCTGATGGCCCGCGTCCTAGAGATAGGACTCAGGAGGGCCGGGCGTGGGAGTGCTGTGCGCAGGACGAGAGAAGAAGCCGTATCGTATCCACGCGTTCCCGTCGCGCCGAGGCCTTCCTTTCATGATTGCGCGTCCAGGCACCGTCTGGCCTGAGGACGGGCAGCGAGGGTGGACTGGAGAGGCGCGGAAATTGGAGCGAGGCTTGCCGTCGCGAAGCCTTGAGGCACGGCACGACATCGAGGACGCCCGTGCTGACGGCTCGCCTCTTGAAGGCCGACTGGCGCGTTCCTGGCGGACTAGGGCAGGCAAGCCAGCTGCGGGACGGAGGCCGAGCGTTTTGAATTCGCTGGGCGGGAAACCTGGGCGAGAAGAGGTCGGCTCCCCGGGCGGGTGTGGCTCTGGGCGTGTGCTTGGGCAGGCTTCGAAGGTAGTCGGCGGAGGACGGTAAGAATGAGACGCTTGTGAAAGAGGGTTGCGGAGATGAGATGGGAGAAGAGAACAGCTTCAAGGAGCTGGCGGTCCCCTCGGCTGTGCCGGCGGAAACACGCAAAATGTTGTGGGCGCTGGAGCCTACAGGAATGGGTACAGGATGGGCAAAACGTATGGACACGTCCGGGATCGAACCGGACCCCTCTCGCATTCTCATCGTGGCTGAAGCCTGACGATGCTAAGCGAGCGTGATAACCAACTACACCACGTGCCCGTTGTAAATCCATCGTTGATCCTAGTCTCGGTGAAGTCTGACACGGGAGCATTTCGACAGCAAGGCCGCAACAGGTGGGCCGGCTATGTGGTGCAGCACATATGCGCTTGTCATTGAGGCTGGCTGTTTTTTGGCGCACCCACAGCTCTTCCAGCCGCCGTGGGACGCCTTCTCGTCCAGCTAGAGCTGTACTACTACATACTACATAGCGTATAGGCGGCTCATGAATCTCTCTCTCTCGCTTGGAGACACAGGACTGAGGAGGGACGACAGGTGTGCCTCAGCCACGGGCAGCCACCGCGCCTCGCGTGTTGATCTACAGCCTGACGCGATCGGAACGGCCGCGGTGGCCGGGGCGCCGTGGGCTCGCTGTGGACACGAACAGCGGGAACGAGGGCGAGTGCCTGACATGCACGGCGTCTTGTCCGGTACGTGAAGAGCGGGCGCGAGGGTGCAGGCGCGTGGGTGCCCACCGTGTGTCGTCGTGGTGAGCCCGGAGGCTGCCAGGTACGCCGATTTAGAGTTCGCAGATAGCCAGCCGGCGCTTGGCGATCGCTCCGCGCAGCCGCGCACGGTGGGGGGTGCGGGCAGGGCAACGAGCAGCGCGTGCAGGGCGACGACGAGCAGCGCGGGCGTAGGGGGCGCACGGGGAGCTGGAGCGGGGCAGCGAACGGGGACGGGGACGGGGACGGCGGGGGCGACGGGGGAGGAGGATGGGCTTTCCTATTCGGGGAGGCCAGGAACGAGCTGATGTGCCTGGGAGGGAAGACGGACGCCAAATGGGCTGCGTCGGACTCTTCCCCCTCCTCCCCTCTCTCCCCCGCCCTCCCCCTCCTCATGCCGTTCCGTCCGACGTCCAGCTCAGGCAGGCCGTCCTCCGCCCGCCCCACCACCGCCGCCCCCTCCACCGCAGGCGGCCAGTTCGACCGCCAGCCCCAGTACACGTATGACTACTCCGTCGATGAAGACGACGAGGACAGCGAGTCCGACGCCGGCGACGTCTTCGCCTTTGGCCCACCCCCCACCGCCACCGACCCCATCTCCCCACCACCCCCCGTCTTCGACCCCGCCAGTGTAGACCGCGTGGGACCCGTCCCCGGGCCCTCAGAGCCCTATCACCGGCATCCGTATCCCCTCAGTCCGGTCGAATCGCCCCCCTCGACCGACTCACAAGCCCGTGGAGATGATAACCCCTACCGCATGCACCGTATGGCCCCACAAACGGCCTCGGACGCACCAACTTCGGGCACTGGGAGGTTGACCGGCGTGAGCTCCGCTCTAAGCTCGCGTGAAGTCCATGTGGAGCTCCCCAAGGGCGCGAGCAGGAAAGGCAAGGAGCGGCCACCATCGACAGCAATGTCGACGAGCTTCCCGAGTGTCGCAGACTCTGCGTCAATCAAGTAAGTCTTGAATTTCCTCAAGATCTCGTCCTTTCCTCCGATGGGCCCCCTCCCGCCCGGCAGAGGCTGTGATGCCCTTGTCTGTGATTCCCTCATCACCCCCTCTTCCCTTTGCTTTTCCATGCGCGTACGAAAGTGCTGACTACGTCCTATGAAGAAGGATGGAGTTTGAATTTGACGAAGACGAGGACAGTCCGTATCCTGAAGTACGGGCGTCTGTGTCGAACGTCGACGATACAGAAATGCCGGCCTTGACAATACGAATGTGGGTCATTGGGCTCTTCCTCACCCTCGCGTCTGGGTATGTCCCTCTCTCCTCGTGTTATCTACCCGCATTAAGCGTCGCTTCAGCTGTGCAAATCTCTTCTTCAACTTTCGACAACCAGCACCGTCAATCGTCTCCAATGTCCTCATCCTTCTCGCCCACCCATTAGGGAAGCTCTTCGCCCTCACCCTCCCGATACGCGTATTCAGGTTACCTCGCTGGCTCGGCGGATACGAATTCTCCCTCAACCCCGGTCCTTGGAATATCAAGGAGCACGCACTGGTGTTTATCATGGCCAACGTCTCGATCGGTGTCCCCACCGCGCTTAATGCGGTCGTCGTCGCGGAGATCTACTACGGCGTCAAGCTTGGCTACGGGTTCAATGCCTTGCTCATCTTGACTACCCAGCTCACCGGCTTCTCTCTCGCGGGTTTATGCCGGCGGTTCCTGGTCTGGCCCGCAAGCATGGTCTGGCCGCAGAACCTGATCGTTTGCACCCTGCTCAACACGCTCCATGCGGAAGAGGAGGATGCCCGCGGAGGAGTCTCGCGTTTCAGGTTCTTCTGCTACGCCTGCGTCGGCTCGTTCTTTTATTTCTTCCTTCCTGGTCTGTGATTTCTATCCCATCTGCTACTTCATCACAACTTACATTTCCTTTCAGGCTTCCTCTTCCAAGCACTGTCGATCTTCTCGTTCGTTTGTTGGATCAAGCCCAACGACATTGTCGTCAACCAACTGTTCGGCGTGTCTGGGGGCCTGGGCATGAGCGTCCTTGTTTTCGACTGGTCGCAGATCTCCTGGATTGCCAGCCCGCTTATGGTCCCGTGGTGGGCGCAAGTGCAGGTCTTCCTTGGGTTTTTCATTGTGTACTGGGTTCTGTGCCCCATACTGTACTACACCAACGTGCGTATCTTGCTTCCTCTTGTCGTTCCTTTCCGCTTATCATCACGCAGTCCTGGGACCTGTCCTATTTCCCGATCATGTCCAACGACCTGTACGATCGCTTTGGCGACAAATACGACGTTCGGCGCGTTCTCACCGCCAACAACGAGTTCAACCAGACCCAGTATGAGGAGTACTCCCCACTGTTCTTACCGGCATCCTACGCTATCACCTACTTGATCGCGTTTGCGCTTGCCTCCGCAGTCGTCGTTCACACAGTGCTCTATCACGGTCGCACGGTCATCCGCGGATTTACCCAGGTCCGGACGGAGAAGGACGATATCCATGCCAAGCTCATGCGTGCATACCCCGAAGTCCCGGATTGGTGGTACTTGCTCTCATTCCTTGCCTGCTTCGGGCTGGCTATCCTCACGGCCGAGGTGCGTCGATTCACACAGCCCTGCTGTCCACTTGACTGATGCACGTTCAGTTGTGGCATACGGGTATCCCAGTTTGGGCGCTCATAATCGCCATCGCACTTCCGGCGGTCTACCTTGTTCCCTCTGGATATGTGTTCGCTATGACCGGGCAGAGCGTGAGTCTCGGCAGGCGATTGCGACGTCGGCCCATTCTCACCTGCACGGCAGATTGGTATCAACCTGATTGCGCAAATCATCCCCGGCATGATCCTCCCTGGCAAGCCGATCCCAAACATGGTAGGCGCTGATGGACAAGGCCATCCCAGTCCGCCCACTAACAGCCCACCCACAGATCTTCAAGGCGTATGCGACGCAGACCCTGGCTGAGGGCTCACAGTTCGTGGGCGACCTGAAGCTCGGTCACTACATCAAGCTGCCTCCGCGGGCAACGTTTATCGTGCAGATGACATCAACGGCGTTCGTCGGGCTCCTCCAGGTCGCCGTCAAGGAGTGGATGTTCGCCAACATCGAGGACATCTGCCAGACGGACCAGAAGGACTTCCTCACATGCCCGCACAACCAGGTCATCTACACCACCTCGGTCATCTGGGGCCTGATCGGGCCCGCACGGCAGTTTGGAGCGAGCTCGATCTACCACCCGCAGCTATACGCGATCATCATCGGTGCGGTCCTGCCGCTGCCGTTCTGGTACTGGCAACGGCGGTGGCCAAACCGGTACGTGCAGTACATCAACACACCGGTCATCCTGAATGGCGTCGGGCTTATCCCGCCCGCGACGGGCATCAACTACTCGTCCTGGTTCCTCGCCGGCTTCATCTTCCAATACCTCGTCCGCCGTCGGAACTTCGGGTGGTGGTCAAAGTTCAACTACATCCTCTCGAGCGCGCTGGACTGCGGCACCGTCCTCGCGGTTCTCTTCATCTTCTTCACCCTCCAGTTCCCGAACGGGGGCGTCAACCTCGAGTGGTGGGGAAACACGGTGTACACCGAGAGTGCGTCTCTGTTTTGCTTGCTCTCGGCGCCGGCGGTTACTGACAAAATTGTGTGGGCAGCTGCGGACTTCAAGCGTTTACCGCTCAGGTCACCGCCAGCAGGTGGAATCGTGCCATCATAGTACCCACCGGGCTCGCTCTCTCACTGCCTCTCCTTGTCCGTCGCGTCCCACGATCCCTGTCCTGTCCTGTCCTAGTCTCGCCATCTGTCTCTCATTCCCCGGCTCCGCTATACATATGGAACATTCATTTAGGTAAACGAACCGAAGTACATAGTGTACAAGTGCCCCGGCCACGCGCCACGTTTGCGGAGAGGAGGCGACCCCGTTCGCGCTGCAAGTCTTCCATTCCCTGCCCTGTGCAGCGCGTCCTTCTTTGAGCCACTGTCCGAGCCTGCTGTCTGGGGGTTCGGTGTGTGGCAATGTACGAGTCGAGTGTGTTCGCTGTGCAGTACCCCCCGGCCTTGGCCCCCTTCGTCCTTCCATTACCTGCACCACCCCCTTCTTCCTCTTCGCCCCGCACGCGCGTGCTCCTCCTCTCTCACCCCCACTCCTCCTGCCTCGGGCTCATGTCTCGTCGCTGCCCACGCGCGCAGTCGCGTGCGCTTCGTCGTCTTCTCCCGTCCTCACGCCCATGCCGCCCGTTATCTCCATCTTCCGCTCCTTCCCACCTCCCCATCCCACGACCACCGTTAGCCCACGCCAGCCGTCTCGTCGACCGTCGACCGTGTCCACGCCTTCCCTTTCCTCCTCTCCTTCCTTTCCCTTCTCTACTTTTACTTAGACACACATACCTTAGCGCCCCCGGCCGCGCACGGCCGTTTGTTTCACCTCATGAACCAGCACTGGCACCCTCCCTCTCCGCCCCGGTCTCCTCGGTCTCGGTCTCGCCATCACTCTCGCTCTGGTCACATATAGTGCATGCCCTCGCCGCCGCCGCCCTTGACATGTAAAAAAACTCGGCTCTGGATTCCTTGCGTTGCTGCGGTGTGTGTGTTGAGAGAGCGCGAGGAGGTCGACATGTCAATAAGTATATGACAGAGGGAGAGCGGGCGTCCCCGACTTGCGCAGGGAGAGCATGTAAATGTCGCATCGATCCCGCAGTATATGTCGCGAGCGCCAAGGCGTGGCGCACCGCCCCGACGCTGCACAACAACCGCGCGCCCGCCGTGCGCAGTCTCCTCGCCTTCGAACCCGACCCATCCTTCTCTCTCCCCACGCTCACCCCCTCCCCTCACGCCCGCGCTCACCCCTTCCGCTGCCGCCCCCGCCCCCTCCGCTGACCCCCCTCCTGGCCCCCGTCCGGCCCCGCCCCCATGTTCAAGCTCGGCAACGCGTCCTACCGCGACTACATCCCGCTCCCCCGCTGGGAGGGCGAGGCGCGCGGCGGGGGCGGGCCCCGCCGCGACGCCGCGAGCCCGCGGCGGCGCGCGCTCGTGTTCGGGCTCCTCGCGGCGTCGCTCCTCGTGAACGTGCGGTTCGTGTGGGTGCTGGCGACGGCGTGGCCCGCGCCGCTCGACGACTACCAGGGGCTGTGAGTGCCCGTTCTGAGCTCTTCTCTCCCTTTCTTTTTCGTGGCTCGGGTGGGAAGGGGCGGGCGGGGCTGTGTGCGTCCGGACTCCGCGGGAGGGGGCTGCCACTTCGGGGGCGGATGGACGGGCGGGGCGCAGGGGATGGGAGGACGGAGGTGGTCGCATGGGGACGGACGGGTGTTGGCCAGAGGCTTGGCTTGCGGGTTGGGCGCGGATGCTGCAGGGGCGAATGGGCCATTTTGGTTTTTGCCGTCTGTGTTCGCTATGCCTGGGGGTGCGCTCTTGACGCCCGGTTTCCTGAACAGTGACTAGCTCGGGGCATATCTGAACGCGAACCCTGATGTAGCGGGGACATGTTGTATATGCGTCTGAGCTGGATCGCAGTCGCGGAGCGAGGACGCCGCAGTCGACCCATCGAACGGCGTGAGGTCCCGATGCGTGCATAGACCTTTTCCCCTGTTCTTACGCTGCCAGGGACACGCTGACCTCCTTTTCGCAAAACAGAAACCACCACCCATAGTCGACCGCGAGCCCTCGCATCCACCCGGCCCGTGAACCCCCAAGACCACGCGATCGTCACCGGGCTTTACACCGACGCCTTCGCGAGCGCGGTCGCGACCATGGGCCACACCCTCGAACTCGCCAACACCTCCGCCGCCCGCCTGCTCTACTACCTCCCCGACAAAATTCCCCCCGCGCGCTCTGCATCGCCAGCGTGTCCGGCTGGCAGCCCACGCCGATCGAGCGCATCGCGCCCCCGCACGCCGGCGTGCACCGGCACTTCCTCGACCAGTACTCCAAGCTCCAGCTCTGGACGCTCGACCGCAAGGGGTACAAGGCCGCCGTCTACGTCGACGCCGACACGCTCGTCAAGCGCTCCTTCGACGAGCTCTTCCGCCTCCCGTACACCTTCGCCGCCGTGCCGGACGTGTACACCTCCTCGCCCGGGTACGTCACCGCCTTCAACGCCGGCGTGCTCTTCCTCCGCCCGGACTCGGCGCTCTACGCGGACATGGCGTCCAAGATCGCGTCCGCGCGCTATCCGCCGAAGGAGGCCGAGCAGGCGTTCCTCAACCTCTACTTCGGCGCGGAGGCGCTCCGGCTCCCGTACGCGTACAACGCGAACCTCGCGATCCGGCAGCGCACGCCCGCGCTCTGGGACGCGCTCGCGCGCGAGGCGCGCGTCGTGCACTACACGATGGCCAAGCCCTTCCTCCAGGGCGACTACGAGGAGGTGCCGCTCGCGGAGCTCGAGCGCAACGCGGCGCGCGTCGCCCGCCAGAAGCCGCTCTTCCGCAAGGAGATCGACGAGTGGGTCGCGGCGTGGGGTGCGACCAAGCGCGCGTACGGGGCCGAGCTCGAGCGGTGCGAGGGGCTGTCGCGCAAGCCGGGCGTGCACGCGTAGAGCGTTGGCTAGGAGGATTTTGTATAGCCTGTTCGATGCGTATATGACGGTCACGACACGCATGTAACCTACCTCTCCTCGTTCCGCTAATCTATTTTGCCTGTTTCGCTGTACACTGATTTTGGCGTTACGGCGGGCTGCGTTTCAAGCTCGAGCCCTCAAAGGCCTCAAGCAGCAAAACCTCGACGCCTCGCATCAATCACGCGCTCAAACTCTCAGCTCAAGCTCACTCAAACGACGGACGAGGAAATAAAGAGTGCCATTGTTACAGCGAGCGCGGGGTCCGCCCGACTCGGTCGGGCGACGCTGTGGTCGATCGGTTCGTGCCAAAACAAGTCCGTGTGAGGGGGATGCGATGACGGCGCACGAGTCCAAAGTCCAGACGAGTCCGCAGTCCGTGGGGGCGACAGGGGGTGCGAGCGCCCACGTCTATATACCACAACAGCCGGAGATTCTAACGTAAGGACGGAGAGCGGGGGAGCGGGCGCGGGGCGCGCCAGGGTGGTGCGGGGCGGCAGTGACAGGGGGGCCTGGGGCGGGTGGTACTAGTATAATGCACATATGGTGGGTGGGTTCGGTGGGGGTCGTGAGCGAGGACAGAACATATCAAGCAGCGTGGGTGGGAGATGCAGACGAGGAGGTGGAGGGGGATTACGACGACTAGCCCGTCACCTTAGGATATCAACAGAGGGGAGGCAACGACGACGATAACACTACAGCGCGCATGAGCGGGGAGAACACAGAGCCTACAGTAAACACACTACGTACAAGGCGGATCACAGCCAGCCAGCCAGCCAGCCAACTTTACTGCGGTGGCGCTCGATGCGCCCCACGGCCGGCCATGTTCTGCGGGCCGTCGTACAGCCCAGGCGGCGGCGTGCGCGCGGGGACGCCGCTCCTGTACGAGTCCGGCGACGAGCGTTGGCTCGCCACGTGCGACGCCGCCGGGTTCCCGCTGAAGTAGTCGCCCGAGTCCTCCTGCTGGTGGTGCGGGCTGTAGACCTGCGCGGGGCTCCCGGTGCGCTGGATGTACGCCCCGGGGCCGGGCGCCCACGGCTGCTGCGGCGGCGTGTACTGGCCACCAGAGGGATACGGCCGGTGCAGGGACGCCTCGCGGGCCACGTCGGGGGCGTATGCGGCGGGGAGCAGGGGCATGTGCGGGTTCTCGCTCAGCGGCGTGGCGTAGTTGAGGTCGACGTTCGACTGCGACGCGGCCATCGGGTCGTAGTAGCTTTGGCCCTGGCCGACGAAGTGGCCCTGCTGGTTGAGGAGCGGCTGGTTGTCGGGGATGTCCAGGCGCGTCATCTCGATCTCCGACGTCGGGCCTTGTGCGAGGTACCGGTCGTAGCCTGCGAACTTCGAGGGCGCGGGGGACGAGCGCCCGCCTTCGGGGTATGGCGCCTTGTCCGAGAGCATGTTCGACGAGGCGATCGAGCGCGTGTCCCAGTCGTCGCCGCGGTCGCGCCTGTACATGGCTGGGTCGTACGCCAAGTCGTTCTCCTGGACACCGGCGATCTTGATACCGCCCGCGACGACCGTGGTGTCCATCTTCCGGCCGCCCATGTCGCCGACCTTGGCGGTTTCTGTCCCGAGCTTGCCGTGGTACACTTGCGACAGGAGGTGCGTCATGTTCGCGTGCACCATCGGGGTGAAAAGCTCCGAGTGAAGCGACGGGTGGCCGAAACGCTTCTCGAGACGGTTCCGAGCGTTGTCGTTGCGCTGCGAGTGGACTTCGGCGTCGCGGAGCTCCTCCTCGGTGGGCATGTAGTACCTGAACGAGGGCTGGAAGACACGGTTGATGTATCCCTTGAAGATGATGATGAAGAAGATAGGTGGGACGGTAGCGATCCAGTAGAACGACTTGAATGTGTACTGGAGACCGATGGCTGTGGAAGGCGGTCAGTGGGTATAAGGCAACATATTGTGTGTTGACGTACTGAGGACCATGATGCACTGCATGAGGATGACACCGGCAAGCAGACGGTTAATGACCACGTTCCACATACGCTAAAAGGGCTTGTTAGCTGCACCCAACTATCACAGTTCGGAAGACACTCACACCGCCACTCTCGGTCTTCGACACGAAGACGAACATAAGCTGGTACTTGTACACCACCGAGCTGATCCAGAAAATGACGCAAGCGGCCACAGCGACGAGCGGTGCCAAGGCGCGAAGAAGAACCCAACGGAGGCCATGAAGAGCATGTTCGAGCTGAGCGTTATCATGTTAGCATGCGGCGTGTCTGGATCTTGGAGAACAGACGCTTACTAGTATACGGCGAACTGGAACTCAGGAGGCTGCGTCCACTCGCGGATCTCACGGGGCGTCCGTCCCAAAAAGTGCGTCTTGAACGAGACGATAAACAGGTTGAGTAGCTGGGCGAGATCGAAGATCACGAGGAACCACGAAGCGGGAAGTACGTGAGCCAGTAGGACGACTGGTCGATGTAGGTCTGGTTGATGGTCTCCGGAAGCTCTGAAAACACCCCATCAGCTTTCACATACACGCGCGGTTCCAAGGGAGACGCGCGCACTGTCGAAGTTATGGAAGATCTCGTCTACGCTCGCGTGCTTGCCGATGAGAAGGACGACCTGCTTCACCGCATCTGCACGCGACACATCAGCATGAGCGCCCGACCGCATTTTCAGTTTCACGCACTGAAGATGACACCGATCAGGGTGAAGATGATAAGCTGCGAGATGATCAAGAAGGCGAAGTAGCGGGCGACGACGGCACGGTCCATGCGCGAGTGCGTGTATGCGCCCATGAACTTCGTCAGCTTACGCATGATGATCGGAAGGGCCCATCCGAAGAGCGCAGACACAGTGGAAGGAAGAACACCAGACACGAATGTGAAGGAGCCCGGTGAAGCGTCCGACCACGATTGAAGGAAGGGAACGTAAGCGGTGATCTAAAGAATTGGCGACGCGGAGGTAAGTCCGAGCGCTGGTTGGCAAGAAGGTGGCCACTCACGGACGCCAGGTTCGCAAGAACGGAAATAATCAAGAGCGGTATGGTGTTGAAGGCGCAAATGGCGATGAGCCACAGCCAACCCATTGTCTGCGCACGACGAATCTCGGCTTGAGTACGGCCCAAGTTTTTCCACACCTGGTAGCGTTTTTAGTTTCGCAGATGATGAAGTGAATTGACAAGCAACTTACGATGTCCTTGGGGTTGGGAGCGAGCGAAACCGCTGCACCCTTCGGGGACTTGCGCTTCAACATATTCGCCACAATGTGCGCATAGGGAACAGCAGCCATCGACGCGAAACCGTAGTTCTCGGGCTTCCGCAAGTCAATCTGATTGCGGAATTCCTGGACAGCCTTATCCGCACGTTGGAGCTTCGCGCTAAACAAATTGACATTCGCATAAGTACTGGAACGCTCAAAAAAGAGACCAAGCGACTCACGTGTAGTAGTCAATAGCATCCTTCTTCTCGCCGCCAAAGCAGAGCCAACCACCGATGGTGATAGTCGGACGCTTTTTCGCAATCTTGCCACCCTTGAGGTACGTGACCAGGACGGCCTCGAGTTCACGGACCGCGTCGTTGTGGTACTCGATGAGCTCCGGAAGACGACCGATCTTGTGACCGACGTGAACGGAGGTGGTGGGGTACGGCACATGGACGGACTCGAAAATCGCGCGGATGCCTTCGTCGGACTGGAGCTTTTTCGGAACGTTGTTGACAATGAGCGTCCGGGCGTAGAAGGACTGGACGTATTCGGGCGAGCGGAACCAGGAGCGCCGGAGCCGCACGACCTCGCGCCAGTGGACGTATACAAAGCCGATGACGAGGAAGGTGATCACATAGGTGACGGCCACGTGCGCGAAGAGGAGGTTGCCCGAGACATCTCGAATGGTGAGCATCGAGAGGGCATCGCGGTTCTTGGATTTGACGTGGGCGAGGTTGTAGGTGACGTTGATGGGGATCAGAACTGCGCAACACACGAATGTGATCGCGGTGAAGAGCCAGCGGCAGAGACGGATGAAGCGGAGGTAGATTGCAGCGTCGAGGCCGATCTTGTCTACGAGCTCGGCCTCCTTGGTGTGGATGAGGGGCGAAACCCATCCGAGGAATGAATCGGATGCGCGCGGTGGAACCTTATCGCCAACGTGGTATTTGACTTTTGGTTCGTAAATGATCTGGACAGGAGCGATCGGTGAGCAAATAGGCTCGAAACATTTCAGAAAACATAGGAGCCGTGTCAATCAAAGCGCGGCATAAAGCCGACAGCATGGTACACATCCCACGACGGCGACGAAGGCCACCGGGGCGGAAGATATCGCCGGAGAAGAGGTCAGGGTCCAGACGTGCGCGCGCACTCGACGCGTCCCGTGCGCGATTCTCATGGCAGAGCGTGATGTGGGAGGAACACTGCGGAGGTGACCGCAGCAGACCGTCCACCCAATCAAGAGGGCCTCCTGCAGACGAGCATGGAGTGCGGTAAAGAAGACGTCTGACGCGACCAATCTCCAATCTCCGCATACACCACCTATGTGAACGCAGGCGGCACGGATAGAGCGCTGGGTACGCGTGTGCTCCATGAACGCCGGGCGTTTGCCGAAGGTGGAGGAGGAGCGCACTCCCTCCAAACCGCTCATTGAGAGGGAGATTCGACGACGGGACGAAGAAGGGGACAATGCAGGACAATGCATGAGCAGAAGAGAAAGCTGACCTTGTTTCTTGGGCGAAGCAGGTTGAAGAGAATCACGGTAGCAAACTGCATTCGGCCTTGTGAGCGATACCGCTTCGGCGTTGAGCTGCTAAGGACGCACCGAGATGCCCAACATCAACCCGACCTGTGAGGCGACGGCCACGGGCGCCAGCGTCCGCTGGCTCGTCGTCTCGTTGATGATACTAGTGATGCCATTGTCGCTGTCGGGCATGTTGGATGGGGAGGGAGGGTGGTTGAAGCGATTGTGCCCGCTTGGGGAATGGGGAAGCCTGCTCGATGCAGACGAAGCGCAGAGTCGCTCTGGAGGAGGAGGAGAGGGAAGAGAGGAAGGGGTGGTGAGAGCGGAAAGAAAGAGAGACGCAGGGCGTCGAGGAGTGCAGACTTGTCGACGCTGGAAGGGGAACAAAAGCGGTGGCCGAATTTGAGCGCCTCTCTTGGCGACACAGAGGCGCCCAGGACCGGCCGGGAAACGAGAAACGACGGTCGTCATCCTCAACCTACCCGGGACGTCCTGTTCCGGCCACGACGGGTTTCAACGAGCTTGGATCTCTCTAGTACGGTGAACGTCTGCATATTTGAGGGCCATTCGCTTTCCCATTCATATTCCCATGTCTTGTCCGCACAAATATAACCCATTCGACGCGCTGCACACACCCCCACCGTCTGGTCGCCGCACTATCGCTTGAGTCGTGCACAGCTGCGTCCTCGGCAGTCTGAGCTCGATCGCCTCGGCCTCAGCCGGGCTCCTGCAGCCGACGAGCAGCGGCCCGCCCCCTTCGCTCCACAACGGCCACCGGGTTTCGCACGTCCGGCGCACGGCTCGCCCTGCTGCGCCCGCCTCTCCACGCTCTTTCCTCTCCTCCGTGCACCGGTTTCACCCCCATGGCCAATCTCGATGCCTTCGTCACCTCCTCCCGCCCCCTCCCTCCCCGCTCGCCACGTCCCAGGAGATCCGCGACCGCGGCTCCGCCTTTGTCGCGAACGTCTACCCCGCCTCGACCCCCGACGCCGCGCGCCGCGCCCAAATCCACCTGAAGCACGTCGCGCACACAACCCGGCCCGCGTCGCACGAGATCGCGGCGTGGCGCTGCATGGTCCTCCAGCGCGGCAAGACCGGGCTCGGAGGGCCGGACGACTTTGAGCTCGTCGCGGGCTCGGATGACGACGGCGAGAAGTACGCGGGCGGCAGGGTGCTCAAGGTGATGCAGGCGGAGGGCGTCATCGACGCCGTCGTCGTCGTCAGTCGGTGGTGAGTTCCCCGTCGGTTTTGTCGTGCCCAGTGGAGCGGCGAGCGCGTGGGGGAGGACGCTCGATCACCGACTTGAGTCGATCCTCACGGTGCGCGAGCCGCACTGCTAGAAGGCTCCGCTTGCGCCAGCCATACTTACTCTTGTCCGCCCCGAAATCAGGTTCGGCGGCGAGATGTTAGGCCCCGCGCGTTTCGACCACGTCGAGACCTGCGCGCGCGAAGTCTGTCGCACTTTCCGTCTGAAGGACGACATGGCGACGGCCGTCTCGACTCTCAAGTCTCTGGACGACGTCCTGGCTTCTCTCCGAAAGCAGCTCGCTCCGCTGCAAACCCGCCCCGAAAAGGCCGACGGGACATCCACGCTCGCACCGAAGAAAGCTGCAGACCCGTATTCGGCGCTCGAGACGTCGCTCGACATCGCGAAAGCGAAACGCCTCATCACTGCGCGCGAGAACTCGATCAGAAGCGTCAAGCTTGCACTCAAGAAGGCTCGCGCGTCCGCGCTCGACTCAGATGCAGCTGCTCAGAGCACCCAGCCTCAAACTGAAGCCTAATCAGACATGCTGTCGACTGCAAATCAATACCGGCGGGTCGTGCAGTGTTCAGGGCGAACATACATCAGGTCTCTGGGCCCTGACATCATTCGCCATCCTGATGTCACTTAGTTTTGATCGGATTCGGATTCACGGCGGTGAGGCACAATCTAGTATCATCTCATCATGTGCGCTCAAAATGATTGAACATAACTTCTCGTGGTTTCGGCCTTGCCGGCGCTCCAGCAAGGGTGTCTTTGTTGTACAGGCGCGAGGCTTGTGGACGGAGGATATGCGCTCAAATTGGCCCCCACCGGGCACAGGCGGAGACAGAATCTGTCCGGGCTGCAATAACTCATCCGAGTGCACAGTCGTCTCGGGTACGTCGTCATTGCTGTACTGGATGTCTGCGCTTGTTTGTGTTATTTCATATCTGGACGCCGCAGAATTTTAGACGGCCAGAGGGCGATTATTGGACTGATTATCGGCCGGTTAAAGCTCTTAATCGCTCTCATAATCGCCTTGACCTCTGACCGTACGATGTAGAGATGATTAAGTCCCGTTGCTTCATTGGCGATTGCTCCGCTCTTCAGCACGTTAGCACCCAGAAATCAGGCGCTTGGCCGTACATCCGTTGCAAAGCGGCTCTGGAGGTGCTTTGTCGCCGCTAAAGCGGCGATTATGGCTGTGGTGATTATGGGAGCCCGACTTCGTTTCGATACGAACCAATCTTATCTGCGTGGCATAAAACGGGCACAATGATAAGTAGGTACTACCGCGTGAGAAAGCAGAGTAATCGCCGCTGAAGCAACGGGGCTTGATCGTCTCTGCATGGTACGGTCAGAGCTCAGGGCGATTATGGGGGCGATTGGGGGCTTTGATCGGCCGGTGATCAGTCCAATAATCACCATCTAATCATTCGAGAATCGCCTCGTAATCGCCCACTCTGACCGTCACTAATAATTCTTGCGCCTGTTTCATGCCATGTGCAGATAAGCTCTAGCTATTCACGCGCATAGGGTTGGGCTAGCGAAGCGGGTCTATTCGATTCCCGTCACCAACCGCTCTCACGTCGGTGGGGTTGCGCGGACGTCAGCGCGAGCCGCGTGATTGAGTGAGATGTATAAGTCGCCTGCGCTATATAGTTCAACTCCGGTACCGTCGTTTAACTAGCCCTTGTGAGACACGACATACAATCTTAATAGTGGGGGCACTACATAGCGGTATGGGATGTATTAAGTACTGACTGTCAACTGAGGGTACATCCGCCACAAGCCGCGTGCGCCAACCCAATAGTAGACAGCCATACCTGAAGCACTCACACTTGTGCGAGAGACTCTGTATGGCTCAAGTGAATGACCATACAGGTGCAAACTGAGGCATGAAAAGCTGTCCGTAGTGCGTTTTTGAGACACAGATGTTGGTTTTGCCCTCTCGAGGAACGGTCCATCGATCTCGACTTCGCTCGCAATTACATAACCAACCGCGACCACTCGGCGACCAATCCACGAAGTAAAATCCGGAAGTAAACGGCGCGCCGGGGAATCCTCGCGAGCCGCGCAACTCCGAACCGAGGGTGCTCAAGCCAGCGGAGGTTAATATAAATGAGAGACGGAGAGACGATAACTGGTTTGTATCGAAATGAAGTAGGGCTCCCAATTCACACCCACGCGGGGTGAATTCAAGCGTCTTGTTGTTTCATTTGACTGAACACCACTGGGCCTCGACGGCACATGCCCTAGTTCCCTCCATATGCATTGCAACCACGCGAACTAATATATACATCGATGTAGACTGAGAAAGTCTTCCGGGGTATATCATTATACAGGATCCACACACACTCCTGAACCCATCGTACACACATCTCCACCAACGCACTCAGAACCTGTTCGCAATCACCCACGCCTCATTCCTGAACGCCGAGACCGCCTCGCTGTCCCCGTCCCAGTCCGGGCGTGCGCCCACAGAGGGCGTCCCATGCCAGAGCGACATGTCCCCGTCAGGCGCGGCCGCCCACGCGCGCGTCTCGAGGTCGCGCGCGAGCGTGGTGAAGCCCGCGGCGCACCCGCGGTGCCCCTCCGGGTACGCGAAGAGCGCCTCGCGGTGCGTGAAGATCGTCTCGAGGAAGTCGCCGCCCGTGGTGCCGTACACGCCCGCGCGGATCTGGGCCGAGACGGCCTGGAGGTAGGCGCAGCCGGAGAACAGCGGCGGCGCGCTTGCGTTGCTGCTGCTTGAGGTGGAGGTGGAGGGGTGTGTTGAGCGCGTGAGCTGCGCGCGCATGCGAGGAGAGGGTAGGGGTGAGGGCCGCGGACGAAGATGAAGACGAAGCAGAGGAGGAGGGGAATGCGCACCTGGTACGTCGAGTCCTCGCTGTCGGAGGACGCGTCCGACATGGCTGCGTCGTCTGTGGGCTGGGGTGTCCGTGCCGGCTCTTCGTTTGCCTTTCTCCAGAAAAGAGGAGATCGAATCAACACGGAGTTGCGTCATGGCGGTCGCGCAGAAGAGGGAGCTCACATAGAGGGCCTTGTGCCGGTGGACGTCGAGGGTCATGGTGCCCAAGAGCTGCGCGAGCTGTGCGTCGATTTCCATCATCGCTGCAAACGATGCTGTCAGTCGGCGAACGCGATGGAATGAGATCGCGCGCACTGTGAACGGAGAACTGGGAGCTGGAGGGGATGAGGGTATAGAGCAGGAGTGTCGGTGGCCGCGTCGCAGGCATATAACGCATCGGGCATGCAGCTTGCGAGCGCGAGCCTCGTGTGCGGAGCAGCCCCGGTGCGGATCAACGCACACTGTTATCGGATGACTCGCGGCCTCGTGGCCGCGGCACTCACGCTCGTGTAGAGCACATCGACAATCTCAGAGAGATCTCTCCCTGAAGGCACTGCTGCCCTCAGACTGGAAGGAGGTGCAGAAGGTAGGTCGACGCGTTCCATGTGCTTCTTTTCCCTGGAGCTTGCCGTAAGATCCGCGCACGTATGGTGGATTTTGAATGTGCTGTCGAGGAGCTCGACAATGTTGGGCGATCGAATGCAAGGAGCCCAGATCAAGCACCCACCGGCCGCGGGAGCTGCACAACGCTCAGATGACGTAATACCACGAACTGGTTCGATTTGATTGACGCACGTGTACGTCTTCTGCCCGCCGCGAACAACGTTTCGACAACGTTGTCTGGCAAGTACGAGCTCATCTCCGCCGTCTTTTGGAGAAATGACTGACTGATTCTGTAGCCATGCTACGTTAGCAGGAGCAGACCAGCTCACTGCTACACTGCAGCCGCACATCTCTGACCCGCAAACAGTCATGTCGTTCCTCTTATCGTCAAGTTAGACACATTGTTTGTCCGTCACCCGCTGCACTCAGGATACTGAACTCTAGGATCCTTTCCGTCGACCCTCCTCAAAACCTAGTTCCACGTCACCCGATCTCATCGAACGAATCATATGGCGAGCCTCTTCCGCAAACTTCGCAAACGCAAGAGCAAAGCCACCCCAGGCTCAGTGAAGTCTCCTTCGCAGGCAGGCCAATCAGTGCGCACGGGGCGCTCCGGGCAGTCCGACTTGTATGCGGTTTTCTCGTTGTTTTCCAGGCCTGCTTGTCATGCTGACCTCCATTCAGCGATAGGTCTGCGTCTCCAACGTGAGATGCCCGCACTGCTCTCGCGATCTGTCCGCCGTCATGCTCATTTCATACCACTCCGTGTCAGCGAGATTGGTGACGACTATCGCCCCGACCTTCTCTCACCACCTCTGGAGTTTCCGGAGCAGTCTTACGAACACGAAGGCGCCTTCGACTATCTTCCCGAAGGCAGTCCGCCCCTCGGGTACGCACACTACGATGACGATGCTTACCAGTACCCACATGGAGACGAAGCCCATGGGTATCCTCATCCTCCTGGTCCTGAGCACGAGAGCGTATCCGGATTAGGCAGCTCCTTCGTCGACGTGGCGGCGGAAATCCAAGGAAGTACCGATCACACTCCCGATATACGGTACGTCGGAGCGTTGTGCATCGAAATTGTGCGCTGAATACGGGCCAGTCCCCCAGAATATGAACCGTATGCACATTGAGGGTACGTATACGCTCTCCTTAGACTGATACTCTTTTTAGGTTCGCGGACAACACTAGTATCGCTTTCTCCCAGGGGAAGACGATCACCGCAAGTCCTCCCAATCTCAGCCGAAAGGGGACGGTTCAAAGCCGTGTTCGCTTCCACGACCCCACTCCTATCCCGGACTCCGTTTTCTCCGAACAACCTACCACCCACCAAAGCCCCCGGTCACAAGGCAGTGCAATCTCCCGTGTTACGAACCCACCTGGATATGTCCCGACTCCCTTTACTCCAGCCACAGCAACGCACTCGTTCGACTACTCGACATCTCTGACCCATAGCGCCTCCGCTCGCGGACCCCCCTCCCCTCAAGTTTCCCGTGACACAGGGACGGCCGCTTCAATGCAGCCCAGCACTTCTGCCCTGCACAGCACTCCCTCTCGCCGCACCGGTCAGACACAGCACACCTCTCTCTCCCGACGTAGCACCCAGTCCCGCAAAACACCACCATCCCGCCACACCGCGCCATCCCACACCGCGCCATCCCACACCGCGCCATCCCACACCGCGCCATCCCGCCATCCCACGACAGCGTCCCGACAAACCACCCCGTCCCGCCACGTCACAACAGCGTCTCGCCGCACAGCGACGTCCTCCCGCACGGCTCCCGGAGCCCCTCCCGCGCCCGTGCAATACCAACCTCCATCGGCGCCGCACGCGCCCGTGCCGTACCGCTCTCCCCAGACACAATCTCCGGCGCTCACGCGCGAGGTCACGCTCGTCAAACCGAAGGCCAAGAAGGGGGCACACTACGGCACGGCGGAGCACTTCGGCCTCCACCCCGCCCACCACGAGTGGATCTGCAAGCTCGTCGAATGCGTGCATCAGCACATGGCGGAGCAGGCGCCGCATGCGCACCAACCCCGGATGATGCACCAGCCGCGGGATCCGAACCCGCGGTACTCTGGCACGAACAGTGAGCCCTTCCGGCCTCTGCGGTGATGGCGGTTTCATGCGCTAATGGACGTTCGGGTGGTAGTCAGGAAGTACCATGGGTGCGACAACGTCAATGAACTGAGGCCGATTTCGACGCACCATCCGGAAGGCCAAAACCATTTCTTCCAGTACTCCAAATGCAGCGGGAGAAGGAGGGCTGTTTGCGTATGTGGCACCGTATAGCAATTCATGACATCCGCTGACGGCTTGCAGATTGGAGTCAACTATCTCGGCCAAGACCACCCGCTGCGTGGGTGCATCAACGACGCGCGGAACGTTCGCCGCTTTCTCTTGAGTGCGTCGCACTCTTCTCCCAGCGTCAACCAATGCTTACAGGACCTCCTATGTAGATCGAAGGTTCGCAAACGAGGACATTTTCATGCTCACAGACGACGCTACAGATCCCCGAGCGATACCGACGCGAGTGAACATCCTCGATGCCATGCATTGGCTCGTCACGGGGGCGCATCCGCACGATTCGCTCTTCTTCCACTGTACGATCTCTTGTGGAGTTGTTGGCCCTGATATGTTTGTGCTCACGTCGCAATACATCCATCTAGACTCGGGGCACGGATCTCAGGTGCCAAGTAAAACCGGCGACGAAGTGGATAGCATGGATGAAAGTACGTCCCTCGTCGAGTTTCGTTCTGAAGGGTAGTTCTGAGCTGTCAACCAGTCATATTTCCGGTGGACTACCAGAAGGCTGGGTACATACTCGACGACGTACGTCATCCGTAGCCCCACTTCATGCTTGTCGCTGACTGGACTGTCTCCAGCTTATTCACAAGGTTTTGGTACGCTCTCAACGTGTACAGATGATCGCCTTGGTCCCCTGACTGCCACGTTTACAACTTTTAGGTCGCGTCACTCCCAGTCGGATGCCGTTTGACGGTACATGGTGTTTCATAAGCCTCTACCCCTTCCATACTAACATATCGATCATCCTATCCAGGCGATCTTCGACGTAAGCGCACATCGTGAAAGTAGACTGCAGTGCTCACAAAATTCTCAGTCATGCCATTCCGGCTCTGTCATGGGTATGTGTCCCGTAGATGGGTTCAAACAGGATCTGACAGGGATTTTCTGCACTCAGATGTCCCGTACACCGTACGTATCTCGTGCCCCAAGTGAGCAACGAGGAGCTGACGGTGCGCGCTAGTACTCCCAAAGCGGTTATACCAAAAAGGGCGGTGTGACGGCCGAGTGGTTCGACCGCAACTCCTCTCCCGCCGATGTGGTCAGTTCGCCACGACTATCACTTGGCTTGTGCGCTTCCTCAACGGTACGGTGACAACCCGTTAGATCTGCTGGAGTGGATGCAGCGACACCCAAACCAGTGCTGACACGTTCGAAGACGGCTCTGCGGTGGGCGCAATGAGCTGGGTATGGAATTCGATCCTCTGCCAAATCAAATAGCTGGCTCATCATCATGGGTCAGGCTTTCATGTCGTCGCTGCGCGACAAACCCGACCAGAGCTATCAAGAATTGTTGGCGTCCATTCGAACCCTCCTGAAGGACAGGTACAGCCAAATACCGCAGCTTTCAAGCTCACATGAGATTGTAAGTCGCAGTGGCATAGATTCACATGCATCTAATACCGCTCTTTCAGGACACGAACCTCAAATTCATTATTTAATCTGCCGGCTCTGCTCTTCTATCCTGGACCATCCATATATCCTACCGGTGCATCCCGCTAAATGTATCCCAAACATGTTTTCCCGCTGTCGATCTGCTCTCTTTTGTATCTTACTGTCTTGTATGCTCTCTGTCAGGGCACGCTACAGCCATATTCCCAGTTTCCATTTCTAGAACGTCCGTGCACTTGTATATATAGCGTGTAATCCATCATGCTAGACCCATTTTTCTGCGTTGAGGTATAGTGATGGTATATGCCACATGTTCTACACAGCGCAAACAGGTATATTGCCATGTCTCTTGCCAATGACGTTGGAGGCTACGACGAGGCGTAGTGGCGATGCGCGCCTACTCCTACCCTGTGAGAAAACTGTCTGTGGCCCCCGGGGACTCTGCCAACAGCGACTGCTAGATCGATCATCGCCGCGTCTGCCTTCGTTCTCATACTCCTCCATGACTCAGGTAGGATCCATGCGTTGTTGCTCCCCTCACAAATGGCTGAATATTCTCGTACCGCCAGAATGTGGCTCCTCAGCACTGCGACCGCCGAGCTCAAGTTCTTCAACGACCCAGAAGCGATTCCCGGAGGCTATGCCATCCTCTCGCATGTATGGCTCAGTGAAGGAGAAGACACGTTCCAGGCCGTACGCGCCATCTCCGAGCGACGCAGCAACCTCCGCGAGGAGACAGAAATACATCTGCAGAGCTCCTCCGCGCAGAACCAGGTCATCGCGGACCTGTCGTCCCAGTTGCGGCAGTTGATGGGGGTTCTCAGCCAACATCCTGCCCTGACCAGCATAGGCGGCAGCGCTGCCCCAGAAATCACTTCTGCTCCTCAAGGCTCGGAGCCTTCGACCCCCACGACGGTCTCTGAAGCCAAAACCACGGACTCGGACGACCCTCGCGACCTGATCTCGCCCAAGGTCTGCGCCTTCCTCAAACTCGCCCAACGCGACGGCTACGAATGGGCGTGGTCCGACACCTGCTGCATCGACAAGGCGAGCAGCGCGGAGCTCACCGAGGCGATAAACTCCATGTTCCGCTACTACCAGCTCTCCGACGTCTGCTACGTCTACCTCGCCGACGTCCCCCCGGGCCCGTTCGGCAAGCTGTTCGCACAGAGCCGGTGGCACACGCGCGGGTGGACGCTCCAGGAGCTGATCGCTCCGAAGACGGTGCTCTTCATGGCCGCGGACTGGACGCTGATCGGGTCCAAGTACGAGCTCGCGGACGAGCTCGAGCGCGTTGCGAAGGTGCCGGTAGAGGTCCTCCGGTTCGACAAGGACGTCGCGGAGGTGTCGGTCGCGGCGCGCATGTCCTGGGCCGCGCGCAGGAAAACGACGCGAGTCGAGGACGAGGCCTACTGCCTGTTTGGGTTGTTCGGGATCAACATGCCGACGCTCTACGGGGAGGGCCAGAACGCGTTCTACAGGCTGCAACAGGAGATTATGCGAACGTCGATCGACACATCGCTCGTCGCGTGGGGAACAGTGACGCCAGTGTCAAGCGTCGAGGAGCTCCTTCGGAGGGCGCGGATGGCGGCGGGCCATCTGCAGGGGTACGAGTTTCTCTTGGCTCCTCGAGTGGAATGCTATCGGTATCATGCGTACACGGAGTTTGATGAGTCTCGAAGATTCCTTTGTGCTCAAGAAGTGAGTAGGTTCTTTGCTTTGACCCAGAGCATTTGTATATTGACTTCAATTGGGACGCTCCTTCACAGCGTGAAGACGGACCTAGCCAAGTCCCGACTTTCGAAGCAATCACCCCCCATGGCGTTCTATGCCTGCTTCCCATGATCCAGCTCGACGACAAGTACGCCGTAGCATCACTATCCTGCTCGCTCTGGGACGATCCTTTCTGGATTATGCTCATGCGCGACCCGAACAAGAATCAAGCAGGTGGACGTCGGCTCTACCACTGCGTTTCCACCGGCTCCGACAGCGACGCCGATCGCCTTTTCAAGCCAGATAATCCTCCGCTCGTGAAAGAGCTCGACGAGCTGTGGGAGTGGATGCGCGTGTACATCCCTATCGCCCCACCATACCGCGCGGAGCCCAGCCAAGTCCGCATGCACGTAGCGCTCTTCAACCGTGGGCTCTCCCCGCCCTTCCGTCTGCGCCTTGCGTACTTGAAATCAGTGGGGCCGTGGGAGTTGACCTCACTGATGCCTCTACAGCGTCCGGTAGAGGCGTGGGATGGATCGCCGCCCGCGGTGCTCCTCTTCACATCCGGGCTGGGGGTCCGCATGTCCATCACGCTTGGGTGTTGTGGGATCGACGGCAGCGGCGGATCACAGTCCCCTACCACTTCCGGCACCGACGCATCTGGCTTGCAGCTCAACCCCTACTTCGCGCATTCCCCGGATCCTCCCCCCAACTATGTCCAATACGCCTCCGTGCGCTTCTTCAGCAACGACACTGCCCTCGACGAAATCTCCCCCGACTCCCCTCCCCTGCATTCGTGCGAAGAAGACCATATCGCGCGTTGGACGGATTCCACAAAGGTATTCCGGGGAGAGGCGTCCGGATGGGGTTTCAGAGGCCCCCATCGCTTGGCACAGAAGATTTGGTTCACCAAGTCAACGCTTGATCCCATGGGCCGATCCCTGGAGTTGCATACAGAGCAGCTGAGGTGATTCTACCTCATTAATACGGCATTATTTACCTGATGGTGCTACCGTAGTGAAGCGTAACCCTAGAAGGAGCAGATTCATCGCAAAGTGAGTATGTTTTGTGTGGCATTGTAAACATTGGGCGTCTATCTAATCGCGTTTGTGCATGTGGTACTCAACGTTGGTATCAGGTTTGCTTTCGTTCAAATGATTATTGGAGACGTACAAGGGGAAAGCAGCGTATTTTCTCATTGCTCGGTTGTTACCACCAGAGACCAAAGGTGCGCTACGCAGTTGCTCTTGGATGCATAAACCGCCTTATTGATGCCATTGTTACTAAACGTGCCGCGCATATCTTTGAATATCGGCACGCCTTTTCTACGCCGACTTTTGCAGCCTCAGGCGATCCCTGCGATCCCTCAATAATACGACCATGGCCGTCCTTTTAGATCCCCCCTCACCTTCCTGTTCTCCGCCACCTCGACTCGGCGGCGACACGCTCCTCCCGCCATGAACTCCACACATCGCGCTTTCTCGATACCAGAGATCTTCCTCATGATCATGGATCGCGTCGTTCCCGAGAAATTTGATCCGGGGCGGCGCCACAGTGCACTTCAGATCGCTTTGGTGTGCAGAGCGTGGTTCAAACATCTGGATTCAGTGCTATGGGAAATCCTCCCGTCCCTCAAACCTTTACTCAAGCTCCTTCCATCTGTGGTTCTAGACTCGGAGAAGAACATACATGTGAGTAACAGGCCATCATATCCACGTGTGCTCGATATCTGACGGTGGATAGACCGTACAAGGGGAAGTATCTTCAGAAGACAAAGATCGTTTTATAGCGTCAGCCCGACTTGTACGGGAGCTCACTTTCAAGGAACAAGACCACACGACGCTTCCTCAGGACGTCTGGGATCACATCGAAAGTCTGACAGGTGGAAAACCTATATTGCCGTCTCTGCGAAACCTTTTCTTCACTGCTGGCTCTGTCGATAATCTTGACGTGGTCCGGCTCGTTGGACCCTTAACAGACAACCTCGAGCTCCGGTACTTCGACGACGACGGCTTTAGAAAGGATTCGGAAGCACCAGCAAACCTGGTCAACGAAATCGTTGCTCGCACCAAGAATCTCACTCACATCACCCTGTTCTCTATGGGGGACGACATGATTCCCGAGTCCTTCTTCGAACCTATGGTCACGCTTCCCAAGCTGCGGTACATCATGATCGAGCAGGGATGGGTCTCCCTGGAAGTCTTCCGCCTCCTCGCCACCTTCCCAGCCCTCGCCGACCTGACTGCCGACTTCCTTCTCGAGTTCGAGGAGACCGAAATCCCACTCGGCTTCGAGCACCTCGAGTCCCTCTACAGCATCGACATCAGCAACGACGGCGGCCTCTCGCCCGCCAAGTCCAAGGTCATCACCTCCTGCGCGTCCCCGCACCTGCGCGTGCTCCGCATGGGCGACGACACCGCGCACAGCGCGACGACCACCCTCAACGAGTGGCGCGCGCTCTGCGTGCTCGTCGCCGAGCGCTTCCGCGCGCTCGAGCACTTCTCCTGGGCGATCTCCCACACCGCCCTCCCGCTCGCGGACCCCACGCCCGCCGCGCACGCGTTCGAGCCGCTGCTCACCCTCCGCGCGCTCCGCCGCGTCGAGCTCGACTTCGGCACGCGCGGCGTCCGCCTCGACGACGCGCTCTTCGCCGCCGCCGCCCGCGCCTGGCCGCACCTCGAGCACCTCACGCTCTGCGGCCCCCGCCGCCCCCCGCGGACGTCGACGCGGACGCGGCGCGCGCGGTCTCGCTCCGCACGCTCATCGCGCTCGCGCAGGGCTGCCCGCGCCTCAAGGTCCTCCGGCTGCCCTCCTCGACCTCAGCGCGGGCGGCGGCGGCGGCGGCGGCGGCGGCGGCGGCGACGGGGACCTGCTCGAGCTGCTCGCGAGGGTGCGCCCCGGCGCGGTGCCGGACGTGCCGCTCATGGCGCACGAGCTGCACCGGCTCCAGTTTGACTGCGCGCCGGACCCGGGGGCGGCGAACGCGCTCGCGGCGGCGTTTGCGCTCGACAGGATGTTCCCGGAGCTGAGCGAGGTCGGGCCGGCGTATGTCGTGCTCGAGAGCCATGATGGGAGGGAGCGGCCGGGGGGCGGCGAGGATGCGCAGCAGGAGTTTTGGGACGACGTGTGTTTTGGACTCGAGTTTTGTGAGACGGCGCGGCGGAACCGGGGGGAGCGGAAGATGCGGAGGATCGTCAGGCTGGACGGGTAGAGAGGGCTCTTTGAAGAAGTGTTCGTGCGATAGACATAAGCAGTTTGTACATCAGGAAGGGACGGTGAATGTAAGACATGGGGCGTAGATAGTTCTCTCCAGCTCGTCTGTATTGTCCTTAGTAGGTCATCTGCGATTCAGATCCTGCGAACTGAATGCCCGCTCCAGACCCACGGGAGTAATGGAAGGGTTTCTACCCAGACGTGTTAGAAATACTCCAAACCCCGATGGCAGATTGACTCACCATCTGTCCCATCTCCATCGCAGGAAGGTTGTGCGCGAGTTGAGTCGAGGTCCCGACGCGAGTGGACATGATCTGGACTGGGCCAGATAACTTTCCTGCATCCTTGAGGGACTGCCGTGAGTTGAGACTGCATGATGCGGATATACGTGAGCAATCGAGCGCAGTTCAATCATTACCACCTACACTGCAAGCACCGAGTTCGTGTAAACTGCGTCATGACTGTCAGCGAGAGGGCGCGAACCAACATAGCTGTCACCACTCACGCCGCATCGTGATAATCTCTATACCGATCCATATGAATGTGTCGGGAACCGCTATAGCCTAGCAATGGAATGGGCAAGATGACGTTTAGTTGCGGACCGGGCATGCTCACAGTAATCAGCGCGAACAGGTTGAAGATCCTGATCACGAAGTTCCTCAGTGAATACCATCAGCGTTTTGTGGAGACAACAACGTACGTTGTGAGCAAACCGGTGTTGATGGCATAGAGTATAAGCTTGTTCAACATGCTGTCGGTCCTGTGTAGTGTCAGAAGATGAAGCATGGACACGTCGAAGTACACGTACTGCTTGATGCCACCGCGGTTACGCTTCAGAACCACGACGAGGACAGTGGTCATAAGCGTGTCTCCGATCATGCCTGCTCCGCATGCGGCGGAGTCGATCCACTGTGCGGGTGCGTCAGAGGATTGTCGATGAAGAGACATATATATGGCCACCAACGTAGAAGTTCTCGTATTGAGTGAATCGTTGGAACTTCAGTCTGATGACGCGTGTCAACATTACATTCAAAATCGCATGAGTAATCAAAAACCACTGACGCTATGATTGTCCCGGCTGCATGTGAACAACAGTGAGGCTGGGGTTGTCCGCAACTGTGTCTTACTGACCTAATGCAAACCCTGGAGGCATTGTCAGTTACCTGGCTCATGACGAAAGAAATAACTCACCGAAGGTGGCGAGCATTGTGATCAACTAGACATCATGAGTGATAAGTGAGAAGCGTTGTACAAGAACGATCGCTCAACCTACAGCAACGACCACCAGGTATCGGTGTTGTGGGCTGACTGCTGGCAATCAGCGACGTTGGTCATATTGCCTGGCAAAATAGGACGCCTCACGCATATAAACCCTTCTAGCGAAGAAGCTAACAAGGGCGTGAGCCATGCATTAGAACCCCAAATTCAGCAAACGACACCTTTGGCATAGAAGGATGGTGAAGCCCTAACAACATGTGTTATAGCGATCCGAAGCTAGAACCGTGGACCTATTCGGCTCACCGCTAGCAATGGTTGGATCTAGTTGGACCGAGAAAGGTGAGTGAGCGGAACCTGAACATAGCAACGGGCTTGCCTGGATAGACCTGGGAAGCTTTCAGTCAGCAGCAATCTCACTTGGTGTCGAGGATGAAAACAGACCAGATGCCTCCCAATAGCACTAGTGGCTGGAAATACCCACTCACTAGGTACGTATAACTGGATGGATGTCAGTTATTAACTCGGCACGGGGATCCTACCACGCACCATGAGTGAGTGCACGCTATGCAATGCACTGTGTCGACAATACTGAACAAAATCTCTTCACTGAAAGCCCTTTATTTTGAACAACATGAAGACTGACATGATGCCGATCACCTGCGAAAACCAGAGGCGTGAGTTCTGATGAAGAAACGAGGGAGATCATTTTCAATGGCTCACGAATGCTTTGTTGATCAACCTATCTTTGCTGTACATTCGAACATATCGAATAACCTGATGAACGAGCACGCCGTATAGACTGAAATTGTGACGATGAGCCACTGCATGCATCTCTTCAACGAGGAAACAAACCACTCGCCTCAGACTGGCCAGAGAGCCAAGCAGTAAAGCTCCGTAGGTGTTATGTAACTTCGGGTACGGCGGAAGCAAGGAGATGCTGGCGGCCAGCTGGGGGTGGAGAAGGGGAGGGACGTCCATGACTGCCGAAGTAAGTTGTAATGGGCTGGGGTAGGGCTATATATCAGTGTGCGAGCTGGACAGGCCCGTTGACGGTGCTTGGAACCCGCGAACGCGAAGAATGTCCGTTGGTGATGCCAGAACCCTGCGGTGACAGCTGCATGGGTGCATGATACATTGCGTGAGATAAATGCGATGGAAGACTTGAGCGACCATGAAATCCATGGTTCGGGTGTGAAATGCGTCCAGAGCAGGTGCATGCGGCAGACGCCAATCTCCTTCGAATGGAAGCACGCGCCAGTGCTCCTTGCCCCTTTCATCTATCTTGTTTACGCTGCGGATGCGTTCAGGCTCAATTCGGCGTGACTGCATACAGCGGAAATGCCGACATGGTGTGCGCAGAAGATACTATAGCGAATCCAACGTAAGAATAACTCACAACTACCGTCCGCTCCCGGCCAATCCTACCACATGCACCAATCTAGTAGCCTGCTGCGCCCGGCGCCGCCTCTCCCTCGCGCTTCAGCCGGAGCAAGACCTCTTTGAAGCGCGTCAAATCTGAAGTGGTAGGCCCTGACCGTGCGATAGTCTTGCTTTGCGAGTTTTGGAGCTCAAGGATATCGCAGATGCGCTGCCAGGTCGTCCCATGCGACAACGAATCGGAAAGTTCGGAGAGGAACTGCTCTTCGTGCTCCCTGGCGCAGCACTGTCAGAACGGACAAACACATTCCAGAAGGCACATAGACGTACTTGTTCTCCTTGATGTTGCGCTCCTTCTTCGCGGCGTACTCCTCGTAGAACTGATCAATCGCGCGCTCAGCCTTCCGATGGTCTCTTGCCGTCTGGCCTTTGAGGCATCGTCGCGGGCCTTGATCTCCGCGGCCTGCTTCTCTCTCCAATCCCTGCACATGTATGCATAAGCAATGTAAATCTGACAGGATAAGCTCGATGCGCACTTGATCACTTGGGGCTCATCCTCTTCCAATGACTGGCTGAGGATGGGCGTCGAAGAGTATGCAGGTTGCGGCGCATACGTCGGTGTCTGCGCGAAGGCGGGTGCCTGCATAGACATCGCAGGTACGGCGGGTTGCTACGAGGTGTGCACTCAGTCCTGGCTTCCAGCGCAGCGAGAGTATAACAAACACACCAGCGGGATCTCAATGTCGGGAAACGCGCTCTCGAACTTCTCAATCTCATCGTCTCCAGTGACCGTGACCTCGGTCGCGTGTGTTTTTGGGGTACTGAAGTCGTCGAACGAGAAGCTGTTGGACGTGCTCATCGGCGGCGCTGCCGGGGCCGCCGCGGGGAGGTCCCCAATGCCGTCAAGGGAGATCTCAGGGAAAGCAGAGGCCGCAGCGTCGAAGTCAATGTCGGCGCCAGAGGAGCCAAATGCGCCGCCGGTGGGAGTGCCGAACTCCTCGTCGAGAGAATCTTTTTCGCGCCGTAGGAAGTCGCTCATCGTGGGTAGGGACGGAGAGGGTGGTCGTGGAGGATGTCGTGGCTGTCTCCGACGCGCTCGCCGCCGTAGCAGGCGGTGGCCGTGGGCGCTTAGACTGCGCCCGCTCGCGTGGCGGCGTGCAAATACTGCCAAACACAGGTCCGCGCAGCTCGGGAACTGGATCCCATTCTCAAGGAAAACTCTGCGCTTGCTCAGTGCCTTGCTCGTCGCAACGGCACTCGACCTTTTCGATCCGATTCGTCACACTCGACAGCTTCTCTTGAAAAAAATACTCATTGAATTGGCAAGGCATGTCTCAACAGCAACGCGTTGTATTCCTCGAACAAACGGGACACCAATCCTCGACCGTGCTTCTCGCAACGTCGGTCTCTCGCAACGGCCTCGACGACCTCGCGGACAACCTGGTGTGCTACCCTCTCGTTATACGGCGTGCAAAGTTGATTGGCGGTGCAGAATGCCGACCAGATTAAGCGTTCTCTTACCGTATGGCGCCCATTATTGTACGTACTTTATTGTTCTCAGCCGCTGCGTTGTCTCTGTTTTGTCCTCCTACATAAAGCGCATAATGTCGCTCTGCTCCTCCTTCCTTCTTTGCACGCCCCCCACGACCCCATCATGAGCGATCTCTCTGCTTTCTCCTCTTCCAAGTATGACTGGGAGCGCAATCCCCGGCCACATGCGCCGCCTGCTATCACAATCCCTCCAGTCGACGTTCCCATCCAGTCCTCTCATTTCTCTCCAGAGTCGCTTCACTCTCCCACTGCTTCACGCTCATCATCACATCCTCCTACTCACCCTCCTTTTCACCCTCGTCACACTCGCTCGCAGTCCGCCTGGACGAATACCGCCACCGTCAACTCCGTTTCACGGGATCCCGAACTCGGCAAGACCTCCCCTCTGCACACACCCCACCTCCGCGACCGCTTCACCAAGATGTTCTTCGACCTTAGGGTTCCATCACAAGCCCCTGGACCTAAGGAGCAGTGGCCCCCCATGCGCCAACCGCATCTCCAGTCGTGGCCACCGCTCGAGATCGAGAAACGAAGATTCTGCCATCACTGCCAGTCACACGACGACCGCAGGAGACGGCACAGGGTGCTCATCGTCGCACTCATCATCTTCCTGCTCTTCCTTTTGGGAACACCATCTTCCTCAACGTGCGCGTCGTCCAGTTGTCGTCGCGGGGTTCATCCATCGCGCAGTCTACCGACCCCAACGCGCTTTCCGCCGACGCACAGCAGTGCTTGTCGCAGTTCACTCTCAATGCGCCCACCGACCCGGACTCCTACCCTTGCTCAACATGCTTGTCGACGCTCCAAACCGTACCTGCAAATTTTACGTCGAGCAATTCCCAAGACGGCCAGAACATCATGAACGCCATCCAGTTCTGCGCGCTCAGGAGCGTCTTCGACAATGCGAGTGGAGACGGGCAGACTGGGCTGTCGAACGGCGGGTGGGCCAAGGACGTACGCTTCTGCTCCTGGTCTGGGGTGCGGTGCGATGGGTTTGGAAGGGTTTCTTCAATGTGCGTACTTCAGTTTGTGGTGTGGTGTGTCGTCCCTGACATCTCGGTGCAGACAACTCTCCTTCCCTGCCGTACCTGCGAAGATCCCGGATGAGCTCTCGGTTCTGACAGGATTGACTAGCCTGCAAATCGCCGGCGACTCCAACATTCCAGCCGGCGATTTCCCCGCTTCTTTCAAGTCACTATCCTCGTTCGCATCGTTAACCCTCGAATCCACCGCGGTTGCCTCCATCCCTTCGGGCTCATTATCGAATCTGAGCACCCTTACACTGGTCAAGAACGCTCAGATGTCAGGGGACCTCACGTCACTTGTGTCGTCTCTGCCTCTCGTTAATCTGTGAGTATTGTTTTCTTCTTGTCCTCGCTCGTGGCCCTAACCCCATGACAGGGTTATCAACAGCCAACAGCTGGCGACCAACCCCATGCCTGCTCTGCTTTCGAGCTCAGCTGCACGGACGCTTCAAACTCTGTACGTGTTCCGTATTCGATCTCGTTGCGCATCTCGCTCACCGCTTATCATCGTAGCGACCTCTCGTCCACCGGTCTGAGCGGCGCCCTCCCTGACGACCTCTCAGGCTTCAGCGCCCTCGTTGAGCTCCACCTGGACAACAACGCGCTTTCCGGCGCGCCGCCGTCCAAGTTCCCGTCCACACTGCAGGCCCTCACGCTCACGAACAACACGCAGCTCTCGGGCGCGGTCGCCACTGGCTCGTCGTTCTGCGCTCTCTCTGGCTTGCAGACGTGCGACGTGCGGAGCACCGGGTTGAGCGCGCAGGGCGCGTGCGGTCCGTGCACCTTTTCCACTGCTACCGTTGCGTTGACATAGCACGCGAGACGCGCTGGCCGCGTCACCGTGCGGTCTTCATCTCCCTGGCGGGTGTCGGTTTTTGCTTTTTTCATATTGTACATGGGTCGCCACTGAGTGGGGCTCCTTAATCTCCACAATCGGCCTACGGACTCTCATGCTGTATACGGACACACTCATGACGGTCACGACGCTCGTTACTGTAGCTCTATGTTCGCGATGTATCCTACCGCGCTCCTCGATCCTTTCGTACATTCAGTGTAGCATAAGTATCCTACTAGGGGGTTTACTCTGACGTTCTCATTCTTCATAAGTTGTGTGAAATAAGTGGCGTTTGAGTCCATCGGACTGTCCGGTATAGTTTGTGTATCCGCCGAACACTCGCGGCAACGCCGGTTATTGCGAAGATAATAGATCTGTTCATGGCTAGTAGCCACAGGACCTCCCATTGCTCCGCGAACCAGGACGCCTGTGAACTGGCAAGACTCCGCCAGCTATGTTGGACAATGCCCCATCGGAAATCTGAACCGCCCCAGCCTCAGATCAAGCGGATGCGGGCAAGCAAATAGACTTACCCTGGTACCGCCGAGATTCTCGCCAGCTTCCGCACGCTCGCCAAGCCGGGCCCGCTTCGACGGCTTTCCCAGCGCGTTGGCTTCATGACCTTCAAGCTTCAAGCTTCAACTCCGGTTTCGTCCACCGGCGTCTGTGTTACTTGAACGGAAGATTTCCGCAGCCGACGCTTTCGAGACGCAGCTTGCGATGTCGATGGGTGGTCCTCGCATAAGACTCTCGGAGGGGGGCCTGGTGCGTAGCCGGAGGATTTC
The DNA here is from genome assembly GCF_022376455.1 of Epithele typhae. Classification (NCBI taxonomy): domain Eukaryota; kingdom Fungi; phylum Basidiomycota; class Agaricomycetes; order Polyporales; family Epitheliaceae; genus Epithele; species Epithele typhae. The sequence continues at coordinate 15,408 of NW_025954196.1, read as the reverse complement.
CGCGATGGTTTCTTATGGTTTTGCTACAGCAGAGCACACCGCAACATCGACAGCACCAACACGGTTGTTTCCGGGCCTGCGCGCGGTTGGAGCTGGATGAGTCGTCTTCGCCCGACATAGAGCTTAGAAAGCTTTGGTGATGGAAGGTGCCACGGAAGGTTCTCAGGCAGCCGTTCGATGCAACGCGTCCGACGGAGGATAGGGGAGGAGTAGCGACAGGCCCGGGATGAGGGACTCTCTATACTGAAGTGCTGGCCCTGATCTCTCTCCAAAGATCAACATACTGAGTTTGAGTAGTGAAGAGCACAGCAGATCTCGTAATCACCTCAGATGCTGCCGACGACGGCGTGACATGGTGACGTCGTTGTCATGCTACACATTTTGCCGGGACAGACTAGTCTCCCCTTGGGATGGGCCGCCAGACGCTGCAGCCTGCCTACATCGGATTTGCTTGCACCACTTATACAAGGACTATCCCTCTCTCCCTATATCATGCCATCCGTCCCCGAGGCGTTTGAAGTCGATCGGAACCTGACGGGTGAGTGTACTTTCTTCTTCAAACACATATTTACGCGATTTGTCTCCGGCAGGTGATCTGGTAATCTCCTTGGTTGAAGGAAGAATCCTCTTCAAAGATGCTCAAGCACTCGCAAAAGACGGCCAGCACGAAGCGACAATCGCGAAACTCCACGAGACCATAGAAGCATTGGTCGGCCGCCGAACTGCACTGTTGATCCCGCTCTCATCATATAACGGCGGGGGGATGCAGTCGCCCATCTATATCAACATGGATGTAGGCCGCATGCTCAAGATCATGTGCTGTTCGTACCTGCTCGTCGAATCGTACCGCGCGACTGGGAACTATGTGCAGGTTTGACCCCAAGGCTATCGTCGGAGGAACGCATACTGACGACTCATTGCAGGCACTCAACTGGGCGGTGGAGATGCACGCGATCCTCCGCAACATCTACTTCACCCGCCCTATCCCCTGTTTCGGTCGGCATGTCGCCCTCGAGATCAAGCGCCCTTGCTCACAATGTTTTTAGAGTGGATGAACGTGCATCTGAACTCGCAAGACTACTGGGACGGACGGGCGATCGGCTTCTACAACGAGATGAAGGTATTCATGGACCTCGGTAACACCGGCGCTGCGTCCATCGATATCATCACGGACTCCAGAAGGTGCTCGAGAATATCGGGATGATGCCCACCATACGCCGCGGGCATCTAGAATCACTCATGGAGAGGGGGCCTTACAAGCTGGAGGATTTGACGGCGCTGCGACACCCAGACCCAGGCTTGGTGACCCAGCAGGAGATCAAGGACCCCCGTCTCCAGCTCATGGGAAGCTGGAAGAAGATACGCGTGAAGGGCATCGCCCCTCGTCAGGGGTTTGCGAGTTTCGTCTGGAACAGTGCGCACTCGATCTTCCATAAGACTAGACTGCGACTGACGGAGACCTAGGTCGCTTATACGTGCTTGGTGGGGAGAAAAACGCGCTCCCGGGACCCTGGTAAGCTCACCCCATCACTCGAGCGCCGCTCACGTCGCGCGCAGGTACCGCGACTTCCACTACATAGACCTCAAGGACCCTGAGGCAGGCTGGCGCGCCCTTCCCGCCTACCCCGTCTCCCCCGAGCGTAGCTCGCGGCGGCTGTCCAACTTTCAGATGGAGGTCGACCCCCGAACGCGCGGGCGTACTTCCTCCACGGCCGCTCGACGCTCGACGTCTTCGACCTGCGCACGGACACGTGGTCGCAGGTGAAAACGAAGATGGCGCCCGGCTCGGGCCCGTGGCCGCTCGAGTCGAGCTACAACGACTTCTGCATCGCCCTCGTCCGCAGGACGCTCTTCGTCTTCGGCGGGACGACGAACTGGGCGCTCGGCGGAACATGCTCCTCGCGCTCGACCTCGACACCACCTCTGGACGCGCCTGGGCGGCCATCCCGAGGGGGCGTGCAGCCCGACTTTGGGTGGCCGGGGCCGCGCAAGCACGCGATGATGTGGGCCGACGCGGCCAAGGAGAAATTGTGGATGATGTACGGGGAGGCGGACCGCGCGGGCGCGATGCAGTTGGGGCAGATGCAGCACGCCGCGAACGAGTCCTACGTGCACAGCGACTGCTGGTCGTGGGACATCGCGCGCCGGGAATGGCAGCAGGAGCGCATCAACGGGAACCCGCCGTGCCCGCGCGCGGAGGCGGGGGTCGCGCATGTACGTCTGCGCGCGTTTTTTGGGTGTGCGCGCGGAGGCTGACGTACGGTGACTGCCGCGACTCTAGAACGAGAAGCTGGGCAAGGTCGTCGTGTTCGGCGGGTACAACGCGGCGGTGCCGACGCTCCACGACAGACGCTTCTACTTCCACTTCTCGTACTACGCCGACACCTTCGTTCTGGAGACGAAGCCCGCCGACAACTCGCCGCCGTACTGGCGGCAGGTCATCACGCGCGGGTGGCCCACGTACCGCGCACAGTGCAAGCTGGTCGCCGACCCCGACACGTGCGTTTTCCTTCCACTTTCCACGAACTTCGCGATTGAGATGGCGGCGGCGGCAGCGGGGAGATGTACCTCTTTGGTGGGTACACGAACTCGGAGTATATCAAGGGACGCCGAGACGTGATCACCCGACCGTATGGCGACCTGTGGCAGCTGAGGCTCGACGTCCCCGGCGGAGGCTTCGAGGACGTCGACCTCGCGGAGGAGACGCGCAGCGCGCGTGCGGGTCCTTGGAGACGCTGCTTCGGATGTGGAGCCGGAGGACCTGGTGCGGGGCTGAAGAAATGCGCAGGTGGGTGCTCGGATATCCCTCTCAGCTGTTCCTGCTCCAACGTCTCGGTGATTTCACAGGCAGCTGCGCGGGAAAGGCTGTTTTCTGTGATGCAGAGTGCTTAAAGCAAGGGTGGAAGGAGCATAAGGAGAAGGACAAGTGCAAGAAGCTGTGATCTATGTGGATATATGATGTTGGACTGGTCTCGGGCCGAGCGGCCCGCCGTTCCAAGTAACATGGCGCTTATAATGCCTCCTACGATTTGTTATGTGGCCGTCTGGCAGCGGAAATGCCGCCGAGCAGAGCTACATCAAGGCCATATCATCGTCGGATGTCGATCAGCACATCTTGCCCTTCAGTGAGTCCTATATATGCACTGGGGAAGAGGGCTTGCGCTCGGATACTTGGCTCAAAGGCTACATAGACACACAATCCACCAAACTCATTATCTCGAAGTTCGTGCTATCGTCAGGCCTCATACATGTGGCTCCTCCGCACCAATGACGCAACAATACACTACTTCCGCGTCCCGGAAGACGTGCCCAACGCATACGCCATCCTCTCTCACGTCTGGAGCACAGATACCAACGACCGCGAGATGACCTTCCAAGAGCTCGAAAAGCACTTGAAGAGCTGCGCTCAGTCTGGTGTCTCCTCTCGCGACACACTCCGATCCGCGAAGCTCAAAGGCGTCCTCGCCTTCGCCGAGCAGGACGGCTACGAATGGCTCTGGGCCGATATGTGCTGCATCGACAAGACGAGCAGCGCGGAGCTCTCGGAGGCGATCAACTCGATGTACGACTACTACGCCAAATCGGACGTCTGCTATGCGTACCTCGACGACGTGCCACAGGACGCCCGGTCGACGGACCGAAGAGCAGCTATCCCTTTTGGTTTGACTCTGACGACGAGTTGTGTTCGTGGTTCGACTCCATCGGGCGGCCGCGGTGGCTCCATCACTTCTACAAGAGCAGGTGGTTCGATCGCGGTTGGACCCTGCAGGAGCTGCTCGCCCCCGCGACGGTCATCTTCCTCGCCCACGACTTCACTCTGCTCGGTGACAGAGTCGGACTCGCGCTCGCGATCGAGAAGCGGACGAGAATTCGGCGACCCATCTTGTACATGGAGGAAGACGTGAAGACAGCGAGCGTCGCGCAGCGGATGTCCTGGGCAGCGGACCGCGAGACAACTCGGACTGAAGACCGCGCGTACTCTCTCATGGGCATCTTCGGCATCCACATGACCCCGATCTACGGCGAAGGAGAAATCGCTTTCACACGCCTCCAGGAGGAGATCTTGCGAACCACCATAGACATGTCCCTGTTCGCATGGGGATCTGCCTACGAGGAGCCGATTCAGCTCAACGTTGGCACAAGTCTCACCGACCTCGACACCGACATTGTGGACGCTACCAGCCGCTCCTGCGTGTACCACAATGTCTACAACGACTATCTTCTTCCGCGGTCCACGAACGACTTCAAGCACAGCTCCGATTGCGTCTCTCGGGTTCTTCATGTCGAACCTCTTGAACCCTATGCTGTGAGTATACCATAGGTGTGCACGCCAGCGTCCTGACAGTCGTTCAATTCTCGCAGGAGGCCGGCGACTTCAAAGAGAACACAAAAGTACGCCAGGTCCCCAGCTTCGCGACCACCCCCTACGGCATCCACGTCCGCTTGCGCGTCGTCGTCATCGACGACGCCCTCGTCGCGCTGCTCCCATGCGGTCCGAACGGCTCTCCGACCATCTACGGGCTCCGCCTCCAGCCGTGCGCGTACGCACTCGAGGAGCTGCCGCTCTACCACGTCGCACCGACGCACGGCCACCGTCTGGTCCGCGTCGACGCCGACGCCCTCGACCCGTGGCAGGACAACTGGGAGTGGCGGGAGATCTACTTCGCCCGCCGCCCGCGGTCGTCCGGCGCGCCCGACTCCCTCCCGTCCTCGGAGGCCGACTCCATACGCCTCCCCTCCACCGGCCTCGGCCGCTTCCGCTACGTCGTCCTCCCGGCGACGATCGCGGCCCTCCAGGCGTCCGGGTGGCGGCTCGCGGGCTCCCGCGACGCCCGCGAGCGCGTCCTCGCGTTCCAGCAGGTCCGCCGCGCGCCGTTCGTCAACGGCGCGGGCGCCGCGACGTCGGGCCGCTGCGGGTTCGTCGTGCGCTTCGGGAGCTGCGCCCAGGCGGCGGCGTCGGGCTCGCACTCGCTGTGGGCGCGCGTCGGCGCGGCGTCCGGCGCGGCGCTGAACGTCGCTCGCGCAGGCGGCGTCGGCGTTGGTGCCAGACGGGAGGCGGCGGCGGACGACCAGCACGACTGCGCCAGGGACCACATCGAGCACAGCAAGGTGTTCCGTTGGGCCCTGATGACTGCGAGCATGTGCGGATCTACTTCGTGGATGCAGAGCCGGTGTCTGGACATTTCCTCTGCAGTGTAGGGCTCGACGTCGTCTCTGCCGAACCGGGTTGCGGACCCTCCCCATAGCGCGTTCTCTTACATAAGGGCAAGGATATCGTTGCAGTGCGCGTGGCTCGAATTCATGGCTGAACGGTGTCGAAGAGGGCGCGTTGGGGCATGGCGGACGTCATCGCCATCGGGCCCGTGGTGTGGTACTACGTTCCCGCTGCAGGTCTGTACTTGCACAGTTGTGCTCGGCGACGAACGCGCACTCGCCCCACTCGCGCGACACTTGATTTCGCCCGCGGTCGATATCTCTATACGTTTGCGGCAGGGCTATACTCCTCGGACTTCTCTCCAGTGTCTCTGCCGTTTCCTCCAGTGGCACAACGTTTTTTGAAGGAGCATGTCATGAGTGCACAAGTAGTAGTTTAGTAAACATGGCAGTGACGCGGAGAGCAGTAGCAACAACAAACAGCGAGATTCTACAGCGTGTGTGAAACAGAAGAGGTATGTGGTATATGCAGTACAGTAATAGAAGCACAGAGACTATAACGAGCGGGAGTCGGACGCCGAGGGAGCGTACGTAGTCTAAGCGTCTCGGGAACGACAAAGGCGCACTAGAGAGGGTAGGGTATAGATGGGTACGAAACTGGGAGCGTCTCTGCGCAGACCACAGCCGCGGGCAGGCGCCGCTGCCCCACGGCACCACAGGATTCAGGAAAGAGTCCATGGGAACGAGCAACGCACGGAAGGCGCGTGAAACGATGTCCGTCTCAGGCCAATCTAGAGCCCCAGGATTTTAGCCGAGCCTTCTCATAGAAGAAGCGCGGCGGCGGCCATGGGCAGCCCCGCAGCGAGGCCGAGGACAAGGGAGCGCCCGGCGGCACCAGTACTGTTGCCCGACGCGCTCGTCGTGGACGGGTGACTGCCGGCGGTAGAGCCAGACGGCGCGGTGCTCGCCGCGGACGCAGAGGTGGACGAGGAGGTGGCGTTCGTGCCATTCAGGCGCTCCGCATTGCGCTGTTCGATGGAATATCAGCGAATGTTCACTTTCGAACCACCATCGGGTGCTCGAAGCGCGGAGCGGGGGGCGGAAGACACTCACGATGAAACCGTCGAGAGTCTCGGTGCTGCTCTCATTGACGTTGATGCCACCGACACCGCCCTGGGCGCAGGTGTTGAAGTCGTAGAACCAGATCGTGTTGTTGTCCGAGATCGTCACGGGCAAGTTCGTGATCGCGGTCCCGTTCCCGGCATCACGGAAACCGGAGATGAAGCCGTTGATAGTGACATTAATGTCGTGGGCCGGGATGCACGGGGCACCAAATGTGGACTGGATGGCAGTGTGGTTGCCCATGGTGACTGCGAGAGCAGAGGTGAGCACATTGTCACAGGGTGGATGAGGCCTCGAGAGTTCAAGGGACGACGGCAACAACGGACATTGGCGTCGAACGCGCCATGAAGGCGAACATCTCCGCCAGCCTGATGCTACAAGAACTGCCCCTAGGATAGTGCGCATTGAAAGAGCGCGTAATAAGCGAGGTACCAAGTGTCCTCGGGGGACACTGCGAAAAGTGCCCACAAAGACCCCACGAAACGCATGCGCACGAATGCAAGTAGTATGCTCACAGTTGAAAAACACCGTGTCGCCGATGTTCGCGGTGACCTCGGCGGGCTGGAAAACGGTGGTGGCATTGTCGGTCGTGTTCCCTCCGACGGTGATGACAATCTGCTTGGCCACGACGGACGCAACGGAGGCCTACAATCGACGCGTCAGCGAGAGCAAGGGAGGAGAGAACGCGGGAAGCGAAGGCGAGGGAAGACTCACGAGGAGGACGGCAGCGAAGGAGCGCATCTCGAAGAGCTAGAGCTGGGGAAGAGCTGAGAGCAGGACGTGAGGGTAGATGGTGGTTGGGAGGGAAGAGCGAGGGCGGGCGAGGGAACGGCGGGGGAGGGGAGGGGAAGAAGACGGGCTGCGCGGGGACCTCGAGATGGCCTTATTTTTCTACGCGTCTTCTCCGCGCGGCCATTGGGTGGGCAGCGCAGCGTGCCGGCAGGGCGAGAGCCTGGCCTGACGTCTTCTCTTCGCGCTCCCGCCGTGGAAGGTTATCTATGACGTCACGCGTCGCGTCCGCGCGCGCCCCTCCCCCTCGCTTGTCGCGGCGACGAGCCTCGCCAGAGCCTCGCCGTTCGTAGACCACCGTGCGTGGAGAGATCGTGCAGGGCACGCCTTGGTGCTCATCTGCGCCGTGCGCCGTGTCCGGGCAACATTGATAGCCACGCGCCGGGCTCTGTACGCCCCAAAGTTCCTCCGGCGCGTGTGATCGTGGGACGTCCCATCGTCCGCCTTCTCCCCAGTTCCGCTCCAGCCCCGCGCGTCCATGTCGCGCGTCCACATCTGGCCATGCGCCCGTCGTGCAGGGCAACGGAGCGCCGAGTCGACCATTCTCTGCTTGTGCAGGGCGCCGATCTTCCGACGCGTGTTAGAAGTCAGTTGGGTGCGGGACGGACGCGGATATGCTCACCACGTTGAACGCGCGTGGTCTCTGGAGACAATTCATAGCTCATTCGCCGAGGGTGCTCCTCCATGTGAAATGGCCACGCCTGATGTGTGCCTCACAAATAGCACTTCAAGGCGTCGGGGCGCCGCTTTGCTGCAGCAGCGCCCTGTGTTTCCCTGTCCATGGGTAATATAATAACACGATAATGGATGACAAGCCGCGGGACGCACCTCCTCCGCACAACCCCGCGCGGGCTCATTCGACGAACATTGCGGGAATGGAAGCCCCCATCGACATCTCCGCCGTCTTCGTGAGCGAGATGTCTTCCGGCCAGGCGCCACCGCTCGATGACCCGACGCGTCAATCGCCTTCCGTGGCACGTCGGCGATATCTGGTCTATGTATAGCAGTGTAGGATGAAGAGGCCGTTGATTCTGAAGCGTCGTCGGGCCCGAGAAGAAGGACGTCCAAGATGAGGTTCGAAGTTGGTCTGTGACTACGCCGAGGATGGGCTGACGCAGTGGTCGGCGGTCGGGTGGGTTTGCCAACGAGCTGGGAGGCCTGTTTGTGGCAGGCTAGCCTCCGCTCGATAGGTTCTTGTCCATCCTGGGGCCTGATCCATGGGGCCGTCGTGGTCGGGGAGGACAGAGCAGGTGAGAGATGTCGCGATTCCTCGCGATTTCGCGGTGGCAAAAAGGCGGCAAGCAGCGTTGCTGACGAAGGTGCAGGCCCGACGGCAGCCGCGCAACGGTGCAACGTAACGGGTGGGCGACGCGCCGACCGTCTAAGCCTCGCATGGCGTATGCCGGCGTGAGCCCCAGCAGATTCGACCTATGGCGAGATTCTGTAACAAAGGTAGGAACTGTCAAAACCCTTCAGAAACCTGGAACGACTAACATCAACAAAATGCTCGCAACGAGACAAACAGCTGTTCTCACACGAACGCGACTGACTGAACGGATCAGGCCAGCATGCTCTAAGGACGTGGGAAGAGGGGCTGTCCGTGCCTTGAGAGATGATGTAGCCCGCACGCCTGCGCAAGGTGGGTACATACCGTTCGTATATGCAGTACCTAAACGGTCGTGCCACAATACGGACAAAACAGAGAGACGAAGGCAATCGCATTTTTCTCTCATGCCAACATAGACACATGTCGCTACGACCTTGACGAAGTAAAACTTCCCCTCAATTCGTTTGCCGACACGAGTCCTGCGCACGAACTCACCTTTTCGTCCCCACCCAGAACTCCGCCTGGTACAACCACCTCATCATCGCCGTCTTGTCCGCCGTGTACTCGCACTCCACCGTCCGCCGCGCGCACTTCGTGCCGTCGTCTGGCGGGGCGACGTCGAACCCAACCGTCGCCGCGAGCGCCAGCACCTCCTCCAAGCTGAGCTCCATCGCCGTCGCGCCCCCGCTCGTCCAGAGGAGCGGCCCGAGGTTGATCCAGCGCCCCCCAGGGCGGAGGAGGCTGTGGACGTGCTCGAGGGTCTCGAGCACGTTGAGCGAGGTGTCGATGAAGAAGAGCGTGACGACGGCGTCGTAGCCGTCCGCGCCCGCGGGCGCGCGCAGCGCGAGGAAGTCGCCCTCCGCGAGCGCGAAGCGGTCCGAGAGCCGCGGGACGGCGTCGGGGAAGGCGACCTCGCGGAAGACGGCGTCGGCGGTGCGCTGGTGCGAGAACCAGCTGGCGTACGGCTGGAGGACGTGCTGGTTCGGCGCGCGCGTGCAGTCTTCGGAGAGGAGGAAGCGGAGGGCGAGGTTCATGAAGTACGAGAGCTCGTTCGCGGTGGTCGCGTACCCTGCCGCGTCCGCCGTCAGCGCGAACCCCCCACGCAAAAGACGGGACGAACGGACGCACCCAGCTGCGAGATCTCCCAAGCGAGCCTCCCGAGGCCCGCACCCGGCACCAGCACCCGCATGCTCTCGCGCCGCGCAGGCTCGACCTCCCCCAGCACCTCCAGCACCGGCCCAAAGATCGCCTCGCGCTCCGCCCGGCCCTCCTCGCTCCAGTCCCGCACGAAGTGCTTCAGCGCCTCGCGCACGCGCCCCAGGTCCCCCGCCACGCCTGGGCGGAGGAAGCCCCCACCGGGCGCGAGCTCGTCCGGGAACGCGCGGTGCGCGAGGCGCGCGACGGCGTCGGCGACGACGGCGTTCGTGCGCACCGCGTCGTCCGCGCGGGCGAGCTTGCGCGGGTACCCGAGGTCGTAGCCGGCGCGGCGGTGCGCCCAGCGGAGGCGGGCGTACGCGGTGCGCATCACGGCGAGCTCGGCGCGCGCGAGGCGGGCGTACTGCGCGTAGGAGGCCGCGGCGCGCTCGACGGAGAAGTGGGCGGGCACGGCGGCGCGGGGGCGGGCGGGCCCGAGGATGAGGGGGAGGAGGTGTTTGGGGTGGCCGAGGATGTGGAGGCTGAGGACGAGGAGGACGAGGGGGATGAGAGCGGCGATCAGGTGGTCGGAGGCGAGGAGGTGTTGGACTGTGAACATGGCATCCTTGCCAGGGATGGGGGCAGGGTGCGACACTGCGGGTGACGCGGGGCGTCGTGTACTTGAGGCAGTGATTTGGCAGCGGATATATGGGCTCCAGCAGGTTATGTGATGCAATGTACCAGGCGTGCACCGAAGCAAATTCTGACTATGGGTGTAGGGGTTGTGGGAGGGGAGAGGGACGGAAGAAAGCGTGCGAGACCATGGCAGCGCTTGGGCTCGAGGACCGCGTTGATGTGGCGTCTAAACCGCAAGTCTCGTTTGCAACGTCAAAGGTACCAACACTTATACATACTACAACGTAAACACGCACGCCATCCCTCTCTTAAACAGCAGGCACGTTCTCCATCCGCACCATCCGCCTGTCCGACTCACGGAATCTTTACCGCAGCCGCCATGTAGCAACGGACCCGGTTTGGCAGAACGTACCGTGCGCAGTGCCCACACGCGGACCCGATCTTTGGTTGCGCATCATTTGGTTTTTTTCGACTTGAAGACCGGCGATAAGAGCACGGAGGTACTAGCTGCTGTAGAGTCTGGAACCCGTGTACGGGAGCTGACAAAACATCCGTCAGCCCATTCCTGATGTTCACGACCAAATATTTTGGAGATCTTCGAAGCGAAACAGAGCGACGCACGGTTCACATCTCCGGCGCTTTCTGCGTTATCACCAACGCCGGATAGAGAGCGACCGTGATCTCACCGGGTTCTATGAGGAGTGGAACGCGTCCGAGACTGCTTGCACTTTCGATGTCAAGTACGCTCTCGGCGACCGGACACTGCGGGGTACGTCCCGCCGCCGCCGCTTCCGCGCTCCCTGCACTGATGCACTGCGTATGATCAGGCCCAGAGGCGGCGCAGGTCCTGCAGAGTCTGACGTCGTTCGACCTGCGCGAGCTCGTGACATTACACGTTGCCAGTGACGGATCCTACACTGGCGAGGACAGCTTCGAGGCTCGCCCCGTCCACTTGTTCGTCCGTACCAATCGGCTGATATGATCGTTCGCTCTAGTTCTCGATCTCCCGTCTCAAGTGTCCGGGGTACTCGCGCGTTCGCTCGTGCAGCTCACCGGGCTCCGCACGCGCGATAGTTTGAGCCCGAGGAAGACATGCGTCTGTACGGCCAGGATCTGGGTGAAACGACCAATCCTGTTGATGTGGGGCCGGCGTAGATCATCAGTACGTCTATTTCCCCAGTGCAGGAAACTCAGCTTATCGGCATCAGGCAAGGATCGGCGCGACGTCGACGGTTCCCCCGCCACACTTACGTCTTCCACGCTGTATAGGGGGCACGAATCGCAACATCTTGATGGGCTACGTCACTTCCTGGATACACAAAAGGGATGAGCCCGTGCCGCCTAGGTGCTTCCGCTTCCGCTGAGCCACGGCGTGGTAACTGTGCGGGCATGGTCCGTGTGCGGCACGTTCTCGAACATGCGCTTGCGCCGGACGTGGTTTGTGGGCGCGGCGCCATCGGCCTCGGCCTGATGGGTGCAGACGCGTTGTTGAGATTCGAAATTTATGCGACAGGACTTCGGCTTAGTCATTCCAAATACAGGACATGGCCTTAGATCTTATAGCCATACCCACGGCACAATTTCACGATTTCAGGGAAGACATATAAGTACCATGATACGAAGAGAAGTCCTCCTCAACTCGCTTTTCCCGTTCTGCTACGCACTGCTATCATCATGAGCGACACTCATACAACTCCTGCTGATGTCTACGTCTGGACGCTCAAACCTCCTCCGACCAACTCAGCTGAAACACTGGTAAGTTCAATGTCCTCGGTTAGAAGCACGGTCCTAATGCTGGAACAGATTGCGTTTGATAAACAGCATATGAGGCTGTTCCCTATCCGTTTTCCTCATGATGAAAACGGCTCTCAGCCCGTTTTCACTGTTGCGGACGAATCGACCCGCGGTGCATCGGTAACCGACGAGCACAGGTGATTTCCCTGGTGCATCCGTTGCGATAGCCTATCGGCAGCTACGGATGCATCTGGACGGATCTGGCGATCCGTGATGCGCGCCCGTGGAGACGCGCCTCGGTGGGCGGCAAGGACGCGTGGCGCGCATCGACGCGTGGCTGTGATGCACGCCACGCGTCCCTCCCGCCGTCCTTGCTCTCCTCCCCGCCTCCTCTTCCTCCTCCTGCTCCGCCTCCACCGTACTCCAGGCAGACGATAGCGACTATACAGTCGTCCTTCGTCTGCTATTGGACTCCGGTGTCACCTGGTGACACCGTTCAACTCCCCTCCTCCTCCTCCCTCGACCTCAACCTCGACCTCCATGCCGTCCTTCGCCCACCTTGCCCGCCACATCCACACCGTACGAGGACGTCCATCCGGACGTCCTCAGCATGGGGATTAGAATTAGGGGGCCACGGCGATGTACCGCGGCCCTTGTTCTGGTGAGTCTCCCGTTCCGCCCTCTTGCACTCCCAATGCCCACCTTTCCTCTCCAGCTTCGCCCATCCGGCCTGCCGCCGGCCTTGACCTCCGCGTCCACCTCGTCCACCTCGCCACTGCCTTCCTCCCCGTTGCTCACCCCCACGCTGCTCTCTGCCCGCCTTCGCGCCGCCCGCCTGCGCCTCCCTCACCTCGCCCTCCTCCTCGTCGCCCTGCTGCGTTTCGCCCACCTCCACGCGGCCCACCTCCTCCACGCGCGTCGCCCACCTTCGCGTCACCACCCCCCTCCATGTCGCCCGCGTCCGCGCCGCCTCCCGCCGCCCACACCCACGCGCGTCGCTAGGCTCCCCCTCCTCCGCCTTGTCCCGGCCCCCCGCCTCCGTGTCCGCCCTCGTCCTCGTCCTCGTCCGCGTCCTCCCTCTCCGCGTTGCCGATCTCCTCCACCTCGTCTGCCTCCACCTCGTCCACTTCCGCGCGCGCTGCCCGCCTCATCGCCCACCTCTGCCCGCCTCGCTCGCCTCCTCTCCGCACTCCTCCGCGCGCGCTACCCTCCTCTGCCTCCGCCTCCTCCCGCGAGCCATCCGCGTCACCCTCCGCGCACCTCCTCCGCCCGCGCGGCCCTCCGCTCACATCGCGCACCCTTGTTGCTCTGCGCCTCCTCCCTCTTCGCATCGCGCACCCCCGCCCGCGTCGCCCACCACCTGCTCCGCCTCGTCCGCGCCCTCCGCGTCCCCCCGCAAGCCCTCCGCGTCGCTCTCCTCTGCCTTCACGTCGCTCACCTCCACGTCGCTTGCCTTTGCGTCGCCCGCCTCCGCGTCTCCCGCGTTCACGTCTTTCACGTCGCCCTCCCCCTCCTCCGCCTTGTCCCGACCTTCTGCCTCATCCTCGTCTGTGCCGCCCTGCTCCGCATCACACGCCCCTGCCTCTGCCTCCGCGTTATCGCGGGGCGTGGTATTACTTACTAGCGCACCTATGTAGTAGTTTACTAATAAATATATTTTAATCACTAATCATATACAAGATGTGGTGTGAAACAAAGAGGGAGGCAAGCTCACTGTCAGAGACAGCGAGCTCAGGTGGCAGCGCCTGAGGCGCCGGTGTCCAGACATCTCGGGACAGCGTCGCACCCGGGGGTGCGCGAGCGCGCTTGGGGAAGGCGGTGTCGAGCGCGACCGGGCCGGCCGGCACCAGATGCATCCGCATCTGCCGATAGGCTGTCACAACGGATGCACCTGGCGAATCACCACTGTAGAACCGACGTTCACGAGAGCCATATCTCCGCCCTGAATGCCACGGTATGTGAATGGACCCACCTCATAATTTCGGGTAGATCACTGATAGTTCTGCTTCAGATCGAACATATCACACTCGCTCAAGGAAACGAACACGGAGCCTCCAATGCTTCAACCTACACTACCTCTCGGCTAAGACCCGTCGATGGGACTACGATCCGGAAGGACACGTGGAAGCGCACTTGTGAGTTTACCAAATTTGTGACGTATATTAAGGAGGATAACAGGACGTTCAAATTCTACTAGATGTGATGTACTCAGTGGAGATGGTACTGACATCTTCCACCTTTACATTCCGACGATATGATTGATACTCATGAAACATAGTTGGTTATCAGTCGCGTTCAACCGAACGTTTCCATCCCAGTACAACTGATGCTGGACACTGGTACGTAAAATTCTGAGGCTGAGGCTGCCGTATGACGGAGTATTCTAACTCCGGAATATTCTGTAGCATCGAGTACTAGGTCAGTTTTAGTACTCACCTGACGTAGATGGATATCCCAGCTGACCTTCTCCAGCTACGTCATGGGTAACGGATACTTGCGGCTCCGAAAAGGCCCTGTTCCTCGGACTACTTGGGTGGTTGACAAATGGAAGGATCCGTCCAGCATCATAATTCCCCACAAGGGTGCCAGCCTCAAGCATCCCTTCAACCCGCATGATGCGCAAGCACTAACGAACGGTGGAGTTGTTTACCGTCATATCTCTTTCTTTGACAACAGCGACGTCTGTGAGTTGGAAGTTGCGCTTCATACATCGCAGTGCCAGGGTTGCAACCAACCCCCTGTAAGGCCCATGGTTGCAACCAGGGCACAGTTGCAACCGTACCATGGTTGTAACTATACTAGTGTAGAAGTACTACCTCCAATGATAGATAATTATTCGAAGGAGCTGTAACCCGTTTTCTGGAAGTCAAAATGATCGCTGCCCTCAGGAATCGAACCATCGACCTTACACTGCGAAAGCGCCAACGGTGCGCCCAACCACTACACCATGAATCCTTGCTTCCCTGTACATGTGTATAGACTATGACATCAACTTTATGACTATTATGTATTAGTATCCTTATAACGACGATCACTTTTCTTGTTGCTTCACGGTTTGTGATGATATTTTGGCTGTCCCGTCGCTTTCTCTCGTTGTACGGGGCTCGCGGCTGCACCAGTGATCGGTGTTGCAGGGCACACTTGTGCTCCATAGGAGTGGCTAACCTACGGTAAGGGGCTGGGTATGAGAATTAGTGCAATGAGGTATGTACACGAGTGCGCTTCGTATGGGTCCAACCGTGCTTCGGTTGTAAGTATGGTTGCACTCATACAAAGGTTGTCGCGGTTGTAACCGTGGTATGGTTGTAACCATACAGCGGTTACAACCGTGTCGCCCGTGTCGCGGTTTACAACCGTGTCGCGGTTACAACCGTGTCGCGGTTACAACCGTGTCGCGGTTACAACCGTGTCGCGGTTACAACCGTTGTCGCCGGTTACAACCGTGTCGCAGGGTCGCGGTTACAACCGTGTCGCAGGTCGCGGTTACAACCCTGTCGCAGGTTTGCGGTTAC